>NC_090266.1:515469048-516723048 GCF_040414725.1 Anabrus simplex | reverse complement strand
AAATTTCCTATAATTTATGTCTTATAATTTTTTACCGTACCGGCTATGATGACAGAGATATTCGTGAATTTGTGTTTTTGTTGCTAAGTCCATATCAGCGCCAAGCCACGAGAAAATGGGCGAACAGAATTTAATGAAAATCGGTATATAGAGTCGGGGAATAAGAAACTACAGTACAGTCTAAGCTAGAAACAATTTTCACCCTGGATGAAATTGTAGATTATGGGAAGGCATCGAATATTTAATTTTTAAGTACCTATGTTATTGGTCCTATCGAAAAGTACTTCCGTACGTAACAAAAGTTAGAGAGAATACAATTTCCGGTCATTTTGTTTTATTCAGTTTTACCATACCGACTATAATAAGAGTGGTATTTCAGAGTCGGAAGAAAACTAAATGTAAATGCATACAATATCGAAAGCTCTTAAAATTTATCAACAATAACATTATATTGACCTTTGTTTGTTGTGATGTTCTTTGTTACTTATGTTGCCACTGACTCCGATAGATGGGTTTACTGCTGTGTACCGAGTATAAAAGCCTGACTGAATATTGGCAGGAAATAGCTGGGGAGTTAGAAAACTTTCTTCTTTAGCATACCATTCCTCTGGTTCACACGTTTCCTGATACTGCTGGTACGTAACACACTGGTTCATCATAGTATTCCAGCTATTCGATCCGTGCTCTGACGCGCTGTTTTGAATGAGCAATGTGCACATTTAAATGAAAGGTTCACTTAGTAGTAGTGTAGTAGTATGACCTGGTCTCGAATTACAATTTAGGCCTATTCCAAATTATAGCACCACAATTAACTAAATAACTTAAAATTCAACCCTGAAAAGAGCTGTTTCTTAAGAAAAGCTTCTTCCTCTTCACTTTTATAAATTCTACATTCAATTTATTCCAAATGAGCAGTGAAGAGGGGGTTTCTCCTCTGACTTGGAGGAAGAATTTGTCTCCGAGTCAGATAGTTCTTTCCTCCTCGAGTGTAGTGAATTGAGATTTTCTGATTCATCGGGTACTCCTAGGAAACAGATTAGCAAAAGAGCATAGTTTTTGGCCTGGGACTCTATTTGACACCACTCCCCCTGCCGTCGAAAAAAGACTAAGATTTTTCAGGGATCACGACTGGCTGCGGCTTGGTCATTCGAGCTCTGGAACTTCGAACTGTTAGATCAGCAGCGTAGTACTGTTAGTTAATAGTTAGAAAATGTGTGGTTTTTCATTTGAGTATTGCTTTTCTTTTGCAAGTTGCTTTACGTCGCACCGACGCAGATAGGTCTTATGGCGACGATGGGAGAGTAAAGGGCTAGGAATGGGAAGGAAGCGGCCGTGGCTTTAATTAGGCTACAGCCGCGGCATTTGCCTGGTGTTAAAATAGGAAATCACGGAAAACAATCTGCAGGGCAGCCGACAGTGGGGTTCGAAGGTATTGCTTTTAATAGTGCCACTCCTACTGACGTCATTGTAATGACCTATGTTCATTTCAGTTGGGAAAACTACTAAGAAAGTCTTTCTGAGGATGTAAAAAGGCAGGTGGAGATCGAGTGCCTACAAATTATAATGAAAACTCCGCAACTTGATTGTGATTGATAGTAGGCAAGCGGGCCTACCGTTACAATGAAATTTTCCTAACCCAGCCTTCATATGAGAAAATACGTTTGGTGACTTCCCCGCCGCGTTTCTACGGTGACGTTAAGAGCTATGCAATTTAATACAATCTTGCTCACAACGTGTACACTACCTAACCTACTATTCTGTATACAATGTAGGATTCCGTAGCGAAGCACGGCTACAGCAGCTAGTATCTTACTAAAAATAAAAATATTTTTCAGTTTAATCCAAGAGACTGATTTATTCATTTCTTGATAAATATATTCTCAAAGTTCTGTTGTTCCTGTTGGTGAAATGAATGAAGGTGCATTTTTGGGCATAATCTTATATATAGCCAATTATCATATTACTGTATTGAAGTCCCCCTAACTACTCTTATGCTTTTCGGAAATGCCGAGGAGTTCTTATACGTTCTCATAAATCTACAGACAAGGGGACAGCCTATTTGATCAACTCCAGGTACCATCGGGCTGATCCGGGATCGAGCTAACTTGAGCTTAGAAAATAAGAGCTGTACCACGTGAGCAAATCAGTCTGGCTTTACTTACTGCTGTATATGCATAGAAATATGAAACGAAGTGCTCGTTAAAATATTGGTTATCCGCATTTGAGCTCCAGTACAACAAAACCTTGACCAAATAAACAGAAACCAAATTTCACAAATTTATCAATGATGCCAAAATCCAACCTTCCCCTGACTGATCAGACACTACAAAAACTTTCGTAAATTTTCACTTCCTTGAATATGGAAATAATAAAATAAAATTGCATTAGCGTGACTGTGTATGACAATTTTATATACAGGTAATATAGCTTGATGACATTACATGGTGAACACCACAGACAATGCAATATGAGTAAGTTATTGAAAGTGCTTAGCGCCACATCTATATACAGTGTATTCCCTTCGGGCAGCCATATAGACTTTTATTCTCGCATGTAGACGATGGTATATGTGACGAATAACATCCTGCAGTAAAGGGTTCCAAGTCTTTTGCACCTGTTCCTGCAACTATGCAAGGATAGTAGCTAGCCGTACAGACTGGGTCAGACGTCGTCCCATCATACCCCATATATTTTCAAATGGAGAGAGGTCTTGGAATCGTTCAAGCCAGGATAGTTGTTCATAATCCTGTGGCAAGAAGACCGTTCCCAATGGTATGAGTGCACACCCCTGGTGTGACACAATCGCTCGGACCTCAGCTGCTGTGCCATGATGCCCTAACAATACGCCGAATTTGACGTACTGTGCATCGTCTGCACTACTTGGCCATCCCGAATCTGGTCTACGAGCTTTGGCCTGTTCAACTGACCACTGTTGATAACATGCCCACATTACGGAAGCCTGTCCTACAATCCATCGTATGTCCATCCCACCTCGGGAAATTCCGTGAGGTGCCTCTCTCACACGGCTGTAGATGAAAAACAGGGACATGTAACCAGTAGCGTAGCCAGAATCGACTGATTGGGGGTGGGGTGGGGGCGCGTGTTGTAGTTACAAAATGATAATAGAAGTAGAACATGGTGAAGGTGCTTGTGCATGTGTGGTCTGTGCATGCATGAGTGTCATTATGAGGACACTATACAAGTTGAATTATGTTCATATTCAGATTGCAGTAGCGGTACATTAAAATACAGAACAAGTAAAATATGACGAAGGTCAACAGTTTTATAGCAAATGGTATGTTCAGATCACAATCTAAATTCCAACTTTCGAGGCTTTTTTAGAAAATATATTCAAGAGATCTGTCGGTTTTACTATTATGCCCCTATGAATGTTCGAGTCGACTTTCACTTGTTTGTTGTCAGTTTCTGCTTATTTTCTTTTGTAAACTTTTCATAGGAGGGGAGTCTAAACCCCAGTAATGCGCCTCCTCTTGCCTATGCTCCTGCATGTAACCGTCTTCGAGTGGCTGTAGCTTGATTGCTACATATAGACAATATTCAACTTTCCATGTGCGTACGGAACTGTCTGGTGAGTTTCTGGACACAGCGCAACGGGACGAATAGTACCGCGGCATCTCTTGCCCACTGTCTTTAGGACGTTCGTCAGTTTAACTACAATCCTAAAGCATGTAACTATTGTATCCACATTCAATTAAGTATCGCTATTTAGGGTGATATATTCCTTTTCAAGAGGTGAAATAACTCTATAGCAATATGAGTATCTGATTTTGTCGCAGCAGTTTGGTATGAATACCTGAATCACTTGTCCTCGAATATGGATAACATAACTGAGTGGGTTAAGCAGTATAAGTTCAAAATCAAACCATGGGTGTCAGAGAGTAGATAGAAAGATGGATGGATAGATAGATAGATAGATAGATAGATAGATAGATAGATAGATAAAGAAATTTACATAACTAAGGCCAAACTAACCTCACAGATCTGCAAGCCGAGATGGACTGGCCTGCTGAAGATTACGACGTTACGCGTGTTTAGCACGACGAATCCTCTCGGCCGTTATTCTTGGCTTTCTATACTGGTGCTGCTATCTAATCATCTGGGAGGACCTCGAATCACCCTTCAAATTCACGTAAAATATCCCTGACCTGACTGGGAAATGACACCCAGGACGCTGGGAAAGGGGCAGGAACGCTACCCCTAGAACGCGGGGCCAGCTCGAAATTAACACATCGTCTTTGTACGTAGAAAAACGGCTATGTGATATATTTCATGTCATCTATGGTTCAGTATTGCATGAATTATACCACCGAATTTTCGTTCTAAGTGATTCATGTGCTGCGCGTCAGTATTTATACAAGCGTCTCGGTATAACACTACGACCTGGCCAATCACAAATCACAACGCATTCTCACAGAGAGTGTGTGTGTATGTGTGTGTGTGTGTGTGTGTGTGTGTGTGTGTGTGTGTGTGGCTGCTTTTATTCCCATAATCATACCGCTTTGGGGATGGTGAGACTACTTTGTTTATGTTGATCAGCTGATGAGAGCATTTATGATCGAATCCAGCCTACTTATGCCATCTACACTATGTAAGTTAGTCTCATAACCTAAAATAAAATAATGAAGTTGATCAAAGTAATATTTAAAACTCGAATAGGAAATTATACGATTTTTTTACGTTTAAGGTACCATGAATGACTTCAGGTTAAGTTACTCAGAAATCCGGGAGAGTATTTTTATTAGTCCACCTTTACAATCACGTAATCTATCGGTTTAGTTTTGTATAAGGTGTTAAACATTTCAAGATTTCTTAGCAGAAATAATGAGGGTTGGGAGTGTTCTTTTACTTATTATAATATAATTTTTAAATTATGAAATATTCTCTGAAGTTTATCATAATTGATCTGCACTTAGGACTTGTTGTATTTCGAGGAATTCATGTCGGTGATCTTTATTAGTCCACAATTACTTAACCTGTAGTTTTGTACAAGATGTTGGACTTTTAAAGCTTGGTTAGCAGAAAGAATGAGGATTATGAGTGTTCCTTTACGTGTTATAATATCATTGATAAATGAAGGAATCTATCAAGTTAATGATCATTGATCTGCGTTTAGTGGTGTAGCCCAGTTAGCAGATTTCCTATCATTTTGCCTAGTCTTACTCCCTGTGGGTGGGGGACGCAGACGAAGAATAGACCCACGGTAACTCCTACCTGTCGTAAGAGGCGAATAAAAACGGCCGCGGAGCTCTCAACTTGGGAGCGTGGATTGGCGAATACGGGGGCCTTAGCTGAATCCTGGCATTGCTTCCACTTACTTGCGCCGGGCTCCTCACTTTCATCTATCCTGTCCGACCTCCCTTGGTCAACTCGTGTTCTTTTCCGACCTCCCCCCCTTCCGGGCGAGTTGGCCGTGCGGTTAGAGGCGCGCGGCTGTGAGCTTGCATCCGGGAGATAGTAGGTTCGAATCCCACTATCGGCAACCCTGAAAATGGTTTTCCGTAGTTTCCCATTTTCACACCAGGCAAATGCTGGGGTTGTACCTTAATTAAGGCCACGGCCGCTTCCTTCCAACTCCTAGGCCTTTGCTATCCCATCGTCGCCATAAGACCTATCTGTGTCGGTGCGACGTAAAGCCCCTAGCAAAAAAAATTCCGACCCCGATGGTATTAGATCATTCGAGGCCAAGGGAGTCTTTCATGTTCATGCCCTTCGTGGCCCTTGTCATTCTTTGCCCGGTGCTTCATTTTTCGAAGTGTCGGATCCCTCCTTTTTTCTGTCTACCCCTTGTGGGTGTGGGATGCAGACGAAGAATACGCCCACAGCACCCCTACCGACCGTAAGAGGCAACTAAAAGGGGCAACCAAGGGATGATGACGTTAGAACCATGAGACTACTTGTGATTAGTACCATTACGTGCCGAACACCATGGGGTTAACGTTACTTGCGACTAGCACCACCCTCCGAAAAACGTAAAAGGGAGCACAACCAGACAGACGTAGTAATACTAATTGCAAGTAAAGCGGACCCATGGTGTTCATCGGGTAATGGAGGTAATAGTAGTAATTTTATAATGTCATTTGCTTTTACGCCCCACGTTGCCTGTGATTAGTTCCGCTAAGTGAGGAATAACACGGCAATAACGGCGCCCGTGATTATTTAAAGTATGTGAGAAAAATCATGGGTTTGTCTTACCTGTGAGTGGTGCCATTGTGTGTGACATACCATGGGTCTACATTACCTCAGATTAGTATCGCCATGCGAGAAACACTAAGTCTACATTACCTGTGATTAGTACCGCTGCAGGAGGAACACCATGGTTCTGCTTTATTAGTGATCAGAACAATTGTGAGGGGCCAGTGGACTTGATTTTGGACTCCTTTAGATAATAAGCATCATCCCAGTAATTAAGACATTGTGAATTTGATCCACTGATTGTTTTTACTTCACGATCATTTTTTGATTGTCATTCGTTTTAGATTCTAGTTAGTGGATACATTTTGAAGTTTTAATTTTCATTTCGTTGCACTTCGTGCCATTAGGGTCCGATGACCTAGCTGTTAGGCTCCTTTAAATAACTAACATTGATTGTGATGGTTCGGTCAGCTTCCGCTTCGATCGCTAGCGTTGTACCACGTCCTGGGAGACATCTGGTGGCGAATGAACGTACCATTTCCACTTTTATTATAACGTCCAAATTTCAAAGTGTCATTGTTTTAGAAGCCTTTCTTGTGGTCAGTCGAGATTTCTTCTGAGGACGCAGAGCACACTTTTCTGCGAAACGTTAAGAATTTCACCTTATTTTCTTGACACGGCTTAAGCCAAAAAGCCTGTACAGTATCATGTCTATAAGTACGGGCCGTGAAAGCATTAATGGCAACAACAAACATCATCATTACCTAGTCTTTTCTTAAATGATTTCAGAAAACTTGGAAACATATCCAAATGAACTTACTGACCACGTGTTGACGCAATTCAAACAAATGACACAAATTACTCAAACGAACGTATTGACCATATATTGACACAATTTAAACAACTATTTTCCCCTCAATTTACGCAAACACAATTGCAAATCAACTGTCATATTTACTACAAACCATACCAGATGGCAGGACCTTAGCAAAAGGCAGAGGACATCACTGACTATACTTTTCGAAAATGCATTCTGATTGGCCAGGCCATATTACCGTAGTGTGTTATACCGATACGCTTGTGTATTGATCCGGCAACATTGCCACATAGCGGTATTTCGAGACACAACGACAACTCAGCATAGCAAATATTTCACGATAGAGGTTTTAGCTTCTTTAATCTCCAATAAAATAAATTAGACGCAGTCTCCTATACACCATTTTGTATTGTGAGCAATTCATAAGTATGTAAAATTCTGCTTTTTAATTCAGCACGTACTCTTCAGAATGTGTATACAGTTTACATGAAGTGGTGGGGTTAATAGTTCGTAACCGCCAACAGAACTTCGTTAGTAATAGCAGTCAAAAATAAAAGTTTGGATGAAGATGTATTTTTGATAGTGAAGTCATGCGATGTAGATGGAAAGGAAATGATCATCTATGAAATGATTAGATTTGAACGGTAGACTGTTATAAGAGCAGATGGAGGAGCAAGTGACACTAGCTTACTTGACGATTTCACGGTGTGATGTACCAAAAAGTGACGAGTTCCCAGTTTTTATCCATGGAGATGATTGTTGAAATGTAGTAGTCCCATTGAATTGTCACTGAATGGCACGACAACCTTTGTGTATATATATCTTATATGTGTATGTGTTTGTACGTATTTAGGTACGTCTACGTATGTGTACCGATATAAACTCAACACAACTTGTCTTCCGATGTATATAATAGTAATGTTGTTGGTTTTGGTCCCGATAACTAATTTTAAGTTTTGCGGAGAAGTCGTGGTGTTGTCCTGCAGTAGTTCTTTAACGTGCCAGAAAATCTTTCGACACCAGTCTGACGTATTTGAGCACTTTCAAGTACCACCGGACTGAGACGGGATCGAACCCGCCAACTTGAGCTGTGAAGGCCAGCACTCTACCACTGAGTTAACCACCCCTGCTATTCCATTCAGGTCGAATTCAAAGATTGATGGTCACGAGGTATTTAGACCTAATTGTATTGATGATATAAAATCGAATTTCACCTCCCTATTGCCCAAGAGGTTATTCATTTTAACTTGTCGACTGACAGCTGTTTTACCTCTAACTGTGCCTTCCATTCTCTGTTAGGGGTCCCACGTTCGATTCCCGGCAGGGTCGGGAATTTTAACCATCATTGGTTAATTTCGCTGGCACTGGGGATGGGTGTATGTGTCGTCTTCAACATCATTCCATCCTCATCACCAAGCGCAGGACGCCTACGGGAGTCAAATCAAAAGACCTGCACTTGGTGAACCGAACTTGTCCTCGGACACCCCCGGCACTAAAAGCCATACACCATTTCATTTCATTTCATTTCATTTCATTTCCCTGGTTGGTTCATTTCAATTAGGCCTATTGTACGTTTACATATTTCAGCGAGGAAGTGTAGTCTAAAGTGTCCCGAGGACAAATACTGTCCGCTTTCTCCGCATCGCGCCACCCGGGTTGACCATGTAAATAATTAACACTTGCAGCGTCCGAACCATGCTTCCCATTAATTTTATGAACGCTTTGAAACTAGAGCGCCTCTGATGTACACCGCACTGAACAACATCTAGATCCTATTCCCTGCAAGTTAGTTAGAGGAATACGAGACATTCCCTTCAAGGAGATCATACGCTCCTTCCATCCTGTCTTATATTACACTGTAATGTTGTCATGTCGCCATTTAAGGTCACACCATAGAACTAAGTGAAATACAAACTTACCAATTATTATGACATAGATCTTGGATCATATCCACCTGAAAACATCCTGTGAACAAATTTCTAGATATATCGATATGAAGGTGGCTTCACATACCTATCGAATTTGGTACAAGTTTTGACAATAACAGTTAGTTTATTTGGAGATATAATTTCTAGTAAATGAGTTTTGAACACTCTCTTGGGAACCGAAACTGAACCCATCTTGTCTGTATTCACCGGTATTCTGCTATTTATGGACACCTGGACTCTGAAACAATGGATATCTGGTCTCAGTTCGTAGGTTTATCCACAAGAATCTACTTGTTTATAGACTCTCTATCTCTGCTCATCCTTAAACACCAGTTGAGGAAATGTGCATGCTTAATACCAACAATCTAATTCCTTTAGTTCATCAACACAAATTATAATAGTCAGAAAATTACATTCGGAAATTCAAATTAATATCAGAGTTTTAGGTAAAGACTTCATGGGCTTTACTTTACGAGTCACAATTATTTTTGTGCAACTTAAGGAACCAGTACCTACAATAAAGTCTTACAAGTACAGTATATACAAAATGTAAAATCCTTCCAGGAGTCACGCCTACATTTGAAACGTTAGTAGTCACGTGGGGTGCTGAAAACGTCACATATTTATTCCGTTCTCTACCATGAATAATAATTTTATCGAAAGTAGCTTTATTACGTTTAGAAAGGGCAACTGCTTACATAATCTAAAAATATAAGTATGAGAGATTAAATTGTTCACAATTTTATACTTTGTGGTAATGGTTCGTGTTTGGGTTCTTGTGGTCACTTCCTAGTTCGTCAACCATGGGCATGGGAGTAGGAATAACCTTTCGGTATGTTTCCGTATGTATGTATGTATGTATGTATGTATGTATGTATGTATGTATGTATGGGTGGGTGGGTGGGTGGGTGGGTGGGTGGGTGGGTGGGTGGATGTAAAATTGATAATTTCATATTTTGTTACATATTGACCTACATATAATAAACTAATTTACTTTTATTGGAATAATTTTGAAAGGTGGAAAAATAATGTGTTTCCATTACAGAAATAAATTAGTTTATTATGTATGTAGCATGTGTATCAAAACTGTAACATTGGAAATAACAACATTTTCTATTTTGGGGAACAAAGACATCAATGAAAGGAAAAGGTGAACAAAACTGTGTTAAGTGTTAAATTTCGTGCTTCGACAGATTGGAAAATTTAGAAGTTACGTTAACTAAGTCGACACTAGAAAATAATACCTTCCTCCTCCTCATAATAATAATAATAATAATAATAATAATAATAATAATAATAATAATAATAATAATAATAATAATAATAATAATAATAAAGTATAGAATATCCAGCAGATAGTCGCCCCTATAAAGGAATATAACCGATCGGCCTCATAATCTCTTCAGACAGAAGAATATTTAAGACAATGAATTTTGTATTTTTGATGTTTTGTTGCTAGCAAGTAGGATATATCTGGTATGCTTATATGTTGGATTGCCTATAATTTAAGCATTTTCACAGACATGTCGTGGAATACAGATGGTGTCTGATATTTGATAACGTGTATTTAATACCGAGTCTGCTATAGCCTCAAGAAATCCAGAGTTCCTTTACCACCTATCATCTGATCAACCACTTCTCATTTCAGTACTTTGTACCTTCTCTTGAGGTCCTCACAGCATAGTTCGTAGGTGGCCCTTTGCTCATCACATATGGTTTTTGGTTGATGTTCGTTGTCCTCAAATCTCACAGTTGGGTCGATTATGATAACTGCTCCTTTAGTTCGGTCGATCACTATGATGTCAGCTCTATGTGTCGAACCGTCTTCGGAAAGGCATCCGACTTCTTCGCAGACTTCCAGATAATATTATCTACGAAGGGTTCCAGTGATCGTAAGTCTTAGGAAAAGTGTAGATAAAGCTTTCGGAAATGTAATGTTAGCTGACAGGAGTGGTGCTCCCATATTATTGAAGGAATATGCACATATTAATTTAAAAATTTTAATCAGGAAAGCTTCATCTATTCAAGGATGTGAGAGTTCAAACTGATGAATTTTCACGTCCAGATATAAGGGTAACGCTAAACAACAAACAGAGTTCATAACACCGTAATGTTCAATATTCTGGTGTCCGGCTCCTTGGATCAATGGTCAGCATAATATCCTTAAGTTCAGGGGCCCCGAATTCAATTCCCGGTTCGTTCGGGGATTTATGTCTCGTTAATTTCTCTAAAAGTATATTTAGAACCTCTTACCATCAGTTCCTCGTTAAGTGCTTCCAGCAAGGTACCTGTATGAGTTTATCGAGTGATTTTGTGTGAAAACGACGTTATGGGATTTTTGTACAATTAAATAAAATATATGGTTAATATGATAAGTTAATTAAATTTTAAACATCCGTACTGTATTTACCAATTAGAAGTAAACATAGCTAGTAGTAATTACAGTATTTTACTTAGATCTAGTATTGTACGAATACAATTTGGTAAATTTAATATTACTAGTATTTTTACTTTCGTATTTCTTTCGTTGTGTACTGAAATGAGTATTTTTTTAAAATCTGTGTTATGTAAGGAGTTTATATTTCCTTTCTTTCCTTTTTGTGTGCATATATTCATAGTTTTGTCTTAAACATTAGTGATATTTGTAGTTCTAAGTATGTTAAGTTTATCAGTGTCACTGTATTAATAAGTAATAATATGTCTGTGGTTAAATGTCAGAAAGGGCCAGCAGTCATAACTTCACCACAGAAAATAAAGGCCTTATATATCTACCTATCTATCTATCTATCTATCTATCTATCTATCTATCTATCTCGAAGACTGGATGGTTTTATGTTGGTTTTGCTACACATCTTCTGTGAAAGTACATAGGTCTATATCACACCCTCGCACTGTATTCAGAAGTACAAGTAGGAGATATTATTGTAATAATAATAATAATAATAATAATAATAATAATAATAATAATAATAATAATAATAATATATTAATATATTATTATTATTATATTATTATTATTATTATTATTATTATTATTATTATTATTATTATTATTTCATTTGTATATTTATTCTTAATATTTTAAGCTGAAAGGTATCCATATGTGATATGAGTAATTTGTTTTGTACAAACGGATGGGAAAACAGTGCTATTTAACAGAGGAACTATGCTTGAGTTATACGGAACGACCCAGAGTCCAAAGAAGCGGCCTGGTTGTTATTGTCATGGGATCCGGAAGAGGTTCAGGGCCTGGTCTTGATCAAAGGATATTCTACTCGAGATTGGATAGCCTGGATAAATCTAGACGTATCATGTGAGAGGACGAAACGAATTGGACATCAGACTTTGATGGAGAAGTCTTAAAACTTCGAGAGGAGATGTAACTTTAGTGGAACGTGGTCTTATTCTCTTTATGGAATGTGAAGTGTGGTACTAACCTGCAACTGTGAAGTGCTTAGGCACCTGGTATTGTAACACTTTTGGCGGCTTGGTATTATTTATTGGTGAAGACTATGGCGTACAGTACCTCAGACGTTCCATATTTTATGTTCTGGAACAGCAAGCGTGTGTTGCTCGAGTGAATGTATCTTTAAACCAAGTGTTAGAGTCAGTGAACTCAGTATTATGAGGTACAATATCTGTGTGATTTAACAAGTGCAAATAATGAGAATATGCAAGTTGTGTTGTGACACAGTGAAGGGTGTTCATCTACATACATATGTACATGCTTTGTAATTAATCCTCATCGGTCTGACTACAAATGTTAGCATGGTCCTCGATTTTGGATTCCCACTGTCTTTGTTGTTGTTGTTGTTTTAAATGCGGTGTCTTGCAGCGGTTTATTTTGTGAGAGTATTTTATTTTGGTGTGTTTGTGAGGTGCTCATGCACGGATATTGTTCAGAATATTGTTAATTCTTCTAGAATCAGTGGAGTTATTGATGAATCTAGGTGCATTTTCTACCTATTCAGTCGTTTTCAGAAGGTTAGGTAAAGTCTGAAGCAGATGTACCAGTAGGCAGCTCTATGTACACGACCTGGGAGAGAAAGAATTATCATGCTATATAAAATTCGAGCGATCCATTCCGATGAACTCCAGCGCTCATACTATGGGCATTTCAAAATATTATTGTAATAATTAATTTTATCTTAATTATGTTAATAATTTATTCAGTATTTATTCATACATTTTGAATTAGATTTGAATTGACGCCCAAGCGTGAGGCGATTAAGTACTTTACTTTATTTTATTTATATTTGATTATTTCGATCTTATTGCTATGGTTAATTATTATTATTGATTGTTATTTACATATACTACACTTCATTTATTAACACACAAATTTTTACCGTACCAACCAACACAAAAACACGCGATAGTGAATACATACGTCCACGTAATGTTAGCTTCAAGAAAGTCTTCCGGTCGTAAAATTAGGTTTAATCTACATTAGTGCCTTCTCCAAATCATTGGGATACGTCCAGAACAAGATAAAGAAGTAGTTGAGTGTTCTAGAATTTCACAACCGGAATTGTTAACTAGTATGATCTCTGCCCATGTAGGTGGGGGATATAATAAACTCACAGTCGTAAGAGGTGACTAAGAGGGTAAACCTCTAGGGTTTGGTGGTTGGTGGTAATTATAGCTGTATCTTGTATTGCTTAAACTAATTTGCGACAGGCTCCTGCATTTCACCTTTCATATCCCACCTCTCTTGTTCAACTCGTCCTCTTCCGACCTCCACTGCATAAGCTTAGTGAAGCCTGGGAGGCCGTTCATTTCCACACACTCCATCATTGTCTTCATTTGCCGATACCTTAATTCTTACAAGAGACAGACATTTCCAGGGCATGTTTTACCAGGTTCCCTTAATTGTTCATCCATTAACAACCACCACTACCAACAGAAATATTTCTGGTGTTGTTATGAAGTGCCCTTTTTCATTAACAAAACCATCCGTGCCGGTGAATTACCGACACAATGCTATCGTATTGGAAATATTACCAGATTGTACCACTATTGCAGCCGATACGTTGGACTCGGAAAGCCAACGCTCTTCCATCTGAATCCGAGGGAATTGTATGAAAATCAAACACCACGGCGTTGGATATGTGAGTAGGATTACACAACTATTGGAGCTAGTGCACACTATGACGATCTCTCGTATTATAAAACGATCAGTTCTAAAATACTGTATAAGAAGTAATTGCAATTTAAGAATAACAGACCATCTTATCATTACTCAAGTCAATGTGGTTAAATATCTGTGCATTAACTGCATGTGTATGAACAATTTTACGAATAGAAAAGAATGACTCACAATTCGAATAAACATATGTGGAAAATATATTGACATATATCAATCACGGAAACTATTTTCATACGCAATGAGAAAGCAGAAAGTTTTCTACAATCTTCAGAATTCGTTGAAGTGTTAAGTTATAATGAACACAACGGGTGATCAATTAAGGGTATCAAAGTATTAGTACCACTTTTATAAAATATATTTGTGAAATCATGTATGTGCCTCGATCTCTTCTAAAAACCTCGTCAAAGAACATGAATAATTGAACTATTACTTTCTGTAAAGGATGCAGTGAATATTATTGAAAATACAGAAGATTTTTTACATTTTTTAATTAAAAATTTGTTGATCATCTTCATCTAGAACAAATTATATAATCACAACAGAATTTAAAATAAGGATCGTTCTGCAGATTTTAATATCTTAGATGTTACGTCCTCGGGACGGTCCATTCATAAAGATGTATAATTTCGTAGTGTAATAAGTTAAATAACTGTACACCTCTGTAAAGCGCCGTATTAGACAATGTCGTATTACATTTTGCTCGACAACATCGACGTAAATTTCAGTGCAATGTATCAGTTATATCGTCAAGGGAAAATGTGGATTAATTTTATGTACTGAACTGAATTTCCTAAACAATAAAACCAATTATACTTTTAACACACTATTTAATGAATAGCCAACCATCGTATTAAAATAGTATAATGACACAGATTTGAACGGGAATGCAATTCTAGTCGTGAAACCAAATATGCAGTACATCACAATTGTAAATGCTTGTCCACAATACACAACTGCATCCATTAATCAGAAGTAAGAAGGAAAACAGGAACAGTTTTGTAGTAAACAGAATTTATGTCAGTCTTCTAATTACTGTATGCTCCCTCTAAAATCATCGATTATTAGAAATATACATGTTTATGTTCAATAAATATTCATTTGGCAATGCACCAGATGCTATTAATGTTTCGATTTCAACTTAGCGATGTAAACAGTTGAAATCCAGAAATGCCACTTCCGTTTCTCATCTACGTGGATCACGGTATCTGTCAATGACCATGTTATGCCCAGTGTTGACCTGTGCTGGTGTTAACCGCACCACTTACACCCTCTCTGACAATTCATGGGTAAATCTGATAAGAGATAACATGTATTGCTTGTTTACCTTTAACACACACACCTGAAGTGATCATAAATTGATGGGTGGTAAACCAACGCTCTGTTAGCGAACGGAAATCCATGAATCATAGCGGGAATCTGGGATAAACATTGGAATTTCCATGCTGTGAATAGAAACTTCAGTCAGTTAGTCGTTGATCATCTGATCCCAAGATAGTGGTTTCGATCCTGTATGGGGTCAGTGATATTTAGGTAATGTTTCAATACGTTTTATCTGTGTCCCAGTCCTACAGTACGTTAAATAAACTCATAAAAAGGCAAATAAATATTTTATTACATAATGTTCTTCAACAGTATGACCTGTCAAAGCTACTACTGCCTAACCATACAGTCTTCAAATGTTTGAGTGCCGTGTGGTAAGCGTGAAGATATCTTCAATCGCTTTGTTTGGCTTTCTTGACTGGGTCCAGTCTCTCCCAACTCATCTAACAAATTTAAGTGGACCACATTCCAGAATTTAAAATCTTTGGATGAGCGAGGAATCGAAGACGATATCTATAGTATGAGGTGGATACGTTACCTGTTCACCACGGGGTCTGCTGTGTATAAATTCGTTGAGTCAAATTTCTTAAACCTCGCCATCTACACACAACCACACCTAAATGGGGTGGACAATATTCGTCTTCTTCTGCTTATTCCGCCAATTATTCACACGCCTTGCTGGGTTTGCGGGTAGAAACTGTGTAGCGCAAATGAATTTCGCCCTGTCTTACGGCCAGACGCCTTTCCTAACGCCAACTCTGTGTAGAGAGATGTATTACTACTGCGTATTTCTGTTTTGACTGATAGTATGGTGACTCTTCTTATAGGAGAGTATTTAAACAAACACAAATACCCAGTTTCTGGGTCATAGAAATATTAGCCAAAAGCAGTTAACATTTCTGAGCTGGCTGGAAATCGAACACGAAATCCTTTGTATCGAAGCCTCGACGCTGGTCATTCGGCTAAGGAGCGAGATGAATGTGATGGACGTTACGTTACTATTTTTGTTACCGTATTATTATTATTATTATTATTATTATTATTATTATTATTATTATTATTATTATTATTATTATTATTATTATTATTATTATTATTATTATTATTATTGTGAGAGTAAGAAGTGTGAAAGTATAATTTTGATCATTAAATAACATATAATTTTGAGTTGAAAACCATGAGGTGCTTTTAATTGAAAGGCATTTCTAAATTTTATAAGTCGTTACTGTCTTTACTTAGATCAAAATTTTATGAATATATTCTAACCATGAATCCGATAAGCAGCAATGCTCGACAGGACTAAGTATAAAATACCCGTAAAATACCCGCAAAATAAATTATTGGTCATATGCCAAAAGTTGACAGGCCCGAAACGGTTTCCATTCAGGATCTCGTCTTTGAACGCGTCACATTGCCTGTACGATAAACGTACGATATCGACAGTGATCGTGTGAAATTTACATTTCTCATAAGTTTTGATCAATTTTTCCACCTACAGAATTTTGTTACAAGGAAATCGTTGGTCAGCGTGCTTCTGAAGTTGACAAAACGAAAATATCATATCCCTGGTATTCCAGCAGGCTTTTCATTTCTCTGATAAAAATAATTCCCACCGGGCGAGTTGGGCGTGCGGTTAGGGGCGCGCAGCTGTGAGCTTGCATCCGGGATATAGTGGTTTCGAGCCCCACTGACGGTAGTCGTTAATATGCAGTCAGAAAAGAGATCAAACATTAATTCATCTACAGCAAACAGAAATACTCAAAGCATGACGGAATAGTAATCTTCATTAATTTTAAATCACACGTGTATAGTACTGCCATGTTTTATATTTCGTTGTGAGGCCCGAACATGTCTTTGAACAAGAGCCGCTTGGGATCTGGATCTCTCCACAAATTCCACCCCATTGAGAACTGGCCCAACGCCTGCCTTAGAAAGCTTACGCAAGTCCTTTCTTGTGTCAGCTGTCGGTTTCGTGCGCCGCATTTTAGCCTGTGATCTCCACTTGTCACTCTAGTTCCGAGTGTACATTGAATTGCTCTTCAGTGTCTTAAGTCACAGCTTAGGGGTGTACCTCTGGCCAAGTTAAAATCCATTCTGCCAGTATTTCCCAGCATATAATTTAATGTAGTTCATATTAAGGAGATGAAGTTATATGGAATGCAATGAAACGAGTTTCCCCGTGTATTGGTACTAGAATAAATCTCTAGATTACACAAACTAAAAAGTGATTTCACAACTGTTTCTATACGAAAGAGTCTATAATGTGGGTGAATGTTGCAAGTAACGTAGTAGGGTATACAAGGGCGAACAGTTATAGATTACTGAGACTGTTGTTGAGACTTCAGCTCGGAGCCTGGTTGAATCTTGTTATGCGATTATTGATAAACAACAAAACGCAGTGGTAGCACTATAATGATGCGTACAAGGCAGAGTGCCGCCTCTGTGGTGTACTGGTTAGCGTGATTAGCTGCCACCCCCGGAGGTCCGGGTTCGATTCCCGGCTCTGCCACGAAATTTGAAAAGTGGTACGAGGGCTGGAACGGGGTCCACTCAGCCTCGGGAGGTCAACTGAGTAGAGGTGGGTTCGATTCCCACCTCAGCCATCCTCGAAGTGGTTTTCCGTGGTTTCCCACTTCACCTCCAGGCGAATGCCGGGATGGTACCTAACTTAAGGCCACGGCCGCTTCCTTCCCTCATCCTTGCCTATCCCTTCCAATCTTCCCATCCCCCTACAAGGCCCCTGTTCACCATAGCAGGTGAGGCCGCCTGGGCGAGGTACTGGTCCTACTCCCCAGTTGTATCCCCGACCAAGAGTCTGAAGCTCCAGGACACTGCCCTTGAGGCGGTAGAGGTGGGATCCCTCGCTGAGTCCGAGGGAAAAGCCGAACCTGGAGGGTAAACAGATGATGATGATGATGATGATGACAAGGCAGAGTGATGTAGTGTGCCATTTCATCCCGCACTGAGGTATCTCTGGCACTATGAACAGAACATCTCTTAACATCCAGACGCAGTAGTCGTACCCGGAATAACATTACTCAGTACCATCCACACCACAGGAGCTTTCATACTGTCACAGCCATAATTGAAACGGAGTTTCCAGCGGAAGCTATATTGTTCTAGCCTGTGGCAAGAGACGGATGCAAAAGTACTTCAACCATCAAGAAAAAGCAATCGGCTATATTCCTGAGATTAAGGAACTGAAAAATACTCAGGGACTTCGCACATAATCCAATCATAGGGACTGCTTGAATTACATGTGACGAAAGACGATTAATAACACTAAAAACCAAAAGCACGACCATACGCACTTCCCTGTGATGCGACTGATGAAAAGGATCTAATCAAAAGCATTAGCTTTTCATTCAGGGGAGAACACCAAAGCTACAGATTTGTGTTAAATATATAAATAAACAGCGAAATTAATACACAGAGAATGATATATTTTTTAGAATTTAAAGGATATTGATATATATTCTCTGTGAAGAAAAAATTACATTGCATCCATCAGATATGTAGTTTCCTATACATTAACAAGAACATGATGTATAGGAGCAGATACAAAATTAACTAGTGTAATTTTAATGTTAAAATTGAGCGAGTTGGCCGTGCTGTTAGAGTACAGTAGCTGTGAGCTTGCATCCTGGAAATGGTGGGTATGAATTCCACCGTCAGCCCTGAAGATGGTTCCCCATTTCCACACCAGTCAAATGCTGGGGCATTACGTTAATTAAGACCACGGGCGCTACCTTCCTAATCTTGAAACTTTACCATCCCTGCGTCGCCGAAAACATTTCATGTGTAACGTTAATACAATAGCAATTTTTTTTAATGTTCAAATTTTGGTTTTTGAAACAAATATATTGTTAGTTACCCTCAGATTCGTCTCTTTTTGAGGTATCTGAACACACGAAAATAGATCTCAAAACTTATCGTAGTCCATTTGAAGTCATAAAATCGTGGTTTGATGTAAAGTGTTCATAACCCACCAGAAGTAGCTTCATGTGGTGGAAGTGGTACCAATACTTCAGTAGGAATGTGAACCTATGTAATGACGTGTTTCAACAAGTCCTTATCCGGCTCCCTGGCTAAATGGATCGATGGGGCTCCGGGTTCGATTCCCGGCATGGTCGGGAATTTTAACCAAAATAGGTTAATTTCGCTGGCATGGGGGCTGCGTATATATGTCGTCTTCATCATCATTTCACCCTCATCACGACGCGCAGGTCGCCTAAGGGTATCAAATCAAAAAAGACCTGCATTTGGCGAGCCGAATTTGTACTCGGACACTCCCGGCACTAAAAGCCATACGTTATTTCATTTCATTTCATTTCATTTCAACAAGTCCTTGAAAAATACATATCTATATATATATAAAATAAGAGTTTTGTCTGTACATTGCTCAGAATTTGAAAAGAATGGTATTTCTGTATCGGTCATGTCCACAGTAACAAGAAAATGCTTTTTTTTTACTTTTCCGTAATTACTGTCTGTCTGTCTGTCTGTCTGTCTGTCTGTCTGTCTGTCTGTCTGTCTGTCTGTCTGTCTGTCTGTACACGCATCACGAGAAAACGGCTGAAGAGAATTTAATGAAAATCGGAATGTAAAGTCGGGTGATGAACCGCTACAATCTAGGCTATAAATTATTTTAATCACGCTGAGTAAAATGGTAGTTTAGGGGAAGGCCTGAAATGTAATTCTCAAATAAGTTATTTATGTTATTAGTGATCGTATCGATAAATACTACATAACTAACATAATTTTAGTTATGTCGTAAGTTAATAGTAGTTATGTAAGAAGTTATTAAATTTCCGATCACTTATGTCTTATACATTGTTACCGCACCGCATATAATCAGGGATATTCATGAATTTGGATTTTTGTTACTAAGTCCATATCAGCGCCGAGTCACGAGGAAATAGGTAAACAGAATTTAGTGAAAATCGGTATGTAAAGTTTGAGAATAAGGAACTCCAGTCTACGATAAAAATAATTTTGTAAGACACTCTAATATCACAGAGTAGAAAGAAAATCAATGTGAAGGCCTGCAATATACAAAACTCAAACTTTATCAACAATAACATTACATTGACCATTATTTGTTGTGATGTGCTTTTTGTCTTCTGTTTCCTCTCATCCCCGATAGATAGGATTACTTCAGCGTACCGAGGGTTTTTTAATTTGCTTGACGTCGCACCGACACAGGTAGCTCTTATGGCGACGATGGGATAGGAAATGAATAGTGGTGTGAAGGAAGCGACCTTGGCTTTAAGGTGCAGCCTGATGTGACTGGTGTGCAAATGGAAACCACGGAATACCATCTTCAGGGTTGCCGGCAGTAAGGTTCGAATCCACTATCTCCCGGATGCAAGCTCACAGCTGCGCGCCCCTAACCATACGGGCAACTCGCCTGGTCGTATCGACTGTAACAGCCTGCCTGTATATTGGCGGGAAGTAGCTGGAGAGTAAGATAACTTTCTTCTTTAGCATGCCATTCCTCTGGTTCATACATTTTCTGATATATCTGGTACGTAACACACTGGTTCATCATAGTATTCCAGCTATTCAGTCCCTACTTTGAGGCACTGATTGGAATGAGTAGTGTGCATATTTAACGGAATAATGACAGGAGTGTTCACGCCAGTCTGCGACCTGGTTATTCCAGCTCTGGAACTTTGGACTCTTAGATCGGCACCGTAGTACTGTTCGTTGAAAGTGAGAAAGTGTGCGGTTTTTCATTTGATCGCTACATTCCTACCGACGTTTTTGTGATGACCTACGTTGAATTCAGTTAGGAAAACCACCAAGAAGTCAGTCTTTCTGAGAATCCCGTAGCGAAGCACGGGTACATCAGCTAGTTTCAATGTAAAACACAGTGGTCTCATAGCAAACATTTCAGGCTAGCTAGGTTAAAAACACTCAGCCTACAGACAAAGAAGTACTTATGCGAAAGTTGTTTTTACTACTTTTCACTGCAGACTGAGTTACATAGTAACCTAGCTGATTGTGCTACCAATCCCACTGTAAAACTCGTCTTCCTAACGACGAAGAAATCAAAGATGAAATTACGAAATTTCCATCGGCAGGATTCCTTTCCGTTTATCGCTTACGCAGATTTTGAGTGTTTCACCTTCATTATTGTTCGATGTCAGCAAGATTCATCACAGACGTATACTGGCTACATACAAAGTATTAACAGATGTTGACATGCTTCTGTTTTTCTGACGTGGTATTCGCGAAGGTCTAGTCTCTCTCGCTAACAGGCATGATACTGCAAAAAATCCGTATATAGATCATTATGATCCTCAGGAAGTAAATGCTTATCTCGTGTACTATGGTGTACGGATACGGATTTACTTGTACGGATACGCAATGTCACAACGATTACCATGTGAACTTTGGTCTGACAAAGAGTGAGATTGAACATTTTGACGTTGGTATGGCTGAAAAAGTTCCCAATCGCGGATTTGTTTTAGAAGTTGATTTAACATATCTTTCTAAATTACGCGATACTCATATCGACCTTCCTTTCTGTGTTGCACCAATGATTCCAGGTGGCAATGGACCTAAGGAATGTGAAGCTAAAAGCCGAGCTGTGTCCTAAGAAGCGATATGTCATTCACATACTATGTCCCGTTCAAAGTTTAACATGCGGTTGACAATTGGAGCACATTCATCGTATTGTTACGTTTACGCAACAAGCATTGCTTAAACCGTACGTAGACTTAAATTCAGAATATAATCAACGTGCAACTACTATTTTTCAGACATTTTTAAAACTCATGAATAACTGCACCTATGGAGAATGTTCGCAACCATCGTTACATTCATTTAGTCAATCGGTGGGGAGGTCGGTATGGTGCTCGAAAGTACATTGCAAAACCTAACTTTAAAACATATAAAGTCATTGATCGTGATATCATCACTGTCGAAATGAGTAAAACAGGTCTGGTTTATGCCCAACCAATTTATTTACGGCAGGTATGGTCATTCTGGATTACTCAAAGCCGAAAATGTATGATTTTTATGTACGGTTTTGCAAAGCAACAGTTAAGCAAACTCTGTCTTCTTTACATGGGCACTGGTGATTTTATTTACTGTATTATGAATACGGACGTGCACAATGTAATGTGGAATCAGTTTGAAAACTTCTACACCTCATCATATACACCAAACAATGAATTCGACAATCAGTCGCTTAATGAATGATGAAAGTAGCATGAATATTATGACGGAACTTGTAAGTTTAGCACCTAAAATGTATGCTTAATTGATCCTGAACACTACCGTAATGTTCTAACGACTATGATCGACGCGTTTTGCAGAGAAATGTGGTTATCTTCTCATTCCCCTCAGTTATCTAAGCACTTCGATATTAAACGCCATTGGTCAGCAGACGGTCTTACGAGCACGCCATGGGTCACCATGTCCTACATAATAATATTCATACTATCACAGGATATGATACTTTGCTATATTAATATAATTTTGTAACTACGTTTTCAAATACGTTTGAAAAACATTTGAATATCTAGTGAATCATCGCTACGTTAATATCATATTTCAACTCCAATTTCAGATATTTAAAAATATTGTATCAGTAAGAAGATTTGCTTTGTGAGCAAATGCTAATACTTCCTCGCAGATAACAGGTACGGTATTTATTATCGAACATATCAAACGCTCATTCACCATATCGATCATTGCCTTTGCAAGTGTCAGACCCTTCACTTTGATCTTTACTTCTTTCTTCTTCAACCATCGTCTATCAATTGGGCAGCGTACATCTGCAACAGCAGCCTCCACAGCTGTGTCTCATATTGCTTCTGCTTTGCCAGACTCCTCATTTGTATATTTCTTGCCTGATCTCTATTGGACAACTCTTGTCTTCACATTCCCATTTGGCCATTTTGTACTAGTGGTGCCACAGAACGAAAACACATGAAACTAATATCCCCCATACCACCACCTTGGAGTACTAGCGTTCTTGGCGCCCCCTTCGACTTTCTATTCACTCCCCACATACTACCACATAGAAGAGTGTAGCAGCAAGATGGCTGTGATGGTGGACGACCCTACATGTTTTCTGATTAGTCTATGTCCTCGCCAGGAAATTGTACTTCTCAGTTTAACAGGGGGAATTTTTTTTTATCTGCACTTGAAAATGCATAACAAGTGCATTTGTCTACCACTTCTTAAGTGCTACTTCTCTTACAAGCTTTTCAGGAAGGACTACAGATACGACGACGACGCCGACGGAGGAGTACGAGCTGGGGACCTACAGGGACGGGTGTGACCCTACTGGAGATTTTGTGTACTTCGCGGGCTACGCTGCCCCTGCGAACCATGCGTTGCGCGTGTACGACAGGCCGCAGAACAACACGCCAAGTGAGAGAACTTAGTCCTGGACATGATGCGCCACCTACGACTTAACGGGAAGAAAATATCGCCGAGAAGTTCCATCGAGTGTTTCCTACCAGGTAGCTGATTATTAGGCCTCGCGAATAGGAGCGGCGAGCCAAACTTTCCAGTCTGCTTCAGTACATGAAAACCTACCTGAAATGGATGGCGTACCATAGACCAACGACCACGCCATCAAGAGGAGGGCAACCAAGGCAGCCGCCACGCAGACAGCCAAGAGGGACAAGCGGCTGAGGAACAAGTTGGATAGTAACAACTTATGACTTATAGCTCGGTTGGAATCCAAGGGTGCCATCACAGAGGTTGAAGGGAACGCACACTGGCATCGCGACTGTGTGACTCAGGTTATGCAGCCCTGTTTTGCCACGTGGACGCAGACGACGTCCTCCTACTATGAACGTCCGCAACCAACTAGGGCACCAGTAACGAGCCCATCACCCATTCTGGACGGCGACCCGGACAAGCGATGGCAGCATGAAGGTGGAGGCAGACGTCCCTGGGCATTCTGAAACTGTTACCCAGGTCTCAAATCCTGCCTCCACCACCACGACGCCGCAGACGCCTAGAAGTACCTTACAGGGTAGGGACAATTTCAGGACGTTGGTGTTCCCTGCAGCCGCCAGAAAGCAAGAAGGCAATGGAACTGAAGTGAGGCCGCCCGTGCCCTCACAGCACCTAAGCTGTGGAGAGGAGCACCACCAGGACGAGGTATCACCACCGTCATCAAGGAGACTAAGCCCACGCACCAGGAGGAATAAGCTAGTCCACCAGGAGAGGGCTACCCAGCCGCTACCTGCGACTGCACACAAGGAGGCAGTCAATCCAAGGACAGAACGGGAGAGGCCCTCAGCACTTAGCAACAGTCGGGTGAGATCAGAACGGTCGCCTCATTAGCTCTCGCAGTATTTCCGCTGTATGAGGTGGGGCCACAGTCATGTAACCTGTGGGTTCCAGGTACGATGCAACCGTTGTGTTGGTGACCACCAGCGTACAGCTTCCTCGGCACCCACGTATGCGCCGACCATCCGGTCTCCCACTGCATTTGCCCAACCTGCCTGGCTATCGCGCGAACAGGGAGGGAAGAGGTACATCGCCATGTGCCCATCTGCGCCAATAGATCTCCACCCAGGTAGGCGTTGCCTCACTCTCTGGGCCGTAGGGTAGGGAAGAAGGACCCCAAGGAGACCGGCCGACATGGCCTGGTAGACGAAAAGGCGCGCGCTACTCACAGCAGTGCTTAGAAGGGCAGATCCAAAGAAAATCTGGACCGGCTTGAAACGAGGTTAATTACTTCTGCATGATATCTGTTGCTAATTAGCTTTACCTGGACTTTAGCACACCAAATCCTTTGGATGTGCTGTGTAGAACATTCCGGTTTTATCAGTAGGAATGTTCCTATTTCTGCCAAAGGGGTTTGTCCTGTTCCTTACTACCAACCTCTAGTACAACGCAACCTAATACCTAATTCTCCTGGTAGCACGTTTGACAAGAGGAGTGGCACGGTATTTCCTTAGTATCACCACTTCCCAACACCCTCTGCTGTCTAATTCTCTTAAAATTAGCAGCATGTCGGAAGTTATGTAGCTTGAGTTGACAGCCACGCGGGGATTGCGCATCTCCCACACTACAAGTAAAAATACCCGCCTCTCTCACAAACACCGGCCACGGACCTGATCGATAGGCTCCTCCATGAGGACTGTGAAGTTAGGTTAGGACTGTCAAGTTAGTGTACGGTGATTATATGTAAGGTAATGACGTCACAGGTCCGTGACCTTCATGACGTCAGAGTTCATTGACCCTGGATGTAATCTGACACACGAGGAGAAAATGCTGATTCAGCTCGCATTGTGCATCAGTCCCTGTTGCCCTTAGTACTAGTTCCATATGGGACTTAGCATGGGGTTAGAATGGAATTTCATAGAGAAACTACGAACAATTCAAGAAGGACAATGATGGATTTCAAATGTTCCCGCATTCTGAGTTGTTATATAAAAGCAACCGATATACACCGAGTTTCCAAAAGTCATGGGAAGACACTGAATGTGATGTTAATAACGAGTTGCTCTTCCTCGAGCCCTCAATACCGCAGCATTACGGTGAGCCATCGACTCTACAAGGCGTTGGAATCGTTCTGGAGGGATCTGGACCCACGCATCTTGCAATGCTACCCATAATTGGTCTTGTGTAGTTAGTGCGAGGTTCAAGCACCGTACACCAGAATTGACAGCATCTCATAAATGCTCGATTGGATAGAGATAGTGTGACCTAGAGGGCCGTTGCATGGTCGTAACGTCACTGGAGTGCTCTTCCAGTCACTTGCGTGCCACCATAGAGCGCTGATATGGCGCATTGTTCTGCTGAAACATATCATCTCAATCACGGTATTCTAGGGCCTGAAAGGGATTCAGATGGTCAGAAAGAATGTCCACATAACGTACATCTGTCAGCGCTCCCTGCAGCCGGAATATGGGGCCTAATTGCGATCATGACAAAGCCGCCCAGACCAGAACTGAGCCACCTCCCACCTGGACCCAACCTTGTTGACACGCGGGATCCATAACTTCGTGGGGCATACGCCACTCTCTCACGCGCCCATCAGTTCAATACAACTGGAACCGGGATTCATCGGACCATACCAGACGCCGTCACTGTTTCATGGTCCATTGCCGATGTTTGCGGGCCTATCCACGTCGTTGAGGTCATTGTCGAGGTGTCACAAAGGGACACGAGTTGGACGTCGGCTGGTGAAGCGTATGTGGTGCAAGTGCTTTCCTTACAATCCTGGTAGAAATTGCTTCTTTCCTTTCAAAATTTAACTGGTCGGTGATAAAACTCACCGTAGCCCTCGAGCGCCCAGTATGGTTTGCGGAGGCGACGTGATGTCCGTTCGTTAAATACCTGTGGTCTTCCCGTGCGGCGGTTTACGCGTGTGGTAATATTCTCTCTGGGATACTGAAGATCCACCCTCAACACCGATGACCTAAGAATCCCGAATTTGCGTGTAATCTCCGCAATGCTATGACCCATGTACCGTGCGCCGATGATCATCCAAGCTTCAAAGACGGTTAACTGGTGACGTGTTGTCCATCTTCACGACACTGGTGTCTGTGACTGACTGCCCAGCTACGTCGCAGCTGGCCGCAATGCTCAGGGGTCATACCCGGCACATTTTCTAATGGAGCACCCCTTCCCTTGTCATTTGGCCACTTATTGTATATTAAAAGTCACAAAGGGACACGAGTTGTCTAGAGCAATTTTATCTCATCCTTCACGTAACCTATTTGAATTGCTTGCGTATGTCCGCCGGGAGTGGTGGGTTATTTGTTGTCATAGGAGCATGCTGATGACGGAATTTTCACAAGGAATCTTCCCGGTATTTCCCTGCGCGGGTAATGGGAACCCGAGGTCAATAATAATATTGGACTTGATTTAAATCATGGCTACTCATCACAAAATAATTTTAAGACTTCAGACGACAGCTTTGCAAGTTGAGGAGTAGTTGAGTGTATCGTTTCCAGTTATACAGATTGCTGAATAACGGATATTGCTGAATTCCTGAGGAAAACTACAAAACAATCCCCGATAATTTGTAGCTGTTGATCTAATGATCATAAGCCATAACATCTACAGAAATAGATGAAATTCTGACCACAGGGATATATTACGTTTCACATTCCCCTATGCATTTATGGGGATCCGAACCGTCACCAGTTTTATGGGAAGTGACGCACTGCAGAAATGGAGATATGTTATCTTGTTATAGTAAGCTTCTGCGTTCCATGAACTTCTTTCCCGCTCAATTTATTGGTACAAGAGAAGAAGTAATGGGAAGTTAATACGACATGAACTGCATTGCACAAACCAAAGGATTTATTTTCTGTATAAATTTTCTGCTAATGCCTGGAATCCATACTGATGTAAATATGCATCGGAGCTTCTAGAGGGCTGTGTGGCAACAACGTACGTGGGATTAATCGGCATTAATATAAAAATGTGTTGCACGTTGTATTGTACAACTGAACATATAAACATGTCTCATAAAAAAGTTATTGTTTGTAGAATATTCCAATTTATATCACAGCGAAATGCTGCGAATGAATTACTACTAACGCGTACAGCGTCATTTTACAGAACCAGGTGTTACAAGATAACAGAAATTTTACTGGAGGCCATAAATATAACTGCCGCCTATAAATACTTGGAGGTAGATACCACCATAATTGAGTTAACAGTGATATAACAGGCCAGTTTTCGTACGTTTTCCACTCTCTGACTGGACGTGACGAGCTTAATGAAGATATAAGAGTATTTTCGAGGTAGGCGCCGTTTGAATGAGTAATTACGGAAGATTTCTTGCTTCAAAAGGATACTTTTATCCTATACAAAGGGGGAAGGGGCATGCAAGTGACCGCTCGTAAAGGACTGACATAATCCAACCGTTATTTATCCTCCTCGGAATGACATCTCTACTTCTTAATCAATATGAAGTGAAATTTTTATATAATCTATTCAGAGAAGAGAGCAATTTTCCCTTTTCCATTATGGGCGGCGATATTGGTAATTTGATAATTAACAATGTCAAGATGTGCATTACTGTGGCCTTATCGATTGTAGATGGCAAAGATTATTCAAAGAAGTTGAATAAGCAATGAATTACTAACGTGTGTTCATTTGTTGGTTTTTGTACATTCGATCTACGATGGATATAGGAAAGAAATATTTGGTATTTTTCAACAGTTCGTGTAATGAAGAGGTCTGGATAACTTGTGTGTTTAGTGTTTGTATGAAAGTAAATGCATAATCACATGTCACCGGTTCCCGTGTTGCAGACCTTTTCATTTGACGACATTGTAATAGTAATAGTTGAGAGGGGAGTTCCTCAGGGCAGTGTTATCGGACCTTTATGTTTTCTTATATATATAAATGATATGAGTAAAGGAGTGGAATCGGAGGTAAGGCTTTTTGCGGATGATGTTATTCTCTATAGAGTGATAAATAAGTTACAAGATTGTCAGCAACTGCAACGTGACCTCGAAAATATTGTGAGATGGACAGCAGGCAATGGTATGTTGATAAACGGGGCTAAAAGTCAGGTTGTGAGTTTCACAAATAGGAAAAGTCCTCTCAGTTTTAATTACTGCGTTGATGGGGTGAAAGTTCCTTTTGGGGATCATTGTAAGTATCTAGGTGTTAATATAAGGAAAGATCTTCACTGGGGTAATCACATAAATGGGATTGTAAATAAAGGGTACCGATCTCTGCACATGGTTATGAGGGTGTTTAGGGGTTGTAGTAAGGATGTAAAGGAGAGTGCATATAAGTCTCTGGTAAGACCCCAACTAGAGTATGGTTCCAGTGTATGGGACCCTCACCAGGATTACCTGATTCAAGAACTGGAAAAAATCCAAAGAAAAGCAGCTCGATTTGTTCTGGGTGATTTCCGACAAAAGAGTAGCGTTACAAAAATGTTGCAATGTTTGGGTTGGGAAGAATTGAGAGAAAGAAGAAGAGCTGCTCGACTAAGTGGTATGTTCCGAGCTGTCAGAGGAGAGATGGCGTGGAATGACATTAGTAGACGAATAGGTTTGAATGGCGTCTATAAAAGTAGGAAAGATCACAATATGAAGATAAAGTTGGAATTCAAGAGGTCAAACTGGGGCAAATATTCATTTATAGGAAGGGGAGTTAGGGATTGGAATAACTTACCAAGGGAGATGTTCAATAAATTTCCAATTTCTTTGAAATCATTTCGGATAAGGCTAGGAAAGCAACAGATAGGGAATCTGCCACCTGGGCGACTGCCCTAAATGCAGATCAGTATTGATTGATTGATTGATTTTGATGTATGTAAATTTCGTCATACTGTTTCGCTCTACCTGAAGGCAGAGAAAATAATCTTTGTTCAGTGATTCATAACTGAGTTTTAATTACAGTAACTTCTCGTCTTATTATTAATCTCTTTACCCTCCAGGGTTGGCATTTCCCTCGGACTCAGCGAGGGATCCCACCTCTACCGCCTCAAGGGCAGTGTCCTGGAGCGTGAGACATTGGGTCGGGGGATACAACTGGGGAGGATGGCCAGTACCTCACCCAGGCGGCCTCACCTGCAATGCTGAACAGGGGCCTTGCGGGGGATGGGAAGATTGGAAAGGATAGGCATGGAAGAGGGAAGGAAGCGGCCGTAGCCTTAAGTTAGGTACCATCCCGACATTTGCCTGAAGGAGAAGTGAGGAACAACGGAAAACCACTTCGAGGATGGCTGAGGTGGGAATCGAACCCACCTCTACTCAGTTGACCTCCCGAGGCTGAGTGGACGGCGTTCCAGCCCTCGTACCACTTTTCAAATTTCGTGGCAGAGCCGGGAATCGAACCCGGGCCTCCGGGGGTGGCAGCTAATCACACTAACCACTACACCACAGAGGCCAACAGTAACTTTTTCGGATAAACAAATGTGTCACCAGAGGTCTTTTACATATCAGCCATTGTATAACATGGAATCCTGACTGGATATTTATTCTGCCCTCCAAAAATCCAACTACATCTGCTGGGTGCGAGCCCGCGACCTTGGAATCCGGAGGCCGCCAATCTGCCACTGGTCTTCAGAGGGATTTAGTGTTTGCATTTATAGGTGCTTTTAATTTTTTTTTATTTGCGATTACCTGAGGCTAGGAGAGTGAAGTAAGCGAACATGGTCTACGTACCATGTGTCATCCCTGAATTAACCCTGTGTCGGAAGTTGAGAACAAGGCCAAGAGTTCACAAGTGTTAAAGATAATAATAATAATAATGATGACGATGACGATGACGACGACGACGACGATGATGATGATGGTGATGATAATGATAATGATAATGATAATAATAATGATAATAATAATAATAATAATAATAATAATAATAATAATAATAATAATAATAATAATAATAATAATAGTTTTACGACCCACTAACTTCATTTTTAAGATTTTCATAGACGCGAAGGTGACGTCCCAAATGAGTTTCTTTGCATGCCGGTAAATCCAACAACACGAGGCTGACATATTTACCTAGAGTACGATTTAAAACCATTTCTCTTCTCGATTGTTATCAAAATCTCCGAGCTCCTCGTTTCGATTCTTCTTTTTTTTGCTAGTTGCTTTACGTCGCACCGACACAGATAGGTCTTATGGCGACGATGGGACAGGGAAGGGCTAGGAGTGGGAAGGAAGCGGCCGTGGACTTAATTAACGTACAGCTCCAGCATTTGCTTGGTATAAAATGGAAAACCACGGAAAACCATTTTCAGGGCTGCCGACAGTGGGGTTCGAACCTACTATCTCCCGAATACTGGATACTGGCTGCACTTAAGCGACTGCAGCTATCGAGCTCGGTCGTTTCGATTGTAATAAGAAAATAAGTAATATTATACTACTGTACACTGAAGAATCCAATAGGCCTATAAGGATTACAGAGATGGGATCAAACCCAAGGTGACAGTGGTAGGAGGTACTTTTGACCTTCTGACTTCATCTTTGCGGCTCCACACACATGAAGTAATTCTTATTTCCGCTCACTCTTTGCTAGTGCTGGCACTTGTCCATGGCTATCAAATAATTTATTAATTATTAAGCCGGTTCTTCTGTAGGTATTTATTATGTTACTGGATTTACATCTCAGTATCTACTTTTAGGTTTTTGAGAAACACCGTGTTGCCGGAGTTTGATTCTATGAAATAGAACGCAGACGTATTTGAAAACCTTCAAATATGTCCAGACTGAGGCGGAATCGAATCCGCGAATTTGGACTTAAAAACTAGCACTCTATCGTCTGAGCTCTTAGCTCGCAAAGGGAAGAAGGTAAAGGACAATGGTATGCCTCTATAGTACAAGAGTCGGGAACAAGCTAGGTAAATATATGCATAAATACAATGTGAAGGGAAATTCTTGGACAAGTACAACTCACCTAATCCTACATCGAAGACGAAGTCCTGTTTCACGTCCGTTGTAGTATGGTTTCCGTGTTACACAGGTCATAAAATGAATACATGGCAATAGTACAAAGCTGACCCCTGTTGTAGATATCAGCTTGAAGTACGCACCTTACGTAGTACCGTGTTGTGTGACTAATGTGTCTGCTTTGAAATTAAGATCACGTGTTCAGTATTAGCAGTGAATAATTTGTTATCTATAGTTAAGGAACAGGTTCATTATGTTAAAAATCGTACAATAAACTGGGTATTTAAAAGGAAAATAAGATTATTGAACCTCTTCAGAGCATAGTGTTCTTATGATGGGGTGTGTATGATTCCTTTCTCTCTCTTATGCAAGAGAATACTGTGAAACGCTGTAATCGTTGCATTGGAGTGTAAGGTGCACATTTTCAGCAACTTCTGTATTACTGTATAATAACATTAACATATCGTCTAATGTGGTCACTGGCTTCTATTTTTGTTATAGTGAACGTGGGATGATAATAATGGTGTTTCTTCAGAACACTGCTGTTGATTATTTTACAATTATAATAATGATCTTGTTATTGGTTTAAAGTTCCACTAACTATCTATATGGCTTTCGGTGACACCTAGGGGTTGAAATTTTCACCCTCAGGAGTTATTTAACGTGCCAGTAAATCTACCGACACGAGGCTGAAGTATTTGAGCATCTTCAAATACCGCAGAACTGAACTGGAATTGAACCCGCCAACTTGAGCTCAGAATGCCAGCGCCCCTCCCCCTGAGCTACCCAGCACGGCATGTTGATTATTTTGATGATAAGCGAAAATATATGGTTATTCACATCAAAGTATTGATTTTCTGTTTGTGAAAATGAAAACCTACAACCTGTTTTCCAGTCATTGACCGGGTCAGAGATGTAATGAATGAATCATATATAGGCTATTATTACGATGGGGTCGCCACTCCCAAAGCGATATATTAATGAACTAGCTGATGTACCCGTGCTTCGCTACGGGATTCTCAGAGAGACTGAGTTGGATGTTTTCCTAACTGAATTCAACATAGGTCATTACAAAAACGTCACTAGGAATGTAGCGATTGAAGGCAATGTTATCATATAAAATACTCGATCAAATGAAAAACCGCACACTTTCTCACTTTCAACGAACAGTACTACGGTGCCGATCTAAGAGTCCAAAGTTCCAGAGCTGGAATAACCAGGTCGCAGACTGCCGTGAACAGTCCTCTGTCATTATTCCGTTAAATATGCACACTACTCATTCCAATCAGTGCCTCAGAGTAGGGATTGAATGGCTCGAATACTATGATGAACCAGTTTGTTACGTACCAGATATATCAGAAAATGTATGAACCAGAGGAATGGCATGCTAAAGAAGAAAGTTATCTAACTCCCCAGCTACTTCCCACCAATATACAGGCAGGCTGTTACAGTCGGTACGACCAGGCAAGTTGCCCGTGTGGTTAGGGGCGCGTAGCTGTGAGCTTGCATCCGGAAGATAGTGGATTCGAACCCCACTGCCGGCAACCCTGAAGATGGTATTCCGTTGTTTCCCATTTTCACACCAGTCACACCAGGCTGTACCTTAAAACCAAGGCCGCTTCCTTCACACCACTATTCATTTCCTATCCCATCGTCGCCATAAGACCTACCTGTGTCGGTGCGACGTCAAGCAAATTAAAAAAACTCGGTACGCTGCAGTAATCCTGTCTATCGGGGATGAGAGGAAACAGTAGGCAAAAAGCACATCACAACAAACAATGGTAAATGTAACGTTATTGTTGATAAAGTTTATCAGCTTTCTATATTGCAAGCCTTCACATTAGTTTTCTTTCGACTCTGTGATATTAGGGTCATACAAAATTATTTATATCGTAGACTGTAGACCCTTATTCTCAGACTTTACATACCGATTATCACTAAATTCTGTTTACCCATTTTCTCGTGACTCGGCCCTGATATGGACTTAGTAACAAAAATCCAAATTCATGAATATCTCTGACCATATGCGGTACGGTAACAATGTATAAGACATAAGTGATCGGAAATTGAAAGTAACTTCTTACATAACTACTACTAACTTAGGACATAACATTTTTTTTCCATTTGTTTTACGTCGCACGGACACAGATACGTCTTATGGCGACGATGGGATGGGAAAGGCCTAGGAATGGGAAGGAAGCGGCCGTGGCCTTAATTAAGGTACAGCCCCAGCATTTGCCTGGTGTGAAAATGGGAAACCATGGAAAACCATCTTCATGGCTGCCGACAGTGGGGTTCGAACCCACTATCTTCCGATTACGACATAACTAACGTTATGTAGTATTTATCGATACGACCACTAATAACATAAATAATTTATTTTAGAATTACATTTCAGCCCTTCCCCTAAACTACCATTTCACTCAACGTGAATAAAATAATTTGTAGCCTAGATTGCAGTGGTTCATCACCGACATTACATTAAATTCTCTTCAGCCGTCTTCTATTGACGCGTGTACATACATACATACATACATACAGACAGACAGACAGACAGAGGGATAGACAGACAGACAGACAGACAGACAGACAGACAGACAGAAATTACGGAAAAGTAAAAAATGCATTTTCTTGTTACTGTGGACATGACCGATACAGAAATACCATTCTTTTCAAATTCTGAGCAATGTACGGACAAAACTCTTATTTTATATATATAGATTACATTTCAGGGTCCGACTCGTTGGCTGAATGGTCAGCGTACTGGCCTTCGGTTCAGAGGGTCCCGGGTTCGATTCCCGGCCGGGTCGGGGATTTTAATCGCTTCTGATTAATTCTTCTGGCTCGGGGACTGGGTGTATATGTCCGTCCCAACACTCTCCTCATCATATTCAGACAACATACTACACTACCAACCACCACAGAAACACGCAATAGTGCTTACATCCCTCCATAGAGGGTTGGCGTCAGGAAGGGCATCCGGCCGTAAAACAGGGACAAATCCACATGTGCGACGCAGTTCGCACCCGCGACCCCACAGGTGTGGGAAAAGCGGCAGGAAAAGAAGGAAAAGAAGATAGATTACATTTCAGGCCTTCCCCTAAACTACAATTTCACTCAGTGCGAAAAACATTAATGATAGCCTAGATTATAGCGACCTATTCCCTGACTTTGCATACCAATTTTCGTGAAGATGCGACCATTAATAAAATAAATACTTTACAACAAAATTTTAGGCCTTCCCCTAAACTATCATTTTTCTCAGCGTGTATTGCCTATATTGTAGCGACTTATTTCCCATCTTTGTCTAGCGATTTTCATTAAGACACGACCACTAATAACATAAATATTTGAGAATTAAATTTCAGGCCTTCCCCTAAACTACCATTGCATTCAGCGTGATTAAAATAATTTATAGCCTAGATTGTAGCGGTTCATCACCCGACTTCACATTCCGATTTTCGTTAAATTCTCTTCAGCCGTTTTCTCGTGATGCGCGTACATACATACAGAGAGACAGACAGACAGACAGACAGAAATTATGGAAAAGTAAAAAATGCATTTTCTTGTTACTGTGGACATGACCGATACAGAAATACCATTCTTTTCAAATTCTGAGCAATGTACAGACAAAACTCTTATTTTATACATATAGATGATAGATGCTACGAAATGAGAATGGAGAGTGTTGCTGGAATGAAAGATGACAGGGAAAACCGGAGTACCCGGAGAAAAACCTGTCCCGCCTCCGCTTTGTCCAGCACAAATCGCACATGGAATGACCGGGATTTGAACCACGGTATCCAGTGGTGAGAGGCCGACGCGCTGCCGTCTGAGCCACGGAGGCTCTTTTCTGTTTGTATTGAATTTAATATATTGGTACAGTACTACCGAACTGCAGTGTTTTTTTTAAAAATTGCGTATGTTTAAAGCCATTCAATACTCCAAGTGCCTTTCATCTTAGTTTCTCATATTTGATTAATCTACCATGTTGCTCCCTCCATTGATTGGTGGTAGTGTGTTGGCCTTCGAGTCTCGAGATGGGGAGTTCGAACTTTTATGAGGTAGTGGATACTTGAAGGGTGAATGATAGTCCATTCAACGCCCCATGTCAGTCGACATCAGCAGGTAAAATATCCGTGGTGTTTATCCAACAAAGCTGATGAGGACTCTCCCATATACCGTCCAAGAGATATCTCATTTACCTTGCCATCTGGTGGAGTAAAATGGAACGTAGAAATTTACATGCAGGTAAGCTAAATGTCGTCAACTTGAAATAGCAGCAAGGTATCTGATGACGTACGATCAATAAAATTAAATCTACCATCTACCACCTGTTCAAGACTCTACAGCTTTATATTTGATGTTGGATGCAATTAAGTTTGTACTTTGAATATAGACGCAAAGTAATGGAACCTTTCAGCGACAGATACTGAAAAAGAGATCTTAAGGTTTAGTAGGCATGTTTAACTTAATTATTTCAAAATTACATATATAATAGTGGTCATCTATAAAGTGTTGCCAGAAATTCAAGGTCTGACCTCTGTAAGTTGGAAACCAAGCAATATTCGACATTTTATTTTATGCCAGCGTAAATTCCCTTCAGATTTAGACGAATATGATCGTGTACCAAGTTTTCTTCACCATATAGCTCCATGGTTAAATGGTTAGCGTGCTGAGCTTTGGTCACAGGGGTCCCGGGTTCGATTCCCGGCAGGGTGGGGAATTTTAACCATAATTGGTCAATGTTGCTGGCAAGGGGACTGGGTGTATGTGTCTTCTTCAACATCATTTCAACTTCATGATAACGCGCATGTCGCCTACGGGTGTCAAATCCAATGACTTGCATCTGGTGAGCCGAACTTGTCCTTGGACACTCCCGACACTAAAAGCCATACGCCATTTTATTTTTTTCATCATATACATAGAGGATATTTCAGGAGGAATAGTAAATACACTGCCTGACAAAAAAAGAAGCGCCTAAAGGGGAGGAGGAAACTAAATGAAACTGCACGTGATGAGATGGAATGCGACGTTTTCTTCAGAGATTACAAAATCGAGTCAAATTTACAAAGAACTTGGCAGTTTGGGTCCAGTTATCAGTACGACGTTGAACACCTTCTGGCCTGAATGCATGCACTGATTCCTTTGGGGGGGGGGTGTCATAAAGCCGTTGTAAGCTCTCCTGAGGCAAGTTGGCCCACAACTGTTATAACTGGTCCATGATATCCTGGACAATGGAGCTGGGACGGAGTTGACGTCCAAGCTGGTCTCACACGTGTTTTAACACGGTTAGATCTGGGGATCTTGCTGGCCACGGGAGTACCTCAGCATCACGCAAACAGTTTATAGGGGCACGTGCCGTGTGTGGAAGAGCATTGCCCTGTTGAAGAATGGCATCACGATACTATCGCATGAGAGGCAACACATGAGAACGCAGAATGCCCGTGATGTAGACTTGTGCGTCCGAGTTTCCATGATCACTACCAGCCGTGACCTAAAGTCATAACCGATGGCTTCCCACACTATGACACCAGGAGTAACACCGCTGTGCCTCTCCGAAACATTGGAAGAATTGGATCTCTCCCCAGTTCACCAACATACTCGCAGACGATGGTCACCCGGGGTAGTGCAGAATCGCGATTTATCGCAGAACACAACGCGACACCATTCATCAGCAGTCTATGTTTCCGGTCACAGTAACAATCCAAACGCAGCCGATTGTGGTTTGGTGGTAACGCTAGCCTACTCGTGGGACGGTAATCCCTAGTCCGTCTGCTGCTAGTCTCCGATCATTGGTGCGGGATGGCACAGAATGTTGCAGGATGTACATTACTTATTCTCGTACGGTAAGCACAGATGTGAAGGTGTTACGATGTGCTTGGTGCACAATACGGCGATCCTCCCTTGTGGTGGTCCATCGTGGTCGACCGAACCTTGATGACGAGTATGCCTGCCCTAATGTTCCCTGCAGTCTAACATTGGGCCGTTGTCACATCCGAATGCCGCACAAATTCGGATAATGTACAATTCGACCAGCTGGCCAAATGGAGACTCACAAGGAGATGGTCTCACACGAGTACGCGGTATCTCCGAGTCCTTCACAGTGATCACTAGAGCCCGACTTTTATACAATTACATTTTTGCGCACGTTTTAACACAATTTACAACGTTTATTCTTCTTATTGTGTATCCGAAAGAGTTAAAACCTCGTATTATTTCACATGAAAACATATATTTCCAAAAATATTATATAAGTACATATTTTAAGGAAATCCAATATAAGCACATAAATCGGCAATGTTTGTTAATCAATAACATTTAAAATGCTACTGTGTGAACATAGTACTCATCTTCTCATTTTACGATTACGGTCTTGTTTTTTAACAGTGTATCTTACGTCATATTTCTTAATATTGTGGCTATCTATGGACTTCTTTGCAGAAGTGCGAAGACTTGGTGGTCACTGACTAAATATACTTTAGCTAGCGTTCTAACTCGCTCGTATTAGTCAACCATCTCTGGGTTTGATTATAGAATATCCGGCCTGAATGGCTCAGACGGTTGAGGCGCTGGCCTTCTGACCCCAACGTGGCAGGTTCGATCGTGGCTCAGCACGGTGGTATTTGAAGGTGCTCAAATACAGTACGTCAGCCTTGTGTCGGTAGATTTACTGGCACATAAAAGAACTCCTGCGGGACTAAATTCCGGCACCTCGGCATCTCCGAAAACCGTAAAAGTAGTTAGTGGGACGGTAAAGCAATTAACATTATTTATTATTATATAATGTCAGCTAAAGGCAACCACAGAGAGATAAGGTGACGGGGAATACCGTAAATTAAACTGCGCACTGGAAACTGGGAATATATTCTCAGTGGGATTGTGTCACTCCTAACAGAAAGGTTAGTTGTTCGGGTCCATATATGTCATACCCGTGGTCGTTTGATTTTTTCTGAATTTCTAAGAGGGAAAACGTATTCCTTTTAGTGTCTGCTGCTATTCTTTTTATTGAAACAATGATTCAGCGTATATGCCTGCGTAACCTATAAAACAATACCGAAAGTGAAGTCGAGTACAAGATCGCGTCTTCAGTAGTACGTACAGGAATTTAAGAAACATTTTGACTACCGATGGAAAAGTATTATTTTGCCAACCATTTGGTAAAACAGTAAGTGCATATCAACATTATCAAATATCCCAGCGAATTGTCTGGAAATAAGCACATTGCGGCTGCTTCGCGTGTGCGTTCGCGACAATTACTAATAGATGAATCAGCTACTTCAAATGTAGGCCAATCCAAATACACCCAGTATTATCTAGATTTATGTAGTGCACTTGTTTGCGTCGACATTTCTCTTTACAAAATAAATAATCCGGTACTGAGAAACTTCCTAACAAATTACATTAATTTTGAGCCTCCAGACGAATCCACATTAAGGAAAAACTATCTTCCAAAATGTTACGAAGAAATTTTACAAAGAGTTCGGGCAGTATGTGATAGCGAAAAACTGTTGTTGATCATTGACGAAACCACTGTTTCAAGTGGTAGGAAAGTAGGAAATATTTTAGGTGGAGTGTTGAAGAATCGCAAAACTGCTTGTGAACATTCTTATTTGCTAGCATGTAAAGAAATGCCTGCTGCAAATCATGTCACTGTAGCTAGTTTTTATTTATTTATTAATTGAAGTCTTGCATTTCCTTTGGCATAAAGGTGTAAAATACGACAATGTATTGCTTCTACTTATTGATAGTTCAGTTTATATGAAAAAATAGCCGAAGACCTTTCTGTAAGATTTCCGGAAATGATGCACGTAAGTTGCGTACTTTATGGGGCTCAGTATCCTAAAGTGGATAAATTAGTGTCTAATGGCAAAAAATTCTTTGTAAAAGCACCCTCAATAGTCGATTTGTTTGAAGACAAAAACCCAGGTCATGCACTTCCTCCTCTGCCTGATGTCACGCGGTGGGGTACCTGGCTTAGTGCAGTGGTATACTACACAGACAATTTTGAAAGTTTCGCATCCGTTGTGAATTCACTAGATAAAAAAGACGCGTCTTCAATTGAAATTCTTCGAGAGTTAATGAAAGACAGCTCTTTGAGAAGTGATATGGCGTTTATATATGCAAATCTAAGCTTCATATGTAAAACCATAGATATTCTTGAAAAATCCAGTAATCTGTTGTCCAAAACAGTGAAGGAAGATTCACTCTCAGCTTCGCATGTAGAGGAACTGTTGTTAACTGCAATTCTGAGACTACTTCTAGCAACTAATATTCCAGCGTGTGATTGGTGAGTAAGAACTGGTAGAATGTTTTCAAAGATGATTGGTTGATTTTTCTCTAGTTAAACAAAATATTACCGTTTTTTCAGTACTGTAATATGTAGTCAGGCACATCAACAATTAATATACCGTACTTTTACATATAGACTACAGACATCCATTTGCCTTAAGGAGCACGTTTTGTAGCACCATATTTTAATACACAATTCCATACTTATTTACCTCTTAAACACGAGTGGTTATGTGATATTTAAAGCAGAATGTTTTTAAATTGTTATCAAATATTTTTAGGTCTTTAGCACATACAAGTAAATATTTTTAACGTTTTATTATATAAAAATCCGCTCCCTAGTGTTCACTCAACTTATAAAGCTGTTCACAATCCTTATAGGCCTATACCCTACCAGACCTGCTAATAATACAAGAACAAGTTAATGCACTCCGGTGGCCATTCTACATGTCACAGAGAATTGCAGCTCTAACCATTTACATACCCGCCGATGGTGTGTAGGTGTACGAAGTTACATTGACATCCGACCATTTCTTCTGGATGTTTCAAATATTTTGTCAGACAGTGTATTTCAAGGTGCAGTCGTGTTGACTTTTCTAGTGATGATGATGATGCTTGTTGTTTTAAGGGGCCTAACATCGAAGGTCATCTGCCCCAAAGACGTTTCTAGTATAAATGGTCAAATGAACATGTATCCGATGTGCAACGTGCATGAAATTACAGCTTTTTATGGTAGAACAAAGAGAGAAAACTATTCGGGAGATAGTAGGTTCGAATCCCACTGTCGGCAGCCCTGAAAATGGTTTTCCGTGGTTTCCCATTTTCACACCAGGCAAATGCTGGGGCTGTACTTTAATTAAGGCCACGGCCACTTCCTTCCAACTGCTAGCCCTTTCCTGTCCCATCGTCGCCATAAGACCTATCTGAGTCGGTGCGACGTAAAGCAACTAGCAAAACACGTTACTGATTTATTGATATATTTGTTTCTACAAAAGCCGTCCATAGCGTATAACAGTGTAGCCCAAATCACGTACTGATACAGACACATAACATTATGAGTAACAGTTCAACAAAAATGACTTAAAGGTACATTTTTGTGCGCATTCCTACGTCCTTTGGAATAGTATTTGTTCCACAATATTGCCTTTGAGGATGGATAAAAAGCGGTCTGTCTATAGAGAAGTAGTAAACACGAGAGACAAATCGGTTTCTCGGATTGCGCAGAAATCGACTCTCGTAAAATAGCACGAAGACGATCTCTGACGATCTGCATATACTATTGCCATTAGAGCTGAGAAGTGAGCTGAAGTTGGTGATCGATTTTTTAACACGTACTCTGAGCTATTTCAAATGACGTAAGAAACGCGGAAATCGTTATATTATATTTTTACGAACCTATTAAAGACATTTTCTTTGATTATCCAACAAAGAGTCTATTAAATATACAATCGTGTTGAGAGCTGCGGTAAAATTTACGTTAATTTGGTATATGAGAATTGTTGCTAATTTTCAGTTTGTTCCACCGATCGTATCTACAACAAGGCTGCAATATTTCACCTTTGTCTATACCACGTATAGATCATTTACTGAAATGCATAAAATAGCAGGAAAGGATTCAGTAGTGTCGAAATTTAGTGAGCATTTTAGCCTATGGTGACGACTTGGTCTTAACGGCAGACTAGGCTAAATTCCAGACGCTAACCCTGTGAGGTAGGATGTATGCACCATTGTGTGTTTCTGTGGTGGCTGGTAGTGTGGTATGTTGTACATAGGTTAAGAGAAGTATAGTGAGACGATCACAAACGCCCAGTCCCCGAATCAGAGGAATAAATCATAGCTAAAATACGCGGTCCGGCCGGGAATCCAATCCGAGAACCCCTGAACTGAAGGCCTGTGTAGTCACCATTCAGCCAAAGAGGCCGACAATAATAATAATAATAATAATAATAATAATAATAATAATAATAATAATAATAATAATAATAATAATAATAGATCGCACTGGGCCCATGTATTAAGATTTAAGGGCCTTTAATAGCACAAACATAGTCATGATTGTGGTAGTTCTCTGGAGAATTCCTTGTGCTTAGTGTCCGTTATTACTCTTTCCCCTATTAGTGGCGTGATGTCCATAACAAATAGAAATACTTGAAGGAAATGAAGGGTATGCGAGACGCACTGATGTCTGGGAACACTATTCTTTTTCTATTCTCAAGCTCTGGACTCATCTGCTGACTGTTTTGGTATAATTGCTCCAACCATCCGCAGTAATGTTTCAATATTTATCACAAGATGTTACGAAAAAGGCTTAACCACTAAAAACAGAACACACCCGATATGTACGAAGCAATCAAACACAAAACTGCTGGAAAATCACTCAGAGATTTTCCGACAACCCAATATACTTCCCTAAATCTATATATTAGGATCAAATTCGAAGGAATACTGTTTGTTTACCTTGCGACGCATTACGATGATGATGATGATGATTGTTGTTTAAAGGGGCCTAACATCGAGGTCATCGGCCCCTAATGGTACGAAATGAGACGAAATGGAATGACAAATTAAAAGTCTAAAATTCTCCACTGACCAGAATTCAAAGCGTGAGAACCAAGAATGAATGGATGGACATGAATTTAAACCTATCAGTGGATGCGACCCGCAATGCTTTACATTCACACAAACTGACGTAAAAGAATGGGATTACTGACCAAGGGACTGCTGCTATAGCATAATATTGAAACAGTGATGCTTGCAGTCTAAAGAGGGTCCAAAATCCAAGTTATCGGCCCCTCATAACGCTACTGATTGCCAGGAAAGTAGAACTATGGTATTTGTCCTGTTGCGGTACTAATCAAAAGTAGCAGGGACTTGCGGTATTTCACACATTATTGTACTACTCAGAGGTTATGAAATTCGACATATAATACAGACCTATGTTTTTCTGACTTTGCGGCGCCATTTACAGGCAACGCAAACCTATGGTGTTCATCACATAAGAGTACTAAGCACAGGGACCTTCCCCTATCCCGTGGTGTTCCTCATATGGTGGGTACTAATCACAGGCAAGGCAGAACCATGGTAGCTATCACTCCATGCTCCTGCTCATATGGTGGTACTAATCACAGGTACTGCAAAAGCGGATCGCACGGTGCTCCTGTGTACTACTAATCACAAACCTATTCGGTACATAATATAGTGGTACTACGCGCAAGTAAAAGCGACCCATGATGTTCTCCACGTTGTGGTACTAATCACAAGTAGTTTCATGGTTCCAAGACAATCATCCCTTGGTCGCTCCTTTTAGTCGCCTCTTACGACAGGTAGGGGATACCGTGGGTGTATTCCCCAACCCACAGGGGGTATATTACGAGGAGGTACCAACTGGAATTTCAGATTTAGTCATGTAAGCTTATTTTGGTAAATTTCCGCAATTATGCTTAAAGTGAGTCTCCAATGCGGAAGTAATTTACACTCACGGATGTACATACTGTAACATCGAGAGGATTCTTTGTACAGTTCTGGCCATGTATTCTGTAGATAGAGGGTTCGAACCCCATTCAGAGCACCTGAAGATGTTTTTCCGTCACTTCCTTCCCAGTCTTATCACACCGTCGCCTTGAAACCCTTTCAAGTTGGAAAGACGTGAAACCAATAGAATTGAAAATCAAACAAACAAAACACTATCACATAGCAATCTACAATGTACTCAGTTCACATCAGTTATTATACTGAGATCACAGAAATAGATTACAGCAGTGAGTGTCTCAGAATTGAAAATAAGTACAGAAAAGCGCATAAATAGATAAGTAAAGGAAAATGCTACTACATGCCGTGGCAATGGTTAAGTAAGGTTTATGGTTTAATATTCTCCTTTATGCGCATGCTGTTAAGGTCTCTAACTATACTACATTGATATGCACTCTGTAAGCTGAACAGAATGTTTGTAAATTCATATTACAATCTCATAGTGATTATAGACGGCCCTGATTATCTGACTATTGGATTAGTAGCCTATGCACGGTAACGTTCAGCTCCGTGCTACAGGCAATTGAACTCTTGTCTGTGTGAGTTCGACAGATACATAGAGGTATTTGTTTTATTGTATGTATTCCGTATAATTGGAGTTACAATTAACGCTAGTGCAATGCTCTTTGACCTTACGGAATCAGCAAACATTATTTTAACGGTCTTTTATTTTGTAACTCTGTTTTGTGTAACTTCATGTTAAGTATTTCCAGATGCGGTTTTCAAATAAGAAATGTATACTTCTAGACTGCTATACGGACCGTAGGGGACTCCTGTTGTAATTCGTAAGTCTCCTAAACATATTGGACTCCAGCATTCTGTAGATTTCTATGTGATGGTGTCATATCTTAATGTAACGCTAAATCATCTGTAAACTCTAGTATTAAGGCATTTCCGTATATGTGGGGCTTGTCCTTTCTCCATCTACCCCCTTGTATTGTACATGTAAAATTTAAGGGAAATAAATAAATAAATAAATAAATAAATAAATAAATAAGTAAATAAATAAATAAATAAATAAATAAATAAATAAATAAATAAATAAATAAATAATATGCCATCTGAATTATTTAAGATTTGTGTGAATTTGTATATGAAAGTATGATAAGATAATAGTAATTGGACCGCTCATTCTCTACTGTAAGTCAATGTAACATTTGAAATACTTAAGGTACTTATGACGGTGTCGTAATGTTAAGCTTCCCGACTCCATGGATAAATGTTTAGTGTGCTGGCCTTTGGAAACAGGGGTCCTGAGTTCGATTCTCGGCAGGGTCGGGAATTTTAACCATCATTGGTTAATTTCGCTCGACTGGGGCTGGATGTATGTGTCGTCTTCATCATTATTTCGGGTGTCAAATCAAAAGACCTGCACCTGGCGACCCGAACCTGTCCTCGGACACTCCCGGCACTAAAAGCCGTACGCCATTTAATTTCAATCTAGTTGTAAGTCATTGTACTGCTCATCCGATAGTACTGTGAGCGGTAGTGTTAAGCATTGGAAATACGTAAGCTGTGTGTGAATTTGTACACGATGATGCTGGATTTAGAATGTTAAACTAGTAGTATGCCTTAGTCAACGACCAGTATGTGATAAGAAAATTATGAACAGGAGAAACATTTTTTTGGAAGGCAGAAATTAAGTTGTTCAACTGCACACCCTTGTTGGTAGTTTTCTCTACCAGGTATGCTATAATATCTTTAGTCTATAAAATTCAACACTGACGGTGATATAGTTTTTGATGCTAACGCGACTCTTTTCTCAAGGGCGGCTTCCTATTCTTTTATCTTCTAAACGCGACAGGAAATAAAACGTTAATAAGCAATAATAATTGACTTCATTTGCTGCTTAATGAAATCGATTGGATCCCTATCATTTGTATAAGATGTTTACGTAATTTATTTATCACCAGAAATTACGGTTTATTAATTGTGTCAAGTACTTGAAACTGTTACCCGTATGCGGGGGAGATGGTGGTAAAAAATGAATTTGTTGGTCTTGGAAACATATGTTCATGGTTTTCCATTCCTGATTAATATTGCTTTAATTTCCTTACTTTTATTTATTTCCTTAGAGGACATAAGTCTAAGAAATTTTGAATTAATTCCCATTTTTAAATTCCAGGAAAATTAACGAATAACGGATTTATGTTCTCTTCGGACAACAAAATGGTATTTCCATAACATTTTTCCTCAGTCAACGACCACTATCGTATAAGACACTTTTAATTATGATCAGGAGAAACATTTTCTTGGAAGGCAGGGATTTAGTTGTTCAACTGCGCACCCTGTTTATTGTTGGTAGTTTTCTCTATCAGGAATGCCATAATATCTTTAGTCTATGATTTTCAAGAATGATGGTGATAACGTTTATGATGCTAATGAAACTCTTTTCTGAAATGAGTTTCTAAATTAATCCAGCGACCAATACAGACAATTAGTCGATTTAGATTCGAATGCGTACGGGAATAACTTCATTTTTATGAGCTCCTGGATGTAATACACTGTTTTGTTTTCCAATCTTCCTCCCCTGTGGCCTTTAAACACTGGCCAATTTTTTTACAAGTACTAGCTTAAGCAAGTTTATGAAAGGTAGACTACAATAATGGAATACTTTCAGTGTTCTGCAGTTTTCACTAATTTAACATTTCACGGATAAGGACTTTTAATAAGATTGAATCATATCTATAGAATTAAACGTTGTGTTTTCTTCGCTATCGAATGCGGAGTTCTGATTTCGCTCTCAGACCTCCACAAGGCACCTCCGGACATAGACTGACACTAACGTGTAACCCACGAGGGACCTGATCCAGTTTCCTGTACGCTGGCATTGAGCCACACCGTACCCGTGAGAATGTTACCTGTCACTAGTGTGATTTATACACTCTATTTCTGATCACAGCTTGGCTATTCCACCTATCAGGCAGAGACAGAATGTGCTATTTGCCCTCCCCTTCCATGCGAATCTTGTTTCAGTTACAAGTAAATACATCTGAATCGTACGTGCATTATTCTGTATTCTGCAGTTCAAGGAATGCATGTCTCTTGAAGGTATTAAATATACGTTTCTGAAACCATACGTTCATTAAAGCATTCTGTTATCACTTTATTTCCTTCTTGCCTGTCTTACTCATCATGATGTACTTTCTGTTCATTAGGTTATTATGTTGCTTGCCTTATAGTAGAAATGAGATTTGCACGATTATGCATGAAAAATATTTTTATTATTTTTCGCTGTATTCGTTGCCCGTTTTTTCTCTTTCATTTCTGGTGGACTTGCTTGTTTTTACAAGTTGCTTTACGTCGCACCGACACAGGTAGGTCTTATGACGACGATGGGATAGGAACGGGCTAGGAATGGGAAGGAAGCGGCCGTGGCCTTAATTGAGGTACAGCCCCGGTATTTGGCTGGTATGAAAATGGAAAACCACGGAAAACCACCTTCAGGGCTGCCTAAAGTGGGATTCGAACCAACCATCTTCCGAATGAACGTCCCTCACCGTACGGCCAACTCGCTTGGTCCACTGACCTTTATTTGCACTCTTGTTGTCATGTAATATTCTATTTATCTTGACTATTTTGCTCCGTACTCGTTTTATTTTTATTTCGATTCACCTTTATTTCCCTTACCTTTCACGGACCTACGTAGTGGATTTTCATGTTTGGAGAACATAACCTAATAGTTAATTTTACTAACTCTGAAATAAATTATAGTGGTTAGTTTTTTGCCTGTAGAACGTGAAATGTCAGTTTGTTGAGTAATTGGGGTGACTGTGGAAATAGATGATTTATATTATCATTTTGTTGGCTCTTCATTCCCGTTTTGAGCAGTAACCCTTTGGTCCTGTAGATTGAATTACTTATGTTATTCATCCACATTATTGTCACTTCATGTGTGAGGAAGGTCCGTTTTATTTTTGAGGAGTGTTGAAAGGAAGTTGACTTGGAAAGATGCTGTTTGATGTCTGAATTAATGAAAATTACTTAGATTTTAACTGAATGTATATTTTTAGTGCCATGGGGTTTGGGGGTTTCGGAACTTGAACCTTACAATCTTAAAGAATTTCGGTCTTTAATTTCATCCCATCGTACTGTTAAGCAACAATTTTTTAATTTGTGAGATTAATTTTGACTTAATCGAGATTCAATTATTCGATTTCAACGTAAATGACCAAAATAGGCAAAAACAAACTTCCGTATTTCAACTTCCAATTTTAACTTCGACTTCAATTTCAACATTAAGTCAACTGATCTAGCTATATGAATGACTACCTAGTCCGTTGCCCATGGTTGACGAACTAGGACATGACTACAGTAACCTACAGCACGAACTAACCAATCCAGTGTCAGACCACATCCCTAAAGTGAAATTGGTTGTGTGCACGTTTAAAAATTGTCTGTATAATAATGTCAAAATAAAATTAATTCCATTGGTGCGTGGTAAATGATTCGAGAATCAGGTTCTGATGACGGTCCGCGAGTTACCAACATCTCCGTCTCTGCTGAATTGAATGGAATAAATTTATCTCGCAACGGAATACCACAGAACATCATCTCTGTTCACGAATAATGCAGGAAAATATTACACAAATTATACGGCATCATAATATTAATAATTTCGTGTGGCTATTTCTAGACGAGTGCAGCCGTTGTAAGGCAGACCCTCCGATGAGGGTGGGCGGCAGCTGCCATGTGGAGGTAACTGCATGTTATTGTGGTGGAGGATAGTGTTATGTGTGGTGTGTAGATTTCAGGGATGCCCTCGAGCCAATGGGATTAACCAACGGAGGTTAAAACCCCGACCCGGCCCGGAATCGAACCTGGGACCCCTCTGAACCGAAGGCCAGTACACAGACCATTCAGCCAATGAGTCGGACATACGGCATCGTGTAAGAAAGTAATTTGTCAGAGTGTCTGCATCACACAAGTACAAAAAGACATGAAGCTATACATGTTGAAAGCTTCGTGTAAGTCTTCGCGTATAAATTTTTCGTTATTTATACCTAACTTTTAATGAACTACTAAAGAAATTGATAGTGACAGAGGTTTAAAGCAGTTCGACTCACCCCATCCGTTTCTCACATAGTTGTTTCAAAATGTCAGTGAGCACCTTGCCTGATACACTGATCAATGAAGTAGCTCTATATTTGTTACATTCCTGTCTCCTTGCTTATGCCCGGTAGTTCACCAGCATCCTGTGATGCATCTTGTCACGTTTACTAAAATTCTGAAATACATCGGTCTCTCTCATTAAACCATGGTAGCCGGGCTGAGTGGCTCAGACAGTTGAGGCGCTGGCCTTCTAACCCCAACTTGGCAGGTTCGATCCAGGCTCAGTCTGGTCGTATTTGAAGGTGCTCTAATACGTCAGCCTCGTGTCGGTAGATTCACTGGTACGTAAAAGTACTCATGACGGACAAAATTCCGGCACCTCGGGGTCTCCGAAACCGTAAAAGTAGTTAGTGGGACGTAAAGCAATTATTATTATTATTATTATTATTATTATTATTATTATTATTATTATTATTATTATTATTATTATTATTGTACCGGGCGGTACACCTCTACACCGTTTATTTAAAAGTTGCGCCAGTTGAAACTCCTCTTCTGGAGGAAGGTTGAACTTTATCTACTCTATTAATTCTCTACTTTCTCAGAAGATGTCACCACGTGGAAAATTTTGAGTTTTTGAACTGTGTCACTTTTGATGTGTTTTTGTTTCGCTTGAAGTAAGAAGTGTGAACTTTCTCTCCTAGAGGACACTACTGAAGATCAACAATAGTGCACCCTAGTGCGGAGTCAAAGAACTATTTTGTTGGAGAAATTTTTATTTCAAAAGTTTGTTTCTTGTTAAATTTCTTTCTGTTATGGTTTAAGTTGGCTGTTTACCCCTCTTTTTCCCCTTGTTTTAGATTTATCCAATCCCGAATTTCTTGTAGTAATTTCTGACCAATCTGGTGTATTTTCCCCCAACTTGTATCTGTTGCGGGGTCCTATCCAATAAAAACATTGTGAGCGGGTGTTTTCTTTCCCCTAACGCCTAGAAACTTCCGCGAGAGTATTTAAACTGCTGATTTTTGGGTCTCTGGGCCACTTCTGTTCCATCTTTCAGTGTGTTAAGTACCTAGCAGGAGGCGGGAGGCGCCTCTTTCTTCGGCAGCGGTCAACAATAAGGTAATGGCCGATTAATAAATTCTTTCTTTTCTTGCTCAGCAGTTTAACTCTCGGGGCGGGTGCGAAGCGTTCCACCATGTAACCTTTTCCTAAAATGTAACTAGTCTTTTCTTCTATTCTCTTGAAAAGCTACATACTGGGATAGAGAGTGCTAACCCTCTCGAGCTCCCACTCATAATGTTTTGAGGTGAACTTATTGTTTCTCAACCTATTCTTCCGTAATGTAATGTAAATTGCTATTAAGTCACCTCTGTAGTATGGGATTAGCCCTTGTAATAACGGCCTAGTGCCAAAGTAGGTTTTAAAATCAAAGTGTATTAGGAGTGCAAGTTCGCCTCCTCTCAAATTGTTTTAGAGGTCATTTAATTAACCTGCTTTTCATTTAATAGACCTCAGTAGATTGGGTATTTTACCCCTGGGTTTGTGTCCGTTGTGGACAACTTGAAGGTGGAGTTTGGTGTGGCCTGGGAGAGGCTTAAATTAAAGAGCGTGTGGCTCTTTTGGAAACGGAGTGTTGTGTGCCTCGAGGAGGCTTAACTGTGTAATTTGGAGCAAGTGCTCCAGGGTTTGATTGGGGTCTTCTGCCCCTTTGTTAAAATTTGTATATCGGAAAGTTGGGCTAGTTGCTCAAGAATTGTGAACTCTGGGCTCGAAGCCCAAACTCTGTAACCCCTGTAATTGTACATTTCAAATTGTGTTTTGGCTACTAAGTACCTGTTCTTTGTTATTACTTAATATTGAAAAGAAAATATAACCTCGTTAAATTTTACATTAACTTTGATTCCGTAGTTTGAAAACCCATTCACGCCCGCACCTTCTTACACCTCTACCTACCGCTAAAACACGGTAACAAGTGGTAGCAGAGCGTGGTTGAATGGGTCTCAATTTAGCCCCTTTTGACGGCTAAACATTGTTTGTTCCGAACTCTAACTATTTTCCCAGTTGCTGGAATTTTTTGAGTTTTTCAAAATTGTTCTGTCACCATGCCCGGCCCTCGCGATGTTCTCCTTCTTAACTATTTGCGCAAGGAGGAGTTGATCTATGAATTAACTATCAGAAATGTGCAATCTGGAGGCACGGTTGCAATAGACACTAACAAGCTTAGAGAGTCTCTTGATTTGCCCATTTCCATCCCCAATTTGGGAGAGAAAGAAATTGACGACTCTCTTTCCACGATCACGGAGAATATTACTGGGCTAGCTTCTGTAGTTAGTTTTTTTGATGAAAATGATCCGTCTCCTAATCAAATTAAGCGTGTGCAAGGCAGGCTATATCATTTTTCGAATAGGGTTAACGATCTGTTGTCTCTAAAACTGAATGACGTTCAGAGGAAGGAAGCTAGTACGCTCCTGGAAAATATTTCTGAATTATCTAGTAAGGTCACTCAATTGTTAACTGGGGAAGTTCCTCCCAAATCTGATCAACCCACCATAGTGAATGCAGGTAGTGAGGAAGCGCCTCCCAAGGGAGAAGTTAATAGGATAACCGTTGCTGCTCAAACTATCCCTGCCCCATTGGACAACGAATCTGAACGTCGTGCATCATTGAGTAACATCCGTTCTGAATTGACTTCCTTGCCATTGAAACCTTTACCTACTATGTCACCCGGATTTAGTAGCTTGCCTCATCCATTGGCAATGTTGCTCAGAGGTATATCCAAGTTTTCTGTTAATACCACCAGTGACGTAATTTCATTTTTAAGATTTCTAGTGGAATTTCAGGATCATGCCCTTGTTTTTTCTCTGTCTCCGTGTCAAATCTTGCAAATTATCTATCCGTATGCTATTGGTATTCTCTCCGACAAAATAGTAAGAGCCATAGCTGAACAGTCATCCATCGAAGATTTTCATGCACATCTACTTGCTAATTTTATTCCTGCCCGCGCAAGGTCATCTCTGATTCAGAAATACTATTATCGAGTACAGAGGTTGGATGAAAACTTGGCTGATTTCATACAAGACATTAAGTTTTATACCAGGGTGTTTGCTCTTCACTTCCCTGAGGACCAAATTGTACAAGCTATTGTGGAAGGCATTTCACCATCTTATAGGTCATACTTGTGTTTTGCGGCGTGCCCGCAAACTTTTTCTGAACTTGAAGCGTTGGCCGTCTCAGCGGAAGGAGTTAGATACGCCGATTCTTTGCGTGTACCGAAAGAACCCCCGCCTTCCTTTAGTAACACTCGGCCTCCACCTCGCCGACCAGTCACACCCCGTAAATGTTATGCTTGCGGGTCGCCTGACCATCTTCGCAATAAATGTCCATTGGTCAAAAGTAGTAGGGCAAATAATGGAGCTGGTTCAGCACAAGGCTGTTTTAAATGTGGGGCCTTCTCACATATCGCCAAGAATTGTCCGAATTCGAATAGCACCCCCTCCTGCTCAACTTCTGGTGTAACTTCCAACAACAATCAAAAGTGACTAGTGGCTGCGGCTGAGTCAACTAATTCTGCTTCCCAAGGCTCAGCCCCTGGCAAAAAGGTCGAGAATTCAGGGAACGATAAGTCTTCGAATACATCTTTTGAATGCCCCAAAGAGTGCCTTAGGATTGCGGCGGATACCCCCGCACCTGTTCCTTTTCTTAAGATTGAGTTAAATAACGAGCCTATAACAGCTCTCTTAGATTCAGGTAGTGTTTGTTCGATTATTGCGGCTGAATGGTATTCTAAATTGAAATCGGTTTGTAAACTTCCTGACTATGTCTCTTCTCCTGTTCAATACGTTTCGGCTAATTCATCTCCATTAGAAATTCTAGGTTCCTTACTGGTCAAAATTCGTGTTTTTAAGTTTACATGGAAAATTAAATTGTTTGTGGCCAAGCAATTGTCTTGCCCCATTATATTGGGAGCTGACTTTATCTCTCACACTGGTCTTGTGCTCGATCTCAAGTCTAGGTCGTGCACATTCAAATTTGCTTCTAGTTGTAAAATACCACTATTAAAGTGTAATTCTGTGTCATGTTCTTCTATTTCGCCTACCCAGGATGAGATGTTGTTAGACCTTAGACATCTACCTGAGGAGCAGGCTGATAGTATTCGCAAACTGTGTCAGTCGTTTCCCGAGGTGTTCTCTGATACTCTTGGTGTTACTGACCTTATTGAATACAAAATTGAGGTTACGGATTCGATTCCTGTCCGTTTTCCACCGTATAGGCTATCTCCACCTAAAATGAAGGCTCTGAAGGAAATCATCGATCAGATGTTGAAGGACGGTATTATTAGGCCCTCTAAGTCAGCGTATTCTTCGCCTATTTTTCTAGTACCGAAACCCCAAGGAGGCTTCAGGCCTGTCATTGATTACAGGGCTCTCAATCGGAAGGTGGTGTTACAATCTGTGCCCCTTCCCGACCTTCATTCTTGTTTTTCATGGTTTCGTAAGGTCAAGTTCTTCACCATCTTGGACTTAAATCAGGCCTATAATCAAATTCCCCTTGCCGAAGAGTCTAAACACCTTACAGCGTTCGCCACGGACTGGAATTTATATGAATACAACCGCGTGCCTTTCGGGCTCCCCACGGGAGCAGCTGTGCTCACTAGGCTGCTAGATAGGGTCTTCTCCGACATCAAATTCGAGTACTTATATCACTACTTAGATGATGTCGTAGTATTTTCAGAGACTTTTGAAGAACATCTAGATCATCTGCGAGAAGTTCTTGATCGCCTTCGTAAGGCTGGGTTAACTGTTAAGTTGTCCAAGGTTGCCTTTGCTAAGCCCTCTATGTCATTCCTAGGGCATATTGTGTCACCCGATGGTGTAGCAGTCGATCATTCTAGAACACAGGCCATCCGTGATTTTAAACCTCCCAAGGACATTAAAGGTATCGCCAGGTTCATTGGTATGGTGAATTTCTTCAGAAAGTTCATTCCTAACTTTGCTAATAGAGCGGCGCCCTTAAACCTTCTCCGTAGGAAAGGCATCAAATTCGAGTGGGGACCTTCTCAACAAGCCGCTTTTGAAGATCTGAAATTAGCTCTCTGTAATGCCCCTGTCCTTGCTATGCCTGATTTCTCGAAGAAATTCATTGTCCAAACCGACGCATCGTCGTCAGCAGTAGCGGCAGTCCTTCTTCAAGAGACTGAACTAGGGAGGCGACCCATCGCCTATGCGTCTAGGACATTGTCGGCTCAAGAAGCCAAGTATTCCATCTATGAGCTCGAAGGTTTGGCAGTCTTATTTGCCTTAGAAAAGTTCCGTCTCTATCTGGAACATGTCAAATTCGACCTGGAGACAGATAATCAAGCCTTAAGCTGGGTCTTAGGTAGGCCGCGTCGTACTGGTCGTATAGCCCGCTGGGCTATTCGTATTTCCGCCTTCCAGTTTGATGTTAGACATATCAGAGGTACCGAAAATGTTGTTGCTGATGGACTCAGCCGTATGTTTCATAACGACGTCGAGACCCACGAACCGGTCGACAGTTCATCACCTTCCGAGTCCATGCTATCTGAGGTTAATGCCATCCTAACAGATGCTCCCATGCTTTTTAGGGATATCGAGAAATACCAACGTGAAGATCCGACGCTGGCTCCGATAATGGAAACCCTTTCTTCTGGGGAACATGTTGTCCCTTATGTTCTGAGGAATGGTGTTTTATGTTGCCCTTCGAGGCATGATAAGATGATGAAAGTTGTTGTTCCAGCAGTTCTTGTACCAATGATCTTCAAGTATTATCATGAGACCCCATTAGGAGGGCATCTGGGTATCTTTAAAACTCGTGAAAAGATTCGTGAAATGTTCATATGGAAAGGTATGGACGGTGAAATTCGGGAACTTGTAAAAGCTTGTAAATCTTGTTTGATCAGTAAACCCACCATGTCCACTAAAGTAGGCCTTTTGTCTTCTCATCAAGCGTCGCGCCCCATGGAACGCCTGTATATTGATTATGTAGGACCCTTCCCCCAGTCGAAGGGAAATGCCAACAAATTCATCTTTGTATGTGTAGATGGTTTTACCAGATTTTCTTGGTTATTTCCGACTAAGCTGGCTACCGCTCAGTCCACCATTACCTGTCTAAATTCTATTTTTGCTTCTTTTGGTCCGTGCCAATATATTGTATCTGATAATGCTAAGGCGTTCACATCAAATCTTTTTCGTAAATTCTGTTTTGACTTGTCCATCTCTCATGTAACCACTTCTGCTTATTACCCTCAACCATCTCTGGCTGAACGGGTTAACCGTAATCTCAGGTCCGCACTTATTGCCTATCATCATGAAGATCATTCTAGGTGGGACACGTCCCTGCATTGGTTAGCTTTTGCTTTGAATTCGGCGGTTCATGAATCACACAAGTTTACTCCAGCTTCCTTGATGTTTAAGTTTGTTCCCAACACGCCGCTCTCTAACCTCTGGTCTCTGAGTGACATTCTGCCCGAGACAATAGATCCGGATAATATTAAAGATCTTTGGAAGAAGGCTAAAGCCAATCTTAAGGTATCTCATGAAAAGGTTAGGGAAAGGTATGATCGTGGACGGAGACCCACCTCTTTAAAGGTAGGTGACCAAGTAATGGTCAAAAATTTTGTTCCCGCGGGCAAGCTTGCCCCCAGATTTCAGGGGCCTTGTATCATTCTCGATTTTCTTACGCCGGTTACCTTATTGTTAAGTAATCCAGCCACCGAGAGGATATTTAGAGTTCACCTGTCCCAGGTGAAGCCGGTGTAATTTCTGTGTTAACTTGCTTTATATTATTTTGAAAGGATATGAAGGTTATATTTTTTTTTTGAGTTTCATTTTTAAGGCATTCTGCACTACCTATAATATTTTGTTTCAGATGTAAGCATTTTTGTAAAACCTGTCCCGACCCGTTAAACTGCCATTCTGTCCTTTCCACGGCCATTACCACGCTCCCGTCTCCTGCTCCACTACACTCAGTGGCTGGCTTAGATGAAATGCCATGGATATCTGCACGCCGCTGGCCCCTCAATCTCTTTACATGCCTGTGCCCTTAAAAGAAACATGATGGTCCAACACAATTCTGCCGCCTAGCTTTAATGTTTCAGTGCCCCCGCAGCCGCGCGGCGCCGTGCAGTAACTGGGGAGGGGGATGGGCCCCCTCCTCTCCAGCGAGGACGACATGTGCACGGCGAGCCGGAGCTCTCCTCCCGGCCAAGGCTGATGTGCGGCGCACGACCTGCTACTTGCCCGCAGCCTGTATATGTTCACCGCGGGCGCGGCGTGCTTCTACACCTCTGCTCCCCTCATAGTGCGGGCGAGCGGTATCTCAGGGTACTTAAGGGGTCCGAGCGGCCTCCTTTTGGACGCAAGCTGCAACGGCCGGTCCGGCCATCCAACTTCATCAACATCAACTACATGGACAGTTACTATAAGAGATAACTACACTTGGGAATTCAACAGCAATATTTGGTGGACATTGCAAATTTTTCCTTCACTTTTAAGTATTAAAAGCTTATCTTCAGAAATTCAACTTCTATAAACATAAAGACTTTACTTCACCTGCAACAACAAAATTTTGGAACCGACTTAAGAAATTTCTCAAATACTTCTGCAAGTTATCTTAATCTCAACATCAAAACTTGGAACTTATTTTCAAACAAAAGTTTATGTTCTTCTGTGTTACCCCTTGGAGGAACTTTTGGGGGGGGAGGTCTGTACCGGGCGGTACACCTCTACACCGTTTATTTAAAAGTTGCGCCAGTTGAAACTCCTCTTCTGGAGGAAGGTTGAACTTTATCTACTCTATTAATTCTCTACTTTCTCAGAAGATGTCACCACGTGGAAAATTTTGAGTTTTTGAACTGTGTCACTTTTGATGTGTTTTTGTTTCGCTTGAAGTAAGAAGTGTGAACTTTCTCTCCTAGAGGACACTACTGAAGATCAACAATAGTGCACCCTAGTGCGGAGTCAAAGAACTATTTTGTTGGAGAAATTTTTATTTCAAAAGTTTGTTTCTTGTTAAATTTCTTTCTGTTATGGTTTAAGTTGGCTGTTTACCCCTCTTTTTCCCCTTGTTTTAGATTTATCCAATCCCGAATTTCTTTTAGTAATTTCTGACCAATCTGGTGTATTTTCCCCCAACTTGTATCTGTTGCGGGGTCCTATCCAATAAAAACATTGCGGGCGGGTGTTTTCTTTCCCCTAACGCCTAGAAACTTCCGCGAGAGTATTTAAACTGCTGATTTTTGGGTCTCTGGGCCACTTCTGTTCCATCTTTCAGTGTGTTAAGTACCTAGCAGGAGGCGGGAGGCGCCTCTTTCTTCGGCAGCGGTCAACAATAAGGTAATGGCCGATTAATAAATTCTTTCTTTTCTTGCTCAGCAGTTTAACTCTCGGGGCGGGTGCGAAGCGTTCCACCATGTAACCTTTTCCTAAAATGTAACTAGTCTTTTCTTCTATTCTCTTGAAAAGCTACATACTGGGATAGAGAGTGCTAACCCTCTCGAGCTCCCACTCATAATGTTTTGAGGTGAACTTATTGTTTCTCAACCTATTCTTCCGTAATGTAATGTAAATTGCTATTAAGTCACCTCTGTAGTATGGGATTAGCCCTTGTAATAACGGCCTAGTGCCAAAGTAGGTTTTAAAATCAAAGTGTATTAGGAGTGCAAGTTCGCCTCCTCTCAAATTGTTTTAGAGGTCATTTAATTAACCTGCTTTTCATTTAATAGACCTCAGTAGATTGGGTATTTTACCCCTGGGTTTGTGTCCGTTGTGGACAACTTGAAGGTGGAGTTTGGTGTGGCCTGGGAGAGGCTTAAATTAAAGAGCGTGTGGCTCTTTTGGAAACGGAGTGTTGTGTGCCTCGAGGAGGCTTAACTGTGTAATTTGGAGCAAGTGCTCCAGGGTTTGATTGGGGTCTTCTGCCCCTTTGTTAAAATTTGTATATCGGAAAGTTGGGCTAGTTGCTCAAGAATTGTGAACTCTGGGCTCGAAGCCCAAACTCTGTAACCCCTGTAATTGTACATTTCAAATTGTGTTTTGGCTACTAAGTACCTGTTCTTTGTTATTACTTAATATTGAAAAGAAAATATAACCTCGTTAAATTTTACATTAACTTTGATTCCGTAGTTTGAAAACCCATTCACGCCCGCACCTTCTTACACCTCTACCTACCGCTAAAACACGGTAACAATTATTATTATTATTATTATTAAACCGTGGTAAACCGGGCGAGTTGGTCGCGCGGTTAGGAGCGCGCAACTGTGAGCTCGCATCCGGGAGATAGTGGGTTCGAACCCCACTGTCGGCAGCCCTGAAGATGGTTTTCCGTGGTTTCCCATTTTCACACCAGGCAAATGCTGGGGCTGTACGTAAATGATGATGTGTATTCAGAAGGACATGAACACCCAACCAAAAGCCCAGGTCCCGAGCTAGAGGCATTAACCAGATGCGTTTGAAAAAACCAACCCGTCCACAAATCGAGCCAGGGGCCCTGTGAACCACTACGCTGACTTTTCAGCCACGGATCTGGACAATAACATTTTTATTATTTATTATTTGTGTCAGTATTATATAGTGTAGAATGTTATACGACTGTAATAATAATCACCATCATTTCGCTAATCAAGGCTTTGATCAATGTTTGCCTATTCTTCCTTGCAGTATCCCCCAACTGCCTTTCATTTGCACATAAATATGCCGTTCTACGTAATTTTCAATTTCAGTTTGCGAAATGTAAAATTGGAGTGAATTCTTGATTTCTCAGTCAAATGAAGGTCATTGCTACTATCTTCTGATTTATAAATTGGAACAGACGGATTCTTACAAATCCCAGTGATACATATAAAGCACAAGTTTTCGCTTTTGAACTGGAATATGTTTAATCTATGGTAGTTTCTCTTGTTTCTCATATTCAAAATAGGTAAAATCCGAGGTTGTGCCGTAATTTAGGTAGCGGCAATTGCGGTACCTTCTAAGTTCTATCTCTCAAATATATTCACCACCACCACCACCACCACTCTCTTACGCCAGCATTGTCATAATCCAGTATGTGTTACTTAAAACTGCGTCAGAAATTCAGGTGTCTCAATCGTACATATTTTTGGGTTAGACTACTTCAAAAAGTCCACAGCCTGTTTCCAGTCATTGGATCAGGTCAGGAATGGAATGAATGAAGCCGCCGTTTTGAGGCGAGGATAGGAATAGTCCCGGCTGCCGAAGCGTGTCGCACTCCTCTGGGGCAATGTTTGATGAGTGACGTATGTAATGAGATGGTACTGAAGAGTCTTGCTGGAATGAAAGGTGACCGGGAGAACCGGAGTATCCCAAGAAAAGTCTGTCTCGCCCCCACTTTGTCCTGCACAAATCTCACATGGAGTGACCGGGATTTGAACCACGGAACCCAGCAGTGAGAAGATGGAGCGCTGCCACCTGAGTCATGGTGGCTCGTTTCTCTTAGACTACTTATTCCTTATAAAACTAACGCATAATATGCACTCAGTGGACCTTCCAATGAATGTCAGATTGGAGTTGGTGAATATATTGGAAGTTTATGGTGAAATCAACATCAATGAAATCGTATGTCCGATTACTATACGTCCAGGTATGTCATAAACCCAAATAATTCGCTCAACTATATGAACGACAGGCAACGGACTGAAGGTATCGGCAAAAACGACAGCTCTGAACCCCGTGGTGTCTCGTTAAATTACAGTGGATGATGTGATGTCATAGCACGTAATACAGAATTAAGTGAATACTGCAGTTTCCTCAAGTAAAGTTTGTTAAATGCGAATAAATGGCGAGAATATCAATAATAGAAATGTATCGGAGGCCATGGAATGAGTTGAATTAATCGGGCTAATTAAATCTGTATATGAGGGCCATACCCTGCTTATCTAGTCCGATACGATTCGATGATCGAAACTGTTAATGAAATTATCGATTGATAACCAAAACATTATGTGGCGGATTGTTAAACGAATTCCTTCGCTGACGTAAATGATCATACAAGAGCGCACTGCATTAAGAAGTCAAGTGTTTGACTGTCAAAAACCTATGGAAGCTGGGAAATATGGAGAAGGCAAAAAAAAGCAAACCGGCTGTTATTATTGTAATGTGGTATGAGATTTTGTTTTTCAAATAAGAGTAGACTTCAGTTCTGTTACAAACTCAAAGAGGATTAGAGTCGTTGCACACGGAGCGAAGGAAATCAGACGAGAAGCTAGATCACAATACGATATTGATAGATTATAACGAGAATAACCGTTGTACAACAAAATACGTATTTTGTTTTATCATAATACTAAGGCAAGTGTTGTGTTCGAATATTGTAAATTATATTAAGGCATGTAATCCTAATCTAACGAATAATTATAAGTTTCAGGTAACATGAAGCCAGCAACCATTGGATACGGTTATGAGATCCTTATGAGTCCCAGCATGACCAGTTAAACTACCCTAGGATCTCGAAAGGTCTGAAGAAAGCTGAGATGGACACCAATGGTTAGAATTTAAACTCTAGTGAATGAGAGGTGTCTTCTTCACGAAGCCAACGAAGGATGAGTATTCCAAGTCAATGTCTTACTATCCCGTTATGTAGCCGCTTTTTAAAGTAGAATAGTATGTTTTTCTTTATGTCAATTTGAGACATGCCAAATTATACAACTTGAAGGCGACCGTTCTAGTTGTGAATCATCGCTTCACGATGGATAAGAGTGTTGTGAAATTGTGTCGTAAATGATCCTGAATCGCGAGATATTGTGCGCTATGTCACATAAATCTAAGCGAACGCTAGCAAGGTTAGAGACAGACTTAGGTATGGATAACATTCGTATTATATAGTGTCATTATGAAGATATCTTAGTCTAATTCGTGGTCCGAATACATTACAAGGAATTGATAATCATAATGTGCGTAATTTAGAGTCATCAGCGATCATATTCTTATGTTGAGTACAGTGTTCGGGAATATAATTGTGATGTTGTTACGATAACATTGCGTTAATACGGCGATGGGATTAGTAGTCTTCGTAACGTGAAGTGCCTGAATATATTTTCCTAATGAAATAAGAATTCTTTGAGCATGACATATGTGTGATGTGATGAAATGTTTATTATGACAGGATCGTCGAGATATGCAAATGGTTGACGTTATATGAATTGTCGTGAATGTGTCATTGGGATTATGCATTTTATAGAATGATGCGTAATAGAAGTCCTGATGAAATTTATTGTGGGAGGAATTGAATTAGTCATGCTTCTGGATTTGATATTGCTATAATGAATGGTAATTATTTAGGCATGAGGCGGTATTTATAATAATACTTCAGGGTATTTCGAGAACATTGATAGTATGATCGTCTAAATTATATTGATTAAATACAATGTAGATGTTTGCGCACAGTATTGGATTGACATAAGATCCTGACGAAGCAATATTACTGCATAGTTGAGAACCATGTCACAAGGGATGTGTATGATTTTTATTCATATACGGTGTGTAAATCAATTCATCTTGCTAGCTGAATTTCTTTTATAGCCTATTAAGTTTGACGCTTAGAGTTGATGTAGTTTTACAGGTTGATTTCGCGGAGGACACCAGAGCTGCAGAGTCATCGTAGTTTGAAATCATTGTAGTTGGTGTTGATTATATTTTCAAATGTCCATTATTTAGGTGCAGATGCTGGTGAAGCCCAGAAGAGATTGAGTTCATATCTTATTTGCTCAACGTTGTTGATTGACAGATTACGATGTTGTCTTATGTTATTTGATCATTTTCTCGACCTGTATGATAATCATGAACGTAGATCACCGGTGTGTTCAAGTTGTTAGATACATTTTCAACAAATTAAGCGATGATTTGAGTATAATAATGGGATGTTGAGACATTTACTTGAGTCAGAATACGCGTGCCAAGCCAACAAGAATTAACAATCATTGACCATCAGTTTGAAGACAAAAATGTAGTGAATGATGGACTGAATTTTAATTTTTAAGCCTTCAGCACTGAGATATTGATTTCTTTTGATTTTTCCGAATAAATCAATACTATCATTGAAGTATAAAAGGCGATATTAACAAGAGTTGGAAGTTAGGTATTTTCTTTTCTTTTAATTAACGTGCATTCAACTACTTCTCTATCAATTTGTGTTGTTTTCATTTTATTAATCTTGTAGCTGTTATTTAAAATATATTTTTAGTCATTAAACGGAAAATCCTTCCATAAAAGTTATATTTTCGGTGTTCTCATTTTTAATAGTATAAGGAACGTCATGATAATAACCTAGACTAGGATAGTAATTAGCAATCGTTTTCTCACGTCAGTCGAACCAACATAAATCCACCATATGATTCTGTGACCAAACTCGATGAACTTTCAAGTCCTTTGAATGGAGACTCATGTATCTCCGCCTGATACCGGCCGAGGCGCAGTTTTAACATCAAGAACCCTGAACTGAGAGATTCGTGAAAGGTCACAATATGTCGACCTCTATCGAAAGGATATGGTATCATCATTATTCAAAAACTAATTAGTTACTGTTCTCGTCACATTAACAATTAGTGTTTCTCATCATATACAATTAGAGTACCCTAATTGTATCCATGTTCATAACATCTGTCCCTGTATATGAGGGTCTGGAGTCCCTCAAGTACCGATTCGTTTAAAAAGGCACCATTATCAACAACAGCTGCGCCATGAATATCGGTAACGGCGTTTAGGAAATTTCAGTCTCTAAGGTGAATCAATTATCCGAAGGTCAATTGCAGTTCCATGAAAGTCCTGTCTACTTCTCTTCTATTAGTCAACAATACGTGGGAAACAATCATAGTATTTTGTAAATCTTACAGCATTAGGTACTTTAGAGCAGATAAGAAATAGGTTTATAGAGTTACTGAAGGTGTAAATAAATGAATAAACGGTTTAGCACAGGAATTATGATAACTAATGCTTAATGTCACTCAACAACACCATGATTATTGTGACAGAATCAACTTGTCCCTCATCCGACAGTAACATTAAACTCTTCGGGGACTACCCTACACCGCACAACACACTACGACGACTAAACTTCGTCCCGGCTGCCTTCAAACTGATCACTGGACTTGGCCTCAGCTGGGTCGTCATTTTTCGCCGTGTCTTCGCAAGGCGAGATTTTTCCCGTGTGTTGTACGTTTCTGCGATTAGTTGAGTCATATGATTCCATATCATTTCCTCCTGGCAGTGCCATTAAAACGCTGAATTTCATCTCCCAAATCAGTCCGTGCACAACGTCTACGAAACAGAGGAGACACTGTGCTACCTGACTGGACTCGCACAAACGGCATCTTTATTTGCTGTTAGCATAGCTGTTGCATATTATCCCACCTGAGAAATGGAAAAGAGTCATATCTAATACTGTCCCAACCCATCTTTGAACTTAACATTACTATTACTATTGCTACAAGTGTTTCTTACGTCCCTGAAGGTGACGGCATGCCTCCTAGATGGTCACGCCGTCTCTCAGGCCATGCAGATTTGTTCGAAGGTGTGATTTGCGGAGAAGGTCGAGGCTGAGGAGCTGGTCCTCACTTTCGGTTGTCCTGATAATGGTTTTCCATGCCATTCCCTGTAATAGGAACAGTCCCGGCATTCACCCTAATGCACGAGCTCCAAAAACTCATCAAAACCAGCCGTTCTTACTACTACTACTACTACTACTGTTTACATTCCGTACCCTGAAAAGGTATGTTGAGCCTCGTTGAATGTTACGCCTTCTCTCAGGTCAAGGGGATTTTGAGCTGTGAAGGCGGTGTACGGAGAAGGTGAGGGTGTAGTTGGTCGTGGCCTATACTGGGAATAGTCTTGGCATTTGGCTTAATGCAGGAGAATGGAAAACCACGGAAAACTATTCCCAGGAAACCTGAGGATGTATGATACACCAAATATATCATGCAGTCGTTTATAATTTCATAGCAACATGCAAAATTATTCATAGAATAATAAATTATTATCATTAAGCTTCATACAAGCCTCCGCGGCTCAGGTGGCAGCGCTCCGGCCTCTCCTCACTGGGTTCCGTGACTCAAATCCTGATCACTCTATGTCAAACGTATGCTGGACAAGGCGGAGGCGGGACAAGTTTTTCTCCGGGTACTCCGGTTCTCTCTGTCATCCTTCACTCCAGAAACACTCTCCAATATCATCTCACCTGTCAGTCATTAATCATTACCCCAGAGGAGTGCGACAGGCTTCGGCAGCGGCCACATTTCCTGTCCTCGGCTTCGCTCACGTGGATTTCGTAATTTCATAAAAGTGATCTTCCTCGGTACGGTACGGTACGGTACTAATTTGTAAGGCATTTCCTGAAAATCCCTAAAGTATAACAACTCAACGAATGATTCAGTTTCATTTACCCCAAAAACTCCTTGCAAACCAAATTTGCGGTATTGTCCTTTGGGGCTATGATGACCATGCAACATAGAATGGTACATGTGAGAAACAGTCTTTTCACAAGTGAAAAAACATGTTTCTTTATTTTTAAGGAATTTCCAAATACCAATTTCCACGTCTCTACCATCTTCATTTTTTTATATATAAGTATCCCCATAAAAATAATTCAACCCCTTTATCAGCGCTTTCCCCACCCCCACTCCACCTCAATGGATTTTCCGAAAACAAACAATACATATTTCTTTATTTTTAAAGGTGATTCCAAATACCAATTTTCACGTCGGTAACATCTTCAGTTTTTGAGATATAATCATCCTCATAAAAATATTCTAAAGAGTTTTCACTTCTTTTCACCCCTATTTTGTGCCTTTCAAGAAAACAAAACAGATATGTTTTCCTGAATTTTTAAAGGACTTCCCAAATTCCAAGTTTCATGCCCGTAACATGTTAAGTTTTTAGCATATACTGTAGATATACCGGTAATCATTTTAAAAATTCTCCCGCTTTTTACACATTTTTCAACCCATAAGTGAATTTTCCGAAAACTAAAGAATGCGTGTTTCTTTATTTTTAAAGGAGATTCAAAATACCAACTTTCACGTCTGTAACGTCATCACTTCTTAATATAAGTATCCTCTTAAACAGAATTCAACTTCTTTATTACTTATTTTCACCCTCTCCTCTTAAGTCGATTTTTCCCAACCAAAAATTTCGTGTTCCTTTATTCTTAAAGGAGATTCCAAATACAAATTTTACGCCTGTAACATCTTTAGCTTTTGAGATGTAAGTATACAAATACAAAGAATGCAACTAACAAATAACTAAAAAAAACAAATGAATAAGGCTTTATTTCGACAGAAGATTCTAATTTTCATGTCTCAAACATCTTCAGTTTTTGAGTTATAAGTATCCTCATGAAAAGAATTCAACTACTTTTTCACCCCATCTCCGTCAAATTGATCCCCCTCAAAAATGCCTATTTCTTTATTTTTAAAGGAGATTCAAAATACCAGTTTTCACGGCTGCAAACTTTAGTTTTTGAATATAAGTACCCTCATAAAATGAATTCAATTTCTTCACTTCCTTCACCCTCCCCGCTTAAGTGAATATTCCTAAAAAAATAATATGCGTTTCTTTGTTTACAAAAGAGCTTCCAAACACCAATTATCAAGACTGTAACATCTTCAGTTTTTGAGATATTTGTGTCCTGATAAAAGGAATTCTACTCCTTTTTAACCCCTCTCCCCGTCCCGAGGTGATTTTCTCCCACAAATCCGTGTTTCTTTGTTATTAAGGGAGATTCTAAGTAGCAATTTTCACGTCTGTAAGAACTTTAGTCTTTATCAGATATACGTGTCCTTAGGTAAATAATTCAATTAAATTTCAGTTCTTTCACTCCCCTGAATTGGATTTTCGGAAATCAAAGGAATACGCCTCTCTTTACTTTCAAGGAGATTCCAAATACCAATGTTCACTTATGCAACATCCTTAGTTTTTGAGATATAATTATCCTCATATAAGTAATTCAACTAATTTTTCAAATCATTCACCCTCCGCCTTAAACGGAAATTCAGAAAAAAATGCGTTTTCCTTTAATTTTACAGGAGATACCAATTACCAATTTTCACGTCTGTAACAGCTTCAATTTTTGAAATAACAGTATTCTAATAAAAAAGACCTCAACCACATTTGCAGTCCACTTTACCCCCCCCCCCAACAAGTGTTTTTGTACCAGAAACAAAAAATATTTATTTATTTCTAAAAGAGATTCAAATACCAATTTTGACCTCCGTAACATGTTCAGTTTTTAAGATATAGAGTAGATATTCTCATTTTAAGAATTCACGCTCCATTCTAATTCCCCTTAATTGGATTTTCAGATAAATTATCTATGATACTTTATTTTTACAGGAGATTACAAATACCAATTTTTACGCCTGTAACATATTACGTTTGTGAGATACACTATGCAAACAGCTTTCTGAAAATTCACCCCGTTTTATCGTTCCTGTTCAGCTCCCATTAACTGGATTTTCCGAAAACAAAAATTCGCTTTTCTTTATTTTTAAATGAGATTCCAAACACCAATTTTCATGTCTGTAATGTCTTCAGTTTTTTAGATGTACACTGACTGACAGAGCAAATGCAACACCAAGAAGGAGTGGTTCGAAAGGGATGAAAGTTGGGGAAAAAACAGAGACGGCAGGGACGAATAATTGATGTTTATTTCAAACCGATATGCAGGTTACACAATGCGCACGGCATCGACTCAGTAGGATGTAGGACCATCGCGAGCGGCGATGCACGCAGAAACACGTCGAGGTACAGAGACAATAACAGTGCGGATGGTGTCCTGAGGGATGGTTCTCCATTCTCTGTCAACCATTTGCCACAGTTGGTCGTCCGTACGAGGCTGGGGCAGAGTTTGCAAACGGCGTCCAATGAGATCCCACACGTGTTCGATTGGTGAGAGATCCGGAGAGTACGCTGGCCACGGAAGCATCTGTACACCTCGTAGAGCCTGTTGGGAGATGCGAGCAGTGTGTGGGCGGGCATTATCCTGCTGAAACAGAGCATTGGGCAGCCCCTGAAGGTACGGGATTGCCACCGGCCGCAGCACATGCTGCACGTAGCGGTGGGCATTTAACGTGCCTTGAATACGCACTAGAGGTGACGTGGAATCATACGCAATAGCGCCCCAAACCATGATGCCGCGTTGTCTAGCGGTAGGGCGCTCCACAGTTACTGCCGGATTTGACCTTTCTCCACGCCGACGCCACACTCGTCTGCGGTGACTATCACTGACAGAACAGAAGCGTGACTCATCGGAGAACACGACGTTCCGCCATTCCCTCATCCAAGTCGCTCTAGCCCGGCACCATGCCAGGCGTGCACGTCTATGCTGTGGAGTCAATGGTAGTCTTCTGAGCGCACGCCGCGAGTGCAGGCCTCCTTCAACCAATCGACGGGAAATTGTTCTGGTCGATATTGGAACAGCCAGGGTGTCTTGCACATGCTGAAGAACGGCGGTTGACGTGGCGTGCGGGGCTGCCACCGCTTGGCGGCGGATGCGCCGATCCTCGCGTGCTGACGTCACTCGGGCTGCGCCTGGACCCCTCGCACGTGCCACATGTCCCTGCGCCAACCATCTTCGCCACAGGCGCTGCACCGTGGACACATCCCTATGGGTATCGGCTGCGATTTGACGAAGCGACCAACCTGCCCTTCTCAGCCCGATCACCATACCCCTCGTAAAGTCGTCTGTCTGCTGGAAATGCCTCCGTTGACGGCGGCCTGGCATTCTTAGCTATACACGTGTCCTGTGGCACACGACAACACGTTCTACAATGACTGTCGGCTGAGAAATCACGGTACGAAGTGGGCCATTCGCCAACGCCGTGTCCCATTTATCGTTCGCTACGTGCGCAGCACAGCGGCGCATTTCACATCATGAGCATACCTCAGTGACGTCAGTCTACCCTGCAATTGGCATAAAGTTCTGACCACTCCTTCTTGGTGTTGCATTTGCTCTGTCAGTCAGTGTAAGTATCCTCATAAAAGGTATTCAACCACTTTTTCACCTTTTTTCACCCCTCTTAATGGGATTTTCAGGAACAAAATAATACGGGTTTCTTTATTTTTAAGAGAGATTCCAAATACCAATTACTACGTCTGTAAACTTTTACGTTTTTAAAATGTAGATATACTCATTTAAATAATGTATCCCCTTAGCAACGGAATATTAATGAATCCTCCCTTAGCGAGAACCTACACTCTAATATAAATGTATCCCCAAAATGTCATTCCTATATGTCCAATTGTTTTAGCTCTGCGATGAGGAGTCAGTCAGTCAGGATATGTTATATATATATTGCAACCATACCACCGCCTAAATCAATTTTTAATTATTTATGTGTATGACCGATACGGTCACGATATATACTAGCAAAATAACCTTGCTTCGCTACGGTTTTAAACTGGAAGTTACTAGTCCAAGTTTTACATTTTGGAGAGCCCACTGTTTGCTGAACCTGTAAAATACACCATCAATTCATACGTGAAACGATTTTGTGGGAATGATTGTTTCTTTTCTGACCTAATACTCATGTTGAAATCCGTATAGAAGAATGGGAATGTTTTAAACCTTCTGTTATTTAATATGTAGAACGTAAAAGCGACCAACCTGTGACATTTTTATTTTGTACGTCGTACAGTAATAAAGCAATGAATGCTGTTTTAGGAGGTGAATATTTTAAAACATTTATTAATATCTAGGACAGAAAGACCACACTTCATGTAAAAGTTTTTAAGTTCGTGCATGAAACGGTTTCGAAAGAATGGATATTGCGTTTTTGAGAGTCAACCACTATCTGAACCCCTTAGGGGAGAAATATTTTGAAGTATACGTTATTTTACGTCTAGGATATTGTACCAGGAAGGCATAGGGACTGGCACCTATGTGTTGTAAAATCTTTATTCATGAGAGAAAGGCTAAGTTACGACGTACGAACAGCTGTACGAGAGAACGTTCTCGTCTCTACTGCTCTGCGTGAGGAAAACTACATGAGAGGTGCAAGTTCGATTGACGTCAGCACCGCTTGTAGCTCACCTCCCCGCAGGAACGTCTCGAAGCAATTTTTAAACTTGTCAACGTCTTGACCAATAAATATGAGACTAACACCAAATTGTAGCTCACATTTTGAAAGTATAACGTTGCAAATTTGAGATTAATCCGTCAAGTGGTTTAAAAGATATGACGAGTTGAAATTTGGAATGTATTACCACCCCTCTGTCGCTTGACTCAGAGAGCTGCTTCCAGCCGGATATAAATAGGTCGACGACCCGAGGGTATAGTCAGTGTATCTTCAAATCTACGACTCGATCATGACTAGACGTCCACTATGCTCCGTCGCGCTTCGCGAGAGATATAAAAGTTAAACTCTAGAAATTTGAAATTGTGCGAGGTCGTCCCAAGTGAAGTTTCTACCGCGTCGTGACGTGTGAAATGTTGTAAAGTTTCCTCAGACTGAACCATCATAGTATAAGATTTACGAGTGGCTTAACTATGTGAATTTGCGATAGAGACTGTGCATTGAAGTATAACTGAGAATTCAAGTGTTTAATTAACCATTTGACGGTATTGTGGACTTTGTCAATCTCTCATAATTTTGAACTTTGTCATTGACAGTGACAGCATACTAGGACATTGTGCGTGATAAACTGAACTTTCAATTTATGACAACTTAATTAGTTTTGAGGCGCAATTCTCGTATACTATTACGATTGTGAACTGTGTGAAATACCATTCCACTAAATATTCATTAACAGGACTAAATGTGACTAATTTTCACGTATTTTTCTCGAACGCTCGATTATTACCCTGAGAAACTAACTGAATGTTAAGGACATTTTATGGCAATATTAGGTCATACGAACTCGTCTCATGCAAATTCAGTCATAAAAACCTCTTAATCTATCAACATTAGTATTTCGGAGACTGTTATAGGAGCGATATTAATTGGACTTTCTCGAGTGTTTCATGGACTGTGATGGTTATTCTACGATTGAACCTAAGACATAATTAGTAACTATTAGGAAATGTGACACTATTCAATTCATGTTTTGTAAACTGTGAGTGAAAAACTGTGTTTTCCATTTTGAAAACGACCTCAGGTCATTACTGCATTAACTTGACTTATGGATCACACTGTAGCATAGACTGTGATATTCTGAGTCACGTATTTAAAATTGTAAAATAAAAGTGAGAATACAAACTGTGAATTAAGACTTATGTCAGTGTAAAATACCAATCTTAATGATAATTAAGAGTTCTACAGCCCATTATATTGTACCAATTGAACTTTCCGTGTTTCAACATTTATCTTTAAAAGAACATCGGAAATCTTGGCGAAGTGTCGTGATATTACACTACGTAGAACGTCATCTCCAGCGTGGGATTAATCGTGGTTTCTTCGATCGTGGTATCCAGCGAGGGATTGATCGTAGTTTCCACGGGGGATAAAAACGTGGTGTGTTCATTGGATGGAACGTGTCACGCTGCTGGTGCTGAGTTCGAGTCCCGGCTACACGCTGCTGAAAGTTTCAGGCACCAAGTCGCAGGACAGTACTTCATCAATCCTTATAAGCAGGTTTCAGGTGATATAAGTGTTTTTCATGTATTTTTTGAGTGAGTAATTCCACTTAGACACTAACTGACTTTTAACAAAGCACTCAATCATTCGCAGTGCTACATTCGTCAACAGAAAAGTGCTTCGTGTGGATTCTAATCCTACTGTTCCTAATAATTGTAGGAGGTTATTCAAGAAGACTTCAGGTCTTGTTTTCAACTGTAGATTTCTCTTTAAAATTTGTATAAATGGAAGTTATTTCACTTAGATGAACTATGGGGTTTGACATAAAGCAAGTGCACTATTTTATTTTCTTATAAAATCGATTTAGATGAACTGTAGGAGTTTACAGCAAGAGATTGAAGACATTTATTTGAACTGCCAGAAATGTAGGTTTGCATCACAAGTGATGGACTTAATTTTTACGCAATCTAGAAATTTGGTTAAATGGAGTTCTATGTACAAATTGTTATTTTGGAATTTAAATCTATATAAGAGATCCTAGTTGAACTGTAGGGTGTTTAATATCTCAGAAAATTGGTATCATTTTGGACATTTTTAACATCAAGTGGATGTCTCAGAATATAACAGCACCCATATTTCATTTTTGCATTCTGAAAAGATTGATTGAAAATTTAATTTTGATAAATCAACAGCAGGGTGATTTACGTGAAAATATCAATAAATATTGTCAAAAAATTTAGTTACCATCTATTATTCGCCCTGCGAAATTATCCTTCTCTGTACCTGCTCTAATAAGTAACCGCACACTACCTGCGATCCTTCCCATGCTCTGTCTCCATAATCGTTTCCTGGTACAATATACAATAATAACCTTCTCGTAAAATTACAACTGTGTACATCATACGGATTTGGAGAGATGAATAATTTCGTTTCCGGAGCTAACCCCATTTTAACACATTGGGGGTGGAACGTAAAAAAATATTGCCCACTTCACACCTAGGATTTAAAATATATACCGCTATTTGGAATTTTGTATTCGTACGTTAAACAATTTCGGAGGAGGGAAGGAATATATTTGTTTCCGGATCTTAACATTCATTTAACTCTGTGAGGGGTTAAATTTGTGTGAATCCTTCTGTTATTAACACCTAGGATTTCATATGAAATTTGAACTTCGCAATTCAAATGATTTCATAAGAATACGTATTTTTGCCATAATTCCTCATTCCCCAGCAGAAACCCCTTCGGGATGTATTGTATTGTTATTATTTATGTAAAATCTAAGACAGAATTTTGTTTATAGAGGGCAGTACTGATCTCTGATAAAAATCGAGATGTAATCTCCATTGTTACGTAGGCCTAGTATATGTATTAAGTTTGTGTAATTTGATTAGTAATTTGAGAAATTTAAATCTTTAAAAATATACATTCAACGTGCGCAAGAATACGTAGGTACCATTAATGGTATACAGTCTCAAAAAATGTTCCACCACTTATGTACTAATTTGTAGATTATTTCAGTTGAACCCCTAATGTTCAAAAAAATATTTTTGGCAATAAAGGAGAGAACGTAGGTACCATTAATGGTATACAGTCTCAAAAAATGTTCCACCACTTATGTACTAATTTGTAGATTATTTCAGTTGAACCTCTAATTTTCAAAAAAATATATTTTTGGCAATAAAGAAGAGAAATCGGAAATTCGGTTGAATACCTTGGCTTTTGTGAAAACTTAGTTTTATAAGTTCAACTTCTACATAGTGCCAGTGCTTATATACATGAAATGTTTTGAATTATATCATGTTTGACACCTATGACATCCGAAGTTCTTGTAAAAATATAAATGTGTACGTCAGACAGTTTGGAGGGGTGAATAATTTTGTCAGAAAAATTCACCTGCGAGACAAAAATCCCTAAGGTATGTATTGTTTTAAGACATGTTATTGAATAAAATCTAAAAAGTAAGTTACAGAAGCAACCATCACGTGAAATGTTAACCTCATACATCAGACGATTTCAGAGACATGAATATTCATGCCATCACAAACCCCTCAACCCCCGCCAGTTAAAACCCACTTCTTAGTTAAAATGTAAGGCATACAGGAGCAACCATCATGTGAAGTTTCAACCTCGTACATCAAGCTGATTCAGAGAAATTAGTATTTTATCATCATGTCCCAAACCCTGGCCAAAACCCCCTTAGGAATATATTGTATCAAGACCACTACTTATTTAAAATCTAAGACATTCAACCTCGTATGTAAAGCGATTTCAGAGGAATGGATATTTTTGTCATCGTGCCTCACACCCATCCCCAGTCTAAACCCCTTAGGGTGTATTGTTTTAAGACCACTTTTATTTAAAATCTAAGACATGTTCGACAACCATCATAAGAAATTTCAATCTCTTATGTCAAGCGACTTGAGAGAAATGAATATTGATGTCGTCAGCTACTCCCCTCCAGCCAAACACCCTTGGGGCTGTATTGTTCTGTGTTTCTTTATTTCTAAAGGAGATTAAAAGTACCAATTTTCACGTCTGTAACATGTTACGTTTTTTGAGATATAAGTATCTTCATGAAAAGAATTTAACTCCTTTTCCACTTCTTTTCACACACACCCTGAAGTGAATATTTCGAAAACAGAAGAGTACGTGTCTCTTTATGTTTAAAGGAGATTAAAAAATCAATATTCACGTCCGTAACCTTCCGCTTTTGAGATATAAATACGCTCATAAAAATAATTCAATTTCTTCTACTTCCCTTCACCCACCGCCCTTAAGTCGATTTCCCGAAAACAAAACATATATGTTTATTTATTTGTAAAGGAGATTCCGAATACCAATTTTCACAACTGTAACATGTTCAGTTTTTGAGATATAAGTATCCTCATAAAAGGAATTCAACCCCTTTTTCAGTCCTTCGTACAACCCCACCTAAGTGGATTTTCCGAAAACAAAAAATACGTATTTCCTTACTTTTAAAGGAGATTCAAAATATAAATTGTCACATCTCTAACACATTCAGTTTTTTAGATATCACTAACCAAATAAAAATTCTACCTCTTTCTCAGACCTTTATATACCCCCTTTAGAGGTTTTCCCGAAAACAAAAACATACGTGATTCTTTACTCTTGAAGGAAATTGAAAATTCCAATGTTCACGTCTGTAACATGTTACGTTTTTGACATATACTTTAGATACACTCATTTTTATAACTCACCCCTTTGTTAAACCCGTCACCCCCTCCCCCACTTTTAATGTATTGTTCAATAACAAGGAGATACATGTTTCTTAATTTTTAAAGGAGATTCCAAATACCAATTTTCATGTCTGAAACACCTTCAATTTTTATATATAAGTATCGAAATAAAAGGTATTCAATCACTTTTCGAACTTTTTCCACCTTTTTCACCCCTTTAAGGGGATTTTCCGAAAGTAAAAAATATATGTTTCTTTAATTTTAATTTTAAAGGAGATTCGAAATACCAAATTTCACGTCTGTAATCTCTTCAGATTTTGAGATACGGTACGAGTATCCTAATACACCCCCCCCCCCCCTTCGCCAAGTGATTTTTCCGAAAAGATAGCAGTATGTGTCACTTTTTATTGAAAAGAGATTACAAATACCAGTTTTAACGTGTGTAACATGTTACGTTTTTTGAGATATTCTCATTTAAAATTCACCCTTTTGTCAGTTCTGTTCACCCCGCCCCCTCCTTAAGTAAGTTTTCCATAAACATGAAAGTAAGTGTTTATTTACTTTTAAAGGAGATATTAAATAAAACTTTTCATGACCGTAACACCTTCAGTTTTGAGAGGTAAGTATCCTCAAAAAGGTATTCAACCACTCTCTCACCTTTTCTCAGGCCCTTATGAGGATGTTTCCGAAAACAAAAAATACGTGGTTCTATATTTTTAAAGGAGTTTCCAAATACCAATTTTCATGTTTGTAACATCTTCACTTTTTGAGATACAAGTATCCACATAAAAGGCATTCAACACCTTTTTCACCTTTTTCCTCACCACTTAATAGGATTCTCCAAAAAAAAAAAAATTACAGCAGATTCCAAATACCAGTTTTGATGTCTTTGAACTGTTCAGTTTTCTAGACTGACATACTCATCTTAAAAATTCACCCCTCCCTTTTCACCCGCTTAGCGACGGAATATCTAAAAATACTCCCTTAGTTACACCTATATGGTAATGTGAATGTATCCCCAAAATTTAATTTCATTATGTCCAGTAGTTTTGGCTCGGCGATGTTGAATCAGTCAGGATAAGGTCTAGATTTAGAACAATGGCCATATTGGTAAGAAAGAAAAAAAAATAGCAACACCTCTCTAAACAATCACAGTTATGTAAATGAAATGAAATTATTCCTAAAATTGTAACATTCAGACTGTTTTGTACTCTGAACAGTATTTTGATCAAGACAAGACATGTTGCAAATGTAAAATCAATATCTATACCCTTGAGTACCAAATTATAAAATGCTCCGCACAATCCCTGCAGTGAAGATTTTTTATGCTAAAGATTTCTGCTTCGATCAAATTGAAAAGTTGCCTTATATGTAAGTTAGACGTTTCCACATTACGTAAACTGTTGAACCAAACCGCTATTAAAAATGTGCCATACACGCATTTATATAGATAAACAACTCTTCAATTCTTTAAGAAAAATCATCAAACTCACTTAGGAGGTTACTATGTGACATTCTATCCAAATATGGTGAACGATTGTATCGTTTAAAGTAAAATAATCTTAAGAATTTGTTTTGTATTCTCTCCAGTTTGTCTGCATGTGATTTATAATTTGGTATCCAAACTGCAGAAGCATATTCCAGACGACTTCTTAATAAAGAATTAAAAGCAGTTGAAACTGAGTTTGGATCTTGTAATTCTCTGCTACTTTTTTGTAATACATCCTAGTAGCTTACACGTACCGTTACAAATTTTGTCAATATGCAGATCGAATCATGAAGGAAGAGATACTGAGTGGAGATCGATTTGGCTAAATTTAACGAGAAGAAGTGATATAATGATGGGACATACCTTAAGATACCCAGGACTTGTTCATTTGGTGTTTGAAGAAAGTGTAGGTGGTAAGAACGGTAGGGGTAGACCGATGTATGAATAAGACAAGCAGATTAGAGCAGATGTACAATACGATACTTACGTAGAAATTAAGAGGTTAGCACAGTCTATGGACTGATGACTCAAACAAGAACATCAACATATCTAGAGAAAGCATATGACAGGGTACCTTATGGCAACGATATGTGAGAAAGGGCTATGAGTGGGAAGGAAGCGGCCGTCGCCTTAATTAAGGTATAGAACCAGCATTTGCCTGCTGTTAAAATGGGAAATTACAGAAAATCATCTTCAGGGTTCGAACACACTATCTCTCGAATTCACGTTCACTGCTGCACGTCCCTAACCGCACGGCCAACTTGCTCGGTGATATATTTTTTATGATTACCAACAACATAATGCCTATTGGAAAATATCCCACATTAAGCCAAATAATCTACAGTTTAACACCGTGGCCTTTAAGCAACACCACATGTACACACTATAAAGGGCGAACATTCGGAGCACCGACAAGACACCTCTCCGCATCACCATACCAACCAGATATGTTTGTAGCGTTGAACGTCACACTGCATGGCACATCGTCGAGATGTACCCACTTCTAGCGTGTCCTGGCGACCCGGAGGAATTGCGGCTGGCGATAGACGAATCAATCAGATATATTTGCAATGCAAATGTCTGTCTGTGATCTTCCTGAATAGTTTTACATGAACACGAATTAGATTAGTTTAGTTATAACTTCTTGATGCGATGCTAGCCGTTCACTAAATGAATAAATTTTGCATTGAAACTGTCTAGGAATAAGAAGGTCCATTTGACAGTCTCTTGCAACAGCTAAATTCCCATCCAATATTCAAATTACTTCATTTTTGTAGGTGGAAACATAACTTTTTTGCCTGCGCTCCTTTATGAATGGCAAAAATTGGATATGGTATTACTTCATAAAATAGTTGTCATAAAATTCGCCTAGCCATACGCTAATGAAATGAATTAATAAACATACAGATGTATACATGAAGAAGAATAAGAATACTACAGGTGATCCACAGGGTGTGGGGGAGGAAACGGCAGAGTTATAAGTCTGGACAAATAAATGACCACATGAAACCAAAATCTAATATAATGTATTTGGCATTTCTCTCTTTCTTTTTTTTCCTTCTTTGTTTCTTCTCTCTTTAAAGTGAAACCATATCAAACAGTTAGTAGCTGCGACCGAGCGTACTTAACCGGTAAACTTTTAAATAATATTATAACAAGGCGACAGCTCAAGGAGTTTCTTTAACAATAGGGGAGAATTGAGCCCCCAAACTCCAACGCTCACGAGCCTTCACTCTACTGAACATTCATTGCCCTTTTATTTACAAGTGATGCGAACTATAAAGCACATCTGAACGGAAAACATCCGCAATTAATCAAGAGCCAGCTCATGCTGCAAATATAAGCCAAAAATAAATTCAATTCCAAAAGATCAGAAACATTTGGGTAATAGCTCAACACACAAAAGAGAGAGGATAAGCTGAAAGGCACCAAACGATCCCATAGCATTGCCTAAGAGCAAAAACTACCTGGACAGGAGGCCCCGTGAGCACAGGATAACTCCATACTACCTTGTGACTAGAAGGAAAGAAAATTAATGACCAAGAAATGAAAGGATCAATTAAATGTAGAAAATCCCAGTCACAAGGAAAATAACTGAGAAAAGGTGAATGAGGCTCCACACTCGTGCTTCCTTTAAATACATTACGCCCCTTAGGTCAATTATATTCACTGCTTGAAAAGCTTAGGAAATAATGTACATTATAAAATATTAAGCCTTGTTAATATAATCCCACCATTCAAACTGAAGTAGGTACGGCATGAGCCTCAACTTTACATTCTAAACTGTTAGCGAAACGTATCTCAAGTAGCCACTTGATGTTTTGTAGATTCACATTGTCTAGGATTGAGAAGCCTACCTTACTTGTTGCCCCAGCACGCCAGGTGCCTTTAGCGATGTGAAAATTTCGTCCGTTGATCACAATGTCGAGGTAATCTTTACCAGGCTAAAGATCCTTCCTTTTAAAATGACAGACTGGTTTATGATTGGCTGAATAAAATTGAGTAGGTGCAACTCTAATGACTGACCAAAGAGGAAGGTTTGTCAACCCCTAACAATTACATTTCCTAATAAATGAACGTAAAAGGAAGTTCCAACCAAGTTTCCTATGTGGCAATCTGGAATGTTCTATCTATAGTAAGGCTTCAGAACTTCATATTGACATAGAGTTCGGCGTATCGCCAGAAGATATCACTATAAGTAGATGTTAGAAGTGCTGCCTAACCCTAGGGAGAGGCCCTCTTTGTGTTACAGTAATATAATAATAATAGTAATAATAACGATTTTATGAAGGACTGGGTTGTCTGAATTTTGTCTCACAAGAGTTCTTCAGCCTCCTGAAAGAAAATTTCAGGGAGTTGTATTTAAATATTCTCAATTGTCATCAGTCTCAGCCGAGATCGAACTACACTTCCTCGGAATAGAAGGCAACGGTTAACCGCACCATTATGATCAGCATGTTTAAGTAATATTAATCACTATATTTAACATTTAACAGGCTACTCTGGCATTAAGTAACTCGTTAGTCTATCAACGGAATAGAATAAGATGCAAGTTATATTTTCGCTCCCGTTATACAGCAAGTAGTTATGGTATAATGATATTAGCAACAACATTAATTTTAAATCTGTCAAGGAGAGAACTTCATTCTTGGTTCTATGCAGCAGCAATCTAGGTTTCATTAGCAGCCAAAGTTTACATGTTTTCAGTTTTGCAAACTTCACCCTGCACGATCCAATATGTAAAGCTCATAATCTGTTGGGAGCTTAACGAGTTCATTGTGATGTGCACAGGAACAAACAAAAGGATACTTGTTTTCTACAGTACTATGATCACCATTTCACAACTATTTTAGATACATGCTCCGAGCTAAAGAGGAATTACCAGACAAAAAGTTTAAATGGCTTAAAATGATTTTACTGTGACAAAAGAATCAAAGTAACATTGAGGGATTTGATTACTACTACGGTCATAATACAATGTTCTATTTTTGTTAAAGCTCACATATCATGGTTGTGTATGTATATCCACTGCAAGAAGTTAGTTTCTAGTATATTCCTTCGTCTCCTGTGATACGACAGTTTACATTTAAGCTATACTTTACGTTCATAGTATTAAACCTTTGTCCGCATCCAATATCAGCGTACCGGGCGAGTTGGCCGTGCGCGTAGAGGCGTGCGGCTGTGAGCTTGCATCCGGGAGATAGTAGGTTCGAATCCCACTATCGTCAGCCCTGAAGATGGTTTTCCGTGGTTTACCATTTTCACACCAGGCAAATGCTGGGGCTGTACCTTAATTAAGGCCACGGCCGCTTCCTTCCAACTCCTAGGCCTTTCCTATCCCATCGTCGCCATAAGACCTATCTGTGTCGGTGCGACGTAAAGCCCCTAGCAAAAAAAAATATCAGCGTCTTTATAATGGTGTATTTCCCAATAAGGAAGCAATGCACGCTATTCTAATCTGGTTAGTCAATCACTGCTATTAACGATTCACAGATCTACAGACAACGTTTTATGATGGCTTTAAATGTTGCAATGAATTAAGTACACCTTGAACTTTCTATATCATATTTTGCAATAGCCTGCTCCGTAGTGTTGAGGTATTTGAGATGCAAGGGACAAGTAAATCAAACCAGTTTTGTTTTTACCTGTTTGACATCGAAGTATAATCTGAGGGTTCTTTCCCGGCGATGGAGTGAGCTAGGAGTGAGACAGTAGTTTTCATGGCCTTAATTAACTTACAGCCTCTGTAGTTAGGTGCTGAGAACAGCAGAAATAATACAAGTCCATCTTCAGAATTGTTGACAGTGGGGTTAGAACATCTCCCGAACGCCTGACCACAGGCCCAAGGCGCATAATATGTATTTAACTCATTTAGTTACAAAATGTTGATGAAAATGAAAACCTACAACCTGTTTTCCAGTCATTGACCGGGTCAGGGATGTAATGAATGGCTGTTAGTACGATGGGGTCGCCACTCCCAAAGTGATATATTAATGGCTGATAGATGCTACGAAATGAGAATGGAGAGTGTTGCTGGAATGAAAGATGACAGGGAAAACCGGAGCACCCGGAGAAAAACTTGTCCCGCCTCCGCTTTGTCCAGCACAAATATCACATGGAGTGACCGGGTTTTGAACCACGGTATCCAGCGGTGAGAGGCCGACGCGCTGCCGTCTGAGCCAGTTTATTAAATTTTCTGCATGTCACTAAGCCAAAGCCATTTTGTTCTTGTTATTACTCTTATGTTATTAAGACCAAAGGACATGCAGGTTAAAGAAACCGGATATATTATGTGCCTGTACTGAGTGTCCATGTTCAGTCGTCAACTCTGCATTTTACAATTGTACAATTTATTGTAAAATCTATTCAGTTAAAATTATTATTAATTTCCAGACTTCTTGTAAGGTATTTCACTAGTTTGGACCACATTTGTTGTAAACGTGAATAGTTAAAAATAATTTGTCCGAAAACTATTGCTCCTATTTGTCTTACAATATATTTATGTCCTATATTTGTTTAGAGCTATCCCTTGCGGATATCGACGTCGGCATTGAATATAGTTTGACATGTACCAACTATGGAACTAATCCGCCAAACTAAACATTTCCATTAAACTGTCAAATATTATAATAATTTTATGGTAGATTGGCTGATTTTCACAGAGGAAATTTGCCCAAATTACTGTATGATATGGAAACCAAATTTAGGGAACACAGACTGATGTATTTATAAACGCATCCTTTATATGTTACGGATGTTAGAGTCTGTCATCTGGGATGTACTTTCCAGGTATCAATCAGAGAACGCACTGGGTGGTTCACATACATAGCGTACAATTGTCAGTATATGCGAGGTAAATGTAATTTAGAGAATTCTCTGTTTGGATCCATTTTTTTCTTGTTATACATCGGGCTATTCTAAAAATGCATCACTTAACTTACAGACACATTTCTTTCTATGAGGTTTGAAGCTGAAAATTTACTGTAAACCACAGCGAAACAGACAAAGAGGCCCAAAATGATGAACATCCGAGACTTTTTGTAGACTGGAAGTCGAAACGGTAGTAAATATCGAATATTTACATTTACTTAACCGTGTGCGTAGTTGAAGTGACGCGTCAAAGCATTCTGAAACATATACACAGACGAGCGAAATAAAATTGTTCATAAAGGATTAGCGTTTCCTTTCTCTCCCCTTCTCTCCTTTCCGAATGTAGCTTAAACAAGCCAATTCGAGCTAAGTTGTGTTTGGTTTGAGAGCTTTCCTCACCAGCTGCAACAACAGCCCGTAATCGCAGGGATGTGCCAAGGCTTTCAGCACTCGGATCGTCCCGTCTCACCTTTAGTGTTTGCTCAGTGTTCATTTTGCCTTTACGGAGTATTACATCTTGTAGGTAGTCCGTAAACCAATAATCTGTGGAGCCAAAATCTGAGCTGGAAGGTTGGCCTTGCGCTCCTTGACATGAGGGTCTTCATAGTGATACAAAGAGGTGACATAATGCACCAGGCTCACCATTTCTACCATTAAATGTATTTATTTATTCATTCAATTTTTTACTTAGTTATTTATTCATGCATCTACAACAAAGCGTTATTTTAATTACAGTAGACTGTACAACAAATAGAAAGGGTGAATAATTAACCCAAACAAAATACAAACACGCACATAAGCAGGCTGCGTTAACGGTCAGATATATTACTGCGTTAAATATATTAAAATGGTATTCTCTGGTTCCTCCAATTTATGAACGTAAGGTTTAAGAAGTGGTACGCAGACCAAAAAATCATATTTAAACCGAATTCGTATCATATTTTTTTCTAACCTACTGAATAGCTCATGATGTAACATAAGCTTTATTGATACAAATAAAACCCGTTTTATTTTAGTTACTACTAATTTTCTAAGTATTCTTACCTCTTGGTGGATGCAGTAATTTTGCATTTATCTGTTGGGACAGGCTAGAACAAAATGCAATTTACACAGTATCGCAAATGGCTAAGATACTACAGCAGGATGCTAAGTATATCTAAGTTTGAGTAGGCCTAATGATATCCAGAACTCGACTACTGGGTCTGGATGCTCTGACGGGTTACTCATAGGGTCAGTGCTGGAATGGTACTTCGAACTGAGTGACTTAAGCAATTGAAAACTACAATATCTACATCAGAAGTGGTCAGCTAACCTTATTACTCAACGAAGCCGTTTAATCCCTGCATACCCACTATACTGTATTTCACAAATTCAGGTCTAATTTAATCTTTTCTTGCTTCTTTATGACACTGAAGTTTTTTGCCGACTTTTCCACTTCTCTAGCGTAATTTCGCTGCCATTATTATTATTCTTCCTATGCACTAGGTTGTTCGCGAATCCAATAGGAAGATTACCGCTTATGTTGGTAATATTTCCAGAATATTCCTTCTATCTGTCCAGTGACCTGCTGGAACCTCCTGCATAGTTCACCTGATTAATATAAAACATCATTCATTTACATTTTCTCCCCCTTTCGAAGATTCCCTTTAACTGTCCAGAACAATTCGCCTGCCGATTGATTAAGAATCTCCAGGTCAATACCGAAATCTTCTCAAGGTTTATTTTTGGACTCTATAATGATTTGTTCCGCTTTGTTTAATTAATCTGACTACGATTCTATATCTTCATCATTCTGCTCAATGGCTAAATAGTTAGAGTGCTGGCCTTTGTTCACCGGGGTCTCGGGTTCGATTCCCGGCTTGCTCGGGATTTTTTAACCATCATTGGTTAATTTCGCTAGCACGGGGCTTGTTGTGTGTGCAATCTTCATTATCATTTCATCCTCATCACGAAGTGCCGCTCGTCTACGGGTGTCAAATCGAAAGACCTGTACCTGCCGAGCCGAACATGTCCTCGGACACTCCCGGCCCTGAAAGCCATACCCCATTTCATTTTTTCTATCTGCATCAGTTATTGTTTGGAGCCATTTGAGATACGCCCTTTTTTAACGTATTCGAGCTGCCCTTACTTAATCATTCTACCGAGATGTTCGTTTTACCCCGTCGTTACGTATTTATTTTTACATACCCGTGCTCTTTATACTACAACATTCCTGTATACCATCTACACTGTTTCTATATGCTGAACCTGTTGACTTGGAACTTTTTACTCAACACGTGCATGCATTTCTATCTAATTTCCTCGTCGTGGAGATTTTCTACCCTTTAGGGTCTGCAGGTAGATTTCAACTTCTCTATCCTAGGCCCGCAGAGCAGATAGTGGTCTGCATTATCGAAAATTCCCCAGAATGCACGTATCCTACGTTCGTAACAGATTTCCTTTATTCAAAATCGGTTATGAAATATTCTTTTCATGTATCTGGTGCCTCTAATCTTCCACGTGTAGCCTTACGCTTCAAGAATGAATTAGTGATTACTAATCCCGTACCAGTAAAAAAGTCAAGTAAACGCTTCCCATTTCAACTTGACCTCCATATTTTTTCCATATTTAACATTCATCTTCTCATATCCTTCAGTTCTCTTTCCAATTCTGATATTAAAATCACCCGTTATCGCTATCCTATCCTTGCTATTGATTCTGGCTACGATGTCGCTTAGTGCTTCATAGAACATGACAACTTCACTCTTATCCACACCCTCATAGGATGATTTCTCTGAGACGCTTCTCGCCCTAATTCTTCCAGCTGATAAATCTTTCCACATTTTTCACCAATTTACGTGTCAAGCAGAAACGGTGTTGCCTGGTGTGGTGCTCCTGTAAAACTGTCCTGCCGAACACTACCTTTCCCCTCTCTACACCTGTTAAGAAACCCTACCTCTACCTGTGCATATCTCCTTACCCGGATGTACTTAACTCCCAACAACTCTGGATACATCAACTTTGCTGTTATCAGTTATACATACATACATACATACATACATACATACATACATACATACATACATTACATACATTACATACATTATCATTAGAGACTGTTATGCCTTTCAGCGTTCAGTCTGCAAGCCTCTGTGAATTTACTAAACGTCGCCAAATCCTCGGTTTGCAATTAGTGTTGTGGCCTGATTTAGTTCTATACCTCTTTAAATCGTTAGAAACCGAGTCTAACCATCGTCGTCTTGGTCTACCTCTACTTCTCTTACCCTCCATAGCAGAGTCCATTATTCTCCTAGGTAACCTATCCTCATCCATTCGCCTCACATGACCTCACCACCGAAGCCGGTTTATGCGTACAGCTTCATCCATCGAGTTCATTCCTAAATTAGCCTTTATCTCCTCATTCCGAGTACCCTCCTGCAATTGTTCCCACCTGTTGTACCAGCAATCATTCTTGCTACTTTCATGTCTGTTACTTCTAACTTATGAATAAGATATCCTGAGTCTACCAAGCGTTCGCTCCCATAAAGCAAAGTTGGTCTGAAAACAGACCGATGTAAAGATAGTTTCGTCTGGGAGCTGACTTCCTTCTTACAGAATACTGTTGATCGCAACTGCGAGCTCACTGCATTAGTTGTACGACACCTTGATTCAATCTCACTTACTATATTAACATCCTGGGAGAACACACAACCTAAATACTTGAAATTATCGACCTGTTCCAGCTTTGTATCACCAATCTGACATTCAATTCTGTTTAATTTCTTACCTACTGACATCAATTTAGTCTTCGAGAGGCTAATTTTCATACCATACTCATTGCACCTATTTTCAATTTCCAAGATATTACACTGCAGCCTTTCGGCATTAAGACCAAGTCGTCAGCATAGGCCGGACTGCTTACTACATTTCCACCTAACTGAATCCCTCCCTGCCATTTTATACCTTTCAGCAGATGATCCATGTAAACTACGAACAACAAAGGTGAAAGATTACAGCCTTGTCTAACCGCTGTGAGTACCCTGAACCAAGAACTCATTTTACCATCAATTCTCACTGAAGCCCAATTGTCAACATAAACGCCTTTGATTGATTTTAATAATCTACCTTTAATTCCATAGTTCCCAAGTATGGCGAACATCTCTTCCCTTGGCACCCTGTCATATGCTTTCTCTAGATCTACGAAACATAAACACAACTGCCTATTCCTCTCGTAGCATTTTTCAATTACCTGGCGCATACTGAAAATTTGATCCTGACAGCCTCTCTGTGGTCTGAAACCACACTGGTTTTCATCCAACTTGCTCTCAACGACTGATCGCACCTTCCCTTCCAAGATGCCAGTGAATACTTTGCCTGGTATACTAATCAATGAGATACCTCGATAGTTGTTGTAATCCTTCCTGTTCCCTTGCTTATAGATAGGTGCAATTACTGCTTTTGCCCAATCTGAAGGTACCTTACCAATACTCCATGCTAATTTTACTACTCTATGAAGCCATTTCATCCCAGCCTTCCCACTATACTTCACCATTTCAGGTCTAATTTCATCTATTCCTGCTGCCTTATGACAATGGAGTTTATTTTCCATCCTTTGTACTTCCTCAAGCTTAATTTCACCAACATCATTTTCCTCCTCCCCATGAGCTTGGCTGTTCGCAACACCACCAGGATGATTTCCTTTAACATTGAGAAGATGTTCAAAATATTCCCTCCACCTCTCCAGTGATTCTCTGGGATCTATTATGAGTTCACCTGAATTACTCAAAACACTGTTCATTTCTTTTTCCCCACCCTTCCTAAGATTTTGTATTACTGTCCTGAAAGGTTTCCCTGCTGCTTGACCTAGCCTTTCCAGGTTGTTACCAAAATATTCCCATGACTTCTTTTTGGATTCAACAACTATTTGTTTCGCTCTGTTTCTTTCATCTACGTATAAATCCCTGTCTGCCTCGGCCCTTGTTTGGAGCCGTTTCTGACAGGTAAGGTAAGGGTTATTCTGCCCGAAGGCAGGTCCGAACCTCCGCAGAAGTGTTCCTGAGTCGGAGTTTACGTGCGGTAGGGTGGCCAGTTCCTTTCCGCTCCTCCATTCCCTTACCCCCACCAACAGCGCGTGGCAACCCATCCAACTCCTGACCACGCCCAATGTTGCTTAACTTCGGAGATCTCACGGGATCCGGTATTCAACACGGCTAAAGCCGTTGGCCCACTTATGATAAGCTTTCTTTTTACGTTCACAAGCTGCTCTCACTTCATCATTCCACCAAAATGTTCGCCTTTTCCCATCTTTACACACAGTTGTTCCTAGGCATTCCTTTGCTGTTTCTACTGCAGCATCCCTGTATGCCACCCATTCACTTTATATATCCTGAACCTGTTTACTGTCTACTGTTCGAAACTTCTCACTAATCATATCCATGTACTTTGTCTAATTTCCTCGTCCTGGAGATTTTCTACCCTTATTCGTTTGCAGACAGATTTCACTTTCTCTACCCTAGGCCTAGAGATGCATAGTTCACTACAGATCAGATAGTGGTCTGTATCATCGAGAAATCCCCGGAAAACTCGTACATTCCTGACAGATTTCCTGTATTCGAAGTTTGTTAAGACAGTGTCTATTATGGATCTGGCACCCCTAGCCTCCCATGTGTAGCAGTGAATAGACTTATGCTTGAAGAATGTATTCGTAACAGCTAAATCCATACTAGCATAGAAGTCCAGCAAACGCTTCCTATTACCATTAGCTTCTATATCTTCCCCACATTTACCAATCACCCTTTCGTATCCTTCAGTTATATTCCCAACTCTCGCAATGAAATCACCCATTAGCACTATTCTATCCTTGCAGTTGACCCTGACCACGATGTCACTCAATGCTTCATAAAACTTGTCAACTTCATCCTCATCTTCACTCTCACATAGTGAATACACTGAGACAGTTTTAGTCCTAATTCCTCCAACTGACAAATCTACCCACATCATTCGCTCATTTACGTGACTAACCGAAACAATGTTGCGTGCAATGGTCTTCCTGATAAAGAGCCCTACCCCATACTCTGCCCTTCCCTTTCTAACACCCGTCAAGTACACTTCATAATCTCCTATCTCTTCGTCGTTATCTCCCCTGACCCTAATATCACTTACTCCTAGCATATCCAGATGCATCCTCTTTGCTGATTCAGCCAGTTCTACTTTCTTCTTTCCATAAGCCCCATTAATATTGATAGCTTCCCATCGAATTCCATTTCGTTCGCCAAGGTGTTTCCAAGGAGTCCCTGGCCTGTCAAATGGGAGTGGGACTCCGTTAGTCCCATAGGTCCGAGGCTTGCTTAAAATGTTTTGAGCTCGGTAAATTCATGAAGCAGGATGCTACCCTACTTACACATAGTCCAAGTGAGGATCTCTCCTCTAACGGGTTATGGACCACCGGTGAATTGTATAGTCCTAGCCGCCTGAGCACAAGGAGGGCCAGGACTCAGAATATGTCCGAGATGACCACTCCCAATCCATAGCAACTGGTATCCCGACTCAGGACCACTTACTAGGCCACTCAGCCGTTGCCCATGGTTCACGAACTAGGACGTGATATAAGTTATTTATATTTTATCTATTCCTTAATCCTCCTTGATAGTGATAATTCCCAGTCGAATTCTATTTCGTTCGCAAATATTTTTCTAGGAGTCCTGCCTGTCAAATGAAAATGGGACTCAGTGAATCTCAGAAACCGAGACTAGCATGAAACGTTTTACGTGCTCGATAAAATTTTTTGTTAAGCAGTATGATATCTCCTGTAGTTTTCCAATGTTCCAGAGAGAATCTCTCCTCTAAGGATCTTGAGGACCTGCGGAAGAGTGTATAGTAATATACGCCTGAGCTCAAGGATGGGCACGACTCCGAGTATGTCCGACATGCCTACTCTTATTCAGTGGCGGCGACTAAGGGGGCGAGGGATGGCAGAGAAAGCATTACAGTTTTTGTTTCCATTTTGGCCGACTGAAACTAGGAATTATAGGAATTGTTGAAAAACATTTTTTGCAAATTCTTAATTATTAAAAAAAGTATTATCCAAGATACGCACAAAATGTCGTTCGTCGGGCTAACCGATTTGAATAGAGCCATAGCAAGTAGTGGAGACTTCGCATATGATATGAGGGAGGGTAACAGGGGTATATTTTTTGCCGATGTGGTAGACACTGAGGTCTGATTCACCTGCTTGCCGCGTGCATTCGTCAGTCTGGCAGTCTCTTTATTATTGTCTGTCAGTTTCTTAGTGTGTTGTCAAAAAATGAATGATTTCTTAATTATATAATTATACTTCTATTTAATTGTAATGCGTGTGTAATATTGTTTCCTTGGTGAAAGTTTTATTCTATAGTAATGAATCAAAATCTCAAAAAAAAAAAAAAAAAAAAAAAAACTATTATTGCTGAACATAACTTAGTAAACTGTCAACCTTTACCTCTCTGTCGAAATTCGCTCAAAGAGCATAAAAAACATTTTGTATATTTTTGTTCAGTTCTGATATGTATAACACCCCCCCCCCCACGCTATATCCCTCAACCCGGCTACTTTTTGTTGTATGAATATTTTTTTGCCCTCCCCCCCTACTTCTATTTCCGAATTTCCGCTACTGCGTCCTATTCCATAACAACTGGTATCCCGACACTCAGGTTCACTTATCAGCTGTTGCCCGTGGTACACGAATTAGTACGTGACTACATTAACCCACGCCAGTATCCAGTAATCGGGAAATAATGGGTTCGAGCCTCACTGTCGGCAGCCCTCAAGATGGTTTTCCGTGTTTTCCCATTTTCACACCAGGCAAACGCCGGGGCGGTACCTTAATTAAGGCCATGGCCACTTCCTTCCATTTCCTAGGCCTTTCCTATCCCATCGTCGCCGTAAGACATATCTGTGTCGGTGCGACGTAAAGCAAAAGCATTAACCCACATCATGATCTACGTCCTTTGAGTGTGTCGAATATTAAAATAAATAATATGGATGCTATGTATGAAAAATTGTTGTTGTTGTTCCTCATTTTTTGTTTAACCCTTTCGCACTCAGCGCGCCGATCTATCGGCGCGAGAGGTTATGGCGAAAACGCTCACGGCGCCGATACATCGGCTCTGCCTTATTTACGGATTTTGGTCATTTGCGTAGCTGTTAAATCGTAACAGTTGATCGTGACGGTACCTTAAAGCGTTGATTTTGCGTTTAACTCAACAGATATATCCACCAGCCCTACTAAATATTTTTATTTTCGACAAATGAAATCTGTTGACCGTGAATGTTTATGTTGTGGTTATTTGAAGTTGTTATTGCGTGGATCTGTTTTGATTGGCTTATGAATACAACAAGTTGATCTTGCTATGAGTTTTGTTTATAGTTTATTTCGTTCCTTTGGTATATCGTGTGTTCGATGTACTTCGTAAACTACAATTTTACTCCTTTTCATAACTCCGTTGTTGCACGTGCTTGCGTCATCTTATCGTAATGGCTAGGCCATATTCAAGGCCGAATGAGGCCGATATCCTTGAATTTTCAGATGATTTAGACAGTAGTAATGACCTTCTTTTGCCGAAAGTGATTCCCGTTATGTGGGAAGTGACACGGTCGTAACTGCTCACCGTGCATCGGACCGCGAGGACCTGACATCGATGATCGATACATGTACACTGAATAACTTTGTGCAATGCTTCATGAGTGAATTGCAGCACACACATCATATTGATATCAAATTATTCAGAATTAAATGTTCTTTCATTCACGTCTAAGAGTAAAGAAGAAAGACGCAACATTGTCTAATTTTTCTGTCATTGAAAACAATTATTTTTTTAAAAAAATTATTTTCGAAATTTAATATTTTTTGGGCTTAACCAATAATAATACGTCCAAAGTATATTCATTTCTGAAATGCTCATAGTTTCCTGTATTAGTGTGATTAATTTTATTTTAATGTGTGTTAAACTCTTTACGTGTTGAATTTTTGTAATTTGCTTTGGAAAATCACAAAAATTAGTCTGAGTGTCTTCGAGCAAACACCTGCATATTGGCTGACTGCCAAAGGGTTAACCCGTCTCTGACAAGGGTAGGTATTTGACCGCGCTAAGACGTTTGGTTTGGGAAGGTATAGCATTTTTTGTTTGCTAGTTGCTTTACGTCGCGCCGACACAGATAGGTTTTATGGCGACGATGGGACAGGGAAGGGCTGGGAGTGGGAAAGAAACGGCCGTGGCCTTAATTAAGGTACAGCCCCAGCATTTGCCTGGTGTGAAAATGGGAAACCACGGAAAAGCATTTTCAGGGCTGCCGACAGTGGGGTTCGATCCTACTATCTCCCGAATACTGGATACTGGCCGCACTTAAGCGACTGCAGCTATCGAGCTCGGTGGTATAGCATTTATATTTATTTGATGTGAAAGTGAGAAATCGCAGAAAAATATATTCAGGGCAGCCGACAGTGGAGTTCAGATGCACATTTTCTACATAGAATGACATTTTGTGCACAGGGATAGTCCATAGCGACTTTCAAATCGTCTGTAGTACCACTTAAATATTTGTAACAAGAACGCTGATATAAAATGCTAACTTATCAACCTATCGCAGTTTAAACAAAACAAAGCAAAACAAAATAATGCAAAACAATAAAGGAAAGAGGTATTTAAATATTACGGCAGATAACTGTTAAGTGCTCACTCTGCAGTTTACTTAGTGGTGGTATGGGATTAAGTTAGGGATAAAGATGATACAGTTGATTGAATTATTTTCTAACTTGCTGAGAATTATAGTGTTGTTGATGGCACACGAAACGTCCGTATTAAATGTAGAGCAATGGAACCTGAACATGTGATGCATAAATATATGATACTGTATATATATCATTTACAACTTGCTTTACGTCGCACCGACACAGACAGGTCTTAAGACGACGATGGGATAGGAAAAGCCTAGGAGTGGGGAGGAATAGGCCGTGGCTTTAATTAAGGTACAGCCTGGTGTGGAAACGGGAAACCACGGAAAACCATCTTCTGAGCTGCCGACAGTGGGGCTCGAACCCACTATCTCGCGGATGCAAGCTCACAGCTGCGCGCCTTTTGTTCTGCTTTGTTTTGTTTAAACTGCCGTTTTATATTTTGCACTGTTTAAACTGCGAGAGGTTGTTAAGTTAGCATTTTATATCAGCGTTCTTGTTACAAATTGTGCAAATTGCTTTTATGGTCATGTATAGAACTGATTAACACTCCGAGTTATTTCTAAATAGGTTCGATATGTTTCTATTAATGGAGGAATGTCTGGGATATTTCCTTCAAATTACTTTTGTTTATTATTTGGTGCACGTTTAATATTTTATGGAACATGTGAGTACAGGTATGGAGTAATATATTTTCATGCAGCTTGCTCTACTATCTCGGTCTTTCTCTCTAGCTAATAATGTCATTTCTGAGCTTCGAATTAAACTAATGAAACAGTGAACGTCTGGACGTCTGTAAATTATAACTGGTAAGATTTAAAAGAAAACATTAACAGTTTTTACGTTTATAAAATTCAATAATAATAATAATAATAATAATAATAATAATAATAATAATAATAATAATAATAATAATAATAATAATAATAATAATAGCCTAACCATATGTGCACAGCTTCCGTATACAGGCATTTTAATACGACGCCCTTTGGCTGCCAGCTCGCCAATGTTGACGTCATATTTTACCCTAGGCCTTACTAGATGGCAGAGTAAACAGTATCCCAGTTGGGCGTCTATGGTTGAATTTTAATATATATATTCTCGGGTAAACACCAATAATATGTATTCACCGGTCTTCTACACACCGATATCGTACGACATAGAGTGTCTAGTGGATTTTCTTCCACCGTTCGAAAATCAGATTACCTCTGCGGGTTTTAACTGGCGACCTTCAGACCCGGAGGTGAACAATACCACTGATCCATAGCGGGAGGCAATCTAAACAGAATTACGGACATACAGGCGACTATTTTAATGATGTGCCTTTTCGAAATTGCACTAAGAAACAAACGTACGGATGTTATTATATTGTGGCGGGTTCCACCATTTCATCGTAAGGCCCTTAAAGGAACAACTCAGCCGTGACCAGGCTGCGAGTGACGTAACCAAGTTTTCACCTCGCCACTCGCCACTCAGCAAACCAATCAAGGCAGAGGGTCCCCACTGTAGTCGATGGCATGTTAGCTGATTGGAGGCCTCCCACCGTTGTGTGAAGGATCTCGACGTGGCGCCCAGGGCTTTCGCTTACGAGAGAACACTAGAGGCGTCTTCTTTCTCGAAGCATCCGGAGGTTCCGGCCTCGCTTTTTAAAGGCAAGCTGGACTGGCTTCAGCGGTACCGGCTGCTCCTTCCCGGCTGACAGCCGCTTCGGTGGGCGCTGGCACCTAAGCGTTTTACCGGTCCTGTAGAGCTCATATGGATGTCTGCGTCTTGAAGGAGACGTTGGCAGAACGGGATGCCTGGGTGGCAGCCTCAGAACTGCAGTGGGCGTCCTTATCCACCACCATGCTGCCATCCTCGATTGCACCCTGATGACAGGCCCTTCCTGGTTGGCCCTTGTTGGCACTGGAGTATCCTGGGCGGAGGCCTTGGTCTACGTCAACTTGGTGGTACTGGACTGTAAAATCTGGGTCTGCGTCCAATTAGAGGAACAGGACTGCACGATCTGAGTCTCACCGTCGCGATCATAGGATGCATTCTCGTCCACCTCAGTGTTCGCATCCTTGATCTCTACTGAAGCAGGGTGGTACAGGTCGGAGCCAACAGACTTGTTCCTCAACCCCTTGTCCCTTTTGATGGTCTGCGTCGCAGTGGTGGTCTTCTTGGTTATCGCCCTTGGCTTCTGTTCAGAGCCGTGTAGTCGCACCACCTGAAACAACCTAGAGAGTTATGCCTGCATCTCGTCGAGGTGCTCTGCTTCCCTATGCCTAATAATTAGACTACCTGGGAGGAAACATTCGATGTACGTACACGGCAACGTCCTTCTCCAGCTACCAGCTGTGTAGCGTAGGGTGTCAATGGCCAGTTTTCTACGCAGCTTGCTCTTGAGTTCCGTCCTGTAGTAAACCAGGAGTCCCGGCATCCGTGGATCTGCGTAGCGCTCCCGGAACATGGGGCGATGTAGCTTGTGATTATCGCCCCGCGGGGTTTCCAGGCTTCCGCCCAACCTCGGAATAAGAGACTTCAGCCGTTCAGTTGCAGTTGAGGGTTCAATGTGAGTGCAGCGAAGGAGTGCAGCGTGTTCAGTCTGAGAGTGAGTTCTGCTGTGTTGAGGTTCAGCTTGAGTTGAGGTTCAGTGTGAGTTCAGCGAATGAATGTAGCGTGTTCAGTCTGAACCTGTAATACTCTTATACTTTTGAATTCTAAATTCAATGCACTTCTCTGCCAAATTAGTATTAATATTTATTAATATTTATAATTCCAAATAAAACTTATTTTGAATATTTGGTCCTTTCGTACAAAAAATATTCACGCACTCTCTTAACTAAGGCCGTGGCCGCTTCCTTCCCACTCTTAACGCTTTCCTATTCCATCGTTGCTGGAAGATCTATCTGTGTCGGTGTGACGTTAAAAGTGTAAAACGCACTAAATACTATTTTCTCATCAATTCTGAAAACATGAAGCATGTCCGGTTTTGATGTCAGATTTTACTGTTTTGGTCATCGTCTGTCTATACACTATCTAAATAGCATTTTCAACAAAGAAACGCATACACAGAGCTATATTCCAGATCTGATTCGCTCCATTCAGCCTAAAATTACTTACATGTACACGAATGACTCCAAATTCGATGACTCAGTGGGATGCGCGCATTACTGCCAACAGCCGGGAGACCGTGGTACTTTCAAACTACCGTCCGAAACCTCTATATACTGTACGGCTATACGTGCTGCACTTCGATTTTGTCAACGTCAGTGGTTCAGCTGCTCTTCTTGCCTTAACTGACTGAAAAATGGAACGAGAATGCCATTTCAGTACCGCTCTTCACTTACTGTATCTTACTTAAAATTCGTCTTACTGTGCAAGTTGTAATAGTCGCATATCAAACTCCGATTTTCCTATCATAAAGAGGAATTTCCTCTTTACAATGTGGATTTTCGGAACACCAAGTGCGTGTGTTGTGAGTGTTGATGTGCCTAGTTAGCCGAAACCACACAAGGTGAGGGTCAATTTAACCTTCAGTCACTGTTCGCAGAAAGCACTCGCAATAATGCACGCGTGCTGCGAGATCAGCTTTGATTTAAAATATGAATATATATGCATCTGTAATGTTTGAGGTTTAATAACTGCATTGGTGTATGTGCAGAAGTCACCAAAACACCATTTTTCTGTGCTGATTTCGGTAGCGATTTTCGTAGCGAACGTTGAAGTTTTGTGCCAGTTCCGTCTAAATTTCCTTATGTTAACACTGTACGTCTTCGCATGTGTTTCTGGTGTACTACTAAACCAGTTGTCTCAAACTTACCCACAAGATCGTGATCTGAAGTTCTGGAAGGAGGCAATTGTCCGGGAACCGCACGAAAACGAAGAGCTGATTCGTATTTATAACAAATTTACATGCAAACATATGTTGTTCTAAACGTAACTATCTTCCCATATTCGCAAAAGAACGTGGACTACTGACTACAGGCCGGCCGGCCTTGCCTCAGTCGCGTGTAAGCGTTCAGTTTTTGTATGGAAAAGCCCATATTTACCGTTAATAGTGGCAGTGATAGAGCCTACGTGGCTCAGGCGGCAGCGCGCCAGCCTCTCACCGCTAGGTTCCGTGATTCAAATCCCGGTCACTCCATGTGAGCTTTGTGCTGGACAAAGCGGAGGCGGGGCAGGCTCTCCTCCGGGTACTCCGGTTTTCCCTGTCATCTTTCATTCCATCAACACTCTCCACTATCACTTCATTTCATCTGTCAGTCATTAATCATGCCCCAAAAGAGTGCGACAGGCTTCGGCAGCCGGCACAGTTCCTATTCTCGCTGCTAGATGGGGGCTTCATTCATTCCATTCCTGACCTGGTCGAATGACTGGAAACGGGCTGTGAATTTTCATTTTCAACGGCAGTGATGATGATTTTCTTGCTAGGGGCTTTACGTCGCACCGACACAGATAGGTCTTATGGCGACGATGGGATAGGAAAGGTCTAGGAGTTGGAAGGAAGCAGCCGTGGCCTTAATTAAGGTACAGCCCCAGCATTTGCCTGCTGTGAAAATGGGAAACCACGGAAAACCATTTTCAGCGCTGCCGATAGTGGGATTCGAACCTACTATCTCCCGGATGCAAGCTCACAGCCACGCGCCTCTACGCGGACGACCAACTCGCCCGGTGCAGTGATGATCATAATTAGTTAAAAATAATTATCTTCCTAATTGTAATTGACATAATTTAAGGGTCAGTGTAATCATTCCCGTTTTGTTGCTTTTCTCCCAGTCGATAGAGGCGAGTAATTATTAATACCCGTTCTCAATGAATCAGACAACTACCACTCTACGGATCACACTCGAACCCCTCTTTCCTTAAAAGGCCATAGTTACATCATTGTTGCTCCTCGGTGCTGTTATATATTTGGAAGAAATCGACTGTAACCAACATACACATATATTTGGTTTGTAAATGAGAGCAATGCCTATTAAGCTATATTATTATTACTGTTATTATGCAACTAAACTACGGGAAATGGTTTCCAAACGTAAAATTAACGATTATCGATTTGAGAAGTAGCAGAGGCACTAAAGAATTTCAGAACTTGAGGCAATGATTATTGAACCTCCGGTATATTTTATTCAGATACATGATTTCCTCGCACCATATATGGGAGGAAATACCAGAATCAATATTCAGTGTGAAATATACTTCTGATATGAAGCGAAACGGATTCGTTCTTGCTCTGAGAGTTGAGTGCAAAGTTACAAGGCGAATTTCTACCTCTGCGTCACCTAACAACAAGATGTAACCGTAGCCATTTAAGGTGGCCATGTAAGGAAATAGTGGTTACAGTATGATTCGCAGAGTGGTAGTTGTCTGCTTTCGGAATCGTCTGCAGTTGAGTCACATAGCCGGTCAGGTGACTCTTGTTCTCTGGTTGCATTGCACGGTACATGAAACATGAAATAAGAGAAGAATATATCCAGAATATAACTAAATACGTGACATGTGTGACTTCACAACATAACGTATATTCAACCATTTACCCAAGTAAAATTCCCATGCTTAAAACCTCTAATCTTCTTGCTTCAGGTCTAACTGACGCATGAGCTCACCAGTTTAATTAAAGGAAACTAAAGCCAAGCAAATCAAAGATAATTCTTCACAATTTTACAAGGTATCTACTTGACCATCCTACAAGGCTATTAATATATATTCAGACCCCTTTCACTATCAGTGACGCTGTTTAGGGATGAACCGTGCCAACAATATAACCAGGCATTCAGCGTGTTGACGGTCGAGTGCAAGGATTACTTGAGAAATTGTTTTCACATTTTTGCTACTTTTTGAACGTCGCAGTAACACATCGACGGGTTAGGAGTGGGTAGATAGTGGCTGTGGCCTTAAATAAGGTTGCCGATGGTGGGATTCGAACCAACTGTCTCCCGAATGCAAGCTCACAGCTGCGCGACCCAAACAGCACTTCCAACTCGCTCGGTCTATTCATTCTTGAGTTTACTGTTATGAAGTTATGTTCACGAAACATCAAATGCCTTTCAAGTTTCACTCGTAGATTTCTATGTATCATTCCGTAACAAAAAAAGGAAACGTTTGACGTTTATAACATTTACTGCTCTTCAGAGGCATACGATACTCACCACTGAATTGATCACAGGTGGATGAAACAGTACTTTTCTTTTTTTTGCTATTTGCTTTACGTCGCACCGACACAGATATGTCTTATGGCGACGATGGGATAGGAAAGGCCTAGGAAGTGGAAGGAAGCGGCCGTGGCCTTAATTAAGGTACAGCCCCGGCATTTGCCTGGTGTGAAAATGGGAAATCACGGAAAAACCATTTTCAGGGCTGCCGACAGTGGGGCTCGACCCACTATTTCCCGATTAATGGATACTGGCCGCAGTTAAGTGACTGCAGCTATCGAGCACGTTGATGAAACAGTTTTAGAAGCCGGAAAGCATGCCGAGGTTATATAGAACTCTTTTAAAGGGAGGATAAATTCTTGATTAAGGCAAAGTGTAAGTTCTCTTTTCGCGAAAATTCGGAATTTGACCTGATTGCCTAATTAATTTCACGCTCTTTAGCAGCAAAGGAGAGAAATCGATCACGATGGATTTTGAGGAGACACAGTCCACTACTCATATAAATTATCATCATGCATATTTCGTGTCACGTGTAGGCTACAACAAGCGTTACCTCATCTTCAGTTGCAAAGCTGTATTCCACGCTGTGAAATCAGGTTCAGTACATGTGTGTTAAAGCCCGGCTTGATTCGAGGTCCGTACTCATTCCTTTGCTGGATGTAGAGATCGTACAACTGGGATGGAATACATTATCGAATTGGCGGAAGACCGCATTATTTGGAAGCACATTATAACCACAGTCAAAATAACTATAACTTCCGATGTTCGAAAGTTGTCCAGTTACTCGATTCAAGTGGGATTTCTCACCAATTCACACCAGTGAGAAAATAAACTGTCATATAATAGGTGGTTGCTGAGGAAGCAACATATATTATTACTCCTCTCCTTCATGAACACGGAGTGCTATTTTAGAGGTTTTTCTGTTTTACAACTTTTTCGTCCCACCGACACAGATAGGACTTATGGCGACGATAGGATATGAAAGGGCTGGGAGTGGGATGGAAGCGGCCGTGGCCTTAATTAAGGTACAGCCTCAGCCGTTGCCTGGTGTAAAAATGGGAAACCACGGAACACTATCTTCGGGGTTGCCGACAGTCGGGTTCGAGCCCACCATCTCTCGAATGCAAGCTCACAGCTGCGCGAACTTAACCCCACGGCTACTTGCTCGTTTCTTCATAGAGGTGGGAAACACATTATGAATATGGAATAAATTGCACACTACGTCCATATACAAACTAAAAAATTTGTTTGTAAACCCGTACTGTAGGAGAAGCTACCATACGATGTTCAACATCAAATACTAATTTAATAATACACCAAAGAGTCTATGATGAACTCTAAGTATTCCAGTTCTTCACTATTTTGTGAATTAAAGAAGGTTTCGTCGTCGTGATAACCTCGATGCTCCAATATGAACATTCGAACTCTCACATTTATCCTTAAGTTACAGAGCTTCACTTGGAGGAAGGGCGTGCCCTCCATGTGTCATGAAATGTACAACACTGTAGGTTAGTGGGGTGTTAAAGTAAACTGACATCTGACAAATCTACTGCCATTTCTGGTTAGGAAAAACGATTAAATACGTGAAAGTTATTTTTGTGTTTGCCATGCCTTCGGTAATACAGTGCACCGAAAATTACTTCTTCAATACGGCTATATTCCTTAAACAGCATTTTTAAGTAAAGAAAAACTTTCTAAAAGATTTAGGTTGAGAACATTATTTTAAAAAATTGTAAAAGGAATTCCATCAAATTACATGATGATGTACTTTTTAAATAGGGTATTTCCGCATTACTCAACAAGGAGATTTCTGAAATTCTCTGTACGTTTTAAATTAATTTTCCTGTAGATTATCGTCTGAAATTGTAAATTATGTTTCCCGGAAACACACAATAAACAAATCTTTAGCCCGAACGAAAATAAAATTATTTGACGATACTTTTTGACGTCCCTAAACAACATGATCAATAGAAGAATGGTAAATATTCTTGATTAAGAATTTTTTCAAACCCTGAATGACATTAGGAACAAATAAAGGAATCTAAACTGTTTGAAGGTATTTGCTCGTTAAGTAACAACTAAAAGAAAGCCACTTTCTTAGACGGTGCTTGCGCATGTGATTCGGCACAAGAGTACGATTTCAGACCTATTGGAGTCTCTAGTATTTATATAGTTGCAGTCAATATGCTCAAAGGAAATATAATTCCAATCCATCGCGCCCCATGTACTTGATCATAATACCCGTATTTTTCACTCCTATACGGTCTACAGAGCCAATAATAACGGCCGAGAGGATTCGTCGTACTGACCACACGATACCTCATAATCTGCAGGCCTTCGGCCTGAGCAACGGTCGCTCGGAAGGACATGGCCCTTCAGGGCTGTTGTGCCATGGTGTTTGGTTTATTGTTCACTTGTATGCTCTTCTTAATCATTGAGCCTCAGACTTCCTACTAATGTATAGCTGAGCTAGTCTTCAGTAAAAAAGTAATCCTTGGTGACATTAAAAGATCGACTTCACAATATAATCTTAAGAAGGATTTTCCGTTAATTTCTGATATGATAAAAAAATTCCTTTGAAGTGTCATTGAATTTTCAAACATTGAACTCTTGAATAGTGGTGCCGGGCTGAGTAGCTCAGACGGTTGAAGCGCTGGCCTTCTGACCCCAAATTTGCAGGTTCGATCCTGGCTCAGTCCAGTGGTATTTGAAGGTGCTCAAATACGCCAGCCTCGTGTCGGTAGATTTACTGGCACGTAAAAGAACTCCTGCGGGACAAAATTCCGGCACCTCGGCGTCTCCGAAAACCGTAAAAGAGTAGTTAGTGGGACGTAAAACAAATAACATTATTATTATTATTTGAATAGTGGTCATCTGTACAAGGCTTATCTTCTTCAACTATTGCTACAGAGGGGTGAGATTTTTTGACTTGCTGTATCACACAAATTATTTTGGCTGAACAACAGTCTACCTATGCACTTTTTAAAATGCCATTGATTTGCATGTGATTGGAGATCACAGGTGTCACCCGAAATCGTCTTTCAATGGGCACTGTCACGAAGGTAGACTGCAAATTAATTGATGTCTGGTTCGTGATCGATTGAGTTTGTCAGAGAAATTTCGGCTGTCAACTGAACGGAAATGGAAAGTGACTATGTGTGCACCGTTCGTAAAATTTCCACGATTTTCACGTTCCTTATACATGTTTGGTCACCGCAGCTTTTAAACAATTTATAAGAAATAGAGAATTGTAGTTTCTTCTTCTTTGCTGGTGGCTTTACGTCCCACCGACACAGATAGATCTTATGGCGACGATGGGATAGGAATGGGCTAGGAGTTGGAAGGAAGCGGCCGTGGTCTTAATTAAGGTACAGCCCCACAGAATTGTATTTTCTGAATAAAAGTAAAAACCTTAATAACTTTTTCATATAAATAATTTACCTAGCGGACGCATTCCTCCATATTATGTAAAAGGTAATTATCCTCTTTGCCACGCGTAATTAAAACTCTGTATCTACTGGCTAGGTTGGTATGACGGAGCGATAATCGATTTCCGTGATGTAGATTTTAGATTGGATGATGTTGTAGGTTTCCGGATAAAATAAAAAACACTCTCAGTACTAAGATTTAGACTCACATTTTACGTGTATTAAATTAAGGAATGGACAGAATAAAATTGAAATGAAGTGTCCACTTGCCTTTCGATTAATTCATTAATTGGGCCGATGACCTTCGATGTTAGGCCCCTTTAAACAACAAGCATCATCACTACCATCATCGATTCATTAATAAATTAAAGTGTAAGGCAGCAAACTATATACAGTAATTACACAGTTCGAGTCCATGCTCCTGGCAAACAGTGCTACACCTACCTGAAGAAGTCATATGATCTTTAAGAAACTATTTACGAAGAATTCGTCACCCCAACTCTGAAGAAAACATATCTCCACTGTTCGGGCAAAAGGACATATCTCACAATGCTCTTCCTATCCATTATTTGCCTTAAGACTGGTCACGCCTCCCGGCCATACATGGATATCTAGCCCATCAGAACAATTTTCCTTGTGTTCATTTTCGTATGCTAACCTGCAAAGCAGGACCATTCAGGGTGCATGCATGGATGCATTGCGCAGCGCAAGGTGCATAAGACGACTTCGCTAAGTTGACCAGAGTGCAGATACCCCATTCCTCAATTTTTTGAGCAATAGTTCTGTCTCTCTTTCCGTACGCCTGTCTCTTTCGCCCCACCTGTTTCCCAATTCCTCAATCGTTCTGCAGCGCTCAACCATTCGAGCCGAATTCAGCCGAGCTTGGCCGAGTTGCCCCGAGACAACGCTGGTCCGAACCGAGTCTAGTCGGACGCAGGCACGGTGCACAGAACCCCTGCGCCTCGTTTTGCACGCGTGAGTTTTTGGGCGTTTGAGAGGCCCTGGTGTAAACGAAAATGCTAATAATAATGCTCTTTGCTTTACGTCCCACTAACTACTTTTACGGTTTCGGAGACGCCGATGTGCCGGAATTTAGTCCCACGGGAGTTCTTTTAAGTGCCAGTAATTCTACCGATACGAGGCTGACGTATTTGAGCACCTTCAAATACTACCGGACTGAGTCAGGATCGAACTTGCCAAGTTGGGGTCAGTAGGCCAGCGCCTCAACCGTCTGAGCCACTCAGCCCGGCTAAAGGAAAATGAACCTTAATTACATTATACTGGAAGAGTCCTCCCCTGCGAACCATGTGACCTTCCGGCGGCGGGGAGGCTTGCGCGTCCCAATGAAGCAGATAGCCGAGCCGCAGGTGCAACCATATCGGATGTGTATCTGTTGAGAGACCACCCTAACGAATGGTTCATCGAAAGGGGGGTAGCAGCCTTTCGGAAGTTGCAAGGGCGGCAGTCTAGATGATTGACTGATAAGGCTTTGTATTAATACTTAACATTGATTAGCTGTGTTGATACTGCTAAACGGCTGAAAGCAACGGGAAACTACAGCCGTAACTAACTCCCGAGGACATGCAGCTCTCTCTGTATGAATGATGTACTGATGATGGCTTTCTCCCGGTTAAGATATTCCGGAGGAAAACTAGTCCCCCATTCGTATCTCCGGGTGGGGAATACACGAGAGGGGCCGATCATCAGGAAGATGGATACCGACATTCTGCAAGTCGGAGCGTGGAATGTTAGAAGTTTGAATCATTGTGGCAGCTTACAGAATCTGAAAAGGGAGACGGATAGACTAAAGTTAGATGTAGTTGGTATAAGTGAAGTAAGTTCGCAGGAAGAACATGATTTTGGGTCAGGCAACTACCGAATTATCAACACAAAATCAAACAGGGGAAATGCAAGAGTTGGTTTAATAATGAATAAGATAATAGGGCAGCGGGTAAGCTACTACGACCAGCATAGTGAAAGAATTATTGTCGTCAAGATAGACACCAAACCAATGCCCACCACAATTATGCAGGTCTATATGCCTAATAGTTCAGCGGATGATGAGGAATTCGAAAGAATCTATAAAGAGATAGAATATTTCATACAGTATATAAAAGGTGACGAGAATCGAAGTGTGATGGGAGACTGGAATGCAGTGGTAGGCCAAGGAAGAGAAGGTAATACAGTAGGAGAATTCGGATTGGGAAAAAGAACGGAAGAGGAAGTTGGCTGGTTGAATTCTGCACTGATTATAATTTAGTCCTTGCCAATACTTGGTTCAAACACCAAAAACAACGGCTGTATACGTGGATGAGAGCTGGAGACACTGGAAGGTATCAAATAGGCTTCATTATGATAGGCAGAGATTCAGAAACCAGGTGCTGGATTGCGAAAATTTCCCAGGAAGAGACGTGGACTCTGACCAAATCTTGTTGGTCATGAAATGCCATCTGAAGTTGATGAAATTGAAGAAAAGAAGTAATGCAAGGTGATGGGAACTAAACAAGTTGAAATAAAAGAGTGTGAGGGATTGTTTCAAGGAACACGTTGCACAAGGACTAAATGGAAAGGCTGAAGGAAACACAATAGAAGAAGAGTGGATAATCGTGAAAAATAAAGTCAGTAGGGCTGCTGAAGAAATGTTAGGAAGGAAGAAAAGATCAACTAAGAATCAATGGATAACTCAGGAGATACTAGAAATGATTGATGAACGACGAAAGTACAAAAATAGTAGAAATAAGGAGAGCAGAAAAGAATACAGGCGGTTAAACAAGGAAGTGGGTAGAAAGTGCAAGGTAGCTAAGGGAGATTTGCTGAATGGGAAGAGCAAGGATCTCGAAGGTTGTATGGTCCTAGGAAAGGTAGGTGCTGCATACAGGAAAATCAATTAAACCTTTGGAGAAAGGAAATATAGTTATATGAATATTAAGAGATCAGATGGAAAGTCACATCTGGGGAAATAAAACAAAGCAGAAAGATAGCAGGAACATATCCAACAGTTGTATCGAGGTAGATATGTAGATGATTTGGTTCTGGAACAAGAAGAGTGTGTTGTTGCCGATGAAATGGGAGACCCAATTTTGAGGTCAGAATTTGACAGAGCTGTGGGTGATCTAAATAGGAACAAGGCACCTGGAATGATGACATATCCTCTGAATTACAGACTGCCTTATGATAAAATAGCATGGCAAGATCATTACATTTAGTGTGCAAGATATCTACAAAAGGCATTCGATAATGTTGATTGGACCAAGCTACTTAAGATTCTGAAGATGATTGGGATCAGATTACGAGAACGAAGGATTGTCTTCAATCTGTATAAAAATCAGTCTGCAGTGATAAGAATCGAGGGCTTTGAAAAGATGCAGCAATCCAGAAAGGAGTGAAGCAAGGCTGCAGTTTGTCCTCCCTCCATTTCAAAGTTTACATAGAACAGGCAGTAAAGGAAATCAAAGAGGAATTTGGAGAGGGAATCACAATCCAAAGAGAGAAAATCAAGACCTTGAAATTTGCCGTTGATATTGTTATTTTATCTGAGACTGCAGAAGATCTCGAGAAGCTGTTGAATGGTGTAGACGAAGTATTGGGTAAGGAGTACAAGATGAAAATAAATATGTCCAAAACAAAAGTAATGTGGTACAGTCGAACGAAGGCTGGTGATGCAGGAAATATTAGATTAGGAAATGAAGTATTAAAGGAAGCGGGTGAATATTGTTACTTGGGTAGTAAAATAACTAACGATGGCAGAAGTAAGGAGCACATAAAATACAGACTAGTGCAAGCAAGGAAGAGCTTTCTTAAGAAACGAAATTTTCTCTCTTGAAACATTGATATAGGAGTTTGAAAGATGCTTCTGAAGACTTTCATCTGGAGCGTGGCATTGTATGGATTTGATGCATGGACGATAACTAGCTCGGAAAGAAAGATAATAGTAGCTTTTGAAATGTGGTGTTACAGAAGAATGCTGAAGTTGAGATGGATAGATCGAATCACGAATGAAGAGATCCTGAATCGAATCTGTGTGAGAGAGAGCGAGAGATCGATTTGGTTAAATTTGACCTGAAGAATGGATAGAGTGATGGGACACATCTTAAGACACCCAGGACTTGTTCAGTTGGCTTTTGAAGGAAGTGTAGGTGGTAAGAACGGTAGGGGTACACCAAGGTATGAATATGGCAAGCAGATTAGAGGAGATGTATGATGCAATAGTTGCGTCGAAATGAAAATGTTAGCACAGGATAGGGTGGTATGGACAGCCGCATCTAACCAGTCTGTGGACTGATGACTCGAACAACAACAAGAACAACAACAACGACGACAACTGTAGGAGTCCGTAAATAAATCATGCAAACATATATTCCTAGAGTGCGGTACGGTGGACATTGTGGCAATATCTCTGTAGAGACTAAATAACATTATATAGACAAAGTACATATTTAGTCCACGAGATAAAAAGAAAGTGTAGCTCTAAGATACCGCCCATGTTGACTGTACAGCTAATGTGTCTGTTTACGCAAGTGTCGCCTTTAGATGAAATAAACGCTAGACTATTCTTGGTAAGTTTTGAGTTGTTCAGTACCCAAATTTACGTTATAATTATGTCCTTGCAGATTATAGCTCCAAGAGGTTTCCATCTGCGAGATGCATGTCTTTATCCAGTTCCGACTAGTTAGACGGTAATTCAGCTTTCTGTTCCAAGGCCCTGTGTATCATCAATCAGTATTTTCACCCTTCGCAACTGTTCAAGAGGTGCTCACGCCTTCAGGATAGCCTCGTCTCTTCATAGTCACTCCCACAGAAATGATAACATCTGTTGACCGCCCATCTGTTTCAACGAAACACGCAACCTTAAAAACATGAGCAATATGCCCTGTGAGAAGATCAGGATGGAGGGGTGGTAATTATATTGATTATTATTATTGTACCGGGAGGTACACCCGCCCCGTTGATTTAAATGAAGTACCTTGGAAAATACCATCTTAAATCTAAAACTTGCACCAACTAGCGCAAGAAGTTTGAACTTTTGTCAACAGATGTCTCTACGACAAACTATGTTTATGCTCTCTGGTGTGAAGAGGAATTATTAAAATTGTCAAGTTTTTTTTATTTTAAGGTTTACTACACTGAGTTGATTGTCCTTTGTTTTTGGTGTGTTAAAGTTGACAACACTTCTATCTCTTCCCGCCAATTATGGATGTTGGCCAATAGAAAATTTTGTATATTTATTCTTCAACCAATCACATCTATCTTGTATCTATTTAATTACCCAATGGAAATTGAGGCTGTGTCGGGCCTTAGCCCAGAGCTCTCTAGAACCATCATCTCTGATATAAAAGCTGGCACATTTTCGACCAGGTAGTCTTATTCATCGCCCCAGTCTAGTGTGTGTTCATAAAGGAAGCGGGGAGCCTCGACCATCGCCGAGTAATCCAGCAGCTCCAGGAAATGGCAGTCCTATTTAAATGGTAGTCTTTGACAGCTAGCTCGAGAGGAAGGTTTCCAAACTTTACTAATGTAACTTTAATTTTCTAAAATGTAAACTTCAAACAAGTCAATAGAACTTAGCCGAAAACAGGGAATATAGGGTGTGATACTCTCTCGCGTTCCCTATCAATTTGATTTTGAGGTGACTATGACTTCGTAACCTGTTTCAGTTTGAAATATTTGTAATTCATAATTTCTCTCTATCTAGTCACCTCGGCAGTTTAATCTTAGCCTATGTAACTTCCGGCCAAAAGCCCAAATAGGATTTTAATCTTTTAATTGCAAATTTCAAGGAGTGCAAGTGTCTGCCTCCATATCATTTTGATTATTGGGCCAGTAACATTAACCAGTTGTTTTCCACAAAGGCCCGATTGAGTGGGTATTCGATAACCCTGTAAAATTCAATTTTATTCTTTTATGTTAAGAGTTTAGACTGTTGACTGTCTAAGACAGTGAATACTGTTTGAATTGTAAAATGCAGTTTGTGCCTTTGATAGGCTTAGACCTTTCTGGAACTAGGTTTCCAACTGTAAAAATGTAATAGAGCAAAGACGCTTCTTCTCTGTAATGGTTAAATGGTGCCTTTGAAAGGCCGGTGTGGTATAAGGTTCGGAGAGTAGTCTCCTGTATCATTTTGAAGAGCAGAATGTGTTCGTGAAACATTGTGTATTTTGAATAGTCTGTAAAAGAATTTCGGTGGTTCGTCTCCTTGACTGCTTTTTTTTAAAGGAGCCGCAGCACTCATGGATAATGTATTGTGATAGTACATATACCACACCCTCACACTACATGTAGAGGTGAGAGATATCATTGTCAGTATTCGATTTATTATTATTATTATTATTATTAATATTATTATTATCGTCAGTATTTTATTTGTAAATTTTGTCATTTATATTTGAGAGCTGGGAGATCTCCATATATGTATTATGAGTAATTTGTTTTGAACAACGAGTGAGAAAACATTGGTTTAATAACTCTGGTAATTTGTATGACTCATGCGGGCATCCCGGTGTCTGATGAGATGAGCTTGTTGTTGTACTCGGAAAATTTCTATGACTCATGTGAAACACCCCAGCGTTTGTTTATATCTTGGGACCAAGAATGAGTTCACGGCGTGGTCTTGACAAGAGGATCGCTCATGATTGGCTGGCAAGGATCAATCTAGGCGTATCATGTGAGAGGAAGGGGAATGCTGATGTCTTTATATACTTCGACATCACAGCATAATGGAACTACAACCAGACACACTGTACGAGAAGGAAGGAGACCACATACGGTATGGGATTGAAGTACTGCTAACACACGGGAGTGAAATTGGATATATGGTACGATAGTGACGCTGTTTCTATATACTGGACTGGACTTCAAACGTTTGTGGAACGTAGTCTTGTTTGTGGAACGTAGTATTTTATGTCTGTGAAAAGTGACTGACATACAACTTAGTATTGTAGCATTTGTGGCGGCCTGGCATAATATGTTGGTGAAAGCTTTCTCAGACTTTCCATAATTTATGTTCAGGATCGACAAGCGTGTGTTGCTCAAATGTATATATCTTTACAACAAGTGTTAAAGTCTGTGAACACAGTATTACGAGGTACAGTATCAGTGTGGTGTTATAAGTGCTGATTATGAGAAGCGGCAAGTCGTATTGATATAGAGACAGAGAAGGGTTCTTATTTACATATATGTACATTGTTCAACGAACTAACTACAAATGGTGGCTTAGTTCTCGCTTTCTTTTTCCCACTGTTTTCTTCGTTGTTGCAGTAAATGTAGAGTCTTCCAGCAATCTTTTGTTTGTGTATTATAAGTGTGTTTTGGTGTGTTGACGAGGTGCTCATGCACGGACTTTATTGAGAATATAGTTAGATATGTTAGTTATTGATGAACCTAGGTGCAGTTCCTACCTATTTAGTCGTTTTCAGAAGGTTAGGTAAGGCCTGAAGCAGATGTACCAGTACGCAGCATTATGTACACGCCCTGGGATATAAAGAATGATCATGCTCTATCTAAATTCGAGGGATCCATTCTGGTGAACTCTGGCGCCCATACTACGGACATTTCAATTAATGATTTTTAATAATTCATTTTATTTCAAGTATTTTATAAAGTTTATGAGTAATGTTATTTATTTATATATTTGATTCATGATTTCATTTATGGGTATTTACAAATAGTTGCAGTATAATTAGGGAGCTTCAAGCTCAAGGTTGTTTTTATTCCATATTCTAAAATTGTTACCCTATATTATGAACTTTTGTACCTGAACTGTAAAGCTTGTCTTTGAGAAAAAATGATAATCGACAAAAGAAGTATAACACTAATGATAAAATTTTGATTAATTTTTTGACTGTCATAGATACACCCATTCATGTCCGCACCTTCTTTAACCTCTGTCCACCACGGTATCCGCGAAACAATTAATGTTAAAGAGTGAAATAAGAGGAAAGTATAGGTCAGCTAAGAAAGAATGGCTGAAAGAGAAGTGCAAGGATGTTGATGGTTGTATGGTTATAGGAAAGGTAGCAGCTGCCTACAGGAATATGAAGGAAACCTTCTTTTTTTGCTAGTGGCTTTACGTCGCACCGACACAGACAGGTCCTATGGCAACGATGGGAGAGGAAAGGCCAAACAGATGGAAGGAAGCGGCCGTGGCCTTAATTAGGGTACAGCCCCACCATTTGCTTGGTGTGAAAATGGGGAACCACGAAAAACCATCATTGAGGGCTGCCGACAGTGAACCCACTATCTCCCGGTTGCAAACTCACAGCAGCGCGCCTCTAAACACACGGCCAACTCGCCCGGTAAGGAAACCTTTGGAGAAAGAAAATCTATGTGTATGAATATTAAGAGCTCAGATGGTAAACCACATGTAGGGAAAGATGAGGGCGCCAAGGCGGCTGCAAAATTGTAACACTTATTATTTACAGAAGAATTGAGAGAAAATTTGAAACCGGGTTGGGAGAAGATGAATTTGACTTCAGAAGACTTCATGTCTGAACTTACAGGGTCGAATAAAGAAACACAAGCCTACGTACATGGCATTCGTAGATCTAGAAAAAGCATTTGATAATATTGACTGGACCAAGCTATTTTACATTCTGAAGGTGATCGGTATCACATACAGAGCAAGAAGATTTATCTACAATTTATACAAGAATCAGTCTGCAGTGATAAGGATCGAAGGATATGAATAAGCACCAACCATCCTTAAAGTAGTGAGGCAAGGCTGCAGTATGTCCCCTCTCCTGATCAATGATTACATAGATCAGTCGGTAAAGGAAATCTAAGAGGAATTTGGAAACGGAATCACAATGAAGGAGAGGAAATAAAACCTCTGAGATTTGTCAGTGATATTGTTATTTTAACAGAGTCTCCGGAAGATCTGGAGGAACTGATGAATGATATGGACACAGTCATTGAAAAGGAGTACAAGAAGAAAATAAAAAATATCCAAATCAAAATTAAACGAGTGCAGCCGAATGAAGTCAGATGATGCAGGAAATATTCGATTGGGAAAAGAAATGAAAGCAGATGAATATTTTTAATTGGGTATTAGAATAACTAATGATGGCAGAAGAAGGAATGAAATAAAAGGCAGATTGGGACAAACAAGGAAGGCCTTCCTTAAGAAAAGAAATTTGCTCACTTCCAACATTTGTATAGGAATTAGAAAAACGGTTTTGAAGACTTTCGTATGGAGGGTGGCGTTGTATGGACGTGAAACATGGACGATAACTAACTCAGAAGGAAAGAGAACAGAAGCTTTTGAAACGTGTTGTTAGGGAAGAATACTGAAGATGACATAGGTAAATCCAATCACAAATGAAGTGGTACTGAATAGAATGGTGGAATGTTTCGATATTTGACCAGAAGAAGAGATGGAATGATAAGACACATTCTAAGACACCCAGGACTTTTACAGTTAGTTTTGAGGGAAGTGTAGGTGGCAAAAACGGCAGGATTGACCAAGGTAGGAATATGGAAAACTGATTAGATGTAGGATGTAGTAGTTACATAGATTAAAAGTTTAGCATGGGATGGAGTGGCATGGAAGATGCATGAAACCATTCTATGGACTGATGACCCAAAGGACAACAACATTATTATTGTTATAACAATAGTAATAGTAATAATAATAATAATAATAATAATAATAATAATAATAATAATTATTATTATTATTATTATTATTATTATTATTATTATTATTATTATTATTATTATTATTATTATTACATCGTTATGCCCTACTTAGAAGCTCGATTGAACCAGCTTATCTGATGTGTTGTACTTTTTCTCCTCCCAAAATATCTTCATCCTCTCGCTGAGCTTCTTTCTTCGTTCTTCTGTCCAAGTTATTGTGGCTCTGGTGTTGGGTTTGGCTTCAAACTGGTGATTATCTATTTTGGTTCCGAATTTACATCTGTCCTCTACATTATATTCTGAGACGTTGATTTCCTGGAGATCTGTTTATTATTATTATATCTACTATTATTATTCCAAATATATACTTCATAATTCATACTTGCGGTGTCGGATCAATTGGTGAAGTGACGCGTGGAATCTTATCACCATACCTCTGAGAGTTTATCTGTGGTGAAACAGGCTTTCAAAACCACTTTACAGTAAACACTCGCTTCAGTTGAATCCCATTCAACAGACATAATTCGATAAATAAACAGAGGTAGTAAAAATTTTAAAATAATTATTGAGAGGAAATGAACTAGAATTGGACTTTTAAGGTTTTGGAACCTATGACATTCATGCAACTTTAAAACTGGCTGGTGACAACTGCAGTAAGAATGACATTGAACAATGGCCAGACATTAACGACAGGGGCCGAGGCCGAGGCTACCAAATTCTAAGTCAAGAGGAAATTGTTGAAGGTGGTCCATGGGGGCCAGAGAAAACTGACGACGACCAAGAAAATAAAGTAATGAAGAAGCGGTTTCAAGGGGTCCGAAACTCTCGGTGCTTAGAGAACACATGGACGACATTATTTCGTTCATGGGTGCCTCAACAGATCCAGAAGTAACTGCTGATTACGAACATTTTCAGCAATTTCAATTCATGAATATCGAGGGACAACGTACAACTGGAAAGCAGCTGAACTTGATACATATTTCAATCCCAATCCACTGTAAAATAGCATTTAGAAAATTTATTCCCACTAGAGCATACTAATACTATAAGAAGTATTTCATTGCCAACAAAATTTATATGATTTCATGATTTTCATGATTCACCATGTGAGGGTGCAGATGAGGATGAAGTTGACAAGTTTTATGAAGCATTGAGTGACATCGTGGTCAGGGTCAAATGCAAGGATAGAATAGTGCTAATGGGCGATTTCAATGCGAGAGTTGGGAATAGAACTGAAGGATACGAAAGGGTGATTGGTAAATGTGGGGAAGATACGGAAGCTAATGGGAATGTGAAGCGTTTGCTGGACTTCTGTGCTAGTATGGGTTTAGCTGTTACGAATACATTCTTCAAGCATAAGGCTATTCACCGCTACACATGGGAGGCTAGGGGCACCAGATCCATAATAGACTATATCGTAACGGACTTTGAATTCAGGAAATCTGTTAGAAATGTACGAGTTTTTCGCGGATTTTTCGATGATACAGACCACTATCTGATCTGTTGTGAACTACGTATCTCTAGGCCTAGGGTAGAGAAAGTGAAATCTGTCTGCAAACGAGTAAGAGTAGAAAATCTCCAGGACGAGGAAATTAGACAGAAGTACATGGATATGATTAGTGAGAAGTTTCGAACAGTAGACAGTAAGCAGGTTCAGGATATAGAAAGTGAATGGGTGGCATACAGGGATGCTGTAGTAAAAACAGCAAGGGAATGCCTAGGAACAACTGTGTGTAAAGATGGGAAAAGGCGAACATCTTGGTGGAATGATGAAGTGAGAACAGCCTGTAAACGTAAAAAGGAGGCTTATCAGAAATGGCTCCAAATAAGGGCCGAGGCAGACAGGGATTTGTACGTAGATGAAAGAAACAGAGCGAAACAAATAGTTGTTGAATCCAAAAAGGAAGTCATGGGAAGATTTTGGTAATAACCTGGAAAGGCTAGGTCAAGCAGCAGGGAAACCTTTCTGGACAGTAATAAAGAATCTTAGGAAGGGAGGGAAAAAGGAAATGAACAGTGTTTTGAGTAATTCAGGTGAACTCATAATAGATCCCAGGGAATCACTGGAGAGGTGGAGGGAATATTTTGAACATCTTCTCAATGTAAAAGGAAATCATCCTGGTGGTGTTGCAAACAGCCAAGCTCATGGGGAGGAGGAAAATGATGTTGGTGAAATTATGCTTGAGGAAGTGGGAAGGATAGTAAATAAACTCCATTGTCATAAGACAGCAAGAATAGATGAAATTAGACCTGAAATGGTGAAGTATAGTGGGAAGGCAGGGATTAAATGGCTTCATAGAGTAGTAAAATTAGCGTGGAGTGTTGGTAAGGTACCTTCAGATTGGACAAAAGCAGTAATTGCACCTATCTATAAGCAAGGGAACAGCAAGGATTGCAACAACTATCGAGGTATCTCATTGATTAGTACACCAGGCAAAGTATTCACTGGCATCTTGGAAGGGAGGGTGCGATCAGTCGTTGAGAGGAAGTTGAAGACCAGTCTGGATTCAGACCACAGAGAGGCTGTCAGGATCAGATTTTCAGTATGCGCCAGGTAATTGAAAAATGCTACGAGAGGAATAGGCAGTTGTGTTTATGTTTCGTAGATCTAGAGAAAGCATATGACAGGGTACCGAGGGAAAAGATGTTCGCCATACTGGGGGACTATGGAATTAAAGGTAGATTATTAAAATCAATCAAAGGCATTTATGTTGACAATTGGGCTTCAGTGAGAATTGATGGTAGAATGAGTTCTTGGTTCAGGGTACTTACAGGAGTTAGACAAGGCTGTAATCTTTCACCTTTGCTGTTCGTAGTTTACATGGATCATCTGCTGAAAGGTATAAAATGGCAGGGAGGGATTCAGTTAGGTGAAAATGTAGTAAGCAGTTTGGCCTATGCTGACGACTTGGTCTTAATGGCAGATTGTGCCGAAAGCCTGCAATCTAATATCTTGGAACTTGAAAATAGGTGCAATGAGTATGGTATGAAAATTAGCCTCTCGAAGACTAAATTGATGTCAGTAGGTAAGAAATTCAACAGAATTGAATGTCAGATTGGTGATACAAAGCTAGAACAGGTCGATGATTTCAAGTATTTAGGTTGTGTGTTCTCCCAGGATGGTAATATAGTAAGTGAGATTGAATCAAGGTGTAGTAAAGCTAATGCAGTGAGCTCGCAGTTGCGATCAACAGTATTCTGTAAGAAGGAAGTCAGCTCGCAGAAGAAACTATCTTTACATCGGTCTGTTTTCAGACCAACTTTGCTTTACGGGAGCGAAAGCTGGGTGGACTCAGGATATCTTATTCATAAGTTAGAAGTAACAGACATGAATGTAGCAAGAATGATTGTAGGTACAAACAGGTGGGAACAATGGCAGGAGGGAACTCGGAATGAGGAGATAAAGGCTAATTTAGGAATGAACTCGATGGATGAAGCTGTACGCATAAACCGGCTTCGGTGGTGGGGTCGTGTGAGGCGAATGGAGGAGGATAGGTTACCTAGGAGAATAATGGACTCTGTTATGGAGGGTAAGAGAAGTAGAGGGAGACCAAGACGACGATGGTTAGACTCGGTTTCTAACGATTTAAAGATAAGAGGTATAGAACTAAGTGAAGCCACAACACTAGTTGCAAATCGAGGATTGTGGCGACGTTCAGTAAATTCTCAGAGGCTTGCAGACTGAACGCTGAAAGGCATAACAGTCTATAATGATAATGTATGTATGTATGTATGTATGTATGTATGTATGTATGTATGTCATGATTTAAAGGCTTCTGATTTTACGAATATATCCTAGCCCGCAATAGTTCGTCAAATCGAAAATTTACTGAATTTCCAATTTAAATGGGCCACGTGTTGAAAACCATCTTAACATTTAAGATGACACTTATTGTACATCGTCATTCGCGGGTGGAGAGCTTGACGAATGGACGACGAAGCTTCAGATTCCTCAAATATGGGACTTCTATTTATTACATACATACATCTTCATTGCAGATTGCTATGTTTTTCAGGGTTCAGTCCGCAAGCCTCTTTACATGAACTAAATGCCTCCACATTCTTCTATTTCCAACTAGCCCTGCGGCTTCCTTTAGTCCCACACTTATCATTAAATCGTTAAAAATTTAGTCTAACCTTCGTCGCCTTCTCTCCGTCTCCTGCTGAAAACCTCCATGGCAGGGTCTATTATTTTCATAGTTAATAACATATCTTACCCTATTCGTCTCATATGACCCCACCAACAAACGAGGTTTATGTGTACAGCTTCATCTATCGTGTGAATACCCAACTTAGCCTTTATCTCCTAATTTTGGGCCCCTTCCTGCCATTTTTCCACCCCTTTGCACTATCAATCGTTCTCGTTTCTTTCATGTCTATTACTTTTAACTCATAAATAATATATGTATAACGACGGTGCGCGAGCAAAACCTCGTATCCCACAATGCTCTTCCTATCCATTATTTTCCTTAAAGCTGGTCGCGCGCCTCCCAGCCACACAAGGATATGCAGTCCATCAGAACAATGTTCGTTGCGTTCATTTTCCTATGCCAAAGTGAAAAGGAAAATGAACCTTAATGTACCCTACTGTAGGAATGTATATTTTCATGAAATATTTACGCACTCCCACAGTATAATGCATTTAAGATTTACTTTCTTTTACACATTAGCACAGGAAAATGAACACAACGAACGTTGTTCTGATGGACTGCATATTCATGTGTGACTGGGAGGCGTGACCAGTCTTAAGGAGGATAACAGATCGGAAGAGAATTGTGGGATACGAAGTACTTATCGCGCATCGTCCATATCCTGAGTCCATATAAAGAATACTATTGTTCTTCGGCATCAGTCCTATGAAATTCTCCTTTCCTGGACGTCAGAAAGTGACACCCAGTTTGTTAAATACCTCTAACCTGTACCGATTAATCAATGGCAATAACGATTATGTCTGACGTTACTGCATGATCACTCTGCTGTTTGTCTTTCACAGTCGTTTGAGACTATGCAAATTCATGACACCACTTCCATACATGTACCACAGATATCCCGTTCCTGTTATTCTTCTGCCGCTTTTTCCAGTCTCTGATGGGGATCGGGAGCAAACTATGTCGCGCAAATAGAGTTGGCCCTGATTTCGGCCGGATTCTTTCCTGATACCAACCATATTCGGAGTGTTCCTGTGGTTTTGGTAGTGTAATGTGTTGTCTGTGTATGTGTGTGAAGAAGAGTGTGCAGGGACAGTCATAAACGCCCAGTCTCCGAGTCAGAGGAATCAATTGGACACAATTAAAATGCCCCATCTGGATGGAAATCGAACCTGGGACCCTCTGAAATTAAGGTCTCTACGCTTACCACTTAGCCAAGGAGCTGGACTTGTCAGATATTCTTTCTGAAAACATTGAAAATCCACAGCCTGTTTCCAGTCATTCGACCGGGGCAGGAATGGAATGAATGAAGCCCCCGTCTAGCGGCAAGGATAGGAATTGTGCCGGCTGCCGAAGCCTGTCGCACTCCTCTGGGGCAATGATACTGGAGTGTTGCTGGAATTAAAGATGACAGGGAAAGCCGGAGTACCCGGAGAAAAACCGGTCCCGCCTCCGCTTTGTCCAGCACCAATCTCACATGGATCGACCGGGATTTGAACCACGGAACCCAGCGGTGAGAGACCGGCGCGCTGCCACCTGAGCCACGGAGGCTTTAGACATTCCTTTTCTCCATACATACTGTACTGTAAATGTAAGTTGACAGGATCTGTTCTTTCGCCATTCCATGTTCACTCGTTCAGTAACTTCACCATTTTACAACCGTCGCTGTGCCAAGTTTCTGGTTTGCTTATTTGTGCACCTCTGTATAACGGTGTGACTACAAACTGCAGGATACATAAAGTAGATCGAGTGTAATCCTTTGTTTCTGAGCAAAAACATGGGGATTGTACTTGCTGACTTACTCTCGTGGTTCCTTTCAGCTGCGAACCTACATTTCTTTACACTATTTTTCTCTAACATCCTTCTTAACTTGATAAATTATTTCTATGATCCAGAACATACTGTATGACAAGGTTTCTACTTCTGGGGAGGCACATGCCCTAGAAAAGTACAAGGTTAATTGTTGGCGGCAAGGACCGTCGGACATACAGCTAATCACTCCATCGCCCTTTCTACCGTGATTATGGCTAATGGCAAACTTTAACTTCCACTACTTCAGGGGTATCTGTAACGGAGATGGCTGTTTACTTCAACAATCTCACATTTAGCATGTCGATTTCGGGAATTGTTTTATTTTTCTTCAGTCTCGTAAGAGTGCCCTCAGATGGCGAGCAAACGATGAAAACGTTACTCTTGATATGGAGAATACGCAGTTACCTGCCATTGACAACGTCACCGTGGTATCTACTCTTATACAGTATCATTACTTAGTACAGAAGTACACTTGCGTAAAGGCATTTAAACAAGGAGAAAGACTTTTCTTTTGATAAAAAGGGAGTGAACGGGCTATATCCCCGATGAAAGGCGTCAGAGTTGTTTCCGCGGCAAGGTGACAATTCTTCACAGTTTTCTTGACAGAGCCTTCAGACATTAATTACAGTGTTGCTCTTACACGTTTAGTCATCGATGATTTTAACAACATATTGGACTAACACATCGAATAGTTTCGGCGATTCGAGGATGGGAAAAGGCTGAGAATGGGAAGGTAGCAGCCGTGGCCTTAATTAAGGTCAGCCTGGTGTGAACATGGAAAAAAACAGAAAACTGTCTTCAGAGCTGCCAACGGTGGGATTCTAACCCACCATCTCCCGAATGTAAGCTCACTGCTACGGGTTCCTAGCCGCACGGCCAACTCACTCGGTTTTCGTATATTCTACATCAGTTAACTAAACTTTCTCACACTAGTCAAATGGAGAACAAAGCGTAATATGCTGGCAATCATTGGTACAAAACCGTGATAAAAAACACAAACATTGACCCAATTATTATTATTATTATTATTATTATTATTATTATTATTATTATTATTATTATTAATACTATCTGATGTTTACTACATAACACGAGCACTAAGGAATCCTAAATCTGCTTTATCTGCATCAGCATTTCTGCTGTGGAATCGTTATTTCAAGAGGATAATGAGTATTAAGTTCATAGTTAGTAAATAATTTTCAGAATACTACATCCCTGAACTGAACACAGACCAAACAAGGAAACTAATGCGAGCTTTTTGTCTTATTTGGGTGACTTCAATTTTGCTGGCAGCTTAGCTCAACTGGTTAGACGCCCGTCTGCTGCTCACAAGGAATCGAGATGGAATATTGATGAGATTAGTATAAACTACGGTTCGAACCCCACTGTCGGTAGCCCTGAAAATGGTTTTCCGTGGTTTCCAATTTTCACACCAGGTAAATGCTGGGTCTGTACCTTAATTAACGCCATGGCCACTTCCTTCCTAGTTCTAGCCCTTTCCTATTCCCTCGTCGCCATAAGACCTATCTGTGTCGGTACGACGTAAAGCAAATAGCAAAAAAAGAAAATAGAAGTAGGAACTTCAGAGTATATAAATGCGAGGAAGTTTTGTCACAAACATTCCGGACCGAGCTCGATAGCTGCAGTCGCTTAAATGCGGCCAGTATCCAGTATTCGGGAGATAGTAGGTTCGAACCCCACTGTCGGCAGCCCTGAAAATGGTTTTCCGTGGTTTCCCATTTTCACACCAGGCAAATGCTGGGGCTGTGCCTTAATTAAGGCCACGGCCGCTTCTTCCCACTCCTAGCCCTTTCCTGTCCCATCGTCGCCGTAAGACCTATCTGTGTCGGTGCGACGTAAAGCAACTAGCAAAAAAAAACATTCCGGAGTCATTCTATGGTCCAAACTCCGACAGTCCGACAACCCCAACCCTGATAGTAGTTGACTTACTAACCCTCCTCCTGTCTTGCGATTGTTCATGTTCTAGAACTTTCGCTTAGGGTATTTAAATTCTATTGACGTTTCCTTACGCGTCCTGTGACGTTTCACGTGATATCATTCATAGCGCGACCGCTTTAATGTCATCCGCAGACGATTTCTGGAACATAAGGTTAAGAAATGGGAGAAACTCTATCGCACACTCAATGACTCAGATTGCGAGTTCTGGCGGGTAACTCACATTATGACTCATGGAGGAGAACCTCGGCGTGCAATTCACGGCCGCAGGGGGCTCGTATTCTCCCCAGAGGTGAGCAAATAAGCGGTCTCAGGCTCGGCTCGTATGTTTGTCTGCCAGCTAAGCTAGGTTTGCATCGTGCGACAGCACCACAGGGCCAGGCTGGGCTTATTACATCACGAGGGCCAGCTCGGCTAACAGTGCTTGGTTTCCTTTGCAGGCTGGGCTTGCTAGTGCTGGCGTACCGGCCATGCGGGTTGAGCGGCCGATTACTGGTATGCTGCTGGTATGAGCTAAACGAAAAATATATTTGGTATTGTTTTGTAAATAATGTAGTTGTAATAACGAAGATTGACCAATCATCTTGGAACGTGTGCCGCAAAACTGTGTTTAGAAAACGTCCTGTACCAGATATTCGTGTAAAACCTTCGTGGACCCTTAAGGCATCCCTGATATTCCCATCTTGATCTCTTACAAACGTAACCCTTTGAAAATCTGCCAGCGGAGTCCCTAACGCAGCAGATTGAGTGGTCAATTCTTTCATGATGTTTTCACTAGACTTCAGAGGATTGAGGAAGGGGCAGGTTAAAAAGAGCTCTGCTTTTTTTATAGCCCACTCATTAATGTAGTAAACCATAAGGGAATTAAGTGATTTTTTAAATCATCCACCCACATGTCTCTGCTTGCAGCACAAGAATAACACTGCATTGCGTCACGAACGTCCGGTATTATAGTACGACGGATATCATCGGCCACTTCATGATTCTGCCGGGAAACAGTCGTCCAGTGCGGTAGCGTCTCAGGCGCATTTACTTTACTAAAGTCATTTCCTACATTATTTCTCGTTCTGCAATTTAAAACCCTGTACCTGACAGAACATTGAAATGGCGTAGGTTTAAGGGACGCATTTTAACATAAGGCTCCTTTATTTTATGTTTCATAGAGATAGAAATAACTCGCTTGCATGAAGCACTTGTCTAACTCTAAGAAGAGCGAGTTCAATTATGCCTTGTTAATTTGAATATATTTGAGCTTCATAAGAAGCACTCTCCAATTTTGCATTGCACAAATTCTGTGTTCTATCTCTTGTCATCATTAACAACACGAAATCGTTTACATACTTCACACTTCCCAGCACTATTTCCTTTTAATGCATTCGATTTATTTTTTAATTTAATCTCGACTTCACTTCCATGATCAACGAGCATCTAACCGTCCGACTCCTTGGCTGAATGATCAGCGTCGAGACCTCAGATTTAAAGGGCTCCGGGTTCGATTCACGGCCAGATAGGTGCTTTTAACCGCGTCTTGTTCATTTCCCTGACTCGAAAACTTCGTGTTCGCGTTTGTATTAATACATTCACTTCCACATGTACCACAGAAATATAAAATATTCAATACATCCCTCCAAATAGGGTTGGCGTCAGGAAGGGCTTCCGGCCGTTTAAATCTGCGAAACAGTTCACACATGCGACCCTACCATCACATGGGATAAGTAGTGGAAGAGTATGAAAAGAATAGTATTGATTACACACTTCAGTAAAGGAGTATAAGAGCTACTACCATTGTTTTTCATCAACGCTAACGTGTGATATCTTTCTCCCTAGTTTGTGGGATAATTAGGAAACTAGAATCAAATGCGTGGGAGGACATGGCATGAAGAGTTGCGTGCCAAAGTCCATGTTCGTGATCCCTGCCCACGAAACGTACCTGTAAGAAATGGTGTAACTAGTAGCATGTTTCATCATCCACAGGCTATAGTTTTAGCGACGAGAACAAGAATAACAATTCCACACTCCCTTGATCAGAGTTTATAAAATGAAATGAAATACCAATTCTTTTTATCAAGAGTTATAATAACGAGTAAAATATGATTGTTTGGAAGTCAAAAGGACATCTGTTTATTGAATAGCTTGAACTGTGCTCTCGCATTTCATATTAACTGTACGAAATGATATACATCTAGAGGGTTTTCGGTATAAAACCTGACCGCTCGGCTGGCTTCTCCCATACCCACAGCCCATCTGGCTGCCAGGTTCGCTTCCTGTCCTTCACTTCCCGCGCTGTAGTCAGTGGCCTAGGTGCGATTGCTATTGGTGCACTGAAAATCCACAATGTATAGAGGAAATTCATCTTTATGATAGGAAAGCTGGAGCTCGGTATGCGATTAGCGCAACACGCATAATAGGTCCAATGTTTTTACTAGAATACCATAAATGGACAGCGGTACCGAAATGACATTCTTACCCCATTTTTCAGTCAGCTAGCCGTTGAATCATATTCTTGGTGTCAAAAAGATTCCGCAACTGCCGTTAGAGCAGAGGAGCCTACGGATACAATAACTGAAGAGTTTCTGTTAAAAAGGTGCTATTTTCACTTCAATTTTTAAAAGTATTTCGTTCACATGCATTACAGTAGTTGAATACTATCGAATACCATGAGCAATCCAGATCAGAAAGATGTAATTCCTTTAAAGTAGTACCATACCCGATCATGGGTACGTTCCATGTGCCTTTTATTTTATGTTTTATGGAATTTTACACAACTTACTGAGGGTGGAAATAGCGCTTTCTTAACTGGCACTCCTCAATTACGAAAGTGTTTGAAGATTGATTAATGTGGAATTGAGGCCCTCTCGATCCCCAACTCTACCAGTCTGCGATTATTCATTGGGGTACCCTGAAGGACAAAATGTACCAAATAAATCCACGCACATTGGAGGAACTTAAGGAAAACGTACGAACTGCAGTAAGAAATATTACAGTGGCAAAACTAAATCATGTCAAGTGAAATGTGATTACCCGGCATAACATCTGTTGAACTGCTGAAGGACGACATTTTCATCAGACGCTATGAAATGAGATTTTACTTTAGGTTATTGTACTGTATATAGAGATTTACAGATATATAAGTGAAGACAGAATACAGAATTCATCTCCCAGTCGGCCTTGCCTCATCCGCGTGCGATCGGTTAAGTTTTATTCGGTAAACATGTATAAGACAGAGGCATGAATCCAACACACCGAGCTCGATAGCTGCAGTCGCTTAAGTGCGGCCAGTATCCAGTATTCGGGAGATAGTAGGTTCGAACCCCACTATCGGCACCCTGAAAATGGTTTTCCATGGTTTCCCATTTTCACACCAAGCAAATGGTAGGGCTGTACCTTAATTAAGGCCAAGGCCGCTTCCTACCCACTCCTACCCTTTCCTGTCCCATCGTCGCCGTAAGACCTATCTGTGTCGGTGCGACGTAAAACAACTAGCAAAAAAAAGGAATCCAACACACTTTATCACCGACAGTTAATGTTAAGATGATGTATCTGAATAATTTTTCATGCTTATTAGGTCGTGTGGAGTTCATGTATTACATATCGAAGAACTGTTAAGTAGAGAACGTAAATGATCTACCGGGTTCCATATGTAACCAAACCCACAGCCTTCAGATTTCGTGGCGAATGCGCTTTTGTTTTACCTACGGTGTCCTGGGTCATTCTTGCTCTGTTGGCAGGAATCTCGGATACAGGGGTGGCATCACGTCCAGCACAACTGTAGAATGCCCACTAGTCGCCTGCTACGGGTCATCCTTATTGAAAACTTTAACTTTTCACGACCGCATAGTACGTTGAACATGATTTAGCTGATCAGATCATGTCTAGTAGATATAGTGCATACCAAAAAGATATTAAATTCAGAACAAAAATGCCAAATGGACATAGGTGGAAATAGAATCCACAAGCTTATTTGTGTAATTGTGTAGAGATTTACTGTAAGATAGAGGTGTCAATAGACCCAAACTGGCCTACATATTGCGTGAATGTAATCTAAGGTGTTCTGTATTGGTGTGTGTTTTCTAAATAGCTGGGGGTACTTGCTATAATCTTGAAAAATCGTGTCGACTGGGAGTTCACATACGAAGACCCGGATATTTCCTTCAAGGATAATTCAAAATTATAATATTATTGACTTTATATCTTACTAACCACTTTTTATGGTTTTAGGAGACGCCGGATTGTCGGAAATCTTGTTTGACACAAGTACATGTACCTGTCGGTAAATCTACGGTGTACGAATACAATCGGACTAAGCAGTAATGTAACACGCTAACTTCTGATCAGAAACCCAGGACTGTACCATCTGAGTCACTGAGCCAGGGACTCATAATGGCATTCGATTCCACGTATGGGCAAATTCAATTGTTATTCTCCACACCAACCAATACTTTATTGTGACTGGCAATACTGGTAGGCGTCTGGTTTTTTTTTTTTTTTGCTAGTTGTTTTACGTCGCACCGACACAGATAGGTCTTACGGCGACGATGGGACAGGAAAGGGCTAGGAGTGGGAAGGAAGCGGCCGTGGCCTTAATTAAGGTACAGCCCCAGCATTTGCCTGGTGTGAAAATGGGAAACCACGATAAACCATTTTCAGGGCTGCCGACAGTGGGGTTCGAACCTACTATCTTCCGAATACTGGATACTGGCCGCACTTAAGCGAATGCAGCTATCGAGCTCGGTCGTCTGGTTTATACCAACCTCAGTTTATACTGTACGTAGAAGTGAAATATGAAGAAGAGATAACTGCTTCCACAGCACAGTATGATATATTTCGGTACATTTGCTCCTGTGCCATTTCAATAATAAGTCCTGTCTATGTTACATTTCGCTCACCAGGTCGGGAATGTGAACCACATTTTGTTATTTTCTTTCTATCTAGGGTTGAGTTGTTTTGATCGTGTTAATACACGTCTTCATCTACGCATATCACACTAATGAAAATGAAAATCCACAGCCTGTTTCCAGTCATTTGACCGGGTCAGGAATGGCGAGAATAGGAAATGTGCCGGCTGCCGAAGCCTGTCGCACTCCTCTGGGGCAATGATAAATGATTGACAAATGAAATGAAATGAAATGCTAATGGAGAGTGTTGCTGGAATGAAATATGACAGGGAAAACTGGAGTATTCGGAGAAAAACCTGTCCTGCCTCCGCTTTGTCCAGCACAAATCTCACATGGAGTGACCGAGATTTGAACCGCGGTATCCAGCGGTGAGAAGCCGACGCGCTGCCACCTGAGCCACGGAGGCTAAAACATATCACGTTCGTACCCCACTGTCGGCGGCCCTGAATATGGTTTTCCGTGGTTTCACATTTTCACACCAGGCAAATGCTGGGGCTGTACCTTAATTAAGGCCACGGCCGCTTCCTTCCCATTCTTAGCCCTTTCCTGTCCCATTGTCGCCATAAGACCTATCTGTGTCGATGCGACGTAAAGCCAATAGCAAAAAAAAAAACCATATCACATTACTAACCACCATAAATTCTAAATTCACTCCTCCACAGAGGGTTGGCGTTAGGAAGGGCGTCTGGCCGTAAAACTAGACTTAATCCAGATTAGTGCCCACCCCAGGCCAGGGAAGAAGAATAACGAGATGAAATTGATATATCGTGGCGTTGTTTTGTAAATGTGTCACATCATGAAGTATTTGCTGCTCTTCAGAGATAAATATATGAACGGGTTCTGACACTTTCAACATTATTACACATCTTGAGCTCAGTGCTCTCCTGTAACACAACCATTATTCAGTTGACCATGGAGTGCTCTTCTAGTGTGGGCTCAATGTCAGAACCGGGCATTAATTCCTAGCCAGTTTGGATAATTTTCTCTCAGCCGTCTACAGTTACACTTGATTTACTGCCCGCAGTCATGCAGGGAAGCAAGCTGCTCCAAAATTCTATGAAGTACAACTGGAACAAATTCTTTGTTCAGAAGACATAACAAACGGACATAACTTTTCCAATTTAGATTTTTACTAATATTCTAATCACCATCACATTATTTCTTCAGTATATTCTTGGAAAATGTATGTTACTTTCTTGCTGTGAACTTATCGTTTACGATGTAATTCTCACCAAGTAGTTCACCTTTATTGACAGGGCCTCATTCCGATTTGTGCTGTAAGTCCCAGTTTTACCTGTACCCAAATGAATTGATCCGTGATCTAGTTTGCTGTAGCACTCTATCTTGCTAAATATTCGTAATTTTACAATTTATTCGCACTTGGACGGACAAACGCATGCCGGTGGCTATTATCTGCTCTTTAGTGAAACTTACCATGCAGTTTCAAAGCATTATACGGATCAAATAAACGTAATGTTGTCGTGTTCTGCTTTAGGTGAAATGACTAACACTTAAACCTGGAAACTGATATGAACAATGAACTCTAGGAAATTTGACATTCATATTTTTGATAGTTTCTACGTTCCGGGCTGAGTGGCTGAGACGGTTGAGGCGCTGGCCTTCTCACCCCCAATATGCGCAGTTTCGATCGTCGCTCAGTCCGGTGGTATTTGAAGGTGCTCAAATATGTCTCCGGTCACCTGTGCCTCAAAATGTGAACATGATTTCCAGGAAATTCTCAGTTAATTCAAATTTGGAATGTATACTTTCTCATTGTTCCATTTTCTGCATTTAGTGACTTGGAAATACATAAGCACAATCCATATTGATGGTACTTACATTAAAAGTTTCAAAAATGGTGCAGTTATGTTTCCTCTGATGACATATCGTCGTTGCCGGGACAAAACCTCCTATGTGATAATATTTTCGAAGATATACTGACCCGCCGCACATACATTATGAAGAGCGAGAATGCCTTGACGATATTCACACAATATTGCACATTAGACGACAAGAACATTACCGGCCAAAGTTCTAAGCTAAAATGTTTCACATAGGAGGTTTTGTCCCGGCAGCGACGGTATTTTACAGCCACGAGCAGTAACCTGCGAATTGGAAGTACACTCTTCTCCGAAAACGAAAGCCTCTTATGTTATATCGACAGGAAGTGATTGTACATCTAGTCCTTTGACGATAATACCTGTCAACAAATGTGCGATTAAGTTTGTGTAACACTTCTCTTCATAAAGTTGATATTTGACTAGGGCCTACAGAAATATACATACAGCTGGTTTATTGTGTGTTGAGAAAGTGACATCCAGCAACGTCGAGCTCCACAGTCACTCAACTGTCATCAACAGTGGCACACAGTTTGCGCCCACTGCCGCCTACAGCCCACACTCAGCGCGTCGCCCTAATTATTATTATGAATAACATATGCTTTCGAGGAACATGCTGAGGGAATTTCATGGTCGAGTTACCTTGTAGTACGGACGAACAGTATCACGATGCATAAGACTAAAGAAGTCTGTTGGTTGGAATAATCATCAGTCTCTGCAGAGCAAAGTTCTCTGCGAAACGTAAAGAATTTCACCTTATTTTCTTGACACGGCATAAGCCAAAATGCCTACGGTATATCATGTCTATAAGTACGGGCCGTGAAAGCATCAATGGCAACATTAAAATCCTTTATGGGAAGGATACGTTTAATAAGGCTTCACAATTCAGCAAATTAATGAGAAGGAAATCTATTCTTCTTTACGCTTTATGCTGAGATGCCGGGACGATAAAACATCATTCCCAACTGTGTGAAGCTGAAGCACACGTTAAATACCCCGAAGGCCTCGAGAATGTATAAATGCGCTAACAAGGCTCTTGTGATCGAGAAAGTGTATTACTCTCGTTAGGGACTGGACTCAGTCACCCGAAGATTTGTTTCATTTACACCTCCTGTTAAGCAACACTCTCTCGCAGTAATTTTGGTTGTGTTTCGATCGCATTACTGCTATACAGGCTGAACGGTAACCCAACCCTATGTCATTCAGACATAAATCCAAAGTCCTCCGACTAGCTCAGACACAGGCGGTCTCTCGCACGAACCCGAATGCTAGTAAAACTGTCGTCAATCTTTCCAAGAAATCCATGGACGAGATCCTAACGGCAGTTCTAGCTAGGGGTCTTAATTTCGCTGTCGCTCCTTCTAAAATTCCAACTGAGTGGTTAATTACTTCCGTTGAGGCAGCCTTCCACAAACTACCTACGGATGAGTCTGAGGAGTTAAGACAGAAATGTGTAAGACTCATAAGGTCCCCGCCCAATTTAACAAGAGGCGAGAGGATAACTCTGAAGGAACTTAGAAACGTTTCCAACTGACCATTCTCTCAGCTAATAAGTGTAATGTGACGACGGTTATGGACACTGACGAGTATCAGAATAAGATCTCGGCTATATTGTCAGAGCCTGTTTACAGAATGAGCTCACGTGACCTTACCACTCGTGTGTCCAACGCCACCGTGAAGCTTTTAAGGCAATCTTCAGTTCCAAAAGAGGAGGCTAAACATCTGTCCCCGGGGGACGCAATGCCACCTAGATTTTATGGACTTCGTAAGATCCATAACGAATATGTTCCCCTTACACCTATCGTTATTGCCATAGGTTCTACTACGTATGACCTCGCTAAATACCTAAGCAAATTCCTTCAGACACACATAGAACGTACTGAATCATACGTTAGGAACTCTCGGTATTTCGTTAACAAGTTGTCAACCATAACACTTCAACCTAATGCACATTTGGTGAGTTTCTATGTGGAGTCCTTGTTCACTAAAGTGCAAATTGGCACGGTCATGTCTCTCATTGAACATCTGCTCAATGAGGACATTCTAAGCTCTTTTTTCACTGCATGACTTTAAGCTATTTCTTGTGGGGCGGGAATTTTTACGAACAGACGGTCGGAGTGGCTATGATAAAAGCACTTTCGTCTGTAGTGGCTAATTTCTGTATGGGGCATCTTGAGGAGGAGGCTATTGCTTCAGCGCCCGTCAAATCTACGATTTGGTGGAGGTATGTTGATGATACATTTGTGGTCTGGACAGAAGGTCCTGAGAAACTTCATCTATTTCTAAACCATCTAAATCAGCAACATCAATTAAATTCACTATGGATATGGAGTCGGACGGATGCCTTCCTTTCTTGGATGTTCTAGTAAGAAACAAACCGGACGGCTCCCTACGACATACCGTTTATCGTAGCCTACCCACACAAATCGCTGGCTTCATACAGATTCTCACCACCACCCAGCACAAAAGCACGGCATTCCCACGACACTCACCAAGAGGGGGAGACGAATTAGTGAGCCAACAAGTATCCTCCTCCTGTTGTAGAGTACGTGGAGATGGACACACTCAGTGTCACATACAAGTGTAATGGTTACAGCGATTTGCAGATTCGTAGATCCCTGCATCCCAGAGAAATGACAAAGGAAAGCCCACGAAAGGGAGAAGCGAAGGGAACTGCCTACCTGCCTTACAATCACAACACCACAGATCGAATTGCCAAGGTCCTCCGCAAACACAATATAAAAACCGTGCTTGGTACTGTCACTAAAATTGCTCACATTCTGGGTAAAACCAAGGAGAAATTGTCCCCACATTTACATCCTGGGGTATAAGAAATTCCCTGTTCTTGCGGCAAGGTATACACTGGCCAAACATGCCGGTCCATTGGTACTCGTATCAAGGAAAAGTAATGAAATATTCGTCTCAAACATCCAGACAAATCAGTAATAGCTGAGCACGGTCTATTGTCGGGTCATGATGTCGTGTTGCAAGATGCTTGAGCTCTTATCCATACTAGACTCTTCAACTCGATCATTATACGGGAAGCTGTGGAAATACGTAGAAATCCAAACAATTTCTCACAAGGACACTGGCTATCAATTAAGTAATACTTTGTCTCCAGCCATTAGGGATTTACGTAGGTAGTTCCCTTCCCTGTCCCTTCACTATTGTTATTTTGTTTCGGTGTTTTTCAAATTCGTGCGTTCCTCGTCAGGAGATATTTCATTCCAGGCTTATGTCTATAAAATACTTTCATATGTGTGTACTCCTGTTATTTCATTTAACTCTCTCTCAGACTAATTCAGATGGTTCCGTCAGCTTCCGCTTCGAACGTTAGCGCTGTACCGCGTCCTATGTGACATCTGGTGACGAATGAACGTACCACTTCCACTTCTGTTATAAAGTCTAAATTCAAACTTCATCCTTTGAGAAGCCTTTCTCGTGAACTGTCGAGATTTTCTTCTGAAGACGCAGAGCAAAGAATTCCACCTTATTTTCTAGACACGGCATAATCCTAAAAGCCTATATCACGTCTATGATATTCAATTTGCCGGCTGCCAGAAGCTTTAAATGGAAATGAGCTCCTTAATGCGAAATTAAATCTATTCGAATGGAGTCACAATTACACACATTTGTCCAATGTCATACCTCCCACCGCACTCTTGTCATGTGAGCTACTGCGAGGCTTGACACGCAGCACGCAGTTCACAGCTTGTACATTACCTGCTTCTGGTCTATGTTTTCACCTCCTGTTCTAGAGTACGTGTTCATCGCATGTGTGCTCGTTTTACGGTTTTATATGAGGTACCCATAGTGAATTAATAGTGACGCTAAATATTTCTGCTGTCTTATAGCCCATAAATACACATCTCGTTATATTACCTCGGTTTCGGGAAAGTGCTGGTGAACCGCATTCTGTATGTACACACCTACATTAAAATTACATATTCACTGAAATGATTAAAATAACATTTACATAGACTAGAAATGGATATGAATATTGGATTTTACCTGCGTTATTTAGCTACCTTAGCAACGGACAGCCGTGGCGTATGACTGACGCGTATAGCATTTGTTCCTAGTCCTAATGGACACCACCTGTCCAAACGTAAGGTGGTGTAATTCTCGAGCAGGATTTAAATGGTATAGTTGTACTAAGGATCACGTACCAGTTTTTTAGATTCGTTGGGTTCGTATGACAAAAAATAACTATGGGCGGACGGGCCATACCTTCACATAGGACTACTGTAGGGTCGGCGTCAGAAATGGCATTCATTCATAAAAGTGGGTTAACATTCACATGAGCTGCCGATCCTGTCATTGGGAATACCTTATTTAGAGGCACCAATGGCCGAGAAGGAAGCAGAGAACCAGAAATAGAACATCAATTTCAGCAGGAGTGTAAGTAAAATTTAAAACCACCTTTGTTCTGGATTGTTATAATAAGGTTATTTACTAAAAGTAATCTCTTTTCACTAACGAACATGGCACGAATTCAGAAATCCCGTTATCCTAACACATAACAACATCAACTGAGCTTGCCTTTCGTACTCACCATTCAATTAAGTGTGAGATAGGGAGATTTAGGTAAGAATATTGCATACAACCCGCAACATATGACTGTTGAATCACTGAAACCTCAATTTTAGGTGCCCGCGTTGGTAACTACAGAAACTTGAAATCGAGGTAAGCTGTTCCTACCTTGCACGATGAGATGAACGACGGCTTCTGGCTGCGGACGGTTGTTGACCAGACAGCTGTAATCTCCGCTATCCTCCGCCGCCACCGGCGACAGATGCAGTGAGAAAGTGTCAGGTAGGAGAGAAATACGATGACGATGCTCCCAGACTGTAGTACCGGCATCCATATACTCCACAAGACGTGTCTGACCCACACGCCACTCCAACATTAATACTAGGGAATCCTTAGTTACTCCGGGGCACGCCAGGGACACATTGGCGCCCGCCTCCGTCACTACAGTGTGAACGGGCGCCACGGGTTCTTCTGGAATAAAAAGAAAGAAGTGTATAAGTACAGATTTATTTCTGTTGTTCAGCATTTTACAAATATAAGAAATCTTAAAAATCAATATTCGTTACAAAGTGGACGGATACCTTCAGAAATGATAGCTACTCGTACCATTGTCGCACTGAGTTTTTGCGAAGCTGTACTACTAATTCAATTGTAATGAAAATGTATATGCATAAATAAATTAAGGTCACTTTACAAGATACAGTGATTAAAATTCGGAAAGAAAATATTTTTACAGCTACCAACATTACAAATGAATGAAATTCTAAGCCTTAAACTTTCATCAAATGGTACACTTAAGAGATAACGGTCGAAGTAGGAGACTTAAAAATAGGTACGCAGAGAAAATGCACATATTAAAACCGAAACGAAACATTCTTGGTCTACGTTTCATGCTTTCCTTACTTACGTATATACGTATACGTGTAGAGAATTTAATAAAATGTCATCATCAACAAGAAGTTATCAGTTATTTATCAAGTTATATAAACAGAAAAATATTATTAATTTTCATCAAATTAATGCATAACCTCCTATAAGTACAGTCCAATAACTTTAAGTTGTTTGATGCGTTAGTCTTGGAGATAATGTAAATTATTCTTACGAACATTTAAGTTATAGGATATGGCTATAGAAATAAATTTACAAACTTATAACAACTTTTAATAATGTATTTAGTAGCTTTCTACGAAAACTAAATTAATGAAAAGCTAAATTCATACTTATTGTGAGTCTGTGGATTACAGTGAATTATTTTCACCCGAACTTAATTTAGTGACACCTTAATTAGTGAATGCTCACCATTCTCCTCGCTCGTTGTAACGAAGTCCAACACAAGATTAGGGACATGGAATTTAAGAAGTTTTATCATGGTTGGCAAACTTGATAACATGGCTAAAGAAATGACGAGGTTAAAGTGTCTATCCTTGGGTTAAGTGAACAAAAGTGGCCAGGTAAATGTACCCGTCAAAGAGATGTAAATCTATAATACTCTGGCAGTCCTGAAGCTGATACAAGTCACAGAAATGTTGTAGCAATATTTGAAAAATGAGAATTCGTGAAATATGTCACCAGTTTTGTCCCAATATCATGCAAACTCATGCTTGTACAATTACACGGACAAACCTTCAAGATCAATATAGTACAAGTATATGCTCAAACAGCAGGTGAAAAGTACGACACTGAGATGGAAAGATTCTATGAAAGCTTGAAAATATTCTGTAATCAACAAAAAAATCGTAGCATAACCATAGTAGGTGGAGATTTCAATACTAAGATCGGCAAGGGCCGACGAGGAAATATGGTAGGAAATTGGGGACTTGGATAATCCAATGAACGCGGGGATAGGTTATACAAATATTGTTAAGAAAATTAAATGGTTATTACAAATACATTGTATCAACTTCCTGAGCGTCGATTATACACCTGGGTTTCAGCTGGTGACAGTGAACATGATGTTCCTGTAAGGAAGCAAATTGATTACATACTCATAAATAAGAGGTTCAGAAACTTCATTAAAAGGGTTACTACATACCCAGGAGCAGATATAGGTTCTGATCATAATCCACTAGTTGCTGATTTACAAATTAAATTGAAAGTTTTACAGAAAACAAAACATTCCAAACGAATTGACCAAAGAAAATTGGTAAACAGTGAAATAAAACAAGAAGTTGCAAAAGTAGTCAATGAAGAGCTAAGACAAATATCATTAAATAGTCAGCAGGTGGAAAACCAATTGGAGGAAGTAAAAGAAGCTATACAGAAAGTAAACAAGAAATACCTATAATCTGATAAAAGAACAGAATAGAAGAAGTGGATGACGGATGATATCTTGGACTTAATGGAAGTACGTTAAAAAGCTGAGAACAATAGGGCTCAATACCGTTACATACATGGTCTAGTTAGAAAAGGAATTAGAAAAGCAAAACAAAAATGCACCATTGAAAAATGCCGAAACATTGGGAATTTTGAAGAGAAACACGATACCATCAATATGCACAAAATTATAAAAGAAGTAACTGGAACTTTGAGATGAAAGATGCATCTTGTTCTAGAAGATAATTCAAGGAAACCTATTATCAATCATCTTGACAAAATTAGGATGTAGGAAGAAGGTATACAAAAACTCTTCTATGATAATCGACCAACATGCGGTAAGCCAATCAAAAGATAGGAAATCTTTAGGCCCGGATGAAATTCCAGCTGAAGTTGTGGCACTTATCAATGAAGAGCAAATTAATAAGATAGGGGACCTTTTTAATAACATTTATAACTCCGGAGATTACCTCAAGATTGGCTAACCTCCACTTTCATTCCCCTTCCAAAAAAAATCCTCAAAAACATGGTGAATATCGTCTCATTAGCCTAATGAGCCATTTGTTAAAAGCTTTCTTAAAATTTATCCATGCTCGAATAAGGAAGAAGTGTGAGGAAAACCTGGATGATACCCACATTGGATTTCGGAATGTATATGGTACTCGTGGTTTCGTAGATTATGAAAAGGCGTTTGGTATAGTAAAACATACCGAACTCATTAGACTATTGCAGCAAACTGGAATTGATTAAAAAGATACAGGAATTACTTAAAACCTATATTGGCATCAGAAGGCTGTGATGAAGGTTGATGATCATACAACGGACTATATAGAAATCCGACGACAAGTTCGTCAAGGCTGTGTTTTGTCTCCGTTATTGTTTAACATCTATTCGGATGCCATATTTAAGCCATCATCAGCCGATTTGGATGTGGGAATTGAAGTAAATAGAGAACGAATAAGTAATTTGCGATATTCAGACGACACAGTAATTGTTGCTAATAGTCTTGAAAGCTTACAACTATTCCTGGACAAAATTCATTTAGTAGGGGAAGAGATGGGTCTAAACATCATCATCAAGGAAACATTTCAGCAGAGGAAGAAATAATGGTACTCTGAAGCTTAAGTGGCAACAAACGCAACAATAAATAAACCTAAATAGTTTCGTTCTTGGATAACGGATGATTTGAACCCGGACCTAGAAAGTAAGAGACGAATAGAAATTGCAAGGTCAACACTCAGGAAGATAAAGACATTGTGTGATAATGCATTAAATTTAAATCTTCGGCGGTGTATGGTGAAATGTTATATTTGATCTTCTCTCCTTTATGGAATTAAAGCTTGGACGTTAAAAGAGGCCACCATCTAAAGAATGGAAGGCTGAGAACTTTGGCTTCATAGAAGAATGCTCAGAGTCCCGTGGATCGACCATGCCACTAATGAATAAGTATAACAGAGAGCAAACTGAAAAAATGAACTGGTAACCACAATCAAATGCAGAAATATTGCATACCTAGGGCATGTTTTGCGTAGTGAAAAATACGCAGTTTTACATCTCATTTTGAAAAGCAAAATTGAAGGGCTCCGAGGAGTAGGCAGGAGGAGAACAACATGCCTTAAGAATATTAAAAACTGGTCAGGCATATAAAGCACTGAAGAACGCAAACGTATTGCTGAAGACGGAAAAGCACCCTCCACATTGATCGCCAACGTCCCGTCCGGGAGACTCTGCAGGGCACATAGAAGAAGAACCATTCTCCCACACGTATAACACAAGAATACTTATTTGAATATAGATTCGGTTGCATACGTTAGTATTTTTGTAAATTGTTTCTTACTGCTTCATGGCTATCATCCTTCTCTTCATTATCGTTCGTCACGTCATTACTATAAATGTCTGTATTAGTATGCCATTAAGTTAATAATTTTAAGTAATTTTTATTTCTTGTTATTGTGTATACATTATATGTCCGACTCCTTCGCTGAATGGTCAGCATTGAGGCCTTCGATTTAGAGGGTTCCGGGCTCATTTCCCGACCATCTTGGGGGATTTTAATCGAGTCTGAATAATTCTTCTGGCCCGCGAACGGGGTGTTTGTCTTTCTACCAACACTTTCCTCTTCATACTCAGACAACACGCCACACTATCAACCACTACAAATACACACAATAACGATTACATTCCTCTCCATAGGGTTGCGTCAGAAAGTGCAACCGGCCGTAAAATAGGGCCAAATCCACATGCGCGACACAGTGTGCACCCGCGACCCCACATGTGTGGGAGAACAGTAGAAGAAGAAGAACTCGCCAAGTATTCGGGAAATGTGCATGTCGATATTTTTTTCCAGATAAATGATATATTTATAGATTATAATCATTTTCTTATGGGTCATATTAATGTCCGCAGGCCATTTCTCGAGCTCGTATGTTGCTTTTCAAGTCGCATCATGTTGTTCACGCAATGTATACTATGCTGATAGGCGAGATGTCGACTAAACGATCCGACGAAGGAGAACGAATTTACCATTTTTTTAAAATTGATGATGATTAGGGATAATATGGTGTATAAACGTGGTGATTGTAATGATCTCTAGGGTGGAAGTGTAAAAAGTGTGATCACTTGCGATTCGAACACGATTCCTTTTTCCCGAGCATTAGTAATTCAGTTAGAGTAGGGAGCCAAAACATAACTCAGAATTGTTTAATTTATTTCAACATGCTTTGTAAACAATGCCATCCCCGCGATGTTGGGTTAGCTTGCCTACCTCTTACCTCGAGGTCCCGGTTTCGGTTCTCGGCCAGGTCACAGCTGGTTCGAGGTCCACTCAACCTATGTCATTACAACTGAGGAGCCATCTGACGGTGAGATGGCGGCCGTGGTCTACAAATCCAATAATAACGGCCGAGAGGATTCATCGTGCCGACCACATGACACCTCACAATCTCCAGGCCTTCGGGCTGAGCAGCGGTCGCTTAGTAGGCCATGGAACTTCGGGTTAATTGTTCATAGATTAACGTGCATATTGGTTATTGCTTGTTGTTCAACGTCAAATTAACACAGACAGAGTTTCGACGATCTTTCGACAGGAAAAGACCAGGTCTAGGAAGGTAGCGACTTTGACGATATAACTTACAGTCCCGACTTTCGTATTGCCTGAAAATGGAAAACCACAGAAAAACATCTTCATGCCTTCTTACAGTGGAATTCTAAGTCATCATCACCTGGACGAAATTCCAAAGTTTCACGACATGTATTCGGAAGGATACCAACAGGATGCGATTAAGTTTAATTATTGGCGGGTATAGGCTACAGTTGAAATAAATCGAAATATTTTGTTTGTTCCTTGACATTTCTTTCATAATCTCCTGATTCTGCCAAAAGTTCTTCGGGATAAGAATGCAGCCCTTTGCACGGCCATTTTACCTTAACAAAAGCAATTATTAATACGTGACGTTATTTCGCTCTGTTGACGTGGAGTGTTTAACTCGAGTCACTTCTTGTTTTTTGCTAGTGGCTTTACGTCGCACCGATATAGATAGGTCTTATGGCGACGATGGGATAGGCAAGGCCTAGGAGCTGGAAGGAAGCGGCCGTGGCCTTAATTAAGTTACAGCCCCAGCATTTGACTGGTGTGAAAATGGAAATCCACGGAAAACCATCTTCTGGGCTGCCGACAGTGGGATTCGAACAACTATCTCCCGGATGTAAGCTATCAGCCGTGCGCCCCTAACCGCACTGCCAACTCGTCCGGTCGAGTCACTTCTGAGCGTTGTTATGTATAGCCTACATTGTACGTTTAACACAAGCTGTTAAATATCTTGTGGTTCAGAAAACGCCGTTAATATAATGTAATTAAAGAGTAAAAAGTTAATTCAGTATTACAAAAAAATCTTTGCTCAGCCGTATCGATGTTGAGCTTCTCTGGTATGTAGAGTTATTTAGTTCTTCCGGGTTGGGCCGTGTATTTGTTTGCTATACATTCCGTATAGCTTGCAATGTATTTGAAACGTCGGCACGCTGTGTGGAATGTATAGAAAACAACAACATGGTTCAACCAGGGAGAGGAACTAAATTTCTCAGCCGTGCTTGAACTATTTCCGGGTAAGACGGAAGAAAAAACAAAAGGTCGATTTTGGAATTATATTATGATGTGAAATGAACAATTTGATACGATGAGGCTAATTAATATTTCACATTCCATTATGATGTATTAATAATCATTCAGATATGATTATGTAATAGTTAACAAACATTTCACGTTATGATGTGAAATTGATTATTTCCACACGACTATTTGGATTAACATTTAAAAGTTTTTGTTAGGTGTTAATAAAAACATCGTCACTTTTCACAAATCGTCCCATTTAAATTCCCTTGTTTCTATGGAGTTACGACGCATAATCCATTAATATTAAATGTTTATAGAGAATTGGTAACGTGTTGGTGGATTACATTATCCCTCATGCCAATTCCATGTTTTTTTGTGCTAGTTGCTTTACGTCGCACCGACACAGATAGGTCTTATGGCGACGATGGGACAGGGAAGGGCTAGGAGTGGGAAGGAAGCGGCCGTGGCCTTAATTAAGGTACAGCCCCAGCATTTGCCTGGTGTGAAAATGGGAAACCACGGAAAACCATTTTCAGGGCTGCCGACAGTGGGGTTCGAACCTACTATCTCCCGAATACTGGATACTGGCCGCACTTAAACGACTGCAGCTATCGAGCTCGGTAATTCCATGTTAGTGGAACGTATTGCAACACGGCAAAAACAGTATTCGAACAAACGCATTTTACTAAAGAGTGTATTGATAAAGATATATCTCATTAATGTCGTACTACACACCTACTGAGCAGCCGTGCTCTTTTTATGCTTTAGAGACTGTCGTTTAATCGATAAATTCGCACGTAATATCTTTGTTTGCCAACGCAGACCATTACAAAATATTGTCTCAGTATAAAAAGTTTCATTTCTTTACGTGAGTGTAGATGTTTATTCAGCCTTAAAGTGTAGCTGCCTCTGAGGCGCCAGGGTTACCTTGACAACAGTCCCGTATTCATAACGTATGTGAAGTCGGGTAGCTTGTATGACAGTTATATCTGTACTACTGTGTACACTAGTAAGCTTTTAGCGCTATACACCAATAGTGGCGTGTACTAAATAGATACTATAATATTGAACAACTGTTATCATAATGTGCAGCACGTAGCTTTCATTCAATTATTAAATATGTATGTATGTATGTTGGGTAATCAGCCCGAAGGCTGGTTTGATCCTCTGCAGCTTCGCCAACAGCTGTCATAAACAGCCTAGGCGTCACTGAAGAGGCGTACTAGGGAAACGAGGAGTGAGGTAGTTTCCCGTTGCTTTCCTCACCGAGCCAGCAGTTGCTCTTACATATCAGTCTGCCAAGCCCACTGAAATGTATGCACCAACTGACCCTATGAGCGATATTTTCACACCATTCATAACAGGGACTGGCTGCATAAGGAATGGTATTACTAGCATCACTCATACCTCAGTCACTTTCATATCGTCAAAGCCAAGGATGAGACTGTGACAGGTCAATGAAAGTAACAAATTTGATATAGCCCATACCAGAAGACATAGTGCACTGTAAACACTACATCTCGCCAGCAAAACAGACTGTTGGTAATGTGTTATTGGAGAAGGAAGTTTCCATTTTTGGTGTGTGCTAATGTATTATATGCACATGAATTAGGCCTTCATTTTATGTTATATGTCTTGAACTATAGACTTCATAGGTAATGCAATATGCTTAATGTATGTGTATAGTACGCGAACCTTTTCTTGATACCTGAGCTCCCTAGTGTTGAATCGGTAGACCTCCGTTATCTCCGAGAGTTATATTGGAAACCTTTGAAACACGAACTATGAATCGCTTATGCATCACCGTGAGACATCTGGCGTGCATTTTACATACTAGAACTGATTTTGTTTACACAGCAAAGCCAAACATTAGAATTCATGCTATAATAATTTATAATTTCGTGTGGCTATTTCTAGCCGGGTGCAGCCCTTGTAAGGCAGACCCTCCGATGAGGGTGGGCGGCATCTGCCATGTGTAGGTAACTGCGTGTTTTTGTGGTGGAGGATAGTGTTATGTGTGGTGTGTGAGTTGCAGGGATGTTGGGGACAGCACAAACACCCAGCCCCCAGGCCACTGGAATTAACCAATTAAGGTTAAAATCCCCGACCCGGCCGGGAATCGAACCCGGGACCCTCTGAACCGAAGGCCAGTACGCTGACCATTCAGCCAACGAGTCGGACAGAATTCATGCTAGGAACAAGATTCGCATCGAGAAATGTTACATAATGATATATGATGTGTGTGTGACACAGTTGTTGGTTTAAGATAATAAAAGTTTAGAAAATTCATATCGATCGATCATATTATTTATTGAATTCAGATTTAATTTCCATTCAGTTGGCAGTATAACCGGAACCGGGAGAGGTCCCTCCTTACTCCTCACCCCCGTGAAACCTGGTATCAAGAAAAGGTTCGCGTACTATAGTTTTAGATAATGTCGGCCCCGTAATCTACGGGTAGTGGGCCTGCTTCTCAACGGGAGGCATCGGGTTCCATTCCAGGCTAGGTCGTTGGCTTCTACCAGGATCTGAGAACATCTTCGGGGTCCACTGAGCCGGTGTCAGAACAACTAATGACGATGATATGGCGTCATCAGTTTAGAAAACCATAAGGGGTTTTGTCGCGCTCATCATGCGTCACCTCGCAATCTGCAGATCTTAGAGTTGAGTAGCCGTCAGCTGGTAGGTCAAGATCCACCAGGCCATGGGATTTGTTTGCCTAAAATTAAAAGTCTTTTCCCAAACGGTTTTACGTCACACCGTCACAGATGGGTCTTATGGCGAAAACGGGATAGGAAAGGGTTAGGAGTGCGAAGGAAACGGCTCTGGCCTTAATCAAGGTACAGCCCCAGCATTTGCCTGGAGTAAAATAGGAAACCACGGAAAACCATCTTCAGGCCTGTCGACAGTGGAGTTCGAACTCACTATCTCCCGAATGCAAAATTGCAAGTTCATTGTTTTGGTGTGAGTCAAGATGACTCCTCAAATATGAATCATTGCCATTCTTATCTGAAAAGTCTCTTCATCTCTGCACACAAAAATAACTTGTGTGCCTAGTGTTCCCTATCTGGGGCATGAATGGATGTCATACTGTGAAAGCTTCTCCGAGAGTACTGACCAAGATCGGAATATGCACTTTCTATTCCGCATGTTATGAATGTAAAGAGGTTTTGATCAGAAACAGTGTCCGTAGTCCCCACTCGTACTCTGAGCAAATAATCTGCGTGGGATTGTGAAGGTGGTGCTGAACCCCCTACATATACACCAGGGAGAGCAGGCCAGTGGAATAAATTTCACTTTTTTTTGTATACTTTTATTCATACTTCACTGGGGAAATGGAGAATTTGTATAGCTGTGATCAAGCTCAATGTACACCTTTACACCAAATTGTATACGCCTCCTCCAAACTAGATAGCTCTTTCACTGTTATCTATAACCTATTACCTGTTTGGTCATAAGCTCGAAGGTTCTTTGGATCATCGAATAGCACCACCGGAGGGAAACCGCAAAAACGGATAGTGGATCCAAAACTAGGCAAACAGAGCAAGATGATAAGGCAGGCAGTTCTCCATTGCTTTCCTCACTGGGTCACACAAATGCTATTGCATTATGACTGAACCAATGTACAACACCTCTCGTAACACTGAGGACGCACTGGTCGTGCTTAGACTGTCGTTACTCTGCACCACCCATGATGAACCCTTGAGCCCTGCCATGACGTGTACAGAACGTCAGCAGCTTCTATATTGTCACAGCAATGGTTGAAACTGGGACTTCAGTGGAAGTTACATTTTGCTCTGGCCTGTGCCAAAAGACACGCGCATAAACATCGCATCCACCAAGAAATGGAAACAGGCGTTCTCCGATATCATACCTCTGATAGTTTTCAATTAATTAAAAAGAGCATGAGAACACATGTCCACGAAAATAGTAGTTGCGTTCAGAACTGAATGATGACGACTGAGTTCTTACTCTCTTTAAAGAGTCAAAATATAGAGCTCTTCGGTTTAGTGTTCCAAAGCAGCACTAAGGAATAATAGACGTTTAAGATATCTCAATACCTTGGTTGTCGCCGTGTAGTAGGGCTCCAAATATTCTCATCCAAAATTCGTCACCCCACAGTCCATTGATGCTTCTACGAAGTAAACCATGAAAGTACAGAATGACAGAAATACATAAACAGCGTAGGAAATCTTACATTTATATATGAAGCTTTAAATGATCTTAGAAGAGCATTTAGTTATGAACGTTACATGAAAAACCTGAAATAATGTAAGGGGGAAGATTAACTGAGATGTGCGGTTGTTTAGACGATCACATCATATATTCGAAGTCATGATATCTAATTCGCGTATATCGGTTGCCATTTAAGAGTCCTTAAAACAAAGAGTTACGTATCAGTAGATTTACGGCCTCAACAACGTGTCCATTTTCAGAGCCACTTACCGCAATTCCAATGTTCCTCATACCGCTAGTAACTAAATGTTTCTCAATAGGCTACATTGTGTGTATTAATGAGGTCTACTAGTATTTTGTTTTCCTTACTCCTCGTTCGAAGTATCTGCAAAAGCCTGGCCTCCCTATTTAAGGTAGGCTGAACGAGCTTCAGCGGTTCATTTCGGTTCGAGTTCCACTAGTAATTGAGATGGTTAAGTTCTGAGTGCAGTAATGGAGTGCTGGATCATTCAGTGACTGTGTTCACTAAGTGCTGTTAATGTTGTATGCGTGAATTTATAGCGAACACGGAACAGTTCAGATGAGGGACAGTGAACGAAGACCGCAGTGAGTGTACAGACTATGTATCACGTTCACAATGGTGAAACTGTATTGCGCGGTCACAAACTGTGAACTGCACGGCCGCGATAGTTATACAGTGAGTTCAATTATGAACTGCCCAGGGTCCGGGTTACAGTTGGAGAAATGTGTGTAGTGTAAATATTTTAGATTTTACGTATCAGAGTGAATAACTGGTAACTGAACAGTGAAGAGCTCGAACTAGTGTAATTGTGTGCCTGTGTGGTTGTGTAAGCGATTTATTAGTTAATTTATACATTCTTGAATAAGCACCACCAGTTGTGTATTTTTCTTTTGCTAGGGGCTTTACGTCGCACCGACACAGATAGGTCTTATGGCGACGATGGGATAGGAAAGGCCTAGGAGTTGGAAGGAAGCGGCCGTGGCCTTAATTAAGGTACAGCCACAGCATTTGCCTGGTGTGAAAATGGGAAACCACGGAAAACCATCTTCAGGGCTGCCGATAGTGGGATTCGAACCTACTATCTCCCGGATGCAAGCTCACAGCCGCGCGCCTCTACACGCACGGCCAACTCGCCCGGTCAGTTGTGTATTTGTTTTCCTATTTTCCTTATCACCTTCACGTTACAACTGGTGTCAGAATTGAGGTAGACCGGTAGTGTATTTCGTAGCTTTTAGACATCTCTATAGAGTAGTAAAATGGTTCCCGAACATCTCCAGGCTCTTCTCAATAACATTTGCGAACTCATGTCCAGCCAGGATGTACTCGAAATTAACATCACGAGTGAAGGGATATCTAGCCAAGTGAACTTAAGGAATATAAAATTGTACTCGCATCTAATCAAGACTAATTAAACAAATCGAAAACGAAATTAGGTTTGAATGAAAATTGCGTGAGAAGCATTTTTTTTTACAATTTTGGTTTATGTCAGACCGACACACACAGTTCTTATGGCGACAATGGGATAAGAGGGGGCTACGAGTGGGAAGAAGACAACCGTGGTCTTAATTAAGGTACAGCCTCAGCATTTTTTATGTGAAATGGGAAACCGCGGACAACCGCACAGCCAATTGGACGGTGCACCAGGAATAAATTAAGTGCAAACTAAAATCATTATTAAGTGAAGTGAAATATGAACATGTCCGCCTCTGTGGTGTAGTGGTTAGTGTGATTAGCTGCCACCCCCGGAGGCCCGGGTTCGATTCCCGGCTCTGCCACGAAATTTGAAAAGTGGTACGAGGGCTGGAACGGGGTCCACTCAGCCTCGGGAGGTCAACTGAGTAGAGGTGGGTTCAATTCCCACCTCAGCCATCCTGGAAGTGGTTTTCCGTGGTTTCCCACTTCTCCTCCAGGCAAATGCCGGGATGGTACCTAACTTAAGGCCACGGCCGCTTCCTTCCCTCTTCCTTGTCTATCCCTTCCAATCTTCCCATCCCCCACCAAGGCCCCTGTTCAGCATAGCAGGTGAGGCCGCCTGGGCGAGGTACTGATCATTCTCCCCAGTTGTATCCCCCGATCCAATGTCTGAAGCTCCAGGACACTGCCCTTGAGGCGGTAGAGGTGGGATCCCTCGCTTAGTCCGAGGGAAAAGCCAACCCTGGACAATAAACAGATTAAGAAAGAAAGAAAGAAATATGAACATTTCAAATGTGCTCTCTCGAAACAAAGTTTAATGGTGGCGTTACGCAGGACGTTAACGAACTTTAAGAAAAACAGTTTATTTATGATTATTAAGCGCAACATGCGTAGATATTTGAGTACGTAGAACATAAAGTGCACAAAATGCTTACATGAGGCTCTGCCAAATGTACTGTTGACACCAGATCAACAGATGTTAACGTGAACAGCGCATAACACAGAGTCGGCAGGAGCAGTCCTCCTTTAGAGTGGGGAATCCGCTGGTTCGGTGCATCTTCCCATGTGATCCGTGGACGCCGATGCGTATATACAAGTAACTTACCTTGTAGTTAGGTCCTCTCCAGATTTTGGTCTTCACTACTTTCGTGTTGAAGATTTTTTCCTAGATGCTGCTGAGATTTCTGTCGTGTTTATCCTATTTCAATAATTGATGCGTCAGTATTAATGAGTTCAAATGTGGACTTGCTATCCTCCAAGAAGGGTGACTCGTTGGTTACTGCATATGCCGTTCGGTTTTCAGTATATTTTGAAACCTGTAGAAATCATTTCAGGCAGATACCTTTTATGTTTCCCATACTTTTTAACTATATCAATTTCTGGTTCTACGTACCTTTTAGTATATGTCTAATGTTGTAAATCATACAATTGCTTACAAATTGGTTACAAACACTCATCAGTTTAAAAACTCAAGTCACTAACGATCTGCACTCCATCTCCAAAACACTGTATTACTGTGAATTCCTGAGAGAGAAAAATATTGGAAAACGAGACGTGACAGGAATAAACGGGTTTCATTTTTTAAATCCATGGAAAAAATCCGTTTATTAACAATTATTCACTGTTAGGCATAGAAATCGTCGCAAATAACGTCCTTATTGCGATATTCCTGAATATTTATAATTACAGAAAAAAGCGACGTGGTAGAAATAAGTGGATTGCACATTTGTATTCAACGTAAAACGTACGTTTAGAAATCGTTATTCACTGAAATATAGATCCTTGCACAGCAATATAATTAATGTGCACACCAAGCGAAGATCGCATTCGTCCGAGAATATTGCTAAGACAGCTGTTGATACGCGTTTTCAAATTAATCCTTAATTTAGGACAATGTGAAAGAGAATGAAAAGTCTGGATAAACGGTTGAAAATTAAGTACGACATGACATACTTCACCTCACCAGTTATCAATGGAGTGGCCAAAATATGGCATTTTATGTTAAAATAAATACATTTCTACCATTTACATGACATCCATTCAGAACTAGGTCCATAATACATCCGTAGCACATACAAGACCATCGGTGAAGCAAAGTTCACAGGTAAGAGTATAATTTATTCTCTTCTTTAAAATGCATTCCCCAGTCTCTCATTTACATTATAAAGGTTTTAACTTGCACAGCACTCCATATCTTGTAGAGAGACTGAATTTCAAAGCTTCTGTTTTGTTTGAGGACGAAATACAACACGAGGCTCTGGAGAAAGTAATGTCCATAATTTCAAAAAATTAATATTTTCGGCTATATTTTAACGACGTATTTAACTATTTACCACAATTATCCCTCAGCTCTATGATTTTAACTCAGTATAAAAGAATATGTACATAAAAGCACAATTCCCTTTTCTCTGCATTTAGCATTGTAATATTACCTCGCAGACTCATTTATACTTTCACCCACTACTCTTTCCTTTGTGGACCCTCAGAATGCTACAATGTGAGCGGTGCTTGTGAAAAAGTATTTACTAAACTCTATAATAATTTATATCTGCGATATAGTATTATGTGATAATGCAACATGAAGCTATAAAATATCATTATCAGATTTCATGTTTAATAACTCGATGAAACACATGCGCAGTCGGTTTAAGAACAGAGAAGGTTTAAATCGTGGACTTATTCATCGTTATTGGCCTACGTCTGTCTAAAATTCCTATTTACTCAGGATTTCAAGTACTCCATGAGGTTGTAAATTCCAGGACAGATCCCATGTTAATTGTGTACCGTACATTTTATTTCCTCTCATCACGTTTTAAGCGCTCGCTTATGAGGATAGATATTAATTCCAACGACAGGCGACAATCGCAAGCATTCCAGGAATTGATTTCCTCACAGCGCAGCATGTTCAAAACTGACTGTGTTTCAGTCTGAATTCCTTCACCGTCACCCCTTCAGCTGCATTTTCAGTTTTGGGAATAGTGGGAAATAGCAGGGTGCAAGGTCGTGCGAATAGGGAGGATATAGCAGCAAGGTCATGTTGTTCTTGGCAAAGAAGCCGTCGAGTCAGGAGAGTAGTATGGTAAGTAAACTCGTGTCCTCATCCCGAGGTGGTGCAACTCTTTTCAGGCACACCCCCATTGGAGGTGCCATTTCAAACACACACCAGCCCTCCTGGCAGTTTTAAATTCCTGGCAGTACGGGAATCGAAGCTGGAACCCCGAGAACGGCAGCTAATAACACTAACCGTTACGCTACGAAGGCCGACAGTAGTATGGTGAACGAGCCTCGTGTTGTTTCATTAATTATCAGGTCGCTTCCTCCTCACATAATCCTGTAGATGTTTCAAAACTTGTACAAAAAAGAGCATTAAATGTTTGAACAGGTTGAAGAAACAGACTGTGAATAATTTCCGTCCAATTAAAGAAAAACGAGAAACCCAACATGCACTTGGTGTTGCTTTTGACTTGGCTCGCTTTCATCAGTCCGGGTGACCCCGGATTTTTCTATAGCTCCTACTGTCTTTTGGTTTCCAGGTCGTAGTCCTAAAAACAGTTTTCGTCCGGCTCCATGGTTAACTGGTTAGCGTGCTGGCTTTTGGTCACAGGGGTCCCGGGTTCAATTTCCGTCAGGGTCGGGAATTATAACCATCATTGGTTAATTTCGTTGGCACAGGGTGTATGTGTCGTATTCATCATCACTTCATCCTCATCACGACGTTCAGGTCGCCTGCGGGAGTCAAATCAAAAGACCTGGACCTGGCGAGTCGAACATGTCCTCGGACACTCCCGGAACTAAAAGCCATACGCCATTTCCATTTCCATTTACCAAGGCTTCAGCTTTGGTAATGGCTTCGGAAAGGATAGAATTATATAATATATATATATGAATATATAAAATAAGAGTTTTGTCTGTACATTGCTCAGAATTTGAAAAAAATGGTATTTCTTTATCGGTCATGTTCTCAGTAACAAGGAAATGAACATTTTACTTTTCCGTAATGTCTGTGTCTGTCTATCTGTCTGTCTGTACACGCATCACTGAAAACGGTGAAAGAGAAGTTAATGAAAATCGGTATGCAAAGTCGAGGAATAAGTTGCTACAATCTAGGTCATAAATAATTTTATTCGCGCTGATTGAAATGGCAGTTTAGGGGAAGGCCTACAATTTTATTTTCAAATGTTTATGTTATTAGTGGTCCTATCTTAATACAAATTGGTATACAAAGTTAAGGAATACGTCGCTATAATATGGGCTATAAATAATTGTATTCACGCTGAGTGAAATGGTAGTTTAGGGGAAGGCCAGAAATATCATTCTTTTTACATTATAAGTGGTCCTATCTGATTGAAAACTGGTATGCGAAGTTGGAGAATGAGCCACAAAAATCTAGGCTATAAATAATTTAATTCACGCTGAGTGAAATGGTAGTTCAGTGGAAGGCCTGAAATTTAAATCTCAAATATTTATACATTTTTACCGTACCGGCTATGATAACACATATATTCATGAATTTGTATTCTTGTTGCTAAGTCCGTATCAACGCCGAGCCACGGGAAAATGGGTTAACAGAATTTAATGAAAATCGTTATATAGCGTCGGGGAATAAGAAACTACAGCCTAAGCTATATACAATTTTATTAACCCTGGATAAAATTATAGTTTAGGGGAAGGCGCCTAAAATGTAATTTTTAAATACCTATGATATTGGTCCTATCAAAAAGTACTACATAACAAAAGTTATAGAGAATACAATTTCCGGTCATTTATGTATTATTCAGTTTTAACGTACCGACTATGATAAGAGTGGTATTTCAGAGTCGGAGGAAAACTGAATGTGAAGGCCTACAATATCGAAAGCGCATAACATTGATCAACAATAACATTACACTGATCATTGTTTGTTGTAATGTTCTTTGTCTCTCATGCTGCCTCTCAACTCCAATAGATAGGACTACTGCTGCGTACCGAGTATAATTGCCTGGCTGAATATTGGCGGGAAATAGTCGGGGAATTAGAAAACTTTCTTCTTTAGTACGCCATTCCTCTGGTTCATACATTTTCTGATAAAGTTGGTACGTAAGACACTGGTTCATCATAGTATTCCAGCTATTTGATCCCTACTCTCACGCGCTGTTTTGAATTATCAGTGGGGGTATATAAGGCAGATGCTCACTTAGTAGAGTAGTAGTAGTAGTAGTAGTAGTAGTAGTAGTAGTAGTAGTAGTAGTCATATGGCCTGGTCTAGAATAACAATTAGGGCTATTCCAAATTATGGCACCACAATTCACTAAATAACTCAAAATTCAACGCCGAAAAGAACCGCTTCTTAAGAAAAGCTTCTTCCTCTTCATTTTTATTAAATTCTACATTCATTTTATTCCAATTAGCAGTGAAGAGTGGGTTTCTCCTCTGGCTTGGAGGAAAAATTTGCCTCGAAGTCAGATAGATTTTTCCGCCGCCAGTGTAGTGAATTGAGATTTTCCGACTCATCGAGTACTCCTAGGAAACAGATTAGTAAAAGGGCACAGTTTTTGCCCTGGGAGTCGCCACTATTCGACCCCCTCCCCGCCGAAAAGGGACGAAGACTGTTCAGGGCTCACGGTTGTCTGCAGCTTGGTCATTCCAGCTCTGGAACTTTGGACTGTTAGATCGGCAGCTTAGTCCTGTTCGTTAGAAGTGAGAAAATGTGGTTTTTCATTTGATCGAGTATTTTATATGAAAGCATTGATTTCAATCCCGCTATTCCTACTGACGTCATTGTAAAGTATGTTCATTTCAGTTGCGAAAACCACTAAGACAGTCTTTCTGAGGATGTAAAAGGGCATTAGGAGAGTGAGTGTCTACCATTACAATGAAAGCTCCCCAACCTGATTGTGACTGATGGTATGCAAGCGGGTCAACAATTACAGTGAAAATTCCCTAACTCAGTCTTCATATGAGAAAAGGTGTTTGGTGAATTCCCCGTCGCGTTTCTAGGGTGACGTTGAGAGCTATGCAATCGCATACAGTCTTGCTCACAACGTCTACACTGCCTAAGCTAGAATTCTGTATACAATGTAGAACTCCGTAGCGAAGCACGGGTACATCAGCTGGTGAAAATATGTAGGTCAAATTATATCTCCCTAAGGGATCTCCTCATGACACTGTCCTTCCAGTAGTCTAGAGAAATATCAGGGAGAGAGAATTTCAAGATAAAGTTTGTTGGAAACAATAATGCAGTTTTATTATTTAGTGTTTTATTGGCTCACTCACATTCTGAACTACAGTACTAGTCTCCAACCAGAGCACACTGGAGGTATTTGTTCAATACATTTATAGAATTTAATTATATTTCGAATTTCCCCATAACATAACTTCTCACACACACTATTCTTCTTTGCCGATGATCAAACCCAGTTTCCCTGGAACATGAATTTAGAATACGGTGTATTGATTAAACGACCTATCAATTTAAAATGTTAAACTCTGTTTTAAGTAGATGTGAAGACAAGTGTGCCTAAACGTTCAACGATACTAAACGTGTAACATGAGAATTAAATGAATAAAGGAATCTAAAATGTAAGTTTCAATCGCAGTCAATAATAGTCGATGCGCTGTCTTTGCTTTGTGAGCATGCGATATATATTAATTTTTTACCCGTGAGGTGCAGATAACATTTTGAGAAAACTGAGGTTTATTCACCAATAGTTAAGTATTTGTACTAGCATGCACCAGATAACTTGAAACACGCGAGCTGTTGTGATGAAATATGGTTCGGTTCGTAGTCACATATAGACCATGGGGGCGCCTCATTCGCTCTCAATCTCTTCGGAGATTTATATAAAATAGGACCGGATGAGTTCTACTATAATGCTAATCCACAATAACAAAAAATATATCTCCATTAATTAGCAGCTAGGAACACTGAGAAAAAATGACTTTTAGAGTAAATCTATCTCCCCACGTTTTGTTCAGGTGCAGAGCGGTTTTTAATCATGCGACCAAGACTCAGGTGCTGTAGAGTCCGACTCGTTGGCTGAACGGTCAGCGTACTGGCCTTCGGTTCAGAGGGTCCCGGGTTCGATTCCCGGCCGGGTCGGCGATTTTAACCTTAATTGGCTAATTCCAATGGCACGGGGGCTGGGTGTATGTGTTGTCTTCATCATCATTTCATCCTCATCACGACGCGCAGGTCGCCTACGGGAGTCAACTCGAAAGACCTGCACCTGGCGAGCCGAACATGTCTTCGGACACTCCCGGCACTAAAAGCCATACGCCATTTCATTTCATTACTGTAGAAGCGAGGAATATGCTTATTTAAGAACGTTTGAGGAAACAAGCTATCAGGTGAATTATTTTACTCAGACTCCCGTCAGAATATTTCCCCCACCTATTTAACCGACATATTTTAAAGTTTCCAATAGCGCTTCACAACATTCGTAATGCTATCTCTGCCCTACCTCTCCCACGTGTATTATAACATTGTGTTTCTTGCGTGCATTTATTTACTCATTATCCACATCCCTCATTAAGACTCATTCAAAAACGAATGAGATATACTTCCAGCCGAATGTACCAGAGTACATCTGTGGAGCATGCGCATTATACTACCTACCACTCTCGTCCCATTTTTCCCCTTTGCTGTTGCTAAGTTTCTACTGTACCTCCCACCGATGTGGCAGTTCACAGAACACCAGGCGTGAATATGAACTTCTGTGGTTTGCTAAGCGTGCCTATGCTACGAAGTTCGTTTTCATAAGCAAACACGCGAAAGTATACTCTCTCGAGCTTCGTGGCGACTATACACAGGCTTGCATCGGTTTCTGGACAGCACGAGGAGCATGGAACTTCATTAGTACCCAAATAAAGAGAAATTTTTGGTGAGGCCTTTCTCCAGTGCTTAACACTGGTGTGACATAGGTGGATGTTTTTTTATTTCATTTTTTTGCTACTTGCTTTACGTCGCACCGACACAGACAGGTCTTATGGCGACGATGGGACGGGGAAGGGCTAGGAGTGGGAAGGAAGCGGCCGTGGCCTTAATTAAGGTGCCTGGTGTGGAAATTGGAAACCACGGAAAACCATCTTCAGGGCTGCCGACAGTGGGGTTCGAACCTACTATCTCCCGATTACTGGATACTGGCCGCACTTAAGCGACTGCAGCTATCGAGCCCGGTAGGTGGATTTTTGGCGAATAAGACTTTTATAGCCATGCACTCATAACATGCTTCAGAACCTTCAGTTGTATTATTTCCAGTTCGCTCGATGACAATGTTAGTATGTAATTTTATTTTATTATTAGTCCATTTACACAATTACCTCGCAATCGGATAATCATTATATCACAAAATTCAACGGCATAGTTCTTCTTTCTACTTTCCTTCTCTAACACATTCCCTCAAATCCTACCAGCGTTGAAGGTGCAATTTGTATCACACACGTGCACCACACCCAGTCTTACGACTAGACTTCTTTCCAAGCGGGCGAGTTGGCCATGCGGTTAGCGGAGCGCTGCTGTGAGCTTGCATCCGGGAGATAGTGGGTTCGAATCCCACTGTCGGCAGCCCTGAAGATGGTTTCCCATGCTTTCCCATTTTTACACCAGGCAAATGCTGGGGCTGTACCTTAATTAAGGCCACGGCCGCTTCTTTCCAACTCCTAGGCTTTTCCTATCCCAATGTCGCCATAAGACTATCTGTATCGGTGCGACTTAAAGCTACTAGCAAAGACTTCCTTCCGGACATCATCCCTATACCTGTCGAAGGATGAATTCAACACGTACTTCTGTTGAGGGTGGTACTGTAGAGTGTGCAAGAAGTGTGTATTAAGCCAGAGAGAAATAACATGTCCCTGAGCTAGAAGAACTGACTGGCTAAAATCCATGATCTTGCCGGGGATCGAACTCAGGGTCCTCTAACCGAAGGCTGTTAACGGATCATTCAGTAACTAAGGAGAACTAATACAATACTGAATTAACTATATGTATAGTTACGTATAAACCGGGCGAGTTAATCGTGAGGTTAGGGGCGCGGAGCTGTGAGCTTGCATCCAGGAGATTGTAGGTTCGAACCCCACTGTAGGCAGTATTGAAGATGGTATTCCACGGTTTCCCATTTTCACACGAGACAAATGTTGGCGATGCACATTAATGAAAACTAAGGACGCTTCCTTCCGAGTCTCAAGCCTGCCCTATCCCATCGTCGCTATAAGACCTATCTGTATCGGTGCGACGTGAAGCAAATTGTAAAAAAAAGGTTCGTATAAAGCCTCGGTCACATCGATTTTTCGGCGAACATTCATGACAATTTGGGTTGTCACCAGCTATTCTATATTCTAATACACCTACAGAATGTTTTGGTTTCAATATTTTTTAAATCGTTTGGCTATTGCTACCCTGGTACAGCTCTTGTAAAGCAGTTCCTCTTCCGGCGAGCGTGGGCGGCATCTGCCGCGTATAGGACACTGCGTGTTATTGTGGTGGAGGATAGTGTGTGTGGTGTAAGAGTTGCTGGGGTCTTGGGAACAGAAAAAAACACCTAGTATCCGAAGCCAGAGAATTGAATATTTAAGATTAAAATCCCGATACAGCCGGGAATCGAACCCATGGCACTCCGAACTAAAGTCCACTACGCTGACCATTCAACCACGGAGTCTGACTCAGTTTCAATAGGAGTGTTTTCTGTAGTACACCTCATAGGTGTTTTCAGCCAGGTAGCCCAGTTGACGTCAACGCAACAGGACTGTCGCTTGCTTGAACAGTATCCATCACAGATCGACTACCAATGTTCTATTTTTATGAACCCTTTCACGGAAGCCAAGCAATACGGCTGAGGATGACGTTATACTGACCATGTGGCACTCCAGCCTCTGCAAACAATTTGGCCGGGCAACAGTCGTCTTACCGGGCGAGTTGGCCGTGCGCGTAGAGGCGCGCGGCTGTGAACTTGCATCCGGGAGATCGTGGGTTCGAGCCCCACTGTCGGCAGCCCTGAATATGGTTTTCCGTGCTTTCCTATTTTCACACCAGGCAAATGCTGGGGTTGTACCTTAATTAAGGCCACGGCCGCTTCCTTCCAACTCCTAGGCCTTTCCTATCCCATCGTCGCCGTAAGACCTATCTGTGTAGATGCGACGTAAAGCAACTAGCAAAAAAAAAAAGCAGTCGTCTTGGCGAGCGAAGTCTCTTAATGAATTGTTGCGCGACGGTATTTCTCAAAATCTAGACTGGGATGGGATCGTCTTCGTCAAGGCATGGGATCGCGACACAGAGAGCACTCTATGAAATGAAACGAGATAGTCACGCTCTTTCAGTATTATTATTATTATTATTATTATTATTATTATTACTATTAACAAATACATCACAATTGGGAAATATCCCAGCGGCAATTATCATTTACAGTAGTGTGATAATAAAGTAAAGTGAATACATAATTACCCAAGAACAACAACAACAACAACAACACTACAATAACAAGGGTACAACAAGCAATTCCATGGAAAGAAAATATTACAAGAAATATTACTAGTTTAACATTCTAAATCCAGCATCATCATATACAGTTTCAATCCATGTATAGACACAACAAAGGGAAGGAATGACTCGTAAATAAAGACCATGGCAATTGCTTATTCAGTCCTCTTTCCATTATGATTGTAAATTGCAGCTATTAGTTTTTGCCGCAGAGGCTCAGGTAGGTGATATGGAAACGATGTACTGGGACAGGACTAGGACTGGGAAAGAAGCGAACATGGCCGTAACTAGGGTACAGCCCAAGCTTTTCCTAGTGTAAAAATTGAAAACCACAGAACACAGCCTTCAAGACTTCCAACAGTGGGAGTTCATGCCCACCATCTCCCACATACAAGCTCACAGCTAAGAGTCCCGAATCGCACAGCCAACTCACTTGGTATGATTGAACAACTCTTAACAGATCGCTGGTCATGAAACTGATGACATTATTCTATATAGCTCCCTCATCAACGGTCAAAATACATTTTGCTCGGAATCAAATTACAAATTCAGAATGTTTACTGTTCCACTCTGGACAGACGTAGTTTCCACATGTATGTGAACTACCTAACACGTAAACTGCCTACTCCCTGTTCTTAGATAAGGACGATGACGAAGACCCCATCCCACTTCGAAGTCAAGAAAACACAATGTTGTTCATATCGCTGAAAGAGCAAGAACAGAGGAGCACATATTGAATCAATTTATTTATTTTTTACAATTTACTTTATGTCGCACCGACACAGGGAGGTCCTATGTCGACAATGGGACAGGAAAGGGCTAGGAATGGAAAGGAAGTGGCCGTGGCCTTAATTAAGGTACAGCCCCAGCATTTGCCTTCTATGACAATGGGAAACCACGGAAAACCTTCTTCAGGGCTGCTGACAGTGGGGTTCAAACCCACCATCTCCCGGATACAAACTCACAGCTGCTCACCCCTAACAGCACGGCTCGTAATGACGGTGAAGGATGCTTGTACGAAGTAAAATATATAATTTTGATTATTGTGTTTATACCTCCCATATGTCAAAATTTTATTACATGCATCTTCATTATAGATTATTATGCCTCGCAGCGTTCATTCTGCAAGCTTGTGTGAATTAACTCTGCGCTTCGACAACCCTGTGTTAGTAACTAGCATTGTGGCCATATACAATTCCACATCTCAGAATCATCAAGAACTGAGCCTTGGTCTCCCTCTACTTCTCTTACTCTCCGCGGATGAGTAAATTACTATCATGGGGAGCCCATCCTCCTTCGTTCACCTCATACGAACCTAACATTGAAGTCGGTTTATAAGCACAGATTCATCTACCAAGTTCATTCCTACTTTAACGTTTATCTCCTCACTTCGGGAACCTTTCTGCCATTGCTCCGATCTGTGTCGAGCAGTAATAATTCTCGCTACCTTGATGTCAGTTACTTCCAACTTACGAACAAGATTAACTAAGTCCACCCAGGATTCACTCTCGTAGGGTGAAGTAGGTTTGAAAACTAACCGGTCTAAATGTAATTCCTTCCGATAACTCACTTCTTCCATACAAAAGACCATATTAGCGTTCCAACACCGTGACTTAATTTTACTTACTACACTACCGTTCTAAAAGAATACATATCTGAAGTACTTAAAAATACCAGCTTGTTCCAGCTTTTTATTCCGAATCTGACACTCAATTCTGTTAGGCTTCTTCCCAGCTGACTTCATTCTAGTCATGAGACGGTTAATTTTTGTACCGAATTTGCTGCACCTCAGTGGATTACAAGTAATGTTATTTGTTCAACATCCCTTCTAACTACCAACAGTCTTACAGACATCGATGTACTGTCAGATTTGAACACCTTGAAACAACACTGACCTTAGCCAGGTTCGAATCCGTTTATCAACGAAAACGAAGCCAGTGACTTACCGACCGCACTAGATACGCCGGCGCGGAAGCTATACAGCAGATGCATTGTATATTTATTAATTTTCGTGATAAATTTGCCAGCCTCATTAGTGAATGAATAGACTGTTCAGGTGCAAGAAGCCAGCAGTTTCTCACATTAGAAGACTTCCCTCATTTAACGTGCTTAGACACGGCAATTAAGGAGGGGATTTTAATCGTTTACCGTCCACCCTTCTTGAGCTCCGAGGCTTGAGTACTGTACCTATGAGAATATCTCGCAATCGATAATTCTGCTAGAGCACAAACTGCACTTGAATTATTTATTTATTTATTTATTTATTTATTTATTTATTTATTTATTTATTTATTTATTTATTTATTTATTTCAACGAGATTCCGGTAATTGATCACCTATATTTCAATAAAAATATGTATTTCCTCGCTGTATTAATGTTAACTGTTTCCAAGAGCTAGTCATATTGTATGATAAAGTACATTATAATTGTATAATTCACCCTGGGTCCATGTTTTCTTTGTGAACATAATATTTAATCAGATTTTCTTTGTATGTATCACCGCTGTCTAGAGACTAGGGCATTAGCGTCCTTATACGTAGGCCCAGTTTAATTTCACCCACCCGTCAAATTTAGGTTTAGTGTGTATGCCTAGTTTTACACAAATGCGAAAATAATGGGTTAATGTTTCACGCTGGTCAATGCTAGAAGTTGGTTTCCGTGGTTCACCATTTTAACTTCAGGTGAATTGCGGGTTGGTATTTGATAAAAATGCATAAACGCCCACTTCATAATTCTTTCCACAGTTGGTTCCAAATACACACACCAGTACAAAAATCATCCAGACGGAATTAGGAGGCATTTAGTGCTCAGGGACTTTTGATTGTCACGTTATAAATATCTTCAATAAAATATGATCATCCTTTTATTGGGTTACAAGATAATGTGAATTTTTGTAACTCAATGTTTGCAACAACAGTGCAATAGGAGTGAGACAGATTAAGTCATGTAATGCCCACCAACTATTGCTTTACAATTTGTGCATTTTAAAAGTCCTTATGTTATGATTAGATCTAAAATCACCATTATTCGTAAGAGTGAAATTGATTTTAACCATGATGAAACACCTTTATCAGAACTGAACATTATAGCCTACAACATTATCTGTCCGTTCATTTTAAGTCTCTCATATGATGCCATTTTGCAAGAAGCAAATGTTATCTATATAGAAGCATCTTGCGTCAGTGCACCCTGCCAAACATTGATCCATCCAATATTGCCAAGAAGTATCTCGTAAGTCATTTTTCAAACGCGTAAAAGCCTCCGATATACTCCACAGCGCAGAGGGCGCTTCGAACGGAACATAAGTTATAAACAGAGGTATCCTTGCGTATATACGTAATAGAAATAAATGTGCAAAGAAATTAGTAAAGTCGACTGATAAATTGAGAAATACCGGGCGAGTTGGCCGTGCGCGTAGAGGCGCGCGGCTGTGAGCTTGCATCCGGGAGATAGTAGGTTCGAATCCCACTATCGGCAGCCCTGAAAATGGTTTTCCGTGGTTTCCCATTTTCACACCAGGCAAATGCTGGGGCTGTACCTTAATTAAGGCCACGGCCGCTTCCTTCCAACTCCTAGGCCTTTCCTATCCCATCGTCGCCATAAGACCTATCTGTGTCGGTGCGACGTAAAGCCCCTAGCAAAAAAAAAAATAAAAAAAAATTGAGAAATAGCCCTAATACTGACACACATCGCTAATTTATCAAGAATTGATTCAGTTCAGATTAATGCCGTCTATGACGCCCTTATTCAGGAGAATTTAAATTTTGATATTTGCTTGACGTCGAACAGATACAGATAGGTCTTATGGCGACGATGGGACAGGAAAGGCCTAGGAATGGGAAGGAAGTGGCTGTGGCCTTAATTACGGTACAGCCCCAGCATTTGCCTGGTGTGAAAATGGGAAACCACGGAAACCATCTTCAGGGCTGCCGACAGTGGGGTTCGAACCCACTATCTCCCGGATGCGAGCTCACAGTTGCACGCTCCTAACCGCACAGCCAACTCGCCCGGTGTACTTAAATTTAGGTATATAGTTAGTTTAACTTAAATTTCATTATAAATATGTTCACGTGTTACAAGTGGATTAAGCCATGAAGTATACCGCCGTAAATAAAGTAAGGGAAACGTACGAATTAACTGATAGATAATTTGTACGATATGAAAACCTACAACCTGTTTTCCAGTCATTCACTGGGTCAGGGATGGAATGAAGCAGATATAGGCTATTAGTACGATGGGGTCGCCACTCCCAAAGTGATTTATTAATGACTAATAGATGCTATGAAATGAGAATGGAGATTGTTGCTGGAATGAAAGATGACGGGGAAAACCGGAGTACCCGGAGAAAAACCTGTCCCGCCTCCGCTTTGTCCAGCACAAATCTCACGTGGAGTGACCGGGATTTGAACCACGGTATCTGGCGGTGAGAGGCCGACGTGCTGCCGTCTGAGCCACGGAGGCTCAGTTTATCCGATAGTGATTTTTAATTTCTATCGAGATGTACAAATTACAATGAAATACCAGTATAACTTAACAGATATACGAGTATCGTTTCTTAAATATTTAATGTAATACAACGCGATATGAAATTTATCAGAACTGCGAAGATAATTTAACCATGTTAGTTCTGAAAGTTCCTCGTTGACACAACTAGGAGGACTGTCCACAATCTAGCACTGTAGTACCAATTAGTTTCGAGGCATAACTGACATAAAGAACAAAGAACAACATTCAGGAACATGAGAAAGTTTGTTCAGTTCGTATCTTGGGTTTTCTTGACCAGGGGCGTGGGGAGTGGGGGATGGGGCGAGTAATTATAATTTTATTTGCTTTACGTCCCACTAACTATTTTGAAGGTCTTCGGAGATGCCGAGGTGCCGGAATTCAGTCCTGCAGGAGTTCCTTTACGTGCCAGTAAATCTACCGACACGAGGCTGTCGTATTTGAGCACCTTCAAATACCACCGGACTGAGCCAAGATCGAACCTGCCAAGTTGGTGGGTGGGGAGGGAATCTTTTGTAATTTTCCATATAAAATACTGTGGACCAGTTTTAAACTCCTTTGGGCTAGAATTTCTTGGTTTAGAATGCAGACTTGGAAGAATATTCACGTGCACGATTTTGATGAACCAAGTTGTTGCAAAATATCTCCTTGAAATTGTATAGTAATTAGCTTGTCCTCCTGCTAAATTGCTGAACACTGTTCGAATTAGAATACGTGTTTAACTTTAATCTTCCATTAAAAGTACTTAAATTAAAACGGGAGAAGTGCAGTATGAATTACTTTACTTTGTAAATTTCCTTCTGGATCTGTGAAGAGGAGTACACACAGTACAAGCATAGCTGTGTGAACACAGTTTCTTGATGCACCTGAGGCAGAGAAATTCTCATTTTATTGCAACATATATTTGTTGCCTGGTAAACTCAACCTATTGATGAATCCAATGGTTTCGAATGAGTGATTTTTGTAGTAAAATTAAGAAATGAAAGTTAGGTTTAAATAAGTTATGAAGAAGCTTGTGGAGTATGTATTGTCTGTTTTCGGCTTTAATAACTAGTTAAATATTATCGGCCTCATACAAGTAGTGTTTCAGTGGAAATTACATAATAAGCTCTATTTATACAGTACATTTCTTGCTGTAATTTGTTAGAGTTATTTAGAAAAAATCGATGGTTTTCTCACGAGGCACTATGAAACAGTTTTCCTTTACTAATTACAAACACACTTCAGAGAACCACACCTCGAACATGAACGTAGGCTGGAAAAGAACAAGGCTGTCGACATCGTTGAAAGTGCCATTCGACATCTGATTCACGTATGTAATACTGTTTGCTAATGGAAAATAAAGCCTACAGGAGAACGATGTAAGATTTACTTTCGAGTGGTCATCGTTAGCGTTCAAAATATTAAGTGTAACCATTCTTGAACTAACAACCACGATGTGCAAATATGGTCGTCCTGAATGGTTTAACCACTGAAGGAGTTCGCATTTGATTTAGATCGAATTAACTTTCGTGATCAATGTAGCAAATCGTTCTTCAGTAGCAGCTCATGGCGCTAGTTAAAAGTATGCTTTCATCAATTTGCGGTGATTCATGCTCATTGGAAACTGTATGTGTATACAGTTTTGTCTGTAAATGGCTCAGAATCTAAAAATAATTGTATTTTTTTTATCGGACGTTTCCACAGTAAGTTTCTAACTTTCCGTCATGTCTGTCTGTATGTATGTACGGGCATCACTAAAAAGTAGCTGAAGAGAATTTAATGAAAATCGATATGTTAAAGTCGGGGAATGAGCCACAACAATCTAGACTATAAATAAATGTATTCACCCTGGATGAAATGATATTTTAGGCGAAGGTGCCTAATATTTAAAATCATTATGTACCTATGTCATTGTTCCTATCGAAAAGTACAACATAACAAATGTTATAGAGAACACAATTTCCGATCATTTACGTTTTATTCACTTTTACCGTACCGACTGTGAGAAGAGTGTTATTTCAGAGTCGGTAGAAAACTAAGTGTGAAGGCCTACAATATCGAAAGCTCATTAAAATTGATCAACAGTAACATTACAGTGACCATTGCTTTATGTGATGTTCTTTGTCTCTTATGGTGTCTCTCAGCTCCCATAGACGGGATTATTGCTGCGTACCGAGTATAACAGCCTGCCCAAATATTGGCGGGAAATAGCTGCTGTTTACACAATTTTCTTCTTTAGCATGCCATTCCTCTGGTTCACACCTTTTCTGATACTCCTGGTATGGAACGGTTTACGGCTGTCAGCGGCCTGGTCACTCCAGCTCTGGAACTTTAGACTGTTAGATCGGCAGCGCAGCACTATTCGTTAAAAGAGAAAATGTGTGGTCTTTCATTTGATCGAGTATTTCATATGATATACTCATATTCCGGTTCCATGACTAAATGATTAGCGTGCTGGCCTGGTTCGATTCTCGGCAGGGTCGAATTTTTAACCATCTTTGGTTAATTTCGCTGGCACGGGGGCTGGGTGTGTGTGTCGTCTTCGTCATCATTTCATCCTCATCATGACGCTGAGGTCACGTACGGGAGTCAAATAAAAAGACCTGCACGTGGCGAGCCAAACTTGTCCTCGGACACTCCCGTCACTAAGAGCAATACGCAATGTTTTTGTTGTTTTTAATCGCGACATTCCTACTGACGTCATTGTAATGACCTATGTTGATTTCAGTTGGGAAGACTACTGAGACAGTCTTTCTCAGGGTATACATAGGCAGGTGGAGAGTGAGTGTCTGCCATTATAATGAAATAATGAGAACTCTCCAAATCGATTGTGACCGATGGCCTAGCATTATAATGAAAATTCCCTAATCCACACTTAACATGAGAAAAGACGTATGGTGACTTCCCCGTCGCATTTCTGGGTTAACGTTAAAAGCTATGCAATTTAATACAATCTTACTCACAACGTGTACACTAATTAACCTAGAATTCTGTACAAAATGTAGAATTCCGTAGCGAAGCACGGGTACATCAGCTGGTTTCAAATAAGTCATTACGTTTACCATCTCTTTGTTTTAACTCGAAAATAAATGAAAGCTAAGAATTCGAAAAAAATCCGTCGCTTATTTCACGAAGTAGTGTTAAAGGGTTCATCATTACTTTCGTGCTACCTTTGAATGTCTGTAAATCTAAAATATGGAGTCCTAATAACATACTGCTGCCCATTTCTCAGTATCTGGAGTGGACAGACCGAGTATCTTCAATAAATCATTAGTAGAAACAAATTATGTGCAATAAACATTTTCTTTATAATGAGAAGGCGTAGCGTAGGGGTAGCGTTCCTGCGTCTTACCCGGAGGCCCTTTTGTCGATTCCCAGCTAGGTCAGGGATTTTTTCCTTTATCTCGGGGCTGGTTCGAGGTCCTCTCTGGCTACGTGATTACAATTGAGGCGCTGTCTGACGGTGAGATAGCGGCCCCGATCTAGAAACCTAAGAATAACGGCCAAGAGGATTCGTTATACTGACCACACGACACCTCGTAATCTGCAGGCGTTCGGGCTGAGCAGCGGTCGCTTGGCAGACCATGATTCTTCGGGGCTGTTCTGCCATGGTGTTTGGTTTGGGTTTGGTTTATAATTGGGAAATATTCTAAAAATAGAACAAATTGTAAAAATTAATTAAAGCACGGACAAATAACAGAGATATTACAGTATGGATAAGGTCTCGCTCTCTGGGTGAATGGTCAGCGTAGTGGCCTTCGGTTCTGAGAGTTCTTGGTTCGATTCTCAGCTGGAACGGTGACTTTATCTACGTATAGTTAATTTCTCTAGCTTGGGGGCTGAGTGTTTGTGTTTATCTTAATGCACATCTTTATTTGAATCACATTACAAACCACCACAGAATTAAGCATTGGTGAACACATCCCTCCACGTAGGATTGGCGTTAGGATAGAGAAAACCTCGGCTAAGTACATACAAAGTGCCGACTCCAGGTAGTTGGGAAAAGGTCAAAAAGAACAATATTATGTGTGGATCATAATCAACTTAGAAGCGTACTATTACGGCCAACCATATATTTTTTCCAATAATTACACATTATCTACGCATGATAAACTACTGATTTCCTTTATGCACGTAAAGAACAAAGAATAGTGTATTATTTGTATAGAAGTTCCTGGGAATAAAGTTGTGATCTAGAGAGAAGTGAAAGAGTGCAAAGGTCAGGTCATTGGGCGCTTAATGATGCGTAGCTGGAAGATGCAGCTATCATGGGTGCTTTAGAAAGAACACAGGTCGTTTGAGAGAACTTTTACCCTGAGACTTCTGTAAATAACTCTTCTCCTACGAATCGTATCACCGATCTTAACTTATAACTTAAGGATGAGTAGACACTGTAACGTTGGCTCAACGGCAGGATTAGGGCGTCATCTGTACATAGTCAAGTCATAGCTTAGGCAATTTTGCGAATAGAATCGACTTGAACGATGTTAGTGTTTGCAGTAGTGGATATGAACGCGAATGATATTAGTAGGTACTATTCAGGCCATGTTTCGGCATAATTCTTACTAGCCAGAAAGTGCTCCCAAAATAGCCTTGCATCAGTAACGCCATGAATATAAGAGTTGTCCCACGTGGAAACCTGACTAATGGAGACTGATCCTTACTGCTTAACCACGCGTGTTCCTGTTCCATGAATTTTTCTTCATATTTATTCACTTTTCTTTACTTTAAGATTTATTGTTCCGATGTCAGATATATTATGACAGTGCCGTGTGTTGACACCCAGTCCATTTGTGTAGATTTACACTACGAATGTCCGGCTCCATGGCTAACTGATTAGCGTACTGGCCCTTGGTCACAGGGGTCCCGGGTTCGATTCCCGGTAGGGTCGGGAAGTTTAACCATCATTGGTTAATTTCGCTGGCACGGGGGCTGGGTGTATATGTTGTCTTCATCGTCATTTCATCCTCATCACGTCTATGGTGACGATGGGAAAGGAAAGGGCTAGAAGTTGAAAGGACGCAGCCGTGGCCTTAGTTAAGGTATAGTCCCAACCATGTGCCTGATGTGAAATTGGAAAAAACGGAAAACCATCTTCAGGGCTGCCGAGTTCATAATATATAAGCCTTCGGTCTGAGCAACGGTCACTTGGTAGATTAGGTTCCATGAGGCCTGTTGTGCCATAGGGTGGGTTTGTCTGTCTGTTACAGAATCAAGGGAGAATGGATTGATGGATTTTCATGAAACTCGGTATTTAGGTTCAGTATAAGAGCAGGTAGGTTGAAATAATAACCAGGATTTGGGAGTATAGAAAGATAGCCTTAAACATAAATCTCGATGTATTTCTTTTATAGTTCGTTTTACAGGCAAATTGCTCATACAAAATTTATTTAGAATATCATATATAACCTTTTTGTTCTATACCTTTTACTGAAAAAGTGAGAAGGGAAGTACCAGTGACGGCCGTGTGGAAGCCCAAAACCCGAAGACTACGAAATTGCGAAAGGCCACTTAGAGCAAAAAAGCGAGTAGCCTACGCCATGAAAAGCCACTGACTGGCGCATATCCATCTACGTGCCTCAGAATCTCAGGAGAAATTTGAGACATCGACAAAAATGTCATCACGCACATACTAAATGATGTCCATTACGACAGGCACAACTGGTAGTAAATATCTATGAGCTTTCTGTAGCTTATCATATTGAATTTATCACAAAGCACATATAGTACATCAGTAAAATGTATTCAGATCAACCTATATCATATATACTAGCTTCCAATCGAGTTGGCTGTGTGATACGGGCCGCAAAAATGCAAGCCGCCATTCGAGAGACGATGTGTTCGAGCTCAACCAACGACTGTTCGCGAGGCAAATTAATTAAGGTGACGGCAGCTTCCTATCCAGTCCTAATAATTTTCTATCTTATCGTCGCAGAAAACCTGTCTGAGTGATTGCGATGTTAAATCAGTAGCAGCACCGGGCGAGTTGGCCGTGCGCGTAGAGGCGTGCGGCTGTGAGCTTGCATCCGGGAGATAGTAGGTTCGAATCCCACTATCGGCAGCCCTGAAGATGGTTTTTCGTGGTTTCCCATTTTCACACCAGGCAAATGCTGGGGCTGTACCTTAATTAAGGCCACGGCCGATTCCTTCCAACTCCTGGGCCTTTCCTATCCCATCGTCGCCATAAGACCTATCTGTGTCGGTGCGACGTAAAGCCCCTAGCAAAAAAAAATCAGTAGCAAAAAAGGAAAATAAAAATCCATCTATATTTTCGGCCTAGGTAGCTCAGATGATAAAGTACTGCCCTTCCGTGCTCAAGCTGGCGGGTTCTATCCCCTTTCAGTCCGGTAGTATACCTCAGCCTTGTGTCGGTAGGATCACCGACATGCGGGACAAAATTCCTGCACCTCGGTGCCTCTGAGAACCTGTATAGTAGTTTGTGGAACGTAATAATAATAATAATAATAATAATAATAATGCCGGCCCCGTGGTGTAAGGGTAGCGTGCTTGCCTCTTACCCGGAGGCCCCGGGTTGTATTCCCGGCCAGGTCAGTGATTTTTACCTAGTCCTGAGGGCCGGTTCGAGGTCCACTCAGCCTATGTGATTGGAATTAAGGAGCTATCTGACGGTGAGATGGCGGCCCCGGTCTAGAAAGCCAAGAATAACGGCCGAGAGGTTTCGTCGTGCTGACCACACGACACGTCGTATTCTGCGGGACTTCGGGCTGAGCAGCGGTCGTTTGGTAGGCCAAGGCCCTTCAAGTGCTGTAGTGCGATGGGGTTTGTATAATAATAATAATAATAATAATAATAATAATAATAATAATAATAATAATAATAATAATAATAAATATTACTAAATCTAGCAAGATTCAATTCAAATTGTACCTAAATAATCAAAATTTTGGTGGAACAAGAAAATGAGATGGCGTACGGCTTTTAGTGCCGGGAGTGTCCGAGGACATGTTCGGTTCGTCAGGTGCACGTCTTTCGATTTGATTCCCGTAGGCGACCTGCGCGTCGTGATGAGTATGAAATGGTCATGAAGACAACACATATTTGTACACCCAGCCCCCGTGCCAGCGAAACTAACCGATGATGGTAAAAATTGCCGACCCTGCCGGGAATCGAACCCGGGACCGCTGTGACCAAAGGCCAGCACGCTAAACATTTAGCCATGGAGCCGAGGTTTGTGGAACAAAGCACTTGTGACCAAATATTGAGGGAATCCAACTCCCACTAAGAATAGCAGAGGAATAATTGTGAAGCAAAAGGATGAATCACGATAGTTCCCTGTTAAAATACAGAACGAATATGTGCGACGCTCAGTGACAATGACATTTACGGCTGCTAAATAACAAAAAATTGGGCTTAAAAGTAGTGTTGAAGACCACCTACATGTCATACAGACATCTCTAAAACAACGATTTGCCTAAGGACCATTATTCACGATTACAAGTGAGTGTGTGTGTGTGTGTGTGTGTGTGTGAACTAAGCTGCCAGGAGCAGAACTGTAACTCTAATTATCTCGGACAAAGCAGCAGAAACTTCTGAATCGGATACACAGAACAGAGAAACGCAACAAGACACAATAAGCACAGGCCCATCTGAGTCACATGTACAGTACTGTGAACCTCACAATTAAAGAACCACTGAAACGGAACTAAAAATTCTCCCCTACAAGAACAGAAGTGGAAAGTCATTCAAAATTTCTTACAGCCATGTCTTCAAAATATTTATAACGTTTGTTCACAGCCCAAGATATTAAGAGATCAGGTTATAGAATTATATAAAACTGCTAAAGCTTATAACAGTCGGGAATAGAATATGATAATTATTGTAATTACTATCATTAAACAGATGAGTCATTTCTGTACCGCCAATAATATACGATGGTACATTTAATATTTGAAGTCGGTGTGATTAACGCACTTTCCAACCTAACGTTGAAAATAACATACTTTCCATCATGACCATTTAGTATCCAGTACTTTATACGAACGTCGAAAACCGAAGCCAACGGAAGCCAATGTTTGTGCACTAGGTCACGAATTGAAAGATCACTCCTCAATCACTAAATGCATCCACTTATACAATTTTGCTGTAACCATCACGTTGTCTTATCGTTTTATTTAATGTAAGGAATAATAATCGTAATAAACATTGCAAGTAGCGTCTGGTAGAGTTTTCTTTGTAGGCAGCGGTGATTAAGGTGAACTCTCAGGCTCTGTCCCGTTTTATGATGTATAAACTATATGAAATATTTTCAAGCTACTTCCAAGTAAATACCCTAGATTTCCAGCGAAATTATACCAGTCCCTGAGCACAAACGCATACTACAATATTAGTATACACCGAACAGTTTACCCGTCAGCTACTACTAACAAATCAGTATCATTATTTTTTGGTTATTACGGTGGTAAGGAAAAATAACTCTGAATACTGAGACAAATGGTCGGCAATGTAGCCAGCAAATAGCAGTACAGTATGTAGAGTGGGAGTCAAGTGGCTACTTCCTGAAACAAATGGGAAGCATAACTGCTCGAGTGTATAAATCCCTCCATTATTCACACATCTAAGATAAAACTATCATTTACCATTACAGCGCCGACAAAAATAGCTCCGATTGTACGTATTTGTATTGTCTTTGTTAAAATGTAATTTTAATCATACCCTGGTGACTGAGTTAGCTTTAGGGTGCGGATCATACGGCCGTGAGCTTGCATTCGGGAAATGGTGAGCACAGACCCCTGCGTCAGCTGTCCTGAATATGGTTTGTTCATGGTTTCTCGGGCAAATAAAGGAAGTGTTTCTTAATTAAAGTCATGGGTGCTTCCTTTCCATTCCTAGCTCATTCCCATCACAACGCAGTTGAAACCAATATCAGGTAGTGTGATATTAGATAGACAGGCACATAGATAAATGTCTTTACTGGCGTAGTTATAGATATTAAATAAATAACGAAAATCACCATATCGTAGGTACACAAACAACAGACGTTTAGTCAAAAGTTTTACATTTCACATAAAATGGTTTCAATGTTTTCCGTATTTCATTCCAACAACTGCTATGGGAATAAGATTGTATACTTAAAATCGTGCAGTAGGTGTTTTCAAGTAAGTTATTCTGAAATGCGCTGTAGGGCAGTGTGTAAATATAACTCAAAGACTAACTTCGTGTGTTTTGTTTGTAAATCCACGACATGCTACCTGTCTATCGCAATATGAGAAACGCTCCTCTATTAGAAAAACAAAAACAAAGTCATCTTCTCCGTAAAAGCCATAGTGGTCCTTGAAGTAGTGGAAGGTTAATGCTCCCGCTATACTGTACGTAACCACTGCACTTAGAGTGATATAAGATTACTCCGTGCCTGGTCACCTTCATACCAAGGAATTAAACTGGTTATCATTTTTTTATTAAGAAGAAGAGTGAACCCTTCGCCGTGTCTTACTCCGGAGATGGAAATTTTACCTTCGCCCTTCCATGTGAACCGAACACGCCTTAACCACCTCGGATAAGCAATCACCCTTTTTCTCAATCAATATTCAATAATACAAACTTGAGATGGGTGTATAATGAAACAGCGCCCGAAGGAAGTTATCAGAAATTATATTCATTCATGTGCATTATAGGGCTTGTTCAATCATCGACTACCGAGCGAGCTGGCTGTGCGATTAGGGTCGTTGAACTTCGAGCTTTCATTTGGGACGTAGTGGGTTCCACCCCACTAATGGCAGCCCTGAAGATGGTTTTCCGTGGTTGCCAATTTTCACACACCCGACAAATGCTGGGTCTGTACCTTAATTAAGGCCACGGCCCCTTCCTTCGCACTTCTAGCTCTTTCCTATCCCATCGTCGCCAAAAAGGTATGTGTATAGGTGCGATGAAAAGCAAAATGATATAATTAAAATCATCGACTACTTCATACGTACTCAGGTAATGTTTACTGCGTAGCGTGGCTTAGTACACGAGCTGCTCGACTAAGTGCTACGTTCCGAGTTGTCAGTGGAAAGATGGCGTGGAATGACATTAGTAGACGAATAAATTTCAGTGCTGTCATTATAAGTAGTTTATCTTTACAAGTTGCTAAGTTGCTATACGTCGCACCGACACAGATAGGTTTTATGGCGACGATGGGATAGGAGAAACCTAGGAGTGATAAGGAAGCGGCCATGGCCGTAATCAAGGTACAGCCCCAGCATTTGCCTGGTGTGAAAATGGGAAACCACGGGAAACTATCTTCAGAGCTGCCGACAGTGGAGTTCGAACTCACTATCTCCGTGATGCAAGCTCACAGCTGCGCGCCCTAACCGCACAGCCAAATCGCGCGGTTTAAATGTAGTACAGATCAAAACATGAAGATAATTTTAGAATTCAAAAGGACAAATTGGGGCAAATATACGTTTATATGAAGGGGAGTTAGGGACCGGAATAACTTACCAAGGAAGATGTTCAATAAATTTCCAATTTCTTCGCAATCATTTAAGAAAAGGCTAGGAAAACAACAGATAGGGAATCTGCAACTTGGGCGACTGCCCTAAATGCATATCAGGATTGATTGATTGATTGATTGATTGATTGATTGATTGGATTGATTGATTGGATTGATTGATTGGATTGATTGATTGGATTGATTGATTTGATTGATTGGATTGATTGATTGATTGGATTGGATTGGATTGATTGATTGATTGATTGATTGATTGATTGATTGATTGATTGATTGATTGATTGATTGATTGATTGATTGATTGATTGATTGATTGATTGATTGATTGATTGATTTTTTGCAGAGTCGACTGTTATTTGGGGCACCCCATCCCCCGTACAGTCTATGGGAAACCTCCATGAGTAGGCTTTCTGGAAAATTAAGGGTGGTCCCAGGGTAAAATTTTAAATGTCCCACGTTCCCTTACTGGATGAAGAAACGTTCAACACATAATATTATATTACTGAACGTGCGTTTGGAATTAGGTTTATGTGCAGTTCGGCAAGGAGTATATTTCGACTCCCCATGCTGACCGAGTTTTGACACTCTCTGCCATCAGGTAGCCTCAGAAAAGGGATATAAGTCTCGTCAATCATGCACCAAAGATGAGTAACTAAGCGCTCATCTACCGAGCAGACAGCACACGGGTAATATGCACGCCAAGAATGCAAAGCCCTTTCCGGAGATATGAGCAGCACACTGCTTTGGGAAACACGTGAACTTCAATATTCAGTGGCGAACATCCGTACCTCAGCGGATCAGAACTACAGAATCCATTCCGTATTTCAAAGAACGATTATAATTTTTTTTGCAAGCTGCTTTACTTCGCACCGACACAGATAGGTCTTATGGCGATGATGGAATAGGAAAGGGCTGGGAGGGAGAAGGTTGTGGTCGTGTCCTAATTAAGGTACAGCCCCAGTATTTGCCTGGGGTGAAAATGGGAAGCCACGAAATACCATTTTCAGGACTGCGGACAGTCCGGTTCGAACAAACTAGGTATCTCCTGGATGCAAGATCACAAACGATTAAGTGCTACCGGCCAAGAATATATTCATTTTTCTTGCTCTTCCCTGAACAGTACGCTACATGGATTTGTCCGTACTAGTCTTAGAAGTACTATAGATTTTCTTGGTACGTGTGTGGGTGAGGCAGAGGAGGTGGGGGAGAGGGGAAGAAATAATGTTGGCAATCAAAATTCTTACACTCACTTGTAGGGTTAGTTTGTTATGAAGCAAGGTAAACCATTTCGTTACAAGCAGGTTGAAGATAGCAAAGATGCTGGGAATACCTTTTTTGTTGGAATAAGAAACGAGAAATATATAAAATCTGCCAGAATGACAGATCTTAACTTTCTTAATTTAGCGTGTATGTCCTAGTCTCTTTTAATGTTTTACTTCACACCGATACAGACTGCTCTTATAGCGATGACGGTGTAGGAAACGGCCGAGATTGGAAAGGAAGCGACCGTGGCCTTATTTGAGGTAGCCTATAGCTCGATCGATTGTCCGATGTGAAAATGAGAAACCACGGAAAATCATAATCAACGTTGTGAACATGTGGTTGGAACCCACCATCTCCCGAATAATGCAAGCTCATAGCTATATACACCAACCGGCGTAGCCAACTCGTTCGGTATTATTTATTTATTTATTTATTTATTTATTTATTTATTTATTTATTTATTTATTTATTTATTTATTTATTTATTTATTTATTTATGTTTTGTCCGTTTCAGTCACTTATGGGCAGCAATTGCACAACTTCCTTCACATTAAAGTTATTTCCTCTTTCGCCAGTATTCCTTCATTCTCGCGCTCACTCTTGCTCCTTCTTCCTACCCAACTTGATATCTTTTGTTTCTCCTTGGAGACTTCCGCCACCTCCGTAACATTCATTCCGAATAATTCCCCTCTTCGTGCCTTCGTGCCTAATCCCACATTTTGTACATAATGATGAACTACTTTCAACTACGGGACTTGTGACTTCCTATTCTGTTGTTCTCCGTTGGTTTGGTTAACATTCTTATTGTTATTTTTAAGTTTCTTTCCATACGGCATTCTAACATTAATAATCATAATAATAATAATTAATAATAATAGACTAATAATTTATCTTATCACTTTTCCCATATCCTGGTGCGAACTATGCCGCACGTGTGGATTTCGGCCTTCCTGACGCCAACCCTGTCTGGAGACCTGTATTCACTACTGTGGTGGTTGGTAGTGTGGTGTGCGTTATGGGTATGAAAATAAGTGTATTAGGACAAATACAAATACCCAGTATACAAGGTCCCGCATTAGACCAATTAACCAGACGCGATTAAAATCCCCGAGCCTGTTGGGAATCGAATGTGGAACACTCTGAACCGAAGGCCGCAATACTGACCTTTCAGAGAAAGTGTTTAATAATAATAATAATAATAATAATAATAATAATAATAATAATAATAATAATAATAATAATAATAATAATAATATCTTCTCTCATATTGTTCCTTTCCAAATCATTCTCGACTTCATGAAGCCAGGTTGTTGTTGGATTATTATTATTATTATTATTATTATTATTATTATTATTGTGAAAAAGCAAATCAAATTCTCTTTGCTACGTGAAACCGACACACGCAATCATTATTCAGGCAATGGCATCCTCTTACAACTGGCGTGCCGAGTGGAATGACCCGTGAGCGATGGGCACGAAGAGCTATGTGCTCACGCTGGCTGCAAAACGAGGGTGAAAGCCACCAGTGGCCGTTTTCCACTAAACTAACGTTCGGCTACACTGACTGATGGTCAGCATACTGGCCTTTGGTCACAGGGGTTCCGGGTTCGATCCCCGGCAGGAGCGGAAATTTTAACCATAATTTGTTAATTTCGCTGACACGGGGACTGGGTTATGTGTCGTCTTCATCATCATTTGATCCTTATCAGAACGCGCAGGCCGCCTACGAGCGTCAAATCAATAGACCTGCATCTGGCGAGCCAAACTTGTCCTCGGACTCCCGGCACTAAAAGCCATACGCCATTTCCACTTTTTTAACTACACTGACTACAATGCATTCTCCAGAAACACGTCCAATATCAAATCCTAATTATTTCGGTCCCTAAATTTTTGTTTTGAAGTAAGGGGCTTGGGACGTTCTCGTCAACATGCCCCACGTACTTAGAAGATGTGACGCCCCTCTCATAACCTAAGTTGCCATAGTGTTTACACTAATTCGCGAGTAATTCAGGGTAAGGTTTGGAAAATATTGACCATGATCTACAGGTTAGGTAGGCTCTCAATATTTTCCTGAAGTGAAATCAGGGAAATCAACTTCTAGCATGGCCGAAGGTATAATTTTAACTTTCTTCTCTATTCAGTTACATTACTTGAAGCTGAGTTCACCTTGCTTCAGCCCATCAAACCGGTCTTGAATTCGCGGCAAAGCCGGTTGTCGAACACTAGGACCTTTTACTGTATGCTGACTCCATGAACACCGTACGAAATGTTTAGCCACGTTAATTTACAAGAACTACAGGAATCCGGTGTATTTATAGCTGTCAATGCAAAAACTAGCGAGCAGTTCCTATTTCCTTAATGTCGTTTGTATACAAAAGTGCTATGAAATTATAAATGACCTCTAAGTAGGAAGTCCCTTTTTCTACCGCAAAGTACGCATTCAGTGGAATCAAGTCGTCAATCTGTTATTTGAGAGAATCGTTCCGACGGTTAAAAAGGTTGATGACATATTACAGTATGTCGGACATTAGATTATATTGGGCTATCATCCAAGAGAAGAGCGGAACACGTGCCAGCGCTTGCCGACGACTGGAACTGTAGCACATCGTCCCGGGTGCTCGGCAGTTGGTTGGACGATTAAGCTGCCGCGCTGGCAGAATGAATGAGGCTAAATGTGTGTTTCCTTTAATTTTGGCATTTGGCCTAGTTCGTTCATACGTCTACCACGGTCCTATTTTTCCTTACCCGCTTACTCGGATGGCCTCAGTGCTTCGTTTGGAGTCCAGGTCATAGTTCAAAGTCAGCATTTGTACACATTGAGTGCTATACAAGATTGGGCTACAAATACCAACCCTGTTATATTCTACTAATAGTAATCTGTTCATAGCACATACTGAGCAATTATTAAAGATAAAAGCACACGATATACAAGAATGTAAACTTATTCGCTACAAAGTTTTGTCAGGTCTCTACGGGCTCTACAGGGCGTGGTAACGACCACAAAATTTTTCACACCTTCGGCACACACAATCATGTGTGAAAACTAAGTACGGTCCCACAACACACTTCTTATGATGGAAACCATGGAGCGCTGCAAGAATCGCCGTATGCCTCAGATAGGAACCAACTTCGGCACTTATTGTCTGCTGTCACTGCATCCGTTATACAAAATTCACTCCAAATTTCTGCCTTCTTCGACTTTAATTCATGTAACAGATATTGATATTTTTTGTAGATAGTAGAATCATAGTATGTCGTAGGTACTCAATGAATGCAAGTTCTCGTGTCAGTTCATATATAAGTCTTGAGGGTGCATAGTGCTCTTATAAGGAAAATTGCTTTCACGCTTTCTATCTCCTTTAGGTCTTTCTTTTTCTGGAAGGTACAAATGATTTCAATGTCGTAGGTCACGATTGGTGTAATTTTTAGACGGAAATGTTCAAGGCTGTTATGATCGATGGTTGACTAAGATGATCTAGTTATGTCGTTTATTGCTATTATTGCTGCCAGAGTCCTTTCTTTTCTATGAGCTGTAAATGTAGTTCCAGTTGTCTGGAAAGTCATTCCGAAATATTTGAGTGTATTTACAATTCTAAAAGGTGAGCCTTCGTAACTGAGTATCTGTTGCTGTTCGTCTTCCTCTCCTTCTAATAAATTATACTAATACTAAGCAATAAAATGTTCCGAAAAAACTCGTATTTTAATTTAATATATCTCTCGTGGGCTACAATAGTGGCACAACTCAAAAAACAATTTCTGAGATAAATGAGTTTAAAGTTACTGACGGACCGAAGGACAATAAATAAATTCTTCTAGATCAGTGGCACAACTTACAATGTATCACTACTGATGAACAGAATGCGCTACGCGATTTCCGAGCTCCAGGTGCAAACTGAGAAGCACCAGCACTGCAGCCAATGTAAACAACAAAGCAGATAATCCAACAGCGGCACTTCTACCAGTTGTTGGTGGAATAGGGAACTACAAGATATGCCGTTGTTGCTGCTGGTAGGAAGAATACTCTGCAATGCTGGAGAGTGCATTAACTTCAAATTCTTATTTTTTGAGTTGTGCCACTAATACCCAGCCCACGAGTGATATATAGACCGTAGAATAGTTGTTAAAAAGCAATGTAATTACCTCCAAATTTTAAACGTAGAATATTTTTATGAGGACCTATTCAGTCAAAAGTGACAGACAGACAGACAGACAGACAGACAGACAGACAGACAGACAGACAGACAGACAGACAGACAGACAGACAGACAGACAGACAGACAGACAGCGTTATCAAGAGCCGTATAGACCATGCGTGTACACTGTCGTGGTCAAAATTACCATAAACCATTGTTAAGTATAACCTAACTCCAGAGGTTGAAAATTAAGCCCAAGTTTAAGTTTATATATTTTTGCATATTAAATTTCGTTTGGGAAAATATACTTTCTATTGCAATAAAATTCCGGCCCTGCGGTGCAGGGATAGCGTGCCTGCCTTTTACCCGGAGACCCCGGGTTCGATTTCCGGCCAGATTAGGTTTTTTGCCTGAACTGAGGGCTGGTTCGAGGTCCACTCAGCCTACGTGATTACAAATGAGCAGCTGTCTGACGGTGAGATGGCGGCTCCGGTTTTGGGAGTCGAGAACAACGGCCGAGATGATTCATCGTGCTGACACGCACCTCATATGCAATACAAATAAAAACAATAACGCCCAAGCATAACCGGTAGTCCTGGGTTTGAATCTCAACCAGGACTACGGATTTTAATCTCAAGCGAGAATTCCCTTTGTCTTGGGGAGTGGTTGTTTGTGCTGTTCCTAACATTTCAGAACGTATAACCTAGTTGAGTCGGAGATCGAATTAGAGACAATTTGCCTAATGGGAAAAAGGTAGGCAGGTAGCTCAGTTAATAATAATAATAATAATAATAATAATAATAATAATAATAATAATAATAATAATAATAATCCTGACTGAGTGGCTCAGACGGTGATGTTTACATATGCGGTTATGCTGAAAAGATATTTTTTCCGGTCTGATAACTCACCTAGGAACTTTCCCGAATTACGAGAGAAGATAGTTGTGTGTGTGTGTGTGTGTGTGCGTGTGTCATCGCGGCAACGTGTATTGTATTCTTCAACAGATTGGATAATCTGCACTACAAGTATGAGCAAAACGCTAGACATGAGGTTGCACATTTTCAATACATGCTTTGCCGATGCAGTAAGACACGTGTTGCTCTCGTCGCCTTGCATGTCATAATGACGTATCTTGGTGTTAAAACCATGTCTCTAAATTCAGTTCTGTTTGTTTTCCAAAGTAGTGTATTTAAATGTGTACAAATACGCAATTTGGTGTCGGTAGATTTACTGGCACGTAAATAATCTCTTCCGGGACAAAATTCTGGCATCTCGGCGTCATTGGAAGCCCCAATATTGGTAAAATTAACAAAAAATAACATTATTTGTTTAGTGGTTTATAATCACACTAATAGCCTGGCTCCGTGGATAAATGTTTGGAAAGCTGACTTTTGATCCAAAAGTTAATTCCTACGGGTTGGGAGCATCTTCAGCATTAGAATTAATTCATCTTAAGTAGGGGCCCCATTCTCACGGACATGCAGGTCGCCTATATGGCGTCAACTCGAAAGACCTGAACCAGGCATCTCCGAGGGCCACATCATTCTTATCGCAATAATGCAGACACTTTTTCTGTAACACTGAGATTGGAAAGTTCTAGGACAAGGAAGGAAGGACCAGTATCCGGCATTCATCTCGTATGAAAGTTGGAAACTACAGGAAACCATTTCAGGGCTGTCAGTGACGGGGTTTCTATCCACCATCTACCAAAGGCAGTCTTATATCAACACGACCTGCACCACGTAGACAGTTCGCTCTGCCATAATAAAAATGGAACCATTTTTCCTTGTGCGAAAATCAAATGATCACAAATATGTCTCTCAGTCTTGGCCGCCCATCAACGGCTGCTAATTTCAGATGACCATCAGCTGTAAGACATGGCCTGCACGGTTTACTGTCCGAAACACAAAAATTGGAATTATTTCAAAAATCATAAATGCTCTAGCTGGAATTCAACCGTAGCCACCTTTGCGGGAAACGAATCGCATTCTTAACAATCCCGCTATAAACTGAACAAAATAAAATGCACATGGAAAACTCCAATACAATTAAATTCTTATGAGGATGCCCTTGAATGATATGACATTATAGTAGCGGTACAAAAGTTCAAGACCATATTCGAACTCTATGAAATATCATCTAGAACCTACACGCCTACTCTAGGGACTCATTCGATGTTTCTGTGAATACATGCAAGTAATTGCGGTCAAGTATTGTCGGAGTTATGAATTTCTAAATGATAGAAAACTATTAAACATCGTTACGTTTATAAAATTGAGTTTTGCGCCGTAAATCGTAGCGAGAATTGCCCCCAAGATTGTCACATGTGGCAATCTCTGAGATAATATTTACACACACAAATGCTGTACTGGTTTCTTGTGTGTTTGTGTAGGGTGTTTCAAATATACACGGCAAAATTTAAGATTTGGATAATAATAATAATGTTATTGGATTAACGTCCCACTAACTACCTTTTCGGTTTTCGGAGACGCCGAGTTGCCGCAATTTAGCCTCGCAGAAGTTCTTTTTACATGCCAGTAAATCTACTGACATGGGGCTGGCTGGATGACTATATGAGCACTTTCAAATACCACTGGACTGAGCCAGGATAGAACCTGCCAGGTTGGGGTCAGATGGCCAGCGTCTCAACCGTCAGAGCCAAACTGCCCGCCACGATTCGGTACAGAAATGATTTTCTTTCATGGCGTTGAAACATGGAGGAGACTAGAAGGTTATATAAACATGAGTTCAGAAATCTGTAAATTCTATGATTTTAGAGTCTCGAGTACCGTACGCCGGAATGTCGTTTGCTAGATTTTACTTCGAATTTCTTGTAATATTGATTACCTTACTACCGCTATTCCTACGGACATGATATATGCTTTTGGGCTTAAGCCGTATTAAGAAAATGAGGTAAAATTCTTTAGGTTCCACAGAGGACTTTGTTGTACGTCTTCAGAATAAATTCTCCACTGTTCACGAGGAAGACTTCTCAAAGAATGAGGTTTGAATGTGGACGTTATAATAGAAGTGGAAGTGGTACGTTCATTCGTCACCAGATGGCTCACCTGCCACGGCACAGTGCACTACGTCGCAGGACATACGAACACACTGGTGTATGTGTCAAATTCATACGCTGCGTACTGTTCGCTAACGCCATCTCTCAGTGAAACCGGAAAAGACTTGTGCATACTCCTGATAGACTTCCCTTATCCCTATCCAAGCTCGTTCAGGCGTGCCCGTCCAATCATCAGCGTAGTGCACTGAATTTGCAACAGAACTTTAACGCTGAAGAGTGTTAATATTAGCATTCATAATTCCCACGGAAAATGTATGGGGCACGCAGAAATGAGCAGAGCCTTTACACACAAGTCGAGTCCGCAAAACACTACCGTCTGTGTTGTATCATTCAGTAATCATGTCGAAGCGGAAGCAGACGGAACCATCAGAATCAGTCTGAGAGGGAGTCCATAATACACTGACTGACAGAGCAAATGCAACACCAAGAAGGAGTAGTCAGAACTTTATGCCAATTGCAGGGTAGACTGACGTCACTGAGGTATGCTCATGATGTGAAATGCGCCGCTGTGCTGCGCACGTAGCGAACGATAAATGGGACACGGCGTTGGCGAATGGCCCACTTCGTACCGTGATTTCTCAGCCGACAGTCATTGTAGAACGTGTTGTCGTGTGCCACAGGACACGTGTATAGCTAAGAATGCCAGGCCGCCGTCAACGGAGGCATTTCCAGCAGACAGACGACTTTACGAGGGGTATGGTGATCGGGCTGAGAAGGGCAGGTTCGTCGCTTCGTCAAATCGCAGCCGATACCCATAGGGATGTGTCCACGGTGCAGCGCCTGTGGCGAAGATGGTTGGCGCAGGGACATGTGGCACGTGCGAGGGGTCCAGGCGCAGCCCGAGTGACGTCAGCACGCGAGGATCGGCGCATCCGCCGCCAAGCGGTGGCAGCCCCGCACGCCACGTCAACTGCCATTCTTCAGCATGTGCAAGACACCCTGGCTGTTCCAATATCGACCAGAACAATTTCCCGTCTATTGGTTGAAGGAGGCCTGCACTCCCGGCGTCCGCTCAGAAGACTACCATTGACTCCACAGCATAGACGTGCACGCCTGGCATGGTGCCGGGCTAGAGCGACTTGGATGAGGGAATGGCGGAACGTCGTGTTCTCCGATGAGTCACGCTTCTGTTCTGTCAGTGATAGTCACCGCAGACGAGTGTGGCGTCGGCGTGGAGAAAGGTCAAATCCGGCAGTAACTGTGGAGCGCCCTACCGCTAGACAACGCGGCATCATGGTTTGGGGCGCTATTGCGTATGATTCCACGTCACCTCTAGTGCGTATTCAAGGCACGTTAAATGCCCACCGCTACGTGCAGCATGTGCTGCGGCCGGTGGCACTCCCGTACCTTCAGGGGCTGCCCAATGCTCTGTTTCAGCAGGATAATGCCCGCCCACACACTGCTCGCATCTCCCAACAGTTTCTACGAGGTGTACAGATGCTTCCGTGGCCAGCGTACTCTCCGGATCTCTTACCAATCGAACACGTGTGGGATCTCATTGGACGCCGTTTGCAAACTCTGCCCCAGCCTCGTACGGACGACCAACTGTGGCAAATGGTTGACGGAGAATGGAGAACCATCCCTCAGGACACCATCCGCACTCTTATTGACTCTGTACCTCGACGTGTTTCTGCGTGCATCGCCGCTCGCGGTGGTCCTACATCCTACTGAGTCGATGCCGTGCGCATTGTGTAACCTGCATATCGGTTTGAAATAAACATCAATTATTCGTCCGTGCCGTCTATGTTTTTCCCCAACTTTCATCCCTTTCGAACCACTCCTCCTTGGTGTTGCATTTGCTCTGTCAGTCAGTGTATAACAGTTGTACACACATATGAAAGTATGACAATGATACAAGTCTGGACGTTTGTGCCTGAAAGAGAACACTTGCGGCACGCGTTGCTTTCCTTACTTAATCAAAAGTAAAATGCTGTGGAAAGTCATCGTTTGCTGGTAGGAACATAATATGGTGAACACGTTACATCGGTTAAAACATGTGAGACATATTTCGACAATTTAAATCTGGTGATTTCAATGTGAAAAACAGTGCGCGCTCTGGTAGAGCGCGGAAGTGAGAAGAGGAGCAATTTGCAGGCGTTACTGGATGATGACCCAACTTTAACTCAACAGCAATTGGCACAAGCATTAACTGTGTCACAAGAACAATCACCAGACGTTTACGAGCAATGAGGATGATTCGTAAACTCGATAAATTGGTCCCAAACTATTTCAATGAACGGCAAATGGAAAATCGCAAAGCCTCTTGTGAAATGCTGCTTCAACGCCACGAAAGAAAATCATTTCTGTACCGAATAGTGACGGGTGTCGAAAAATGGATTTATTTTGAAAACCCGAAGCGGAGAAAACCGCGGCTGTCATCTGGTTTCGGCAAGAAGACAACATATGCTTTGTGTCAGGTGAGACCAGAGCGGTATTGTGTATTATGAACTCTAGAAGCCCGGCGAAGCCGTTAATGCACAGCGCTATCACCAACAAATTATTAATTTAAATCATGCATTGATCAAAAACGACCGAAATGGGCTAGAAGTCCTGGAAAAGTTATTCTGTTACCCGAGAATGCGCCATCTCACACAGCAAAACCAATGAAAGGTACCTTGAAATCACTTGGATGGGACATCCTCCAGCACCCGCTGCACTGCCCCGACCTGGCGACATCTGACAACCACCTCTTCGTATCAATGGGGTACGCGCTCGCAGAGCAGCACTTCAGGAATTTCGAGGAAGTTGGAAAATTTCTCGACGAATGGTTTGCCGCGAAAATACCAAGCAGTTTTTGTTGCATGGTATTCATAACTTACCTGAAAGATGGGCGAAATATGTAGAATGCGATGGCTAATATTTTGAATAAACAAAAAATGAATTTCCCTTGAGAATTACGTGTTTGCTTTACTTAAGCATACACCTGGTACAAATATCCCGGTTGGACGCGATGCAGCGAACATAACAGGAACTATTGACTATTAACGATTGATCATTGACGAACGCAGCAGCGTTGTAGACATATACTACTCTTGTGCTACTGTACTGATCTTGTAATTGTACTTGGTTTATATATCTTATGGCAGCCTTCGGTATTCTATGGACTTGTTTCAAGGCAGAGACCAACGATGTGTGTTTGTGCAAGCGGAAGTGTCTCTAAAACCAAATGTTAGTGTCCGTGCTTATAGAGGTACAGTATCAAAGTGGTATACCATGTGTTGACGGTGGGAGCCGGCAATCTGCGTCGATACACAAAAGCAGTGAAGGGCAATCTATATGTATAAAATAACATGTCCTGACTGACTGACTGACTGACTGACTGATTCATTATCGCCGAGCCAAAACTACTGGATGGGGTGAGAATTATAAGGTACGAAATTACGTTGCACTTAGTTTTATTAGCCTATATCCTAGGATACTCTGTTCTGAATTTAGCACTTAATAGTTGTCAGTACCACAGGACGTGCTTGCAATGTTTACTTTTATTACATAATTTAAATTACGTGGGAATGTCATTCAGCAATTATTTTGCAGTGAGGTGAAATTTGACATGAACGAAATGTACTGTGTTTACCAATAAGCTTCATAAAAGAAATGCTTGTCCTCACCCAAAACCCGGAGTTTTACCACTAGGATTTAAGATTTGTACGCCAGTCGGTTTAAGGTAATTTAGCACATGATAACCAGAATAAAGACGCTACATTGTCCGCGCACGATGATGAAATGACATTTTGGGCTTACATTCATATTACAATGTAAGTACTCACTCAGGAAAGATTTTTGGATATTCCGTCGCTAAGGGGGGTGAAAAGGCGGAGCGGTGCACTTTTAAAATTAGTATATCAATATCTCCAAAACATAGCAGTTTCAAGATGTGAAAACTGGTATTTTCAATCTCCCGCAAAAATAAAGACGAATCCCTTTGTTGTTTGGAAAAATAACTTAACGGGGATGAAAAGAAGTTAAATTTGGTTAAATCCTATCAATGAGGATACATGTATCTCAAAACATGTACATGTTACAGACGCAATAAAATGATACTTGGAATCTCTTTTAAAAACAAATAAACACTCATTTTATATTTTCGGATAATCCAGTTAACGGGGTTAAAGAGTGAAAATGGTGTGAATTTATAAAATTAGTGTGTCTCAAAAACTTGTTGTCACAGACATAAGAATGGGTGTTTTTAGTCACCTTTCAAAATAAAGAAACAATTTTTTTTGTTTTGGGAAAATCCACACAAGGGGGAAGTGAAAAGGACTAAAAAGGGTTGAATCCTTAAATGCGGATAATTATATCTCAGAAACTGAATATATAACGCACGTGAAAATTTGTATCTGGAATCTCCTTTAAAAGTAAAGGAACACGTAATTTTGTTTTCTGAAAGTCCACTTAATTGGTGAGTGGGGTGAAAAGAAGTGAAGGAGTTACATTTTTTATGACGATATATCTCAGAAAGTGAAGATATTACAGACGATAACACTTGTAGTTGGAATCTTCTTTAAAAGTAAAGGAGGACTTATTTTTTATTGTCAAAATCCACTTAAGGGGATAGGGGTTGAAAAAGTGACGGAGGAGATGTATTATTTTTATGAGTATACAAATATCTCATAAAGTGAAGAAGATGATGTTCTTTGAGTCGTCAGTCCGTAGACTTATTTGATGCATCCCTCCATGCCAGCCTATCCTGTGCTAACCTTTTTATTCCTACGTAAGTACTGCATACTACATCTGCTCTAATCTGCTTGTCATGTTCGTACCTTGGTCTACCCCTACCGTTCTTACCACCTACACTTCCCTCCAAAACCAACTGAACATGCCCTGGGTGTCTTAAAATGTGTTCTATCATTGTATTTCTTCTCCTTGTTAATTTCAGCCAAAATGATCTCCTCTCACCAATTTGATTCAGTATCTCTTAATTCGTTATTCGATATGTTACAAACGTTAAAACTGGTATTTGGAAACTATTAAAAGTAAAGACACAGGTAATTGTTTTAGAAAATTCACTTAAGGGGATGAAAATAAGCGGGTGAATTAAAAAGTATATCTACCGGATTGCGCAAACACTTAACATGTTATAGACGTGGAAATAGGTATTTGAAATCTCCTTCAAAAATAAAGACACACGTATAATTATTTTTTTTGTTTTCGACTTAAAAGCGGAGTGTTTCTCATGTGTACAGTTCTATGTCACATGTTCAAGAGTTAGCTAGGTCAATAGCCTTGTCATCTTAGCCCCAGAAGGCAATACCACAAACGTGGCATACAAAGAGGCCCTGGGGTGAGTGAAATTCAAGATTTCGGTGAAATTTTTATACTTTAAGGTTTTTCAGATAATGTCTTACTGCAGAACCTAAGAACGTTTACTTTTATCAAATTACGAAATCAAAGCGAGTGAACCCGCGGGTAAGCCAGTCTATGTATATATATCTGCACTGTAACTATTTGTCATCGGGCTCACTATCAATGCTAATGCAGTCCTCGCTGTCGTTTCCCATTGCTTTGGATCTAGACTTATTCAATGTGCATAGGGAGTCCTCCAGCAATTGTTAATATTTTGAGGGTGAAGTGTATATTTTTGTGTACTGATGAAGTGCTCATGCGCTGATACAAATCATAATATATGTAGTTATTTTAGAATCAGTCGAGAAGCTATTAAAAGACCTATGTGCGGTTCCTACCCGTTTAATCGTTTTCAGAGGGTTAGGTAAGGACCAAAGCAGATGCAAAAGTACGCAGCTTCATGCACACACCATGTGTGAGAGAATTATCATGCTCAATCGTAAATCGAGGGATCCAGTTAGGTGAATTCTGACGTACAAATGAGGACATTTCAGTTAATAATTCCATTTAGTTATGTTTATTGTATGCAATTATATTCAGAATTCAATTAACGACCACGCAAGAGGCGAGTATTTTATTTATACTTTATTTTTAATTACAACTCCATTAATATCAAAATGTATTGATGTTCACAGTATGTACGATTCGTAATTAATTAGTAGAAAACAATTATAACCAAGCATATTTTCTAAATGACCTAAAGTCTCTGAGGTCAAGTTCCGTTTTGTCACATCACCAAACCTGAACAACGTAAAGAAGTGGTTTGGCAGTAATTGTGGTGTACATTTCTGATCAACACCTATCAAAACTCAGTTATAACGTACGCAATTACGTTCACTTAGTTTTATTTACCTATATCCTAGGATACCCTGTTCTAAACAGCCTTTAATAATTGTCAATACCAGAGGACGTGCTTGCAATGTTTACTTTTAGTACATAATTTATATTACGTGGGTATATCATTCAGTGATTATTTTGGAGTGTGTGAACTTTTACATGCACGAAATGTACTGTGTTTTCCACTATGCTTCATAAACAAAATGCTTGTGCTCACCCGAAACCGGGAGGAGTTTTACTACTAGGATTTAAGTATTGTACGCCAGTCGGTTCAAGGTAACTCAGCATATGATAATCAGAATAAAGACGCTACATTATCCGAGCATGATGATCAGATGCTGCTGTGTGATACACCGCCATTACTAGTAAGGTTGCGTGAGAGTGAACGACTCGTAAGTGTGCTACGGTAGTGCACCACCCAAGGTTATCAAGCAAGAGGTTTTGGCTGACCATACCCTAACAGACGGACACAGAAGTTGCTCACGTTTGAACTTACGTTTCCTTTGCCGATTTCATTTTTCACTAGGAGGAAACAAAATTCCCTAGAGATCGACTTTTGTTTCAGAACCCTGTGTCCGCTAAAAATTTCCGTAACTTTTTTCAGACTCCCTGTATAAGTTGCATGAGTAAGGAACTGGGATTTTGCGGATGTTATACTGTACAGAGAAATAAATATGTTAGAGGATTGTGCGTGACTCAAAAGACCTAAAAAATATTATGAGATGGACAACAGACAATTGTATGATGGTAAGCCTAAATAATAATACACTCATATTCATAAAAACCAGAACACATTGAATAACTAGAGTTAGAAGTTAATATTCAGAGGACAAGTGCAATAGTATGTTCTGAAGAAATGATTAGCATATCATTTGATTCCTCAGGTTAAAGGTCCACATCAATATCCCCACGCACCACCACCGACTGGTAAAATGTGCTTGCGGCTCTCATTTTCGCTACAAACCTAAGTTAATAGATCAGTGTGATTTGAACAGACGTGCAGGATGCCTCGAAGATGTATGCGGGAACCATACGGTCAAATGAGTGAGTTTGAAAAAGGGCGCATTATTGGCATGAGAGAAACTGATGCAGCCATCCGGGAAATTGCCGCTCTTGAGGGTCGAAGGGTGTCGGGAGTGTAACGGATGTGTAAAGGACTGGTTCACAGAAAGCCGTAGAGCACGACGAGATGGGTTTGGTTACACCACCAAGACCACCCCCCGAGAAGATCGACACCTCTTCCGAATAGCACTGCAGGACAGACCTGCACCCTCCTCAGCTCTGGCGAAACAGTGAAACAGTGTAACACATCGTGCACTATGAGGACTGACAGTCCGTTGCCGTTTATTACGGTCTAGGTCACCGGCGCGTCGTCTACTTCTCCGCCTATATTTGACAAATGTGCATATACATGCTAGACTGTAATGGTGCATGGAACGAGTTCACCGGGACAGGAATGGCAGCAGATAGTGTTTTTGGACGAATCCAGGTTCTGTTTGTTCCAGAATGATGCTCTTTCTGGCCGATACCCCAGACGCCATATTTCAGCAGGACATAGCGCGACAGCATGTTGTTGCACGAAAACGTGCCTTCTTGTTGTCACAGGATGTCGGAATGTTGCTCTGGCCCGCCCGATCCCCGGACTTGTCGCCAACCGAAAATGTGTGGGATACGGTGAAACGAAAGTTGCGGCGCTGTGACCCAATGCCAACCACCAACGAAGAACTGTGGAACCAGGTGAATGCAGCATGGGTGGCTATATCCCAGGACGCAACTCGCGCCTTATACGCGTCGATGCCATCACGCATGGAACAAGTTATCAGCGCCCATGGTGGACCCAGTGCCTACTAGGTAACAGTACACATGCTGAACGCAGGTGATGAAATGCTAACCGTTTCTGCAGAACATACTAATAAACATCTCCTGTGTACATGAACTTCCTATCCCGAGTCTTTCAATGTGTTCTGTCTTTTATCAACATGAGTGTAATAACTGTATTGTCTTTACGTACCACGAACTATTTTTACGGTTTTCGGAGAAGCCAAGTTGCCGGAATTTAGTCCCGCATAAGTTTATTTACCTGACAGTAATTCTACCGACACGAGGTTGACGTATTTGAGCACCATCAAACAGCACCGAACTAAGCTAGGATCGAACCTGCCAATTTGGGGTGAAAAGGCCATCGATTCAACCGCCTGCGTTACTCAGGCCGGCCGTATGGTGGTAAACGGAGCGAAAAGTCCGAGTGTAAGTTTCACTAAGAGGAAATGTCCCACTTTCAATTTAGTGTGTTGGTGGGGGGTGAAACTACCTCACGGGGATCACTATCTAGGTGTTAACATAATGAAAGATCATCTTTGGGGTAATCACATTAGAAGATTGTAAATAAAGGTACCAGAACTCTCCATTTTGTTACGAGGTTGTTTAAAGGTTGTAGTACCGAGCTCGATAGCTGCAGTCGCTTAAGTGCGACCAGTATCCAGTAATCGGGAGATCGTGGGTTCGAGTCCCACTGTCAGCAGCCTTGAAGATGGTTTTCCGTAGTTTCCCATTTTAAGGCCATAATTAAGGCCACGGACGCTTCCTTCCAACTCCTAGGACTTTCCTATCCCATCGTCGCCGTAAGACCTATCTGTGTCAGTGCGACGTAAAGCAAAGGATGTAAAGGAGAGCGCATATAAGTCGCTCATGGTTCAAGTGTGTCTGATCCTTAGCAGGATTTCTTAATTCATGGACTGGAAAAGACTGAAAGGAAGCAGCACGATTTGTTCTGGGTGATTTCTCACAAAAGAGTAAAACTGCTATTACAAAAATGTTGTAAACTTCGGGATGGGGAGAATTTGAGATAAGGAGACGAGCTGTCAGTGGAGAGGTGGCGTGGAATGTCATAAATAGACGAATAAGTCGGGATGGAATTTATTAAGCACAGGAAGGATCATATTATGAAGACAAATTTGGAATTCAAGAGGACAAATTAGGCAGATACTCGTTTATAGGAAGAGAAATTAGGAATGTGAATAATTTACCGAAGGAGATGTACGATACATTTCCAACTACTTTGAAAACATTTAAGAGAATATTTAGTCAATTGATAGGTGATCTGCCACGTGGGTGAAAGCCCTAAGTAGATCAGATTGAAGCAGATCGATTGATTATAGGGAGAGAGTAACTATGTCTAACTTTATGTCAACAGGAACGAAATATTTGCACAAGTCATGGAGGATTACGTAATATTTTCTGGTGCAATCAACCGTAGCCGTGTTCAAACACCGGATCCCGTTAGATCTCTGAAGTTCAGCAACATTGGGCGTGGTCAGGAGTTGGATGGGTTGCCACGCGCTGTTGGTGGGGGAGAGGGGTAAGGGAATGGAGGAGCGGAAAGGAACTGGCCACACTACCGCACGTAAACTCCAGCTCAGGAACACCTCTGCGGAAGTTCGGACCTGCCTTCGGGCAGAATAACCCTTACTCAACTGGTGCAATGACCGTATGTTATTTATGGTCCTTTGTTGAACACATTCAGTCATTGTCTGTAAAATTGGTGCAAAATTCAATAAAGTCTTCAGAGAAATATGAGTGGGCAATACAAACCACTTAAAACTCTTACATTCAACAAATACATAAAAGTATAATAATTGAATCACAATTTTTGGAGGGGCGAGTGAAGAAAAATTACCCGCTCAACTCAGCACCCTTTAAATAATTCATCAGAGCTTTAATAACGGAATGTCTTCGTAACGTTAATATAGAAAGAGGCGGCAACGACATTATTCTGTGTTGTTGTTCAGAAAACGGGGGGTCGGTGTATATGTCGTCTTCATCATCATTTTATCCTTATCATGAAGCGCAGGTCGCCTACGGGAGTCAAATCTAAAGACCTGCACCTGGCGAGCCGAACATGTCCTCGGACAATCCCGGCACTAAAACCCATGCGCCATATCAATACCTCTGAAACATCTGGATAGGAAGGAGTTGGAAGATTCCGCAAACTGTATTAGTTGAGTTCTCGACACGAAGCGAGGCGGTTTAACTGTTGTATAAGTTTGCACAATAAAATGTATTGTCAAGTATTAGATATGAAAAAAAATGTCTGTTACTTCAAGCCGAGTGCAGAATCTGTGTATTTATAAGGTAATGTTTAAGCGAAGAATGTGTCCTGCAATTATGAGAGGCTAAGTCCGAGGTGGCTGGCATAAAATGAAGCAAAGATAACGCCATGCTAACGACGATATTACATGTCTGCCTAATTTATATATCATGTTTTGTAGTTAGAAATGTAAATGCATATCCTTTTAAATGAATTACTTAATAAATCATAACATCGCGTTGTATATGTGGCGTGTGTACATTTAAGTGTTGCGATGACGATTATGTGTCTTGTCGTTATTCTAGTGTGGAGGCAAATTGTCTATTATTATGTTAGCGCGCGAGATTTTAAAATATGTTTAAACTTCTTAAATAAATTAAAAGTTAAGTATTGCGTTGAAAATCAATGAAATAATGTTTGGGTCGGTAAATGTTACAATAATGATAACGATAAAATAACCGTTAAGAGCGTGATAAAGTCAAATATAAAATTTTCCAATAATAATAATAATAATAATATTAATAATAATAATAATAATAATAATAATAATAATAATAATAATAATAATAATAATAATAATAATAATCTTCACGTCAGGATAAAATTGAGATGATGAATTACGAGTTCAGCAGTGATGTCAAGCGAGATCTGCAGATCTGCGGTTTATATCGAAATTCAGCGAAGAAAATCGTAAGTTTGGCACTTTTGGGAAACTTAAATTTTGTGACACCGTGCATTTGCGATACAGAAACCACTATATGCTATTTTGCTCCTGAGGACAGGAACATTTTTGAGATGTTAATTGTGGGATCATTATAAAGTTATTTGGCCATGGGATCGCTTGTATTCAATAAAGTTTCAAAAAAGAAGGAAATTGACTGTAATGGAAATGGAATAAAATGAGAATAGTTAGGAAGATGTTAATGGCAGAGTAAGTTTGTACTTTATGTGTGATGTAGAGTAAGCAGGATCCCTAGGATGAGAGGCCCTGTATTTCGACGGAGAGGAATTTTTGTGACATTGTGTATAGGTTGAGATATAATATTTCTGAGACCGTTAGTAAAAGGGGAACGATGTCCTGTAACAATCCAGAACGATTGATGAGTATAAATGTTGTCAAATCCAAGTGAGTGCGTTGTAACGCCAATTTTAAGTACAAATTGATGTTCTCCCACGATTACTATTTTATGTAAGACCGTAGGTAAAGGCAAATAAGTTCAACTGACGGTTCTATTTGATACCAGTTAAGTGCATTTTGTGATAGCCGATCTCACGAACAAAATACATTCTGACACACAGTCAGGATAATACTTCATTATTGTAAATTGAATTCTATTCTGTATCTTTACGAGACGAAAATATCACTGACTGGAAACATTGCGGGTGTGAAAAATGAAACTAGAATGAGAGTTTAGCTGCGTAGATCAATGGGAAGTTACTTCACTGGACAGTTGACGGTGATCCCCGTTTGGAGTGTTAACATGGAAGGTCAGATGGAGCCTTATATTCGAGTTGTGCCGTGAATATCGCGATGATGGTGATTATTGTTTCCAGTGACAGTAAGTAATATTAAACGAGAGTTGAGTTTCTTTTTATTTAGCGAACTTCAATGCATGTGTTGTGATTGTATTGAAGAATAGATTAAATTATTCCGACATGTTGTTTAATTTCGATATCACGCATTATTGTAGGAAATAGTCACAGTAATATTTCCAGGTTCAAATTCATTTTTTAGCGAATTTCACTTCATGTGTTAGAATTTCAACGGGGATCAGATTGAAATATCCGGACATTGTGTTAAAAGTTTCGATTTCGCCTGGCAGTGTGAAGGATGTGTAGATACCATAACGTTGGCTCAACGATAGATTGAAGACGCCGCGGGTACTATATAACTTAAGGAAGTGTAGACACTGTAACGTTGGCTCAACGACAGCCAAGTCATAGGTTAAGCATTTTTGGAATCGATTTGAACGATGTTAGTGTTTGCAGTAGTGGATACGAATGTGAAGGATGTTAGCAGATACTATTCAAGCCATGTTTAGGCATAATTCCTATTACCCAGAAGGTGCTCACATAATAGCATTGCAACCATAGCGGCATGAATGTAAGGATTGTCCCACGTGGAAAGATGGCTAATGGAGACTGATCATTACTGCTTAGCCACGCGTGTTCAAATTCGGTGAAGTTTCGGTTCTATTTTGTTTGTATTTATTTTAAGATTTATTGTTCGGGTTTTCGGTATATTCTGCCGTGTGTTGATACGTAGTTGATTTTTGTAGGATTTATACTACAAATGCCGTTTCGATTTGCCAGGTGTTACTATATATTATTTTCTTTTTTTTTTGTAATTCACATTATTTATGTGAGACATTGATCTACCGATCATTTGTAGTTTAGTTAAGGGGACAAGTGTAGGTAGGCGAATTTGTAATTGTAGTCGTAGTTATAGAATATTGGAAATATTTCCTTTTGTTTGCTTTATATTGTGGACTTGTATTTTAACGAATTTAACGAACTGTTTGATAACATTAAAGTTGGTTTAGTAAGAACATTTTCAAGTGATTTTTCACTTTCCTTTAACTTCAGTGTTTGGATTTCTTCTAAATGCGTAATGAATTAATGTGTTCCTGCATTTCGCAGTTTTGTTCCTTCAGAACGATGTAACGTAAAATCCCATCTGATCAAGTGTTGTTGATTCCTTCTGAACACCTGTTTGGGGTGATGCATTTTTCAGCTTCGGGATTCATCTGTATCTTAACCCTTTGGCATTCAGCCTATATGCAGGTGTTTGCTCGAAGACGCTCAGACTAATTTTTGTTATTTTCCAAAGCATATTACAAAACTTCAACACGTGAAGAGTTTAACACACATTAAAATAAAATTAGTCACACTAATACAGGAAACTATGAGCATTTCCGAAATGAATATACTTTGGACGTATTATTATTGGTTAAGCCGAAAAAATTATTAAAATTGGAAAATAACTTTTTTAAAATAAATTATTGTTTTCAATGACAGAAAAATTAGACATTATTGCGTCTTCCTTCTTTACTCTTAGACTTGAATGAAAGAACATTTAATTCTGAATAATGCGATATCAATATGATATGTGTGCTGCAATTCACTCATGAAGCATTGCACAAAGTTATTCAGTGTACATGTAACGGTCATCGATGTCAGGTCCTCGCGGTCCGATGCACGGTGAGCAGTTATGACCGTGTCACTTCCCACATAACGGTAATCCCTTTCGGCAAAAGAAGGTCATTACTACTGTCTAAATCATCTGAAAATTCAAGGATATCGGCCTCATTCGGCCTTGAATATGGCCTAGCCATTTCGATAAAAAGATGACGCAAGCACGTGCAACAACGGAGTTATGAAAAGGAGTAAAATTGTAGTTTACGAAGTACATCGAACACACGATATACCAAAGGAACGAAATAAACTATAAACAAAACGCATAGCAAGATCAACTTGTTGTATTCATAAGCCAATCAAAACAGATCCACGCAATAACAACTTCAAATAACCACAACATAAACATTCACGGTCAACAGATTTCATTTGTCGAAAATAAAAATATTTCGTAGGACTGGTGGATATATCTGTTGAGTTAAACGCAAATTCAACGCTTTAAGATACCGTCACGATCAACTGTTACGATTTAACAGCTACGCAAATGACCAAAATCCGTAAATAAGACAGAGCCGATGTATCGGCGCCGTGAGCGTTTTCGCCATAATCTCTCGCGCCGATAGATCGGCGCGCTGAGTGCGAAAGATGACAATACATGGTGGAATTTTATTTTTGATTGTGACAATTGCTGTTAACTTGTAATGAACACCGTGCTTTCAAGTAATATTTCGCAACCTATCCAAGGCAACTGATAGTCGATTTGGTTCGATTAACGATCCATTCGGTGGTGTTCCTGTATCCGATGGTAGATTCGACTGTTGGATAACGCGAATTAAATGTAAATCTGGAATTTTAATTGTTGAAGGTCAGATTTTCCACGGATCGTGTGGATTAACTCCCAGTTATCGTTTGGATCAATGTTTTCCGATTTTCAGTTTTTGTTATTCTTTTCTGGTTTTTGCTGTCCACGAATTTTACACTACGTTTTCATTCTTTGAAAGACAAAGACAATAATAAACAATTTCAATAAAACTTTACCACTCAAATTATGCTCTGTGACTGCGCTAAAACATGTTCTGAAAATTTTAAGTGACGTCTCTTCCCTATTCAGTAAATTCATTGTCGTGATCTACATTGAATAAATATTTTAGTAAGCACATTTTTGCTCCTCATTTGAAGGAGTTATGCTCTCCTCTGAACCCTATCGTTTGCTCTAATTGCTCTAATGAAGCAGCTGAGGCAGACGACCAACGATGGAATGGTAAGTTCAAGGGTTCACTATATAGATCTGGCCAAAGCATTCTACTCAGTGGATAGCGCACTTCTTCCTCATAAGCTCACTACCAGATTTAATATCCATGGCCCCGTCTTGTCATGAATAACAACTTTCCTCTCCGGCAGAAAACAATGAGTGGTACTCCCTGAACCTGACTTTCAACATTGTTATCTGTGTTATCAGGTGTATCAATCAATCAATACTGATCTGCATTTAGGGCAGTCGCCCAGGTGGCAGATTCCATATTTGTTGTTTTCCTAGCCTTTTCCTAAATGATTTCAAAGAAATTGGAAATTTATTGAACATCTCTCTTGGTAAGTTATTCCACTCCCTAACTCCCCTTCCTATAAATGAATATTTGCCCCAGTTTGTTCTCTTAAATTTCAACTTTATCTTCATATTGTGATCTTTCCTACTTTTATAAACGCCTTTCAAACTTATTCGTCTACTAATGTCATTCCACGCCATCTCTCCGCTGACAGCCCGGAACATACCACTTAGTCGAGCAGCTCTTCTTCTTTCTCTCAATTCTTCCCAACCCAAACATTGCAACATTTTTGTAACGCTACTCTTTTGTCGGAAATCGCCCAGAACAAATCGAGCTGCTTTTCTTTGGATTTTTTCCAGTTCTTGAATCAGGTAATCCTGGTGAGGGTCCCATACACTGGAACCATACTCTAGTTGGGGTCTTACCAGAGACTTATATGCCCTCTCCTTTACATCCTTACTACAACCCCTAAACACCCTCATAACCATGTGCAGAGATCTGTACCCTTTATTTACAATCCCATTTATGTGATTACCCCAATGAAGATCTTTCCTTATATTAACACCTAGATACTTACAATAATCCCCAAAAGGAACTTTCACCCCATCAACGCAGTAATTAAAACTGAGAGGACTTTTCTTACTTGTAAAACTCACAACCTGAATTTTAACCCCTTTTATCAACATACCATTGCCTGCTGTCCATCTCACAACATTTTCGAGGTCACGTTGCAGTTGTTCACAATCTTGTAACTTATTTATCACTCTATAGAGAATAACATCATCCGCAAAAAGCCTTACCTCGGATTTCACTCCTTTACTCATATCATTTATATATATAAGAAAACATAAAGGTCCGATAATACTGCCTTGAGGAATTCCCCTCTTAATTATTACAGGGTCAGATAAAGCTTCACCTACTCTAATTCTCTGAGATCAATTTTCTAGAAATATAGCAACCCATTCAGTCACTCTTTTGTCTAGTCCAATTGCATTCATTTTTGCCAGTAGTCTCCCATGATCCACCCTATCAAATGCTTGAGACAGGTCAATCGCGATACAGTCCATTTGACCTCCAGAATCCAAGATATCTGCTATATCTTGCTGGAATCCTACAAGTTGAGCTTCAGTGGAATAACCTTTCCTACAATTGAATTGCCTTCTATCGAACCAGTTATTAATTTCACAAACATGTCTAATATAATCAGAAAGAATGCCTTCCCAAAGCTTACATACAATGCATGTCAAACTTACTGGCCTGTAATTTTCAGCTCAGGGAAGTATTCCTGGGCCCCTGTTCTTTGTTCATTATATCAATGACATAAGCCTAATTCTATGGACCAAAAATAGTAATTTTTCCCTCCTCTTGTGCGCCGACAACCTGAAAATCCTAAGTGAAGTGTCTACGTCTGTTCTCAATTCGTGTGGTGACTGGTTTAAGAAATGAGATCTTTCTCCAGTTGTTAAGAAGTGTAACACAGTACTGTATCTTTAGCATTGCTAAAGCAAGGAAGGAATACTGCCTATACCATACAGGGAAATACACTGCAATCGGCTTCTGAAGTAAGATAGCTAGGTGTTGTAACTGACTGCAAACTGACCTTCTGTGCTCATATTGAGTCCATAAAATTCCGTACTGTGCGCACCTTAGTCATTCTTCACAGGTTCACGGAGATTAATGATAGTAACACGTTAAAATTATACTTTGCCTCCTATGTTTTCCCCATTATTGACTTTTGTCCCTCTATTTGGTCCTCATCTGCTATCACATACACATCTCAATGATATAGCATTTTTAACATTTTCACTTTCATTGTTAAGACTCGCAATCCTGTTTTTATGAACAAAACTAAATCTGACATTTTGAACTTCCGATCTATATTACCTTCATAAAATAATGAATGGCTACTCCAGATGTAATGCTCGTCCGACGTACTTTCCTATACACGTTCTTGCCCTTCTTCTTCTTCTTCTTCTTCTTGTTCTTCTTCTTCTTCATATGTCACGTCTACGCCTAACCTTAAACAACGCTCCATCCACCACCGTCTCTCTACCCTTGGTAACTCACTACCTGATATTGACATATGCACACCATTCACGTCCCTCAAACACAAAATTAAAAGATTCTTTGAAGTCCACTCCAGGTTTCCATTTACTGTCGTCAATCCATACCACGACCTTTCTTCTTCCCAACTCTGTAACCAACTTTTACCACTTACCGTTGCCATTGTTACATTTTTGTTGTTAATAATATACTGTTTGTACTCAGTATTGTTGTTTATACCAATAGTTATCTTCTATACTTATTTAAAATTGTCATTATCATTATTATTATTATTAGTGTACATGGCCCTCCATAGGCTGTAATAAATAAATAAATAAATAAATAAATAAATAAATAAATAAATAAATAAATAAATAAATAAATAAATAAATAAATAAATAAATAAATAAATAAGTAAATAAATAAATAAATAAATAAATAGGCCTACATTCCCATTAACAGCTCCCATTGTACATGCAAGCTAGACGTGTGTGATGCTTTCAAGGATATCAACTACATTATGCTTTGCCCAATTCAAAACGGGATAGGTTCCTCGTCAACATCTAATTACTTTGGAAACGTTGTTTTACAAATGTACTGTAGTTAGTATCTCCTCCATGGTATGTTAAATATTTTCAACGAAGGCATTTTTAAATGTAACTTTTAAAAAATATCATTACATTATGTTGCGTTTTGGTTAATTTTGAGAGGCATTAATATTGGAATTACATAAACAACCAGTGACATGAAAATTTGCTGTTCCTTTAGTGACTTATATTTGCGTTTGTTTGTACGAATGTGTCTAATTTCACAACAGTTCATAAAGGATTACAGTAATGATTAGCCAAAGATAACGAGTAAGCAAGTAAGAGCACCCTGTAATACATACTTCATGAAAAATCAGAGATGATGTAAATGTTACGGATAATCTCAAAATGCAGTGAATTGTCAGTTGTATTTTAGACATGCAAGACGAAATTATCATTTTGGAGATTCATAACCAAATCAAATACCCAGTATGGGAGCAAAGGTTGGTTGAATTCGAATTATCTCCTTCCAAAACTGTTATTCGAAGTTTCGTTTTCGAATATGTATTTACAATTTATGGACATGCGAGTCTTTGCTTGTCGCAAGAGTTCCAAGTTTTCGTGAGAATTGATTAGGAGACTGATGGATTGGAGGTTCAGAATCAATAGTCTATAGCAGTTAACTGTTTGGTACGTAAAAACTTTGGAATAGGTTTTTGAGGATAGATCCTTTGAAACGAAAACTTGCTGTTCCTTAGTAACTTATATTTACGGTTTGTTCGTAAGAATGTGTCTAATTTCACAACAGTTAATAAAATACTACAGTGAGTATTAGCCAAGGGTAATGACTAAACAATGACTCGAGAAGTGTTCAAAATCTGAGCACATCCGGAATTCAAATCTGTTTTTTCCATGTTATATAATTTGTTTGTGGCTAGTACGTTATAAAAGTGCTTCTGTCCAATTTCCTAAAATAATCCTAGGACTTGAAATCAATCAATCAATCAATCAATCAATCAATCAATCAATCAATCAATCAATCAATCAATCAATCAATCAATCAATCAATCAATCAATCAATCAATCAATCAATCAATCAATCAATCAATCAATCAATCAATCAATCAATCAATCAATCAATCAATCAATCAATCAATCAATCAATCAATCAATCAATCAATCAATCAATCAATCAATCAATCAATCAATAATTATACCGAGATATAATTGCAATACAGTATTATTGCTGTAAGAGTTCAGTTAACTTGAACTGAAGTTCCGCTTCCCTTCAATGAAAATCATTTCATATCACCCAAGAAATCCTTTACTTACCGAATTATATCATGAATATATTTAGAAAATCATTACTGAAAGGGTTAAACTATTACTGTTCAGAACGGAAGAAATTCCTTCACTAATTAATTAATTAATTGCTTACGGCAATGGATTCAAAAGTTGCTGCACTTCGGATAATTATATGGTGGATATCCTTCTGCGCAATTCATCAAAACTAGTATCATCAGTCAATCGGCCTGTATACTAGTACAAACGTGATGCAGCGTATTCGTCTAGAATTAGTTACCTAGTGAGTATAGAAAGGTAAAATTTCAAGATGTCATTTTTTATGTCTGCTAATGTTTTTCCGGACGTTCTAGAGATTTTCTAAAGCTCAGCACTCGTCTGTCTTATGAGATTTTTCTTTTCCAAATCCTAACGCTTAATGTCGGTGGGGAAAAAATGTTCTATTTCCTTCTACTTCTGTAGCTGATGACAAGAAAATGATAAGGAGCTAGGCGAAGGAAGGGGATTGGGAAGTCTGCATGACCTAGTTATAATTTGCTCTAGTAGTAAGGCTAGCGGGATGGGGAAGATAGCAAGTTTGCTTTTCCATCATGTCATGTCAGCACTTCACGTGCCATTTCCTTGCCTTATCAGGAATTAGGATCAAATAACCAATGAAGTCAATACACGCACTCTCATACAGTGTACTCTGCTGGCAGGGTTCGACAAGAATCCTGGCAGCTGTAGTGATTTGAAATCCATTAAGCCAGCTTCTCTGCCTCCTTGACACTCCCGAACTGGAGTTTAGCTCAGCCAAGCTCCCCTACACGTTTTTAGTTTTGGACTAATTGCATTGTATTAATTAACTTCGTGATATTAGGGTGATATTTGTCTGTATTCTCTTTATTATATTCAATATCTTCTCTTTTGTAACTCCAGTGATTAAAACTCAATTTATACTGAGTTTGTGAAAGCAATATTTTCTCTTCTTTCGTCGCATTATTATCAAGGGACGTCATTCTAATTTCCTAGTTTCAGAATATTTCATCCCTCGAAAGCATTAATGTTAAGCTCAGTGGGCCTTGTGTCTTCTTGATTCCGCCTGCTCATTGTGTACAGGTAATAGAAAGATGGTGTCAGGAAATTAAAAACGTGCGTTCGACGTTGCTCATGTCGCTGTGAAATGGCGTTAAACGCAGTCTAGTTCCAGTAATTTTAAAAGATTATTTTTTTAAAACTGAGTTTAATATTCACGAGAGATTTACTCTTCCCTTGGCTGATCTTACAAAGTAATAATTACCGTGACGGGGTTCACAACTCATTGTTTTTCCTAATGCGACCTGCCTACCCGACTTTCGTTGGCGCCTCGCCCGTACTAAGGGGAGTCGTGTTTTAAATAGATTGCCTTCATAAAATAGCAGATATGAAATATGTTCGTTGCAAGTCTGAGGAGGAATATTACAAGTTATCAAACTTAAATGTTGTAATTAGGATTCTTTATTTTCCTAATTGTTGTATCAGAAATAGTATAAATTGGCCTACTATCTAATATCATAATTAAAGACAGTATTATGAGATATTTCAGCTGTTAGTAAATATTCTCTAATACTGTAAAAACAATTAAATTTGTTGCTTACAACACGGAGAAGAGTAATGATGAAATTGAAATTGTATTTTACTTCCTCGTTCACGTATTAAAGAAAGAAGGGAACAAAACAGAGGGAATAGAAATGTAGAAAATTAAGTCTAAGAAAAGCGAAACAAGAGAAGATACATGTGTCTTATCTTAGACATTATGAGTTAAAATCTAGGGAATACCTCACGAAGCCTTTAATTTTTATCCATGATATCTCCAAGAAGCATTTACAAGATATATGAAATAAAATATAATGTATTTCAATAAAATTTGCCTTGTTTTGTTGTTTGGAATATATTTTGTACTAATTGCATATAACCTAAATAAATAAATAAATAAATAAATAAATAAATAATAATAATAATAATAATAATAATAATAATAATAATAATAATAATAAAATTTGCATGTGGCCCCAGGAGAGGCCTGGTGCAGGTCTCTCGAGTTGACACCTTAGAGATTATCCACACGTCTGTAAAGATGGGACCCTACTTATGATGAATTCGAAGTATGAGGATGGTACACACAGCACAGCTCCCGAAACATCGGCATTAAACAACGTAGGTCAAAATCCCCGACCAGATCGCAAATCGAACCTGGGAACTCGTGGACAAAACGCCTGCACGCTAACCATTTTTGCCATGGAGCCGGACATATTAATAATAAATACACTAAATGAGAATCCATGCCAGTTGCTGGTCTTCTATGACTGGGAAGGGAATTTATTCTAATCGTTCATCATAATCAATTCTGACAATCCTTCCTGCATCTCTCCAGTATGTTTGGTTCATACCAATAGATGTTTTATGTTGTTATTGAGTTTAAAGTGCAGATGGGGGGGGGGAAGAAGATGTATTAACGATTTTTAGTGCTGTCAATCCACAAGTAGGAGAAAAATTCTTCCAACTCTATAAAAGTTACTGAGAGAATGAGTTAACGAATCATCCGTTCAGAGGTGGTTTGCAAACTGTTTACACAAAAATAAGTTTAACGCTCAGTACGTGGTATTTAAAAGACTTTCTACTCCTTTACAATTAAAAAACCAGTTTAGGTGTGTAATTAAGTCAATTAAGAATATTAAATCGAAACACTCACTGAATCCGGAACTGTCGAACGGAACTGTGTTTCATCATCGAGGACAAAAATTGCGAAACATTACATGCTTCGATTTCAGCAGAATTTTTAACTGGAAACTAGTGATTTCAGAAACATCAAAAGAGCACTTACTAGAAGGATTCAATCCAGGTTAGTTAAATTACATGCGTATAGAATTTTATAATTCCGCAGTGGATGGACGAAAGTCACGAAATCTAATGAGAATTACTAGGATGAAGAAGGGGATATACCCAAGTAAATTACTTTTATTTTCATCTCAGAATCCTTTACAGGCAACGTCCGGTAGTTAAATAATATATAAATGTGTTGTTAACATGTCGTGTTTGATGCTTCTTGTTTTATTACTGAGAATGATGAGATCATATATGATATTTTTATGATCGGCACTGCTACAAATTCTAGACTGATTTGATAAAAATGGTACGGGATGCGTTTACGCTCTGGTAACAACCGTGTGGGGAAGTGATTAAAACGCCGCTATCATGTCATCGTACAAATGACTTCGCATGGTTTATCAATCCAACTCCAGGACAGTTCGAGAAACGTATCTAACAGTTAACTCAAAGCTTTTCTTTTCTAAACCTAATTTCAATCATTTACAAGTACATAATTATACCAGTGCAGGTTTCGCGCACCACATACTTGACACACACTCCGAACTCAGTGTGTACTTCGTTAATTACTGGCCTTCTGTTTTCAATATGGCGGATACAATTATTACTTAGGTCGGTGACATTTAAGGGTATCAACAATGTAGCAAATCTGTAATGTTGAATTCTGGCACGTTATAGAACCGCAGTGGAACAAAAGTCCAACACTCTAGCATTTATTAGGATAATCAGCAGTTGGAATTCAGGAAAAATAAATACACATTAGACTTGACTGACAGTAAATATACGTGCCTGTTTGCCAAGACGTCTCTAGTTATTTTCAAAATATGAAAACAAAGAAACGTTATAAAAGGACCACTTGGAAAGTTTCCATCTAAGTAGACCTTTGGGGCCTTGTACGACGGATTCTGTCAATTTCATTCTTACTTATCTAAATCATGAAATGTCCACATAAATTCGTCCTTGATATTTCAAGAGTAACACAGCTAATGACTGCGGCATATATCGTACAGCAGATAGAATGGTTGCTGCTACAAGCAGATGGAAACGAGGTCAGAAGGGTACTCGCAGTAAGGAGATAGAGTATAAAGCAGGTGGATGAAGATGCGTGTACGAACCTTTTATCTTTATTGATAAAGGTATTAATATTATTATCTCTTTAACGCTCCTTTCACTGCTGTAAATTTTAAGAGACCCTGGAGTGTAACGAGCCGTAAACGAAAGGCATGAATATGTAGAGCCTAAACACTTCACATGCCACTAATCACAGTCGAAATTGAACCCACAATCTTCGAAATAGAAGAAAATCGACGAGACTAATTTGCCACTGAGGTTGCCTTGAAAAGAATCGTTAAAATTTCAAATCTAATGTGAGCTTGGCAGCAGATCTGCTCATTTGGGCCGAGTATTAGGCTAGATATCTACCGAGTTGAGTGGCTATGGAGTCAAGCTCTGCATTCGAGAGACTAGTGGGCTCCAACCCCACTGTCGGCTGTTCTGAGAACGGTTATATTTATTATGTATTTATGTATTTATTTATATACAATTAGAACATGCCAAAAATTATTTGTTCACGCAAATTCAAATAATGTTGAGCGTAAACACAAAAATAGAAGAAATAAATAAAAATAAACTTCTATCAAATATATAAAACTGAAACAATTTAAAATGTAAAAACATAATTTTTAGAAATATATAAAAATACATTGCAAATTAATTATTGAAATGTGCAATGTCATATAATAATGAATAACCCCTAACGTTGTAATGATATACTGTACATTTAAAAAATAAAACTAGCTATATAACACCAATGCAATCCAGTTGATTCTCTTATGGTAAAGCAAAGCGGCTTCCCAGATGATGCCTATTATAAGTCACACACTCATTATTATTGAAGGCGAGTTCTAATGTGTCAATTTGCGTGAATGTTTACAATCAAATGATTAGTGCACACGGAGATTGATCGAAATGGCTTTGAAATTTATGCTTCCTAGATATTCTGCAGGACTCTCACAAATTCCTCCAAAAGCCGCTTACAGTATTTGATCTTCTGTCACGCTATGAGAAACACAGGTATTTTCTGTAGTTCCCCATCTTCACTTCCAGGAAAATGCCGGGACAGTTCTTATTTATAGATCACAGACGTATCTTCCAACTCCTCGCCTAATTGCATTCACCATCATTCATTCCATCTTCATTAGCGCCTCAGCTGAGGTTGGTGTCAGGAAGGGCATCTGGCCGTGAAACATGCCATACAAAATTCATCTAACCTCATCCCCGACAGTAAACTGGACTAAGGAGCAGAAATAAACTTAGGCCAGCTGAGAGGAATTTGTAGACCTCCCTAAGCCTTTATCCGGAATGACTGAGAAACGTGGAGAATAGATCCGAAATTCTCTTTGTCCAAGGATAGAATCACTCATAATAGATTTTTAATTCTTAGCTTGAACCTTGCCTTAGTGTGGTCTACAGTATTACGTTACATGCTGTACATGTATACTATTTGTAGCTGTTATGACGGAAAAAGTATCAAACAACAGATGTGAAATTATGCGATGGATATTGACCGAAGTATTCGTTTAAAGTGAGTTTTGGAACGACTGTATACTGAATACGTTTGTCGGTCAGGGTGACAGCACTTGAACCTCCGGCTTTCCCCCTCAAACCGTGTCCTGTGTCCTCAACTCCATCAATATCGCTCGTATTCAGCCGAAAGATGAGTAACGGCCACGGGATGGAGGTTGTATTTACTGGGAAACATGCCAAAGCTTTCCAAGGAGAATTTAGGGCACATAGCCATGCTCCATTACAGAATCTGGAATATCTTTAATAGGTATGATTAGCAATTCCAAAGCGATAGCAGGCATGCATACTTATATTTCACCTGACCATATAATAATTCAAATTCTTAATAGGTCCTGTTACAGAAAAATATAATTTGAATCTACGGAACATTGATACGCATCATGAAGTTATTTATGGAATGTAGTTGTGGCTCGAGTTTCAAACAACAGAACTGCAATTCTCTTTTAAAATTAATTTCGCACCTCGTGCTACAAACAGAGTAGATATTATTTTTATAGGAACTAAGTTTACGCGCAATTGTATGCATTGCTGTGAAAGGCTCTCACACAGTGGTCCAGGCCTAGCAAGGCTACTGAATGTATATTTATCTTTCAATCCGTTAATTTTATACGGAGGTATTCTGCGCTGGCGTACAAGTAAGGTATGATTGAGAGGAAAGAGATCGTTGTTTCTATACGAGAGAATATTGCAGCATTTTTTTGTAATTTAAGTGTATAATTATAGACAATCATATCTGGATTGCCTCTAAATAATAAAACACCACATAGTCAGCGTTCCAACTTCCTCACCCTAGGCTTCATTTACCACCTATAACAACTCCTCTTTAGGCATCATGTGGCTAAATGAACCTCATTTTAAACTTCACAATATATTTATGTATCCTAACATGTCGCAGGAAATGAAGCTTATCTGATATATAAAAAACTGGATCCATTTCTCGTAAGAAATATTATTTATAAGGCATCGTGTTCTGTGGCAGAGGCTATAACGAAATATCAGTTACTTTCATTGATTTGTCTCAGTCTCACCTTTACTTTTGTTAGTATGAAGATGACTGAGATATGGGTGATGTTAATAATACCATTCTTTTTCATTCTTTTGGAATTGATCAACCATTCAACCAGCCTGTATTGACAATGAGTAACTTTTGTACGATATTTACTATTACTGCCATTTTATATGGATTGTGAATTAACATGATGAAATGAAGTTACAGATTTTAGATGAACACAATTATAATGTTAAAAACGACACACACCCATTACCCGTTTAATAATATACCCTTTATCCCAAGATCTCAAGGTGTGGCTAACATCTTTTCCCTTGGTACTCTGTGATACAGTATACCTTCTTTAGATCTACGAATAATGACTGTCTATTCCTCTCGTAGAAAATTTCAATTACCTGGCGCATACTGAAAATCTGATCTTGACAGCTTCTGAAACCTCAGTTGTGTGCATCCAACTTACTCTCAACCATTGATCGCACCCTCCCTTCCCAAACTTTATCTTAAAACAGTGATCACCACCACCACCACCACCACCACCACCACCCTTCAAAAGAGCAAGTGAACACCTTGCCTGATGTACTGATCAGTGAAATACCTCGATAGTTGTTTGCAATACTTCCTGTCCTCTTGTTTATATTTGAAAGGGAAATAAACCCCTTCGCATTGTAATCCGTGCAGCAGGAATATTCAGCCTGATTAAACCACAACCCGCTCTACAGCAGTGATAAAGCAGTTGCCGCGTCAGTCATTCATGCAGGCAATAAAAGTCTTAAGGCGGGTTGGCCAGCAGCGTGTAGTCTAAGGTAAGGAGGCTGATGCGCTTACGGACAGTGTTGACGAAGTTACGACGAACAAATTTAAAAGGAACGAGGAAAAGAGAATGGCCGACTATTAAATGTTGGGCATCATACAAGTATTTTAACGAAATTAATATGCGTTGAGGTAATGTAATTACAAACTAACTATAAAAAAGTGAGATCACCTTGTCATGTTAGCGGACACAGAACATTAACTCGTGTCCTTCATATTACCACAAACATTTATTATTATTGCGTTGTCAATTTTTTTTTGCACAGAATGAGTCAAGGGAGCGTCATTTACTGCATCTTGGCTAAGCGAGCTCCTTTGGTCACTAATGAATTTATCAGCTGAACTGAAATTTCTTTCGCATGTCTCATTGGAGACTGGAATAGACAATACTTTCTTCGCTAGCAGAGCAAGTCCTGGATATTCCGTGCTGTTATTTCTCCCTTATGCAAAGGTATCGTCAACATAAAGGAGATCTTTTAATTTAAAAATTGTTGTAGTTAGAATATCAGCATCTTTTATTCGTCTATGGTCCACGCAACCATTAACTCGTTTTTGACATAGATCTAAGAACCCATTTTTCCTACAGAGCTCGATAGCTGCAGTCGCTCAATTTTGCTATTGGCTTTACGTCGCACTGACACAGATAGGTCTTATGGCGACGACGGGATAGGAAAGGCCTAGGCGTTAGAATGAAGCAGCCGTGGCATTAAGGTACAGCCCCAGCATTTGCCTGGTGTGAAAATGGGAAACCACGGAAAACCATCTTCAGGGCTGCCGACAGTGGGATGCGAACCCACTATCTCCCGAATACTGGATACTGGCCGCACTTAAGCGACTGCACCGGGCGAGTTGTGTACTAGAATCCTGAAGAAACACCATTCACATTCTGATTTACCGTACTTCTGTTATTTTAATTTCAGTGGGCACTGTTCAATTTGTAAAATCAAACTTTCTTAAATACCACATATTCTAATAATTATTCAAATCTGTGTATGGGCTACAATAATGAGCCCTTGGTTACACTGCAATTCTCTGAAAACAGCACATCAAAGCACTTTCCATTTCAAAAATATTTGGGATGCAAATTTCAAGTGATTTGTCCTGAAAAAAAGAGAAACGCGTACTGAAATTTCTTTTACCTTGTCAATTTACGTCTGGTTATATGCGACGGCAATCTGTCAAGAATGCCACCTTAGGATATTTCTATATATCTGCTATGAAGATCTCAACGCCCAGGAGAAAAAATGAAATTCAATATTACCATGACAATACCCATATCGGTAAGGAAGAATACCCTGCAGTGATGCGCTGGAAAATACAGGTGGACTGTTTCAAGTGCCTGTGTTCTGGTTGAGTTACCCGAGAACTGCGATACAATGACACAAATAAAATCAAAACGTAGCAAATCTAAACAATTAACTTGAAAGTTGTAATCAGTGGAATTTTGGCTAAATAGTTACCTAACACCTCATTCACAAGATGTGAATAATATACATGAATGTTGTGAGAATGATCGTTGTTATGACTAGAAGGGAAAGTAATCGGGAGATTTATTGAATAAGGACAGTTCGAGAGATACCGAGCTCGATAGCTGCAGTCGCTTAAGTGCGGCCAGTATCCAGTATTCGGGAGATAGTAGGTTCGAACTCCACTGTCGGCAGCCCTGAAAATGGTTTTCCGTGGTTTCCCATTTTCACACAAGGCAAATGCTGGGGCTGTACCTTAATTTATTAAGGCCACGGACGCTTCCTTCCAACTCCTAGGCCTTCCCTATCCCATCGTCGCCATAAGACCTATCTGTGTCGGTGCGACGTATAGCAACTAGTAAAAACTAACTTGCAAAAAAAGTTCGAGAGATAGATCTGGTGGACTGTGTAAACGTGGTCCATAGATGACCGTAACGAATAAAATAAAGATAAATATATCATAATAATAATAATAATAATAATAAGAAGAAGAAGAAGAAGAAGAAGAAGAAGGAGAAGAAGAAGAAGAAGAAGGAGAAGGAGAAGAAGAAGAAGCTTAACGTCCAATCGACTACTTTAGTGTTTGAAAAGTAGGCTGTCTGTGTTTGGAATATTTTTCCTGAGAAATGTGTTAGTAACCTGCCAGTAAATTTCAAGCACCCGTCACTCGTTCACAAGTGCTGCTATATGTCTCGTGGCCCTTCAGCGGTTCACTCCCACGATCTTGAAATAAAGGAGGCAAGTTCCTAACTGGTTACTGTAATCATTTTATCTATAGGTTACTGCATCTAAACTCAAGTTACTTGCAGTATGTTAAATTATTTCCTTTCCTTCAGACAAAGCACAGTACACAGTACCGTATACCCTAGGAATCAGTTTAACATTACTTTTTTGCTATGGGCTTTACGTCGCACCGACACAGAAAGGTCTTATGGCGACGATGGGATAGGAAAGGCCTAGGAGTTGGAAGGAAGCGGCCGTGGCCTTAATTAAGGTACAGCCCCAGCATTTGCCTGGTGTGAAAATGGGAAACCACGGAAAACCATTTTCAGGGCTGCCGAAAGTGGGATTCGAACCTACTATCTTCCGGATGCAAGCTCACAGCCGCGCGCCTCTAACATTACTTAAAATGGACGACTTCACTAGGCACATTCCAGTAATATTATTAAAGAACTTATTTCTCCGAAAATAATACAAGTAGTCAAATACGAAAAACTTATCAGACCAAGGAAAGGTTGTTGTATAACGAAAAATACACCCACATAGATATGTACGCATAAAATTGTGATGTACCTAGATTTTACGTATGAATGTGCAAATGTGTGCGGAATACTTAAAGCACCCTGTACTTCGGTCAAGCTAGTGAAATGTTCCCCATTACTAAGACTTCTAATAAAGAGTACTTAGCAGATATATTTTATGAGGACATAAATCGTGTCATGGACATTCATGTACAACAACATCTGCTTCCTTCTACACTGAAAAAAATTTGATAGTGACAATAACAGATTTTATATTTCAGGTCTGAATTCAAGATTCATTGCAGCTGAAACTACGAATTTTTCTCAACAAACACTGGCAGTACTGTAGAAGACGAAGTGATGAAATTGGTCAGTTATGAGGTTGATTGCCTGTTAATTTCTGAACAAGATCATTTCCTTCGGATTCACAAGGAAGGTTAGAGTCTTTTAGTTGGCAGACATTGTACACTCAAGAAATCATTCCCTCTGAGTCACTTTCAAAGCAGCAATGAGAACTCTATCTCCTCCTTTCTTCTTCGACTTTTTTTTTCCTTCTTCGACCTGCAAGTTATGCGCAGGAAGGATTCGCAGCTTCATCACGGGGAAGTGATGATTTTTGTGAGTGATTTACTTACACGCTTAAAAGTATTTAAGGTAGTAGCTTCCTTAAGTATTCGGTTCACGTTCCATTGAGATGGGTTCCTTCCCTGGCTGATAGAAATCAATAGTAGGTTCACCTGCACATGAGACCACTTGCCGCCACATGCAAAGCGGAGCGAGGCAATAGTCGAGGTGTCACAGCCATATATCATGTCCCGCACGTTGCATCATGTTCAGATCCTTGTCATACTAGCTCATGAAATATGTGTACATCACATATATGTTATCTTCAAAATGTACGCACGGTGGAACCGTATTTCGTGTTTAGCATTACTGGCGGCTTTGTGATCGAGCTAAGTAGATAAAGGTATATAACAGCTTTGTAATTAGTTTTACATTACATTTACAGCATCGTTACTATAAGGACAGAGGTAGGAGAGAGTACATTTTTATCCTTAGATCAATGACTGATCCAATCAAACACACGAAATGGACTCCTAAGTGGTCATTATTTGAGATAGTATTGAGATTTACGAGTGAATGCATAACTACCAATGTGGATCAAAATGAAGTTCAGTATATGTTGGTAAGATCTGTAAAACCGTCGTAAAGTTTTCAGAAATATCATTCTACATCGTTCCGTCATTAACGGTTAGCACTATTACCTACCGTCCTCCGTGGCCCGGATTCGATTCCTGCTACTGCCAGAGAATTAAGAATGACAGGAGGGCTGATGTGTGGTTAAAATGGTTCATACAGCTCACCTCCATTCGGGATGTGCATGAAAAGAGCTGCTCCACCTCAGGACGAAGACACGGGCCTACTTACTTTACTTATTCTAGGTCTTGAGTTATGTAGCTATCAGCTTGTATTCGGGAGATAGTGGGTTCGAACCCCAGTGTCGGCGGTGTTGCAAGGTGAAAACGATTCAGTTCTCAACGCTGTAATGGACTTTTATGAGAACCCCGGATATAAGAATTCGACTGAGTGCTCATCGCATTGATGCCGGTGTTTTGTTTGTTCCAACCCTCTCCTCCCGGAAAAGGGATTCAGTGTGGTTTTATATACTTGATGAATGTGGAAGATTTTGTTTTTATTCCTCATAAGTACTTTGTGCTGACAATTCATACCTTTGTATGTGTGTTGTGAGTGTTCATTGTACATGGAGCATGACCAAATTTTGTTCCAACAAAGGTCAATTAAATAAAAATAAATAAAAATAAAGCATTGTGTTGATTCACTGACTAGCTCCTTGACTGAATGGTCAGCGTATTGGTCTTCGGTTCAGACGACCACGGGTTCTTTTTCCGGCCGGACAACGTATTTTAAACCGTGTATATTTCCTCCAGCTCGGGAGCTGGGTGTTAGTGTTCATCTTAACACACACCTTTGTTTTCATACAACACATGACACTAGAAACCAGAAGACAAATATGCATTGTGAACACATACCTCCACATAGGGTTGGCGTCAAGAAGGGCAAATGGCCGTAAAACTGACAAAGCTTAATCCGACTCCACGTTGTTGGGTAAAGGTCAGGAAGAGGAAAGAATTTACCGACTTATTTTCTATGTGCAAATGCAGTATAGAGTACTGCGTGTGAGGTCTTTTACAAGAAATATGCAACTAACACATTTCTGTTAATTGGTTCACTAGGATGGAGACTTACGCATGGATCGAATACCTCATACACTGTTAATGTGGAGCTCTAATTACTCGCTAATCTACTCTCCCTTGGAGTACATCTATTTACTTAACATGAGCCATTGATACCTCCGGACTCTAGGGCTGTTTCCACCATAAAATAGGTTCATTTCATGTTACTCAAAAATTAAATACTTCAACATTTATTAAACTAGGGACTGTCTACAGATGCTTAATTGTACTTTTTAAACAACTTCCGAGTTCAGTTCATCTCATTTATTTGGTGTATATCTCATCACGTTTAATAGAATGACTCTGTAGATTGATTTGAAAAGAACAGCACAACACGTGTAATTACTTCACCTTTGAGATTCACAACCATGAATTGCTATTTGCTTTACGTCGCACCGACACATATAGGTCTTACGGCGACGATGGGACAGGAAAGGAGTAGGAGTGGGAAGGAAGCGTCCGTGGCCTTAATTAAGGTACAGCCCCAGCATTTGCCTGGTGTGAATATGGGAAACTACAGAAAACCATCTTCAGGGCTGCCGACAGTGGGCTTCGAACCCACTATCTTCCGAATACTGGATACTGGCCGCACTTAAACGACTGCAGCTATCGAGCTTGGTACCATGAATTGAACAATGTGCACATCATTAATGTCCACCGAGCTCGATAGCCGCAGTCACTTAAGTGCGGCCAGTATCCATTATTCAGGAGATAGTGGGTTCGAACCCCACTGTCGGCAGCCCTGAAGATGGTTTCCCGTGGTTTCCCATTTTCACACCAAGCAAATGCTGGGGATGTACCTTTATTAAGGCCACGGACGCTTCCTTCCCACTCCTAGCCCTTTCCTCTCCTATCGTCGCCGTAAGACCTATCTGTGTCGGTGCGACATAAAGCAACTTCACAAATATTAATTTCGAGAGTAGATAATACCTAGTAATGTTCAGAATACTCCTGCTCTTTTGTCCAGCTGGAATTGTATAAACTGGAGTTGAAAGTCTCGCTATATTTCCCCTAATGACAACATATTCATGTTTGTGAAACAACTTCTGATCAACATCCTTATCCATCATTGTGTAGCTCCAGTGGATGCTGTACTAAAGTGGACATGGATGCATGCAAACTGCAAGAAATTGTGCGAACTTGCGAGATAAGGAGTTCATGTCAACTCCCAGAAATATGCATTGCCAATGGAACGAAAATCTCATAGACCTTCATAAACATCAACTGAACTTCGGAAACATGTTGTATGAAATCGACGTTATATCGACCCCCTTTCTCAATTGTTGATATGTACGTGTCGAAATAAATGCAAATTCATACGTATACTGAAATGGGAACTTCCTTCACATCAGCCTTATTAGATGATGGTCTCATCTGAAAAACATTTGATGTGTAATAAATGGAGTTGGAAGAAACCAGGAGGATCCTGCATATTGATTTTCACACGCGAAGAGAGTATCTTATTTCATCAAACATGGAATAGTGTAAGTGGGAATCGTATTTCAATGTAATGTTTTGTTCAAGGACGAGAGAGAAGGACGCTTTTGGGTTGGATACTATGTTATAAACTTAACAGAACAGTTAGTTAAAATGTCAACAGTAATTAACCTGTGGTGTGGGTTAAAATAATCGTCCTGACTGCCGTAAGATTAATAAAGTTGAGAAGAAAATTTTTATACCAGAAAGCATTAGTCGAAATTAATTTTGTAGTGCACTGCTGAAATTCAAAATATCCCTCCGAGATTACTCTGAAGTAATTGAAGAATAACTCCTGGCGTTAACATTATGCCACTGAGTAAAATTTATTAGTAGTTTGCACAGTAATTTTTAGTAGGTAATAATATTTCTAGCAGTTTACCAACCCCATTGGAAACCACTGCATTGGACCAGCGTAACCTTGAGGTCTGCATTCTTCTATTCCTGACCATAATACGTGTGCATAAAATTCGCATGCCTATTTTTACTGGCATTGAATTTTTACTGTGATTTTTAGAATTGTCGACCATGGTTGTAGAGTAGTTTCCCGCTCGGTTGTCACTAACTTAAAACTTGTTTGAGGGTTCGTGTTGGAGTACACTCGTCCTTGGGTAAGCTCATCAGTCCTGACGTATCGTATACGACATACTGGATCGTTCCATCCTTTCCAAGAAGCTTGGGACAAAAAGTGATTACGGCTTGTCGTATCATGTGCTATAAGCATGACACATCTTGACTATCAGTGTTATGTTTTCATTCTGAGGTATCATTGTTCCAGAGCTAAGTTACTGGAAACCTGGAAATTAAGAAAATACGATCATTAATAATTGAATAACAAATTGCAGACTCAGTAGACTCTTTACAATAAATTTATTTGTAAAATTAGCCCAAGATTTCTCCTCAGGACTGATCAGGGAAGCAACTGACAATAGAAATACATTCAAATGCCACTCTTGTCTGCTGATCACTTCTTTCCTTCGTGTTGTATTACATTACAGAATTCAATATTTTGACGTGGGCTTCAATTCTCGACGAGCAGGACTGAGTAGATAGGACGGTAGAGCGCTGACCTTCTGAACTCCTGCGGGACAAAAATTCGTCACCTTGGTGTCTCCTAAAACCTTAAAGGTATATAGTAGAACGTAAAATCAGTAACATTAAGTATTAATTTTAGACGTATCACCGCTGTCTTCCAGACCCAACTCAGGTCATTACAACTACAATCTATATATATAAAGTAGCTTGTCCTGACTGACTGATTGACTGACTGACTGATTCATCATCGCCGAGCCAAAACTACTGGACATAAAGAAATGAAATTTTGGGGATATATTCATATTATAATGTAGGTGCTCGCTAAGAGAGGATTTTTGGATATTCCGTCGCTAAGGGGGTGAAAAGGGGGGTGAAATTTTAAAATGAGTGTGTCTATATCTCAAAACATTAAAAGTTTACAGATGTGAAAATTGGCATTTAGAATCTTCTTTAAAAATAAGGAAACACGTATTTTTTTGTTTTCAGACAATCCCAATAGGAGGGGTGAAAAAGGGTGAAAAATGGGTTGAATGCCTTTAATCAGGATACCGCTACTTATATCTCAGAAACTGAAGATATTACAGACCGCAAAATTGGTTCTTTCAATCGCTGTCAAAAATAAAGAAACACATATTTTTTGTTTTTGGAAAATCCAATTAATGCGAGGGTGAAAGGGGGGTGAATTTTTAAAATGAGTGCATCTATATCTCAAAAGTTTTAAAGTTTAGAGATGTAAAAATTGGTATTTAGAATCTTCATTAAAAATAAAGGAACACGTATTGTTTTGTTTTCGGAAAATCCCAATAGGAGGGGTAAAAAGGGGTGAAAAATGGGTTGAATGCCTTTAAAGAGAATACTTATATCTCAGAAACTGAAGATATTACAGACCTCAAAATTGGTACTTTTGATCGCTTTCAAAAATAAAGTAACACATAATTTTTTGTTTTTTGGAAAATCCAATTAATGCGAGGGTGAAAAGGGGGGTGAATTTTTAGAATGAGTGCATCTATATCTCAAAAGATTTAAAGTTTAGAGATGTAAAAATTGGTATTTTGAATCTTCATTATAAATCAAGGAACACGTAGTTTTTTGTATTCGGAAAATCCCAATAGGAGGGGTGAAAAGGGGGTGATAATTGGGTTGAATGCCTTTAAAGAGAATACTTATATCTTAGAAACTTAATATATTACAGACCTGAAAATTGGTATTTGGGATCTACTTTAAAAATAAAGAAACAGGTATTTTTTCGTTTTGGGAAAATCCAAATAATGGGGGGTGAAAAGGGGGATGAAATTTTTAAAATGAGTGTATCTATATCTCAAAACTTTTAAAGTTTATAGATGTAAAATTTGGTATTTAGAATCTCCTTTAAAAATAAAGAAACACGTATTTTTTGTTTTCGGTAAATCGCAATAGGAGGAGTGAAAAGGGTGAAAAAGTGGTTGAATGCCTTTAATGAGGCTACTTATATCTCAGAAACTGAAGATATTACAGACCTGAAAATTTGTGTTTGGGATCTCCTTTAAAAATAAAGAAACACGAATTGTTTTGTTTGTGGAAAATCCAATTAAGAGGGGTGAAAAGGGGGGTAATATTTTAAAATGAGTGTATCTATATCTCAAAACTTTTAAAGGTTATAGATGTGAAAATTGGTATTTAGAATCTCCTTTAAAAATAAAGAAACACGTATATTTTGTTTTCGGAAAATCCTAATAGGGAGGGTGGAAAAGGTTGAAAAATGGGTCGAATGCATTTCATGAGTCAGTACTTATATTTCAGAACCTGAAGATATTACAGACCTGAAAATTGGTGTTTGGGATCTTCTTTAAAAATAAAGAAACACGTATTTTTTGTTTGTGGAAAATCCAATTAATGGGGGGGGGGTTGAAAAGGGGGTGATTTTTTAAAATGAGTGTATCTATATGTCAAAACTTTTAAAGTTTATAGATGTAAAAATTGGTATTTAGAATCTCCTTTAATAATAAAGAAACATATTATTTTGTTTTCGGAAAATCCCAATAGGAAGGGTGGAAAAGGGTGAATAATGGGTTGAATGCCTTTATTGAGGCTACTTATATTTCAGAACCTGCAGATATTACAGACCTGAACATTTGTATTTTGGATCTACTTTAAAAGTAAAGAAACATGTATTTTTTCGTTCTTTGAAAATCCAAATAATGGGGGGGGGGGTGAAAAGGGGGGTGAATTTTTAAAATGAGTGTGTCTACAACTTAAAACTTTAAAATTTACAGATGTAAAAATTGGTAGTTAGAATCTCCTCTAAAAATAAAGGAACACGTATTCTTTTGTTTCCTGTAAATCCTAATAGGAGGGGTGTAAAAGGGTGAAAAATAGGTTGAATGCCTTTAATGAGGATACATATATCTCAGAAACGAAGGATATTACAGAACTGAAAATTTGTATATGGGATCTCCTTTAAAAATAAAGAAACGCGTTTTTTAGTTTTTGGAAAATCCAACTAATGGCGGTTAAACAGGAGTGACGAATTGGGGTGAATTTTTTGAAAGACTATATCTACAGATTATCTTGGAAACGTAAAATGTTACAGACGTTAAAAGTGGGTGTTTGGAATCTCCTGTAAATGTAAAGAAAGAGAGGTGATTTGTTTTTGGAAACTCCACTTAAGGGGAACTCAAAATGTGTGAAATTTTAAAATGAGAATTTTTACAGTATATCTAAAAAATTAACGTGTTACAGAAGTAAAAAATGGTATTTTTTATCTCTATTAAACATAAAGAAACGTGTATTTTTAGTTTTCGGAAATACCACTTGGGTGGAGGGAGGGGTTAAAGTGACTGAAAATGGTGCTGAATTCTTTTAATTAGGCTACTGATGTCTCAAAAATGAAGATGTTACAGACGTGAAATTTGATATTTATAATCTGCTTTAAAAGTAAAGAAACACGTATTCTCAGAAAATCCAATGAAGGGTTGGGGGGGGGGGGGGGTGAAAGAATTGAAAAATTAATTGACTTAATTGTATGAGAATACATACATCTAATAAAAACTAAAGTTGTTACAGACGTGAAAATTCGTATTTGGATCTCCTTTAAAAACAAAGAAAAACGCGTTTTGGGAGGAAACCATCTTGGAGGGCGGGAGTGTAAAGGAGTTGAATTCCTTTCACGAGGACACATAAATCAAAAACTGAAGAAGTTAGAGTCGTGATAATTGGTATTTAGAGGATCCTTTACTATTAAAGAAACAAGTATTTTTTTGCGGGAAAATTCACTTAGGGGGGGGGGAGTAGTGTGAAATGAAGTGAAGAAAGTAAATTATTTTCATAGGGATACTTATATCTCAAAACTGAAGGTAATAGACGTGAACATTGGTGTTTGGAATCTCCCTTAAACATATAGAAACAAGCCTTCTTTTAATTTTTTTTTTGGGGGGGGGGAGGTTTGGTAAATTAACTTAACGGCGGTAGGGTGTAGAAGGAGGTGAGACCAATTGATTTTACTGTTATTAATATACTTATAAGGATCCTCCGTTGCTCAGGCAGCAGCGCGCCGGCCTCTCACAACTCGGTTCCGTGGTTCAAATCCCGGTCACTCCATGTGACATTCGTGCTGGACAAAACGGGGGCGGGACAGGTTTTTCTCCGGATACTCCGGTTTTCCCTGTCATCAGCCATTCCAGAAACACATAATAATAATAATAATAATAATAATAATAATAATAATGTTCCGGACCGTCATCAAATGTGCGGATCGCCCTGGAAACGGCTACTGGACGGGTAATGACTAAGAATGCAGTCCGGCCGCCGGTTCAGTGCCGCCAAGGCACCCAATATAACACCACGCCGGATCTCCTGAAGGATTTTATCCATATTAAAAATGATTATAGGAAAAGATGGCAAAGATTTACGTACACAATTGACCGGGAAGAATACCTGAGTCTAGCCCGGGAAGTACGAACTCGATTGCTGGAAAGGAAGATTGAAAAATGGGAGGAAACGTGCCGTAAAATAAGAGAAAACGAGTCAGATCGGGAATTTTGGTGGTTTCTCGCAGAAAACGAGTCAGATCGCGAATTTCGGCGGATTATATATCTATAACAATAAGCATTCAATTATAAATTTCAGTATAATACCGTAGCGAAGCACGGGTATCTTGCTAGTTATTATATATAAGTAGAAACAACTAATACAAATAATACAAATAATTTTCAATAGCTATTGATATCCTGCCATAGAAGTTGTAAGGTAGACATTTCTATGTGTGGTGGAGAATATTATAGTGTTATGAGCAGTGTACGAGTTACAGGAACGGTGGGCACAGTGACACCCGGTCCCCGACCCGAGCTGGACATTCTTACAAATTATCAAACGAGACTAAAAATAGGGAGTGTGATAGTGGAGTAGTATAGTCACTAGCTTCTCACCAAGGCGACCACGATTCGAATCCTGACCACTGCATGGTAGTTTTTGATATGTAGACTTACGTCCCTGTAAGAATAGAGGTTGCATGGCTATGATCACGACATCAAGTGTCATTTGGAACTACAAGTTGTCTTGCTTGATTAAGATTAAGCATTTCATTTAGGGCCTGAAATGTACAACATGCAAGATTCGAATTGATGTCAAGAATAGTAATATTCGGAATATTCCTTCCGGGCCGAGTAGCTCAGATGGTAATGCACTGGCCTTGTCTGCTCAAGTAGGTGAGTTCGATCACGGTTAAGTCCATTTTAGGGTGGTAAAATACGCCAGCCTAGTGTAGGTGGATTTACTAAATTATTATTATTATTATTATTATTATTATTATTATTATTATTATTATTATTATTGTTACCAAGTTTTTGTGGTAGTTACACGTGAAAGAAGGTGCGGGGTGGTGAACAGGTCTCAAGCTGCTAAAGTAAAATTAATTTAAAATTTAACAAGGTTATATTTTCTTTTCAAAACAAAGAAATAACAAGCATGGCAGGTACAAAGTAGCAAGTTCAAAGGGTAGTTACAATATTTACAGGATTTGGGCTTCGCGCCCTGACTTCACAATGCTAGGGCAATCAGCTCAGTTTTACCCCACACACACAAGTTTCAACAGAGGGGCAGAAAACCCCATTCATGCCCAGGAGCCCTTGCTCCAAATTACACTGAAAAGCCTCCACGAGGCATACAATACTCAATTTTCAAAAGAGCCACTCGCTCTCAAATTTAAGCCTCTCCCAGGCCACACCAAACTCCACCTTCAAGCTGTTCTCAACGGACGTAAACACAGGGGTAAAATACCCAATCTACTGAGGTCTATTAAATGAAAAGGAGGTTAATTAAATGACCTCTAAAATAACAATTTGAGAGGAGGCGAACTTGCACTCCTAATACACTTTGATTAAGACCTACTTGGCACTAGGCCGTTAATACAAGGGCTAATCCCATACTAAAGAGGTGACTTAAGAAGAGAACAATTTGTTTCACGTTAACGAAGAATAGGTTGAGAAAAATAAGTTCACCTCAAAACAATATGAGTGGGAGCTCGAGAGGGTTAGCACTCTCTATCCCAGTATGTAGCTTTAAAAGAGAATATATTAAAAGAGTAGTTACATTTAGGAAAAGGTTACATGGTGGAACGCTTCGAACCCGCCCCGAGAGTTAAACTGCTGAGCTAGCAAAGAAAGAAGTTATTAATCGGCCATTACCTTGTTGTTGACCGCTGCCGAGGAAAGAGGCGCTTCCCGCCTCCTGCTATGTACTTAATACACTGAAAGATGGAACAGAAGTGGCCCGGAGACCCTAAAATCAGCAGTTTATATACTCTCGCGGAAGTTTCTAGGCGTTAGGGGAATGATAACACCCTCCCACGAGGATTTTATTGGTTCATCCATAAACCCCCTACACAATACTAAGAAGAAACACATAATTGGTGGAAAATTAATTTAAGAAATTCGGGATAGGCTAGATTTAAAACAAGGGGAAAGACGGGGTTAATATTGCCAACTTAACCAATGACTGAAAGAAATTTAGCAAAGAACGAACATTTGAAATAAAAATTTCTCCAACAAAATAGTTCTTTGACTCCGCACTAGGGTGCACTATTGTTGATCTTCAGTAGTGTCCTCTAGAAGAGAAAGTTCACACTTCTTACTTCAAGCAAAACAAAAACACATCAAAAATGACACAGTTCAAAAACTCAAAATTTTCCACGTGGGGACATCTTCTGAGAAGGTAGCGAATTAATAGCGTATATAAAGTTCAGACTTCCTCCAGCAGAGGAGTTTCAACTGGCGCAAATTTTAAATTAGCGGCGTGGAGGTGTACCGCCCGGTACAATTATTATTACTGAATTCAGGATACAACTGTACTCTTGGTCTGATGCTTCTTCAGATAACTTTGTTTCGCCTCTGGAAACAATATTAACCATCATCATCATCATCATCATCATCATCATCATCATCATCATCATCATCATCACGGCCGAGATATCCGAAGTATCCTTCAGCAAGCCACCTCAGGCACCTCACTCGTAGCTGATTCTATTCCTTCTAGGTGGGACTGATATTTCCACGTATGTTTGGGACAGATACCCAGTGATATTAAGTACGCCTTATTATCCGCTATATTCCTCCGCACTTACTGAGGAAACCGAACTTCGGATATCGTCTGTCAGCGTAGGTAATTAAAAACAACGAGCCACTGAACAGTAGGCCTATGCCCTCTAGTCCTGTCACGGGGAGTGAGTTACCCCCCCCCCCCCTCACATACAGGACTGGCGTATATGAACCGGAATTTTTTGTTCCTTGCGGTAGCTGTTGTCAGTAGTGCATTTTGTAACTAATTATCGATAAGTTTGGGAAAGATACGTTGGGATTTGTACAAACCTCACATAATTTAACTGGCGATGGAGGGCAATAAAGTAGAGTTGGTAAAGGCGTGCTCATTTCGCTGGAAATAGGAGCTTAAATGTTTAGAAATGAGTCTTCTATTACTGCAAAGGAACATGACTTCGGGGTTTACTCAGTCTAGGCCTAGATCAAGAGTAAGTTATTTTAAATGATACTCATTTTACATCGCACCGTTATAGCAACGATGGAATAGGACAGGGCTTAGAATGGGAAAAGAGCAACCGTGGTCTTAATTCAGCCAGAGAAAATGTGAAACCACAGAAAACTATCTTCAGGAAAGCCGGCAGTGGAGTTCGAACCCACCTTCATCCGAATGCAAGCGGACGGCTACACGATCCAAAAGCGAGTACCAGGGTAATTCCTCCGCACAAAGGTAACTGGCCATAGAAGTAACATCTCGATCCCATTTAGTGCCCAGGTTACAGATAATGCAAATCTTTACCTTTCACTCCTTGAAGGAATACTATCGCCTGTAAGGAAATGATTTCGCTTTTCCATTTGGCGATTAATGACCGTAAGAAAATTCGCACTAAATTACTTCTCTAAAGCAAAATGAACCGGTGAAATTCGGCATCCTAGTTATGAAAATCTTCAACAGTAAGTAGGTTAAGAATCACTCATTACTTTTAATTGTGATACTCCTCACTCTAACATAACAATACAGTTGCCCCAGTTATTTGTTGAATATTTCTTCAGTTACTACAAATTGTAATTGACCTTAAGGTGCCGGAATTTCGTACAACCTGATCATATTAACGTGCCGGAAGCTAACAACATGGAGCTTGGTATTTAAACTTTATTAAACGCCTTCGATTTTAGCCGGAATAGAACCAAACACCTTGGGAACAGAAGGATAATATTCCTTGCATTTCCCTCGATAATCCGGGATCGGCACTAATATGATTAAGCCCACATGTGAATATGCTTGTCTCTCTGGTGGTTTACATATGATGTGTTTTATGTAAGTGGGGATGTGTATTAAAACGATCACAAATACCCAACCCCCGAGTCGGAGGGATTAACCAGACCCCATTAAATTCCCCGGCCCGGAATTGAACCCAGAGCTCTGTGAACCGAGGGGCCACTAAGCTGAGCAGCCAAGGAGCCGGACGGAGTAATGTTCTAATAATAGTAATACTAATAATAATAATAATAATAATAATAATAATAATAATAATAATAATAATAATGAAATTAAACGTGCTTGAAGTTCTATATGACTCTGTTGATACTGCGCTAGAGAACTCCATCTTTACACAAAGTCTGAACCGCGGCATGTAAAGAACGGTTCCATTTAAACGATTTGACATTCATTGGCTAGGATTCGAAACATAGCTGAGCTGGCGGGAAAGTTAGGACGAGTTTGCTCAGCTAACACACACACATCATTATTACCATTTTGGAAAGAAAGAAGGTAGCTTTGAACTAACATCATAATGGATTTAACCAAAACCCTAGACCCATTAGCATTAAGCGCATATGAGTATATCTAATCGATGTCTACATCTCTTAGAATCTCCACGCAGTAATGAACAGTAGGCCAGCACAAAGAGACGGTTCCGTTTCGTACCAATTAGCTGTGTTCCAAAGGGAATGGCATAGCTAGCACGCGCGCAAATATATCGCTTTGCTCCAGGGGAAATACTTAACTGTACACGCATGCAGTGTGGACGATATCAAGCACATAATTGCGATGTTTCCATTCTGATTACTTGAAAAGGAATGGAAGAATTGTTCATGAGTAGGTTAAATACCACGTACGAAGAAGACACATTTACATGCAGTATCACACTGATTGATTATGATTATTACTACCGCTAAAGAGGTCAAGCGCAGAGGTTATTCGCCTCTTCATACTGACTGATAAATCACATATATTCGGGAATAGCAGTGAAATGTTTTATTGTATTATTATTATAATAATGTTCGACTTACATGTAAGTGATTGCGTTCAGTCTGAAGTGTCAAAAAAAAAATACAAAAGGTATTCTTACGCTGGACATTTTAAAAATTGTGAGTGTGTCAGGTCGAGACATATGCAGTGCTAGAACGCTCACATAAATTAATTTTATTATTATTAATAGCAATAATAATCACATTGGTTTTACGTCCCATTAACCATTAAATTCTGTCTCACAATTCTTTTACGTGCTTGTAAATTACCCACAGGAGGTTGATAGTATTATGTTTGATATTTTAATTCGTATTTTAAATTATTTCTAACATTTGAAATAAGAAATGGAAATGTTCTGTAAGCGGGTAGAAATTCCTGTTGAACAATAAATAAATAAATAAATAAATAAATAAATAAATAAATAAATAAATGAATAAATCAATAAATAAATAAATAAATACATGTTGTTGTTGTTATTACTAAGAATAGCAACGAGACAAATGTATGTTTAAATCCCATTAACTGGAAGTCGTTTTCCGAGGTATGTGATACTACTTTATGGGCTGCTTGGTAAGTTTAACCTGCAATTGTTAGAAAGGAACAATATGCTTTTAACTAGAATTACGTGGTGATCCTCATGCTAGTTCACAGCGACTACTGTTACCGACAAGGAAGTAATGTCTTCATAAATAATAGTTTATCGTCAGTGCTGCACCTAGTAGGCGGGCTTTTATATCGATTAGAGGATCGCGTAACACCCACAGTGTCAAGAGCATCCTTCATCGCGTGCCTCAGGCCATGCTCATTCGCGAGCGCAAGGATGGAAAAGACCCCGAGTTTCTTCAAGGCACATCTTTGTGCGGGTATTGGCTCGCCTCCCGCGGAGATTGCAGACAGTGCTTCAGCACAAGTTCTCATCAACAAGCATGAGTTTATTTTAAATTCGTAAAAGCACCAAAGCTTGTGTACGGACGATGATAAGGATATTTTAAGAATAAGAATAAAAGGACAGAGAAATCCAATTATTTAAAAAGAACTTTTTGTCACTCCAGTATTTCTGAAATAAGTCCGATATTATAATACCCTAAGGCTGCTTATTGTGAATTGAAGGAAATTGTGACTAGACAAGGAATGTTTCTTCTGATCAACGTTATAGAATTGCTATTTGATCCAACTTTCTAAATTACGACTGAGATTGTCCTGACTGATACCAAGGAGGAATCTGGAGATTAAATTGCTTCGTGGGTTGGTATAGGATTCAAAGTGGAATGCTGACCAAGGGTCATTATGAGCCTTGGGCCTGCCAAGTCAACTGCAGCCCAGCCAAACCGCTTGCAGATAATTGAGTTTCACGTGGTCGGATAATGAACTATTAACGTCACACCGGCTCAGGTCGTACAAGCGATATTGTTTGACTTTCTGGACTGAGTTTGCTGCCTATTCACCTTTCGAGGGTGCTTGCAGTTCACTCCATCATTCAGACAGGATTGATATACTTGAATGCCCCTAGAAAGTGCCACAGACCATGCAATATTGATGATTATGGTGAAGATTCAGTTTGCTTTCTTTTCTCCATTTTCAAGCGAATATATCAGAATTATTTGTGGAGAAGATGGCATTGGTGGATGCATTGGTATAAGCACAGGTGATAAATATCAGGCATGAAAATCCACAGCCTGTTTCCAGTCATTCGAGCGGATCAAGAATGGAATGAATGAAGCCCCCATCTAGCGGAGGGGATACGAATTGTTCCGGCTGTCAAGGCCTGTCGCACTCCTCTGGGGCAATGATTAGTGAATGACAGATGAAATGAAATATTGGAGAGTGCTTCTGGAATTAAATGTGACAGGGAAGACCGGAATACCCAGAGAAAAACCTGACCCGCCTCCTCTTTGTCCAGCACAAATGTCTCATGGAGTGGCCGGGATTTGAACCACGGAACTCAGTGGTGAGAGGCTGGCGTGCTGCCACCTGAGCCACGGAGGCTCAAAAATATCAGTCATATAAATGACAAAATGTGTTTCGCCTGACTACTCTCATCTCTTGATGGGGAACAGTGCGCTCGAACCCCACTGTCCGCAGCCCTGAAGCCAATTTTCATACCAGGCAAATGCTGCGGTTATACCATAATTAGGGCCACGGTCGCTTCCCTCTCACTCCTAGCTTTTTCCTATCCCCACCATAAGACCTATGTGTGCCGGTGAGACGTAAAGCAAATAATAATAATAATAATAATAATAATAATAATAATAATAATAATAATAATAATAATAATAATAATAATAATAATAATAATAATAAAGAACGATAAGAATAACCATCATATATATACCTAGGTATATAAAATAAGAGCCCTGTGTGTACATTGCTCAGAATTTTAAAATAATGGTATTTCTGTATCGGTCGTGTCCACAGTGACAAGAAAATGCACTTTTTAATTTTCCGTCATTTCTGTCTAAGTATGTACGAGCGTCCGAGAAAATGGCTGAAGATAATTTAATGAAAATCGGTATGCTAGGTCTGGGAATAAGTTACTAAACTCTAGGCTTTCAATAATGTTTATTAACGTTGGATGAAATGGTATTATTACACAACAAAAGGTATACAGAATACAAGTACGAATCATTTATGTCTTATATAGTTATACAGGGAGCCTTCGTGGCTCAGTCGGCAGCGCGCCGGCCACTCACCGCTGGATACCGTGGTTCAAATCCCGGTCACTCCATGTGAGATTTGTGCTGGACAAAGCGGAGGCAGGACACGTTTTTCTCCGGGTACTACGGTTTTCCCTGTCATCTTACATTCCAGCAACACTCTCCATTAGCATTTCATTTCATTTGTCGGTCATTTATCTTTGCCCCAGAGGAGTGCGATAGGCTTCGGCAGCTGGCACCTTTCCTATACTCACCGCTAGATGGGGCTTCATTCATTCATTCATTCATTCATTCATTCATTCATTCATTCCATTCCTGACCCGGTCAAATGGCAGGAAACAGGCTGTGGATTTTCGTTTTCATAGTTATACCATATATAACTAATTCCAACTTTACGTTTGGAAAGTTCCACCTTTCCACCACTTTAGTAATAATGTTATTTCCGTTACGTCTCACTAACTACTTTTACGGCTTTTGGAGACTCGAGGTGCCGGAATTTAATCCCGCAGGAGTTCTTTTACGTGCCAGTAAATCTACTGACACGAGGTTGACATTTTTGAGCATCTTTAAATAACACTCAGCCCGGTTTTTCCATTACTTTCCACTAAATTCTTACGTCGTCGTCATAAGACCTATCTGTGTCGTAAGCCACTAACAAAAATTCTTACGATTTTCTTAGATTACAATAACATTAATTTATTTTAAAAAGATACCTTTTTTTTGGTACATCTTCAGCCGTGATCTTGAATGATAGTCAAAAATGTCCGACTCGTTGGCTGAACGGTCAGCGTACTGGCCTTCAGTTCAGAGGGTTCTGGGTTCGATTCCCGGCCGGGTCGGGGATTTTAACCTTAATTGGTTAATTCCTATGGCACGGGGGATGATTGTATGTGTTGTCTTCATCATCATTGCATCCTCATCACGACGCGCAGGTCGCCTACGGGAGTCAAATAGAAAGACCTGCACCTGGCGAGCCGAACCCGTTCTGGGATATCCCGGCACTAAAAGCCATACGACATTCCATTCCATAGTCAAAAATATAGAAGAAAAAGTAACATACGTAAAACACAATATTAAAAACAACTTGTCCGTGACTAAACAAAAGGTTTAAATGTCTAAAGTGACAATGTTTTTCACTTTGTTGTCACTATTTGTCACCTCTTAATGTAAAAGATGTGCTCATGAAAAGACACTTAAGAACCATCCTAAAATAAGAGGGTCTTAACATTTCTTAATAAATAATTTAAACAGTAGTGTGTAGCAACGCAAGTTCTTGTAGCATTCAACCAAAAAGCTAGCCCCATGCGCTTAGTGTGTGTGTTGTCTAGTGATGGTCGTAGTGAATTCTTGCTTTAAAGAGAAATGCAACAGGGCTACCACAGGTGTGATATCTGTTCGATAACCTGTGTCGATATAATGAGTGATTCTCAATTTGGATAGTATTAGAGTTGATATTAATTTTACCGAGTAAGTTACCACGCGGTTTGTGTCACGCACCTATCAACTTGCACTCGGGAGATAGTGGATTCCAACCTGTCAGCAGACCTGAAAGTTATCCGTGGTTACCCATTTCCACTCCAGGCAAATGCTGGGGCTCTAGTTTAAGTAGGCTCTTGGTCGCTTTCTTTCTACTCCTATCTCATCGCCGCCATAAGAACTATCTGTGTCGGTGCAACGTTAAGGGAATTTTAAAACAAAACTTTTTGACAAATGCTACTGGCTATTTGGGCCAATAGCCCCAGTTTATTGAGAAATGATAAACTTACTTCGATGAGTTGAGAAACCAATTTACTAAGATGTGTCTTTCGGAAAAAGTCAGCAAAGCAGTCTATATGGTAGCATATCATTCAGTCGTTTACCTTTGACTCTAACGGAGAGATCAACAATATACTCCTGAAATACCTTCTTCAATTCGTGCATGTGTGAAAATGTTCCACGAACTGCAAGTCAGTAGCCTGTGAATTGCAACATAGTAAAGTTCTCACGCATTCTTTGTTTCTGTGGTCCGTTACGAGTCATGGTCTTATCCGAGATTACCGTAAGTGTGAGGAAGGAGATACGGCATAAGGCCACAGTGAAGGCTAAAATCAGACCTAAATTTGGACAAGTGTGTCGATAGAGAAGTAAAACATAACGTTGATTAGGGGTTCATTGATACAGAATCAAACACCCCTGCAATTTTTTTCGAAGTCGCCGTTCATCCGTTACTGTATTATCAACAAAACGCAGGTCCACGGTATAACCTGCTCCTTCATGTTCGATAACCTTAGCTGCGATCCATTAAGAGCGTTTTACTTGTCTTCCTAGCGTAATAGTACTCATAAGAGGTAATGTAAAGGCAAGCCAACTTCATTAGAGTACGTAGGAATATTAAAGGAAACTTAGTGACATACGGCCAAGTTGAATCGAACCTGTTAACCCTCAGACGATCACATGATTCTCCCGTGCGCTCGACGTTTCGAAGCCATCTCTTGCCGTTAAATTGAAAATTAGAAGATGATTTAACCCGGTACATACAAACCACTGCTTGAATTTAAAACTAATAATACTGAACTGATGTCAAAACATAGAGTTTACATTAAGGCATCAACCATGGAAATCCCTTCAGTTGCTATCACACAATGTATATTCATTTATTTATTTATTTACAGCGAACCCTCACTAATTCGGACTAACAGGGATGAGACCTAGCCCAAATTACTGAAAGCTCGAATTATGGAATGTTTTCTAAAATTGTTAGCCGAAACTATAATTAGGAATGCAATACATGTACAAAGTATTTAATGGTTTAAATAAAACCGAGTTGAACATATTATTAAGTGAAGTATTTTACAGAATAGTTAATTTAAAAGCAACTAATGCTATCACAATAATCAACAGTACGATTAAACAAATTAAGGTTACAGTATTCAAGGGTTACGTTAAATGGGCTTGATAATGCGCAGTCTGAAATAAAACATGAAACTCTTTATTGGAAATATAATTTATATGCTACATTTAGGGTACAGTGGTACCTTACCAGTTACTTGCTGCTGTCATCTGAATCTATATTGATATGGTCCACCGCAGCCAAAGATGCACTGCTACCTGATGTTGATCCCATGGCAATACTGTCATCGCCAATATACACTACCTGATCGAACGCATCCGAACATCCCTATGCAATGCGGAATTGAACCCTACTTGTCACGATAGACGGACCCGCCAGTATGAAAGGAGGCGGCGAGCATTGTATTGCCAGTAAAGAAGCAGCAACAGCAGAATGGGTCGATCAGGAGAGCTCGGTGACTTCGAACGTGGTCTAGTCATTGGATATTTATCACCTGAATAGCAAATCCATCAGGGACATATCAACCCTTCTAAAGCTGCCCAAGCCGACTGTTAGTGAAGTTATTGTGAAGTGGAAAAGCGAAGGACCAGCCACAGCTAAACCAAGACCAGGCAGACCTCATTTAATGACGGACAGGAACCTTCGAACATTGCAGAGGGTGGCTGTAAACATCGCAAGATATCAGCGGAAGGAATGACTGTTGAGTTCCAAAGAGATACCAGCAGTCCAGCCAGCACAATGCCTGTGCGTTGGGAGTTATACAGAATGGGGTACAATGGTCGAGCTGCTCTCATAAGCCAAATATTTCTTTAGTCAATGCTAAGAGATGCTTGACGTGGTGTAAAGAGCGACGCTACAGGACACTGGATGACTTGGAACGAGTGATTTGCAGTAACGAATCACGCTATATCCTGTGGCCATCCGATGGAAGTGTTTCGGTTTAGCGAATGTCAGGCGAACGTTACTTGCAGTAATGTGTAGTGCCAACAGTGAAGTAAGGAGGAGGTGGTGTTATGGTATGCGGGGGGGGGGGGGGGGAGGGGTGCTTTTCGTGGTTACATATGCGGAAAGATATTGACAAATTTTCAACCGTTGTGCACTACGTACAGTAGAGGACAAGCCCGTTTTATTTTTACAACTTGTTTTTCTTACGTCGCACCGACACAGATAGGTCTTAGGGCGACGATGAGATAGGAAAGGCCTAGGAGTGGGAAGGAAGAGGCCGTGGCCTTAATTAAGGTACAGGCCCAGCATTTTCCTGGTGTGAAAATGGGAAACCACGGAAAACCATCTTCAGGGCTGCCGACAGTGGGGCTCGAACCCAATATCTCCCGGATGCAAGCTCACAGCCGGGCGCCCCTAACCGCACGACCAACTCGCCCGGTAGGACAAGCCCGAAGACGGTAATTGTTATTAGGAAGACAAGGCACCCTGTCATAAAGCGGCATTGGTCGGGAAGTATTTTGTGGAAAATAACAAACATTAAACAGACGGACCTGCCCAGATTCCCGACCTGAGCCCAATGGCACACCTTTGGAATTAGTTAGATACAGGGCCTCTCAAACGCCCAAGCGTGCAAACTGAGGTGCAGAGTTCCTGTGCACAGTGCATCGGTCCCACTCGGCTCAGACCAACGCTTCGTCTCTGGGCTACTCGGCTAAGCTCGGCTGAACTCGGCTCGGATTTGGAGCTCTACGGACCAAGTGAGAAATAGGGAGACAGGCGGAACGAGCGAGACAGGCGTGGGGAGAGACAGCACTATTGCTCCAAATCGAGGAGTGGGGGTCTGCACTCTGGTCAACCAAGCGAAGTCGTCTTTTGCACCGTGCACAGTGCATGCAAATCCATGTGCATGCACCCTGAGAGGCCCCGAATTGTTAGAACGCAGACTTTGTTCCAGACACCAGTCTACCTTTTCTGGTTTTGGCTATTAAGGAAGAATGGGCTGCCATTTTTTCACAGACATTCAGACACCTCACTGAAAGTGTGCCCAGCAGAATTAAAGCCATCATAAATGCGAAGGGTGTACCCACCCCAATAATAGGGATCGTGACACGGGTAAAGTATAAGTGAATCGTTTGTTTCAGAAACGACACTTCTCCAACGTACCAAATTGTTCTTGATGATGATGATGATGATGATGCTTGTTGTTTTAAGGGGCCTAACATCGAGGGTCATCGGCCCCACCAAATTGTTCAGAAAACAGGAAAAACTGTCTGTAGTGTGTAATGTCATTTCTATCCTTCCGATATTTATTATGCTTATTCTACTGTTGAAATGACTATGCCAGATAGGTTGTTTGTATGAATTAGTCCAAAACGTTCCTTTACAGACTTTGTTGAAAATGGTGGAGACGTGCTGTTTCTGCAACAAACACCATTAATGAGAATATAAGGAAGTGTAACATTGATTTTAACGTCATTTCAATTTCAAAAGGAACTTTATTTGTACTGAGGAAATACAGTGTTTAAACCCATTATTTAATAGTTATTTGTAAGACTTACTTATTGGCGCATATTATAATTAGACGACATTGTATAGGAAAATAAACAGAAGAATACTCCTTTTATGTCACTTTCCAAAGTTCAGTATATATATAAAACCAAACACAACATATTACAAGTAACATGTAAGTCTCTTATCATTGAACAATGCTTCTCACTTCTATTGCGCTGATGTTGTCCATGCAAACAGCTCATTATAAAACTCTGGTATGCAAGATTCCAACTTCTTTATGTCTGCTAATTTAGTTTCATTTAATGGAACACAGCCTTGTGGATAAGCAAGTCTAGTTGGTAACACAGGAAGACGGTTTCAGAAATAAGCAGCTTGAAAGTATGAACGCACAGTCCATCAATATAGTATTTTCCTAAGACATGATTTGCCTCATACTGAAACTCCATAAATTGATTTATATGAAACGCGATTTTTGCATCTCTTTTCACACCTCTTCCTAGTGACTCAACTGAAAGAACTGACACAACTACTTTGTGAAGCGAGCTGGTTTGAAGTAAAAACAACACCTCTCCAGCATAAGTGTTCTTTCTGCACAAAACGGAAAATTGCATTCGCGACTGACAGGCAGAGATATGTGGTAGAAGTGTTTTCTCTGCACAAAATTGTAGCCCTTCGTGCATTAATCTTGGCAGTATTAATAACTCATATAGTGTCAAAAAGCGGAGAAGTGCTGTTTCTGCAACAAACGATTCAAGTGCAATTTCAGTTAAGTGTCCGGATACTTTTTTTTTTTTTTTTTTGCTAGTTGCTTTACGTCGCACCGACACAGATAGGTCTTACGGCGACGATGGGACAAGAAAGGGCTAGGACTGGGAAGGAAGCGGCCGTGGCCGTAATTAAGGTACAGCCCCAGCATTTGCCCGGTGTGAAAATGGGAAACCACGGAAAACCATTTTCAGGGCTGCCGACAGTGGGATTCGAACCTACTATCTCCCGAATACTGGATACTGGCCGCACTTAAGCGACTGCAGCTATCGAGCTCGGTGCCTGGATACTTTTGATCAGGCAGTGTATGTTGATAATGGGAGGGGGATGCGTTCGACATATTCGACATATTTGCATTAAGATAAAGCGAGATGATTCCCGATATAATATTTCGGCGTTTTAATTCGCGATTGAAACCAGTCCGAATTATGGCGAATTCCGAATTAGTTAAGTTCGAATTAGTGATGTTTCACCGTATTTTACTCTTTTAAAAGGAAACATGGATATACGAACAATGCAACTTTTACCAAGGCCCAGGGATTACGTTTTGAAGAAGGAGCCATTTTCCAAGGTCGCACGATGTACTGAAATCCCACAATTGGTGTTCCGTACAGAATTATACCGTGTGTGTAAATTAGTGTAAAACATTTAGGATACATATTTCTAACAACAAAACATTTCAAAACTCTTCATATTTGTTGTTTGGAATTTTCGCAAAATATCTGACATACATTTATATACCCCGTGTATATCAGGATGAAGTGTGATAAAAGTTGTCTTTAAAATGACTGATGTTGTTCACTAACACAAGCGTTATGATCCAACTTACGATGTCTGTTCGTTTAGTAACTTCGTGACCCAAATTTCAGCTCTCGTGAAACAGACAACAGAAAGAGCGGCACGTGAAATACTAGATCACGTGAGTTAACGTTATGAAATGATCCAGTAATTATAGCTTTCGATGGGGGAAAACGATAATCTGTATCTGCATTATAAATCTCTTACACCTGTATCATAAACTATTTACTACGTCTGTTTAATGAACATTTGTTAGAACTTCAAGAGATTTACATAACCGGGTCACGCTCGATATATTTCTTTTGCATATTTATGTAACAATAATAATTAGAGGAAGAAAATAAAGAAAACTGAAATGCCACACTGGGTGGCTCATAAGGTAGAGCACCGGCTTTCCGATCCCTATGTGGCACGTTCAATTCTGGCTCAGCCCGGTTTATTTGAAGGTGCCCAAATACCTTAGCCTGGTGTTTACTGACAATTGAAGAACTTTTGAGGGGCATTATTTATTAATTATTAATAATAATATACACAATTTTGGTCACCCAGAATTACAGTTAACACTTATCAACCTTTCTGGATTTCCAGGACTTCACCTCTCGTTGGAGAACACGGTTCTTTAAATCGACATGGTGACATATACTGTATGATTGGGCATTCACATCTTATGCTCCAAGTTGTAGGATGGAATTTCAACGCAGTCGTTCTACATTTGAAGGTAATCAGATACAAGGGACAAATGTCCTTAGATTTACAGACTCGGTAAGAAATTTCTTTCAGATTAAAATTCTGTTACCTTGGTTTATCTTATTTCCGTTCTCTAATAATTGTATTAAATAGAAGAAGAATAATTTACAATAGTGTTCCTAATTGGTCTCACCAGGCCATTGTGAGTAATCGATAAAGAGTTTCTCACCACTTAGTTAGAATATATTGCGCATTTATCCAGGGGATTTTGAACTGTTGTTCATTAACTGGAATTTCCTTCAAGTCAAAACCATTTCTACTAGAAATTCACTATCTCCACTCTCCGTATATACAAAGTTTGGTTAGTTCAATCACCGTTGATAGACAGAACCACGGTCTACGAAACATACGTCCTGGTACTGTATTCCCCAGTGTTTATCACCCCTTACCAGGACGTAGTCATAATCTAGGGGCTTTCCTTGTCACGGTTGAATTATGTGTTGTCTCCTTCATGTTTGTGACTTGTTCTGCATTGTTTCCACTATAGACAAATTCATCTCCTTTAGGTCAACCATCAGTTTGAAGTCAATGAACTTATTGTATATTGCAACCGAGTTCGATAGCTGCAGTCGCTTAAGTGCGGCCAGTATCCAGTATTCGGGAGATAGTGGGTTCGAACCCCAATGTCGGCAGCCCTGAAGATGGTTTTCCGTGGTTTCCCATTTTCACACCAAGTAAATGCTGGGGATGTTCCTTAATTAACGCCATGGACGCTTCCCTCCCACTCCTAGCCCTTTCCTGTCCCATCGTCGCCATAAACCTAACTGTGTCGGTGCGACATAAAGCAAATTGCAAAAAGGAATGTCCATTGTTATTTATTCTTCTTCTGTTGTTCTTCACGGGTTCCACTAACCTTTAGACAACATTGAGTGACTTATTGCTTAGAAAATAAGGGATCTCTGACTGGACACCTGCATATTAAGTACTTCCAAACTGAAGGTATAACAAACTCTAACATCAACTACAGAAAGTATTTACATCCCACACCTGGCTGGTTTCCTGGGATTGTATTGGCGCAACGAACATCTCCCGCTGACACCAACCAGCATTTCGTCAATTGTCAAGTTTGTCACCAAGGCAATAGTGATTTTGGGCATTAGACTTAAATTGCTAAAAGAATTACTCTAATAAGTGCCAGTTCGTTAGTTTTCTTTCTTGTTTCCCTTGTTTAGTTGTAATCAAACATCGGGCATCGCAATAGAAACCTAAATCTTCTTAGACACTACACTAATCTAAAAGTGTCAACGCCATTACCGCCTAAACCCCATAGATCCATCAGATTCAAATGGCTGGCATCGTATGCTTCTGCTAGATACGGAAGGCAAATGAAAATGTTCAAATCTTTTAACATACCTGAGGAGATAGTGGGTTCGAATCCCATCGTCGGCAGCCATGAAGATGGTTGTTCGTGATTTTCCACTCTCACACTAGGCACATGTGGGGGCTGCAACTTAATTAAGGCCACGGCCGATACCTTCCCAATCCGAGCCCTTTCCCGTCCCTCCATCGCCGGATATATTTGATGTGTTAGTCCGACGTTAAACAAGTAGAAAAAGAACATAATGTCCCTGAACCTCTGAAACATATTTCGAATATTCAGTATGTACTGGTTGGTGAAATTCGCTATAGAATTCAGCATAAAGTCATCAATGAAGAGTTTCTAGGTATCTTCACCATCATATACATTTCTGGCGTCGCCTTTGATCCCCGGAGGATGAGGCCACGTTCCCTAATTGTCTTCACTGGAAATTTTTCACCACTTCCAGGATTTAACAATTATACTTCCTCTTTTTCTTATTGCGATAAAACAGTCACAAATATTATTTCTGTCATCCCAACCTTCATTTGAAAACTGCTCATCACTGTCATCAATTTCGTTCCGCTCTCTCTTCCAGCACGTTCTGCTTCTGTGTCAGTTTCCTCTTCACTATGAATGTCACTTTGTTTTTCGTCTTCGTCCTGAAGCAACCTGACTACCACATCTTCTAACTTTGTCCAAGCAATAAGTTATATTTGAATCCATACCTTAAAATATGAAAGTAGTAGCGGCGATATCCCAGATGAGAACCTGATTTTACATCTAATTTTCATGTCAAGTAAGATGTTTTTTAACTCGTATAATTCTCTACGGAAAAAGATTCACGTTAAACGAAAAGAAAGTAATGAAGCCAGAAAATCGTAGGTGTTTAGTCATGGCGATCTCCGAGATCATGAAGGCTCGTGCTGGTAACAACGACCATGCATGTTGCCTGTGAAGTCATACTGACTAGTGCCAGTTGTTGAGATAGAAGAGAGTGGGAAGAGCAATATAGGGCAGCCAGCCCTTTCGATGATACAACTAGAAAGGTCTCTTCCAGATCTGTCAGATCATCCGCGACTAACGCCGGGTTAAAGTGGCCTGCTTCACAGGCTTGTTAATCGCGAAGAACTCTGAGATCACTCTTTATAAAATGTACCTCAATCGATGTAGCTACGTTCCTTAATTATCATCAGAATACGTAAGAAATGAAGATAAATAAATCAAGGAACTTGGCAGGAAATTTTTCATGACTTAAACAGACCACTTATGATACAAAATAGACTTTATTTACGCATGCAATCTTACATCTAAAATAAAATGCGCTTGGAAATAAACTTCCTATGAACTGCCTAAGTTCTCTTTGGAAAAAATTACAAGTCCCCTCCGTCATAAATCGTCTTCGACTTCACAGTTCAAATGATCGCAATCTGGCTGACAGCGCATTCTACAGTGCTGCAGACACTGGTAGACATCACAAACGTGGCATGTGCTTCTTGTTATCTCCTGTTCCTTTCCAAATGACAAGTCGCATAATACGGTAGTCTCTTCACAGCTGCAGTAGCGTGAAGAGTAAAGATGGAATCTCCTTCCGAAGACATTTTTCTCATCAGTACTGCAGAAATTGACATCGTTAGGCCGGTATTATGCATGTTGCGCCTCCGAATCTGTTCGGAGGTCAATTTGGAAGAAAACGTACTTAGAAACTGTCTCCTGAGTCTGACTTTGTTTGTGTTGCCTGTGTAAATGATGTGCCTAATTATACCAGCTATGTTCATAATAGTGAAAGAGAAATTGGCTAAGGCTTCGTGGTACGAGAAATACTAAAACGGCCACCTTCCAGTCAACAGTCCACTCCTCCTTTGATTTATTTATAAAAAAACGTAATAACTCCTGGCTTTTTTTGCATCACCCTCGCCGATTTTGCCATCGTTATGAAGAATGGAGAACAGAATAATTACATTCAGCTCCTCCTTCGTACAGTAGAGAATTAGAGTTCCATTCTCGTGGAGTCCAAATGGAGATTTGAATCGTTCTTGTGGATTCTTCCTGAACTCCTGCTCTTTTCAGGTAGACCCCAATGGAGATGAGCTGCATGTACCATTTTAACAACATACCAGCCATTCTACAATTCCTAAATCTCTGGCAGTACAAGGAGTCTAACCTGGGCCCCTAGGATGGCAGCTAATAGTGCTAACCGCTACGCTACCGAGTCCTGGAGTTAACAGCTGTAGTTCCATCATGAGTGTGTGACGTAATCTATATATATAAAATAACAAGTCCTGACTGACTGACTGACTGACTGACTGGCTGACTGACATCATTGCCGAGTCAAAACTACAGGACATAAAGAAATGCAATTTCGGGGATAAATTTATACTGCAATGTTGGTACTCACTAAGAGCTTGAAAAGGGAGGAGGGTGAATTTTTAAAATGAGTGTATCTATATCTCAAAACTTAACAGTTTAAAGACGTGAAGATTGGTATTGGGCAACTCCATTAAAAACAAAAGAAACGCGTATATTTTGTTTTTGGAAAATCTACCTAAGAGGGTGAATATGAGTGACAAAGTGGGTGATTTTTAAAATGAGCATATCTACAGTATACCTCAAAACCGGAACATGCTACGGACGTGAAAATTGGTACTTTTAATCTCTGTTAAAATAATGTAACACATATTTTTTGTTTCTGGAATTAGTACCTAAGGGATGGGGGTTAAAAGAACTGAAAGGATTTGAATTATTTTTATTAAGGTACTGATATCTCAAAAATTATAGATGTTACAGACGTGAAAGCCGGTATTAGGAATCTCCTTAAAAATAAGGAAACGCTTATTTTTTCGGAAAATATACTTAAGCGGGTGTAAAAAAAGACTGAAAAAGGCGTTGAAATATTTTTACGAGGATATTGATATCTAAAATTTAAAGATGTTACAGGCATGAGAATTTGTATTTGGAATCTTCTTTAAAAATAAAGAAACAAGTATTTCTTTGTTTTCAGAAAATCCACTTAAGGGTGAAGTGGGTGAAAATAAGTGAAGAAAATGTTGAATTCCTTTTATGAGGATACTTTTATATAAAATAATTAAGGTGTTACAGATGTGAAAACTGGTATTTGGAATTCTCTTCATGAAGTATACTTATATCTCTAACGGAAGGATCTTACGGACGAGATAATTGGTATTTGGAATCCCCTTTAAAAATGAAGAAACACTTATTTTTTGGGGTGGATCAACTTAAGGGCGTGTGTAAAAGGAGTTGAATTCTTTCTTGAGGATATAAGTAAGACGTGGACTTAAAACAATACACCCCTAAGGGGGTTTTGACTGGGGGATGAGGAATCATGACAAAAATTTGCATTTTTATGAAACCGTTTGAATTACGAACTTAAAATTTCAAATGATATCCTAGGTGTTAAATAGCACAACGCTTTACATAAATTTGACCCCTAAGATAGTTAAATGGGGGTTAAGATCCGAAAACAGATATATTCATTCTTTCCTCCGAAAAGATCTAACGTACGAAGACAAAATTCCAAATAGCGGTATATATTTCAAATCCTAGGTATGAAATAGGAAATATTTTTAAACATTCCACTCCAAAAGTGTTAAATGAGGTTAGCTCCGTAAACGAAATTATTCATCCCTGGAAAAGTGTTTGACGTACAAAGTTGTAATTATTCGAGAAGGTTTTTCTTATATGCCCTAGGTGTAAAATATCGTATTCTTCTAAATATTTTTTTTTGCTAGGGGCTTTACGTCGCACCGACACAGATAGGTCTTATGGCGACGATGGGATAGGAAAGGCCTAGGAGTTGGAAGGAAGCGGCCGTGGCCTTAATTAAGGTACAGCCCCAGCATTTGCCTGGTGTGAAAATGGGAAACCACGGAAAACCATCTTCAGGGCTTCCGATAGTGGGATTCGAACCTACTATCTCCCGGATGCAAGCTCACAGCCGCGCGCCTCTACGCGCACGGCCAACTCGCCCGGTGTGGGAAAAGGTTCAGCGTTACCATAAGTTAGCATATCTCGGCTGTAGAAGACGTTGACTAAGAAGAGTATTCAGCCAATTAGGAAAAGAGGGTGTGGCCAATATGAATTCTGGACTGCGCGGAATTAAAATCCCAGGTTGACCAACATAGATTTCTGCGTGAAAAGTACACGGATATAGAGGAATCAGTTCTGTTATTTGATGGATTTCCACAGGTCTGAAAGTGTGAAATAATTAGGAATACGCTATACAAATTGTTTTGAGTCATTTTGGAGTCATCAGGAGTGTGTTTAATGTAAATTTCAATTAACTATAAAAGACATTGTGAATACCAAGCACGCTGTTGGTAGACCATTTTAACATACGGGAATCTCCTAGCGTTAGCCAAGCTTCCTAAGCGTCCCAAGCATTGGGAGCGTCATTCTGATTGCATTAGTTGCCGGGAGCGGACATTCTGATAGAGTGAGTCGCCGGGAGTGAACGTTGATCTATACTGCTCAAACACTTGTGCGCGAATGTTGCCACGTGTGTCTTTTCGACCGAAAAACAGTGCATCTAGTCGTGAAGTTTGCTAAAATTAACTGCTGCAGTGATAAATTGCCGATTATATTATGACGCAAAGTTTTACTCTAAAGTAATAGACGGTAATGTCAGCCGCAGACTGGTGAGTGAAGAAGAGACTCTCCGCTGCATTGTATTTCGGTCGCGTATCGCGAGGACTTTCGTACCGAACCGCGAGCCGCTCTAACTAACTGTGTTAACCCTAACATGTGTATTCTGGATTTTACGTGTGTTTGTTATGCCAGATTAATATTGACTTAGTTCACGGCTAACAAGGGTTTATTCGGCACGTGCATATCGAGCGGTGAAGAGGTATTCACCTGAAGTCTTCTGTGTTGCAGTGTACAGGAACTTTCATCAAGAAGATGGCACCGCTCATACAAGAACGAAGATTGTTTCCATGTGTTAAAGCTGTGCAGATAATGGAGTAACCTCATACCAGTGCAGGGATGTGAGCCACTGCCGATGTCCAGGGAGTTGTCAAAGATAAGGCGCATGTTTTACATTAAGTGGCATGTTATATAAATTAAGTTTAATACTAGTGGAGATTAGTGTAGGGATTTTCTTTAACGTAATTTTTGCCGGACGGCATGTGTATATTTTACATTTGTGATGTTGTAGATACGGATAGAAGGGGCATGCATGATCTCTTTGTTTTTCTTTTACTTTACGGTTAGTTAGATGGGATATTGAGGGAGTTGTTAGGATACATTTTGTTTTTGTGTCATTAAGCAGGTTACTTAGCTTAGGATTATTCCGATATTCTTGTATGTTAGCGATAGGAGGATTAGATTGCTAAGATCATCCACATTCCGAGTTAAACACTTGCTGCGTTGAGAGTAAATTCAATTTTTTCATTTAGAAATATTAGTAAGAGTTAGATTGCATGACGCATGTTATTTCAGGAGCTGTGACACCTGTATAGCTGCATCGCAACGTTGACGGGATAAGGATTCTTCCAATGTGGGTTGGAAACTGTTTCCTACAATGATTTGAGTGGGAATTGAACCCGAATTTATAATGAGAGAGGCTGATGAGATGTTAAGAAATACAAGAGAATTTAACGCATGCTGATTTATGAAGTTGATTATGCAGGCCGATTGCATGCCTGATGATGTGATGAGAATTAGGTGCAGGGAGTATAGTCATGCAATTGTATTCCGAGAGATTATTGAAAATCAGAATTGACGGGAAATTAATGTCAGGCCAGTGAATCTGATGTGTATGTTGAATTATAATAGCATGCTAGCAAGAAGTACGATTGTATGTGAATTTCCAAGCAGTTGAGGAAATACGAGCTCGCCTTACAGGTTTACTTACCAGCCGTGTTTGTATAGACAGTGTGAAATGAGCTGTCGTTTCCGTAATACAATCTTGTCGAGCAGTCACCAAGCCCTCAATGCAGTATTGAGTTTTAACATTTCTTTTCAGCCCACAGCACAGCAGGAAATAGGTGACAGATGAACGCATTTTCTGGTGCGCAAATGCAGCAGAAGAACGGAATGTTGCCCATTGCTTTACACATACTAATAAAGTATAATATTTGTTTTCTCTTACAGGATAGTGTTTTGTGCAATTTCGTGTTGTTTTGATATGTTGTCTTATCGTTTAATGGGGAACAGCCCGCGTGCTGAGTGAGTGTTTGTGGTCAATCTAGTGCCTACTAGATCTTTTTGGTGAACCGCGATTCACGTCGTGTCAGTGTAGTATGTAAGTTTTCCCTTTCTTAATCCGATGTAACTGTGAGCTTGCATCCGGGAGATCGTGGGTTCGAATCCCACTGTCGGCAGCCCTGAAGATGGTTTTCCGTGGTTTCCCATTTTCAAACCAGGCAAATGCTGGGGCTGTACCTTAATTAAGGCCACGGCTGCATCCTTCCAACTCCTAGGCCTTTCCTATCCCATCGTCGCCATAAGACCTATCTGTGTCGGTGCGACGTAAAGCCCGTAGCAAAAAAAATCCGACGTAAATATTCGAGATACATTGATCATATTGTGATTATTATACATACAGCGTTGTTAAATGCCACTAGTATTTTCATAGTTCATATCATGTCCCATTGCGTCTTAATTTTCGTGTAATGTTAATTTCTGCGGCAACTCTCCTGAATTTTATTTCCGTATCATGGTGATAATTAGAATTGGGTTACTCTATACGAATCAAATATGCGTACGCATACAAATACGAATATAATTATGAACATGCACATTGGACAATGATGTGAATTCTTTTTAAAGTTCACAAGTATTTAATGTTATGTTTGGACTTTCATTTTGCATTTCATTGATTGCGTACTTAACGTTTTTTTAATCCATTTTATTTTCTATTTTATTTATTTGACAAGGTTATACTCATTTATTACCTGAATGTTATTTGTGATAGTATGATTCGGGGTTAATTTATGAATAAACTCATCCTACCCTATATTGTTGTTTCTCATTCGAGTTAAAACCTCCATTCCCTGTCATATACTTGTAATTAAGTGATAAACTTCGAGATTTAGACCTACCCTAGACAACCAACCCACTTCTCTGCCCAAACCTGAGTACCCCTGGGTACGGTACAATATAATATGGACCTGTACTCCTGAAAAATACAAAACATGACAGAGTGGCATATTTTACCAACATTTAGCCAAGTATTTGTACTGTATATCGGCCCGACTAAAACAAACAAAATGAGATCTGCTGCTTTAAGTGATAGTTGATACCAAGATGGTAACCACACGGCCTCCCATTTTACATTCAATCGAAACCACAACATGTGACTTTCATTCAAGAATGCCCCGTGCATTGGCCGAATTTGAAACTTATACACCTGCCTGAGAAGCCAATGATGATACCACTCACCTTATAAATTAAATCGGCATCATCTGGGCAGTACTGCCTTTCATTGTTCCTTATATTCTCGCAAAATTACGTTATATTGTAGGCGTGCGATACTGAAATTTGTTTGAAAGTAGATTATTGTTGGCTTAATTAGTCGTCGTCGTCATCCTCCTCGTTTCCCATCATCCAGTCCCTGCCGGGTAGGGGAATTTATGGCACTTCTCCACCTTCCTCTCTCCTTCCACCTTTCCTCTTCCAGCATTTTGTCCCAGTCCAGGTTTCTTCTTCTTACGTTCCCCTTTATTGAATCGATCCACCTTCTTCTAAGTTTCCTTCTCGCTCCCTTTCCCTCGAATATCATCTCCATCGTCTGTTTTGATATCCTTTTCTCATCCATCCTCTTTACATGTCCAAGCATCTTTTTATATTCCTACCAAGTCTCTTATTTAGACTTTCTATTGAGACTTCCTTTCTTCGTTTCTCACTTTGTCTTTGTCTTTCCTATCATATTTCTTAGCTGCCTCTGTGGATCAGTGGTAGAGTGTCGGCCTCCGGATCCCAAGATAGCGGGTTCAAACCCGGCAGAGGTAGTTAGATTCCTGAAAGGCGGAAAAAAGTCCATTCAACACTCCATGTACGATGTCCTCTGGTGACACATTTGGTGTTTACCCGAAAAAGTTCATTAAATCTCTGCCATAAGCGCCCAAGAGAGTTTCGGTTTACTCGGTCTGCCATCTAGTGGGCCTAGAGTAAAACGGAACGTCGAAATCGACCAGCAGACAGCAAGATGGCGTCAATTTGAAGTGTCTGCACTCGGTAGCTGAGGCCATACGATTACTATCATATTTCTACGGTATTTCATTTCACCAGCTAGAATTTTACACTACTCCATGCTTGCCACTGTCCAGGTCTCAGGTGCATAAGACAATATGAGTGCATAATCCTTTTTGTACACTATCTCTGTACAGTTCCTCGGCATTTCCTTATTCAAGACAAAGTTTCTTACAGTCTGGTAGAAATACGTGGAAATATTTCCAGGAAGCTATATCTGACATGATATTTGCAGAAAAACACTGGTTTAGTGGACAATCTATAGTTTGGAGAAAATAGCACCATTTTGAATATAGAACACTGTAAAAGACACTGATAATAATTTACCATATTACTATTAACATAAGGGAGGATTTAAAGTATTGGCATGAACAACGAATAAACAATGGGTACCCGTATACCACTGGAACTATTCAACAACAACAACAATAATAATAATAATAATAATAATAATAATAATAATAATAATAATAATGAATTTGCTCTTACGGTCTCCGGAGACTCCGAGGTGCCGGAATTTAGTCCAGCAGGTGTTCTTTTACGTGCCAGTAAATCTACCGACACGAGACTGATGTATTTGAACACCTTCAAAAACCACCGGACTGAGTCAGGATCGAACCTGCCAAGATGGGGTCAGAAGGTCAGCGCCTTAACCGTCTGAGCCAATCAGTCCTGTTGCTGGACAATCAGAATTGTGACAATTTGTACAATTGCTAACAACAAAATATGCGTCACCGTTATAAAATATCAGGCATTAGTAATCAGTACATTGACAAACGTGATGTGACTACAGTATTGTATAAATAATATATTTAACAGTGGGAGAATACTCTTAAATAGTTTCACGTTACAAATGTATTCCTGTCCGGATCTCTCAAGGGAATTAATTGTTAATAAGGCATACGTAGCAAAGGGGAGTTTTATTCTAATGGATACTGACACCCTACTTAAATTATTCATTCAACAGCCTGACACTCCATTTTTCGGTAATATGACTGAGATAACTGTATAATCTATAAAGAAACCTTCCAGCAATGCGAAATGTGTACAGAGCATACGATAATTTTTTTTCATAGATTGGTATGTTGCCAAACAGTACCAACTTGAAGACAATTATATCGGAATAATTTTCAGTACTATACCGAAACGTCAGTGTGTTTTCTGTCGAATAGTTTGAGGCTTGAATTGAGGAAGAACGAATACGATATACCCACCAAAAATTGTCGTTATTCGAACAACATCTGTTTCAAGGACAGTAAAGCGTGTGTTCCATGGAATAACTTCTTGCATCATGCTTGCTCACGCATAAACACAAAAATGCACTTCAATTATCAAATAAGCACTTCTTTATTTAGGAAGAGAAATCCATCACAACAGCATGCAACAGTTGTATGATGAATGTTACAAAAGCGGGATATGGAGAGCACTAGACACTTGTGGACGAACCAATTAAAAATCGAACACAACTCTGACCTTTTTACGAAACAGAGCAACATAATAAATTCGTCCTATTTGCAGATGTACTGTAGAAGGAAATTTATTGAATTTGTGGAATTATTGTATCAACATAAGTTTTGTACCACGCAATATCATTCCAGATAAGCGTATCCAAAATTTAAGTTATATATATATATATATAGAAGTAGCAACATATCCGTGCTTCACCACGGTTTTAAACTGAAAGTTATAATTCAAAATCCGCACGTCAAACGGTTTTGGGGGTATTGTTTATTTTCGGATCTAACACTCAATCGAACACCACGTCTTCGACGTAAAAGCGACCGACATCTGAAATTTTCGTTTTATACGTTGAGCAGTAATGGAGGAACGAATACATTTTCAAGGGGTGAATGCTTTTAAATATTTATTAACATCTAGGATATAGAATACCACACTTCATAAAAAATAAATACGTTCGTGCCTGAAGCGGTTTTGGAAAAACGGATATTGTGTTTTAGAGAGTCAACAACCATCTAAACCCCTTATGGGAGAAGTATTTTGAAGTATAGGATATTTTACACCTATGGCATAAAAGAAGAACCATCTCGAAAAATTACAACTTTGTACGTCAAACAGTTTTTGAGGGATGAATAATTTCGTTTACGGAGCTAACCTCATTTAACACTTTAGGTGTGGAACGTTTAAAAATATTTCCAATTGAACACCTAGTATTTAAAATATATACCGCTAATTGGAATTCTGTCTTCGTAAGTTAGACCGTTTCGGAGGATTGAATATATCTGTTTTTGGATCTTGACCCCCATTTAACTATCTGAGGGGAAAATTGATGTGAAACCTTATGTTATTCAACACCTAGGATATCGTCTGAAATTTTAACTTCGTAATTCAAACGGTTTCATATAAATGCATATTTTTGTCAAAACCCCTTAGGGATGTATGGTATGAAGTTCACTTCTTACTTATATCCTTAAGAAGGAGTTAAACTCCTTTTTCACACACCGTTAAGTTGAACCCCAAACAATAAGCGTTCCATAATTTTTAGAGGGGATTCCAAATACGAATTATCACGTCCGTAACATCCTTTGTTTTTGAGATATAAGTATCCTCATGAAAATAATTCAACTCATTTTTCAATTTATGTACCCCAACCCCATTAATTGGGTTTCCCGAAAACAAAAGAATGTATGTATCGTTATTTTTAAGGAGATTCTAAATACCAATGTTCACGTCTCTAACATGTTAAGTTTTTTTGAGAAATACTGTGGACACGATCATTTTGAAAATACACCACCTTTGTCACTCCTGTTCACCCTCTGAAGTAGATATTCCAAAAACAAAAGAAAGTGTATTTCTTGTATTTTTTTATTTTTAAAGGAGATTCCAGATACCAATTTTTACTTCTTTAAACTGTTAAGTTTCAGAGATATAGACACACTCATTTTAAAAATTCACCCCCCTTTTCAAGCCCTTAGTGACGGAATATCCGAAAATCCTCCCTTTGTAATCACCTACACTGTGGTATAAATGTATCCCCGAAATTTTATTTCTTTATGTCCAGTGGTTTTGGGCAGAAAACATGTCCTGAGTGACTGACTGACTGATTGTGAGACTACTGGACATAAAAATATATATTTAAGGGATACATTTATATTACAGTGTAGGTGCTTACTAAGAGAGTTTTTTTGATATTCCGTCGCTAACGGGGTAAAAAGGGGTGTGAATTTTAAAAATGAGTATATCTAGATAGCAAAACTGAACCGTTTAAAGATGTAAAAATTCTGTATTTGGAATCTCCTTTAAGAAATAAACTCGCATTTCTTGTTTTCGGAAAATTCACATAAGGTGGTAAAAATTGAAAAGGAGTTTGAATCCTTTATATGAGGATGCCTATATCTCAAGAACTGAAGAACTTACAGACGTGAAAATTGGTACAAAGAATCTCCTTTAAAGATAAAGAAACACGTATGGTTTTGTTTTTGGGAAACCCATTTAAGGGGAAAAATTGAAAGAGGATATGAATTTTTAAAATGAGTATATCTCAAACTTAACATGTTTCATGTGTAAAAGTGATTCATGGAATCTCTTAAAAAAATAAACAAGTATTTCTTTTCGAAATATCCAGTTAAGGTGGTTAAAAGAAATGAAAATGGGGTAATTTTCAAAACGAATGCTGTATATCTCAAAAACTTAAAAAGTAACAGCTGTAAAAGATAGTAATTGGAATCGCGTTTAAAAACAAGGGAAAATAAAACATTTCTTCGGAAATGTCACTTATGAGGGCAAAAAGAAGTGAAGATGGGCTTGAATCCTTTATATGAAGATACTTATATCTCAAAAACTGAAGATGTTATAGACGTGAAAATTGGTATATGGAATCTCCTTTTAAAATAAAGAAACAATTTCTTTTTGAAAAATATAGTTATGGGGGTGAAAAGATGTGAGAAAGGGGGCGAATCTTTAAAACAAGTACGGTATATCTCATAAAGTTTACATGTTACAGGTACAAAAATAGGTACATATAATCTCCTTTAAAAATAGAGGAAAACGTATTTTTTCGTTTTGTGAAAATCCACTTAAAAGTGTCTAAAGGGTGAAATTGAGGTGAATTTTAAAAATGAGTATTTCTCAAGAACCTAACGTGTTACATACGTAAATACTGGTATCTGTAATCTCCTTTAAATATAAAGAAACACGAATTTTTCGGTTTTCGGAAAATTCACTTAAAGTCGGGGGTGGGTGAACAGGACCGAACATAGGGTTGAATCCCTTGAAACGTCAAGATTGATATTTGGAATCTCCTTTCAGAATAATAAAACACGTACTTTTAATTTGGAAAGTCTACTGAAGTGGTGGGGGTGGAAAGAAGTGAAGGTGTGGAATTATTTTTATGAAGATACTTATATCTCAAAACCTGAAGATGTTACAGACGTGAAAATTGGCCATTTAGAATCTCCTTTGAAAATTAATAAACACCTTTTTTAACTTGAGAGAGGACCGCTTTTCATATACAGAGTCCCATGTCGTACGCCTATCTTCCAATGTTAACTCTGCAAGTAGCCTGGTCACCTTAGCCCCAAAAGGCTATACCACAAATGCAGTTTATAAAGAGATTCTGGGACAAATGAAACGCAATTTTTCGGGGAGTTTTTATACGTACTTTAGGGATTTTCAGATGATGTTTTAGTGCAGTATCGAGGAACAATTAATATTACCAAAATACGAAATCCTCGCAGGCGAAATTTGTTAATAAAACATTAAGAGACACAGGATATTTTACTTCAAATGAAAAATATTCATAATACTTCCTAACGCCCATAATTTCTTGAACGTGTACAGAAACAGTAGAACGAAGAACGTTCCGTATATGGTTCTTCAGGCTTATCTGTGCCTTTTACAATTTGTTTGCTAATAAGTAAATAGTATAGAGTATATCTTAACTCAAACATTTATGAAATCATGTTTCCTTTTTATGAATGATAGGTACTGCTTTCAAACTCCTCAACGCATTTCAGTTATCTTTTACTCGTGTACGCCAGGAAATGATTTTATCACCAATTAAAGAGGAAAATGCTTATAATCGTTGCAGGTATATTGTTTAAAACTCTGTGGGATACAGTAAATTGTTCATGAATTTAAAACTGACAGAACACCTCTTGAATTTAGTGCCATATGACTAACATAGAAATTATTCTTCATTTCAATGTTCAGAACGCAATGTTCAAACATAAGGTCAGCAATGTACAGTGCTCAAAAATATTTTGCGTACTGTGATTTAGTGCATTTTTTTTGTTTTGCACTGCATGTACATACATAATAGATTCAAAAAACAATCATGCAATAGGGTATTTAAAAGGAACTAGAACGCAACGAAACAATAACATTGGTAATGTGGCATTCTGAAAACAATATTATCCTTCATTGTGTGGCGGATCAGTACCTTGTACATCCATCTAGCGCCCTGAGGCACCCTTGAATACGACCAAGCATACTCAGCACTAAAATATCAAATTGATTTTTTTGACTGGTTACCCCACCCTTGCATAGCAGCTTCAATCGGTTGCTGAATATTCGCAGGAGGATTAGTACGGCAGTAAACTGATCTCTTCACTTTGTGCAATGCATGTTCAACACAGTGTATCGTCGATGTTCGTGCGAAAGCTTATATCTCACATAGCTCTTCCTATCCATTATTTTCCTTAAGAGTGTTCACGCCTCCCAGCCACATATGGATATTTAGTACATCACAACCTTTTTCGTTGTGTTCATTTTCGTATGCTAACGTGTAGAGTGGTGGTGGTGGTGATTGTTGTTTTAAGAGGAAGTACAACTAGGCAACCATCCTCTACATAACACTAATCAGAGAGAAAAAAACAGAAGGGGTCCGACACTTCGAAAAATGAAGGTATCGGCCAAAGGAAGACAAGGGCCACGAAGGGCGTGAAAATGAAAGACTCTCTAGGCCTCCATACGCAATACCGTCGGAGTCGGGAAAGAACAAGAGTTGACCAAGAGAGGTCGGATAGGATAGATGAAAGTGAGGAGGCTGGCACAAGTAAGTAGAAGCAATGCCAGGACTCAGCTACGGGCCCCGTGGTCGCCAACTCACGCTCCTAAGTTCAGAACCCCTGGGGCCCTTTTTAGTCGCCTCTTGCGACATGCAGGAGATACCGTGGGTGTTATAACGTGTAAAGGAAAATGAACCTTAAGTACATTATACTGTAGGCGTGCGTAAATAAAACATGCAAACATGCGTTCCTAGAGTGCGGTACGGTATGGTTCATTTCCCGTTTGCGGAAAATGAACACAACGAATATTGTTCTGATGGACTAAATATCCGTATGTGGCTGGGAGGCGTGACCAGTCTTAAGGAAAATAATGGATAGGAAGAGCTATGTGAGATATAACTTTTTGCTCGAACAGCGACGATATATCAACAAAATATGACGGCCTCACCATTGGTTGTTTGTCATGAGTCTCAAGGAACTGGCTCGATGAGCACAAGCATTATCATCCACTGGTGTAAAGTCCTAGCCCAAAGTGGAAACAAATTCTGTAACTACAGGTTGGAGGATATTTTCTCTGATACCAGACCAGTCATGTCACTCTGGATAGGAATTAGAGGTTTACGTCGAATAAACATCTTCCCACCGCAAACATGACGAACTCCTTGCTTCTGACGTTGCTGCAGGAAGAAGAACTCATCTCATCTCTCACTGGATCGTCTCCAGACTAATGTTCCTGTTGTATGGTTAGAGTCTTTAGCACATTGGCCCGATCATAGCTTTGCCTACGTCACATACGTGTATATAAACTCCACTAGCCCTGCTCTGTCTATCATATACATATCTTATCACCGTCCCCTTTTTTCCATAAGCAGCCTGCGAGTGAGCGAGTAGCACAACCAGAACAGCCAAGGGTAGAACAGACCTTTTCTTTGTATGGGAACTGTATTATTCATTATTCATTATTTTTTAAATGTACCTACCAACTAAAAGCTTTCAATTCGTATCGTCTCTCAAGCTAGATGTGTTGCGGTGGTATGAGCCGCGAAAGGGTGAGAGGGGAGCGGCCGTGGCCTATAAAAGGAAATGTCCTAGAATTTTCCTTTGCGAGGAGAATGGAGAACCACGTAAAACCATTCTCAGGACAGCCGATGGTGGGACGAGCCCACAACCTCCCGAATTCAGAGTTCTGTTTCAAGCCATAGCTGCTCAGTTATTTGTAGAAGCTATCAGTTCGTACCCTGAAAGGGTATAGCGAACCTCCTCTCTCAGGCCATTAAGTGTTATAGTGGTGATTTGAGGTGCGGGAAAGGTAATGGGGGAACGGCCGTGGCCTAAAAATAAGGAAGTGACCCGGCATTTGCCTTAGTAAGGAGGATGGACAACCACGGGAAAGACATTCTCAGGACAGCCACTGGTGGAACCGGTGCCTACGCCTCCTAAATGCAGGGCTGTAAGGCTACCTAAAGCTAGCCGCTGTTAAGCCGAAGCCTACTTAACTGAATGAATTTTCCTGAGATCTTTTTCTGATTTTTTAATTTCCTCCCAAGAAAGTGTCATCTTCATGGACATAAAGTCCATAAGTAGCAACCTTGCTCAATTTACTTAAAGCTCAATGCTACAGTACGTTGAACTTAAACTTGGTCAAATTAAGCAATTTGTGTTTGGGCAATGGTTTAATGTTGAAATGTAACTTTTTTAAGCTTCAAGACTTCGTGGAATTGTTTGTACAGTTTAAGAACTTCAAAATTACAGTGGAACTTAATCTCTTGTATGTCAATGGGACTCAGTTGATCATCTTGATAAGCGTGTGTTCGTCACGTATCTAAATGCATATATTTTAGTTCAGACATTCTGACATTAACTTCATCTTCACCTCCATAATTTGCTCGGCTATATGCTGGGCGAAAAATCTGAATAGGTGGTTATGATATCATATTATACTATATCGCGATTACAGCAGAATCGTTGGCATATTCTCTAGTATATGTTCTTAGCTGTTATCCAAAATTAATTAACATTCATGACATGCTGTAGCCTTCTAGCAGTTAAACCTGTGGATGTTCGCATTATATGCGTGGAATTTGTAGTGGACTAGGTGGCTTCCTGGAGTGTTACCGTTTCCTCCTCCATCATACCACCACGACTCCATTGTCTTTCCAGCCATTGTCAACACCGACCATGGTCATGTGTTACTGGATGTCCCTATTCTCTGACTCACGACACTCAATAGTGGAGACCGAGTAGTAAAAGCAGTGAAAGTGTAGATATCAGGGCATATAATTGTAATCCAATACTGGTAAACTCTGTTTTTATTTATTTATTTATTTATTTATTTATTTATTTATTTATTTATTTATTTATTTATTTATTTATGGCTTCTTTCATGTGGCGAAGTTAGGGCACCCGGCCGCCTATTCCTAATTATACTAATTATAATTATACTACTTATACTACTTCAGAATTAAGCTTAAGTTACACACAACTACACAATATGTAGCTTATTAGCTTATTAGCTCGTTACTTCAGTCCTCTTTTTTCTCTCATACAGACATTTGCACACATACTTACAATTTACACACTTACCAACTACATTATGTAAAATTAACAAAACCATTTTTAATTTTTTCAATTACTAATCACACGCACATATACACACTTCAATCGGTAACTCCCAACAGGAAGTGTCGGCAAGTTATTTTAAATTTGAGGAAAGAGTCAATGCCCCTGACACTTACTGGGAGGGAATTCCAAAGTCTGGAACCGGTTACAATAAAATAATCATTATATAAAACAGAGTGGTGAAGAGGAATAGCTGGAGTGAAGCCCGAGCGAGTGTTACGGTTCTGGAAGGAAAACAGGAAGTGAAGTTTAGATGAAATATACTGGGGGAGTTACTATGCAATAATTTGTGTATTAAGACAAGTATATGACATTCACGTCCTTATCAGGTTTTAACCAGTTCAGTGCTTGATAGTAAGGTGTAATATGCACATCATACGTTAGATAAAAATGAATCTAAGGCTAAAATTCATAATAAGTTGCACTTTCCTAGTTTGTTCTTTAGTAGCGTCTACTAAGATTACATCACAGTAGTCAAGGATAGGAGGAATTAGGGTCTGAGTTAGTCTTTGCCGCATGTTTAGTGGTATAATATCTTTATTTAATTTCAGTAGGTGTATAATAGCCAACACCTTCTGACCTACGTTTTTGATATGTTCCGTCCAATTTAGAGTTTCAGTCATAGTCACCCCAAGATTTCTCACTGTTTTACTGTACGGGATTGTGCTATTATTTATTTGTAGAGGAGGAATGATCGAATCGTTGATCTTGTGTAGGAGCTTCTGGGAACCTACAATGATAGCTTGCGATTTTGATGGATTTATGAGAAGTCTGTTTGCGAGAGCATATTCACCGAGTTGTTTCATGTCATCATTTATGCATTTTACAGCGTTTGGTAATTCGCTTAAACTGCAATGGTATTGTACAGTATTTGAAGATCATCGGCATATAGTCCGACTCGTTGGCTGAACGGTCAGCGTACTGGCCTTCAGTTCAGAGGATCCCGGGTTCGATTCCCGGCCGGGTCGGGGATTTTAACCTTAATTGGTTAATTCCAATGGCCGGGGGCTGGGTGTGTGTGTTGTCTTCATCATCATTTCATCCTCATCACGACGCGCAGGTCACCTACGGGAGTCAAATAGAAAGACCTGCACCTGGCGAGCCGAACCCGTCCTGGGATATCCCGGCACTAAAAGCCATACGCCATTTCATTTCATCGGCATATAGGTGATTATTACACGTTTTTAGAGAAGATGAAATGTCATTGATATACCATGTAAAAAGCAACGGTCCTAAAATACTTCCTTGTGGCGTGCCCACATTCCTTGTACGCCATTCTGAATTTCTTTCGCGAGTTATCACCCGCTGCCTCCGATCTCTCAAATATGACGTAAAAAACTTCAGTACTAAAGAGCCAAACCAGTAAGATTCCATTTTTTTGTTAGTAGCTGTAAGTCTATTTTATCAAATGCACCACTGAAATCCAGTAAGCCGGGCTGAGTGGCTCAGACGGTTAAGGCGCTGGCGTTCTAAACCCAACTTGGCAGGTTCGATCCTGGCTCAGTCCGGTGGTATTTGAAGGTGCTCAAATACGAAAGCTTCGTGTCGGTAGATTTACTGGCACGTAATAGAACTCATGCGGGACTAAATTCCGGCACCTCGGCGTCTTCGAAGACCGTAAAAGTAGTTAGCGGGACGTAAAGCAAATAACATTATTATTATTATTACTATTATTATTATTATTATTATTATTAAATCCAGTAGCGTTAGTACTGTAACTTGTTGTTGTTCCATAGCTCATTTGATGTCTTCTGTCACTTTAAGGAGAGCCGTGGCAGTTCTGTATCCTTTCTTAAAGCCCGATTGCAATGGGTCAAGGAGAGAATAGTTATTTAAATATTTCAGTACTAGATCATACACCAGTCTTTCCAAAAGCCTTAGAAAGCGCTGCAAGAATAGAAACTGGGCGATAGTAAGAGGTCAGTTTAGGATCGTTTATCTTGGGCACTGGGATGACATTAGCTTGTTTCCGGAGTGCAGGGAAATTTCCATTTCTGAGACAGTAATTGAATATATGTGTGATAATCGGGAGGATAATGCCTGTTATATTATGTATGAAATGCATAGGGATGTCATCTACTTCTACAGCTTTAGATTTAATAGAGTATAGTACTTCTTTAATTTGGTTGCTAGTGACCTCTCGGAAAGAAAATTTAGGACGGTTAAGTGGAGGGATGGCTGATTGATTCATATTTAATTCTGCCTGATTGATTGGTTTAAACGCGATTCGTTCTTCAGATAAATATGTAATAAGCTCGTCTAGGGGGACAGTTGGTTGCTGTTGTTGGCCTTGTACAATACCAAGTGAGCGTAGTTCTTTTCAGGAATTCCTTGCATTCAGTTTACCTGTAAGACAGTTTAAGTACTTAAATTTCTGATTTCTGATTTCTTGCTTAATTCTGTTCCTGAGTACCTGATAGTTTTCAAAATCGTATTCATTACGGGTACGTTTATACCGTCGGAACCATGAATCATGGCGATTTTCGTCATTTAACCATGGGCAGGGTGGCCGACTCACTCTCACTTGTTTGGGAGCGTGTTTGTCATATAGGCTAGTACGGAGGGAATTTAGTTTGTCTATTTTTGCGTCAATATCGTCTAGTATTAAAATATCATTCCAGGGTAGGTTATAGGCGTCGTACTTCAGGTGATCTATATTAATAACTTTCATATTCCTACAAGTGGTGAACTTAGGTTTGTATTTGGGTATGCGAAGAGAATAGGATAAATAGACTAGGTGGTGTGTTGAGATCGATGGTACAGGAATTTGGCCGTGATTTAAACCTTTCTGTGGATTGTTAGTTATGATTAGATCAATTAGTGAGTGTGAAGTGTGATTATTGCTATATGCATGGTTGGTGGGATTTAATGGGAGAATCGCAAGGTTACAGGAAAATAGTATTTCAAGTAGTTACTGTAGTCCATCTGAGCTGATTCTTTCAGTAAGTTTATACACTGACTGACAGAGCAAATGCAACACCAAGAAGGAGTGGTTCGAAAGGGATGAAAGTTGGGGAAAACACAGAGACGGCACGGACGAATAATTGATGTTTATTTCAAACCAATATGCAGGTTACACAATGCGCACGGCATCGACTCAGTAGGATGTAGGACCACCGCGAGCGGCGATGCACGCAGAAACACGTCGAGGTACAGAGTCAGTAAGAGTGCGGATGGTGTCCTGAGGGATGGTTCTCCATTCTCTGTCAACCATTTGCCACAGTTGGTCGTCCGTACGAGGCTGGGGCAGAGTTTGCAAACGGCGTCCAATGAGATCCCACACGTGTTCGATTGGTGAGAGATCCGGAGAGTACGCTGGCCACGGAAGCATCTGTACACATCGTAGAGCCTGTTGGGAGATGCGAGCAGTGTGTGGGCGGGCATTATCCTGCTGAAACAGAGCATTGGGCAGCCCCTGAAGGTACGGGAGTGCCACAGGCCGCAGCACATGATGCACGTAGCGGTGGGCATTTAACGTGCCTTGAATACGCACTAGAGGTGACGTGGAATCATACGCAATAGCGCCCCAAACCATGATGCCGCGTTGTCTAGCGGTAGGGCGCTCCACAGTTACTGCCGGATTTGACCTTTCTAAGTAGAAACACTGACTTGGTGGTTTTCCTAACTGAATTCAACATAGGTGATTACAAAAAAGGTTAGTAGGAACGTAGCGATTGAAAGCAATGTTATCATATAAAATACTCGATCAAATGAAAAAACGCACACTTTCTCACTTTCAACGAACAGTACTACGGTGCCGATCTAAGAGTCCAAAGTTCCAGAACTGGAATAACCAGGTCGCAGACTGGCGTGAACACTCCTCTGTCATTATTCCGTTAAATGTGCACACTGCTCATTCCAATCAGTGCCTCAGAGTAGGGATTGAATAGCTCGAATACTATGATGAACCAGTGTGTTACGTACCAGATATATCAGAAAATGTATGAACCAGAGGAATGGCATGCCAAAGAAGAAAGTTATCTTACTCTCCACCTACTTCCCGCCAATATACAGGCAGGCTGTTACAGTCGGTACGACCAGGCGAGTTGCCCGTTTGGTTAGGGGCCCTCAGCTGTGAGCTTGCATCCGGAAGATAGTGGATTTGTACCCCACTGCCGGCAAACCTGAAGATGGTATTCCGTGGTTTCCCATTTTCACACCAGTCACACCAGGCTGTACCTTAAATCCAAGGCCGCTTCCTTCACACCACTATTCATTTCCTATCCCATCGTCGCCATAAAACCTACCTAAGTCGGTGCGACGTCAAGCAAATTTTAAAAAAACCTCGGTACGCTGCAGTAAGCCTATCTATCAGGGATGAGTGGAAACAGAAGACAAAAAGCACATCACAACAAACAATGGTCAATGTAATGTTATTGTTGATAAAGTTTATGAGCTTTCTATATTGCAGGCCTTCACATTAGTTTTCTTTCGACTCTGTGATATTAGGGTGCCTTACAAAATTATTTATATCGTAGATTGTAGTTCCTTATTCTCAGACTTTACATGCCGATTTTCTGTTTACCCATTTTCTCGTGACTCGGCGCTGATATTGACTTAGTAACAAAAATCCAAATTCATGAATATCTCTGATTTTTTTTGCTAGCGGCTTTACGTCGCACCGACACAGATAGGTCTTATGGCGACGATGGGATAGGAAAGGTCTAGGAGTTGGAAGGATGCGGCCGTGGCCTTAATTAAGGTACAGCCCCAGCATTTGCCTGGTGTGAAAATGGGAAACCACGGAAAACCATCTTCAGGGCTGCCGACAGTGGGGCTCGAACCCGCTATCTCCCGATTACTGGATACTGACCGCACTTAAGCGACTGCAGCTATCGAGCTCGGTTATCTCTGATTTTATGCGGTACGGTAACAATGTATAAGACACAAGTGATCGGAAATTTAATAACTTCTTACATAACTACTACTAACTTACGACATAATTAAAGTTATGTTAGTTATGGAGTATTTATCGATACGACCACTAATAACAAATAACTTATTTGAGAATTACATTTCAGGCCTTCCCCTAAACTACCATTTCACTCAACGTGAATAAAATAATTTGTAGCCTAGATTGCAGTGGTTCATCACCCGACATTACATACCGATTTTCATTATATTCTCTTCAGCCGTTTTCTCGTGTTGCGTGTACAGACAGACAGACAGACAGACAGACAGACAGACAGACAGACAGACAGACAGACAGACAGACAGACAGACAGACAGACAGAAATTAACGGAAAAGTAAAAAATGCATTTTCATGTTACTGTGGACATGACCGATACAGAAATGCCATTCTTTTCAAATTCTGAGCAATGTACAGACAAAACTCTTACTTTATATATATATAGATTACATTACATTTCAGGCCTTTCCCTAAACTACCATTTCACTCAGTGCGAATAACATTATTGATAGCCTAGATTATAGCGACCTATTCCCCGACTTTGCATACCTTTTTTCGTGAAGATACGACTACTAATTAAATAAATATTTGACAATTAAATTTTAGGCCTTCACCTAAACTAAAAAATTTCTCAGCGTGTATAGCTTATATTGTAGCGACATATTTTCCATCTTTGTCTAGCGATTTTCATTAAGACACGACCACTAATAACATAAATATTTGAGAATTAAATTTCAGGACTTCCCCTAAACTACCATTTCACTCAGCGTGATTAATATAATTTATAGCCTAGATTGTAGCGGTTCATCACCCGACTTTACATTCCGATTTTCATTAAATTCTCTTCAGCCGTTTTCTCGTGATGCGTGTACATACATACAGACAGATAGGCAGACAGACAGAAATTACGGAAAAGTAAAAAATGTTTTTTCTTGTTACTGTGGACATGATCGATGCAGAAATACTATTCTTTTCAAATTCTGAGCAATGTACAGACAAAACTCTTATATATATATCAACCCTCTTCACAGGAGTGGGTGTGAAAGCTATACATCAGTCTGTGTTAATGTTGTGTCTGTGAGAGTTTGTTTACGCACGCTTTTGTTTGATGTAGAATGGCCAGCGACCCTGATATTCCCTACGTAAGTAGAAATCAGCAGTATCCCATACACCTTCAAAAGACTTGGCACTTCCATTTCAAACTACATCAAGCATACATTTTGTTACAGTCCAGAAGTCAGTTTCAGGGATTTTAAGTCTGCACATCTTAATACAATCGTTCGACTCCTTGACTAGATGGTCAGCTATATCTCCAATCCAGAGTGTCCCGGTTTCGATTCCCAGTCGGGTCAGTGACTTTGTCTCTGTCTTGTTAATTCCTCTGGCTCATCGACTGGCTGTGTGTTATACACACCTCTTCGTCAATACACCACTCTACCAACCACGACAGAAATACGCAATGGTGAATAGATCTCTCCAGAAAGGGTTATCGTGTCGAATAGCAGCTCTCTGTAAGAATGGGCCATGTTCACATGTGCCCTTACAATCCAGCCTTGATGTGAGAAAATGGAGGAAGAACAGAAGGAGAGCATCTTAATTCTGTCACTGGACTAAAAGGTATTTTTATTTCATTTACATTAATTTAGAATTTTTCACAGCATAAGAGAATTCCTTGCAGTGGATAGAGTTTTATGGGAGGTGGACACTTCAGTAATCAGCTCTTCGTTATTGTACGACATGGAGCACAACAGTAGTAACTATTATAGGTTCGCTGTACATCTGGAAACAATTGATGGAACATCATGTTCAAAGATGGCATCTAGTAACTACGGATAAAAAAAGTAAGAAAATAAACGCCCGATACATTCAGTTATCGAGAAAACCGATGTCGGAACATCGGATTTTGACGTATTGATTCGCTATCTCAGTGCACAGTCACGTGACGTGATCACGGTCACTCCATTCACTCAACTGCTACTGGGTTAGGGGATTAGTAGTATTGTCTGGTGTAGATGAACTTTGGTGATAATTCACGAACCAGGTTATGCCACAGTGATGCTTGTCTCCACCACGCAAGCAGTTATACAGTCCAATCAAAGTCTCACAATTCTTTTGACTACCTCGGTACCGGATGATAACTTATGAGGGCCTGTCTTATTCTTTCGAACTACTACAATCGGGTTCTCTGGTTCGTAGCAGTTGCTACTTACATCAGATTTCTTATACTTCAACTGAAATACCCTAAAATACTAATGAATTTGAAGATCAAAGAAGTGTACTTGGCAGTCATCATTCTATTTATTACTGACCCTCCACCTACCGGTAAGTGCTGGATAAGATGTTCAATAAAAAACTTCTTTGTTTAATAAGTGGATAAGATGATTATTATGATGATGGTGGTGGTGATGATGCTTGTTTTTAAAGGGGCCTAACTTCTAAGTCGGCACACAAAGCGGATACGAATGTCGGGACTTGACAGTATTATAAGTCTGACTTGTTGCAAGATAGCAAACTCGGCAAAATTTGCAGACACTTCTAGGACACAAAAGCGTTATGCTGCAATTCTGAAATACAACCTGTGACAATAAAGTTCGGTGAATAGTCCCGTACTGTCAACATAGATGAGCAATGGACGACAGTGACCTTACTGTCTTTCGCAATAGTCCCCTCCCATAACTATGCACTGCTGAGATCGGCGATACATGTATTGGAAACTTCGCAAGAAGGCTTCCTTTGGAATTGTGTTCAAAAGCCTCGTCACGTTTTGTGGGATGTCAGGAATATCGTCAAATCTCTTTCCTTTAAAAGCGAGTTTGAGTCGTGGGAATAGGAAGAAGTCCGGAGGATTGAGATCTGGCGAATATGGGGAAGTTCAAGTTGCATCACCCCCTTTTTTGCCATGAACTGCTTGACGATATTGGTTGTGTGTGGGCGAGCGTTGTCATAGACAAAAAACCATAAACCTTATTGTGCGTACCGGGGTCGTTTCTTTCGGTGTCTTGCCAACCTTAAAACAAAACTGTACATTGATCTTTTGGTCGTTTATGTTCCTGTTCCCAGTTCAGAACCAACGCACTAAACATGCACTGTGTCAAATAGGTCTTGCACGGCACACACACGGTGCTCAACCGAACAACGTTGGGAGCAGGTGGTCAAAACCTGCTGCTACGCAGGTGCAGCTTTACGTGTCGCCAGTGTTGACGGTTCGACCGTTCTGTCTTCATTCAGCTAAATTTATTGTCATAGGTTGTATAACATTTCAATAACACCGGAAATTTAAAAATGTCAGGACTTATCCCATAAATGTGTAATTTAGGCTAATGCTTGTTTCAACAGTGATGCTGAATGAGAGATATAGACATATTTCTGGCTTATGTATGTACGTCCACCCATAGTCCTGTTTCCTGTTACGAGGTTGGGGATATGAAACTTTATGCAATGATTTCATGACCGGATACCGGACGCTAACCTCAGTTGAGGACCTAATGAAGATGAAATGAATGTTTTTGAATGAAATTAGGTAAGGATGTGGACGGAATCGGCTGTGGCCTATTCGAAGGTAATGTCCAGGCATGTGCCTGGAAGCGAAATTGGGAAATAACAGAAGCCATTCTCATATCAGAAGACCGGAGTGTTCGAACCACTCTTCTCCCCAATGTCCAGATATGCTCCATGGCCGCAGCGTCTCAACACGCGCGACCAATCCACTTGGCCGTGACTGTCTTATAAACAATTTAAATATTCGGGAAAAAACTCCAGTAGTGGCATCAAAAGTGCAATAATAGTTTTATTGTATTTAACACCCATCGGATTTTGCAGACATCGCAGTGTAGGACATTTATAAGAAAAGCGCCTGTTACCGTACCAATAAATTCAAGCTCATGTATCTTGCAATTAAACACCATGCAATACCAATAGACTGAGCCGAAATTCGACCACTGAGCGCAGAAAGCGAACAACCGGCCACTACACTTCTGTGGCAGTTAAAAGAGTAAGAAAATTACTGACGATAAAATACATGTCAGGTGGATGTAAGGAGACAAGTGCCTTAAGATTGTGTGCCTCTGAGCGAGGAGAGATGATCGATGCTATATGAAATGTTCTCATTATCCTCTGCATCGGCCAGCAGTGGCTAATATTGTGTATTAAGTATGTAATTATGTAAGTGCAGTGTCGCGGCGTGTAAATAAACATTTCATTTAATTCGAGTTAGTAAAGTAAAGCAAATTCGTGTCTTCATCCCAAGGTGGTGCAGCTCTTATTAGGCCCACCCCCAACGGAGGCGAGCTGCATGTACCGTCTTAAACATACCAGGCCTCTTGTCGAATTTCTGGCAGTGCCGGGAATCTAACTCGGGCCTGCAAGAACGGCTGTTAATAGTGCTAACCGTTACGCTACGGAGGCATATATACGACTGTCCTCGAGAAAGGCTTCTAAAACAGTCGAGGTTGTCTTCTGATGACGCAGAGCCTAGTTCTCTGCGAAACGTAAAGGATTTCAATTATTTTCTTGACACGGCATAAGCCCAGAAACCTACATCATGTCTAGATAACATTCTTATTTAGCGTGCCATTCCTCTAGTTCATAAATTTTCTGATAGTACTGGTACGCAACACACTGGTTCATCATAGTATTCCAGCTATTCGATTTCTACTCTGAGGACCTGACTGGAATGATCAGTGTGCATAGTTAACGCAATAATGGCAGAAGAGTGTTCACGGCTGACTGCGCCTGGTCATTTAGCTCTGGAACTTTGGACTATTAGATCCGCAGTGTGGCACTGTTTGTTTTATATGATAGCATTGTTTTCAATTGCGACTTTCCTACTGATGTCATTGCAACAACCTACGTTCATTTAAGTTGCGAAAACCACGAAGACAGTCTTTGTGAGGATGTAAAATGGCAGGTGATAAATGAGTGTCTGCCATAATAATTAAAACTGCCCAATTCGATTGTGACTGGCAATAGCCAAGGGCCTGTCATTAAAATGAAAATTCCCAAACCCAGTCCTCACATGAGAAAAGACGCATGGTGACATCCCCGTCGCGTTTCCAGGGTAACGTTAAGAGCTATGCAATTTAATACAACCTTACTCACAACATGTACACTTAGAATTCTGTATACAATGTAGAATTCCGTACTGAAACGCGGGTACATCAGCTAACATATAATCGCACCAGCTCGTAACCTACTTACGTACGTATAACATAATACAGCGCACTCGTTTTATGAGGAACTCTCGCTTCGTTCACCCGCCGGCCGAATTCCGCTTACTCAGCAGCGCGTCGTGCTGGTTGTGGAGAGCGTGTTCCATTCCTACCGGAAAATCAAGACATTTTGGAACCAGATAATTAAAAATACTGCATAAGTGTACAGGTTTATTACTCACCATTTATTTCAGATACCCTTGAAAATGACATCCTTTTTAGTAAAATATGCTTCACAATGTCTAATAAATTATTTAACATTTTCTGTAATTGTACATCAGTAATAGACTTCATTTCACGTTGTATTTCAGCCTTCAGATCTTCTATAATACGGGGAGTATTTCTGTAAACTTTAACCTTTAGGGTTCCCGAAAGATAATCACAATAACAGGGCGGCTGACCTAGGGGGCCTGTACAAATTATCCGGTCATCAAAAACTGGACGTAGTGTCTATACATTTAAGAGCGTTACGGGCTGTGACACCGTCCTGTTGAAAATATCCATAACCCTTTCCAATCTTATTTTCGCATACTGAATTTACGTGGTCATGGAAAAAAATAGGACTAATTATCAAGCACTAGCTTACCGCACAACATACCCCTATTTTAATGGGGTGAAATGGCACTTCCTGTACAGTTCTCAGTACACCAAAATCATGTTTTGGGAATTTATATTTCTGGAAAGATGGAGCCATGCCTCGTCAGACATAAATATCAGCTGTGGACCCAGTTCCATTGTAAACACTTTCAGGGAACCAATTAGAGAAAATAATTCTTGTGGCGGAATTTGGTGAATTTCATAAACAAACCTTATTTTATACGGTTGAAATTTCAGTAGTCTGGTGGCTTTGTGGGCCGACCAATGCATATGTTCGTTTCCTATGATAGGTAATTAATTGATATTCTGAAAATTGCATCTAACCACACCCGAATATCTCCAACTATATCTTCAATGAAAACGTGTATTTTCTGCTTCCTTCGTACGTTACAAATCGAACCTTCTGTACGCCACTTTGTCAATTTCGAACGTTAGAGTCAGGACATTTATGAGCAAATCTCCGAACGAATCTACCTTGGCTACTTCTTCAAGTAGCTTTCCACGAAACAAATTCTCTGTTCATTCGAATACTCGGTTTTCCAATCAATGACTTAAAACACAAGCAATATACACAGTAATACACAAGCAAGTGTCGCACACACGTTTCGGTATTTCTGAGAAGCTACTAACTGCTGAGATGTTTTGTACGGTGGGGAGCTGAAGTAGTCGACCGTCGGCTGAATGATGCGGAATGTTTCTTGTGAAATTAGAGCACACATTAATAATAATAATAATAATAATAATAATAATAATAATAATAATAATAATAATAATAATAATAATAATGACTTGTAATTCCTAAGATAGGTATTCATATCCGTATAAAAAGATCTACACCCCAACCTCACTGGAACCTCCCAAAAGCTGATTGGGATATGTACGCCAGATGTACATTAGATGGATTCAACCAACACATGCGAACTATGACCAGTTTGTTGATTTAACGAAGTCTGATGCAAAAGGAAGCATCTCTCGAGGATTCTGCAAATACTATGTTCCTGGTTGGAATGAATTCAGCTGTGAACTTGAAAAAGACAGCAGCCACGAAAACATTGAATTGCTGGAATCCTTAGACAGTGCTAGAAGAGAGTAATGATCCAAGACCGTATAAAACTGGAACGTCACCTATTCATTCAGGAAATCTGGATTGAACATATATATTACCAAGAAAACATTCCTCTTCCGACGTAGAATCCAAAGCTAACCACCTTGCTTCTACATCCAAGACAGATTCCAGGACAGATAGGCACAAGAAGTTTTGCATACAGATACGATCGGAATTCAACCAGTTAAAATGAGAAATCCAACCACGCTCGTTTTACTTGCGACCATCCTCTTTAAAATATATACTCTACAAAATTGTACAGATGTTCTACAGAGTGTCAGAGCAGCCGAATTAGATTCTATGTACCCAGAGTTCATGAAGAAATGTAGTCCAGCAACCAAACGATGGCTTGTCACCTTCTTAAGCTCCATTTTGCATTAAAGACGTCTACCTTCGTCTTTCAAGAAGCCAAACTTATTGCGATTTTGAAGCCGGGAAAGGAACCAAGGCTACTCCAAAGTTACAGGCTAATTTCGTTACTTAGTATCACCTACAAATTACTAGAAAGGCTCTTGCATAAGGGAATTGCTCCTACAATTGAGTACCTGATCCTGTCGAACAAGCTGGTTTCCGCCCAAAAGAGACAGCTGTGATCTAGTTCTTGCCTTAACTTCGTGCCTAGAAGCTGGCTTTGAGAAGAAACTCGAAAATGTTTCCCTCTTCCTCGATCTTTCAGCAGCCTATGCTATTGTCTGGAGGAAACGACTTTGTCTCAAACACATTGCGATAGTTCCTTGCCTTAAAAAATCACCCTTGTTAGCAGTGTGTTGAGTAACAGGGTGTTCCAACTCACCAATGAACATGACAGGAGCAGGTTTCAAAAACTCAGTAATGGTCTGCCGCAGGGATCAGTTTCATTCCCTATATTATTTTACTATGATCTATAACCTGCCCGAAAATGTATCCTGAAAATTCAACTTCATGGACGACATAAATCTTACAGTCCAGAACATCACCCTTAACGCATCCGAGGATACACTGAATGGAGATCTTCAGAAGATGGATGACTACTTCAGAAAGTGGCGGCTCCAGCATATTCCCTCCACATTCCACCTTAACAACCTACAGGCAAACTACCATCCTAGAATGAAGCTCGGAAATCAATACCTGAAGTACAACAGCTGTCCAAAGTACTTAGGTGTGGCACTGGATAGGGCGCTGACTTACCGATATAATGTTGAGGAAAAAAATGCTGCAAAACTAAGAAGTCGTAACAACCTCCTCAGCAGGTTATCTGGAATATCATGGGACGCTGACGCCAAGTCACTCACCACCCCCCTAGCTGTTGTATACTCTCCAGCTGAATAATTTGCTGGCGTGTGATTGAACAGTCCCCATTGCCGACTGGTTGATATTCAACTCCGTTAGACAATGCGGATCATCTCTAGTACTCTATACTGCACTCCCCCCCCCCCGCCCGGTACTTTGTGATATAGCTCCCTCTCACTTCAGAAGACAGTAGGCCCCGTGGTGTAGGAGTAAGAATGATGATGATCTTCTCTTCCTATTCATCACAACGTCAAACAGCTCTCTACAACCTGGTTGAAATCCCGAAGAGCAGCGTGCAAAACGGTTATGGATCTTACACCAACTCAATTCAACCTCCGAAATACCTGTAGAGACGAATATTTAAACTCATCACCTCCCGGTTTCAATCAAATCTGTGGCTCTACCACAAGACGAGCTGCTTCAATCTCTCTCGGACAGTCTGGTCAAGACTGAACAGAATTCGGCGTGACACTGCTAGAACTGGCACAGCCCTACATCAGTGGGGTTGGATAGACACTTCTTAATGTGACTGTGCTTTTGAAATGCACACTACCAAGAATATCGTGCAGGAGTGCCTTCTACACTCGTACCCCGGTTGCTTTAATGAAATACACTGGGCAACCCCTGGGGCAATCGCTTGGATTACTAACCATTCAATCCATATATGAAAATATGATCTTAATGCTGTAAATTGTATATTATGTTAATGTAGTTCTTATTGTCTTGTATACATCACACGCCAAGTAACTCTATAATATAATACATACCAGTAATGAAGTAAACTGAAATTTCATCAGCTCGTGATAGGTAAGACGAAAATGATACGCAATTACTTCTTAATGAACACTCAGAGACACTTTGAATGTAACTTAAAAGATTCCCAGTCTGTCGAACACATGAGTTAAATAATAATGTTACAACAAACATACCTGTAATGAAACACACTATTTAACAAGGAGAAAAAATAAACACTTAAAAAATGGCATGTTTCGTTCTTAAAAGAACATCATCAGTTTCTATCAAGTCACACTCAATATTTGGAAATATTTATGTTTCTTTTCAAACACATAGGAATTTGAAAACGGAAACTTATATGAATACAGTTCTGCTTTGTCCCCGCTCCAGCATACCAACTGTCGAGTTGCCTGATACTAAAGGCAGCAAACTCCATTAAAGAAACTAATAAAATACGACTGAGGACGCGATCACCTTGATCACGTGGATGTTGGAGTGGAGACAAGGCAGGACGTAATTGAGATAAGTTCCGAAATTTGAAATTCCTAGTGTTTGGATAGAAATAAACATAAATATTTCCAAATATTTAGCGTCACTTGGTAAAATGTGATGATGTTGTTTTAAGAACTATAAATGTCATTCTTTGTTTAATAGTGTGTTTCTTCAAAGCTATGCTATTGTGTAATATTTATACTGAACTTGGGTGTTCGACAGACTGAACAGTTTTTAAGTTACAATTAACTAAGTTGACACTGGAAAGTATTTCTTCCTTCTTTACAGAGCTAATTTGAAACACTAAGCAATCGATAATATGCAAGTTGTTGCATAAAATACAGAATTTATATTACTATTTACTAGATAGGTTCGGTATGGCTTTCGAAGTCTGATCAATATCTTACGCGATGATTTAAATTCCACTTCATTGTTCATGTTACTCCAACACAAAGTCTGGCAGACGATGTAATTAAGTGAAAGGGGATATGTAAATGATGAAATTTTTATGTAAGGATTTTAAGACATTTGCCATTCCAGTCCAGTCTTATGCCCCGCAAATAAGCAACAGACAAAAAACAAACAAACCCGCGGTGCAACAGCCTTGACCTATCAAGACGAGTGCTCCCTATATAGATTATTCGAATTTATTGGAGTGCCACGTGATCAAGGTGACTGCATCCTCAGTCGTATTTTATTAGTTTCTTTAATGGAGTCTATTGCCTTTCGTGCCACACAACTCTCAACTGGTCTCATGAGGCTGGATTCAACCCCGTTCCAGCCCTCAGACTTGAATTAAAATCTCTGGGCTGGCCAGGAATCTAACTTAGGCCTTCCGGGTAAGATGCAATAATACTACCCCCTACACCACAGGGCCAGCGGAGATAAGCAACAGGTAAATTTAACAGGTATTCTGACTGAAATTCATTTGCATCAGTTTGTGGTATTTCATTTTGCCCTCCACTAGCAATAACTACGCAGCTACTCTTCTGATAACTGCGCCCAAATTTCCATGTATTATGGGACAAAGTGATTGCATACTATTAAGTTTCTGGCATTGTTTTCGTGGTTTAAAGTACAGAACTAATAGAAAAAAATCTTCATGATTCCTAAGCTCTGGTAAAATGGGTTCGTATTCCAAGGTCTGAACCTGTTTCATACGGCGTCATGCGATCTGTTCTGAATATACACCACCATTGCCGTTGACCTGTCGCAACGCAACATCGGCAGCTGGCACATTTTCTGTGCCGTGTTCACGAAAATACTTCCAACTGCTTACAAAATTAGTTCCTACAAGCTATCATGATAAAATTAAGAAGATATTACTAAGTATATTTACTCAGTTCAGTTCGCTTTATGATATTTAAGGGATTACTGGAAATATGTGAATAATACTGGTATTCATAACTTGAACTTTTCTACCTAATAAAGTTTGTTAAATATGAATGTACAGAGTCATTCGGACAAATACGTAATCACAATGTACGGTATTTCTCATTTTAGGATATGGCCGCCGGATATTTCTGATGCATATCTCTCGAGTTGGCGCCCATTTCTGTGATTAAAAATGTAATTGCGTATGGCTTTTAGTGCCGGGAGTGTCCGAAGACAAGCTCGGCTCGCATGATGGAGGTCTTTTGATTTGGTAACCCGTAGGTGAACTGCGCGTCGTGATGAGGACGAAATGATGATGAAGACGACACATACACCCAACCCCCGTACCAGCGAAATTAACCAATTGTGGTTAAAATTCGCGATCCTGCCGGGAATCGAACTCGGGACCCCTGTGACCAAAGGCCACAACGCTAACCATTTAGCCATGGAGCCGGACCTTTCTGTGATGATGTGGCTCTACCGAGGATGAATTCTAACGTTGAGGACGGCGCACATACCCAGTCCTTGAGCCAAATGAATTACTCTGTGAAGGTTAAAATCTCCAACCCGGCCGGAAATCGAACCTGAGACTTCCTGGGCCAAAGGCCAGTATGCTAACCAGTTGAGCACGGAGCCGGACAGGATAGGAACCGTAACTGTTGTAACAAGATTTGAGTGTTAAAGGGGCCGTAGTAGACAATTTGCTTTAGGTCTTAAATCTTCAAGCAGGTGCTATTTGGAAGGGAGATAGACTACACTATCACGAGGAATTTTAGAATTTATCTGTTATAGTACAGTCACTACCACTGTCACTTACTTTTGAGAAGTATAAAACATTATAGTTACTAATAGTCACGTTTTAAATCCTATTCCATGTGATACCTACTGAAAAAGACGCACGCGTCACTATGTTTTAAATATTTATTTGAAGTCACACCGAATCAGACAGGTCATTTGGCGATGAAGGGATAGGACTGGGTGGGAAGTGAGCGTGACCTTAATTAAAGTACAGATGTAAAAATTGGAAACGACGAAAAATCATATTCAAGGCTGCCGACAGTGGATTTGCAAACCGCCGTTTTTTCAACACAAACTCACAGCTACAAGACCCAAAAACGCGTTGCCTAGTCACTGGGTCTAGTAGCTTCAAGTAAAAACATTATTTAGACTTCGTGAAATATTTCTAAGCCTTCCTTCAATTCCATTCCGCTCTATTGAATTTTAATGAATGAAAATAGCTGTTTGTCCACTAATACACACATTTCAGTACATACAACCGTCGAATAGGCGGATTAAAAGAGAATTAATGTTGCTTGTCGGTGCGTGTAAATAATGTAAATTAACCCTCTGTTTGACAAACTTCTTGATGAGTAAATATTGCCCAAATAACATACCAAACAACCATAATGTTCCATTTCATAGTTTGTTCCTAGCTGATGAATACAAAGTGACATTTTGTTGCCAACTTGTGGATAACATTTCACATTATATTACGGTAAGTGCGGGTTGTCATTTTGCCTTCCTTTTCATGATTTCCACCATTGTTAACCACGCCAGTGATGGAGTAGAGTGGTTAGCTCTACGCCCGGCCGCCTTTGCCCTGGTACTCATTTTTGGTGTAGGCTGAGTGAACCTCAGGCCCATATGCACCTCCGGAAGTGGAAATCTCGTTTATTAAATTTTACGACTTATTGACGGGGATTCGAACCCACGTCCTTCCGGGCGAACCGAGCACACCTTTACCTCCTCAGCCAGGCAGCCCCTAATAATAATAATAATAATAATAATAATAATAATAATAATAATAATAATAATAATAATAATAATAGCTTTACATCACATTAACTCCGTTTACGGTTTTCGTAGACGCCGAGGTGCCGGAATTTAATTCCACAGGAGTTCTTTAATGAGACAGTAAACCTATCGACAAGAGGCTGACGTATCTGAGCACCTTCAAATAACATCGAACTGAGCCATGATCGAACCTACTAAGTTGGTGTCATACGGCCAGCGCCTCAACCGTCCGAGCCACTCAGCCCCGCACTTGATTTCTTGTCGGCAATTACAGCAAGAGACAGGCTAGGGTCTGTGGTCTCCTTACTGTAGCACCTTAGCAACAATATCAAAGTTGACACGGAAGGAGCTTCAGTGATCATTATGAATGTATTACAAAGTCTTTTAATAGATGTGGATTAGGTAATGCCTTTACTGACGTCCAAATTCATCTCAACATATTGAGAGTGAGTGGGGGAGCTTTACCTTCTCGGAACCAAAATTGCATGTTTTAATTGTTATAACAAAACATTTTCCACTTTTATCTGGGGTAGTTTAATAATCCCCAATACTTATACAATATGTTTATAAATGTTCGGATATATCGCTTTAACGCCCCATTGCGTCATTATGTTTTTTGGTCTTTTTCTGTAACATTAGCTTTTACATGCGGCGGCTTTATTCATAATTCAAAAGCTATTGAAAATTTCCATTGTAGTTTTTCTTTTTTTTTTTTGCTAGTTGTTTTACGTCGTACCGACATAGATAGGTCTTATGGCGACGATAGGACAGGAAAGGCCTAGGAATGGGAAGGAAGCGGCCGTGGTATCAATTAAGGTATAGCCCCAGCATTTGCCTGGTGTGAAAATGGGAAACCACGGAAAACCATATTCAGGGATGCCGACAGTGCGGTTTTCAACTTCACATGACACATTCCTCTATCTCCGCGACTGAGTGTTTATGTTAGTCTTAAAACAAATATGTATATAGGTACCAACCACCACTGCAATACTCAGTAGTGAATATCTCCCTCCACAGAAGTTTGTCGTGGGGAAGAGCCCCTGGACCTAAACTATGCCAAATTCAAATTAAGTGCCTAGCCCAATAAACTGTGATATATATTTGGAAGAAGAAGCTTTTCTTGACAAGAATAACTTAGCTTTAAAAGGGTTTAATTTTTTAAGAATTAGAAAAGGAGGAAGGATTTTATAAACAATTTTGGGGGGATGTGTTATAGATTGTGGAGTATGCAGTTCTTACTGCGTAATTGTCTGGCTCCATGGCTAAATAGTTAGCGTCCTTGCCTTTGGTCCCAGGGGTCCCGGGTTCGATTCCAGGCAGGGTCAGGAATTTTAACTATCATTGGTTAATTTCGCTGGCACAGGGGCAGGGTGTATGTGTCGTCATCATGATCATTTCATCCTCATCACGACGCGTAGGTCGTCTTCGGGAGTCAAATCAAAAGACCTGCATCTGGCGAGCCGAACATGTCCTCGGACACTCCCGGCACTAACAGCCATACACCATTTCGTATCATTTACTGTGTAATTATTTTAAAAACTTGAGCTGAATATCACATATATTTTATTAATAGTGGTATATTTGAAGTGCCGGCCCCGTGGTGTAGCGATAGCGAGCCTGCCTGTCGCCCGGAGGCCCCGGGTTCGATTCCCGTCCAGGCCAGGGATTTTTCTCTCGACCTGAGAGCTGGTTCGATGTCCACTCAGCCTACGTGATTAGAATTGAGTAGCTATCTGACGCTGAGATGGCGGTCCTGGACTCGAAAGCCCAGAATAACAGCCGAGAGGATGCGTCGTGTTGACCACACGAGCCCTCGTAATCTGCAGGCCTTCGGGCTGAAGAGCGGTCGCTGGGCAGGCCAAGGCCCTTTCAAGGGCGTTAAGTGCCGTGGGGTTTGGTTTGGTTTGGTTGGTATTTTTAAAGCGAACAACATTTCGTTCTTAATAAGTAACATGTGAATTTCATTAAAAAAACATGTCATTTCTAGTTTATTTCATGAATGGCAATGCATTTTTAAGCATCTAATATTTTCGGTAGCACTTTGTTCCCAACGTGGTATAAAGTTTGTACCATGTTACACGCACAGCCATTTAGGTTTAATCTACATCATTAATGTGTAACACTATTATATAATAAAATATCGAGGCAATTATGTTGTTATTGTTATGCCATTATTAAGTTCTAGTATCGTAATGCAAATTCCTCAGTTATATTAAGCAAGGCATTTCGTGTTTTTATATGTTAAAACTATGCATATGCATGGTAAGAGTCAGACAGCAATTTTCTAGTGCATTTCAACTCAGCCAAATCGTGTGCAAAAGTGGGGCGGTAAACATGGTTTAAACCATGACCAAGAATATCTGGAAAATACATTCAGGTGCGTGTGCACTCAGAGTTCCTAGCAATATGGCAAGTGATAGAAGTGGGGTTTTTTAAGGTCCGATAGTGAGAATAGCAGTGATAATTTTATAATGGGTCATAACCAAGTCAGACCCGATTTGCATAGTGATTATCAGGAAAATAGTAAACATAGAAAAAACCCGGTGTTGGTTAATTCAAATGCAACAGGGGTTTACATTAATGTGTTAAATACTATTTTTGAAGTACGTAGGGATCTTAAGGAAATCAAAACTATTTAAACAAACGAAGAAATTCAGGATAAAATTCATCTATGTTTTAGGAAGAGCTGCCAGTCCCGCAGTATAAGTGTAGCGTACTTGCCACCTTCCCACAGGTCCCAGCGTCAATTCTTGGACAATCCAAGTATTTTAATTGTGGACTGAGCCTTGGAAAAAGGTTCACTCGACCTCGTGAGACAAACTGAGAAGCTGTTGATACGAGAGGCAGCAGTCCGGTCACAAAGGCCAAGCAATACGGCTGAGGGTGTCATCACGTAACCACTTGTTACTCCAAACATTACAGGCCACCTGGATGGGCGGCAGCTGTCTTGGCAGGTGAAGACACATAGTAAATTTTTATCTCAAAGGGGTCCGGCTCCATGGCTAAATGGTTAGCGCGCTGGCCTTTGGTCACAGGGGTCCCGGGTGCGATTCCCGGCAGGGTCGGGAATTTTAACCTTAATTGGTTAATGTGTTGTCTTCATCATCATTTCATCCTCATCATGACGCGCAGGTCGCCTACGGGAGTCAAATCAAAAGACCTGCACCTGGCGAGCCGAACATGTCCCCGGACACTCTCGGCACTAAAAGCCATACGCCATTTCATTTCATTTCATCTCAAAGGGATTCTCCTAGAAGAGTTGTTACGTGTACTATCGTCCTTAAACTCTATCTCACAATTTTCCTTTCCGGAACATAACCCACTCTCCTCTTTGACGAAGGCATCATTCAGGATTTCGATCTACAACCTGTGACAAGGTTCGGTGAATAGTCCTGTAATATCAACATAGATGAACAATGCACGATAGTGACCTTACTGTCCTTCGAAATAGTCCCCTCCCATGACTATGCACTGCTGAGATCGGCGATACATGTCCTGGAAACTTTGCAAGAAGGCTTGCTTTGTAATGGTATTCAAAAGCCTCGTCACGTTTCGTTGGATGTCAGGAATATCGTCAAATCTCTTTCCTTTCAAAGCGAGTTTGAATCGTGCGAATAGGAAGAAGTCTGGAGGATTGAAATGTGGCAAATATGGGGGATGTTCAAGTTGCACCACCCCCTTTTTTGCCATGAACTGTTTGACGATATTGGCTGTGTGTGGGCTAGCGTTGTCATGGGCGAAAAAACATCAACCATGTTGTGCGTACTGGGGTCTACCCTGCGTAGACGTTGCATGAAATGGGTCAAATTTTCAATGTACCGTGCAGCATTCAACGTCGTTCCCCCAGATAGAAATTCGTTGTGAATAATGCCTTGACTATCGTAAAAGTTGATGAGCATCGTTTCCATGCGTGACTTTTCGGCTCTGACATTTTTCCGACGAGGGGATCACGGAGAACGCCATTCCATGCTTTGCCGTTTCGTTTCAGGGTCTTACCTGAGACACCAGGTTTCATCCTCAGTGACAATGCAATTCAAGAAATTTGGTGTCGCATCGGCCGTTTCGACAAAATCCTGTGAAGCCTCTAAACGTGCCTGATTCTGATCGTCCGTCAAGTGATGTGGCACAAGAAGAGAACACGTTTTCCCCTTCCCTAACTTCTTGTTAACGATTTGTCGCACGAACTCACGGTTAATCTGCAGTTCATCCGCTGTCATGCGCACAGTTAATCGCCGATCGTTCGTGATTAATGTCCTCACCTTCTCAATGTTTTCGTCACTGACGGCGGTCGCCGGTCTTCCGCTACCGTGGTTGTCAGAAACACATTCTCGGCCTCCTCGAAAACGGGCGATCCACTCGTACACACACTTCAAGGACAGTGATTGATCTTCATAAACACGCACCAGCATCGCATGCGTTTCTTTCGGTGTCTTGCCAAGCTTAAAACATAACTTTACATTGATCTTTTTTGCTAGTGGCTTTACGTCGCACCGGCACAGATAGGTCTTATGACGACGATGGAATGGGAAAGGCCTAGGAGTTGGAAGGAAGCGGCCGTGGCCTTAATTAAGGTACAGCCCCAGCATTTGCCTGTTGTGAAAATGGGAAACCACGGAAAACCATCTTCAGGGCTGCCAACAGTGGGATTCGAACCCACTACCTCCCGGATGCAAGCTCACAGTCGCGCGCCTCTAACCGCACGGCCAAACTCGCCCGGTCACATTGATCTTCTGGTCGTTCATGTTCCAGTTCGCAATTCAGAACCAACGCACTAAACACGCACTGTGTCAAACAGGTCTTACACGGCACACACATGATGCTCAACTGAACAACGTTGGGAGCAGGTCGTCAAAACCTGCTGCTACGCAGGTGCAGCGTTGTGTCGCCAGTGTTGCCGGATCGACCTTTCTGACTTCATTCACCGATCTTTATTGTCACAGGTTGTAATTGCTGGACTGGAGTGCAGTCCTGTGACCCTATAATCAGTTAGTTAGCATGCTAGACTTTTGTCAAAGAGGTCCCGGGCTCAATTCACAGCCATACCAGGCATTTCAACCTGCATTGGTTACTTCCTCTGCTTCTTGGACTAGGTGTCCGTGTCCTTCTTAGCATTAGGTATCATCTAAGGTGGACGCGTATTTCGCCCATGCAGGTTAAATCTAACGAGCTGCATCAAGGCCACTCCGGAGGCAACACGCCGTTATTAAGTACTGTCTCATCTCAGAAGCCTATATAAATGGGTCAACGATATCTTACGCAGCAAGGAAGACCGGCTCTATATTTTAACACGTGGAGGTATTTTAAGAGAAGTTCTCACGTGTGCTAATATTATTATAGGCCACAAGTTTGCCCATTTACAAGTTTAACGTGTTCAGGAATTACGTATGTTGAACGCACCAGGCTCATATTCAAGACGACGACATCTTTAAGTAGATGGAGAAAAACCAACACCTAAGTCAATCTACGATTCTTTAGAACACTTAGCAATATCTTGTAGTATTCAAAAGGAGATTTCCTATAACTACAATATACAGATAACCTGTCAACTTTCCGAGTAACTCAATCCATTAAATTTCAATATTTTGTAAATAATATTATCAGTCCACAATTTATCCCAGTGGGATGTTAGTAAGTTCGCTTCCGTGGTGTAGTGGTTAGTGTGATTAGCTGCCACCCCCGGAGGCCCGGATTCGATTCCAGGCTCTGCCACGAAATTTGAAATGTGGTACGAGGGCTGGAACGGAGTCTACTCAGGCTTGGCAGGTCAACTGAGTAGAGGTGTGTTCGATTTCCACCTCAGCTATCCTGGAAGTGGTTTCCTGTGGTTTCCCACTTCTCCTCAAGGCAAATGCCGGAATGGTATATAACTTAAGGCCACGGCCGCTTCCTTCCCTCTTCCTTGTCTATCCCCTCGAATCTTCCCATCACCCACAAGGTCCCTGTTCAGCATAGCAGGTGAGGTCGCCTGGGCGAGGTACTGGTCATCTTACTCAGTTGTATCCCCCGACCCAGAGTCTGAAGCTCCAGTAGGCCTACACTGCCCTTGAGGTGGTAGAGGTGGGATCCCTCGGCGAGTCCGAGGGAAAAACCGACCCTGGAAGGTAAACAGATAAAGAAGAAGAAGAGAATTCAATGAATAGTGTATTCCTATTTAATGTTATTTTATATATAAACTGTACAGTATATATTTCCGTTGTTTTTAATTTTCAGTAATTACTTTATCTCTTCTCGAAGGTTTATTTTCATGTGTTGGCGAATAATTGGACACAGCCCGAAATCTGTGTACTTCAACTGTGACGTATTGTATTTAATTATTTTGTTTATATGTAATGGAAGTTTCTCTTCCTGGCACCCAATGACGGTTTTCGACCTCTTTTTGTTCAGAAAATACGTAGGTTGTAAGATAAGACAACCAATATTAAAACTGATATCCGAAAAATGTTAATTAGTGGTTGTTCAGAAGTTCGTCAACGTACTGCCCTTCAGTAGAGAGGGTCCCGAGTTCAATTCCCTGCCGGGCCGGGGAATTTAATAGCTTCTGATTAATTCTTCTGGGTATTTGTGTACGTCCCAATACTCTCCTCTTCATATTCATACAATACAATACACTACTAAGCACCACAGAAACACGCAATAGTGATTACATCCTTCCCTATATGGTGGGCGTCAGGAAGGGCATCCGGCCGTACATCAGAGAAAAATCCACATGTGCGACACAGTTCGCACCCACAACCCCACAGGTCTGGGAAATGCTGTAGGAAAAGGAAAAAAGAAGAAATGATTGTTCAAGGAATATTAAATTTCATTGTACAGTCATACCGATCTCGATAGCTGCAGTCGCTTAAGTGCGGCCAGTATCCAGTAATCGGGAAATAGTGGGTTCGAATCCCACTGTCGGCAGCCCTGTAGATGGTTTTCCGTGGTTTCCCATTTTAACAAGAGGCAAATGCTGGGCTGTACCTTAATTTAGGCCACGGACGCTTCCTTTCCACTCCTAGCCTCTTCCTATCCCATCGTCGCAATAAGATGAATTAAACCCACAAAAGTTATAACAGCTAGTCACAAACAGTGTGCGTTATTCAAATGGAACTGCGCACATCTTTCAATTCTACTGCTTCAATTCCATATCCAGTAGCTAATTTTGATATTGTTGTTACGGTTACTTAATCAAGTGGCTTGAAACATCTTTGCTCTACAGAATCGTTAACGAGTGCATCTACAGACTGAATGGTAAGTTGCATTCCTGAGTTGTGAGCACGAAATTCCCTGGAGCTTGAAATATGTACTGTCTCGACATTTGCCTTGAATAAATGTGTAGGGACTAGAAGAAACTCAGGGTAGCCCGCAGTATGGGTATCTGAAAGTGGGATTTATTATTTGAAGCTTCCAAGCGCTCTCGTGTATTGGAATTTATTGGAATTTACCAAAGTAAAAGAAATATTTGAGGTAGGTTCAAACTTGTAAGTGTCTGCGCCTACTATGACGACGGTTGGAATTTGTGTTGACTTCATCAGCTCTATGACTAGGTTTTTGGTCCGCTGTTTCTCATGCTAGACACACCTTTGCTGAACTCACGATACTTAGTGAGCCGCATTCTGCTGTCACTCAGTCTGGAATTTATCTTCTTGAACGCACCAGGAATCTAACCCGGGGCTTCCGGGTAAGAGGCAGACAGCTTTCTTCACCGGAGCATTTTAAGTTGATGCCATCTGACTGCTTACTCGTCAGATACGACGATCTATTTTACTCTAGGTCTGCTAGATGGCAGATTAAACAGAACCTCTCTCGGACGGTGTCTGACTGAATTTGAATGAATTTTATCGGATGAACACCAAATGTGTCACCAGAGATCTTTTACATGTCGAATGGACTGTTTCCTGCCCTTCAAAATTCCAGCTACTTCTGCCGGGTTCGAACCCGCTGTCTTGGTATCCGGGGACAGACATCTAACACTGATACACAGAGGGAGATGCAGAAAATTATTAGCTCCCCGTGCGGTTATGGCTGGAGTTATACATTTCTGAGTCTTTACATTTTACAATGAAGTATTTGACGTGGATATGAATCGTAACGTTTCAAAATCGAGGTTTTCACTTTTACTTACAAATACAAATATTTCAACCCGAAAATGCCGCTTCCTTCACAAACTTTGGCAGAGATATGCCATTCTGGAATTTAAAAAGAAATTAATTAGTGAGTACAGACTAAAGAATGATACAATCACAAGAAATTAAGAAAAAATAGATATGTCTGATCCAAACGTCGTATTTCTGTCGTCTTCTTAAATTTTGTTTAGCGAAAATTAATCCATTTTTTTCCTTTAAAAAACACATAAATAAATGTCAACCCAAGAAATTGTAATAATATGAGTCATACGGTGTTGATATACCGAGTAAGTTGGGTTTGCGGTTTGCGTCACGTAGCTGTGAGCTTGATTTCCGAAGATGATCACAGTACCTCAAAGAACTCTTAACTCTTTTCTATACTCCGTCATGGTAGATAAGAGGAGCAGGAAGAGACCTTGAGGACACTGATTGGAGCCAATTTTTGCTCATTTAAATTTAATAGGGTCAGAAGTAACTATAACCACAGAACTAGAAGCAAGTTTATGACGCTTATTTCATTCACATCCGCTTTCAGGCGGAGAGATGGAAGGTGTAACAGTCCGTTAGGATTATTATATATGCGCCAAATACCGCTCACTGATCACTATATCTCCAGATCCGAAAGACCTAGTATCTGAAATTACGAACCTAAATTTATTTTTTGCCCTGGAAGTGCATTAAAAAAGGATTTCTTCACAATTCATCACATTACCATTATAATATAGGCTAACAGACAAAAATCAAGTTTGTCGCACAAGGACGTGACAAAGCTCATTTTTAATCTGATGACTCGAGGAACAAATCTCGCTAGGTCCCTATGGGCACAACAAGTAACAGTTTTCGAGATAGTGGCACCTCACTGCGCCGCTCTACAGTCTGAAGTGCTACAGACAGCATGTTGATAGACTCACGAACGAGGCAATCAGCGTTAAAACTTCCGCTTGGGCATATTTCTTAAGACATGCAGAAAGATTGCATGAAGAAGTTATTTATTGAGGGAAGTTCACGGTGCTCACTGTCGCTGTCCGTCGCAACGCTATCATGTTTTTCAGTTTGCTTTACGTCGCACCTACAGAGATAGGTCGTATGGCAGCGATAGTATAAGAGTGGGAAGGAAGGCCCCTAGCCTTAATGTACAGCCCCAGCATTCGCGTGGTGTGCAAATGGAAAACCATCTTCCGTGGGGTTGGAACATACTATCTCCCGAACGCAAGCTGATAGCTACCTGACCCAAACAGCTCGGTCACAACGCTCTGGTTGTTCTGTCAGGCTTTCCTAGAGCTCCTGTATACTGTAGTTTACGTTTCTGTATGCCATAGTTCCTGTTAATCTTTTTTTGCTACTTGTTTTACGTCGCACCGACACAGATAGGTCTTATGGCGACGAAGGGAGAGGAAAGTCCTAGGAGTGGGAAGGAAGCGGCCGTGGCGTTAATTAAGGTACAGCCCCAGCATTTGTCTGTGAAAATATGAGATAGGAAACCACGAAAAACCACGAAAAACCATCTTCAGGGCTGTCAACAGTGGGGTTCGAAACCACTATCTCCCGTATGCAAGCTCATAGCCGCGCGCCCCTAATTGCACGACCTCCTTCTAATCATTCCTTTTCTCTTGCATATCTATCTTCTATGCGTAGAAAAGGTAAGACGATTTCCTGCGTGCAGCTGTCTAATTTACAGCAGTACTATCAGGCGTCCTTCTGCGTTCTATCATACAGGTACATACTGCTTCATACAACTCATTGTAGTAACACTTATTCGTCATAGACATCTTATCTTCTCTTCTTTTAGTCTTAATACTCATTTTGGTCACAACGCTATAGTTGTTTCCACCAGTTTTTCCTTCCTGTTTCCTCTATTCCATTTCTTACTTAATGTTCGGCACTGGCTCGCTGGTCAAATTGCCTTAAGGAGAGAGCTATTCTCACGCCTAAGACCGAGACCGCAGCCACAATCAGGTATTCTTATTGGTCAAACTTCCTACTAAGATTGTGAGATAAAAGTCTCTAGACTCCGTGGTGGAGATAGAGGACATGGTCCACCACCTTGTGGAGTTCCTTCACACTCTAAATCCATCAGGCTTTCCACGTCACAATCTCAGAATGAAAGTTGGAGCACCTACAATACTATTACGGAATTTGATACCTCCTAAGCTTTGTCATGGCACAAGGCTGCAAGTGAAGTCATTACATAGTAATGTGATCAAGGCAACCATCTGCACGAAGTGTTAGTACGGAAGAAACAGCTTTTTTCTGATCTTAGCCAAGAGGCGGACGTACTTCGTATTCAAACGACTGCAATTTCTCCTTAAAGCATGCTTCGCAATGACAGCGAACACAACTCAGGAACAGTCTTTAAAAGTTGATAGTGTTGAGTTAAGGAATTATTGTTTTTCCCTTAGCCTATTCACATGTAAGCTCTCCTGAAAATGTTTTGATTCTACAAGCACAGGGACGAACGAAAAATGTATTTAAGAAGGAAGTTTTATAAAACAAGCTGACTTCAACAACAACAACAACAACCTTGGACAGGCAGAAGGTAAGGCGGTCTGCCTTCATATCGAAAACACCCCAACTCGATAGTGACTGTGAGTAGGCAACTAGGCCTCCCATTATAACGAATTCAATTGTGACAGGCTGTAGGCTACTGAGCCCGCCATTATAACGGAAACGCCCAAAGTCGCATGTGACCGGCAGTAGGCAAGGGGGCCTATCACTATAATGAACACTTTCCAACTCGGACTTTACATGAGAAACAACGTATGCCGACATCCTCCCCGAGCTGTTTCTCGGACAAGGCTAAGATCAATGCAAACTGATTAAATCTTACTCCCAACGTGTATAGTATTTTACCTGGAATTCCGTATACAATGTAGAATTGCGTAGCAATGCATGGGTATATGAGCTAGTGTACGTTTACAGAATGGTCGGAAACAACGTGAACCGGATACATAAGCGCTCGAGGGATGGTCATGCTGATGAATAATTTGAAAAAAGTAATTCGATATCTCACGCTCTTGTCATTTTATCACCTTCTGAAGTTAGCAAATCAGATCGCTTAGCGGGCGAATTGAAATAGGATTTTTGAGGCGGTGTTGCTAAATTTCCAAAACGGGGCTTAGGCCGGCCTAAGAGCCATTCCCAGAAATCAGCAGCAAACACAAACACACCGTAGGTTTCACCCGATGTCACCGTAGCGTGGTAATTGTTATGGCGTGATCCTGTCAGCTCGGAGGTCTGTGTTCATATCACTCCCGTGGCGAAATTCCTTTTCTGTGTTATGAATTTTGATTGAGTCCGATTACGACAACTTTGATAATAATACAATTTATATATTATTATTATTATTATTATTATTATTATTATTATTATTATTATTATTATTATTATTATTATTATTATCATTGCCACAATTTAAACATGAATAATATGATCGTTTATGGACTGCAAAAGGGCTAGGAGTGGGAAGGAAGCAACAATGGCCTTAATTAAGGAACAGCCCTAGCATTTGCCTGGTGCCAATTTTGACTTTACATGTAGTGATTGCAGTGATATTTGTAGATTTGTGGGTGACAGTTTAGCTGTAGTTATTCTTGTGATTGTGATATCATGCATTCTGCAAGTTATGTCTGATGACTTTTTCATTGTGATTCTGTGCTCCTAATCACCGCTCACACGTGTGTCAATCCAGTATTGATAATTTCTCTTTCCGTCAGCGCAGCTTGATATTTGGTCATACTATCAAATTTTAATTTTTCAGCAAGATCAGTCTTAATTTTATAGGAATTACAAGTGACAAATTAAACGAATCCTTAATTATCCTGCAATATCTACACTTTTTTACAATTTGAATTACGTCGTATCGACACAGATAGGTCTTACGGCGACGACGGGATAGGAAAGGGCTAGGAGTAGGAAGGAAGCAACAATGGCCTTAATTAAGGCACATCCCCAGCATTTTCCTGGTTTGAAAGTGCGATACAACGGAAAACCATATTCAGAGCTACCGACAGTGGGGTTCGAACGCACCATTTCCCAAATGCAAACTGATAGCTACGTGACAAAAACCACGCGGCCACTTGCTTGTTCAAGATCTACACGCGAAGGAGATACATATTTATTGGGTGGATCTTATCAGTTTTAATGTGTAAATTTAAATAATTTTTTCTTCACCATTTTAATTTGATTTGATGGCCTGTTATCAGTTATGAATTATATCATCTTTTATTTTTTAATTTTCCTTCACGCACCAGCACCATCAAATCCGTTGAATTGAAATACTGAATTAATGTTAACTATTATTCTCCGTGCGCACTGTAAGCGATATATTAAACCCATAATTCTACGATGAGAAAAATATTTTTTATTTTTCTCAATATTTATTTCAAATCAACAAGCTACTTTTATTTTTGAGGGCAGCCATGTTGCGCTCCCAGAGCCTCGCTGTCGCGTGGGAAGGATCTCACCCGCGGCAAGCTCGTGAAATACCGTGACACCTCGACAGACTTCGAGTGCCCGATAATTCTTCAAATTCACGGAATTCTGTGTAACGAGAGATTTTTGCAACACAGTAAATACAGAAATAAATAATCTAAATTATTCTTAAACCCTACGTGAAGACAGAGCCACCGGGCGAGTTGGCCGTGCGCGTAGAGGCGCGCGGCTGTGAGCTTGCATCCGGGAAATAGTAGGTTCGAATCCCACTATCGGCAGCCCTGAAGATGGTTTTCCGTGGTTTCCCATTTTCACACCAGGCAAATGCTGGGGCTGTACCTTAATTAAGGCCACGGCCGCTTCCTTCTAACTCCTAGGCCTTTCCTATCCCATCGTCGCCATAAGACCTATCTGTGTCGGTGCGACGTAAAGCCCCTAGCAAAAAAAAGAAGACAGAGCCCCCAGGGTAAAATATAGATGCAGTTAAGCCTAAGTACAAATCAGCGTCAGATCAGTGGACTAGCTCCACGTGCCAAGGTCAATGGATGAAGAAAACCCGCGAAGCGCCCGGGCAGAAATAATTTATTTCACCTGTTGCGAGTGTGGTAAAATTATGAGATTAACATCTAAAATAATCACAAGTTTGTCCGGAATCATGGGACAAGTTTCATGAAAATCGGTCTATTGGACGCGAAATTAGCAGATTACGCAATCAAGCTTAGTAGTGTGTGTAGCGTCCCTCATAAGACTATAAAAGGAACCCCCCACTATTTTTCAGTGTAGATCTGGTTTTTGAAGCAGCGGTAGCTTACGCCCGTCGTCAGCAGAAAATTGTACGAGATTGATCTATGAATAACATAGTACATGTTCGTGGCTGAGGTCCACATCTTCGGTAAGGAAGGGAAGGTGACAGAAATGTTCTGATCTTTTGCCGACAAACTGTGAAAGCATAGGCGTCTGTTAAAGTACACAGCAGATTTTATTTTATCACCTCATGTGCGTTTGAAAGTGTTAAGAGAGTTGGGAAGCTGGTCAGAGTAGTTCTGATTTCGTTATCTGTTGAACACCTGTTGTGTTAGGGTGACACAGAGAGACGACTCTGGGAAGAAGGTAGACAGTCGCGGTTGACTGCAGAACGAGGGAGGTTTATTGTACAAATTATAACGAGGAAAGTGCGTGATTTGTGTTGTAATTTAATATCGTGTGAAAAGGCAGTGTTTGTAAGATTGATATGTTGGAGAAGATGATGTTATTTGTACCAATGTGCGGCTCAATGCACGAGGTCAGCGGGCGACAATGTAGCCAGAATACCGAAGATGACGCCACTTGCAGGTCTGTCTATATTTGTATTATGCTGTAGTTAGATTTTATTGTCTGTCCCAACAAAATTTTCAAGATGATTGTCGGGTTGATATTTGTAATTATCAGGCGAAAGGTGTTATAATTATGGTCAGCGTGTGAAAATCTTAGTTTGTAAAATTCCACGTCTAGAAACTGTAAAATGCGACGTTTATATCTGGTGTTAATGTTCTATGAGATATTGTCCGAAGTGAGGAAAATGAGGAAAGCTATAATGGTAAAATAGTCGTGGCGAATGTCTTAATTTCAAATATCAGTTGAATTCAGAAATGTTTGTCAATAATAATAATAATAATAATATTAATAATAATAATAATAATAATGTCTACCGCGGGATAAAATTTTCCTGTGTTAAAGGTGCATTTAACCAGTATGTTTTACAAGAATCGCAGGCATTTAGAAAATTCCAGTGAAATTCGATAGAGTTATATTTATTGATGGGAAGTAAAATTTTGTGACATCGTGTATATTAATGATACGGAAAATAGCGGTGTGGTATTGTATTCTCGAGGTCCGAAAGTCGTAGTATCAGTAAATAAAGAGGTGTATTTTATAATGGTTATTGTTTTCACAAGAGCATTGAAATATGAAAAGGGTCTTGGAAATATAAGAAAAATGGATTGAGTGCGAAGAATTTATATATGTGGAGATGAGAGGGATAGGAATACTGAAGGTGAAAGGGAGCCTGGATTTTAAGTAATACCGCTGGGATAAGGCGAGGAGAATGAGTTTGAGACAGGCTATGTTTGCCGAGGAAGTACAGTATTTGGGAGACAGGCTGTATTGTGACAAGCTGTAGTGTATTCCGCTACCAATCCGAAATTTGAGACGACTACTGTGCGAGTCACCGTAGATTTCTAGTAAGATCCCAAGTGAAAACGACTCTAGTAAAGGTTAAAAATCTTGGTAGTAAAAGTCAGGTGACTAGTTACGTAAAGCCCGTATGAATATTAAGATAATGTAACCTCAAGGATAAAAGAGCATTTAGAATACATGGTTGGCGTTGTATTGAATTTCGTTTCACTGGATAGTCATATAAATATTTGGAATTGATGGTAGGCGATTTGAAAGTTTCCAATGCGGTAGTGATGATTATAATTTTGGGCAACATCCACTAAATGGTAGACGTGCGTTGGGAATTATTTTCTTCCCTAAAACTTCATTGCACATGCTGAGATTGTGTTTGAGTTGGAGAATTGTTCGTCACGTATATTTATTTTCGAGTTCACGTTCTGTAACGAGATAGAGACTTACTGAATTTTTTGACTTGCATTCGTTTAATAGTAAGAGACGTGGTTCCGTGTGTGTTATTAGTCTGACCAGGTTTACAATTGAAATGTCAGAGTTGGTTTAAAATTGCTAGTTCGCCTGATATGCTAGGGGATGCGTAGTACGACCCATTTTTACGCCCGACCATAGATTTAGGACGTCACATGTTATCTTTGGAGTTACTGATGGTGAGACGTCCTAGTTCACGCCCGACGAGAGAATTTGGAAGGTATCGTGTACATAGAGATTAGTGTTAGGATGTACAGATTTTAAGTGAGCCCGATGATAGGTCTGGGATGTCAGCTGTACATACTCAAGTCTCAGATTAGATGTTTCTTTTATTTTTGCGAAGTGACCTGGGCGAAGGTAGCATCTACAGTAAAATATGAAATATGATGAGGGTTGCCCAAACATTGGATATCGACCTGATAGAGATGAAATATTTTACTGCAATTCTCCATGCGTGTTGAGTTTTAATGACTTCGATATGTTATTTTATTTTACGGACTTAATTGTTTAGTCGTTCTGACGTCAGTTTCGTTTTGATAGTGTGCATATTGACACTCAATGTATTAGTGTGAGACTTGAGCTGCGAATGTGGTTTCGATTCGCCAGCCAGTAGTATTATTTTATTTTCAATCTTTGTCATACTTTCATTTTTATACGTAGATGAATTCGATTAAGTGATCACTTTATAGGTAGTGTGTTGGGACAAACAATAAGTAGATGGATCTGTAATGGTAGTCATTGTTTTAAAAGGGAAGAATTCCTTTTGTTGTATTTTTCACTATGGACTGGTAATTTTATTAAGCGTAACATAACCATTTCCAACCTGAAAATCGGTTTGATAATAATACTTTTCAAGTGATTTACCACTTTTTAGTTAACTTCAGTGTTTGGCATTTTTTCTAAATGCGTGATGAATAAGTGTTTCCTGCATTTCGCAGTTTTGTTCCTTCAGAACGACGTAACGTAAGATCCTCGCGGATCATGTTGTTGTTGGTTCCTTCCGAACAGTTGTTTGGGTGATGCACTTTTAGCATCGGGATTACCTTACCACTTAAGGGTGTCATGAATGACAAATACATGGTGGAATTTATTTCAATTGTGAATGATGCTGTTAACTCGTAGTGAACACCATGCTTTCCCATAATATTTCGCAACCTATCAAAAGCAACTTATAGTCAATTTGGTTCGATTAAGGGTCCATTCGGTGGGTGTTCCGTATCCGTAAGGGTATTCGACTGGTGGATAACCTTAATTGAGAGGAAATCAGGCGTTCTATTTGTTGAAAGTCAGATTTTCCACGGATCGTGTGGATTAATTCTCAGTTCTCGTTTGGAATGATAGGTGCCCGGTTTTCAGGTCTTTCCTTTCTCAGTTTTTCAGTTTCGCTGTCCACTAATTTATTACTTTCTCCGAAGGAACTCTTCGATATTGTGAGAAATAAATCAACGCTATGCAATGTGACTGCGTTTGAAACATTCAATAATAAATGATTTTTATATTTTTTTCAAGGATTTATATTAAAATAATAATGTTGTCGTGCCATTTCGATTTAATAAAAGTTAGTAAGCACATATTTGCTCCTCATTTCAAGTAGTTAGGCTCTCTTCTGAACCCCATCGTTTGGTTAAGATCGTGACCGAATTTATTCCCGCAACGACCCATGATTTAAGAGTTCTATATTGTTTTACTGTAGCAGCCGTGGCCGACCAATGATGGAATGGTAAGTTCAAGGGTTCAATATAGCTTTAACAAGAATGTTATTTCCTTTACGTCCCACTTACTGCTTTACGGTTTACGGAGACGCATAGGTACCAGAATTTCGTCCCGCAAGAGTTCTTTTACATGGCAGTGAATCTACCGACACGAGGCTGACGTATTTGAGCACCTTCAAATACCACCGGCCTGAGCCAGGATTGACCCTGTCAAGTTGGGGGTCAGAAGGCCAGCGCATCAACCACCTGAGCCACTCAGCCCGGCAGAAATGTAGCTTATTAGTTATGTTCGTTAGGGATCATATCCTTTAATTCAGCCCGTTTGTTTGTAAGATTTTTTTAAAAAATTTAGCGTTTACTTCACTTTGCTCTTAATCTAGGGATAACGTAACGATCATTCTGCATCAACGTTTAACCAGTTAGAATTGTTCTTTTGTATTCAACCTCTTGTCTGAGGATATTATGAATACAATAATCACGATGATTTTTCCGCCAGTATTTTATCACTCTCCAAGATTTAATTAGTTTTTATTAATTAACTAACATGTGTTCCTTCAATCCCTGGTACTCAATGAGTTTGAGAATCATATACGAGCACAGAATTTTTCTTCTGTTCAATATTTACAAAATGTTTAGACATAGCTGTGAGCAAGCTGCCATAGGCTGAATAAAAATAGTACGCAGATTTCCCAAGCTGGTAGAAGCTCATATGGATTTTGAATTTATATTTGAAAGCTCATGCTATGTATCAGGCAAGTGTGTACCAATTAATCGTACATTTCATCCATTGTCAGCAAATGTAATATGTGCGCGTATCGTTTTTGCTGATGTGCGAAGTCCCATCGCGATCTACAACTATTACTGTACACGTCACTTGTGATAACGCAATTACAAGTGAACAAACACCGTACTAAATGGTAAATGTCAATAGAGATAAGGTCTTGTGTAAACAAGGCAACAGTTCACCCTGTGATTCACCACCCAAAGGCAGGCATTGACGCGGCCAACTATAGCATGATCTACACAAAGGCGCTAATTTACGTATTTATCAGCTAAAACTTTAAGTTATTTCACAACATCACTTAGGACAGTGACTTATTTATATCTTATGATTGATTTATACTTAGTAATACGATATCAGCTTGGAATCGAAGGAGGTGAATGTAATGGCGATATACCAAGAGGTAACTTTAGTACCCACGAAAGTGAAGTAAGTATTTCGATTAATTTGGTGAACGTTAGAAAATATTAGAAGGTCTTATGCCACGACTGTCCTTTGTTGATATTAATTTCCTTATGAGGAAGTGCTTAGGATACGTCAAGTTTCCCCTCAGTTTGTCCGTAGCACACAGGATCAACCCGGATGTTACCATTTATATCACTAACAATACTGTATTGTACAGTGTAGCTTACGCCGATTTTCCGACCCATCCCGAGGTAGAAAATCAATACATACCTGGAAATTATTTTGAATAGGGTTTAATTTTTAATATTTCAGCGATTAATTTTTCAAAAAGCCATCATATAAGTAATCATTCAAAGAAGTGCCCTCGTACTTACAGTGCTCAAGATGCTGGCTTTGTAACTTCCCGGTATCTTCGGAGGATCCTTGGAATTCATGACGTTGTGCTTCAAAGTGAAGTTGTGTCCATTATTTTCTTTCCATACGCCATTAAGACTACGCTCATGCCAATCAATGATGTTCTAGTATATGTTTGTGTTGACTATTTTGCTGAAGGTAACTAAACATCCTGTTAAACTACAGTAACGTATTAAACTGTAGTTATAATATTGATACAAAACATTCTCTTATGCATCGCTGTATTTACTCAGTTGCTGTCTTGTTACAGATCACGGCAACCTATTTAAATAAGTAATTGTTTCCGATCTTACTTTTTAAGCAAATGCAAACTATGTGATGCCCCTCGTACAATTTCAAAATAAGTCAAGTCCATACATATAAAATATTTTGGTATACCGCCCTTTGAACTAGATTTGTGTACACTCCAACTGTACAAGCCAACGGCCGTAGCCGTGTTGAAACACCGGATCCCGTGAGATCTCCGAAGTTAAGAAACATTGGGCGTGGTCAGGAGTTGGATGGGTTGCCACGCGCTGTTGGTGGGGGGTAAGGGAATGGAGGAGCGGAAAGGAACTGGCCACCCTACCGCACGTAAAACTCCAGCTCAGGAACACCTCTGCGGAGGTTCGGACCTGCCTTCGGGCAGAATAACCCTTACCTTACCAACTGTACAACACAAATATCATCTGTCTCCAGTGTAGGTCTTGGAGTAGCTTTTCTCTTAATTTCCTAACACTTTCTTACAATTTGCTTTTCGTCGCACACACACACAGATAGGTGTAGGAGGGCTAGGGGTGGGAAGGAAGCAGCCGTAGTCATAATTATAGTACAGCCCCAGCATATGCCTGGTGTGAAAGTGGGAAAAAAACGAATACCAATCTTCAGGGCTGCCGACAGTGAGGCTCGAACCCACTATCTCCTGGATGCAAGTTCACAGTTGCGCGCCCCTAACCGCACGGCCAACTCGCACGGTCTCGCAGAATTTACTTACATACTTCAAATCCTGATATGTTTCAGCACATTTTTTTGAAATCAGTGAAAATGTTAATGTTACAAAACATATTCGCATATATTTTCCATTGTATGAATCATTAAATGGAAATATATCTAGAAATGACTCCTTAGCTGCATAGCGGTTTTCGGTTCACAGGATTTTTGGTTCGATTCTTGGTAAGCCCGGAACATTACCTGCATTTGGTCAATTCACCTGGCCCATGAACTGCATGTTCGTGTTCGTCTTAATGCACATCGCTTCATGCACACACAACCATCGCTCTACCACTCACCACAAACACTCATTAGTGAATACATCCTTCCATATAGGGTTGGCATCTTGAAGGTAACCCCGCCACGTCCATATCCACCGAGCCCGATAGCTGCAGTCGCTTAAGTGCGGCCAGTCTCCAGTATTCGCGAGATAGTGGGTTCGAACACCACTGTCGGCAGTCCCGAAGATGGTTTTCCGCGGTTTCACATTTTCACACCAGGCAAATGCTGGGGCTGTACCTTAATTAAGGCCACGGCCGCTTCCTTCCCACTCCTAGCCCCTTCCTGTCCCATCGTCGCCATAAGACCTATATGTGTCAATGCGATGTAAAGCAACTTGCATCCATATCCAAATGTAGTGATCTCACACAATTGTTAAAGGCCAGGAATAAGAAGAAATTGCTACTGGTATTTAGAATCGTCAGCCTCCCGCATGGAAGACCTGTTTAAATTCTACCTTGGTAAGACACGCTATCAGTGAAGGATGAACTGAGATCCTAAGTAAGCCACTTCCTGTCGTGTAAACTAGATTAAGCGACTTGCCATTAGATAAATGAACTGAAAAAGGAAGACTTAACGAGAAAATTTCACCTTCAATATGAAATACAGTGTCAAATCCATGCAGACGATGATCGGTTCGTTATGTGGTAAGAGGTATTATAAGTCAAACTGTTTGCAAACATATGGAATAATCGAGGAAAAGAAAGCATTCGTATTTATATATATTAACGGAAAGAAACGGGAACACTGTTTTAACTATTAAGATTAATTTTCGTAATAGGATTGTGTTCACTAGCGTGCAGAAAACGTGGGCCACATCGTGTCGCTGCTGTGCCAAAACCGCGAATGTGACAATTCTCTTCCTATCAATTATTTTCCTGAAGACTGGTCACTCTCCCAGCCATATAGTGATACGCAGTCTTTCAGAACATTTTCGTTCCTTTACATTGTAGCATAAGAAAATGAACCTTAAATACATCATACTCTAGGAGTGGGTAAATATGTCATGCAAACATATATTCCTACAGAACGATACAGTAAGGTTCATTTTCCTTTACACTCCCACACAGGATAATGAGCTCAACGAAAATCGTTCTGACGTATAAATATGTTATTGGGAGGCGTGAGCAGCTTTAAGGGAAATTATTGATAGGAAGAGCAGTGTCACATTCGTGGCTTTGGCACAGCAGCGATTGGGGCCGATGACCTCGATGTTAGGCCCCTTTAAAACAACAAGCATCATCATCATCATCATCATCAAGAACAGCAGCGACGATATAGGAACGGTGCTTTAGGTTGGCAATGAAATGTCTAACAACTCCGCCCTTTTCAATAATTTCTTCAAATAGTGAAAATCCTCAGCCTGTTTCCAGTCATTCGACTGGGTCAGGAATGGAATTAATTAAGCCCTCATCTACCGGCGAGGATAGAAATTTTGCCGGCTGCCGAAGCCTGTCGCACCCCTCTGGGGCAATGATTATTGAATGACAGATGAAATGATATTGGAGAGTGTTGCTGGAATGAAATATGACGGGGAAAACCGGAATACCCGGAGAAAAACCTGTCCCGCCTCTGCTTTGTCCAACACAAATCTCACATGGAGTGACCGAGATTTGAACCACGGAACCCAGCGGTGAGATACCGGCGCGCTGCCGCCTGAGCCACGGAGGCTCTTTCCTTCAAAAAGGATTATATAATCTTTACTTTTTATACATAAATGCAAAACTCACACTATTAGATCGTTTTATGAACTTACTTTTAACGTGAAATTTAAAATGTCTATAATCTATAATGTATTCCACACCGTTCTAAATATTTGCCTTCTTTATTAAAGGGAAATTGACCCTACGGTCTTTGGTGTAGGGAGTGTGCCTCTTATCCTGAGAACCCGAGCTCGAGTCTCTGCCTCATGAGCGAATATTACCAGAATCTTAGACCTAGTTCGAGGTCGACTCTAACTACGTGCGAGCAATTGAGGAGCTTCATGACGGTCAGATAGCAGCCCTGGTCTAGATAGCAAGACAAACAGCAGAGAGGATTCGACGCTCCAACCAACGTGTCACGTCGTAATCCGCAGACCCGAGGGCTGAGCAGTGGTCGCTTGGTAGACCAAAGCCCACCATGACATTTGCGCAAATAGGGGAAGGGATCGTTGTAGTCTTCCATATGTTCATGTATATATTTCGAGTGGTGCACGAATAGTTTCGATTATAAAGTGTTTGAAGTACTGAAATGTTTAGGAATCACGGTCCAGTTGTAAATATCACTAAAAAGACGGCATATGTGCTTTATTTAAAAGTAGGAAACAGAGGCAGTAACGCAAAGTTTAAAAGAATTTCAGCCCGTTGTTCTCCGTATACTACAGGAAGGATTTCGCAGAAGTCGATGTGTTCAATACATCGCTAGTACGTCTTGTATGAATTAGAACTTACCACACCTATGCTACAAGGATGACTTGTAAACTATTCTTGGAAGACATCAGTACTCCCAGCACGAAACTGCCATCAAAGCCAACTACTGGCAGAGTGTAATTTGATCTGGACACAGAGAGTAACTAACTAGTGTTATAACGTGAAAGTTTCAAGTTTCCTTCAACGAAGTGCTTCCTGGATAATACAATGTTCACTAGAAACTATGTTGTTTGCCCAACCGCTATTTGGCCGATGACTTAGAAATTGAACACAGTAGTGTGCAATCTCCGCAATTCGCGATATAATCAGCTTCAAGCAAATGAGGTTTAGAACACATATCACATCTTTTACTATGTCCCAAAAATAAAACTGTAAATATTCTCCGAATTCAACTATTATTACTGAATACAAGGTCTTTTGTTTGGTTGAACCGTGCCATAGTTTCAAGTATATTATGTGCATGTTTGCAACGGTTCGAATACATTGCAAAAATCATTATCAAGGAAACGAATAATCATGGTGTGGCCTTCGGAAATGCCTGGTTGAGGTCTTTTGAATTGACGCGTAGAGGCGCCCTCGCGTATGTGAGGATGGGGCCTCCAAGAGTTATAAATTCTTATGTTGAAGACAGCGCACATAGAATACTCATTATCCGAGCAATGGAAATTAAAATTAAAATTCCCGATCACGCCGGGAATTGAACATAGGACCCCTCGGACCACAGAACAGCACGCTAATCATTGAGCCATGGAGCCGGACATCAAATAAACTAAGGTACTCCTACTAGACACGAGATAATAATAATAAGAATGACCGAGTGAGTTGGCAGTGCAGTTAGGGTCACGTAGCTCTGAGCTTACATTAGGGAGAAAGTGGGTTCAAATTCCACCATCGTCAACTCTGAAGATGGTCTTCCGTGGTTTTACACTTTCACATCAGGCTGTACATTAGTTAACGCCACGGCTACTACATTCCAAATCTTAGCCCTTTCCTATCCTTGCATCGTCGAAATCTTTCGATGTGTTAGCTCGACGTTAAACCACCAACAATAATAGACATTAAAAACAATTTTATTGGATTTGTGTCCTACTAATACATTTTACGCCGGCCTCGTGGTGTAGGGGTAGCGTGCCTGCCTTTCGTCCGGAGGCCTCGGGTTCGATTCCAGGCCATGTAAGGGATTTTTCTCTCGATCTGAGGACTGGTTCGAGGTCCACTCAGCCTACGTGATTAGAATTGAGGAGCTATCTGACGGTGAGATGGCGGTCCCGCTCTCGAAAGCCCAGAATAACGGCCGAGAGGATGCGTCGTGCTGACCACACAATCCCTCGTAATCTGCAGGCCTTCGGGCTTAGAAGCGGTCGCATGGCATTCCAAGGCCCTTTCAAGGGCGTTAAGTGCCATGGGTTTTGGCTTTTTAAATACATTTTACGATTTCAGGGACTTCTAGGTGCCAGAATTTGGTCCCGCAAGAGTTCTTTTACGTGCCGGTAAATCTATTGACACGAGCCTGGCGTATTTTAGCATCGTCATATGCCACTAGACTCAGATAGAATCGAACCCCCGCACTTTACACAGAAAGTCAGCGTGAGCTACTCAGTCTAGTTCATCATTCTCTCAGGCAATTGTATTTTTGGCCTCTCTGCCACAGTTAATACTGTCGAGTTTTAACCTGGCTCACGGGTATCTCGATAACATTGCTAAGCGGTCTTGGTGCGACAGCTCACGCAGATATTCTTTTCCTGTATTTTTTAAAATGGTGGAACGGAGTATATTCGGCACTCACGATCGTACAATGTCGGCATGTATAAGGTCCCTTGTGGCGCACTTGGTGTCTACCCGACAAATAATTTAAACCTCAGGCATAGACCTACCAACAGAGTTTTCATTTCTTTACTCTCTGGTAGAATAAAATGGACCACTGAAATTAACGTGCAGGCAGCCTAACAGGTATGAGATGAAATAGCCTGCCCTCGGTACGTGGGGCCATACGATTATGAATATAAATTTAATCTGATTCTTAAGAGTCTTCACTGAAAGCAGGAACCTATCAACACAGATTTGGGACTCTCGTTATTATCATCCCATCGACAAATGTGTGACTTCCCACTCAGGTGGTGAGTGTGCGATTACGTAGTTCACGATAAACTTAACTGGGTTTGACGCCTAAAGACGTCAACAGCTGTCGCACGAGTATTAGGTTTGACGCCTTTAGGCGTTTTTGTAATTCTAAATGTGTTCTTATGTAGGGTTAGCTGCTTATAGGTATCTGGCTATTCTTAAACACTTGTGCCATCTACTATCGTAATTTAAAATTAATTACATTCATATTAGATGTGATTATTGCTGTCCTAATCATTTTTATCCGGTCTCACGCTAGTCGGATAGTTTGCGCCTAGGCGGCAGTCCGACAGCCGTCTCGTGTTGCCTCGTACGGTCCGCGCAAAATTCTTCGTAAAGGATTTATTTGTGTACATGTACACTGAAATTACTAAATTGGAGAGTTGTTGTCGTGAACAGATAACATTTGCACAAGTTATAACACAGACTTTACATTTATTTTAAGTATTCTAGGCTGTTCCCCAAAATGACCCTTGCAGCTTACGTACAGCAACAACAAAAATATTTAATAGGAAATACAGGATTGTCCAATTCGGTACGTATATGCTTATCATTCATACCTCATGTCCACACGCAAAGCGATCTCTCTAGTGGTGTGCACACTTCAATCCTCAGTCTGCTTGCCCTAGGAACTAACACAAAATTTCGTTCGAGCTCAGCGAACGAGAGAGCTCTGCATAGTTGTCCCCAAACATCTCATAATAAAATGTCCCAGTAGTTATCATTAAGATTTCATTCACGATAATACTTTCATATTTTAAGATACAAGCTAAGACTACAGAAAAATTTCTATGGGTTATAGGTCAAGCCCTGGTTATCCAGGTGGACGTGGGTTTGATTCCTCGTCAGGAGAAGAACATTTAGAAATTAGATTTCCACTTCTGAAGAGGCACATGGCTCTGCGGATCGCTCAACCTACACCGAAAATGAGTACCAGGTAAATTCGAGGAGGCAAAGGCGGTCTGGCTTAGAGCTAATCAGCCTATCTCACTCATACCGAGGTAACGTTTTTTATGTTTGTTATAGGTTTAACGTCGCACTACAATATCGAAGGTTTTCGGCAACGCAATGATGGGAAAGGCCAAGGATTAGAGAGGTAGCGGCCGTAGCCTAATTAAGATACAGCCCAAGCATTTGCCTGGTATGAAAATGGGAAACCACGGAAACCGCCCGACGGCTAGAAAGGAAACAACGGTTTTTGATTGCTCTAACGATCGTAAATAACTAGGCAGTTTCCTCCGTAGCCAATTCATTGTGCATTTCCAAGTTTAGGCAGCACTATTCATATTCACACGAACTCCATCGCATTTATTTTCTTCCTATGAAGTTACACTAGAGATCGTTTCAGACACCCCTTTGCAGGTGAGTTAAATGAAGTGTGTTTCCGAGAAAATTGATTTATAGTGCTTCTAACAAATGTCAATACTGTTGGAAGTTTAAACGCGAGGAATACGCTTTGCTTGTAGCGCTGTTTATTTCCTGCCAGTTAATCTTTCAGTCTGTTAATCAGTGTCTATAAGTTATTTCACTTTCAGTATTATTAAGGATTGCCGCACTCGGATAATTCTTGTCACCTCAAACCTGTATGAAGTTTCTGAAAATTTCTAGTCAAATTAAGAGTAGCCGAACGGAAATAAGAAACAATGTGCTGTGTAATTTGCGGAACTAGACGCTTTCCAAAACAAAACAAAAGCAACTGCAGGAGGAGTTGACGCACTGATCTAACTAGGCTATACAGTATATTAATTTCACTAAGGGGGGTGTGATGGCTGAGCGACATCCATCACAGACTTCTTCCTAAATGATTATTGATATGAAAATTCATTTTTCTTTGCAAAATGTGTAGACAATGAAGCTAATGATCCCTAGATTATTAGTTACGTAAAACTGGCAGGCTTGCTTTCTTGCTTGTTTTACATTCATTTCCTTCTTTCTTTCTTCTTTTGTAATCTGTTTACCCTCCAGGGTTGGTTTATCCCCTCGGACTCAGCGAGGGATCCCACCTCCACCTGGAGCGTGAGACATTGGGTCGGGGGATACAACTGCGGATGATGACGAATACCTCGTCCAGGTGGCCTCACCTGCTATGCTGAACAGAACCGAGCGAGTTGGCCGTGCGGTTAAGAGCGCGCAGCTGTGAGCTCGCATCCGGGAGATAGTGGGTTCGAATCCCACTGTCGGCAGCCTTGAAGATGGTTTTCTGTGGTTCCCCATTTTCACACCAGGTAAATGCTGGGCCTGTACCTTAATTAATACCACGGCCGCTTCCTTCCCATTCCTAGGCCTTTCCCGTCCCATCGTTGCCACAAGACCTATCTGTGTCGGTGCGACGTAAAGCAAAATAGCAAAAGAAACTTTTGAACAGAGGCCTTAGTGGGATATTGGAAGATTGGAAGGGGTAGACGCGGAATAGGGAAGGAAGCGGCCGTGGTACTATCCCGGCATTTGCCTGGAGGAGAAGTGGGAAACCACGGGAAACCACGGCAAACCCACCTCTACTCAGTTGACCCTCCGAGGCTGAGTGGACCCCTTTCCAGCCCTCGTACCACGTTTCAAATTTCGTGGCAGAGCCGGGAATCGAACCCGGGCCTCCGAGGGTGGCAGCTAATCATACTAACCACTACACCACAGAGGCGAACTCATTTACTTCTGAGAATCCAAACTTGTTCCGTAAAGATATACCTTATTATGCATAAAGACGTTAAATATTGATAATAAATCAAGTGAAATGTCCGACTCAATAGCGGAATGGTCAGCGTTGAGGCCTTCGGTTGACAGGGTCCCGGGTTTGATTACCGGCCGGGTCGGGTATTTTAATCTTGTTTGATTAATTCTCCTGCCTCGGGGACTGGGTGATTGTGTTTGTCCCAACACTTTCCTCTTCATATTCGGTCAACACACTACACTACCAACCACCACAGAAACACGCAATAGTGATTACATCCTTCCATATAACGCTGGCGTCAGGAAGGACATCTGGCCGTAAAACAGGGCCAAATCCTGATACGCTACACAGTTCGTACCCGCGACCCCACAGGTGTTGGAAAAGTGGTAGTAGTAGTAGCAGAAGAAGAATAATCAATCAAGTGAAATATATTGAATATAGGCCTACACGAATTATTAATTTTATCGGTTTTACTTCCGACTAACTATATTTTATGTTTTTCAGAGACACCGAAGTGCCGGAATGTTGTCCTCCAGAAGTTCTTTTACGTGCGAGTGAATCTAGACTGACGTATTTGAGCACCTTCAAACACCGCCGGACCGAGCCAGGATCGAACCTACCAATTTGGGCTCAGGTCAGCGCTATATACACTTTATTGCTGAAGATGTCGACAGGGAAGTGGTTTCTTTTTTTTTTTTTCTTTTTACATTTTCCATTACTTCGCACTCACACAGTTGGGTCTTATGGCGACGATGGCATAGGAAAGGCCTAGGAATGGTAAGGAAGTGCTCGTGGCCTTAATTAAGGTACAGCCCCAGCATTTGCCTGGTGTAAAAATAGGAAACCACGTAGGGAAGCAGTGGCCAATCTACTTTTCTTATTGTTCCTTGGACATAACATATCTTGCACACATATATTTGAGAATTTCAATAATGATAATATACTTAGAGAAAGGCTCATACCAAATAAGTCGCCCACGCGGATTGGGTCACTTAGTTTTTACTTTGCATTCGGGTGATGGTGGGTTCGTACCCAAGTATCAGCAGCCCTGGATATAGTTTTACGTTGTTTCCTATTCTCACAACAGGCAAATGTTGGGCTGTACCTTAATGAAGGCCACACTCGCATCCCTCTAGTCCTACTGTTCTAACCCGACGTCGCCGTAAGACCAGTCTGTGTCGGTCCAACGAAAAACAATGAAGAAAAATAAAATCTCACATTTTTTAAGACTACGGGAAAATAGTGCAGGGCTAGTGCTAATGATGTTACGTAGCCCACTTTTCTATAGAGGGTTGATGACTGGGGTCCGGATTCATATGCACCAAAGACACAAAAAATATGCATGCACATATGCATTTAAAATGATGAAAATATGCACCAAAATATGCACCAAAATATGTACTAAAATAAAGCAAAATACACGTACCAAACGCATTATTTAATTTTAATTAAATTGATAAACATACTTCATTCCATGCAAAATGATGCATGGCAGTATATTTTGTACAGTTTTTCAATGTTTTCAGCGGTCAATGAATTTCTGTTGCGAGACAGAATTAATTTATACGCTGAAAAATGATCGTTCTACGCCAAGGGACGAAACTGGGCCATACATGTACACTGGCACTGACTGCTCGGAAATTTTTTCTGGCAAAGACTGCCTCATTTCTCTTATGTAGTTGTTTACAGATTGAACCTTCTTTACTCCTGGGATGGAGTCCAACACCGTGCTGAGTTTCCTTTTAAATTTTTCTCCAGTCTCACGGGGGACATCACTTAACGAACTAATGATATTTTGAATTAACTGAATGGATGCACCGCGAGTTTCTAGGCCCTTAATCGCCTTCGAAGTGACGAATAATATACATGGATGAAACTGATATCTTTACATTCGGTTTCAGATTCAAATGCGCATTTTTCTTCACAAACATACGCAGTAGGCTATGACTATCGTCAATACTTTGAACTGCATCTTTCACTCGATTAAAGTTCTCCTGGTAGAACGATATTGAGGATAATTAAGTTCCCTATCTTGTGAGAACAGGTCCCGGCGGGTGGAAAACTTGAGGCAGATGAGTTTTGTAAAACTGTACTCTAGCCGGTGCTTTTAGGAACAGATTTTTTCCACTTGACATTGCTTTTCTTGACACATGGAAACAGGGTACGTATCTCTTCTGCAATACGATACAATCCATGGGCCAAACATGTGACATGGATGAGATTTTGAAAAAAGTACTCGAAGAGACTGACCCGCTTCTGTGACTAACAGGCGCACTTTGTAACAATCATTCTCCGATTCAGTAGGCCACAGAAGTCGTAGGGAGTCGTTAACAAATCTTGTAACTGTAGTGTCACAATCCGCCCACCTGCTTGTATTGCGACACTAGATGCACCTTCCTTGATGAGGCAAGGCTTCTCGTGTTGCCAAAAGATGTACAACATACAGAGTTCATTAGATGCTTCATGTCATTCAGAAATCTTCGATAATCGATCATACGTAAGTGAAAAATACATCTGTATATGCACGAATGTCCAAAATATGCACTAACTTTTAAAATATGCATTTGCATATGCGCATATGCATTTTCAAAAAAATCCGTGCCCTACCCGATGACTTAGTTATTTCAACAACAACCTCCACTGAAGTAAAATTTACGATAACGAACGTAAAGGGTGAACCTATACAGTAAATTATTTAAATATAATAGAATCTTTTACGAGAAACATATATAAATTGATAAATATCTTGGATGCGCCGTTGAACATTATGGAGTGTAGGTAGGTAGGTATTATACACAATCATACTAGTTCAGGTGAGCCTAAAATACCTATGGTAGCCCGGAGATGAAATACCTGGTGCCATCCTGAGTGGCTCAGGTGGTAGAGTGCTGTAGAGAACAACGTGGTGGGTTCCATCCAGGCTCACGCCGATGGTATTTCAAGGTGCTCAAATACGCTGGCCTCTTGTGTGAATTTACGGCACTTCGACATCTCCGAAAACCGAAAGAGTAATTCGTGGAGACGTAGAAGTCAATGAATAAAATGAAATATCTGGTAACCTAGATGGTCGCAATTTAGGAGAAATTAGGTTAGTAAATCATATGATCAGTGTGTGTGTGTGTGTGTGTGTGCAGATCCAGGTGCTTACATCTGGTGGCATACTAAGACCTCAACGATCGGAACACTAAAATGGAGCATAGGATGTATTTCTTTTAGATCATTCTGCAATTTATAATATACTAGCCTATTTTTGGTGCTGATAAACTGAACATTTACATAGAGTGAATTTTCTAAACCAAGTAAAATATAGAAAGAATAAATATTATGTAATCTACGCAATAATCTAGTAAGTTAAAATTAAAATTCATAACAATCAGTACAATGTATGAATTAAAATAATTATCTTTATCAATTAAATAAGCTAAGATCATTCTGGTGATGAACATGAATTCCTACAGAAATTACGTATTTCCTGTATAGTAATGTACTCTCTAAACAGTTTTTTATCTTCACGTTTGGTCCTCAGCGAGCACAGGTAATTATATCTCTGATCTACGTAATGTTATGACATTGTGAAGACCTAACCACTGTACATAGCTGTCTACTGTTTACTGAGATTTTCTGACAGCATGGAATAATTTCACAAACAAGGAGACATTTAAATATCTGTTCCAGAGAGTAATTAATTAGTAATCAATAGGAGAGTCGTTCCGCTCAGAATTTCCTGAGCCAGATGCGACTTTTAACAGGCTGTCCAGTTTCCATACATTGCATCAACTATGGTACAATTTGTTATCTCATTCTAATATTAATCATTAAGAGTGATCTCAAAAAATAAATCATCATTTCTCATTTCTTGAAATATGAAACACGGTCTAAATATCAAATAACAGGGGTATCTTCAAATAGTTACAGCCCCTTCTTCTTCATGGCCTTTTATTTTAAAAATTTATTGGGGTCGGCACTTGATGTTCATTTGGCCTAGCTTTTACAGCCGGATGCCCTTTCGGATTCCAATCCCATGTCGAGGGATGTACTCACTATTGCGTGTTTCCCTGGTGATTCCTAGTGTAATGCGTTGTACGTATATGAAACGTCACGTGTTAAGATTAACACAAACACACACTCCCCGAATAAGTTGAATTAATATACGCTTTTAACACGTTAAGCCCAGACGGGAATCTAACCTAGAGTCCTCGGAACCGAAGCCTAGGATGCTGACCATTCAGCCAAGAAGCCGGACAACTCGAGTATTTTCTTTCGCCACGCAATGAGATAATATCGTTGTTCTAAATATTAGAAACGTTTTGAAAAAATATATTGTATCTATTGCAATAGATTTTAATTGGCACGAGCCTGTCAAAATTACGTACCTTATGAGTTCCTTTAACGTAAATAATTAATTTATTCCTTTAATAGAATAATATGTATTTATGAAAAAGTAATGTAATACCATTAAGGGAATAAAGTAGTTTGTTATTCGGAAGTCAATACGGAACAAGAAATGTATAAATGTTAATTTCTTTAACGTGTTGACAGCAACCGACGCCGAGTAGTTTCATTCAGACGACTTCAGTTATCACCGACCTCAAACAGGATCGAGCCCTCTATCAGGCAAGCAGATTGACAACGAATCACCAACTGCAGCACCGACATCAGATGTTTGAGAGTATGCAGCAAATAAATTGTTTAGTGAAACTAAAATTCAGATGATATTTAGATGTTCACAGAAGTTCAGGTCATTTACTTGCATACCAATTTCTATCCTTGTATTCAGGACACCAAAATTTTCCACTGGAGGAGTACAATGTGTTATATCAACATCTGCAGATATGAAATGACGTTTCATGTAACATGCTTGGGATGTCGTGGCGAAAGTCCATTGTAATTTGCTATCTGAAAGCCTGTGAATTTACAATATTTTTATTTGTAACTGAGCTGAGTGAGAACTTGTGTAGGAAGTAGTCCAGCCGTATATACTCAGTAACATTCTAGTATTCTTAAAGAGTTGAAATGATACTGAACCCATAATTCTACGATGAGAAAAATATTTTTTATTTTTCTCAATATTTATTTCAAATCAATAAGCTTCTTTTATTTTTGAGGGCAGCCATGTTGCGCTCCTATGAGCCTCGATGTCGCGTGGGAAAGATCTCACCCGCGGCAAGCTCTTGAAATACCGTGACACCTCGGCGGACTTCGAGTGCCCGATAATTCTTCAAATTCACGGAATTCTGCGTGACGAGAGATTTTAGCAATACAGTAAATAAAGAAATAAATAATCTAAATTATTCTTAAACCCTACGTGAAGACAGAACCCCCAGGGTAAATTATAAATGCAGTTAAGCCTAAGTACATGTCAGCGTCAGATCAGTGGACTAGCTCCACGTGCCAAGGTCAATGGATGAAGAAAATCCGCCAAGCGCCCGGGCAGAAATAATTTATTTCACCTGTTGCGAGTGTGGTAAAATTATGAGATTAACATCTAAAATAATTACAAGACTGTACGGAATTCTGGAACAAGTCTCATAAAAATCGGTCTATTGGACGCGAAATTAGCAGATTACGCAATCAAGCTTAGTAGTGTGTGTAGCGTCCCTCCTAAGACTATAAAAGGAAGCCCCCACTGCATATTTTTCAGTGTCGATCTGGTTTTTGAAGCGGCGGTAGCTTACGCCCGTCGTCAACAGAAAATTGTACCAGATTGATCTACAAACAACTTAGTACATGTTCGTGGCTGAGGTCCACATCTTCGGTTAGAAAGGGAAGGTGACAGAAAATGTCTGAACTTTTGCCGACAAACTGTGAAAGTATAGGCGTCTGTTAAAGTACACAGCCAAATTTTATTGTATCACCTCATGTGCGTTTGAAAGTGGTAAGAGAGTTAGGAAGCTAGTCAGAGTAGTTCTGATTTCATTATCTGTTGAACACCTGTTGTGTAATGGGTGACAGAGAGAGCGACAACTCTGGGAAGAAAGCAGACAGTCGCAGTTGACTGCAGAAAAAGGGAGGTTCGTGGTACAAATTATAACGAGGAAAGTGCGTGATTTGTGTTGTAATTTAATATCGTGTGAAAAAGGCAGTGTTTGTAAGATTGATATGTTGAAGAATATGATGTTATTTGTACAAATGTACGGCTAAAGGCACGAGGTTATCTGGCGACGATGTAGCCGGAATACCGAGGATGACTCCATTTGCAGGTCTGTCTATATTTGTATTATGTTGTAGTTAGATTTCATTGTCTGTCCCAACAATTTTTTTTCAAGATGATTGTTGGGTTGATATTTGCAATTATCAGGCGAAAAGTGTTATAATTTTGGTCAGCGTGTGAAAATTTTAGTTTGTAAATTTCACGTCAAGAAACTGTAAAATGCGACGTTTAAATCTGGTGTTAATGTTCTATGAGATATTGTCCAAAGTGAGGAAAATTAGGAAAGCTATAATGATAAATTAGTCGTGGCGAATGTCTTAATTTCAAATATCAGTTGAATTCAGAAATGTTTGTCAATAATAATAATAATAATAATAATAATAATAATAATAATAATAATAATAATAATAATAATAATAATAATAATAATAATAATAATAATGTCTACCGCGGGATAAAGAAATTTTTCTATGTTAGAAGTGCATTTAACCAGGATATTTTACAAGGATCGCAGGCATTTAGAAAATTTTATTGAAATTCGATAGAGTGATCTTTATACATGGGAAGTAAAATTTTGTGACATCGTGTATATCAATGATACGGAAAATCGCGGTGTGTTTTTGGATTCTCGAGGTCCGAAAGTCGTAGTAATAGTTAAATAAAGAGGTGTATTTTATAATGGTTGTTTTCACTAGTGGATTGAAATATGAAAATGGTCTTGGAAATATAAGAAAAATGGATTGAGAGCGAAGAATTTACACGTGGAGATGAGAGGGATGGGAATATTGATGGAGAAAGGGAGCCTGGACTTTAAGTGATACCGCTGGGATAAGGCGAGGAGAGTGAGTTGTGAGACAGGCTGTAGAGTATTCCGCTACCAATCCGAAATTTGAGACTACTGTGTGAGGCATCGTAGATTTCTAGTAAGATCCCAAGTGAAAACGACTCTAGTAAAAGGTTAAAAATCTTGGTAGTAAAAGTCAGGTGACTAGTTACGTAAAGCCCGTATGAATATTAAGATAATGTGACCTCAAGGATAAAAGAGCATTTAGAATACATGGTTGGTGTTGTATTCAATTTCGTTTCACTGGATATGTCATTGATATAAATATTTGAAATTGACGGTAGGCGATTTTAGAGTTTCTAATGCGGTAGTGATGATTATTATTTTGAATACATCCACTAAATGGTAGACGTGTGTTGGGAATTATCATTGCTTCCCTAAAAACTTCATTGCACAGGCTGAGATTGTGTTTGAGTTGGAGAATTGTTCGTCACGTATATTTATTTTCGAGTTCACGTATTGTAACGAGATGGAGACTTACTGCATTTTCCGACTTGCATTCGTTTAGTAGTAAGAGACGTGGTGCCATGTGTATTGAAATGTCAGAGTTGGTTTGAAATTGTTAGTTCGCCTGATATGCTAGGGGATGCGTATTACGACCCATTTTTTTACGCCCGACCATAGATTTAGGACGTCACATGTTATCCTTGGAGTTACTGATGATGAGACGTCCTAGTTCACGCCCGACAATAGAATTTGGAAGGTATCGTGTACATAGAGTTTAGTGTTAGGATGTACAGATTTTAAGTGAGCCCGACGATAAGTCTGGGATGTCAGCTGTACATACTCAAGTCTCAGATTAGATGTTTCTTTTGTTTTTGCGAAGTGACCTGTGCGAAGGTAGCCTCTACAGTAAAATATGAAATATGAAGAGGGTTAGATCGGTATAATGAGGCCAACTAGTGCGTAGCTCCAACAGCTGAAGGGTGTTCCTTAAGATAACGGGGCCGCTATCGGCGAATGAGGGTTGTCCAAATATTGGATATTGACCTGACGGAGATTAAATATTTTACTGTAATTCTCCATGCGTGTTGAGTTTTAATGACTTCGATATGTTATTTTATTTCACGGACTTAATTGTTTTGTCGTTCTGACGTCCGTTTCGTTTTGATAGTGTGCATATTGACACTCAGTGTATTAGTGTGAGACTTGAGTTGCGAATGCGGTTTCGATTCGTCAGCCAGTAATATTATTTTTTATTTTCAATCTTTGTCGTACTTTCATTTTATTCGTAGTTGAATTCGATTAAGTAATCACTTTATAGGTAGTGTGTTGGGACAAACAGTAAGTAGATGGATCTGTAATGGTAGTCATTGTTTTACAAAGGAAGGAATTCCTTAAAGTTGTAGTATTTTTCAATGTGGACTGGTAATTTTATTTAACGTAACATGACCATTTCTAACGCGAAAATCGGTTCAATAATAATACTTTTCAAGTGATTTACCACTTTTTAATTAACTTCAGTGTTTGGCATTTCTCCTAAATGCGTGATGAATAAGTGTTTCCTGCATTTCGCAGTTTTGTTCCTTTAGAATGACGTAACGTAAGATCCTCGCGGATCATGTTGTTGTTGGTTCCTTTTGAACATCTGTTTGGGTGATGCACATTTAGTATCGGGATTACCTTATCACTTAAGGGTGTCGTGAGTGGCAAATACATGGTGGAATTTTATTTCAATTGTGAATGATGTTAACTCGTAGTGAACACCATGCTTTCCCATAATATTTCTCAACCTATCCAAAGCAACTGATAGTCAATTTGGTTCGATTAAGGGTCCACTCGGCGGGTGTTCCGTATCCGTAAATGGTATTCGACTGGTGGATAACCTTAATTGAGAGGAAATCAGGCGTTCTACTTGTTGAAAGTCAGATTTTCCACGGATCGTGTGGATTAATTCTCAGTTCTCGTTTGGAGTAATAGGTGCCCGGTTTTAGGTCTTTCCTTTTTCAGTTGTTCAGTTTCGCTGTCCACTAATGTATTAATTTCTCCGAAGCAACTCTTCGATATTGTGAGAAATAAATTAACACTATGCAATGTGACTGCGTTTGAAACATTCAATAACAAATAATTTATAATTTTTTTATTTCAAGGATTTATATTAAAATAATAATGTTGTCGTGTCATTTCGATTTTAATAAAAGTTAGTAAGCACATATTTGCTCCTCATTTCAAGTAGTTAGGCTCTCTTCTGAACCCCATCGTTTGGTTAAGATCGTGACCGAATTTATTCCCGCAACGACCCATGATTTAAGAGTTCTATATTGTTCTACTGTAGCAGCCGTGGCCGACCAACGATGGAATGGTAAGTTTAAGGGTTCAATACATAGTTATAAAACGCTTCCAGTATATCCCAGAGCAATTTCACTTCACTTCCCTTTCAGTCGTGCTTCCCGGAAAAATGTGCACCATGAATCCAGAACCTCGCATCAGCCTTGGATTATGTGGGAATTGAACCCAGGCCAATCTCCTTCCCGAGGCCAATCGGGAAGAAACCTACTAGTCAACCCTGAGCCAGTCATGGCGACTCTCCTTCAGTAGGTGAAGTCCTACCATTTTTTAATGCCTTAATTTCCCGCGACCGAGCTCGATAGCTGCAGTCGCTTAAGTGCGGCCAGTATCCAGTATTCGGGAGATAGTAGGTTCGAACCCCACTGTCGGCAGCCCTGAAGATGGTTTTCCGTGGTTTCTCATTTTCACACCAGGCAAATGCTGGGGCTGTACCTTAAGTAAGGCCACGGCCGCTTCCTTCCCACTCCTAGCCCTTTCCTGTCCCATCGTCACCATAAGACCTATCTGTGTCGGTGCGACGTAAAGCAACTAGCAAAAAAAATTCCCGTGAATATGATCCAGACATGCAACCATAGATCGACTAATAGTCCTGATTAATTCGTCTCTGTTCGGGCAAAAGGTCATATCAACCAATGCTTTCCCTATCCATTATTTTCCTTACGACTGGTCACGCCTCCCAGCCACATTATGAATATTTAGTCCATCAGAACAATATTCGTTGTGTTCATTTTCCTATGCTTCCGTGTAAAGGAGAATGAACCTTAACGTACCGCAGTCTAGGAATGTATGTTTGTATGACTTATTTACGCACTCCTACAGTATAATGTACTTAAAGCTCATTTTCCTTTACACGTCAGGATTCGAAAATGAACACAAACGAAATTGTTGTGATCCATATGTGGCTGGGAGGCGTGACCAGTCTCAAGGAAAATAATGGATAGGAGTAGCATAGTGTGATATGACCTATTCCCCAAACAGCGACGAATTGCAGCAGGGTTTAAAAAGGTTTCATCGGACTTAGGCGTCAGTTCTGAAAATCAGACGCCACAGTAATACACTAACACTGTGATGCATAAGCCTAGATGTTTTAGCATTAAATTAGAGATTGCAGCAAATTAAGGCAATATAACGTTTTAGAAAGCAGCGTTGTGTGGTCTGTGTGTTGTATGTCCATGCGTAGGTTTTGTAGTTTGAGGACTGAAATACCAATTTTCTGGATGGATCAAAATATTCTAATGAAGGGCTATTCATGTCAATGAGCATTAAATGTTTAAGGCTACCGAACTCATTGATGACCTCAAGTCGTTCTTTGTTATGTTCATTAAGCATTTATTTCTTAAGTCTTTACATTTTGCTTTATGTCGCACTGGCCGCCTCGTGGTGTTGTAGGGGTAGCGTGCCTGCCTCTTATCCGGATGCCCAGGGTTCGATTCCCGGCCAGGTCAGGGATTTTTACCTGGACCTGAGTGCTGGTTCGAGGTCCACTCAGCCTACGTCATTAGCATTGACGAGCTATCTGAAGGTGAGATAGCGGCACCGGTCTAGAAAGCCAAGAATAACGGCCGAGGGAATTCGTCGTGCTGACCACACGACACCTCGTAATCTGCAAGCCTTTGTGCTGAGCAGCGGTCGCTTAATATGTCCAGGTCCTTCAAGGGCTGTAGTGCCGTGGGGTTTAGGGTTTGGTTTTATGTCGCACTGATGGAAAAACAGATAGGTATTTTGGTGACGGAAGGATAGGGAATGGCTAGGAGTGTGAAGGAAGTGGCCATGGCCTTAATTAATTTACAGCCCTGGCATTTGACTGGTGTGAATATGACAAACCACAGAAAAATATCTTCAGGGCTGCTGACAGTGGGGTACGAACCCACTGCCTCCTAAATGCAAGCTCACAGCTGCGCGAAACTAATCGCACGGCCAACTCGCTTCGTGTTCATTAAACTAAACCTTCTTTCACAAGAAACACTTGATGCAGATAACACTGACACAATAAGATGCAACTGGCCTAAGATCGGAACTGTGTCTTCTTGTTTTTTACACAACTTTGCTTAAATGCTCGTTTAACTTCATGCCCTTGCCGAGCACTTTGAATTCATATCATTGGTGTAGAGTGCTTCACTTTACTTTTTCGAAGTTCGTGGGAGAACTCACAAGTTAGTCCTAAAATTTTGTTCCAATGTTTCGATCCCCTTGTCTCCAAAATTTTCTAGTTCCTTCTCACAATCAATCATCTGCATTTAGGGCCGTAGACCAGGTGGCAGATTTCCGATCAATTATTTATTTATTTATTTATTTATTTATTTATTCATCTGATCCAAGATAATTTAGTCTGCGGAATGATACAGAATAGCATACAATCAATTTACTCTTTATTTTTTTTTACTAGGGGCTTTACGTCGCACCGACACAGATAGGTCTTATGGCGACGATGGGATAGGAAAGGACTAGGAGTTGGAAGGAACCGGCCGTGGCCTTAATTAAAGTACAGCCCCAGCATTTGCCTGGTGTGAAAATGGGAAACCACGGAAAACCATTTTCAGGGCTGCCGATAGTGGGATTCGAACCTACTATCTCCCGGATGCAAGCTCACAGCCGCGCGCCTCTACGCGCACGGCCAACTCGCCCGGTCGATTTACTCTTTAAAAAAATACACGAACATTTAAAGGGAATAGTTACACTGAATCAATATACAAACACATGCAGGCGACAGAAGCAAAGGGTTGCAAATTACGTACTCTATTCAGATGGTGCCTCACTATGGAGGCAGCATGTATTAATGCACGGCACGACTTCATCTTGGGATGTTTTTGTTCAATCTACATTTCCACCACCAGTTTACCACTGTATTTGGAATCGTACCCTTCATACGAAAGAAGAGACCGTCTCAACACTCTGTCTTCGATTATATGATTGCAAGTGTTTTCTGAAGCGATTTTAAAGGCGTTAGACATTTATCAAACATCTCCCTTGATAAATTATTCCAGTTCTTGATTTATTTTCATAAAAACTAATATTTTCCTCAACGTGTCCTCTTCAGTTCCGAATTAATTTTCATATTATGGACTTCCTAATTTTAAAATATTCCCTTCTGGCCAGCTGAAATTTTAAAATACCCTAGTGCACAATTCAATTCTATGTTTACTCTTGAGAAAGCTTTCCTCTAGATGCTTTATTCCATCTTGCACCAAAGCTTCTTTGTCAGCCTGTATTGGAGATCTGGTGCTACAGTCCTACCTACCACTGTAATTGCACACTCGTAACTCAATGGAACTGAATATATTTGATATTCAACCTAAATCTGAAATACTGAACTTTAACCAGTAGCGAATTGTTACATTTTCTAATCTGTCCACAAAAATCAGATTTACCGACAGAAAAAAATTGGGAATATCAATATCACAAAAACCTAGGCACCAGACTCTTATTTCCAGTCACAATGGCAACCTGGCACCCGGGAGTTTCCGAACCCTGAATTGTATGATAAAGGGTTGCTCGTCATTTGTTGGTTCTTATCGGTCATTTCTTGTACTCAAGCCGAGTATTGATTTATTGATTGATTGATTGATCGATCGATTGATTTTAGGCCTTTGAACTATGAGCTGTCATATCTCTCATAACCCTTCAGTATGAGACTGACGAAATTAAGTGTTCAAAAATTGGAAATATCCAGTATCACATTTTTGGAAGGATAATTGTGTGTGTGTGTGTGTGTGTGTGTGTGTGTGTGTGTGTGTGTGTGTGTGTGTGTGTGTGTGTGTGTGTGTGTGTGTGTGTGTGTGTGTGTGTGTGAGGATCTTCTAAAGGCAGAAGTATTCAGTCAGCAGTATGTAAAGATTGTTGGTTACAAGGATAATGCCCAGATAGGGAGGAGACTAATGCTAAAGAAGTATTAAAATTTACATATGATAACAATGACATTTACAATAAGATACAAAAGTTGAAAACTAGAAAAGCGGCTGGAATTGATAAGATTTCTGGGGATATACTAAAGACAATGGGTTGGGATATAGTACCATATATGAAGTACTTATTTGATTATTGTTTGGTTGTAGGAGCTATACCAAATGAATGGAGAGCTGCTATAGTAGCCCCTGTGTATAAAGGAAAGTGCGATAAACATAAAGCTGAAAATTATAGGCCAGTAAGTTTGACATCCTCCCGAAGGTATCACCACCTTGACGAAGGCAAAATATATTTTGCCGGGTGTTTATTGGAGGCTTGCGTGGTCAAATGATCCTTAGAGCTATGCCGGCGGGAGCATCTGCTCCTGGTAGGGCCACCCAAGCCGGACAGGTCTAAGGTGATGATCCAGACTAAGAGTGATACCCTGGTCCTCCAGGTTGGGGGTTGAGCGTAGGGTTAACTCCCCTACCTCGTAAAAAAAACCAACTGTTACGGATACCTTAAGAATGATTAATGCAGGACTGGAAAACTTGGTGACGAACCGGCGAGAAAAACGGCTAAAGAGAAGGAAAAATGATATTATATTAGCAACGTGGAATGTTAAGACACTGAAGAGACCTGGCAAGTTAAAAGTATTAAGGAATGAAATGGATAAGTATGGAGTGAAAATAGCAGCTCTACAGGAACTAAGATGGAAAGGGCAAGGGATGATGATGTCTGGACAACATATTTTGATGTACAGTGGAGAAAAAGCAGGCAGTAATGGCACAGGATTCCTCATACATAAGTCAGTAAAGCAAGGCGTGATCAACTTTACTCCAATCAATGATAGGATGTGCTCTGTGAGAATTAGGGCAAAATTCTTCAACGTAACTGTGTTTTGTGTGTACGCCCCTACTGAGGAGGCAGAAGATGAGAAGAAAGATGCATTTTATACTAAATTGGAGGAAGAAATTAATAAAGTTCAAAGGCATGATGTGAAAATTATCCTTGGAGATTTAAATGCAAAAATTGGAAGAGAAGAAGTGTACAAACACTTAGTAGGGAAAGAAAGCCTGCATGAAGTAAGTAATGATAACGGATTGAGATTGATTGATTTTGTGAGTGGAAAGCAGATGATAATTAAAAGTACTTGGCATCCTAGGAAAAACATTCACAAGGAGACCTGGATTTCACCAGATGGTGTGACAAGAAATCAAATAGACCATGTTATCATAGACAGGCGACATGCATCAGATATTATGGATGTTAGAAGCTGCAGAGGTGCTGATGCAGATACAGACCACTATCTTGTTAGAGTCAAGTACAGACAAAAAATAGATTTGGCAAGAACGGAAAAAGTAACAAGAAAGGCAAAGCACAATATTGAAGGACTAAAAAATGAGGAATTGCAAGAGAAATACAAAAAGAAAATAGCTGAATCTTTGGCAATAAAAAGGGAATTATGGGAGAAAGGAGAAGTGGAAGATAAATGGGAGATACTGAAAACAACTATCAGTGAAGTTGCAGATAGTACCCTGGGAAAGAAGAAATTGGTAAAGAGAGCAGAATGGTTTGATGAGGAATGTTCAACATTAATCCAAGAGAGGAATGATGCTAGGAACAGAATGCTTCAAAGGAGAACAAGACAAACAGTAGAAGAGTATAGAGAGAAACGAAGAAGAGCAGATAAGATATGTAGATATAAGAAAAGAGCTTTTGAAAGAAAGAGAATCGAAGAACTGGATGAAATGAAGGATAGAAACGAGGTACGAAAGTTCTATGAAAGTACAAAAGACATTAAGAGAGGGTTTCAACCAAGAGCTGTTTTCTTCAAGGATAAAGATGGAAACCTTCTGGGTGATAAAAGCAAAGTGCTTGGAATATGGCAGGAGTATTTTTACGAGTTACTCAATGGAAATAATGAAGATGATAGAGAGGAGGAAAATATAAATGTTGATGGGGAAGAAAGAGAATTGGAAGAGGAATCAGTAAAAGAGCCAGACTTAGAAGAGGTCAAAGCTGCAATTAATGCATTAAAGAATAATAGAGCCCCAGGTGAAGATGGAATGGAGTCAGAGCTGTTGAGATATGGGGGAGAGGGAATAGAAATGGCTGTTTATGAATTGATTAAGGAGGTTTGGACAAAGGAGGAAATACCCAAGGATTGGACGTTGGGTATAATTTACCCATTACATAAAAAGGGAGATAAGGCAGTATGTGGAAATTATCGAGGGATCACCTTGCTGGATGGAACGTACAAGGTTTTTGGTAAGGTACTAGCCTTAAGATTGGAATTATGGATGGAAAGAATATTAGGGGATTACCAAGCAGGTTTTAGAAAACATCGCTCTACTCTGGATCAGATATTTATATTACGACAAGTGCTAGAGAAATTTTATGAATATGACAAACAGCTATATCAGCTGTATGTTGATTTTAAACAGGCATATGACAGTCTAGATAGGGGTAAAATTTACAAGATTATGAAAGAATTTGGAATCCCAAGGAAATTGATTAGATTAACAGAAATGACTTTGAAAACAACGGTATGCAAGGTGAGAGTGGAGCAAGATCTGTCAGAGGAGTTTTTAGTGGAGAGAGGACTAAGACAGGGAGATGTACTTTCCACACTTCTTTTTAACCTAGCATTGGAAAAAGTAATCCGTGAATTGCCCATCAACCCAGGGGGAACCATTTTGAACAGATTAGTACAAGTGATAGCATATGCTGATGATGTAGCAATAATTGCAAGAAATGAAAGAGCTCTTGAAGAGAGCTACTCAGTATTAGAAGGGAAAGCACGGGACCTAGGACTAGAAGTGAATATAAACAAAACAAAATATATGAAGATGGGAGATACAGAGGGAGTAAGAGGAAGGACCCCAGTAAGATTAAATGGGAAGGAATATCAAAGAGTCACATCTTTCAAATATCTAGGCTCTATAATAACAGAGGACAATAAAACCTCCGTGGAAATACAGGAGAGGATAACAAGTGGAAACCGATGCTTTTACGCCTTGCAAAATATGTTTAAATCCAGGAATGTCAGCAGGAATACAAAAATTAAAATATACACAACAGTACTAAGACCAATAGTTATGTATGGCTCAGAATGCTGGGTGATGACCTCCAGAGAAGAACAGTGGTTGTTACGGTGGGAAAGGAAGATATTGAGAAAGATATTCGGTGCAGTAAGAGAGCAGGATGGGTGGAGAATGAGGACAAATGTAGAGCTGCAAGGACTGTTTGGCCAGCCAGATATTGTTGCTAAAATTAAGCAGGGAAGAATTAGGTGGGCCGGTCATGTTCAGAGAATGGCAGAAACCTGCACCGTAAAAAAGGTGTTTATAGGGAAACTTGATGGAAGGAGGAGGAGAGGAAGACCCAGGAAAAGGTGGATTGATGATGTTGAGGATGACCTTAGAAAGTTAGGAGTTAAACGTTGGAGAAGAAAAGCTGAGGACCGAGATGAATGGAGGCAGGTGATAAAGGAGGCCAAGGACCTACAAGGACTGTAGCGCCGACCAGTAAGTAAGTAAGTAAGTAAGTTTGACATGCGTTGTATGTAAGGTTTGGGAAGGCATTCTTTCAGATTATATTAGACATGTTTGCGAAATTAATAACTGGTTCGATAGAAAGCAGTTCGGTTTTATGAAAGGTTATTCCACTGAATCTCAACTTGTAGGATTCCAGCAAGTTATAGCAAATATCTTGGATTCAGGAGGTCAAATGGACTGTATCGCGATTGACCTGTCCGAAGCATTTGATAGGGTGGATCATGGGAGACTACTGGCAAAAATGAGTGCAGTTGGACTAGACAAAAGAGTGACTGAATGGGTTGCCATATTTCTAGAAATTAGATCTCAGAGAAGAGTAAGCGAAGCCTTATCTGAACCTGTAATAATTGAGAGGGGAATTCCTCAAGGCAGTATTATTGGACCTTTATACTTTCATATATATATAAATGACATGAGTAAACAAGTGAAATCAGAGGTAAGGCTTTTTGCAAATTATGTTATTCTGTATAGAGTAATAAATAAGTTACAAGATTGTGAGCAACTGCAACGTGACCTCGATAATGTTGTGAGATGGACAGCAGGCAATGGTATAATGTTAAACGGGGTTATAAAAGTCAGGTTGTGAGTTTCACAAATAGGAAATGTCCTCTCAGTTTTAATTACTGCGTTGATGGGCTGAAAGTTCCTTTTGGGGATCATTGTAAGTATCTAGGTGTTAATACTCGTATAAGGAAATATCTTCATTGGGGTAATAACATAAATGGGATTGTAAATAAAGGGTACAGAACTCTGCATATGGTTATGAGGATGTTTAGGGATTGTAGTAAGGATGTAATGGAGTAGGCATATAAGTCTCTGGTAAGACCCCAACTAGAGTATGGTTCCAGTGTATGGGACCCTCACCAGGATTATTGATTCAAGAACTGGAAAAAATCCAAAGAAAAACAGCTCGATTTGTTCTGGGAGATTTCCGCCAAAAGAGTAGCGTTACAAAATTATTGCAAAGATTGGGCTGACAAGATTTGGGAGAAAGGGAGACGAGCTGCTCGACTAAGGGGTATGTTCCCAGCTGTCAGTTGCGGGATGGCGTGGAATGACATCAGTAGACGAATAAGTTTGAGTGGAGTCTTTAAAAGTAGGGAAGATCACAATATGAACATAAGGTTGGAATTCAAGGGGACAAATTTGGGCAAATATTCATTTATAGGAAGGGGAGTGGAATAACTACCAAAGGAGATGTTCAATAAATATTCTATTTCTTTGAAATCATTTAAGAAAAGGCCAGGAAAACAACAGATATGGAATCTGTCACCTGGTCAACTGCCCGAGATGCAGATCAGTAATCATTGATTGGTTGATTGATGTTAGGCCTTTGAAATATGAGCTGTCAGCGATATCTTCGTGTCATCAGGGGCACTTCTTGGGATCAAATTCCGACACCTCTCGTCTCCTAAACGCTACAGCAATTTTAAAAGCATTGAAGAGCTAACATATTATTGTTGTGTCCGAAAACAAAATACAGTGCTAAAATCAGTAGTGTTGCATATTACGATTACACGCGGTAAATATCGCGGTAACTGAAACACGTTTACATCATGCACAGTAGGCAGATAAGTTTCGATAATTTTTTGACAGGAGTTACTTGTCGTGTCGTGTCGGTCAGTCGGTGTTGTATAAGACAGCACGTAGGATTGAGATAAATATGGCATCAGCACCCTTTTCTTACTACTGGCCCCGCTCGAATTGTGATATTGCAGAAAGAATGATGGTGGCAAGTGGAGTGATCACTTGGGTTAGATCGAGTCAGATTGATATCTCCAGAATTTGGAATAAGTTCTGGGAAGCACAAACGGTTGCTGGTCAACAACGGAAGGGTAGCCTACGCAAAACAACTCGCGGGGAGAATCGGTTTCAGGCACGACGCAGTCCCAATTCTACAGCCACATATCCCTTCAGGATATTCGGAGGGCATCGGAGTGAGTTTGTCAGATTACAAAATCGGTGGACTGATATCAAGAAGTCTTGTGGCAAAAGCTCCACAACATAGGGCAGCTCGTGTAAGGTCGGCAACAACTCATACAGTAGCTCATGCCATCAGGGACTGTACGCTCTTTTCTGACGATGTGTCCCATACAACAGGATCATTGGTAAATGAATTGGCGTATGGCCTTTAGTGCCGGGAGTGTCCGAAGACATGTTCGGCTCGCGAGGTGCAGGTCTTTTTATTTGACTCCCGTAGGCAACCTGCACGTCGTGACGAGGAAGAAATGATGAAGAAGACAACACATACACCAAGCCCCCCTGTCAGCGAAATTAACCACTGATGGTTAAATTTCCAGACCCTGCCGGGAATCGAACCCCGGTCCCCTGTGACCAGAGCCCAGCACGCTAACCATTTAGCCATGGAGCCGGACAGGAACATTGGTGTCATGGGACGATCCGGTGAGGAACAGAAGGTGCCCTTCATCCTGGAGTGCCATCAGGAGCAAGAGTGTCCTCTTATGGTTTGGTCGATGTACACCTGTAATAATGCACGTCTACTTATAATATATAAAACAACGGTATGCCTTTTTCCTACCATTAAAATACCGGTATTCTTGTTTCTTGTTGAATAACTCCATAGTTACATCAAAGGTAACATGACTGGTCCGGTAAACAAGGGCATTATTCTCCAATCTGCTGTTAAAGAGTTTTCTGTCACTTTTGGGCCAGGGATTTACACTAGTAAATGCTAATGCCCATGCACATTGAGCCTCAGTGGTCAATCAGTTCTTTGATAAGCAGGCAAGCATGCAAGTAACCAAGTCAAGCATGGTATTGTATGTTCTTCGCACTTACTATTTGATCAGACTTAATTTTAATTTTCAACAGCATACAATTCCCTTTCCACGTGTATATAAGCCCTTTGTAAAACCACAAAAACATCATATATACAGGTTTAATTGTTTCTGAGAAAAATGTGCCCTCGATGAACTTGGACATGATGTGACCTATACGTTATATATAATACAGTATGTAAAACAGCAGTGTATCTGTTTCGTCCAATTAAAATACGGGTATTATTGTTTGAATAACTCCATTGTTACATCCGGCTTTTTGTGAGCACTTAACTCGTAGTTTCAAAAGTATTCTAGTCACAATTCTGCACCGCTATAAATATACCGTAATCACACCACCGCTTGCAAATGTTTTCGCTAAATAAATTCGTCAAAGTGTTCAATCAATAACCTCACTGGTGACATTTGCAACTCCTCTCTTTGATGCACAATATTAAGCCTACGAGTGTCAAACGATGACCCTCCGGGTAGCAGATGTGTGTGTGTGTGTGTGTGTGTGTGATCCTCAGTCATGTATATATGCTTCCAGCAACGTGAAGCTCAACAATATTTCTTGTTTAATTTCATGTTTTACTTCCTAGGCATTTGTTGAATGAAGTCGGTTCATGTTGTGGGTTAGCGTTTGAGAATCGGAAATACACAGAACATACATTTGTCGACCTCTTAGGCTCGACATTTCAAACGTGGACTTACTACAACGGTCTTGATAATATATCTCCATTATGCGTGTGGCGAATAACTCCAAGTTCGATGAGTACGCCTAAAGGTTTAATGAGTACACTTTAAATCTTGGAAGTCTGTCCTATCTTCTGCTATCAGATGATAAGAGTCAAGAATTGTGCATTTAAATCTGAAAGAATACAGGATTTGCGTAATTTTTCACTGGGAAGGGTAATTTTGATGAGGCAGTAGTCTATTGATACGGATTTATCGCATTTGAGTAGTCCAACTCGTTGGCTGAATGATCAGCGTACTAGCATTCGGTTCAGAGGGTCCCGGGTTCGATTCCCGGCCGGGTCGAGGATTTTAACCTTCGTTGATTAATTCCAATGGCTCGGGGGCTGGGTGTTTGTGCTGTCCCCAACATCCCTGCAACTCACTCACTGCACATAACACTATCCTACACTACAGTAACACGCAGTTATCTACTCATGGCAAATGCCGCCCACCCTCATCGGAGGATCTGCCTTACAAGGGCTGCACTCGGCTAGAAATAGCCACACTAAATTATAATTATGTTATCGCATTTAAGTGAACATAGCGGCTAATAGATTGTGCCTTGAGCACTATATACCAGTTGATACGCTTGAGGTATGCAACAGGGAGAACAGCGTGCTACAAGGAAGCGGATCAAACCAGGAAGTGCACTTCCAGAATCATCAATTACATTTTTCTGTTTTATTACGATTTGTTGACGATGTCTTGTTTTAAGGAGCCTAATATCAAGGTCATCAGCCTCTTATGTTAAGAAAATAATAGTGCATTATTTGACAGCGTGCAGACAGTTATTGTCCATAAGTCTGACTTCAGAGGCAATTATATGAAAAAGCAGTAAATGATACAAGAATACTTAGGAATTTTGTACTGATTCAAGTGGTTTAGATTTCTTCCAGATATTAGCAACGAGATAAGTACGAACTCCAGGTACACTTTTACTTCGATAGTTTTCTCTTGTCTAATGTTTCGTTATCTCATGACTGGGGGCAGGTATATCCTCTGTCTTCATTTCTAACTCAGTATTTACATCTTCGTCACGAATATCATCCTGTGATTATTCTGACTTATTCTCGTCATGAGTAATAATCTCTATCTTCATATTTACTACCTACGGTTTATTCTTAAGATATTCCGAGTCTACTCAGCTTGGCGTAAAAAGACATTCCAGAGGCTCGTAGACTGTGCTTCATTTGAGTTCCCAGCCTCAAAGTGGAGAGAGAGAGAGAGAGAGAGAGAGAGAGAGAGAGAGAGAGGACCCCGGACAAAGCTTATGGTGAAACGTTTTTCTTTTTCGTGTGGTTCTTTCTAGCCGAGTGCAGCCCTTATAAGGCAGACCCTCCGATGAGGGTGGGCGGCATCTGCCATGTGTAAGTTACTGCGTGTTATTTTGGTGTGTGAGTTTCAGGAATGTTGGGGACAGCATAAACACCCACCCCGGGTCACTGGTATTAACCAATGAAGGTTAAAATCCCCGAGCCGGCCGGGAATCGAACCCGGGGCCTTCTGCTCCGAAGGCCAGTACGCTGACCATTCAGACAACGAGTCAGACAATGTGAAACTTTGGGAACTAGTAACCCAAATGAATTTTGGTCCATAATCCCTGAAAATTGCTTATATTCTTCGTGACACCGACAAAGAATTCTTACTGTAAGTCTGTTATGCTACTCGTCTTTCATTCTTATATACGGTAGATGTTTTGGCTGGAAAACAGAGCACTGTAGGAATATTCGGTTCTACAGACTTATTTTTTTACCGAAAAATATTTGATAGTAAAGTAGCTGGGTAGTCACAGTAGTAGAGAGATTTTGAGTTTGTGTACGCTAGAAGGACGATTTTCTCCATATTTTGACTGTATACCCTCCATGGCTTTATAATGTATAGCTATGGTGTATTTTATTTTCTTATCCGTCGGGAAAGATAGCACATACTGTATTTATTGATAAGATAAATGCATTCTTTGGTGTTTACGAACAGAATGAATTTGTCCTTTCATCAAATGAAATGCTGGAAGTTACATCGACGGGCGCCTTGAGTGCAATTGGCTCTTTCTAAAAAATAAGCTATTTGAAACTATAAAAAAACATTTTAATTAAATCTAATTCATCCATTCCTTCAGAAATACCAAGCTCGATAACTGCAGTCGCTTAAGTGCGGCCAGTATCCAGTAATCGGGAGATAGTGGGTTCGAGCCCCACTGTCGGCAGCCCTGAAGAGGGTTTTCCGTGGTTTTCCATTTTCACACCAGGCAAATTCCGGGGCTGTACCTTAATTAAGGCCACGACCACTTCCTTCTACTTCCTAGGCCTTTCCTATCCCATCGTCGCCGTAAGACATATCTGTGTCGGTGCGACGTAAAGCAAATAGAAAAAAAATCATTTAGAAACAACATTTTCATGTATTCTTATAAATGAAATGTATAGTTTATTGAAAACAATGACATTTAATTCGCGATGTCATTATTATGAACGTTTTATACATTTTGAATACCAAATATTCCAAAAAACAGAAACACTGGCTCAAAGAACGCTGTAAATAAACACAGCTTCTAATAGAGTTAGTGGTACCGCCATCTACGAAGGGAAAGAGAGAGATGAAATATGAAAACTGTACCAATTAGGTCAGTTGCATCCAACCAATCGTTAATGTAAAAAGTTATCTTCTGGTTTTTCATGTTGCATTATGCGGTCACAATATACGACGGAATGACATGGTATTATAGTTATGGAGTTAACGTAACACTGCTTATAACATAAACGCGTAGTGAGTGACCTTAACTTGTCTATTTATGAGGAGATCGTTCTCTTATGTATAGCATTGTCACAATTTTTCATATCGTATTATACTGTACATAGGCTTACACACTGAGTAATGATAAAGTGATTACACTACATTTCACTGATATAAGGGAAGCTGTTGATTAATCGTCCTCACCGATGATAGTAGGTTTGAACTTTTCTTTCAAGTTGCTTTACGTCGCACCGATACAGATACGTCTTATGGCGACGATAGGTTTGAACCTAGTTTGGGTCATCGGCACCTAAGGGAGCTAAATGAAACGAATGCAGGTCAATGGCTATCAGAACCTTAATATCTACTGATGAAAAAAAATACCAAAATGTTGACATCTGTTTAAAGTATTCAGGATTGACGCGCCGGTTTTTAGTCTCTAACCCCTTTTACCGTTTTCGGAGACGCCGGAGTGCTGGAAATTTGTCCTTCAGACATTGTTTTACATATCAATAAATCTACCGGTAAGAGTCGCATTTAAGCACCTTCAAATACAAACCCACCAACATAAGCTCAGAAGCCTAGCGTTTTACAGTCTGAGCTACTCAGCACGACTTACGCTCAGCTCACTGTAAACAAATAGTATTATTATCAGCATTGCCATTATTATTATTATTATTATTATTATTATTATTATTATTATTATTATTCCAGGATGATGCTAAATCACTTTCAAAACGTCCTTGTACAGAATTGTGTGTGTTCTCACATTTTAACAATTCATTCACTATTGTATATTTAAATAATAAATTGAGCTTCCATTGACACATGGCAAAGTGACAACATTTCCCAAATCGAATAACATAATTACAATAGATGATCTATTTACAGCGTTCGAGCGTTCTCACGTCCCCTGCCAACGATGTGATATAATTCATAGAGTTGGGTAAGTCATGAAAGTCCCTAAATTAAACACCCGTTTTCACACTATCACCATATGCGAAAAAGTTCACAGAATTATCAATTCCTGAAAAATATTATCATTTTGTACAGTATACAGCAACGTGATGTTTTTACGAAATATATTTCTTCAATAAAATCTCCAACATACAGCGAAAACTTCCACCCTTCGTCACTTACTTACTTATGCCGAGTTGAGTAACTCAGAGAGTAGCGAGCTTTTTTTATGAAAGCGAGTTGGTGGTTTTGATCCCACCCTTGTCCGATGTTATTTGGAAGTAATGAAATACGCCAGCCTTGTGTCAGCAGATCGCCGGCATGAACACAACTGCGAGATGAAATTTCTGGCACTTGCGCATCGCCTATAAGTTTAAAAGCAGATAGTAGGATATGAAACATTATTATTAGTATTTACTTAGATAATTTTTTATTTAATTTTGCTCATATCTTAATGATTCTAGTGCATTCCATATACCCAAATATAGTCTCATTTTAGAATGCTATTTCCCTATACTTCCGCTCCATGACAGGATTTGAAAGATACGCACTCTTGAAATTGAAATCCAAATACCGGCTTTTGCCAGTTAGGGAGAGTTCGATATTATACTTATCAAGACATGATCTACAACCCATAGATAGCCTTAATTTGTGTCCTTCGATCCCTTAAAGAAACATTCAGTTAATGTTGGCGGCAGGTGTTAAGGTGACATAGGATCTACGCGACTACTCTGGAAATAACATTGGTTGTTTCAACACTTAAACGTACCCCACGTGCGGCTAGTGACCAACGACGTTCTATTTCCTAATAAACAAACCCCATGGCGTTGCATCCCTACTGGTACTTTGCCAACCAAGCGACCGCTACTCAGCCCGGAAGTCTGTAAATTATGAGGGGCGCGTGGTCAGCGCGACAATCCTTACCAATCATTATTTGCTTCCCAGACCGGGACCGCTATCTTACCGTCAGATAACTTCTCAATTGTTCCTACGTAGGCTGGGTGAATCAGCAAACAGCCCTGAAATCAAGGTAAAAATCCCTGAGCTAACCAGGAATTGAACCCGGGTCATGTGGGTAAGAAGCAGACACGCTGCCTTTAGACAGCCAGGCCGGCTTTGTGGCCTAATATTTATCTATTCATTATTTATTGATGAAGAATATTACAGGCTTTCGGCCCAATTACATGTTCCCTTTACAAAGAAAAAAATGTAAAATAAGAAATGAACTAAATCTACCATGTGGACGCTCACATGGGCGGAAAACCGGGCCACATGCAAGCGCCACCCTTATAACTACCCTGTTCCCGTTACAATGAAAAAGATACAAAATTTTAAAAAAAACTAAGTCTACTATGTGGACGATCACATGGGCGGAAAACCGGGTTGTGGCCTAATATGAAAAAAATTAGATCAAATCAGAGTTAGTTTTCACTGCCGTCGTCATGATGATGACATAAGTATACAGGGTCCGCATGTTACGATTTACTTGAACGGTCTCAAGGTTTAGCCGTGTGCCGTGTACGGTACTCCTGGCGATAAAATTTATCTGGAAGTCAGTAGTGAACTGGAGCTGTCCTTGAGAGCTGTGAATCTTTGAGAGCTTCAAACCCAATTTGTTCACTGACTGGAAGTTGGCGTGAAACTTCTATCTAATAAGGATAGTAATGACAATCAACATGTTCTACAACATCGACCTGGGTACCTAGGACACGTAAATTATTACATTAATCACAAATGTTTATTATTTCACCAGGAGCAGTGGCAGTTACATCAATAGGAATTATTAGAAATAACATCGAGCGAGTTGGCCGTGCGGTTACGGGCGCGTAGCTGTGAGCTTTCATCCGGGAGATGGTGGGTTCGAACCGCACTGTCAGCAGCCCCGAAGATTTTTTTCCGTAGCTTCCCATTTTCACACAAGGAAAATGCTGGGGCTGTACATTAAATAAAGCCACTGCAGTTTCCTTCTCACTCATAGCCATTTCATATTCCATAGTCGCCATGAAACCTATCTATGTCGGTGCGACGTAAAGCAACTTGTAAAAAAAATCTAGAAATAGTATTTCTCTGTATCTGTAATGATGGGTGTTAAAATGTTTAGAGAGTAAAAAGTGCTTCCAACGTAAAATTATGTACTCGTGGTTGTAGCAGTTCATCTGGTTGGAACTGGCTTTCACACAATTTAGCGCTCTCAGTCTCCTCTTTAATATTCATGATCCCTGGAGCATGGAACAAAATCACTGGCCTTCTACTATGTGTAAACGTAATTACTATGAAGTAAAGTTCCGATTCTGCATTTTATCTTAGCTGAATGACGCACAATAAATTGCAGGCTCCGAGTTAAATTTCGTTCGACATTTCAGATTGACTATTTTTTTATCAGTCTGTTATCTCATAGCTAGATCTGAATTTACCTACGGAAAGGAATGCCTCAACATACTTCCCGAACTAAACTGCTTCATAATAAATGGGTGTCAGTCACTTTTCTAGATATAGATAATGTGGAATTTCTTGTTCAAATTATTATTTGAGCCGTTTTGTAAAGAAGTGAAATCAGTTCAGCGTTTGATCCATAGCGATGTTATGATCCGAATCGGAGTGTTTCCTAAAGGAAAAGCAAAAGTATGAATTGAAGCCCATCTTTCATGAAACTCTGATAGGAATGCTAGATTCTCATCCTCCATTTCTGCACTGTTTCTCTCTTGGTTTTCAATATTTTATATTTCTGAAGAGTATTCATTGTGTAACAATATATTTGAATATTTCTCGTTTCTCAGAATCTTCTTTGACAGCTATCATTCTTGTTCTCATAAAATTAATTGCATTTTGCCTTTTCATTATTTAATTCAGTCGAACAATATGTTAGAACATCTACACTTTCTCAATCGTCCTACACATTTCAATTTCAAATTCACTCGGAGATTTTTTCATGAAATGCCGGGATGAGTGCTGGATGTCCTTCCATATTTACACTGTTCTTCTCTCGTTAGGTTCAAGCGAATTTCTGCAGGCATTTCTAGTAACTATAATGGAAAACATAATTGGAAAGTCATTCACCTATAACCTAAAGACAAAGTTTAATTCCAAGAGTTTCAAAAATTTGGTTGAACGTCAACTACTGAAACTAAACCCATTAAACGCACCCAGAGAAGGTCTGACTAACTGTCTCCAATTAATTATTATCCTTCTTACAATTTCAAACATTTCAAGATTTAGATAATGTGAAAGTTCTTGTTTAAAATGTACCCGGACAGTTTTTCAAAATTTAGAGACAGAGAACATATATACTAGCACTTCTGTATGAAACTACTTACATAATAATAATAATAATAATAATAATAATAATAATAATAATAATAATAATAATAATAATAATAATAATAATAACATTTCTTATTATGGACTGTTATACCTTTCAGCGTTCAGTCTGAAAGCCTCTATGAACTTATTAACCGTCGCCACAATCCTCTACTTGTAACTAGTGGGCCCTACTGCGACCTCGTTTAGCTCTATACCCCTTTATCTTTAAAACGATGGAAACCGTGTCTAACCATCGTCGTCTTGGTATCCCTCTACCCCTCTTAGTCTCCATAACAGAGTCTATCATTCTCCTAGGTAACCTATCTTCCTCCATTCGCCTCACATGAACCCACCACCGAAGCGGGTTTACCCGAACAACTTCATCAATCGAGTTCGTTCCTAAATATATCCCTTCATTCCGAGTACCCTCCTGCAATTGTTCCCATCTGTTTGTACCGGCAATCATTCTCGCTACTTTCATGCCTGTTAGTTGTAAATTATGAATAAAATATCCTGAGTCCACCCAACTTTCGCTCCCGTAACGCAAAGTTGGTCTGAAAACAGACCGATCTAAATATAGTTCCGTCCGGGAGCTGAACTCCTTCTTACAGAATACTGTTGATCGCAACTGCGAGCTACCTGCATTAGCTTAACTGCACCTTGATCCAATCTCACTCACTATATTACCATCCTGGGAGATCACACATCCTAAATACTTGAAGTTATCTACCTGCTCCAGCTTTGTATTACCAATCTGACATTCAGTTATGTTGAATTTCTTACCTACTGACATCAATTTAGTCTTCGAAAGGCTACTTTTCATACCATACTCATTGCACCTACTTTCAAGTTCCAAGATATTAGACTGCAGGCTTTCAGCACAATCTGCCATTAAGACTAAGTCGTCAACATAGGCCAGACTGCTTACTACATTTTCTCCTAACTGAGTCCCTCCCTGCCACTTTATACCATTCAGCAGATGATACACATAAACTATGAAGTGCAAAGGTGAAAGACTGCAGGCTTGTTTAACCCACGTAAGTACCCTGACCCAAGAACTCATCCTACCATCAATTCGCACTGAAGCTCAATTGCCAACGTAAATGCCTTTGATTGATTTTAATCATCCACCCTAGATCCAATAGTACCACCCCCCTCATATGGTGAACATTTTTTCCCCTCGGTATCCTATCATATGCTTTCTCTAGATATACGAAACATTAACACAACTGCCTATTCTTCTCGTGGCTTTTTTCAATTACCTGGCGCATGCTGAAAATCTGATTCTGACAGCCCCTCTGTGGTCTGATACCACGCTGGCTTTCATCCAACATCCCTTCAAGCACTGATTGCACCGTCCCTTCCAAGATGCCAGTGAATACTTTGCCTGGTATATTATTATTATTATTATTATTATTATTATTATTATTATTATTATTATTATTATTATTATTATTATTATTATTATTATTATAGAGTCATCCTGCTAGGCAATTCACCTCAATATTACGAACAAATGAAATGTGTTTGCTAAGTTATACGTTTTGTAATCGAGGAGGCACTCCTTAAACCTTTAATTAGGGTACATGGGTGCCCTACTCTGTCGTCTCGTAAAAGTAGCTCATTGAGAAAAAGAAACTATGGAGATGGCGTTGATGCAGAATAACGTGTAACCATCAACGTGATGCGGAGACTTGGTAAAATGTGCGTGAACACGGTGGGCGTGGTATGATTTAACAGGTACCTTGAGAGACTGTACTTTTATTACTTCCACCTCGCTCGTTATAGCTGCTTCTGTATTCAGGTCTTGTGTCCCTACAATGAAATCATACTCCAGGTAACGCTGCTCCTGGTAAAGTGTCGAGCACTTCTGTACCCAAATGCTTCAGAAATATCGATTTCTCTGCCCTGTACATGTTCATGTATTCTACAAGAGTGCTGAAATTTTTAACGACCCCAGTGACCTGTCTGACAAGCCAGTGCATTTACTGTTTGAGGCCCTAAAATTGAGGAAATGAAAAACACATTGTAAGCTTTTTGCATATTTAAATACGCTTCAAATAAGACCAAAATAAATCTTGTTTAAACCCAACAATTCCATGTTCCCTACCTTCGTACGGTGTAATTTGCACGTGCGTTACACAGTTGGAAGAAAATAACGTTTAAAGGTCACAGCTGATTGACAAAAGCAAACTAATAGCCAGAGAGGATGAAGTATGGCACGCCTTTAATTTCAAGGAATGGAAGAGAGGAAAGTAGACACTAACAAGAAATGTGCTTAATTTTTTAAAAATATATATCTCCACCAAGTTTTATACATCAGTATTAAGGACAGTTATGATTTTTCATTCGAAATGAATTAAACTTGATGCGTGGAAGGCAGGCCTCCGTGGCTCAGACGACAGCGCGTCGGCCCCTCACCGCTGGATACCGTGGTTCAAATCCCGGTCACTCCAAGTTAGATTTGTGCTGGACAAAGCGGAGGCGGGGCAGGGTTTTCTCCGGGTACTCCGGTTTTCCCTGTCATCTTTCATTCCAGCAACACTCTCCATTATAATTTCATCGCACCTATCAGTCATTACTAAATCACTTTGGGAGTGGCGACCCCATCGTACTAATAGCCTAAGTGCCGTTCGCGACCTAATCTCCATTGTTTTAATAATCACCGTCCAATACTGACAAAAATCATGACGCTACGGGATGTAGTTCAAAAGGTATCGGCAATTGAAGATGCGATGCAGCATTTTCGCGCCCAACTCAAGGAGGCGACCAGCAGCGCCAACCGGGAGGAGAAACTACAGCGGCTGGAGGAGGAGTTCTGTGCGTTTCAAGAGAAAGTGTCTGGTGAACTGAAAGACATAAAAAACAATATTTTAAAAATAGAGGAAAAGCTGGACGAGCAAAGAGAACGGATGGACGAAGCGGAACAATACAGCCGCCGAAACTGTAATTTTGCATGGCGTCCCGGAAGCACCAGGTGAAAACGTGTACGCTAAAGTATTAACAACTATTAAAGAAAAACTGGATATCGAGCTTAATATGTCAGACATTGACCGTTGCCATCGCCTAGGTGTTCCGAAGCGAACAACGGCTGATGTGGTTGCCACGGGTAAACGCCCACTGATTATTAAGTTCCTGCGGTACCAGGATCGTGGCCGCATTTGGAGGGCTAAACGTCGGCTAAAAGGCACGCACCTTCTCCTGACGGAATCGCTCAGGGTACCAGGAAAAACATTTTAAATCGTGCATGAGATCACTTTGGCCTAAATCGTGTCTGGAGCCAGGACGGTCGCATTGTTGTGCTATGTGACAATGGACGAAAGGTGTTAGTTACAACAATGGTACAACTTGTTAGTTTAATGTAAAACACGAGTGAGCATTGATACGGACTCATTACTGAGATGGCATTAATGGATAATGTTGTAGTTTTAAGTAAATGTGCGTGTATGTGTGTGAGTGAATGTGATTGTGCCCCTGGAAGTACTTGTGGTGAAAACAAGGTGAGTAAGCAGAAGTCTTTTCTAGATAATGGCTAGTCGCAATACAAGTGCTATTTCTACCGATTGTAGTAACCTTGATGTCAGTGACCCGCTCCCACCCCCTCCCCAGTCGCCCCCCTCACCCTAGCCTTCAACAGCGTCAGTGGGAAACATTCTCAGGGAAAGTCTTTCAAGATATCGGCGAGCCCTGCAGTGTTGTCATATTAACGCGCAATCGTTAATGGCTCACATTGACGAAATACAATCCCTCTTTCATGATAGTAATACCTTGCACTGCATATGTGTAACTGAGACTTGGTTACAACCCTCACTTAACTCAGGCATGGGCGCCCGCAAGGGGGGCAAGGGGGGGCACTTGCCCCCCCCCCTGGAATTCTAAAAATGTTGATGTTCAATTGTTTAATATCATACTAGATTATTTCATAAACTGAAATTACTGACAGTCAGCTAGCATATGTTATAACTGGAAGTTTCTGTAAACAATTTAATGTTGCTGACGTTATATTGGTTTTTATATTCAAGAAAATTGTTAATGTGCCCCCCTGGAAAAGATCCTGCGGGCGCCCATGAACTCAGGCCTGGTTGAATTAAATAACATGACTTTACATCGTCTAGACCGAAGAAAACGTATAGGGGGAGGGTGTGCTATATACTGTCGTAATGATCTCAAAAGTAAAATAGTGGCTACTTCAGACCAGACGATTCCCAATCGACCTGAGTTTATGTTTATAGAAGTTTTGGCTAACAATCAAAAAGTACTGATCGGAATAGTTTATAAACCCCCAGACGTAAGACATATGTCGGACCTTGAAATTTGCTTAGCAAAGTTAATTCCACTGTACAAAAATATAATTATACTTGGAGATTTTAATACAAATCTGCTGACGGCGACAAACGACTCATTACATTTACAAAATATGTTCTTTAGCTTAGACCTGAACATCCTACATCTAAATGCTACTAACCATCTACATACAGTAAACCGGACGACTCATACTTTGATTGACTTGATCATAACTAAAAATACTCAGAAAGTTTTAAATCACGGACAGCTTGCAGTGCCAGGTATTTCTACCCATGATCTAATATATGTCTGCTATTCATTAAAGATGCCAAAATATGAAACTAAATACAGTATATAACACGCAGGGATATAAAAAATCTGGACAAGGAAAGAATACGACACGAAGCATATTATCTGCCGTGGAACGATATTTTACACATGGATGATATTGACGTAAAAATAAATAAACTATCTGATCTGGTGTTAGAACTGTATGACAGATTTGCTCCCAAGAAAGAGATCCGGGTGACTCGACCACCTTCTCCGTGGCTGACTAGTGAGATTAAATCAGAAATGGCAAAGCGTGACTCATGGTACAGAAGGTTTAAACGAACGGGTAATGCTAATGACTTTGAAAATTACCGCGTTCTCCGCAACAGGGTTAAACATTTAATCAGAAACAGTAAATATAAACACATATGTCAAGTATCGAAATGCAAGAACTCGACAGAAATATGGAAACAATTACGAACGATGGGTATAGGTCGAACGTTATCAAAGCAGGCGCCGAATGTATCCCTTGATGACTTAAATTTACACTTCACGTCGGCCGAATCCACTGTAAGAGCAAATAAATAATAATAATAATAATAATAATAATAATAATAATAATAATAATAATAATAATAATAATAATTTTTATAACAGTAATAATAATAATAACAACAATAATAATAATAACAATAATAATAATAATAATATTCATTTTATGCCAATTCAAGATACATTTGTGTTTAAAGAGGTTGGTATAAATGACGTAAAACGAGTTATGTATTCTCTCAGATCAGATGCTGCTGGACACGATGGCATACCTCTGTCTTTCTACAAATGTATCATTAGTGCCATCCTGCCGATCGTAACACACATTATTAACTACTGTTTAACCCAAGGAATTTTCCCTACGGCGTGGAAGGATGCCCTCGTCATCCCAATCCCAAAAAAGGATGGACCCAGTAGTCCTTCAGATTACCGACCAATTTCTATCCTACCACCCCTGTCCAAAGTGCTGGAACGCCTGGTACATGAGCAAATCCTTACGTACTTACATAAATATGCTTTACTCGACTCTTACCAATCAGGCTTTAAGAAAAAACATAGTACCATGACAGCTCTGCTGAAAGTGACAGATGACATTAGATATGCAATGGACAACAAACAAGTGACAATACTTACTCTTTTAGATTTCAGTAGCGCATTTGATACTGTCGATCCTAGGTTGCTTCTTTCCAAATTACAGTCCTTAAACTTCAGCCAGAAAGTGCTGGAATTTTTCTATTCTTACCTCACAAACCGCCGGCAGTGTGTGGTTGCAAATAATAATAAATCAACGTGGCGAACAAAAAATATTGGTGTTCCACAAGGGTCAGTCCTAGGCCCTCTCCTATTCACTTTATATATAAATGATATAACCAGATCAATTAAGCATTGCAAGTACCATCTTTATGCTGATGATCTGCAAATTTATTACCACACTAGAACTAATAATATACAACAAGCAATATGTAATGTAAACGCTGACCTTGAGCAAATTAATAGCTATGCAATTAAAAACAACCTTAAATTAAATCCCCAAAAAACGCAAGCCATTATCATCGGTACATCAAAGAATCTTCACATTTTAAAACAAAATTGCATTCCTCCCGTAACTTTAAATAATACTGTTATACCTTATTGTGAATCAGTTTCTAACCTTGGTGTTATTATAACTGAAACTCTAAACTGGTCAGCGCAAGTTAAGAATATCTGCAAAAAGGTTTATTGTGGCTTGCACCCCTTAAAACGTTTCAGAAATGTATCCCCTCGATCACTAAAAATTCAACTTGTTCGGTCATTATTATTTCCCATTTTTGACTACTGTGATGTAATTCTTACGGATATAACAAAAGAATTAAGCTTGAAACTACAACGCACTCAAAATGCTTGTCTTAGATATGCTATGGATTTACGGTATGACTCTCGAGTTTCTCCCTACTATAAACAATTATCTTGGTTACGACTAGACGACAGGCGTAAACTACATGCAAATACTCTTATGTACCAGGTACTTTCGGAAGACATCCCTGCTTATCTCTCCAGCAATTTTCGTCACCTTGGTTCTTTACATCTCCATGATACTCGCTCAGTGTCCCTCCTAGAAATACCTGTCCACCGAACAACCACATACCATCGATCATTTACTATCACCGCTTCGGGATGGTGGAATGCTCTTCCCAAAGACATCAAGGATGCTGCATCAAAAAGTATATTTAAAACCTCCTACCAGCAGTTCCTCGTTAAGTGCTTCCAGCAAGGTACAGTACCTGTATGAGTGGAACGAGTGATTGTGTGTGTAAATGATATGAGATTATTGCACAATAAATTAAATATTGGTTTAATATAATAATTTAAATTAAATTAAAAACATCCATATTGTATTTACGAAGTAGAAGTAGTCTAAAAATATCTAGTAGTAAGTACAGTATTTAACTTAGATCTAGTCTTGCAAGGATACAATTAGTTAAATTTTCATTTAGTATTTTTATTAAGCTTACTAATATTTTTACATTCTTATTTCTTTTGTTGTGTATTGATTTCCCCCCCCCCCCCCCTCAAACCTGTATTATGTAGGCAGTTACTTTTTCTTTCATTCTTCTTTGCACGTATATATTCATATTTTTTTCTTAAATATTAGTGTTATTTGTAGTTCTTAGTATTTTAAGTTTCATTCCATCCTTGACCCGGTCAATGACTGGAAAACAGGTTGTAGGTTTTCATTTTCATGGAAGGCAGATGCATGTTTGGTTAGCCCACAAGAAGTCAGCGATTTTCTCTGGTGTCATATTCATAAATCAGTCCATCTAAAATATCCAGTGCCTATATTAGGCTTTATTAGGCACTGTACAGTACCGTAAGGGATAAATTTGAGATGATACTTCAAAGTACTGGACCAGTGGTTTTTTAAAGTAGGAAAGATCACAGTATAAACATCAAAAATTCAATGGGACACACTGGGGCTAATATTCGTTTAAAGGAAGAGGAGTTAGGGATTGGAATAATTTACCGAGGGAGATGATCAATATGTTTCAATTTTTTTACAATCATTTAAAAAACGTCTAAGTAAACAAGAGATAAGGAATCTGCCACCTTGGTGACTGCTCTAACTGCAGATTAGTTATGATTGATTGACGGCGGTCCTAGGATAGGACAGGGCTAAGAATGTGAAGGAAGCGACAATGGCGTGAATTAAAGAATAGCTCCAGCTTTTCTCTAGTGTGGAAATAGAAAATCAGGTAAACCATCTTCAGGACTGCCGACAGTAGGGTTCGAAACTACTATCTTCGGGATGTACGCCCATTGTTACGTGACACACACTGCGTAGCCAACTCACTCGGCCCGTACTAGACAGCGCGCAGTTTTCATGTCAGCACTACGATCTGCTATTTTTGCCCCCGGGAACAGATCTGATACTCATTTAAGTTGTATGATAACTGATCTACAGTGCCATGTGGCCTTTCAAGTATAAATTTCGTTTTTATACATTTTGAAGTCAAAATTAGGTGTCGAATTCACGTTCTTCTCTGTGGCGTAAGCCCATCTTTAGTGCCTCGGATCGGCAGCCCTCTAAACATAGAGCTAAGCTTTAATATAATATCAAAATGTGCTTTTCATCAAAGGAGCAGTAGATAATTAAAATTAATTTAGGGATAAATACGGTCTAGAAACCCAAGATTAACCGCCGAGAAGACACCGCGTTATCTGCAGGCCTTCGGGCTCGGAAGCGGTCGCTTGGTAGGCCATGGCTCTCTGGGGCTCTTGCACCATGGGGTTTGGTTTAGGGATAAATGTCATTATGAATCCTCATCGATATTAACTCGTAAACGGGAGTCAACTGAGTAAATAATTATGGTCTTTATATGATTGTCAGATTATAATTTCGTAAATTTCCCAATTTTTGGTACATTTTTTCGAATAGTTATTGATGTAATCCTTGTTGCTAAAAATTGAATGTAGTCTTAAACTATCTGCATTGTTGCTTCTTATTTCGTTATTTGTACTTTTGTTGTTCTTATTATGTCATTTTAGTGGCTTTGGACTTCAGTCATCAGGCCTGTTTTCTTGACATTCATAGTACGAGAAGATGGTCATATTGATGGCAACTGTAATTATGTAGTCTGAAGAATCGAGATAAGTGTCCCAGAAATGAAATGAGATTCTACTCAAACGGTTACTGGGATCATTATCAACATACAATGAAGAAATGCTTTCAGGAAGCTCAAGACTAGGAACTCTAAAATAGGCCGGCCTTTATTTTCTGTCATGAAGAATGAATATAAATTCAGTAATTAACTGAGGTGATGAACTATAACCAATGCTTCCAGCAAGTTGTTGTGGAATACGGGTCGTTCAGTCGTAGGTTTGCAATCATCAAATTGACATAGTTCGAACTACGTCGGCAGCACTGAAGATGTAATTTGCATTTTCCCATTTTCAAAACTTCTCGTTCCTCTTCTGTTCAAGTCCTTTCCCATCCCAGCATCACCGAAACTATCTGCATTACTGTGACGTTAATGCATTCACAAAGGAACGCGAACTAACTTCGATGTGTTGACATTCTGCTATGTATTGACATCTAATAATGAAAACATTGCAAGCCCGATTTAACTACTTTTACAGGAGAAACCAAAAACTGTTCTTTTTAGATTTCACAGTCTCTATGAACAGGTTTATAGATAATTACGTTGTGTACCAGATTACAAGGTGACATGTGGTCAGCACGACGTATCCCCCCGTCCATTATTCTTTGCTTTCTAGACCGGAGCTGCCATATCAGTGTCAGATAGCTCCTCACTTGTAATCACGTAGGCTGAGTGGACCTCGAATAGCCATCAGATCGAGGTAAAAATCTCCGACCTGGCCGGGAATCGAACCCGGGGCCTCCGGGTAAGAGGTAGGCACGCTACCCTTACACCTGAGGGCCGGCATTTATATTGTATAACGTCCTACAAATATGCACGTTTTGGTAACTTTTAAAAGGAATAATTAATACGCCTGTTACTGAACATATGAGTTATCATACTTTCATTGTTTAGTTTTAAATGGTTTTCTTTACATGTCAACACACTTTCATGAACTGTAGTGTAACTCGTCTGAAAGGTGGAATTCATTTATTTTTACCTTTAATATATTACTCAATTTAGGTGACTGCAACAGGTAATTTGACAACTTGATTTTACATTAGTTTTAATTTACAAAACATGCATTATTTATAATTTAGAAAGCAAAATCTAAAATAATTAACCAATATCAACGGCCAACGAGCATTTTACAATAAATTCAGCCTACCCCCATCATACGTGGTTTACGAACTCGTTATAAGCAGACGGTATAGTTATTAAGTTGTTATATTTTCCGTCATTGAGTAGTTTGGCGTACGAGGTTTTCAACCTGTTTTCTAAATATGTCAATGTCAGAAATAATCTGACTTATGAGGTTTTCATTCTTAGGTGTTGCCATGTTTTTCAGACTCAGAGTTTTTCAACACTGTGCAGACCATTTTCAAGATTTAATCAATGACGTTGATTACTTTTAGGAGACGTTGCAGTTAACAGCCACACATTGCGGAAATTGTTAATTTTACGAATACCGGTAAAAAGCTAAGAAGTAACTTTCTGCACTACGTTTTCCACACAACTCATATTTCACATATAATGAAATCCAATGAGTAGCGGTGATAATGTCTAATCATCTGAACCGCAGCCGTGGCCATGTTTCACACCATTAATAGAACGTGATTTCCATATAATAATGGACTCAGGACATAAAACGTGACTACGAAGACGGCTATAAAGGGAAGATAATTTCCTCCGTAGCAATGAGACTCAGTGCATTATGCATTACCTTCTAGGCCTCATTGCAGTAAGTGATCTTGAATCAGTGAAGGCGAGCTTATTTCTGAATTGGAAACTTTGGATAAATTCCATAATAAATAATAATGTTACCTGTTTAATATCCCTCTAGTCGTTATACATTTTAGCAGTCAGTGTGATGTCGGAATTTCGTCACGTTGAGTTTATTTAGTGTACTGAAAGCCAAACCGCACAGGTCTGTCGCATTCCAGGATCAAATGTCCTCCCCCTCAGTTGTAATAGAATCCACAATTTTGGGAAAAGGAAAATGATTAACCAGCTGCACCACTGGATCAGTGAAACAATTCCACCAATTAAAAATGATAATGCTAGACTACTTGTACTGGAATATTTGGAAATTTGGATTATCTTCTAATTGTGATTATTCTGAACTACATAAAGGGAATATTTTAAGTTGCTTTCCGTCAATTTCGCATGCATTTCTATGCAATTGCTTTTAATTATTATGTTCAATATAAGTAATTTTTAATTCTTAATTTCTTTGTTCATTGCTAAAATTTATTTTACTCATTCTTCCTAGTTACAATTACATCTTTCCTAAATCATAATTCCTTGTCACGTTTTGTTTTCATGTAATTGTTTGTGGTGTTTTTGTCTTTATGCAATTTACGTCTTTAGATTCTTAAGCAGGCATTGCCATCGAGACATCTTCCTAATGTAATATATTTGCGGTCGATAATAATAATAATAATAATAATAATAATAATAATAATAATAATAATAATAATAATAATACCAGGCGAATTGGCCGTGCGGTTAGGGGCACACGGCTGTGAGATTGCATCCGGGAGATAGTGGGTTCGAATCCCACTGTCGGCAGCCCTGAATATGGTTTTTCGTGATTTCCCATTTTCACATCAGGAAAATGCCGGGGCTGCACCTTAATTAAGGCCACCGCCGCTTCCTTCCAACTCCTAGGCCTTTCCTATCCCATCGTCGCCATAAGACCTATCTGTGTCGTTGCGACGTAAAGCAACTGTCAAAAAAAAAGCTAACCCTTTCCTACACCATCGTCGCCATAAAACCTATCAGTGTCGGTACGACGTAAAATACTTGTAATAATAATAATAATAATAATAATAATAATAATAATAATAATAATAATAATAATAATAATAATAATAATATGTACCTGAGACCTCCTTGCTCCTTGAAAGTATGTTACCGGAAACCGAATCGACAATCTTGCCATCTGGTGAACTTAGCAGTCTGGACTTACGAAGGAGAGTAATTTGTTTTTTGCTATTTGCTTTACGTCGTACCGACACAGATAGGTCATATGGCGACGATAGTATAGAAAAGGGCTAGGACCGGGAAGGAAGCGGCCGTGGCCTTAATTAAGGTACATCCCCAGCATATGCCTGGTGTGAAAATGGGAAACCACGAGAAACCATCTTCAGGGCTGCCGACAGTGGGGGTTCGGACCCACTCTCCCCCGGATACAAGCTCACAGCGGCGCGCCCCAAACCGCACGGTCAACTTGTCCGGTAGGGCAATTTGTATTTTCTGCATTGGCTACAAACTTTTAGTAGGTTGGTGAGATTAAGCCATGTTCTCTTTCCTTGTGGGTATTCAGTGGAATACAATATTCCAGCAGTTAGTTGGTGAATGGTGTATTTTCTACGATTTACTGGCGAAAGTAACGTAGGATCTGGCCCTAGGCCCGAGTGGACTGAGAGCGTTGACGGGCAGGGAAGATCGAATAAGATGAAAAGTTGAAGTAGGTCTCTTCATCTCCAGTTTGGGAGATTGACTATGTTAGATTTAACCTACTGTAATTACTTAAAGTTCCTTTGATGGGTAACATACTGCAAAGACGCAACTTTCATACTCCGTATTTCTTCTGGTGTGACGGATTGCACTTGAATATGTCCAATGAGTTTGTATTGAAACATGGTGTTTTAGGTGATGTATTGGCAATATTTTGTGGGGATGTTTCCAGAAATTTTGCCCCGAAATCCCCTTCTTGTTTAGTTGCGACTTTTCAACATTACTTTTCCTTCTGATATTCTCCCATCGCAGTATAGTACTGGCTGATCCCCTGTGTGTTCAGGGAGTTAAAATACAGTAAGATGTTTTCATGTGAAGGATTCTTAAGGAGATTATCTACATTTTGTTTAGGAATCGCTTACCTTTTGACTGAAAATGACATTATCTAAATGCATTTCATTATTGGTTTGAACTTTCCTTTTCTGCTTCGTTGCACTTATCATGGGATTAGACTTTGTATTAGGCCTACTGGGCAGCTACACGCTCGCAGGGCTCGTTGAGCTGGGTATCTAAGAAGGGATTTCTGTGCATTTTACCCTCGAAATATTCTTCATCTTGATTTACAGTGGCAATAATTTTCAGCATCTTGATTTTCATGCAACCCTGCAATATGGGACTAGTTTATATAAAATTGAGAAATCATGTTCACTGGGGCGTATTTTAATGTATTGTTTTATTGTTGGTATTATCTACTGTGTGTATAACTATTGAAATCATTCCATCACTGTTTGATGGGGACGTGTAAAAACTTCATTTATCTATGTATTGGAAAGTTCTAGATTAGCCACCCAATAGTATAGGAATACCCTGTGTCCAAGTAAGGATATTCCATTCCCCAAGAAGGTTTTCTTTTGATTTACTAATTATAGGATACTTATATTGTGTCAATTAGTAAATCTGACCTGTTTTTGGCTGATTTTTTCTCTTCTTTTCACTGAAAATAACCTCCATTTCTGTTATTATATAGATCGTATTACACCACCTATCTACCTGTTTACTCTGGATCGGTCGAAACTGGTTAAACACTGCCAGGAACTGAATCCGGATTAAATATATAGGTAGGTAGTGTAAATGTATGCAGAGCGTGGTTTGTTCGGAATGTTTCATCGAAAGATTGAATTTCGGTGAAGCATAGCTGAATTCGTTCGTGACCCCGATTCCACTCACGTATTGTTTGTACGTCATTGTCATTGTGCTTAGTTTCTCTGTATGCATTTTGTTACGTCGTGCACGTAACTTCGTGTTTTTATTTTGGTTTCCATTATTGTTTTGTGATATTCCCCTTGTGCTACCCCGCCCACTTTATCCGTGAAATATGAAGAATGAAAGTGATACAATACCCAATAGTACTCCCAGTGTTGATCCGCATAAGATATGTCGAATGATTGTGCCTCCCCTCAGTTCAGTGCAAATCGTAGCAATGCTGATGTCGTGGTTAACGATTGTTGCAATGAACTTATCCCTGATACGAATATGAGGGAGACCAGATTTCTCATTCTGTTACAAGTAGGCCATCCCATTTTAGACCTGCTTTGGACATTGTCCGTAAATGGAACTTAAAATTCTCTGCAGAAGGAAAAGGAATTTCAGTTGTAGAATTCTTGAAGTGGGTTGAAGGCAGCGGCATGTATCTCAACGTCCCTAGATCTATTTGTTACCGTCATTCCTGATATGTTAGAAGGGTGTGCTAGTAAATGGTTTCGATTGCACAGTTACAAAAGTCGATGCTGGGCTGATTTCGCAAAAGAACTTGATACAGTACTTAGGAGAACGCAAAGGTCAATAAGAACCTACCAACGAATACGCTACTGGAATTCTACCTTTATTCAATCGCCTTCATGTTACCGTCCACGAAACGGAAATCTTCGACACTTTCTATCGTAATTTAGCCCCTCGGTACAAGTTCTTTATAAAGAGGTCTGAGGTAAATTGTGTGGTCGACATAATCACTCTTGGTCGTGAATTCGATTCGACTCTTCACTTGAACAATCTATATCAACCTCTTCCTCCTCTTGCCGATTGCTCTTTACCTGACACCGCTTGCCGTACATTGTCAAAATCTGTCTACTTCGCTAGGTCGCCTACCCGTATGCAATATGCTGATATGTCTGTTGATCGCTTTCAATCAGATCTTTCCTCTGATCACGTAGCCGGTGCCTTTCTAAATCAGAATGTATCTCATCCTCAGATTGCGAATTTGGTCAAGTGTTAGAACTGTGGGAAGGACAGACATGTTTTTAGCCATTGTAACTCTATGTCTTCTGTAAAGTACAGTCAATGCGGCTTGACTGGTGGGTTTCACAACATCTGTCCGTGGTATAATGTAAATCAAGGAAACTGACTTCGCACCAACGTAACGGCTCACCGTTGGTGCCCAAAAACTGTTTAAATCGTAGAATTTGTGGACTTCCTTCAGTCTCTCCCTGGGCCAAAGTTCTTTCTAGTTCACGCTCGGTGCATGCCTTTCTTGGGACTGGGTCTTGTAGTTCTTTTGTAAATCAGTCTTTGGTAGAGGGAATGATCTTCAAGTACCTTCGAGATCGTGATTGCTCCATAACTTACATTTCTACCGATGGTCATCGCGTACATCCTATAAAGCGTTTCAGAATTCATATGAAAATTCATAATTTCTGCTGGGACTGGAATTTCAATGTTGTCTCAGAGTTAACTATTCCTCTCATTCTAGGTTCTGATTTAATATTAGCCACCGGATTGCATATCGATTTCATCAATCGATCCTTTGCTTTTTCTTTTTAGATCCAATGAAAGTTTCCCTTTTGATAATCCTTCCCTAAACAAACCTTTATGCGTTCTATCGAACTACCATCCCCTTATCGATCAATCTGATCTATCTGAAAACAAAGCTGTCGCGCTGAACAATCTTCTCGGAGAATTTCCTGATGTGCTTACTCCAAAACTAGGATGAGCTAAATACTTCTCTTATCGCATGGAGTTAAAAGACCGTACGCTAGTCAGATTCAGTTGTTCCCCTCCCAAACTCGCTGCCATGAGGAAATGTGTCAATGAGCTGTTAGAAAAGGGTCTTATAAGTCCTTCAAAGTCATCTCTTAGCAGCCCCGCTTTCTTAATCCCCAAGAAAGACGGCCAACCTCGTCTTGTGGTAGATTACAGATCTTTGAATCGCCATGTTGTGTTCTATAGTTTCACTCTTCCCACTATCGAGTTCGCTTTACAGTCCATTGGGAAAGCCCAATTCTATTCATATTTTCACTTCAATTCGGAGCATTTTAAGACACCTCTTGATCCCAGTTGCTGTAAATTTACGGTCTTTGCCACTCCTTTCGGCTTGTATAAACTTAAGAATGTACCCATGGGCATTTCTGTAGGTGCTCAGGCGTTGAGTCGCATACTCCATTCAGTCTTTGGATATCTAAAGTTCTCCTGTTCGTTCGTCTATTTGGTCGACGTTGTATTTTTTTCTAATACCTTTGAGGAACGCGTCACACACCTTCGCGAGTTCTCCACTAGACTGAAGAGACATGGGTTCACTGTCAACCCTGAGAAAGTATCCTTGTGTTCTAGGCGGATCATGTTCTTGTGGCACATTGTCTCCAGCTCTGGCATCTCCGTAAATCTCAAGAGGGTTAAAAGTATTTGCGAGTTTCCCAGGCCTGAAAATCTCCGAAGTGTCCGCAGGTTTCTTGGCATGGTGGGATTCTATAGTAGATTCATCCCCAATATTTCCGACAATTCGGCTCCTTGAAACCTGTTAAAAACATTCGTTTCTCTTGGGGTGATGCTCAAGAACGTTCCTGTTGTAGACTTAAAGATGCTCTTTGTCAAGCTCCCGTGTTGCACAGTTCTGATTTTAACGGTGACTTTGTTCTTCAATGCGATGCCAGTGACACTGCTGTCTCTGCCGTGCTAAATCAGAGGTTAGAGGATAACAGTCTGGCCCCTATCGCATACTTCAGCAAGAGGTTGCTCGACTCTGAAGTCAAGTATTCTACATACGAAAATGAATGCTTAGCTGTTGTCCTAGGGGTTGAAAAATTCCACTCGTATCTATTGCATCGGCATTTTTGGGTTCACACGGATAACCAAGCGCTATCCTGGATGAGCGCTAATGTAAAAATTTTAGGAAGGACAGCTTGCTGCATTCTTCGATTATCATCGTATAAGTTTACTGTGGTGCATGTAAGAGGTAATGACAATATTGTTGCCGATTGCTTATCACGCTTGTTTGACACTCATCTTCCCGTCTGTACTCTTCAAAATTACCCCTTTAACTTTACTGATCGGGCTGAATTTCAAAAGAAGGATGATGAATGTGTTCGTATAAAGGACAGAATCTCTAGGAACGAACGAGGTTGGGAATGTTCGGGATGAAGAAAGGTCTGTTCTGTCATAAGAGTCCTCGTAACGTAACTTCAAAAATATCCGTTCCCCATAAAATCTCTCGTGTCTATTGTTGGCCAAATTTGTCAAAATGTAAGCCTGTTCAAAATGGTCAAGTCGGTTTTCATTCCGCCGATGTTGTTAATTCCCCTGGGGAGAAATTGTTAATCGATTTTTTGGGCCACAACCAAACTCCCAAAATGGTAACATCGATATTTTGTCTATCATTGATCGTTTCTCCAAGTTAATTTGGTTGTTTCCTGTTCGTAAGATTAAATCCAATGTCACTATAAAATTGTTAACTAAACATGTGTTCGACATATTTGGCCCTCCCAAGATTTTAATATCAGACAATTACTCTGTTTTTACTTGTGCTAATTTCCGAAATATGTGTTTTTCTTGGGGAATTAAACACGTCCGTCTCAGCCCTCACCACCCCCAACCGAATCTCGTCGAGGGATTTCATCGTAATCTTAAAATATGTGCGCCTGCCTTTCACCATAATAATCAATCCAGTTGGGATTCCTATCTGTCTTTTTTAGTATATGGTTCAACACAGCCATCCATGAGTCCTGCCGACATACTCCTGCTGAACTGTTCTTGTGGAGAATCCTCAACGATCCGCTCGCGCTGAAATGGAACATTGAATATCTTCTGGACCTTCCCGTCACATGGATGTTAAAAAGAAATGGAAAATAGCTTCCGAACACAGGATCAAGGCCAGAAACAGAGTTGCCCAAAGAAACAACAAGAGAAGAAGTCCTGTTCCTTTCCAGGTTGGATACCTGGTCCTAATCAAGAGATTTTCCGTTCTATTATGGACCACATTAGCGGACAGCCATGCCAAAACTGGTCTGAACCCAAGAATATCATTGAATTTCTTGGGCCTGTGACGGTCAAACTAGAAGACGTCGCCAGCCATGTTTCTTCCAAGGTCCATGTATCCCTGATGAAACCGTTCAATTCAAGGAGTCCGTAATATTTAATTAGTCTATTTCTAATAAATTATTATACCATTTTGATTCTATGGAATGAAAGTAGAATAAGCCTATGGTAGTGAACAATATGCTCAGACTTTTCTGGTTCACGTGTAAAAATCCTTTTCTTCAAAGAAAGGTTATGACAGAAGGGCACATAATGTGAGTACTATTCCATCTAGGTAAAATGAATGTGAAAAAGAGAAAAAGAAAATCGGAGCAAGACCGAATTAGACTTACTCGGTATTCGTGATTTATTGGACTACAACAATACAGTTGTCAGGAGATACCACCATTATTTGAGGCATAATATTGGCCTTAGTGAACGAACATTTGTACCTGCATATTCCTTCGAGACGCATGCACATGCATATATTCTCCTTGTTTGATCACCAAGGAAAGGACACATTTTCAAGGGGTGGTGGGGAAGTCATTTATATGAGATGAAAATCATCTCGTAGACTAAAGTCTCCATCTTTGTTATCGAAGTCATTATTGTCCACAGATCAGAGATCACACGAATCAAAGATAAGCCAGAAAGAATGCTTTGGCAATCCTCCGTTACATGAGGTGCCACCTGTCAAATTGGGATGAACTACACGTCAAGTTAGGCATAGAGAATACTAACCAGTCACAACTGACTGATCTATGACATCGTAAGGAATGCGATATCAGTAAAGTAAGATATAAAAGTACTGAGGTGCGGCACAGTATGCAGTTTTGTTTTGGATGTTACGGTCTCCATTTTGAACCCCATACTATCTGTCTGGTGAATATTGTTATGCTGTTGGTGTAATTTTTCATATTTGTCCCCTTTCGATAATTGCTGTTTATAAAAAAGTTTTTACGTGTTTTATTTAAGTGCTTTGGAAATGTCTTGTTGGTTTACATTTAATTTTCTTTCTTTCCAAAAATATAACAACTCGTTTCCTTTACCATTTCTTGTTTATATACCCCATCCAGTCCTGAGTCCCTCAGCTTCTTTCTGCTACAATAATAAATAAAAATAAGTTAATTGAACATGGAGAAGGTATTCACTAAGTTTAATATATTTACCTCAACTAAATGACAAATTTCAGGAAATTTTCATTGCGTTCACGTCCCTTTGTACGTCCGAAACTTTAGATCTTAGTTCTGTGTTTGTAAAGGGGATGTATGGCATCTTTGATTTCGTTTGAATGCATTTCAAGTCATAGTTTGCCTTAGTTTGGTTAGTTTCATGTATCGATCGCTAAATGTTCCTATAATATACGCTCAGTTACAAAAATTAACTTGATTAATGTGTAATTTGAATCTTTATAGTGAAGTGAAATTATAATACGGTAATATATGTATAGCCTAATTGTACTATTACTAAATTCACTTAGTGAACAGATCAGAAAACAAATTTAAGTGGTTCCGTCTCCGGTGACATTTTTGATTTTGTTGCTAATTTATGGTAGTGTGAACTTCCCGTGCTCATTACGAAGGTAAGCTGCGATGGCACTTTATTAAATTTAAACGTACACCTGTCTCACTTACAGTTCCAATTAACCGTTCCTCAGACTGAAAAATAGCACAGATTGAACAAGTTTTCAGAAACTTTATAAGTAAAGAAATTAATTAGGGTGATGATCATTCCTCATTCTGTTAATCAAACAGTAACAGCTCGCTTACACTATAGGCCTACATATTTAATCCAGTGTATCGTGAGACGGGGATATTATATCCATACCACTCAATAAGATATTGGACTCCTCATCAGCTCTTCTACATTCATTGAAATTATTCAATTACATTCCGTGTCTGCGTGTTATACATTTTTATGGATATTTTAGAGGCTCATATATTATGTAACCAGAATATCACAATGAAAATTATTTATTTGAAATGGCACCTCAGCGACAGAGAAGCAGCAAAAGGAAAACGAAAGAACTGTAACGTAGATGGTAAAGGATGGAGTCCCTCAGGGTTCCGTGTTGGGTCACCTTTTGTTTTTACTGTACAGTATATTAACGATCTGCCTGGAGTTTTACGCCACACGAGACATCATATGTACGCCGATGATTTAAGAATCTATTACCATTTTCGTGTGGATCGTATTGACGAAGGTATTAGTAAAATATATCTAGATATGGAAAGACTACATCAATATACACTAAGTCATAATTTACTATTAAATGTAATAAAAACCTTAGCTATTTTTTTTAGGATATCGAAGAAATTTACCAAATCATTTAAACAGGGTCATTCCTCCAGTAATTTTAAACTGTTCTGTAGTCAAGTATCGGGAATGTGGTAAGAATTTAGGTATTCTAATGGATAACAATCTCTCCTGGACCTTCCATGCCAAGCATTTGGTCAAGAATGTGTCTGGTATATTGCATCAGTTTCGACGAAACTTGCCGTACCTTCCTTTTTCGGTGAGAAAGGTGTTGATCCAAACTGTGCAATTCGTCTTCAATATTCGTAAAGACTGTCGTGTAACATCTTACTATATTTCTATTTTTGTGACATCATTCACATGAATAATAATAATAATAATAATAATAATAATAATAATAATAATAATAATAATAATAATCTGTGATAACCATCATTTTATCATGATATTATTTCAATCGATAGGAAATTATAATAATAGGTTCAGAGTGGTTGAAACTCAGGGATAGATGATTATACTCAGCTGCTTGTTTACTGCTGAAAATTTTAAAATCTAATGCTCCCTCACATTTGACCAAGTTCCTCGTTCTGATGAGTCAAGTGCATAATCGGGACAATCGATTTACAGTTAACACCCTTCAGATTCCACAGCAACGTAATGTAAAGTGCAGTAAGTCGTTCATTGTCACTGCCTCTCAATTATACAATGAACTTAAACTATATGAAATACAGCAAAGTAGTGTCGGAACTCAGAAAAAATCTGTTAAATACCACCTTTCCACTGATTAAACTTTGTAAGTTAATTTTCACCAAATTAATTAAATAATAATATCATAATCTCCTATATACATTTTAGATCCTCAGATTTGTTCTTAATTTATCCTCTTCCTTGTTAGTATCGTCTATGTTTATGAAATTGTAAAACTATTATTGTAATCTCTTAGATGTTTAGTTTTTAATTTTATAATAATATCCTCAGTAGGAAAATGTACCTTACGCTTTTTTATGTTTTCTTTTATTAGATTGTGTATATTAATTGATACATTTGAGTTAAAGTGGCAGTTAGTTACAGCCATAGGGACCTCTGGTCCGATTTGCAATTAATTTTAAATAAATATATTTCTATTTTTGTGACATCATTCACATGAATAATAATAATAATAATAATAATAATAATAATAATAATAATAATAATAATAATAATAATCTGTGATAACCATCATTATTTTTAATCGATAAGAAATTATAATAATAGGTTCATGCCTGTTTGAAAGCTTTAGTTGAAATCTTAATACTAGCAGTGATTTGGGTGATGTGACAACTGGAGTATTTTGTCCACAAGATGACTTGAAGTGGGCTACCTATTGGAATTGAGGGAAAATATTCCTTACTTCTTGTTTAATTCTTTGACACGACATTTCTCAATGTATCGGAACCAATTTTGGCTTAAAGAGACTATCTTTCCAATATTGTTGCCAAATATAGTTGAGTCTAGCCGACTGATCAAATGTATCTAGAGAAATTAAGTTTGTATCTCTTTACTTGACAATTTGGACGGAATTTTAAATCCTCATCTCAAAGCATGAGTGAATTCTCCTTGAAGATAATTATTTTCCAGGGCCGATGACCTCAGGTGTTTTGCCCCTTTAAAACAACAAGCATCGTCATCATCATTATTATTTTCCATGAAGGGAACTTCACGCGACTCAGTCGATATACACCACAATTATTCTAAACAAATTCTATACCAAAGTTTCAGATATTTCTGGAAAAATCTATGTTGCCATGTGTAGACCCAAGTTTAGAGGTTAACGAACTATCTTAAGCAATTGATGAAGCAGGTGAAGTAATTATATACTAAACGGTTGCTTAATTCCATACCTACAGTAAATTACTATAAAGCCTTCACAAAACGATTGAAGACAAATAAAGAACTCGAGCTTTGTAAATGCATACACCCAGCTAAAGCACTCCCTACCGAGTGCGTAAATAAAGAGTAACGAGAATATATTTCGGAGTATCACGGATATTTATGACGATCATTGGACTATTTGAAGCCATACTGGATTAGTTCGGATTTTGGCTACGGATTTCAGGCAGAATGCCCTTCCTGGTACCACGTGATCTTTGAGGTGAAAACTCGAAACCGCTATCGACAAAGATTCGAAAATCGGTCTTCCGCATTAAAACCCAGCTCGTAAGCCACGCCACAAATCACGCCCTCCTACCTGACAGATATGTGTAAGAAGTAACTATAATTGTTCATACCATTCCAAGTTAGTCAAGGTCTCACACAGGTGCCATCACTTTCTTCAGCCGTTGTTACGTCTTAGAATGAGTCTCGTGTGCTCGATCTTGGTGATCGGTATTTAGAAAGGATGATATGTACATGAAGAATTTTTTTAGCTTTAGGTTTTAAAATTACTTTTCCGGAAAAGAAACCTGTTTGTCATCCTGTAGTACATTTCCGTCTAAAAACTCAACGTTCTAAACATGTGATTTTCAGTCATTTATGTATTGTTTCCAGACACTAAGTGTTATCATTTTCCGATGTTCAGCTGGCTACATCCTGCAGCTGTCACCGATTTATAATATGAGCTTATGAATATTTGGGCTTCCCGTACCTATTCCGCTATAAAATCACCCTGAAGTCATCCCTGGAGGGAAAGTTCAACAATGCGACAGAGGGACTCTTCTGTACTATTTTTTATGGTTATTACAACCAGATGCTGGGAGTCGCCTGCAGTGTATGGGAACCTGCGTTTTGTTTTGGTGCAGGATATTATTGCATGCGGTGTGAGAGTTTCAGGAATGTTGAGGAGAGAACAAACGCCCACCCCCCCGTGTCATGGAAGTCCACCGTTTACGATTAAAATTCCGCGAACCTTCCAGGAATCGAACCTGGGGCTCAAAAGGACCGAATCTCAAGACAATGATCACGCAGCCATAGAGCCCGAACTTTTACACCGTCTTACACGAACGTCGGGCTCTTATCAACAAAGGAACAGGAAACATATCGTTTGGAGAAGAGACTGAGACTCCACTTTTGCCAGCTTACCCTAGATCTAAATATTTAGATGATAATGATAATAATAATAATAATAATAATAATAATAATAATAATAATAATGTTGTTGGCTTTAGGTCTCACTAACTACTTCTTCGATTTTCGGAGACACCTAGGTGCCGGAATTTAGTCCCGCAGGATTTCTTTTTACGTGCCAGTAAATGTATCGACACGAGGCTGACGTATTTGAGCACCTTCAAATACCACCGGACTGAGCCAGGATCGAACCTGCCAAGTTGAGGTCAGAAGGTCAGTGCCCCAATCGTTTGAGCCACTCAGCCCGGCATCTAAATATTTACCATACTACGTATACTGATTTGATTGACCTTCCTTAGGTATGTGAAATCTAAGAGCTTTATATCAGCAGCAGCTTAAGAATACATATAACATTCCACACTTTCCCTTATAAGTTTTTCACTGCTGCGTAATAAGAACCTTCTCTCCAGAGCATCGATACTGCTGAGCTCTGCATTAAAGAAGTGCAAAGTAGGTGTTTACGTTAGTAAATGTTAGGAAGTGTAAGGTGGAGTTGTGGAGAGGAGGGCATCTCCCACAAGGCTGTTTGATGGATATGCCTCCTTTGATATATAGTGCCAATTCATGTCTGAAATGTTCAACGCAGGGGAAAATATTAACCTACAATTTACTTCCAGTAGCGTACAGGGAGTTACTCAACACCTTACGCCATAATATGAATGTGGGATTAAATTCTCACAACTTGTTTGCCGTCGCATCGACACAGACAGGTCTTATGGTGACGATGGGATAGGGCTAGGACTAGGAAGGAATCGATCGTGCACATAATTAATGTACAGCCTCAGCATTCGCCGGGTGTGAAAATGGAAAACATGGAAAACCATCTTCAGATCAGCCAACAGCAGGGTTCCAACCCAACCTCTACTGAGTGCAAGCTCATAGCGTCATGACCAAACCCCCACAGCCTACTCGGTCGGTGATTAAATTCTTGCTGACACATGATTTATGGAGCCAATCACAACGCCATCAGGCGTATTAATCGCAATGAAATTTACAGTCACACAGTTATTGGTGATAGGATTATTTCGTGCACTGATGTGCACTGCGTTTTCTGACAATAATAGAGCTAGGACTAGGAAGGAATCGATCGCGGACATAATTAAGGTACAACCCCAGCATTCACCTGGTGTGAACATGGAAAATATCGTGGAAAACCATCTTCAGGTCTGCCAACAGCTAGATTCGAACCCAACCGCTCATAGCGTCAGGACCCAATACCCATAGCCTACTCGGTCGGTCCTATTACGCACATTTACGGTTTCTAAAATGTCTAGGTGCAGAAATTTTGTCCTGTTGGGATTTCATTTCAGTGCTGAAATATCTATCGACATCACCGTATTGCCCGCGATCGAGCAGCGCAACTCGAGTTCAGAAGACCATAACTCTAGCTTCTGAACTACTCATAACGCTGATATCTAGAATGTTGTCTAATTTCCTCTGTTAGTATAATGAATTTCAAGTAGATGTGCTCCTGAAATTAAGAAAAGAACTGCTACGGCCAAAACTGGAATCATATTACTTTCATTTGTGGGAGCGGTCACTCTATCACTAAGGTGAGAGTAGTGTATAGCCAGGTTGTTTGCAGTTTTCCTCTATGAAGCTGAGAAATGGATATTTTGTGTTACAGACTTGAAGAAAATTCCATTTCTCTGAAATAAGATATTTGCAAAAGGTATTACGCGTACCTTGAACAGCATTTTGCACCAATGACCGCATTGTAAAACATCTCGAACTCAGAATCATCAATAATCAATGTGGGAACAAATAGTTTAGTATTTCTCTGGGCAGTGCTTTCGAAACTGATTATCCTTGGAGATGTTTCCGGGAAGAGAGATCGTGGGCGAGTTTCAACTAGCTGCATCAACGTTATAAAGAATAAAACTGGGTAAATCCTCATTGGTCTGGCCGAGGACCGCAATACACGAAGACGGTCTCTCAATAGACCTCTCGGGGATCACAAACCTCAGAACGGATGGAATGCTAAGGTACAGATAATTCCTAAGTAAGTAAGTGCCATTGTATTGACTCAAGGATGGAACTGAAGACGTTGCTTTGGCAATGAAGTAATTAACCATTTCAGAATTTAACTAGAGGTTCTACCACTCTACAGTATCTGTGAGTCATTCTTGAAGGTTTGATTCAATAATATATTATTCATTACCCACGTTAATGTCACACATATTCATTACATGATGCAGTTCTTCTCCAACCAAAACACTGTCTGGAGTCCAGCAGCAACTGTCCTAAGTCTCCTTTGGCTTTTGCCTTGTTTATTGATAATTTAATCGATATTGTTTCCCAAGGCCGATGTGAAATACATCTTTTTTCAGATAATTGTAAAAGCTACAAACAGACTGATTCTCTCACAGACACAGTCTGCTTTCAAATGCATCTCAAACGTAACTCCGCTAATACTTCCACCATTTCGTTACACTTCGTAAATCCCTAGCAATCACGAATATTTAACACTGAACCAACCGATTTCAAAGGTTGATAAACGGTAAGACTTGCAAATATATTTTGATATAAAGGAGAAGCTGGCACCACAGCAGGGTTATCCATGCCCTTACGGTCGCCAGGCCAGGAGGAGGGCTGCAACCAGGAAGAGGCCTCCTCGCCCTCCGAGAAGAGTCGGCCGCCACCAGGAAGCAAACGACACCGCCACACCAGCAAAACGAATGCACGGTCCACCAGGAGTGGGCCTCACCGTCGTAACCCAGGACTGCTCACAGGAAGGTAGTCGAACAAGGAGCGAACCAGGAGAGAACCTCAGCGGGCATTAACGGACAGGCGAGATCTAAACGTTCCCCTCTGCAGCTCTTGCATTGTTTCCGCTGTATGAGGTAGGGCCACTGACAGATTAGCTATGGGCTCCAAGTGCGCTTCAAACACAGCCTGTTGTTCACCTAGGGAGACGCCGGCGTGAGCCAACTGCGCGAGGGGTCATCCGGCCTCGCACCGCAGTTGACCGGTATAGAGGGTCATGGCCCTGGCGGACCGGAAGGGGGCCAGGCATCATGCGCCACAACAATCCAGCATGTCCCCAAATAAGCACGCGTGGCCCCGTTCTCCAGGATCGGAGACTATGTACCAGGGACCCCACGGGGACTGGGTGGCGCGGCAGGTCTTAGGATTTCTCGCAGCATGGCTCGGTAACCGGAAAGGACCGTCCTAGTCACAGGGCTAATGACTCGTGCATGATACTCGTTCCCAACTAAAACTATCTGGACCTTTCTAACCACAATCTTGCATGTGTTATGTGTAACATATCAAGTTTTACCTCTAGGCACTTTCTATTTCCGGCTATTGAGTTTATATCCAGGTCCTTAATACCTACCTCCAATACTACGCAACCTCATCCTAATCTGCCTGGTAGCTTGTTTGACAAAGGGTACAGGCCGATACTTCCACAGTATTACATTTTCCCGATCTTCTCTGTGCCTCCTTCTTCTTAGAACTAACGGCATGTCAGAGGCGATGGAGATTTGACTTGATCACCACGTGGTGGCGTGTTCTTCGAGGGGGGGGGGGAGGGTTGAGCAGGAAATAAAAGAATAAATAATGTCGTCACTTTCCCCCCGATCAGGATGGAGTGACCACTGCTGGTCTCCAGCAAAGTCCACCGTCCTCGAGCATCAAGCCTGAAGAGGACTGCTAAGGAGACAGGCAAATTTTGGTCAACCGAGGGATGGTCCGTGGGGAGTTCCCACTCTCCTCCCAAACATTTTGGTAGACCGAGGGACAGTCCATAGTGGGGGGGATCAATTCACATGCATTGGGTCAGTATCACCTTAGCTCAATCAATCAATCAATCAATCAATCAATCAATCAATCAATCAAACACTGATCTGCATTCGCCTAGATGACAGATGTCCTACCTGTTGTTTACCTAATATTTTGTCAAATAAACGCAAAGGATTTGGAAATTTATTGAACTATCTTGGTAAATTACTCCAATACTTAACCTCCCTTCCCCCAATTTTTACTCCTTTATTCATACACTATCTTCATATTGTGATTTTTCTTCCTTTTAAAAACAACACTCAAAATTATTCGTCCTCTGATGTCATTCCACGTCATCTCTCCACTGGCAGCGCGGAACATACCTCTTAGTTGAGCAGCTCGTCTCCTTTCTCCCAAGTCTTCTTAGCCCAAACTTTGTAATATTTTCGTAATGCTACTATTTTCTCTGAAATCGCCCAGAACAAATCAAGCTGCATTTCTTTGGATATTTTCCAGCTCTCGAATCAAGTAATCCTGGTGAGGCTCCCATACACTGGAACCATACTCTAGCTGGCGTTTTACCACAGACGTATATGCCCTCTCCTTTACATCACTACTACAACCCCTAAGTACCCGATGTGCAAAGACCTGTACCCTGTATTTAAAACTCCATTTATGTGATTACCTCAATGAAGATATTTCTTTATATTAACGCCTATCCCAGGGCCACGTTTGGAACATACTAAATCGGAAGTAACGTTATTGCCTTGTCACACTTGCCTTGGTTGAAAAATGAACTGGCGTGTGATTGAAAGTTGTACTCCGGCACTATAACACACCACAGCTCACCTGTTGTAACTTGAGCACATTTGATATTTTTGTTATTTGCTTTACGTCGCGTCAGCCCCGTGGTGTAGGGGTAGCGTGCCTGCCTCTTACCCGGAGGCCCCGGGTTCGATTCCCGGCCAGGTTAGAGAGTTTTACCTGGACCTGAGGGCTGGTTCGAGGTCCACTCAGCCTACGTGATTAGAATTGAGGAGCTATCTGATGGTGAGATAGCGACCCCGGTCTAGGAAGACAAGAATAACGGCCGAGAGGATTCGTCGTGCTGGCCACACGACACCTCTTAATCTGCAGACTTTCGGGTTGATCGCTTGGAAGGCCAAGGCCCTTCAAGGGCTGTAGTGCCATGGGGTTTGGTTTGGGGTTTGCATTTTGGCTTTACGTCGTACCGACACTGATAGGAAAAGCGTAGGTATGGGAAGAAAGTGGCCGTGACCTTAATTAAGGTTCAGCCCCAACATTTACCTGGTGTAAAAATAGGAAACCACGGAAAACCGTCTTCAGGGCGGCCGAGAGTTGGGTCCGAACCCACTATCTCCCGGATGCAAGCTCATAGCTACGTGCCCCTAACCACACGGCCAACTCGCCCGGTATTTTAAAGAATTAATGCATTAACGTATTCGTATTAGCGGGATTTTATACCACCAATGCTGTTTTAAATGTAATATAATAGTAACTGCACCCATGTGGTCAAGACATCTACCGACTAAGTATGGCAGCTCCGCATTGGGTTCACCATTGTCGTAACTCGGCTGACAGAACGTACGAAATGCGCGCCCCTATGCCCCTATCGAACGATGTGACGACGGCGTAAGCGTAGACCCCCTCACCCGCGTCTTCCATATACCTATACTCTCTCTTCCTCTTCAGTCTGCTCAAAAGGTGCCGCGGAGAGATCCCCATAAGGAACTTTCACCCCATCAACGCAGTAATTAAAACTCAGAGGACTTTTACTACTAATACCTTATCGTCCAATAGTAACTCAGGTATCTTTTCAGCATAACCTTTTTTATTCCATGATATTTCTTATGTGACTTAGCTTCATTGTTTATTCTTTTCAGTTCTTCCATTCTTCTGTTGTATTTACGTGAATTTTCGTTTTCCATGCCTTAGTTTATGCAAATATGTAAAATGTATTTCCTCACGTGTGCCTCTGGCCAAACTACCACTGACACCACGACACTGCCAAGCACTGCTTCTCTGATGTCGTGAAAGAGATGTCTGGAGAGGGGAATGGCGCTCTGTTGTCTTCAGAGACGAGAGTAGGTTCTGCCTGTATGCAAGTGATAGACGTACACGTGTACGGCGTAGACCTGGTGAGCGGCCTATTCCAGAGTTCATTCGCGCACGACACCCAGGTCCCACCCCCAGGCTTCATGGTGTATAGCCGCCATCTTGCGCAAGCATCCCAAGGGTGTCTCATAAGAACATATGTATAGCAGCCATCTTGCGTAAGCACCCTTAAGGAGTCATGTATAGCCGCCATCTTGTGCAATTAGCGTCGAGAGATAGCTGCTGTAGATTTTTTAAATTATCCGCCACCATATTTCAAAGGTAAGTAGCTAAAGAGTGCAGCACTGAGGTTTGCGATGTAGGATGGCGGATGACAGCCGACGGAATTTTTCAAATTGCCCGCTACTACGAAAAAGATATGAGCACGGTGTTCTGTTGATTAAAGATGGCGTATGACATCTGACGGAATTGCCCGCAAGATAGCAGCACGGTGCTCTGTTGATTAACGTTGGCGGATGACAGCTGTCAAAAAAGCACGTGGATTGGTTTCCAAACAAGCGCACGTGGAATTTTTCAAATTGCCTGCCACCACATTTCAAAGGTATGTAGCTAAAGAGGGCAGCACGGTGCTCTGTTGATTAAATATGGCGGATGACAGCTGTCAAAAAAGCATGTGGATTTGTTTACCGATTCAAATCTCGCGCTAGTAAGGTTAAGTTGGCAGCATTGAAGTTTAGGCCCGTCAAGATGGCAGCACTGAGGTTAGCGATGCGTTGTTGTCGATGATAGCTGTCAGAAAGCATGTGGCTGTCAAAAAGCACGTGGCTTTGTTTACCAATTCAAATTTCCCGCGGGAGGAGGAGCGAGCCCCTGGGAAGGCCTCCCGGGATGCGGAGGCGGAGCGGGCCCCTGGGAAGGCCCCCTTGGGTGGTGGTGGCGGAGGAGGCCCCTGGGAGGCCCCCCGGGGTCGCGGTGGTGGAGGAGGCCCCTGGGAAGGCCCCGCGGGTGGCGGTGGCTGAGGAGGCCCCTGGGAGCCCGGTGGCGGTGGCGGCGGCCGAATCCCTGTATTTAACTACTTACAACACCAGGCTCAATTCATATGGCCTTAACTGTAAGCTCTTTGTTCATTGAGGAAAATGATGTGCGGTTGAGAGAAGAGAACTTTCGTGAACAAAGTATTTTATCCTTCTCTAAGGGTCCCTTTCCCTTCTCCTTCGCCTGAAATATTCTGAACATCGGCACTGCTGGTGAACTGATACCCAGTGTCATGGAACATAATAATGCTACTGTCATATAATCCGTCGATGAACTGATGCAGTGCCGTGTATTCTTTCCTTTAACTCACTCTAGAAGCCTCAACTTTTCCTAGACTAATTATACCTCCCAATACTGGTACGTTTGTAATTTGGATAGTTTGGCCAAGCAGGAGTTAGGAAGCATTAATCTTTATCATCATGGTAATCATCAGAAGTAAACTCTCTTAAGAGATAATTTTAGTTCAGAAGCAACATGAAATTTGATCAGAAGTGTGAAATTTGCATTTCAGTTCGTACAGGATATATGTGGTTTTGAGTTATAGACTACCGAACGATCTAATGAATTGGTAATCGCTCCTGGACTAGTAGTGAACACACATTAGTTTTCGACCTGCAGGTGTAATCAAGACTGGCTTAGTAAGTACGAAGTGTATATTATTCTAGCATTTGTCGTCGTTTGTCTCTCCAGTGAAGCAGTTATTATTGGTTATCTTTCTACTGCCTATGTAACTGCAAATTGTGTTATTGCTCGGAATGAGTTACTCATTGAAAATTTTTTTTTTTATTATTCACGTGTTAAACTTAAACTCTATTAGTCAATTTCAAATATGATTTCAAGTATGGCTACCGAGTTTCAATCCTCTCTCCGTATAATTCATTTCAGGATACGATAAATATTCCTACATGTAGTGTAGTCTCTTCAAATAGTAAGCATGAGGTGAAAACCATTAGGTAGAATATGGCCCTAAAATCTTCCTGGCTTCTATCATAACAAACAGGAGTTTCTTAAGTTTCTATGGACTGAGTTACCATCATTTGTTAGAATAAAAAGCAGCATAAGGCAACTTAACACATGCTTGAGCTAGTACTCGTCAGTAAACTGCCAACATTGCTGAAGGATAACTACAGAGAGCAATGGATGTCATGATAATATTATTCACATCAGCTGTCCAGTTAGAAAATCAGAAGACTTTCCAGCATGTTAATCACACAAATAATATCATCATCATCATCATCATCATCATCATCATCATCATCATCATCATCATATTGCTTTAACATAGAACATATTTTTAATCAAACTACAGAGGACTCTGACGCGAAACTGCGGATAGTGTAAGTCTATCTATAACCCCAAAGCTTCACGGTAAGAAGACTAGATGAACAGCTGAGGAGTAAATTTTCTAATATATATTCTGTAGTGTATCTCTTTTTCACATTTTTAGGAAAGTAGACACGAAATATTAGGCCTACTTTCTAATTTCTCAAATCCAGTCAAATTTGTTATTACTTTATGATGACCAATTTCTTGATAGAGTCAGGGAAATGATATCATTTTGATGTTAAATGCGGCTAAATTCTTACTCTACTGTGCGTGCAGCTGGAATTGTTCATCAATATTATATTCAATTCAATGAAGTTTTACTTCAGTTCACAAACGTGAAATGACTGTGTGATGGCAAAATATACAGTTCCGGTACTTTAATAATAATAATAATAATAATAATAATAATAATATTTGCTTTACATCCCACGAATTACTTTTACGGTTTTCGGACACACCGAAGTGCCGGAATTTCGTCCCGCAGAGCTCCTTTTACGTGTCAGTAAATCTAACGAAATGAGGCTGACGTATTTGAGCTCCTTTAAATACCACCAGAATGAGCCAGGATCGAACCTGCCAGGTTGGTGTCAGAAGGCCAGCACCTCAACCGGCTGAGCCAGTTTCCTTGTGAAAGCATTAAGAAATCATTTGCTTCGAAAGTCAAATCACAGTTTCCAAAACATCTCACGTGATTCGTTTTGGCTCTCATTACTTTTAGCTGACCAAGTCTATCTACCTTACACATCTATGAAGTGGTACTGTAACAGGCTAGGTAAATGAATATGGAAATGTGTATCGTATGTGTTGATTAATTACCCCCTGTGGTTTTAATTTCTCATTATTTGTGTGGGTTACTCTGATTAACTACGGGCTTCACAAATACCCATGCCATGCCCCGGATTCGAGCTAGTGACCACGGAAACCAAACCTCAACTCATTGAGCAGTCGGCTGTGGTGGCCGCCACTCTATGAATAATGCAACCCTGGAGTTGAGCACATTCCATCACATTCCACTTAGCCAGGAGGTATTTTACTGAGTTCGTATGTAATGTTGTAATTTCGGAAGTTATTTTACAGACAATTTATGGCAAGCCAAGGAATACATGGGTTGGGTATTATTCGATTACAATAGTGAAAACATAGTAAAGATAGTACTTCGGTGTGAGTTAACACTACGTGCTTAACAGAAACAGGGATTCACTACACCTCATCCTTCATCCTCGAAAGAACAGTCTGTATTATCTCACTTCACTTCTGCCGATGTTGACTTTACCATTGACCATGGTACTTTCCACTCCAGCACTAGCCCCAGTACATGAAAGTTGACATTTGAGTACCGAATGAATAAATTTTTTGTAGTTAGCGTGGCAACTCATTTGAAGCTGGCTAGGGCTCGATTTCCATTTCAACAAAATTATGGTTAATTCTAGGGGTGGGAAGAGCCTCCGTGGTTCAGACGGCAGCGCGTCGGCCTCTCACCGCTGGATACCGTGGTTCAAATCCCGGTGACTCCATGTGAGATTTGTGCTGGACAAAGCGGAGGCGGGGCAGGTTTTTCTCCGGGTACTCCGGTTTTCCCTGTCATCTTTCATTCCAGCAACACTCTCCATTATCATTTCATAGCATTTATCACTCATTAATAAAATCACATTGGGAGTGGCGACCCCATTGTAATAACAGCCTATATATGTTTCATTCATTCCATCCCTGACCCGGTCAATGACTGGAAAACAGGTTGTAGGTTTTCATTTTCATTTTCACTACACAGGAATCTGGCTCAAGATATCACAAGCCTGAAACATGAACATCACTTTTTTTCTGGTTATTTTGGAAACATTTTCATGGTTTTGGACGAAATTGTAAACTAGACAAGGAAAGAATATGGGAATAGATAGACTAAGTTATTACTATTTGCAGACGATAATGTGGTCTGGAGAACGAACAACAAAGAAGTACAAGAACAACTTGATTCACTGAACGAGAAAATTGAAAAGTATGGTATGAACATCAGCGCAGAGAACGACAAGACCATGGTGATATCAGGAAGAGAAATACAAGGGACAGGCACTGTGAAAATCTGTGGTCACGTTTTTGAAATTGTTGACAGTTTCAAATACCTAGGGAGTAAATTAATTCAGAATACAAGGCTGGACATGAAGATTAGCTAGAGGGTACAATAGGCAAATGCATTCTGCCGGACTATAAGAAACCTTGTCTGGAACAAGAAAGTACCAAGGAAGTATTACGCATCCATATTGACTTATGCGGCTGAGACCTGGACTGTTACAAGTAGGGAAATGAGTAGAATTGAAGCTAAGCTAGCGAAATGAAATACCTAAGAAGTATGATTGGAAATAAAGATTTAGAAATGAAGATTTGAGAAAGGAGGAATGGAATGCCGAAATAAGGTAATTGATAAGAATAAACTAAGATGGTTTGGATATGTAAAGAGGATGGATGAGAAAAGAAAACCAAAGCAGATAATGGAGACGAAGTTCGAAGGAAAGAGAGCGAGAGTGATATCTAGAAATAAGGTGGATCCACTCAATAAACAGGAGTGAAAGAAGAAGAAACCTCTATTGGGACATAATGAAGGAAGAGGAATGGTGGAAGGAGAGAGGAAGATGGACAATTGCCAGTAATGTCCCGACCAGACGGGAACTGGATAAGGGGAAAGTACAGGGATGATAATGATTACCTTGGAAATATTTCTTTCTTCACGGAAAGTAGTTCCCTGATCATAAAGCGCCTATTAAGAAAGATATCATACTTCGCGAGCATTATAATATAACTGGAATACTGGTTGTCTATACGCACACTATTACTGAGCGAACTGCTACAACACACGGTACCAAATGCGATCAGAGGTATATGTCCAATGAGCCCCATGGGACCCAAAGAGTCACGAGTGTCCAAATGTTGAACGAAGCAGAAATCGATTGATCCATTCGTAACTTGGTCTCGCATGGCATTAACTCTGTAGTACTGCGGAATACAGACAAGGTAATTACTTGTTCGTATAGAGGTACGTGATACGGTGACATATAGAATGCATGCTTTGGTGATAATATGTGATCATAAACAGATAATTCCAGGAAAAGTAACAGAAGGAAGGAAGGAGTGGAAAGAGGACAATGAGAGCTGAAATTCTAACTATACGTAACGATTCAAACAGTGCTACCAACCGTAGGGGACTGTCGCTAGGAGTAGGGACGTTTGGCTCATTTTGATGGATTTTATGATCAACACGTACGGATTTTTTAACCAAATAATAAGACAAAAAGTAATGAAATAAGCGTTAAATACATTTACTCTGGAAGTAAAACTCTCTACTGTTTTTGTTTGCAAAAGCTGGTGGGCATGATATCATGTGCAGGGATGTGCGCTAGGTGAATCTCCTTGCTCTTTTCCCGCCCGCGGTAGTTTATGCCATGCATTCGAGCAGTGAATTCAGTTATTTTGTATTATTACATAAGGTGATAAGGTATTCGTACTGTAGACCGTTTGCCTTTCAGTGTTCAGTCTGCAAGACTCTGTGAATTACCTAAACTCCTCCACAGTCTTCTCTTAGTAACTAGCCTGTGGCCTCTTTTAGTTCCGTACCTCTTATATTTAAACCATTAGAAACTGAATCCAAACATCGTCAACTTGAGACTTCTTCTATTTCTCTTAACCTCCATGACCTAGTCCATCCTCAATTCACCACACATGACCCCACCACCGAAGCCGGTTTATACGCACCGCTTCATCCTTCCAGTTCATTCCTAACTTAGCTTTTAACTCTTCATTCCGAACACCCTCCTGCCATTGTTCCCAACTGTTTTTGACAGCGATTAGTCTCGCTACTTCCATGTCTGCTAGTTCTAACTTATAAGATATTCTTAGTCCACCCAGCTTTCACACCGTTACACCAAAGTCGGCCTGAAACAGGCCGGTATAAAGTTAGTTTCGTCCGGGAGCTGACTTCTTCCTTAGATAATACTGTTGATCACAACTGCGAGTTCACTGCATTAGCTTTACTGGACTTTGAATCAATCTCACTTACTATATACCACCTTCAGCCGGTGTTGAAGTATTTAGAAATAAAATATTGGCAAGATAATGGTACGAGGGGCGTACTATAATTTTTTGCACTTCAGTTTTTGTACGTCCGGGAATGGTTCACACTTCACTTTTGAAGATGGTGTCGTGTAACTAGTGTCTTGTTCCACCGTTTGGTAGCAGAACACGTACAGGGGCCAACGAATGCACTCGTCATAGCCACTCCTTAACAACGCTGTCAGCGTAGGAGCATACAACATGGAAAGCAACCGTCAGGGACAGCACTATACGACATGGTTCCTATGGAAAGAAGGCGTGACTACTGCAGAAATTCATCGGCACTCGGTGGCAGTCTGTGGAGAACATGCGCCGTCGCGGAAAACAGTTTACAACTGGGTGGAAGGTTGGAAAACAGGGCGCACATCGGTGGACAAGGGAACCACTTCTGGAAGGAATTCGACAGTGTCAACACCAGCCAACATTGCCCGGGTCGAGCAGGCCATCCCAGGAAACAAATGCATCACATTCACGGAATTGGAGGTAGCCACGGTAATTAGACGAAACACCCTGCAGCGAGTCGTGCACGGCCACTTACAGTTGGGGAAGGTGTCCTCCACGTAGGTGCCTAGATTCTCGTCTGCAGACGAAAAGCAGAGGCGTGTGGACGTGTGCAGAGAACTTTTCCAACGCCATGATCAAGATCCAGCCGACTTCATGGCTTCATACCCGGCCCCACACTAGCCGAGAGACCAATAATAATAATAATAATAATAATAATAATAATAATAATAATAATAATAATAATAATAATAACTGCTTTACATCCCACTAAATCCTTTTATGGTTTCCGGAGACGACGAGGTGCCGGAATTTAGTCCCGCAGGAGTTATTTTACGTGCCAATAAATCTACCGACACGAGGCTGACGTATTTGAGTACCTTCAAATACCACCGGTCTGTGTCAGGATCGAACCTGCCAAGTTGAGGTCAGAAGGCCAGTACCTCAACCGTCTGAGCTACTCAGCCCAGCAGCCGAGAGACCACCACTGCCATTGATCAAATGGGATTCACTCTTCTGCCTACCCACCATACTCTCCCGATTTGGCACCAAGTGATTATCACCTGTTCGGGAAGATGAAGAAACCTCTGCGTGGTCGCGGTTTTGCGGATTTTGCAGAACTGGACATAGCTGTCAAGGCATGGGTACGCAGCACTCCGAAAAAATTGTTTCAGGAAGGTCTGGATAGACTGACACATCGATGACAAAAGTGCATAGAGTTACAAGATTATTATGTTGAGAAGGTGGACGTAACAACTGATGTGTAATGTACTTCGTTTGGGTAGAAAAAGATAAATTGTAAAACAATACAGTACGCCCTTCGTAATCACAATATTTTTGGAGTTTCAATGCCGTGCAGCAAAAAGTATCACGGGAAGAACTTAAGAACTGAGAGAAACAAAGCCGAAAATATAAATTTTTAATCCGGTTTCTTTATTGCATAGCTTCGATATCGGTGAACATGTCTTTGTCTTCATAGATTTAAATGTCTAATAGGTAATTTTTTTCTGTTTTTCTTATTGTTGTTCTTATCCTAACTGTTCTGTTATGTACGTACATTTTTCTCTGGAGTAGGCACTTTGGAAAAAAAAACAGGGCCATCTTCAATGATCTATAGGGAAATAGTAGGAAACGAATTATCAGCAATGAGCTCTAAAAAACGCAATAGCCTACTTCAATTCGACTCTCTTGTCTGAAGTTGCATTAAAGTGGTTTCGAGGAAAAGTGAGAAAACTTCGGCACACTCTTACAAGTTATTTGTTTGCAGTATGAAACTAGTGCATGGCTGTAGTTACAGGAGAAGAATTTAATAATAATAATAATAATAATAATAATAATAATAATAATAATAATAATAATACCGAGCTCGATAGCTGCAGTCGCTTAAGTGCGGCCAGTATCCAGTATTCGGGAGATAGTAGGTTCGAACCCCACTGTCGGCAGCCCTGAAGATGGTTTTCCGTGGTTTCCCATTTTCACACCAGGCAAATGCTGGGGCTGTACCTTAATTAAGGCCACGGCCGCTTCCTTCCCACTCCTAGCCCTTCCCTGTCCCATCGTCGCCATAAGACCTATCTGTGTCGGTGCGACGTAAAGCAAGTAGCAAAAAAAGAAAAATAATAATGTTATACGTCCCACAAAATACACTAAGGTTTTCGGAAACGCCGAGGTCCCGCAGGTGTTCTTTTACGTGCCAGTACATCTACCGACACGAGGCTGTCGTATTTGAGCACCTTCAAATACTAACGGACTGAGCCAGGATCGAATCTGCCAAGTTGGGGTCAGAAGGCCAGCGCCTCAACCGTTTGAGCCACTCAGCTCGGGGAAAAAAGGATTTAATTACCTCCAAAATGTAACAGAACTTGTGGAGCACTTCGTTAATACATGCATAAAATAACTTGTCCTGACTGACTGACTCATCATCGCCGAGCCAAGACTACTGAATATAACGAAGTGAAAGTTTGAGGATACATTTACGTTACGATGTAGGTGCTCTCTAAGGAACGATTTTTGTATATTCCGGTGCTAATGGGCTTAAAAGGGGCGTGAATTTTTAAATTGAGTGTGTCTATATCTCAAGATCTTAACTGTTTAAAGACGTGAATATTGGTATTTGGAATCTTCTTTCTTAAAAATAAAGACCCACGTATTTTGTGGCGGGGGAGGGGGATGTAGAATCAACTTAAGGGTGTGTGAAAAGAGTTGAATTCCTTTTATGAGGATAAAAATAAGAGTGGACATTAAACAATACACCCCTAAGGTGTTTAGACGGTGGGGGGAGTGAGGAATGGTGACAAAAATATGCAATTTATATAACACCATTTGAATTATGAAGTTAAAATTTCAAATGATATCCCCCATGGCACTACAGCACTTGAAGGGCCTTGGCCTACCAAGCGACCGTTGCTTAGCCCATAGGCCTGAGATTGCGAGGTGTCGTGTGGTCATCACGACGAATCCTCTCGGCCGTTATTCTTGGCCTTCGAGACAGGGTTTTAAATGATATCGTAGGTGTTAAATAACAGAAGGTTTGAAACAAATTTAACCACTCAGAGAGTAAAATGGGGATTAAGATCCGAAAAACGGTTTAACATACGAAGACAAAAATCCAAATACCGTTGTATAATTTAAATCCTAGGTGTCAAATAGGAAATATTTTTAACGTTCTACCCCTAAAATGTTCCGTAAACGAAATTATTCAACTCTCCAAAACCGTTAGACGTACAAAGTTGTAATTTTTACGAGAAGGGTCTTCATTGTCGTAAGTAAAATATCATATACTTCAAAATATTTCTCCTTTAAGGGGTTTAGATGATGGTTGACTCTCAGAAACACAATATCCATTCTTCGGAAACCGTTTCAGACACGAACTTGACAATTTTTATGAAGGGTGGTCTTCTATATCCTAGATCTTAATAAATAATTTTTAAAAAATCATCTCTTAAAAGTATTCATTCCTCCATTACTGTTCAATGTACGCAATTAAAATTTCACAGGTTGGTCCCTTTTACAACCTAGATGTTGAATAAGATAGGGTTTAGAACATTCAAATTCTTCCATATGTGGATCAAAGAAGTGTTAGATCAGAAAATAAATAATCATTCCCCAAAAAACTATTTGACATACGAATTGAGGACGTATTTTACAGGCTCACCTGACAGTGGACTCTCCAAATTGTAAAACTTAAAATACGTAATAACTGTCAGTTTAAAAACGTAGCGATTCACTGGTATCTTGCTAGTTTCAAGATACCCTCACACTGTGTGTTACTTTATTCTCTCCAGTCACCGAGTCCTTACAGCGTTAGTTGAATGTCGGATCGATGAGTTTGTGCATTTAATTCTGACATAGACAAAAAATATTTTCATTCGAATATGACTCAGTGAAGAAAACTTTGTAAGAAATTAATGATTTGTGAACAGAAAACAACAAGTTTGGCAGCGCCACAGGCGACAATATTTGACATTCTAAATTAATGGAGTCGACCACCTGGAAAAGTCACCACCTCGTAGCCAATCGATGAAAGTAATTTGTTAACGAATTAGTGAAGTGAAGGACACACATTTCTGAGTGGAAGCTCGATCATCTACCATGTTCCTCAACTAAATGATAGAATCTAAACATGTGGAAGTTCGGCTAGTAACAAGATTCTGGTGAACAAAAACTTAAGAAATTCAGACCAAGAATTAAAGTGGATAGGGAGATAGAAACCGTCTGGAAGAAGAAGAAAATGAGAATAAACGTGGCCCATGTCCTCGATGTTTAACCGCTTAAAATAATTATCATCATCGGAATAATAAGTTGAGCAAGGATAATTTAAGACATACTTCCCGAGGAGAGACTACATAAAAGATAATCATTCCTCGAGTTGGGGTGGGGAAACATGCTCTTGGGTGCACTCACAAGTGGAGGCGAAAGCTACGGAGTCACCGATTTCGTTGAAATTTTGGGGAGGGTGATCTAGGACAAAACTACACAGACGTTCAAGTGTTTGTGCCATTGGACTTTACTAAACGAGGAAAATGGCCCTGTAAATTTAGCACCCTCAATACCTGTTGGCAATTTTGGTACGAGTATCTTTAGCATGACTCGTGTAGTGATCAGCGTCCTTGACTTCCACGCGGACGTCTCCGGTTCGACGTGCGCCAATGCCATTTTTTCATCTGTTATTTGCTTATCTCTGATTTACATGTTATCTGTTTTTGTCTATGCCCATGCGAACTAGGATGTGCACAGATTTCACTCGCAGCTCGCTAAATCTTCACTTTATCTGTTTTTTTATATCAACTGCCGCATAAGAGCTGGAGACGGAAACTTTACGATTTAAAATAGGAAATCAGAGAAAGTGAAAATATTGCACAATTCTAGCTGCTTTACGTCGCACCGAAACAGATAGGTCTTATGGCGACGATGGGACAGGGAAGAGCTAGGAGTGGGAGGGAAGCGGCCCTGGCCTTAATTAAGGTTCAGCCCCAACATTTGCCTTCTGTGAAAATGGGAATCCACGGAAAACCACTTTCAGGGCTGCCGACATTGAGGTTCGAACCTACTATCTCCCGAATACTGGATACCAGCCGCACTTAAGCGACTGCAGCTATCGAGCTCGGTATGAACTATTCTGAGGAAGTATTATTTACAATGTTAATTGTACGACCTAGTTGTCAAACTCCTGCCTTTTTATATCCCCTCCATTTCTCTTCATGTCCGTGTAAGTTATGCCCTAGAACGGAAAGACTATGAGAAAGGGTAGAACTGAGGAACTTCAGAACAGATTTATATTTCTGGGTCCCATCTAGTAAAGCATGTCGTTGTAGGAGGAGTGTGTCTGCCTTTGCCATTATTGTATGTGGCTAAGACTTCCAAAGGTCTTCGAGATCTAACGAGAATGTTCTATCGTAAATATGACCTAACACCTCAACTATCCCTGTCTAGTTCTATCATGACACTCGTATTTTGTGTAAAGACGCGTGAAACTGAACGAGACCACAGAGCTACCTGAAATGACAAGGTAGTAGAGGTGCTTATTTATTTCACAGGGGCTTGCAGAGCGAAGACAAAGACACATCTACAGTATAATGGATATGTATGTATGTATGTATGTATGTATGTATGTAACACATTATTCTACCTTGCTAAAAATATCAACTCTAAGATGGAATGCATCCATATTTTTATTACAAGCTCATCTCGCGTTCCTTGGCGTGACAACCCACAGCGGGAAGCGGCCCACCAAACATCGAACGAGGTCGGAACATTTCGGAACACCTCGGGTAATTAATAATGAAATTCTGGATAATAACACTCATTGCGAGAGATTTCGGCACTGTCATTAACAAATAAATAAGTAATTAAGAATTTTGGGAAATATCTGATGAAGCTAAAGTCCACAGGGTGGAAATGTATTCAATTAGGCTCGGACAAAAGTTGCTATCCATACTGGCAGAGTGGGGTATACGTGTCAAGGACATACTGTCAATGTGCGTGGAAACACTCCTGCACGAAATTAATTAATTAATTACGCCCTTTAAAGAAACAGGAAAAGTCAACAAACAACACTCTCATGACTGGAAAAATAGGTTGATTCTATGGGGCGAATCTCGAAGAAATCGGTTCAGTGGCCATCAATTGGAATGATTGCACAATGGGAGACATAATGGGAGACAATTATGAACTAGTGAACTCGACTAAGAAAACGTTCCCGGAGGCAAATGTTGTAATTGGTGGTATACCAAGAAGACTGGATATATCATGAAAGAATATCGGCCGATTGAACGAAGAGCTTCAGTAGGTTGCCGAATGTTCCGGTTCACTATATGCAGACGGCAACTGTTGGATTGACGACATGGACTTCATCTGAACTAGCGAGGAGAGGATAGACTAGGTGAACTCTTTTCGAGGGTTACCGAGTCCTTTTCCAACCAAACGGATGACGGCACAGAACGGGCAGCCGAATGACGATCTACGACGGGAGCAGATTCGATGCAGCTACAACGACATTGGGGCCACCAACAGGACATTGTGAGAGGCAGTGATACAGAATCTAGTAAGTGTCTTAGATTGTTGCAGGTAAACTGCGGAGTTTGGGTTAAAAAAATATCAAAATTCGAAAACTTAGTTGATGAGAGTGGCTCTGATATAATTGTGGGAACGGTAAGTTGGTCATCGGATAATATATATAATTCAGAAATATTCAGGTCAAAATTTCTAACTTTTAGGCGGGATAGAGAGTCTAAAGGAGGGGAAAAGTTAATTTGTGTTAAGTCAGAGCTTAGCAGTACGTTAAAATGTGTTCTCGATGACTCCGCAATAATTGGGGTGGAGGTAAATAATGCATCCAATAAATAAAATATAGTCATTATTGGAGCTTATCGCCCGCTGAAATCAGGTTTAAACACGATCACTCGTCTTTCAGAATTGACATGTGCAAATATAAGCTACGGGAAAACAACTATAATTGCACGGGATCTAAATCTACCGTCAGTAAACTGAGCTGGGTCAACTACGGAGGGCCTATCACAGGAAGCAGTTAACTTATTAGTGTGGAATAATGGCTTTTCCCAAGTCGTTACAAAGAACACACGTAAACGCGCACCCTGAGATGTTTTTCTAGTCAGACCGGATGGCATAGTTATATCTTGTGACGTAATTCAGGGGATTAGTGACCACAGTGCAGTGGTACTTAATCTCTCTTGGGACACTTGTAATATGAGGCTTGTGGGAATTTCTAAGACTATTTGGTACTATGCGAGGGGAGACCCCGTAGGTTTTCAAAACTATCTGAGGTTGTGCTATACTAATTGGTTAAAGGAGGGCAAGGGGACGGACGACATTTGGGAGAACTTCAAAATTATCTTGTAAGTGACTACATGGGAAAAAGATTAGGGAAAAGACATTCCGAATGATCAGAATTTGAAGCTCGAATGTCCATTAACCGAAGCTGCTGAGTCTGGTCGTGGAGCAAGTATTAACATTCCCAGTTTAATATTTGCATGAAACAGACGAATAAAAACCGTAAATAATCTTAATTAATTGTTATTTAGTGTTTACTGTGTAAGCCATTCGCCTCTACATCGATACTAGCAGACTCACGAGAAATGTTGTTAGTAGAAAAATCCATACTTCATCACATTATTCAATCTAGCTTTTAAAGTACCCTACATGATGTATTAGGTGTCCTTCAGAATGATTCCGTTCGTAGCACTGAAAATAATAATGCTAGCATTTATATTAATCACTTAATAGCAGTATAACATAGCGTCTACAGGTATGTTCGATATAGAATGATTGAAAAGGGGCTCGTGTCAGTAGATTAACCAACACTTTGAAGAACAACATTTCACCTTGTAAATTCAAGAGTATCTGTAGAAGTCATTGGACATTCAATGACTCAGGAAAGAAAGACAGAGCCATCATCGTACGGGCCATGAAACTTTCGGAGCGGTAGAAGATACCCAGTCTTCATCCATTCGTAACCTCGACACTAACTGGGATAGAGTGGTTAGCTCTGTGCCTGGTCCTATTCATCCCTCAGGAATTAACCAGGTACCGATATTTGACGAAGGCTGAGAGAATCTTTGGGCCATCTGCCTCTCTAGAAGTAGACTGCTTTTTTGCTACTTGTTTAACTTCGCACTAACACATTGCTATTTTTCGGTGAGGGAAATATGGGAAAGGGCAACGATTTGGAAGGTAGCAGCCGTGGCCTTAATTAAGGTACAGCCCCAAGATTTGCCTGGTGTCAAAATGGGAAACCACGGGAAACAATCTTCAGGTTTGCCATCGGTGGGATTCGAACACGCTATCTCCCGAATGCAAGCTCAAAGCTACTCGACTCTAATCGTACGGCCAATTGACTCGGTCCAGAAGTATAAATCTCCACTTTTAAATACAGTTTCCGATACCACGCCCTTTCGTGTGAACCTTCTCGATCGGGCAGCCCTTCGTTAAATAAATTACATTATTACACTTACATTACTGGTCACTTATCCCTTAACATAGAGAAGTAATGGAAAATATTAGAGCAATTTGATAAGGAGTAATTAATTTCTGTCATCGTTATCTTCCCTGCTGGAATTTTCCTTGCGGTTGTTAAAATATTCTGTGGACTATATGAAAAGGCTGTCAGCCAACACATAGAAGAGTTTTTAAAATTTGACTTAAATTAATTTATAATATGAATTTGATAGGTTGTGATTCACATATCCTTTCTGGTATTGGAGAAGTCCAGTGAATGTCACCCAGGGCAACTGTTTGAACACTGACTACAGTTTCAAGTTCTACAAACATAAGCCGAGAGCATCCAATGCACTTCTCTAACGAGATGGATCGCTGGTGAATACAACAGTTACTGTGATTCGCTAAAGAGAATTTCATCTGTTGAAACGCAATATGCCTTAAAATGACCAGAGGCTACTCCAAAGAGCTGTTATTGCTGTGATGCTCCCACTGCTTGTGTTTGTGATTAACTTGTCTAGATTGTTATCATTTGATAACGTGCTTCATTTTACAGGGACGTGTAACATAAAACCTGGAGGCATGACATGCGTACTCTGCACAGAACGTGACAATATAGACACACTTTCAAACGTATGAGATTAGGAAGAATGAAATATCATGTGTGTACAATGTGTTACGAGTTTTCTTTTACCCTCGTTATTGGAGTGGTTCACGTTCATTCATGCGAGACATTTAGGGAACGCTTGCACGCTTGTGAATGGAATAATTGTCCTGATAACAGTATTTTACTTAGGTCACGAGTGTATTATTATTATTATTATTATTATTATTATTATTATTATTATTATTGTCCGCCTCTGTGGTGTAGTGGTTAGCGTGATTAGCTGCTACCCCCGGAGGCCCGGGTTCGATTCCCACCTCAGCCAGCCTGGAAGTGGTTTTCCGTGGTTTCCCACTTCTCCTCCAGGAGAATGCCGGGATGGTACCTAACTTAAGGCCACGGCCGCTTCCTTCCCTCTTCCTTGCCTATCCCTTCCAATCTTCCCATCCCTCCACAAGGCCCCTGTTCAGCATAGCAGGTGAGGCCGCCTGGGCGAGGTACTGGTCATACTCCCCAGTTGTATCCCCCGACCAAGAGTCTGAAGCTCCAGGACACTGCCCTTGAGGCGATAGAGGTGGGATCCCTCGCTAAGTCCGAGGGAAAAACCGAACCTGGAGGGTAAACAGATGATGATGATGATTATCATTATTATTATTATTATTATTATTATTATTATTATTATTATTATTATTATTATTGTCCGCCTCTGTGGTGTAGTGGTTAGCGTGATTAGCTGCTACCCCCGGAGGCCCGGGTTCGATTCCCACCTCAGCCAGCCTGGAAGTGGTTTTCCGTGGTTTCCCACTTCTCCTCCAGGAGAATGCCGGGATGGTACCTAACTTAAGGCCACGGCCGCTTCCTTCCCTCTTCCTTGCCTATCCCTTCCAATCTTCCCATCCCTCCACAAGGCCCCTGTTCAGCATAGCAGGTGAGGCCGCCTGGGCGAGGTACTGGTCATACTCCCCAGTTGTATCCCCCGACCAAGAGTCTGAAGCTCCAGGACACTGCCCTTGAGGCGATAGAGGTGGGATCCCTCGCTAAGTCCGAGGGAAAAACCGAACCTGGAGGGTAAACAGATGATGATGATGATTATCATTATTATTATTATTATTATTATTATTATTATTATTATTATTATTACTGGATTCGGTACAAAACAAATTGAAGGGTTTACTGCAAGATGAGGGTAACTCCATTGTATCAACTTTTCAAGCGAGGCAAATAGATTTTTCAAAAATCTTTTTAAGACATAGAGGTTTTAAATGTTTGTTTTTGAATTTACCGCTTTCAACTTCAACTACTTCTGTTGCACTTTGTGATTTTATCCCTGCTAACGCTACTGATATGAACACAAACATAAAGTAGAAGGGGCTGCCTGGCCGAGGCGGTAAAGGCGTGCTCTGTTCGAATGGAAGGACGTGGGTTCGAATCCCCTGTCAGGAAGTCATTAAATTTAAGAAACGAGATTTCCACTTCCGGAGGTGCACATGGCCCTGAGGTTCACTCAGCCTACACCAAAAATGAATACCAGGTTAATTCCTGGAGGCAAAGGCGGCCGGGCGTAGAGCTAACCACTCTACCCCATCACGTGCCGAGGTTAACAATGGTGGAAGCCTTTACCTTCCACTCCTCCAAGGGCCTTCATGGCCTGTACGGAGGTGACTTTGCTTTTTTGCTTTACTTGTACAAAATTAAAAGAAGTTGTCGGTATGTCATAGCACTGTTGTTATGAAATCATTTCTTGATTTTCTGTTATATGAAAGGTCAGAAAATTAGATTTCGCTTTCTTTGTAAATATGGACAAATTTTTTCTCTTACAGTTGGTGTCTTCAGCATGTTTCTTTATCGGTACAAATTTCTGTAGAACTCCTGTGTGCTCTTCACCCCTAACATGTTTTATCTTCCTCACACTGCTATTTTACAACAAGTTATGTTTTAGTTTTTCGCTTCGAAGAATCGAATTTATACAAGTTTGTAAAAATTCACTTCATGTGATATTGGTACAGTTCTCTTACTCTCTGAATCCGTAAGAGGATCACTCACATCACTTCCAAGAGTTATTGCTGCGAAGGAGCGAAATAGCATGCTTTATAGAATAGGGTTACGAATGGGGAGGTTGTAGCTACGACCTTTATTTTATGACATAGCCCCGGCATAAGCTTGGTGTGAAAATGAAACACTGAAGATCTCCAGTTCTTTCAATGGTAGGGTTCGAAGCCAGTATCTCCTAAATGCAAGTTTATCACCGTGTAGCCAATGCACTCTGTAGGATAAATTAATTAGCTCAGTACACCTTTAAAACATTTCCCCTTGCTGTAGAGTGTGTTTGGTTTGGAGCTAAAATATTATGCCAGTTCTGTCGAAGAATTGAAGCAAGAAGGAGGGGCGTTGTAGCTGAGTGACATTGTCACCGATTTCTCACCTAGCTGACGGATAGGATGAAAGGAAGTATAGATTCCTGAAGCGGGGTTTTGGGTTGTAGTGCTATGTTGAAGTTTTAATCTTGGGTAGCTCAGACGGTAGAGCGCTAGCCTTCTGAGTTCAAATTGACGGGTTCGATCCATGCACAGTCCGGTGGTATTAGAAATTGCTCACATACGTCATCACCGTGTCTGTAGATTTACTGGTCCTACGGTACAAATTTCCGCACATCGGTGTCTCCAAAAACCGACAATGTAGTTTGTTGGACGTAAATATTATTATTATTATTATTATTATTATTATTATTATTATTATTATTATTATTATTAATTATTATTATTGAACGTTCACTGACGTTTCCCTAGCAAGTTTTTCCGACAACCAGGGACTTAATCACTCGGAAAAACCGGGCGAGTTGGCCGTGCGGTTAGAGGCACGCGGCTGTGAGCTTGTATCCGGGAGATAGTGGGTTCGCATCCCACTGTCGACAGCCCTGAAGATGGTTTTCTGTGGTTTCCCATTTCCAACCAGGAAAATGCTGGGGCTGTGCCTTAATTAAGGCCACGGTCGCTTCCTTCCAACTCCTTTCCTATCCCATCGTCGCCATAAGACCCTATCTCTGTCGGTGCGACGTAAAGCCACTAGAAAATCACTCGGAAAACATGGCAGATAGCGTAGCATTGAGTTTCTGTACAGGACATTAGAAGAAACTGCTGTATGAGAAAGAGTTTGTTACGAAACTCGACGTTTCAGACAACTATCCACACCGTAACCCCACGGTGAAGTCAAGACGAGGCAGGCCATACGCTCCGAACAACAACTTCACTGGAAGTTAAACTAAACCACATATTGCAAAGTTCCAAACTGCATATCAATTCCCATTTTCTCTAGAATTCTCTCTTGAAGTACATAAACTCAATGCTACTCTCACCCACTATATGTTTAGAGTGACTAACACACTTATACCGAAGATGTCATTTACACATGCTAGGGAAACTTCAGGATATTGAAAAGTTCAACACGATCGAACAATCCTCAACCCTGTATAACGCAAGTGACTAAGACATCGAGGTCAACAGCCTTATATACTTTATGTGCGTCTGTATATTCGTGGCTGGTGATACGTACCAATGAACGTTGTGTATGTATTTCTATCCAACCAGGAATTGGATCAAGTAATAATCGGTGGAAGCCTGTATGTTAGATATCATTGTGACATTCGTATGGGGCTGAAGAGTTAAAAATGAATATCAATTCTAGAATGGGAGAAAATTGGATTTTGAATATCTTCCTGTCACTTATCAATTGTATTACTTGACCCTTAATGTACACATTTTCTGTTCCTGAAACCATTCTCATATTCATGACATGGTCCAGAGTCAAATTCGCTAAATTAGAGGAGACTAAACCCTAACGACTAACGCCTTAGAAACTTGCTGTTGTTTGTAATTGTTTTCTAATACTGCGGCTATTTGCCTGCTGCCATTTCTTGATGGATACAGTACTTTTGTATCCATCTCTTGGGACAGGCCAGAGTAAAGTGTAGCTTCTACTGAAGTCCCAGTCAACATCCATGGCTGTGACAATATGGAAGCGGCTGGGGTATGGGCGGTGCTGAGTAATGACATTCAGAGCACGACTAGTGCATCTGAGTGTTATGAAAGGTGTTGCTCATAGGGTCAGTCGTGCTGCAATAGCACTTTCTGACCCAGTGAGGAAAGCAATGGCAAACTACCTCACTCCTCATCTTGCCTAGTACGCCTCATTTTGGTGCTGCCATTGGTTTTTGCGGTTTCCTTATAACCGCATAACCTTTGGTGGTGCTATTTGAGGATCCAACTAGCCTCTGGGCTGATGACCTAACACACAGACTGCGGCTATTTTCATGTTTTTACTCTATTGAACTTTGCAGCTGTTGTTCGATTTTGACATTAACATTTTCCAGAAATATTTTGGAACTGTTACTTTAACCCGAATTTCGGCAAAGGAATTAATTACTGCACACCGTATACACAAACTTCTAGACAGTCTATTTTTACAACTATTACTCAACAAAATCAAATAGGACTAACAAGACACAATAAATATTAATTTGTCATGACTCACAACTGACGGTATATTTCTTTATAATTGGAAACGATACGGTACTTCAGGAATGGGAGCAAATGACAACAGTAAAAGTAAGTCACGAATTTCTCTTCCAAAGTTGCGATTCCACGAAGAACACAGGCAGAACGGTTTGTTTGCGTTAAGCGCTTTGAAAAATTGTGTGTAAACGTATTTTCATCCTAACTACGTGATGGCTATTATATCAGGAATTTTTCTCATTTAATTATTGGGCTTTCATGCCACGTTCCGAGTGGATTCCATGTACGTTTTGGCTTTGTGATCCCTGCGCATCCGCCTGGTTTATTATTCACAGTGCGTACCGTTTTACAGTGCATTATGTTACAACATTCAAACGTATTTCCAGTGGACGATTGTAAAGAGTCGGAGGTGTGAAATAAAAATTGACTGCGTGTCTTTGTCAGAATCAGACTACATGGAAACCTTTCATTTACCTCAAGCTGCAGCAGCGCATAGCTCTACGTAACCATTATTTTAGAATACAAATATTTTTAGGAACTGCAAACAAACTTCGTTCCAGTTCCGGGTGAAAAGATAATTCCCCATTAACTGTATCTTAGGATGAATTTACAGTTTAAGGCCACGGGCGCTACCTTGCCACTCCTAGCCCTTTCCCCACACCCTAACCACCGGTGCGACCTGAAACAACTTATAAAAGAAATGTACAATTAATAGAATTCAACTCATCGGGCGAGTTGACCGTGCGGTTAAGAGCGCGCAGCTGTGAGCTCGCATCCGGGAGATAGTGGGTTCGAACCCCACTGTCGGCAGCCCTGAAAATGGTTTCCCGTGGTTTCCCATTTTAACACCAGGCAAATGCTGGGGCTGTACCTTAATTAAGGCCACGGCCGCTTCCTTCCCATTCCTAGGCCTTCCCTATCCCATCGTTGCTTTAAGACCTATCTGTGTCGGTGCGACGTAAAGCAACTAGCAAAAAAAGAGAATTGAACTCACTGAAGTAATAACGCTTTAATGTGTTTAAAAATATTACACTATAAGTCTTTGTAAATATAGTATGTTGGAAATGCGAGGTTTATATACACTGCCGAAAAATACATGCAACATCCTCATAGGCAAAGTCAATTTATTCAAAAGCAATGATACAATTAGTTCATCATTGGAAGAGTATATGATTACAAATTCAGACCAAATTAAACATGCATGTCACAGTTAAGGGCGCCCAAACAATCGCATCAATGAACAGTGTAAAATCACGCCCTTCCCTGGTGGCAATGCAGACGTGTATTCGCGCGTGCAAACGATCATGTAGGTGCCGAATGGGATCCTACGATAAATTGTCCCAAGCATCTTGCACGTTTTGATGCAATTCGGCAATTGTTCCTTCAGGCGCTTTAGAACGCCTAAGTTCCCGCTACATCATGCCCAATACGCGTTCGATTGGTGAAAGATCCAGTGATCTTCTTGGTTGTTGTACACAATGTAGAGCACGTTGCGTCGCAGCAGCTGTATATGGACGTGCATTGTCCTGTTCGAGAAGCTGATCAACTAGGCTACCTGTCGAAGATATGGCAGTAGCACGGGGACAACAACCTGTGCAACGTAGCGGACTCTGGTTACGTTACCGTACAAAAACATCAACTACGACCGCGAGTTGTAACTGATGGCCCCTCCACACCATGAACATGTGTGTTGTTAGGAAATGCACTCTGGAATAGGCCCGTCACCAGGTCTACGCCATACACGTTATGTCCATCACATTGCGTACAGAGAAAACCTACTCTCGTCATGAAGACAACAGAGCTCCAGTCATCTCTCAAGTCGACACTTTCACGACAGCAGATTAGCCGTGCTTGGCGGTGTCGTGGTGTCAGTGGTAGCCTGGCCAGAGGCACACGTGATCGTAATCCTGCTGCAAGAAGACGGTTCCCAATCTTCATTCGTAACACCGCAGGTGAATATGTGACCGGATTTCGTTCCTGGAAGATCTTCGGTCTGCTACCGCTGTTCGCACAATACGTCGATCATGACGTGCGTCTGTACTACGCGGACGTCCGGAGCCTGGTCTACAGGTGTGGGCATTTTATATAGATCACTGCTGAAAGCAGCTACACACCACCGGTATATTGGGCCCAACATGTGCAGCTACACGCAGGCCCGCAATGCGACCCCGATCAAATGGCTTCAGTTGTTCCACAGGAGCATATACTCGTCGGCGGGGCATGGTTGTACCCTTGAATGAATGTTGGCCGTGCGTTTGGGGCCGCGCAGCTGTGAGCTTGCATCCGGGAGATAGAGGATTCGAACCTCAATGTCGATAGCCCTGAAGATGGTTTCCCGTGGTCTCCCATTTTCACACCAGGCAAATGCTGGGGATGTACCTTAATTGAGGCCACGGCCGCTTCCTTCCCACTCCTAGGCCTTTCCTATCCCATCGTCGTCATAAGACCTATCTGTGTCGGTTCGAAGTAAAGTCAATTGTAAAAACAGAACAGAATGAATGTTGAAAAAAACTGTTCACCTCCAACTCAGCACAGTTACTGCCTGCAGAGTCAAAATAGAGCGCGCATGGACCGGCCTCCTGAGCGCCATCTGATCGATGGCCGTGACAAATGAATCACTAACACAATTCACCAGTATGCACAAATAGTCTGGTACCACTGAACACAGTCACTGAAGATGTTGCATGTTTCTTTTTCCGGCTGTGTCTGTGTGAACTCGCCCACACCGCGGTGTAGGGATAGCGTGCCTGCCTCATTCCCGTAGGCCCCATGTTCGATTCCCGGGCAGCTCAGTGATTTGTACCCGGATCTGAGGGCTGGTTCGATGTTCACTTTGCCTACGTGATTACAGTTGATGTGGTACCTGACGGTGAGATAGCGGCCCCGATCTAGAAAGCAAAGAATAATGGCTGAGAGTATTCATCGTGCCGACCACACGACACCTCGCAATCGGCATGCCTTCGGGCTGAGCAGCGGTCGCTTGGTAGGCCATAGCCCTTTGGGACTGCTGCACCATGGGGTCTGGTCTAGTATGCGTAAAGTAAATGAATGTTGTCTCCAGCTTATTGCGTAATAAGTATACACAATATTATCTAAAGTCGAGGTCTGGGTAAGTACAAGCCATGTTGTACCGTGCTGAAGAGCCTTTTGTATACTACAATTTTACGTGGTTTATGCCACAATACCAGAAACAAGTTTAGAATATGCATTGTAGGCCAACGCCCACTGACGCTACTCCAACTTTATCTACGATATTTATTTAAATATTTATGTATTTATTTATTTATTCATGCATTTATGTCATCATTAAGTGGTGAAGTTAGGGCTCTTTGCCTTCTCTTACACTTAACCGCATACAGTTTTTCGTGTTTATTCGTATTTGTACTGTATTAATTCTGAATATCATGGTAATCATTTAAAATTATTGAGTATGGGGTCCTACCTATGAAGAATTCTGATGAAGACAGAATACACACACGCACACCCAGCCCCCGAGTCATTGGTATTAACCAATGTAGGTTAAAATCCCCGACCCGTCCGGCCATCGAACCCGGTACCCCTCATGACCAAACGCCAGCACGCAACCATTTAGCCAAGCAGACGGAAAATTATTAACTATTAAATACCTTTGCCCCATAGGAGACATTTGTCTTGTCGGTAGTTCAACAACGTTGCTTGTAATGTTGGTGGTATATGGATAGCACGTGTACAACTGATGTAAACATGGTAGAAGTACATACTGTATTTCTGCTACTGGTCGCATTCGAATTGCGACATTGCTGCAAGAAGGATGGCGATAAGCTCCTACTGGAGTGAGGTGGAGTGATGCCTCCAGGTGTGAAAAAATTAGAGAGTGCAGACTGTTGTCGATCGACTTGCAGGGTGGATCGGTATTTTTTGCTTTCAGCACGTCGTACGCCCACTGATACTGCCACCTCGTTCCGCCAGGACTTCGGAGGGCCACTGGAGTGAATATGTGAGATCAGAGAGTGGGAAATAGGCTGCATGACGGAGGAATGAAATCAAGGAGGCCTGTGCCAGAAGCTATAGGTCAGCTCGTGTGATGTTTGCAATAAGTGATATAGCATGGCATCAGAAACATTGGTATCGTACGCTCCTTCCTGATGAGGTCACCCATACAACAGGAGCATTAAAATCTGGAAACTATCCCGCGGGAGGTGAAATAATAATAATAATAATAATAATAATAATAATAATAATAATAATAATAATAATAATAATAATAATAATAATAATAAAATGACGAGATCAAAATATACTGGGACCGAACAATTATCATGGATAAGACGACTATTCACAACATACCGGATATACTGTTGTTAGAGAAGGGAATAAAATGTGCCGCTCTGATCGACATATGTGTCCCGAACACTGGGAACCACCATGAAAAGTATACTGAGAAAATAAACAAGTATACACCATTGACAGAAGATATTCAAAGACTGTGGCACTGTGACGAGGTGATAATTGAAACAATCATCCTTTCGAGCACAGCTGCTGTACCAAAAACTCTGCTGGAAGGACTGAAAAAGTTGGATGTCAACACCAACATCTACAAGACCATGCAGATGACGGAGGTCATTGCCACGACCGGAATTCTTCGGCAATTTATGGGTTCAAATTCTACGTAAAAATGTAGTGTAAATTAAGATTTTTTGTAATTTGATTTCCTAAAATCTGTACAATTGCTTGAATATCATTACACTAAAGTGTGCAAAATGGAGAATAATAATAAACTCTGTAAATATTGGTTGGAGGTTTCCGGAGACACCAAGGAGGCGAAATTTTATCCTGCAGGAGTTACTTTACGTGCCAATAAATCTACGAACACGAGACTGACGTATTTGAGCACCTTCAAATATGACCGGACTGAGCCGTTATCGAAGCCGCTAACTTGCGCTCAGAAGGCCAGGCTCTACCGACTGAGCTACTCCACCCTACGGTAACTGATGGAAACCACTGTTCGCTATTGGCTTTACGTCGTACCGACACAGACAAGTCTCATAGCGACGATGGAACAGGAAAGGGCTAGGACTTGGAAGGAATCGGCCGTGGCCTTAATTAAGGTACATCCCCAGCATTTGCCTGGTGTGAAAATGGGAAACTACGGAAAACCATCTTCAGGGCTGCCGACAGTGGGGTTCGAACCCACTATCTCACGAATAATGGATACTGGTCGCACTTAAGTGAGTGCAGCTATCGAGCTCGGTGAATCCACTGTTCATCCTGAGCCCTATTTTCAGTTGAAAACATGTTTGGATGGCGTACGCCTCTAATTGTTACCCAATGTAATATAACTGGCCTGGTATACAGACACGTCCTCTAACCTGTAGTTACAGAGTCTGCTGCCACTGTGTACAAGGGTTTTACACTAGTGGATAACAATGCTCGAGCCGATTGGTCAGACAGATCATTAAGATGCACCGAAAGGTGTAGCTGGCATATTTTGTGAACAGGCGTGGCGTTAACTGAAGTGAGCAATTGCCCACCTTCCTAACCCTCCTGCTTACATTCAACAACTGACTAAAGTTGCTATTCAAGAGTGAAAATTTCTGCCCCAAAACAATTTGGAGTCTTTGGAGCTGAGTATGCCTCGTAACTCTGAAGAATGCCTCAGGGCACGAGGTGGTTCTACACGGTATATCTGCCAACCAATGGACGATAATTTTGTGTTCGAAATCCCACATTTCCAAATTTGTGCTTTTGCTGCGCTTCTGCTTTTTTTTTTTTTTTTTTTTGCATAGCTAACAGTATTTTCTTTGCACACAGGTTGAATTTTTAGTAGTAGCAAGTATTTATTTCCTAGATACAGAGCATACGTAGGAGCTTGTAGGTATTACAGGTCTTCGATGTAGCCACCAGCGTTACGTACAACGTGTTCCCTGCGACGCAGATGCCTTCGGATACATTCGCCACTGCCTAATCTCTGACCGAGCTCGATAGCTGCAGTCGCTTAAGTGCGGCCAGTATCCAGTATTCGGGAGATAGTAGGTTCGAACCCCACTGTCGGCAGCCCTGAAAATGGTTTTCCGTGGTTTCCCATTTTCACACCAGGCAAATGCTGGGGCTGTACCTTAATTAAGGCCACGGCCGCTTCCTTCCAACTCCTAGTCCTTTCCTGTCCCATCGTCGCCATAAGACCTATCTGTGTCGGTGCGACGTAAAGCAACTAGCCTAATCTCTGGAAAGTGTGAATACAGCGATCGATTTCTAATGAAACGTCTTTAAAGTTGTTCGGAAGCGAGTTCCACGGAGTGGTTCCCTCATCTTCGTGATTAATTTGAAGTTGCAAGGACAATTTGTGCATAAACGACGCATCATTCTGTACGACAGTACAAGGAAGTATGCAGGAGGAGCGGTATCGGATTTGTTTAATCAATGCGGCTGGTAAGTATTGTAACACCCCCATAATTAATAATAATAATAATAATAATAATAATAATAATAATAATAATAATTTATTTAGTATTCCAAAGACACAGACCTTTGAGTACTGAAATTATAAACACGCATTGTTGTAAATATTCAGTGAACATGCAACTGATTTGCAGATATTTCCCCGAATTTAAATAGGCACGAGTAAATTGCATTTTCATAATGCCTTAAAATGACACCCCACCCACACCCCAATGACAAAATTCTACGCACGCTTTTAGCTGTGACAGTACGAATGTGGTAATGTATGGCTGATGTCCAATAGATATTCAGAGCTCGACCAGTGCGTCCGGATACTTTGAAAGGAATTACTCACAGAGTCAGTTGTTTTGCAGTCTACTTTGTCATGAAAACAATGGCAAACCGCCTGAATGAATTCATAATAACTTAATAATAATAATAATAATAATAATAATAATAATAATAATAATAATGTTACAGTTCATACGTTCTTCTGACTACTTTTGCGGTATTCCAAGACATTGAGGTGTCGGAATTTTGTCCCGCTAGGGTTCGTTTGCGTATAAGTAAATCTACTGAAATGAAGCTAGCGCACTTGATGACCTCCACATACCACAAGACTTGGTTGGAGTCAAACCCATCAATTTCAGGTCAAAAGGACAGTGCTTTATCACCTGAGCTACTTAGTTGCCCAACACGACTCATTATAGCGCTGCCGTTTGTGTTTGTGGTTTCCCTACAATCGCACAATCTTCGGTAATTCTATTCGAGGATTTTAATTTCAATGGGTTTATATTTACAAATATTACGTAAGATAAAATATAAAATGAGATACTTTTTAACTCGCAAGAATTTATGGAATGTGTATTTTTACTCACATATTGAATACAAACTTTCTTACTAAACATTTTTAAATTCATCATATGTTACCATTATTGAAATGTTGGTTTATTGACTTACATAATATGAATTCATCTGAAATGTACGTTTCAACCCGAAATGATAATATAGCAATTTAAGCGTTCTTCGGTAGTTCACATCTGCACTCAATGAAGTGCGTTTTTCACAGGATGTTAATTGCATGCCTTTCAAGTCAGTAACTTGGAACTAACCGGAGTCTCTTAAGACGGATAGAAGTTGAAGTGACGTTATCAAGGCATTTATGAGAATTAGAACATTCCATTGTAACTTTTACGTTTGTAAGATCGTGGACTACAGCCTTGAGTGAAGCCCGTGAAAATAATTGCAGGAACTTTATTGAAAAACGATTGGAAAAGAGAAGGAAGCTATGAATGGAATGGTTTCTTCCTACAGATTATAATATTACGGCAGAAATATCAAATATATAAATAATCAGTCGGACTGAGTGGCTCAGACGGTACAGCACTGCCATTTTCAGTCCAAGTTGGCAGGTTCGATTGCAACTCAGTCCAGTGGTATTTGAAGCCCCACAAATACACCATCCTCGTGTCGGTACATTTACCAGCATGTAAGATTCTCTATGGGACCAAATTTTGGCATTTCTGGTCGCTTTAAGCCATAGAAGTAGTTAGTAGTATGTAAAATAAATAATACAATTACTTTGTAATTTTATAAATAAATTAATTAATAAATGTGAGAATTCTTCTCTAATGGAGATTCTTCTTCGTTGGTTATGATGATTCTTGTTGTTTTAAGGGGCCTAACATCGAAGGTCATCGGCCCCCTTCGTTGGTTATCAATCCGAAGATTGACTGGAAGCAGTTCTCCACTTTTCACACTTTTCCGCCTTCCTTTTTTAGTTCTTCGAAGCTCTTGCATCCCACATCTTTTATAATCTTATCGATATGGCGGAGTCATGGTTTTTCCCCTATCTTCTCTTTATTGTTTCTCGGATTCCATAGCTCATTAAATGTCGTTAACAACATATGACCATAGGCTTCTTCGGTCGTCCGTTTTCCTAAAAACTTATTTGTAATCTAATATGTCCGTTTAATTTTCAACGTGCGTTTAAGTTTGCTTTCCTCTAATATTGAGTTCATCAAACATTTTCTTGCTGGGCTACAGCCCTTAATACAGATGATTTATTGACTGATTGATTCATGACTGTTGCACCATGTCTCAAATGAATTCAGTATCCTCCCTTTCTCAGTACCCGGTGTTCACGTTTCACAGCCGTGTAAGGCGTACACTTTTAGATAACATTTCCTAAATTCAGCACTGTTATTCTACGGGTTTAAAATGATCATGTTGTTGAAGGCAACATTCTTGGACAACCCTGCTTCTCAGGCCTACTTCTACTTTACTCCGTCCATCTCTAGTGATGTTCTTTCCTAAACATGTTGATGAGTCTACTTATTCAAGTAGTTCATTGCTAACATTAATTCTCATTTTAGCATGTCCTTCTTCGTCGCAGACCATTATCTTTGTTCTACACTTACTTATTTTCGTATTATAGGCGTATTCTTCCTTCATGTTGTTTTTCCATTTTGATTAACAATGGCCTCAAGGTCGTCTTCGCTCTCGGATACTATAGCAATGTCGTCACTATATGTTGACATACCTATTCTTTTGCCATGTAGTGGAAATACTCTTCACTTCCTTGAAAGGCAGTCTATTCCATGTCTTATAATGATTAGCGTATTTATTATTCAAGTACCCGGCAGGAAACCATAATTGAATTTCACCAATTGACAATAGTAATGAAAGTTCGATTTTGATTATTTTGGTAAGTCATTAGTTTACGTACTGATGTTGGAAGTGAACTAGCCACCCTACTTCTCTTTCTTCTGGCTTAATATCGAGCACTGACATCATTTGTTGTTTGTAGTAACCTTATAATCATATAGAGTATATTTTTAAGGTCGACCAAAATTTTGGTTGACGACGCTGTTTATGTTACTGTAATTTTTGATTCGAGTTAAGGGCTCTTTACACTTTTGTGTGCGAAAAAATCCCGATAACCGATGTTATAGTGGTGTGTGTGAAAGTGTGTGTAGTCGTATCGTAATTGCTGCGGAGTGTATGAAGGTTCGCATTTCCGTTCAATTACAGAATATTACAGCTCCCGCATCAGCAGCACGTTCTTTTCCCTTGCGCGATGGAGAACAGGGATTTGTTGCCCTAGGGAAAACAATAAACGCTCCAACGTAGTGCTTATGTCGGAGTGGAAATATAATTGTGTGGAAATGGGAACCTTCATATTATCGGAAAGAATAATGGTAGAGGGTTGTTTTCAACGAAGCATTCTATGTCTTCCCCAAGCAAACCTACTCATTAAGTATAGAATGATGGGGAGACATCGACGCTTATATTATTCTCGTAATAAGCGTAGGATGTTAAAAAAATATTTTCCAGATAAGTACCAAAATTATCATAGCATTACTTTGTTTGTAAATCGTTCGTGTTCTGGCAATGTAGGATAATAATAATAATAATAATAATAATAATAATAATAATAATAATAATAATAATAATAATAATAATACCGATCTAGTTGTTCACGTGATTTGGTAACGTAGTCGTGATACTGCATTCGGGGGATAGGGGTTTCGCACCCCACTGTCGGCAACACAGAAGATAGTTCTTCGTGGTTTTCAATTTTCAGACGAGGAAAATACCGAGGCTGTACCTTAATTAAGGTCACGTTCGCTTCATTCCCAGTTCTAGTTCTTTCCTTTCCCATCACCGCAAAAGGTCCGGCTCCATGGCTAAATGCTGGCCTTTGGTCCATGAGGTTCCGGTTTCGATTCCTGACCGGGTCAGTGATTTTAACTTTCATGAGTAAATTCCTATGGCTGGGAGGCTGGGTGTTTCTGCCACCTTCAGCATTAGAATTCATGTTAGGTAAGGCCCGATTCTCAACGACATGCAGGTCCCCTATATGGCGTTAACTCGAATGACCTGCATCAGACCTCTCCGGAGGCCACACGCTATTATGTTACCACGATAAGAACAGCCTGTGTCAGTGTTACGTAAAATAAATAGGAATAATATTATAAAAAATAACAATTACATTTATGTCCTATGTCCGACTAACTACTTTGATGGTATTTCGGACGTCTCGAAATGCAGAAAAAGTTCACCCCGCCATTGTTCTTCCACATGCCGGTAGTTCAAACCGGCACGAAGCTGGCGTATCTGCGTGTGTCACTCATTACAGTGATTGCTTATGTAGGGGATATATTCGGTAGATTGAAGTGATCGTCTTTCTGGGGTGCATAGTGTTTCGTTATAAATGATTCATTTTTGGTGTATTGCATTGCTTTTGGTTGTGTGTATCATGTATTGTTTTCGTCTGTTTTTTAAATGCTATAAGTTCGGGGCGTCGACCCATGTGGATCTTTTGCCCCTTTTGGTCTGTTTAGTACTTTATACAATAAATCTGCGAGTAATATTTTTATGTTATGGCTGAACATGCGGAAAGGAGAAGTGGTGAAGTTCTCAGAAGAAAGGAACGCCAAATGGTGCTTAATACATTGTCATATTTGAAAATAAAGCATCCAGGACAAAGTGTAAGCTGGGTAGTAGATAAAGCCGCAAATGCTTTAGGAATTTCGAGTTCTTCCGTTTCCAAAATAAGGAAGGAGGCCAGCGAAGGGCCACTCAAGAGTTCCAGGAAGAAGCGGGAAAGGAAAAAGTTAATTCGCAGTACTTCCAGACTCTATGATTTTGTCAGAAGTGGAATACGGCGCATTGTTCATGAAATCATTTTAGAAATAAACCGCCAACTCTGAACACAATCATCACTTCCGCAAACAGTAACCCCGAACTACCCAATTTCAAGAAATCTACGCTGCATGTTATTCTCAGGGAAATGAAAATTGTGTACGAGAGAAGGGGGAAATAGAGCAAATTTAATAGAATGGGAAGATCTTACGTCTTGGCGTCATAAGCACCTCCTACAAATTAAAAAGTACATCTATTTTGCTATTTGCTTTGCGGCGCACCGACACAGATAAGTCTTCGGCGACGGTGAGATAGGAAAGGCCTAGGAGTGGGAAGGAATCGGCCGTGGCCTTAATTAAGGTACAGCCCCAGCATTTGGCTGGTGTGAAAATGGGAAACCACGGAAAACCATATTCACGGCTGCCGACAGTGGGGTTCGAACTCACCATCTCCCGATTACTGGATACTGCAGCTATCGAGCTCGGCAATTAAAAAGTACAGAGAAAAAGGCTGGAACATTGTTTATACAGACGAAAGTTGGGCTAACACTGGAATAACTGTTGCTAAAGAGTAGAAAGATAAACGATTACAACGCCAAGACAAGATTTTGTTGCAGGGCTTTCAACTGGGAGGAAAACTCCTACCGCTCGTAGGGCGTAATTTGCTATCGTTCACACAGGTAACGAAAACGGGTTCGTGCCTAAGGTTGGATATACCTTTTTGTGTAAGAAAAATACTGCCGACATACAAGACGAGATGGACGGAGTGTGTTACGAAACATATTTTTACAGAGGTGGATAGCTGCAGTCGCTAAAGTGCGACCAGTATCCTGTATTCTGGAGATAGTGGGTTCGAACCCCACTGTCGGCAGCCCTGAAAATGGTTTTCCGTGGTTTCCCATTTTCACAACAGGCAAATGCTGGGGCTGTACCTTAACTAAGGCCACGGCCATTTCCTTCCAACTCCTAGCCCGTCCCTGTCCCATCGTCGCCATAAGACCTAACTGTGTCGGTGCGACGTAAAGCAAGTAGCAAAAAAAAAACATATTTTTTAGAAAAGCTTTTGCCAAACTTGCTTCCAAATTCCGTTATTGTTATTGATAATGCTTCTTATCATAGGAGAAAAAAATGGCGTACACCGACAAGAAGCTGGAAGAAATGTGCTATGCAAGAATGGATGAGGGAACATCATATTCAATACGAAGATGAAATGTTGAGAAAAGGCTTAAATGGACATTACTGCTTTGGAAAAGGGAAAATACGGTAGGTATAAGATAGATGAATTTGCTTTAGAAATAGGACACAGTATTTCTGCTGCTCCCCTATCACTGCGAATTAAACCCCATTGAACTCGTATGGGCTCAGGTGAAACAATCATTATGTGAGCTTACATAATACGGAGTTCAAAGTGAAAGAAATGCAAAGATTAATTGAGGAAGGTCTATAGTGTGTCACACCTGATAACTGGAGGGATTATGTGAATCACGTTAAGAAAACTGAAGACGATATGTAGAAGGGTGATGAAATTCTGAACGACATCGAATCCGTTATCGTCCACCTGGGTGACTCTTCAGACGAATATTCCTCAAGCAGGTGTAAATGGAAGAGATGAACATTCCACCTCTGCCTTGAAATCTCTACATTGCTGATAAGATAAGAACAGTACATGGACTTATTTTAAAATTATATTTACATTTTACAGTATTTGTCTACCTGTGCTTGTGTGTTTTCGCGTTCACATACGAATAGGTCATTCGGCATTCTGTATGGTTTGTTGCGGAAGAATATTTAAGTTATCGTATTTTGTGATAAAGATGAAGCCCTTGCATCTGTTGTCAGTTACGAGTAAATTTATCTGAAGTTAGCTGTAGTATGCATTACCGAGATAGAGATATATCGCCGTCATCAACACTTAACGGAGCTTCCTGTGTTGCATCCACACAGTATTTGCCTTTTAATAGTGAAATCTTTTTTTTTTTTTTTTTTTTTGCTATTTGCTTTACGTCGCACCGACACAGATTGGTCTTATGGCGACGATGGGACGGGAAAGGGCTAGGAGTGGGAAGGAAGCGGCCGTGGCCTTAATTAAGGTACAGCCCCAGCATTTGCCTGGTGTGAAAATGGGAAACCACGGAAAACCATTTTCAGGGCTGCCGACAGTGGGGTTCGAACCTACTATCTCCCGAATACTGGATACTGCCCGCACTTAAGCGACTGCAGCTATCGAGCTCGGTAATAGTGAAATGTTTCTCGGTGCTAAGAAACTCAGCACTGCGCTCCCTTAAAGCTACACCGATCATGAAACTTTCTCAGATATAAAAAGCAAGACATGATTATTTTGGGTTCTGGACACGCACGTTATAATTTATGTTATTTAGTTCGCATCCCTACATGTTCAAAATCTTACTCTATTTCGGATGATGCACTCAGTGGGCTGATATGCTTAGAAAAGAAATTTCATAACTGTACTTTCTTTAATGACTGGTGATAATCGGGCATTTATATTATTATATTGAAAATGAAAATCCACAGTTTGTTTCCAGTCATTCGACCGGATCAAGAATAGAATTAATGAAGCCCCATCTAGCGGCGAGGATAGGAATAGTGCCAGTTGCCGAGGCTTGTCGCACTCTTCTGGGGCAATGATTAGTGACTGACAGATGAAATGAAATGAAATGATATTGGAGAGTGTTGCTGGAATGAATGACAGGGAAAACCGGATTACCCGGAGAAAAACCTGTCTCGCCTCCACTTCGTCCAGCAAAAGTCTTACATGGAGTGACCGTGATTTGAACCATGGAACACAGCGGTAAGAGGCCGGTGCGCTGCCACCTGAGCCACGGAAGCTCTATATTGTTATATTATGATTAATACTATTATTATATCTACTACACGTTCTTGCAACAGCTGTACCAAACGATGAATATTTTTTTTGCCATTACTGTATTTCACAAGCAGTGTCTGAGCCGTGGTGAGCGAGCGAATATTGCAGCAGTGAAAGGCAGCAAGCCCATAAGGCCTGTAGTCTTTTCTTAACTCTGGATGCTCTATTTGTGTTTAGAACTGTACCATAAGTAAAAACTTGTTTTGCAATTTCTCGTGGCAAAATTAGACGTGCGCCAAGACTGAATCATGATCTTTGTTTACAGGCCTTGTTACAGAGAAGGTTGGTAATGTGCAGGTCGCCATTAAACATGAGGAGACGTTATTTTTGCCTGACAATAACAAGGCTATAAAAAAATTTGAATTTTCAAAATCCGACACTGACTGTGAAAGAGATTCTAGCACAACACCTGCAATAAGTATCACATACAGAAAAAAGGCGGCTGGTTATTGGCTGAACAAAGGAGGAGGAAGAGGTCAGTTAAAGTAATTAAGAACCAATTTAAAAAGCTACGGCACCAATCGGACCTTTCTAGATGGAAACTACAAGAACAATCAGATGGCACAAAAGATTAAAAACTGAAATTAATCACATTTGAAGAATTTAAAAAGGAGAGGCTGAACAACAATAAAAACGTCCATGACATACATATTAGAAAAAGGGCCCCGGAGAATGCTCGGCGTGTTCATGACGATACCTTCCGCGCCTCAACTTCCTCGGTACGAAAATTTAAAAACAAATACAATATTGGTTTCCGGAAAGTTACGAAACTTGTAACCAAAAGTTACCCAGCCGATCAGCTCGACCTTGCGTCGAACGTAACAATTTTTGTAGGGCGGGTATCCGAATTAATAAACCCCCACTCTCAATAGTGCGTTTTTAACACAGACCATGTCCGGCTCCATGGCTAAATGGTTAGCGTGCTGGCGTTTGGTCATAGAGGCCCCGGGTTCGATTCCGGGTAGGTTCGGGAATTTTAACCTTAATTGGTTAATTTCGCTGGCACGGGGGCTGGGTGTATGTGTCGTCTTCATCATCATTTCATCCTCATCACGGCGCGCAGGTCGCCTACGGCCGTCAAATCTGGCGAGTCGAACTTGTCCTCGGACACTCCCTCCACTAAAAGCCATACGCCATTTCTATACAGACCAAGGGCGTTTAACGGAGAGTTCCATGCTGGACATACGCTATATTTGAAGGGAGAGAAAGACATATTCGCAGAAGCGCAATCGTTTAACTCATTAACACACAGCTATACAGTACAGCATGTAATTTCTGCCGATGGAGAACTGTTACCTAAACTGTAAATAAATAAACCGACCTTTCCTTTCTCTTTTACTCTTTGTAATCCTTGTTTACAATGTTTACAACGACAGTGTTTTACTCTTGGATTCGTGGACAGCACAAAGTGAAGCAAATATATTTGCATTAAAATCCGCCAACAGAACTATTATTGTTAAGGCTATTCTCCAGGGAACTACTGGAATGGTTCAGCCGTTGTATGTGCTTGGTTTCCCGATATGGAAACAATTCGTTCGTTTTTTAATGACCTGAATGTATTATGCAATTTTGATATTAACATTCATTCGCGCAACAATATTTTAAAAACCCAATCATTGACTCACAACCAGCTATCATCTCCGCGGTTTCGTAACATGTGGATGTATAGTTGGTAAAAATCAGGTTATGTTGAAACACAACCCGCTCGTTATGTGAACCCCGTTCAGTTTTATTTCAAGGATGGTGCTATCGGAAACACTTGCGATATGTGTGCAAACGTAAGTGCCGCAAGGTGCGCGTGGTGCAAACAGTCTCAGTGCATTCACATCTTTTTTGTAAGCATTCTAAACAAGGATTACAAAGAGTAAAAGAGAAAAAAAGGAAAGGTCGGTTTATTTATTTACAGTATAGCCAAGCGCAAATCATCAGTTTATTTTGCATGTTATACTCTAATCGAGAGGGTAGAAGATTGAGGGGAAACTTTAAGGTGTGGAATGCAACGCAGCACGACACTAGTGTTGGCTACTGAATGCATGATTTGAAGCAGTTCATCGATTCATTCAAGTGTCCGAGTGAATCGATTCACAGGAACGGCGAGCTAACGGCACACGATTCAGCTTACTCCCAGCGGACAGTGCTGAGTGACGCACTCACTGGACGTTGACGGGGAGCCGAGCTTCCGCTGCAGCGAGATAATTATACAGTGCGCCATGGCACACCGAAAGAATCGTGAACGAGCACGGCTCAGTGAGATACAAGATACACACGGCTCCTTATCGGCACTCTACTCGTTGGCTGAATGGTCAGCGTACTGGCCTTCGGTTCAAAGGGTCCCGGGTTCGATTCCTGGCCGGGTCGGGGATTTTAACCTTCGTTGGTTAATTCCAATGGCCCGGGGGCTGGGTGTTTGTGCTGTCCCCAACATCACTGCAACTCACACACCACACATAACACTATCCTCCACAACAATAACACGCAGTTACCTACACATGGCAGATGCCGCCCACCCACATCGGAGGGTCTGCCTTACAAGGGCTGCATTCGGCTAGAAATAGCCACACGAAATTATTATCGGCACTCTGGACAGTGGACACTGGCGTAGAGCCGGCCTTCCTCTGAAACATTACATACAGAACCATGGTGCGCTGAATGAATCGTACGCTAAATGGACTCTCGAGCTCAGCTCATTTGAAAACAATAAAAACAATACCCACTTGCATTCACTGTCCTCTTCTTACAGGGAGGTTCAAATAATAGATGGATTTATTTTCAGTGTAAAAAAGGTAGTCAAACCGTAATTATAAAGTAGCTAGTAAGTAGGTAGACTATTAGGTTATACTATTTATTAGTTTAATGAATCTTAGTATTATAACTTAGTTTACATTTGAAAATTAATTAAACTCGACTCTAGCCTGCCCTATGACTATCAGTCATGCTCATGACAACTCAAAAGTACCTGTTTTATATTGGGAAGAACGGCTCAGTATTGTCTCAGTTCGTATGTCACATTGTTGCACAAGACTTCAATAATACGTGGACAGTAAGTGAGCCGACTGACGCAATAACTTAACCAACAGTATATTGTATCAGAAAACCAGTGGGCTACTGTACATCTCGGGTAGCCTATACAAAATATGACGATTTAAAACAAATCCTCTGCTGATAGAAAAGTACAGTACATATTTTCAAAAATGACTTAGCGAGTTGGACGTGCGGTTAGTATCGCGTAGCTATGCGCTTGCATTCGGAGGATGGTGGGCTCCAATCCCACCGTCGGCAGCCGTTAAGATGGTTTTCCGTAGTTTCCCCATTTATACACCAGGAAATCCTGGGACTGTACCTTAATTAAGGCCATGGCTGCTATCTTCCTAATCCAGAACCTTTCCCATCCTGCGTCGCCGGAAACCTTCGATGTATTAGTGTGACTAGCATTTTTTTTTTCTAAGAAAGGAGTTCATAGTGTGAAGACCAGATGGCAGCAGCGAACAATGGATGCTGTTGCTGCTATCTTACCATTACATACTACACAGATGCAGTAGGAGCGGTGACTCTAATGTGCCGTGAATCGGATCACTGTATCGATTCAGTAACGTGAACGGGATCAAATGAATCGATTCAGTAAAATGAATCGAATGTCCCATCACTACACGGCATGTCGCTGCCTAGTTGCCACGAGCCATCGTATACTGCAAGGATTCAAGGTCAGCTTTACCTCTCCTCACCTTCTTGCTAATGCCGTTGCCCGGCATGTTTTCGGCGTACAATGGTGGCATTCAAAATTGAAAGTGTCCCGTGCGGTTTTCTCAACATCATTGTACAAATTTGTAGGAATATTGTGTACTAAATTTTAACAAGATTAGTATTTTACAACGAAATCCGTTCCCTTGTAAGTACTGTCCCATATTATCATCGAGCCAAATTTTACAGATGCCTCGCGCTGTGCAGATGTACCCGTAGTTATGGGAGTATATTGGAATAAATTTTGATTCGAATCAAATGTTGTCGTCTGTTCGTTGAAAACTACCCGCACAGACAACAACACAATAATTACATATGACTATACCGGGCCGAGGGGCTTAAACAGTACAGCGTTGGCTTTCTGAATCCAGGCTGACGGCTTCAGTCTCAACATAGTCGATGGTATTTTAATGCGTTCAAACGCACCACACTCGTATCGGTTGATTTGAACAAAAAATAACTCCTGCATTTCAACATTTCTGGAACCTCTGTATTTTCAAAAACCGAAAAATGGGAAGTGTAACGAATAGTCTAATATTTTTATTATTATTCTGTCATAGCATTGATGAAAGAATGAAACATACTTGCTTTCCTAAAAATTAGCTGCTTAGAAATCATCGAACATGCATTACAACATATTGATTTCACTTCATTCCTCCTATTCCAATTGACGTACCTTCAGTGGACTACGCAATAAAGGAAAGCAATTAGAAAATAAGGATCGTAGTGCTCTTAAGTAAAAATACACCATCTACTCTGAAATCCTGATGTCATTCCTTTTAGACGTGCAGTACTTCAAATAAACGTTCTTACACTAGTTAGATTACTGTACTGTCATGAATAGTTTTACACCTATTCCCTAACAGAAGGAATTTTTTCTTTCATAATATATGCATCCACACATTAAGCTATATACTTATTCACTCGTGTTCAGAATAGACCACATATTGTCATTACTATCAGTGTTTAAATGAATATTGTCTACGTACATAAACAAACCTACTACCCCCTCAAATACAACTGAAGCTTACTCATCGCTTGGAGGGTAAACGCTCCCGTATGCAATTACCTTTGGCCAGATGCCATAGATTAAGTCGAAAGAAATTTGGAAAGCTTGCTCGCTTGTTGTTGTTTAACGGGTCCATGCATCTAGGTCGTAGGCCCAACGAAAAATGGAAAGATTCACACTGAAGTCCTTTAGCTATCTTTTAATACCAATCTTCACTTAGAAATCATAAATAAAACATTTCTCTCATCCCTAACAAGAATTGTAGTAGATATACAATTTAGGCGGCATTTGCAACGTGTAACGTCTTGAATTTCTGGTTCACTATTTTATTGACTGTGCTGTGTGAAAGTTTAGTTATATAAGCTAAGGTTGGGAGGAAATATATTCTAGCACTTTCAAAAACGACCCATTTTAGCATGAGGTAACTTAGTGATCGTCGGTATGTTTTCATCAGACTTTCGAATCTTGGTCAATGCATGTGAGAGGGGAGATCTGAGTTTTCCCAAGGAATGAAGGCAAAATTAGAGAAAAATACACTGCAGTTGACAAGTGTTCTTTTCTACAATATTCTTTACATCGCACCGACACAGATAGGTCTTACGACTACGATGGGGTGAGAAAGTAATAGGAATGATAAGGAAGCAATCATGGCCTTGATTAAGGCACAGCCCTATAGCCTGGCTCGTGTGAAAACGGGAAACCACGGACAACCATGTTCAGGGTTGCCGACAGTGGGATTCGAGCCCACTATCTCCCGAATGCAAGCAGATAGCTACGTGACCCAAACCGCGCATACACTTTTTTGGTCTCTCTAAATACTATCGCTTGTTTTATGGCGATGGGTCTAAGGCAATATCAACTCCGTCTTCTTCCCTATAAATATATTCAGACTACCACTGGATTTTATGAAATATTAAAATATGTTATGGTGGCAGCAGAAGAATTTATGACATAAACGTCAGTAGTAGTCTCCGTTCCAGCATATGAAGGTAGGGAACATCACGGTGATGGTTATGCAACCAAAGGCGGCCACTCCACAAAGTTTGCGAATTTTGTGCTGGAGTTTTACGAAGCTGAGCCAGAAGGAGTGAGAGAGGAGGGTTAATATGAGTCTAACTTTTGTATGACCATAGGCCTGTATTACGACATATTCCGGACTTAAAAAGGGGGAAATTGAAATTTACGACACGACTAGAGGCTGCGCATTATTCAAGCCACCAGCTGCTAAGAAGCTCAATGTAGTCGAGTCTGTCGACCGCCTGCCCTGCCGATCTCACTGCAAGTTGGGTTTCAACAAAGTTATGTGCCAAGCTTAACCCGCTCCTCAGTCACGCAGCTTAAGTCTTAGACAGGCTCACTTAATCTCACGTAGTAATAAATCTGAGGCCTGTAAGTGATCATGGCACCAATTAATCTATACTTGCACCAAATATTTACCAGGATGAAGATATCACTTCCTTACATGAAGCATAACTTACCTGTCGTCCCCCTCCATATTTTTGAATCGCTTATGTCCAGAAATCACATCGCTTACCTCGCATTCTGTTTTTAATGATGTTATTTTATAGTACTTCGAAAAAGGAAGAAATGGAAACCTGAAGTTTTCTGGAAATAAAATGTTCCGAAAACAATTGAATTAAATTGAATGTAGTTAAATTGAACCGAAAGAAACATCATGACTCCAGGACTTCGTGATAAACCATATAGTAATGTGATTAAGAACCGCGATTGCGCATACTTTCAGTAACTGTAAAGCCTCCAATCTGTTTCTGGTACTTAAAGTAATTCGATAAGTAGAGTAACTGACTAATGGCCAGGTAGTTAATCGTTTGATTCGTTAGAATACTTCGTTGGTATTTACATTTGGGAATAGGTTCTCCAAGCTTCGCCACAGAAACTGAGGATTGATCTCATACGGAAGCATGCGTTTAAAGGAAAGGAAAGGAGATTACAAAGGGCATTACTACTTTGATCGCTTCGCTTTATATCATTATTTATTCCGTCTGTACGCATCACACTGTTGGCTTATATCGATGAATAGTCTACGCGAAATTTGCTGCATCTACTCAGTAAAATTATTTCCGAAAATATAACAACAAAGTAAAGTCTTTTAGTAGTTGTTGTGTTTTGCAGCTATTTCGTATGGATTGGGGACGATATTCATCAGTAGGCACATGTACTTGTACTTATGTATATATCTAGGTATAAAATAATATGTTCTGATTGACTGACTGACTGACTGACTGACTGACTGACTGACTGACTGACTGACTGACGGATTCATCATCGCCGAGCAAAAACTAATGGACATAAAGAAAATAAATTTTGGGGATACATTTATATTAGAGAGTAGGTGATCATTAAGGGAGGATTTTAGGATATTCCGTTGGTAAGGGTGTTGAAAAGGGAGGTGAATTATTTAAATGACCATACCTATATCTCAGAAACGTGAAAGTTTACAGACGTAAAAATTGGTATTTATAATCTCCTTTTTTTGGATAATCCCCTTAAGGGGGGATAAGAAATGTGAAAGAGGGTTTGAATATATTTCACGAGGATTCTTATATCTGAGAAACTGAAGATGTTACAGACATGAAAATTGGTATTTGGAATCTCATTTAAAAATAAATAATCAAGCATTTTCTTGTTTTTGGAAAATCCAATTCATTTGGGGGGTGAACAGGAGTGACAAAGGGGGTGAATTTTAAAAAAGACTATATCTACAGTATATCTCAGAAAAATAAATTGTTATAGTCTTGGAAATTGGTATTTGGAATCTCCTGTAAAATTAAAGAAACACACATAATACATTTCTGGAAAATCCACTTAAGGGGAACTGAAGAAGTGGATGATATTTAAAATGGTACTCTGTACAGAATATATCATAAACTTCACGCGTTACAGGCGTGAAAATTGGTATTTTTAATCTCCTCTGGAAATAAGCAAAGATTATTTTTTTCGGAAAAAGCACCTAAAGAGGTTAAAGTGACTGAAAAGGGGGGTAGAATTATTTTTATTGTGATAGTGATCTCAAAAACTGAAGATGATACAGCGATAAAAACTAGTATTTAGAGTCTCGTTTTAAAATAAATATATACGTATTTTTTTGTATTCGGAAAATCCACTTAAGGGGGGTGAGAGAATTAAATAATTAGTTGAATTCTTAGTATGGTGATAGTTGTATCTCAAGAAGTAAAGATGGTGCAGACGTGAGGAATGGTATTTGGAATCTCCTTCAATAATAAAAAAACCTGTATCCTTTTGTTTTCAGGAAATCCACTAAGTAAACTCGTGTCCTCATCCCGAGGTGGTGCAGCTCTTGTCAGGTACACCCCCACTGGAGGTGAGCTGCATGGAAAATCCACTTAAGGGGGTGAAGGAACTGAAAAGTTAGTTGAATTACTTGTATGAGGATACTTGCATCTAAAAAACCTAAAGATGTTATAGACTTTAAAATTTCGAAATATCCCTTTAAAATAATTAAATACGCATATTTGGTGGAAAATAAACTTTGGTGTGGGGGGGGGGGGGTTTAAAAAGGTGTTGAATTATTTTGATGAGCATACCTATATCTCAAAAACTGAAGATTCTTTTGCAAGTTGCTTTACGTTGCACCGACACATATATGTCTTATGGCGACGTTGGGAGAGGAAAAGGCTGGGAGTTGGAAGGAATCGGCCGTGGTCTTAATTAAGATACAGCCCCAGCATTTGCCGGGCGTGAAAATGGGAAACCACGGAAAGCCATCTTCAGAGTAGCCGGCAGTGGGATCCGAACCCACTATCTCCCGAATACTGGATACTGGCGACTGCAGCTATCGAGCTCGGTATTCAGGATTTTGCAGGCATGATAATTGATATTTGGAAGCTCCTTTATAAATAAAGAAACACGTATTTATTGTTTTCTGAAGTCCACTTAAGGGGGAAAAAGGGATGGGAAGAAGTGAAGAAGTTGAATTTCTTTTATGAGAATACGCACATCTCAAAAACTGAAGATGTTACAGATGTGAAAATTGGTATTTGCAATCTCCTTCAAAAATAAACTAACATGCATCTTTAATATAGTTTTTATTATATACTAGCAGTTACCCGCACCTTCGCTCGCGTGGATTTCGTAATTTCTTGAAAGTAATCGTTCATCGGTACTGTACAAAGACATTATGTGTAAATACCTAAAGTATAAAATCTCACCGAAAAACTGAGTTTCATATACGCTAGAAACTCTTTGTAATCCACGTTTGTGGTATTGCCTTTTGGGATTAAGGTAACCATGTGACATAGAACTGTACCTGTAAGAAACATCTTCTCTAAAGTCGAAAATAAAAATAAAATACATCTTCAGTTTTTGAGGTACATATGAAAATCCACAGCCCGTTTCCAGTCATTCGACCAGGTCAGGAATGGAATGAACGAAGCCCCCATCTAGCGCGAGGATAGGAAGTATGCCGGCTGGCGAAGCCTTTCGCACTCCTCTGGGGCAATGATACATGACTGACACATGAAATGTTAATGGAGAGTGTTGCTGGAATGAAAGGTGACAGGGAAAACCGGAGTACCCTGAGAAAAACCTGTCCCGCCCCTCCGCTTTATCCAGCACAAATCTCACATGGAGTGACCGGGACTTGAACCACGGTATCCAGCGGTGGGAAGCCGGCGCGCTGCCGCCTGAGCCACGGAGGCTCTTGTGATATATGCATCCCCAAGTAAATAATTCAACCTCCTTGTCAGTCCTTCCCCCACCCCCTATCTAAGTGGATTTTCCGAAATCAAATATACATGTTTCTTTATTTTTAAAGGAGATTCCAAATACCAATTTTCACGTCTGCAACATTCTCAGTTTTTTGACATATAAGTTTCTTAATACAAAGAATTGAACTAATTTTTCAATTTTCTCACCCTCTTAAGTGGATTTTCCGAATAAAAAGAAATTCGTATTTCTTTATATTTAAACGAGACTCCAAATACCAATTTTCACCGCTGTAACATCTTCAGTTTTTGAGATATTATTATCCTAATAAAAATAATTCAACCCCCTTTTCACTCCCTTTGTTCTCCCTCAAATGTTTTTTCCGAAAACAAAAAAATAAATGTTTCTTTATATTAAAAGAGATTAAAAATACCAATGTTCACGCCTGAAACATGTTAAGTTCATGAGATGTTTTGTAGATATCTTCATTTTAAAAATTCACCCCACTTTTTCAGTTCTTCTTAAGTGGGTTTTCCGAAAATAAAATTTCTGCGTTTCTTTATATTTACAGGAGATTCCAAATACCAATTTTCAAGTCTGTAACAATTTACTTTTATGAGATATGCTGTAAAAAAATTCTTTTTAAAAATTCACCACCTTTGTTTTTCCTGTTCAACCCCCATATTAATTGTTTATTTTTTTTCCAAAAAAAAGTACGTGTTTGTTATCAAAGGAGATTCCAAATACCAATTTCCATGTCTGTAACATCTTCAGTTATTCAGATGTAAGTAGCCTCATAAAAGGTATTTAAACCCTTTTCCTCTTTTTACCCCCTCAAGGGGATATTCCAAAAACGAATAATGCGTGTTGCTTTATTTTTAAAGGAGATTCTAAATACCAGTTTTTACGTCTGGAAACTTTGAAGTTTCTGAGGTATAGATATACTCGTTTAAATAATTCACCACTATTTTAACCCCCGTAGCGAAGGAATATCCAAAAATCCTCCCTTAGTGAGCATCTACACTAATGTAAAAGTATCCCTAAAACTTCGTTTCTTTTTTGTCTAGTAGTTTTGGCTCGGCGCTGATGAATTAGTCAGTCAGTCAGTCAGTCAGTCAGTACATGTTATTTTATGTACTGTATATAGATGTGTGTGTGTATATGTGTGTTTGTGTGTGCACATTTCGCCCGATGGCAAGTGCTCTTTTGCTGTCTATAGAAAAGTAATACAAAATAGCGTTACTTGTTTTATGTCACACTAACTATATGTACGGGTTTTGGAGGCACATATATATGCAGAAATTTAGTTTATCAGCAGTTCTTTTATGTGCCAGTTAGTCATAATGACACGAAGCTGACGTATTTGAAGACCCATCATATACCACTGGACCGAGTCAGAATATACCCGCCAACTTGGGCTAAAATGGCCCGTACAGTGCAACCAGAGCCACTCAGCCCGCCAATATGAATGTGTGTAATCGAAATTAATTTTTTTAACAGATCCACGGTAGGAGAAGCAAGAAAAGAATTAAATTATCATCCTAGCTTTTGATATTCCTCAAGAAGGAATACGAAGGTATTAATTACATCTGTTCTTAGTCTGGCTGCTTTGAGTATCAGGATTAGAGCTTCATTGTCCGTCGCTTTCCTGTCTGAGATACATCACTGGTTAGGTGATATCCACGATGATATTAATTCATGAATGTATTGTTCTGATCATCACCTGCATCATTGTTGTTGTTGTTGTTCCTGCTGCTCCTGCTTTTGATATTGTAGATAACAGAATCGGATTTGAGTTGCAGTGAATTTGCATCGACATAAAAGAGTCATAATCTTCCGAAATTTGTCAAACGACACATTTATTAGAAAATATACACATGGATAGCAACTATCTTTGCTGTTCTTTCGCTGCATTGGCAGCTTTATTTCAGTACTTCACGTATTACTGTGTTTGCATTTTGGACGATACCATACGATATTTGAACGTCTGCTACTCTGAGTGGAGGACAGAAAGCGCCCGTGAGACGTCACCTTACTCAGCTGCACATGCCCACAGTAAAGACGAGTTCAGCTCTGTGACGTCACCGCACTCTGCACTGCTTTCTGCCAGCCACAGGGGAAAATGTATTGGTTTGAGGTGAGCGCGATGCAGCGATACAGGAGAAACAGGGAATAGATCTGGTGCTAAAACCACAACCGAAGTGTTGTATATCGTAATATTAATGCCTACTGTTTGAATTACACAGTTAAAATTGTGTTTTGATAGTAGTTATTCAGAAATTTACACCACTATTAATGCCAAACATCTTTTTTACGTTATTTAGATTTCCTGACGAAACAGACCGGACTTTCACAGCTCGACTTAGAATGCTTAGGCCATTGAGGAGATATGTTTAGTGATAATTGATTTCTGTTAATTGTTTACGTACCGTACATGCTGTGAACATCGAATTTTTATTTCATTTTTGTAGTGTGTTTCATCCGGCGCAGGGCACAAGCGTGAGAACTTACAGGAAATTATACTTTAAATTTCTCTTCCCCGATGCCATGCTTGTCTACTCCCCTCCCTTACGTAATGTACTCTAGCGTATTGCTTGCCAACTGTACAGCACATGTAAACAGCCAATACCGTGCGGTCTCCAGTCACGGGCTCGTGTCTGTAATCCGTTCACTAGTAGAAACGCTGATAATTTCTGTGCACCCCATGCATGTTCCTTGGGAATTTTGAATCCTGATATCAACACTCTTCACAGATAACTTTCTGTTGCGAATTCAGTGAACTGCGTCGCAAGACATAAGACATATGAAGCAGTTACGTACCCCTGGCGATTAGGGACTGCGTGGCTGGGGCGATAAAGGCTTGTCCGGTTCGCTCGGAATGACGTGGGTTCGAATAAATGAGATTTCCTTTTTCAGAGGTGCACGTGGTCCTGAGGTTCATTCAGTCTACACCAAAAATGAGTAGCAGGTTAATTCCTGGGGGGCAAAGGCGACCGGGCGTGAAGCTAACCTCCCTACCACAATAACTGCCGAGGTTACGGATAGTGCAAGCCTTTACCTTCCACTCCTCCAAGGGCCTTCATTGCCTGTATGAAGAAGATAATTTTGCATTGCTTTTTTACCCCTGACGATTGACCAAACGGTTTAGGGAAAATGTATGATGGATTTCCTTTACATTTTATTCGGTCATTATGCCCAAAATTTTCCGTAACTTATTTCCAGACGCCTCGTATATTGACTGATGTGGAAGTAATCACGAAATTCCTACACTGAGGACCATTTACACCACTGTATTTTATTTACAAGCCCACAGTAACAGTTGTCATAAATGCACTTCACGTTGGCGATAAGTACATGTTTCTCTCTTCAGATCCGTATTGTGATATGTATAGGAAAGTGCTGCATTATCTTTCAAATTTGACTTGGAACATCAGTCCATTACCAAATCACTTTGCCACACTGCTGAGGAATTTAACAGATAACATTTGTAATAAATCGTGAATGATATACATTGCAAATTATCTGTGTTCTTTATTTGTGTACAGAATTCGCGCACGACCAAAACACTACTACTAGGGTTACTTTGAAGTGCAAGTACAGCATTTCAGACCTTCAATTAATACAGCAATTTGTCTATTTAAATTCATAGACAATTTTGAATATTTTTGACCATGATGAAGCATACAGTACAATGGTTTCATGTACAGTATGCTGTGGAGATAGATACTATTTTGTTTTCTGTGCCATACGGTGGAGTATCTACAATACCATAGTCTATTTTTATATATGAATTTGTAACGGATTGTCTTAATATATCACGATGTAATGTTCAAAATCCGAAGAGTGGAAATTCAGACAGTGGGCAAACTCGTGGAAGTTGAAATTCCATAAGAAAATTTGTTCTTTTCATACTTTAGCCAACACAGCTGCATGTGAAATTCGGTATTTCAGAGTCAACGAATATATTATTAGTCCACCATTATCATAATTATTATATTTATTAATATCGATTCAACATTTTATATACATTTTCTAAATAACACTCGAAAATAATGATGATGTTAGTGGTGATGTTTGTTTCAAGGATGACGACTTCGGGGCTATCGGCTGCGATTAAGGTTAACTTAGAGAAAATACCCCGTATCTTGTATGGGCAAAGATTTTTGTCCACATAGTAAATTCAGTTACTCATATACAAATGTTAACTTATTTCGGCTGCCTCAAGAAGAGTATAAATCATTGATGTGAGAGCTAAACACCATAGCTAAATATGTGTGTGTTCATTTTAACTGTGCCAAATCCTATTTACAACACATCATACAAGAAATATTCTACGTGTTCCCGTTTACACATGGTGTAGGATGAATGGCGTTCAATAATTAATCAATAATCAGATCAACATTTGTGGAAGCGATGGAAACTTTAGTTTTAAGAGGAAGTAAAACTGGGCCACCGTCCTCAATCATGACTATTGAAACCAGTGTAGGAACCAACCATCTAACTTGCAATTATACGGAGTGAACTGGAGGAAACTAAAGTAATGTAGCTTATCAATCATATCACGTGGTATTCCCTAGGTCGTTCTGCTTGGTCTCATATCGATTTATACGTTCAAATGATGGTTTAATTGAAGGGAGTATTGTATTCGTGTGAAAATTCCATATCGGTTTTCTGACGGTTCTTCAGATTTCATGACCGCTGGACACCGAAAAAGTGGGCTTCGCATTATATCACTTATCTAAAAGCCGTGGAGGCTTCCTTCGTCATTATTATACGTGTCATCTTTGAATAAAATAAAAATCGCAGATTAGTAGATTGATTCCTAATATTTTAATTGTCGGGAACCCTTTATTTCGGTCTGTTATTATTAGACGGCATCTTCCTATGCTCTCCGTATATTAGAATTGCAATGCTATATCTAGTTTGCTATGTCATAGGAAATATCCAGACTCATTAACGAACATGGCGAGTTTCTTCCATACCAGTGCTTACCTTCGTGGAAATAATAAACTGTTCTCGTACGCCTAATTTACTCTCTTACTTTGCAAAAGGAAGTTACACACTGAGATGATGAAAGGTAACATGATAAACGGATAGTACGTGCGAAAAATATTTTCGAAATGTCAGTATTTACCCAAAATTTGCGCGTTGTTAAATATACATTCCCGAAGTACGTAAAGTAGGTTTTTAAACTAAATTTAAACAGCACAAACACACACATCTTCAGTAATAATTTTATTAGTTTTATTTGAGCCAGTGAGTTGAGCATGAGAGGTATAGAGCGTGATTCATGAGATGACTAGGAAACTGAAGTAGCCCTTGGATTGACAGAAATACAACAACTTTCAAATAGGATCGTATTGTCTGTGACCAAAACCTGCGTCAAGACAAGCCTGAAACTGTCACGAACGACATAATGGATAATTTATTTTATTTATTTATTTATCCAAAATGTTCTGCTTTTGTTGCCTTGATATGGACTAACTTCTATAGAATAATCCTCCTTTTACTGAGTCAAAGGCTTTAGAACAGTCAATGACAATAACTTTTTTTTCGCTAGTTGCTTTACGTTGCACCGACATAGATAGGTCTTACGGCGACGAGACAATAACGTTTAGTTTGCCTCTTCTGTGTCTTATGGCATCTGCAATGTCACTTTGAAGACATTTTATTGCGTGTATTGTCGAACATTCTCTTCTAAATCCAAACTGTTCCTTGCGAGTTTTGTGGTTTTATCAGTTGTATCAGTCTCTTTGTAAGCATTTTTGTCAGCAACTTGAGTTCTGAACATTCCTGAATAATGCCCCTGTATGCGTCCAGACATCCTACATCTCTTTATTTCTTCATACAAAACTTCAGTTGTTGAACCCCGCGATTTATCCGGGATATTTTCCTATACTAAGCACTGGTTGTGGAGAGATGCCTATTCATCATGCAATTCAGGATATTTTCAACAATCTGACAATCTGGGCTGATAAGAAAATGAGATAAAAACAGTGGGAATGAAGTTCAGAGGAGGAGATAGACTACCGATCAACCACTGTATAGAATATAGACAAAACTTTTTTTAAAATTAAGAATTAAGTCACACCTTTCAGTATTGACTTAGTTAAATGTAACAAATACTTTTCAGTCTGTCAAATACACTGCAATTACAATATAAATTATAACACTATAAACATGCTTGTAAAAATACACACTATTATACAAAGAATGGCATGTTTCGTTCTACAAGAACATCCTCAGATTCTATCAAATCGCTTAAAACCTGCTTATATATGTGCAGTATTGTTTACGTTGCGTAAACTTGTCAATGGTAGAAGTGTTTAGTGATAACATGAACCACTAATGGCAAAAAATAAATTTACATATATTAATATAATGAAAAACTTACGTACTTATCTAGACTGCCCATGTTAATTCCGTTTTCACCAAACACTATTTCAGGACTGTAGTCATGGGAGGTTTGGGTACAGCACACTACTCGCGGAGAGGGGCGGGGTAGCATGGGAGAGGCCGTGTGGAGCGTTGTGGATCTCTCCTACTGGATGTTAAAATCCAGAGTATTGTACCGTGGGGAGGGGAGGGGAAGTAGGGCGGAGCGAGTGGAGCGCTGTGGAACTTTCTATCAAAACTGAAGAAGGGAGAAAAGGTTATTAACCTACTTCAAGTCAAAATGTGAAAAATGACAATGGAAAAATGAAAATGCTGTGGATTTTTCAGTCATTCGACAGGGTCAAGAATGGAATGACTGAAGCCCCCTTCTAGCGGCGAGGACAGGAAATGTGCCGGCTGCCAAGGCCTGTCGCACTCCTCTAGGGCAATGATAAATGACTGACAGATGAAAGTAAATGTTAATGGAGAGTGTTGCTGGAATGAAAGATGACAGGGAAAACCGGAGTACCCGGAGATAAACCTGTCCCACCTCCGCTTTGTCCAGCACAAATCTCACATGGAGTGACCAGGATTTGAACCACGATGTCCAGCGGTGGGAGGTCGGCGCGCTACCGCTTGGGCCATTGAGGCTTATGTCAAAATGTACTTTTATGTAATATGGATGATTGCAAATTAATGATTTTAGGTGAATAAAGTAAGGAATTGAAATAAAGACTAACTATTAAATGGTATTATTACGATAACAGCTAATTTAATGAGCAAGTGTTGTCCAGATGTTATATGAGTAGAGCTAAGAGGGGGAATTTTGTAAGTGTGTATGCTCATTTAGGTTAGTCACATTAGCATTTTTGCGATGTAAATTTCGATAGCTTCCTTTATATTCAAAGATTTACTTTTACTTTAGATGTGTACAGTTTTTAGATCTGTGTTGATGTCTGTGAAATGGTGTGATCAGTCGTGTGAACAGTGTGAACATTTCACGTCTTGTCTCTCTTGTCGAACTCAACTGATGCAGACCTCTACCGGAGCCTACAATACGCTCCTATGCGAACGCCAAGACGAAAGGAAGTCCATCTGGAGTTATTTCTATCGTAGCGATGCCGTGATGATCCGTGAATAGATGAATTTAAATTTCGAACTCTATAATGTGATAACACGCCTGGCTATTCATATTTTCCGCCATATAAAGACGAATTATCACCAGCAAGATCAGAACTGCATGTGTGAATTGCGCAGGGAAATTTGTGGAAAATACCATATGATACTATGTAGAGAACGCACGACGTCATTAACGAAATTTTGTTCTGTGTGGCACATTATCAGTAATAATAATAATAATAATAATAATAATAATAATAATAATAATAATAATAATAATAATGGAATACTCTACTTTCCTGAACAATTAAGACCTGAAAATCAGTGGAGAGAGTCATTTATGCATACAGTGAAGTTAGACACAGGACACTGACTGTTGTATCTGAGAACTGTCGCCCTCTACAATCAATGCAGGCTTGCAACCTTTGAATCACCAAGTATAATAGTGATATTATGGTTATTAGTGATATTATTAGATACATTACACTTCTTTTCTGAATGTTAATCCAGAAAGAAATATTAAACATGGATAATATTAAACAATTGTCGACGTGCATCAAACGGAATGATTGGAAACTGACGCTAGTTATGTAACAGTGTTGAATGGCCACGAGTGATGTCACCGTCTCATTAGAAGACAGTATTGACTAACATGAGATATCCCAAATATGAAGTCTCTATAAGGCTCTTCGGACTTTTCACAAGAAAGATTTGATTCCAAAGAATAAACTCTATACTTTCAACTGGTGTAGTTCTATTTAAGGGCTCGAACCATCATGGAAAAGAACCTTATAGTATATAGTGCGTTGAGTCTATCCCACGATCTTCGTAATTTAGGGAAAGTCGTATGTATATTAATATCGGGAAAAATCTGGAGCTAGGACTAGAAGGGAATAGACTGTGGCCAATATGGTAGGTACCATTCCAATATTCGTCCCAGAATTTATGTGAGAAATTACATTAGTATTGCTAAGGATGTGATCTTATTGTATTTTATTCTCCTCTCGTACACCTACGAAGTTGAGTACATCCCGAATAAGCCTTATTGAAATTCTCTATGACTGACCCGGAATTGAACTCTGGCCAGAGGAACATCAAACAATTATGTTAAGTTTAGACCAGCTAGGTAAAATCTATTCTTGATTGGTTGGCTTAAAGTGAGGTAAGTAATGAAATTACATGATATATCTGATGAGCAGGTTCACAATTTGCTCAGTACATGTATACAAAACGTCCTACTTATGTGACAGGAATGATAATTAATAATCTTATTGTGTTGTCAAGTTCCAGGATTAAAAATTCAATATTTTAAACATATTCTGTGACCGACACACCAAGTAGTCAGCATAAAAGGAACAGCTTACTACATATCCACCCAAATCGTCCATGGAGGTACTTATATAATTCACAGAGGATGTACATGGATGTATGCGTCTCTCTAAGGCTGTTTGTACGGCCTAGACAGTATTTTTTACCGATATATTTCAGTTACTATTGGAGCTGCGCATGTTGTGGTGATCATTCCATATTACTGACTGTGTGCGGCCTGCCTGATAGCCCATATTTTAAGGTGTGCGTATTCTATGTACTCGTATATCTGTAAGTTGGACGGGAGAAAAAATACCATGTTTCTGATAAAGGTCGTAGGCCTACTTCAATCCATAGAATTCCTGGAATGGCCAGGAATCGAATCTGGTTTCTTCATGTAAGAGGAAGACACACTAGGTGGATGGCACATATCAATCACTAATTATAATTTGTATTTACTCACATTCTTCCTAATACTAGAAGATAATATTAACGCGGTAATTGACAGAAATCCAGGATTACTTACACAAGTCTAACCCCAAATTAATATTATTACACTCTCTGGTTAATAATGATACTTGTTTGGTATTCAAATTTATTTATTTATTTATTTATTTATTTATTTATTTATTTATTTATTTATTTATTTATGTTTCAATTTAGACTTATACATGCTTTTTTCCTTGGACCGATCAAGGAACATTGCTTTAATGTCTGACCAGAGTTTTAGAAACTTGAGACTGTATCTGACATTGGGCTCAAGAGGAGAAAAGGTTTCATCGGATAAAGCAGGTGGCAGAAACCAAGTATTTTCGGACGAAGACGAATATAAAACAATTCTCCATAGTTCGTTTCAGTGTAGCTTAGGCTACTAGTGACTTGCCATGAACGCTGTGGTGCCATGCGATATCAAAGCCAACATGATGAAACTTAGTGTTCCACTACAAGAAGCCAGGTAAACTTGTAGTTGTATGTGGAAGTTAATATCCTGATGTTAGCCACAGTAACCTCAGTTTCTCATAGAATGCGAACAACAGGGACGCGACTTTTCGTTTTAAGAATTCCCCCATGTATTGGCCGGTGTTTGAATCGCGTCTGCCTTGGCACAATAATTTCGTGTGGCTATTTCTAGTCGAGTGCAGCCCTTGTAAGGCAGGCCCTCCGATGAGGGTGGGTGGCATCTGCCATGTGTAAGTAACTGCGTGTTATTGTGACGGAGGATAGAGGATAGTGTTATGTGTGGTGTGTGGGTTGCAGGGATGTTGGGGACAGAACAAACAGCCAGCCCCCGAGCCATTGGAATTAAACAATGAATGTTAGAATACCCGACCCGGCCGGAAATCGAGGCCGGGCCCCTCTTAACCGAAGGCCAGTACACTGACCATTCAGCCAACGAGTCAGACTTGGCCTTGGTGAGAAGCCGGGATCCGTTTTATCTCTGCGTTAAGCAACACTGTAAACGATCAGAAGCTGAAGTCGCGTTGGAGGAGCTGGAGATAAACTTGAATCCCAGTATCCAGACACAGAAAGCCTTCAGAGTGTCAGACCAATCCTCGGGTTGATTAATGAATGGTAACAATGATATCAAGGCATCTTTTCCCAATATTCAGAACGCCCTGATGTCGAGGATGTGATTAGAGCAGTGACTTTGCATCCACATGGACGATGCTCGAATACCGGTGTCTCACCGGATGGAGCATTTACCTGAAGAAGTTTACAGAGCGTTAGGAAGAGCATTCCGCCTCAAAGCTCTTTTCAAAACCCAAAATTAACCAAGGTAGTGCCAGTGACCCTAGAAATTACTGAGATAAGCTGGACAAAGGTAGGTTTTATAACGCCTTCATACTTAAACACACAGTTTTCAACAGCCATTGTTAATGGTAAACATATGTCTTCATGACTTATTCTTCTTTACTGAAAAGGTAACTGTTTGCGCTGGACCAGACAGATTTCAATGAAACATGATCAGTTGACATATCCTAATTTAAAAGCAAGAATAATTTTGCCGTAAGATCATCGGCAGTGTCATAATCAATTGCCGAAAAACAGCTGATTGCCTCGGAGCAGTTAGCTGACACACGAAAGCAATGTTAACTCCGTACACGCCTTGAAGTCTCTTGGAGGAGTGGCAGATAAAGGCTTCCACTATGTGCAACATCAGCACGTGGTGGGCTACAGTAGTCAGCTCTACTCCCCGACACCTTTGCTCCCAGGAATTAACCTGGAAGGCCTACTCATTTTTGGCATAGGTTGAGTGAACCACAGGGCTATGTGCACATCCGGATGCGGACATCTATTTTCTTACATTCTTTCACTTCATGACAGGGAATCGAACCGACATCCTTCAAGGTGAACCAAGCACGCCTCTACTGCTTCGGCCAGGCAGCTCCTATGAAATAGCACGTGTACTGTAGACCTAACGATAATTTAGCTATATTTCAAAATTACATAACATACCTCATACCGAAAATTGGATTTTAACAACATGAACTGAATTTAACGCTCTTCAGACCAATTTTACTAGTACGTAGAGTTCATGAACATCGTAATATAAGGGTTTTTAATACTTCTGTATTGTTTATAATGGAAACTAAAAACAGTACATAGTACGAAAATTATTGGTCATGTACTATACATAGGATAGGGGCTGCCTGGCAGAGGCGGTAAAGGCGTGCTCGGTTTGCTCGGAAGGACGTGGGTTAGAATCCCCGTCAGGAAGTCGTAAACATTTAAGAAAGGAGATTTCCACTTCCGGAGGTGCGCATGGCCCTGAGATTCACTCAGCCTACACCAAAACTGAGTACCAAGTTAATTCCTGGGGGCAAGGGCGGCCGGGCGTAGAGCTAACCACTCCACTCTATCAAGTGCCAAGGTTACGGATAGTGGAAGCCTTTACCTTCCACCACTCCAAGGGCCTTCATGGCCTGTACGGGGATGACTTTGCTTTCTTGCTTTACTATATATAGGGTCTATTGCAAACTTTGATATGGTTCGACAATGGTCGCACAACTAGAAACTATTCGTTCCTCCAGCATTTTGTTATGTACCATCAATCACAATAACGGTTAGTGGTTTCGATCTTCCCCGCCGGATACGGTCAAGGTTAAATCGTATCAGGACCAACCCTAGAAAGATCGCAGCGCTGGCAGGCAGATGGAGAATCAAATCACGCAGAAGTGTGCCACAAGGACCTATAGATAGAGCCCTGCACGGATGCGGATATCCGCGGATTTATCCCCGGTTATCCGCGAAGTTAGTGTATTGGCGGATGCAAACGGTATGGCAGTGGGGATAATTTTGCTGATAACTTCTAAATAATGAAGTTTATTGATTTTCACTCAGGTAAACTCGTATTTATGTTAGCGGTTAGGCGACTCTTGACAGTGGTATGGGAGAATGGTGATATATGAAATGCCTTGAGAACATAAAGCCGTACATCTGACCTAAGCTTAACTGGCTCCTGTCTGCAATTAATGGAAGGAAGGAATAAAGGTCAATCCGTCAGTAGTTGTCACAAGCGAAAATCCCTCATAAACCTGTGACTGTAGGTGTTCTGGTGCCAGATATGAGGCTTATTGTACAGTATTATGTTAACAGATCCAGCCTTTTCAATACCTTAGGTGTAATATAGTGTAGTTAAATATTTACAATAACCGCGAAAAAGCATTCGTGGACACGGATAACCTTTCGCGGATGCGGATGCAGGTGCGGGTGCGGGTGAAGGAAGTGCGGACGCGGACCGAATGCGGATACTATTTTGTATATCCGCGCAGGGTTCTACCTATAGATGAGACAAGGCGGAGTTTATCTTCCCAATTTATTGCATTAGTGGATTATGTTTCTAATATACGCCTTACATTATAACTTGTTTTTTAAGTGCGGCCAGTATCCAGTAATCGGGAGATAGTGGGTCCGAGTCCCACTGTCGGCAGCCCTGAAGATGGTTTCCGTTGTTTCCCATTTTCACACCAGGAAAATGCCGGGGCTGTACCTTAATTAAGGCCACGGCCGCTTCCTTCCAACTCCTAGGCCTTTCCTATCCCATCCTTTTGTGCTGAGGCCGTTGATTTTATAAGTTAGGCCACCTTAAACTACAAGCATCATCGTCACTTTTGTGTTGTATTTGGTTCTTTTCAATGTGGTTGTATACAATAATAGTAATAATAATAATAATAATAATAATAATAATAATAATAATAATAATAATAATAATAATCTATATATATAAAATAGCTTGTCCTGACTGACTGACTGACTGACTGACTGATTCATCATCGCCGAGCCAAAACTACTGGACATGATGAAATGAAATTTTGGGGATACATTCATATTAAGATGTAGGTGCTCGCTAAGAGAGGATTTTTGGATATTCCGTCGCTAAGGGGGTGAAAAGGGGGGTGAAAATTTAAAATGAGTGAATCTATATCTCAAAACTTTAAAAGTTTACAAATGTAAAAATTGGTATTTAGAATCTTCTTTAAAAATAAGGAAATACGTATTTTTTTGTTTTCAGAAAATCCCAATAGGAGGGGTGATAAAGGGTAAAAAAAGGGGTTGAATGCCTTTAATCAGGATACCGGTACTTATATCTCAGAAACTGAAGGTATTACAGACCTGAAAATTGGTGCTTTTGATCTCTTTTAAAAATAAAGAAACACGAATTTTTTTGTTTTTGGAAAATCCAATTAATGGGAGTGTGAAAAGGGGGGTGAAATTTTAAAATCAGTGTATCTATATCTTAAAACTTTGAAAGTTTACAGATGTAAAAATTGGTATTTGGAATCTTCATTAAAAATAAAGAAACACGTATTTTTTTGTTTTCGGAAAATCCCAATAGGAAAGGTGGAAAGGGGTGAAAAATGGGTTGAATGCATTTAATGAGGATACTTATATCTCAGAAACTGAATATATTACAGACCTGAAAATTGGTATTTGCCATCTACTTTAAAAATAAAGAAACAGGTATTTTTTCGTTTTTGGAAAATCCAAATATGGGGGGGTGAAAAGGGGGGTGAATTTTTAAAATGAGTGTGTCTACATCTTAAAACTTGAAAAGTTTACAGATGTAAAAAATGGTATTCAATATCTCCTTTAAAAATAAAGAAACATGTATTTTTTGTTTTCGGAAAATCCCAATAGGAGGGGTGTAAAAGGGTGAATAAGGGTTGAATGCCATTATTTTAATTAAGCTACTGATATCTCAAAAATGAAGATGTTACAAACGTGAAATTTGATATTTGGATTCTGCTTTAAAGTAAAGAAACACGTATTCTCGAAAAATCCAATGAAGGGGGGGGGGGGGGTGAATGAATTGAAAAATTAATTGACTTAATTGTATGAGAATACTTACGTCTAATAAAAACTAAAGTTGTTACAGACGTGAAAATTGGTATTTGGATCTCCTTTAAAAACAAAGAAAACGCGTTTTCTTTAGGGGGGGGGGGGTAGGAGTGTGAAAGGAAGTGAAAAAAGTGAATTATTTTTTATGGGGAAACTTATATCTCAAAACTGAAGGTAACAGAGACGTGAACATTGGTAATTGGAATCCCCTTTAAACATAAAGAAACATGCCTTTCTGTTATTTTTGTGGGGGGGGGAGTAAATAAACTTAACGGCGGTGGGGTGTAAAAGGGGGTGAGAATAGTTGATTTTACTGTTCATAATGTACTTATAAGGAGCCTCCGTTGCTCAGGTGGCAGCGCGCCTGCCTCTCACAGCTGGGTTATGTGGTTCAAATCCCGGTCACTCCATGAGACATTCGTGTTGGACAAAACGGAGGCGGGACAGGGTTTTCTCCGGATACTCCGGTTTTCCCTGTCATCATTCATTCCAGCAACACTGTCCAATATCATTTCATTTCATTTATCATTCATTATCCATTGCCCCAGAGGAGTGCGACAGGGTTCGGCAACCGGCACAGTTCCTATTGCCGCTGCCAGATGGGGGCTTTATTCATTCCATTCCTGACCCTGTCGAATGACTGGAAACAGGCTGTAGATTTCTGATGTACTTATACTGATCATAAACCGATCATTTTTTATCTTTCCTGGGTTCGTTTTCAAGAGCCATCTTATTCTACGGAGAACGTTCTTAGATTACAGTACATTCTCATGGCATATAAATAAAAATTTAAACACCTTTGAAACAAACGACAGGAATGAGATTGACCGTCCAATTGTTCACCTTTATAATAAGGTCTTAATGCACGGAATATGTCATTCGTATCACCAGAAATCCCGCACACTTGGCTACGCGCGACAATGGTGCTGGTCACAACAATGACAGTGGCAGCAGATGTAATTTACCGCCAAGTAGCGGTCTTGCATCTTGCTGTGGGGTCCAGAACATCTCTAATAATAATAATAATAATAATAATAATAATAATAATAATAATAATAATAATAATAATAATGTTCTGGACCGTCGTCAAATGTGCAGACCGCGCTGGAAACGGGTCCTGGACGGATAATGACTAAGAATGCAGTCCAGCCGCGGGTTCAGTACCGCCAAGGCACCCAAGAGGACACCACGACGGATCTCCTCAAGGATTTGATCCATATTAAAAATTCTTATAGGAAAAGATTGCAAAGATTTAGGGACCCAACTGACCGGGTGGAATACCTGGACCTAGCCCGGGAAATACGAAATCGATTGCTGGAAAGAAAGATTGTAAAATGGGAGGGAACTTGCCGTAATCTATTAGAAAACGAGTCAGATCGCGAATTTTGACGGATTCTCTCAGATAACCAGTCAGATCGCGAATTTCGGCGGATTATATATGAAACAATAAGCATTCAATTATAAATTTCAGTATAATACCGTAGCGAAGCACGGGTATCTTGCTAGTAATCTATATATATAAAATAGCTTGTCCTGACTGACTGACTGACTGACTGACTGACTGACTGACTGACTGATTCATCATCGCCGAGCCAAAACTACTGGACATAAAGAAATGAAATTTTGGGCATAGATTCATATTAAGATGTAGGTGTTCGCTAAGAAAGGATTTTTGGATATTCCTTCGCTAAGGGGGTGAAAAGGGGGTTGGAATTTTAAAATGAGTGTATCTATATCTCAAAACTTTTAAAGTTTACAGATGTAAAAATTGGTATTTAGAATCTCCTTTAAAAATAAGGAAATACGTATTTTTTTGTTTTCAGAAAATCCCAATAGGAGGGGTGAAAACGGTAAAAAAGGGGGTTGGTTGCCTTTAATGAGAATACCGGTACTTATATCTCAGAAACTGAAGATATTACAGACCTGAAAATTGGTACTTTTGATCTCTTTTAAAAATAAAGAAAGACGTATTTTTTTGTTTTTGAAAAATCCAATTAATGGGAGGGTGAAAAGGGGGGTGAAATTTTAAAAACAGTGCATCTATATCTCAAAACTTTTAAAGTTGACAGATGTAAAAATAGGTATTTAGAATCTTCATTAAAAATAAAGAAACACGTATTTTTTTGTTTTCGGAAAATCCCAATAGGAGGGGTGAAAAGGGGTGAAAATGGATTGAATGCCTTTAATGAGGATACTTATATCTCAGAAACTGAAGATATTACAGACCTGAAAATTGGTACCTTTGATCTCTTTTAAAAATAAAGAAACACGTATTTTTTTGTTTTTGGAAAATCCAAATAATGGGGGGTGAAAAGGGGGGTGAATTTTTAAAATGAGTGTATCTATATCTCAAAACTTTAAAAGTTTACAGATGTAAAAATTGGTATTTAGAATCTCCTTTAAAAGTAAAGGAATAAATATTTTTTCGTTTTCTGTAAATCCCAATAGGAGGGGTTTAAAGGGTGAATAGTGGGTTGAATGCCTTTAATGAGGATACATATATCTCAGAAACTGAATATATTACAGAACTAAAAATTTGTATATGGGATCTCCTTTAAAAATAAAGAAACGCGTATTCTCGGAAAATCCAATGAAAAGGGGGGGGGGGGGAAGAATTCTAAAATTAATTGACTTAATTGTATGAGAATACATACATCTAATAAAAACTAAAGTTGTTACGGACGTGAAAATTGGTATTTTAGTCTCCTTTAAAAACAAAGAAATACGCGTTTTGTGGGGGAAACCATCTTGGGGGGCGGGAGTGGAAAGGAGTTGAATTCCTTTCATGAGGACAAATAAATCCAAAACTGAAGAAGTTAGAGTAGTGATAATTGCTATTTAAAAGATCCTTTACTATTAAAGAAACAAGTAATTTTTGCCGGAAATTTCACTTAAGGGGGGTGGGGAGAAGTGTGAAAGGAAGTAAAAAAAGCGAATTATTTTTATGGGGATACTTATATCTCAAAACTCAAGGTAATAGACGTGAACATTGGGGATTGGAATCTCTTTTAAACATAAGGAAACACTCCTTTTTATTTTTTTTGCGGGGGGGGGGGAGTAAATAAACTTAACGGCGGTGGGGTGTAAAAGGAGGTGAGACCAATTAATTTTGCTGTTCATAATGTACTTATAAGGAGCCTCCGTTGCTCAGGCGGCAGCGCGCCGGCCTCTCACAGCTGGGTTCCGTGGTTCAAATCCCGGTCACTCCATGTGACATTCGTGCTGGACAAAACGGAGGCGGGACAGGTTTTTCTCCGGATACTTCGCTTTTCCCTGTCATCATTCATTCCAGCAACACTGTCCAATATTTCATTTCATTTGTCATTCATCGATCATTGCCCCAGAGGAGTGCTTCGGCAGCCGGCACAATTCCTACTGTCGCCGCTAGATGGGGCTTTATTCATTCCATTCCTGACCCTGTCGAATGACTGGAAACAGGCTGTATAGTTTCGATGTACTTATTCTGATCATAAACCGATCTTTTTAATCTTTCCTGGGTTCTTTTTCAACAGCCAACTTTTCCTTCGGAGAACGTTCTTATATTACAGTAGATTCTCCTGGCGTATGAATAAAAATTTAAACACATTTGAAATAAACGATAGAAATGAGATTGACCGTCCAATTGTTCACCTCTATAATAAGGTCAATAATGCACGGAAGTATGTCATTCGTATCGCCAGAAATCCCGCACACTTGCCTACGTGCGACATTGGTGCTGGTCACATTCTCAACAATAACAATGGCAGCAGATGTAATTTACCGCCAAGTATAGGTCTTGCATCTTGCTGTGGGGTCCAGAACATCTATAATAATAATAATAATAATAATAATAATAATAATAATAATAATAATAATAATAATAATAATAATAATAATAATAATAATAATGTTCTGGACCGTCGTGAAATGTGCGGACCGCGGTGGAAACGGGTCCTGGACGGGTAATGACGAAGAATGCAGTCGGGCCGCGGGTTCAGTACCGCCAAGGCACCCAAGACGACACCACGCCGGATCTCCTGAAGGATTTGTTTCATATTAAAAATGCTTATAAGGAAAGATGGCAAAGATTTAGGGACCCAACTGACAGGGTGGAATACCTGGACCTAGCCTGGGAAGTACGAAATCGATTGCTGGAAATAAAGATTGAAAAATGGGAGGAAACGTGCCATAATCTATTCGAAAAAGAGTCAGATCGCGAATTTTGGCGGATTCCCGCAGAAAACTATTCAGATCGCGAATTTTGGCTGATTATATATCTAAAACAACATTCAGTTATAAATTTCAGCATAATACCGTAGCGAAGCACGGGTATCTTGCTAGTAATAATAATAATAATAATCTTTTCTTCTTCTTTTTCCTACCGCTTTTTCCCACACCTGTGGGGTCGCGGGTGCGAACTGCGTCACACATATGTGGATTTGGCCCTGTTTTACGGCCGGATGCCCTTCCTGACGCCAACCCTATGTGGAGGGATGTGATCACTATTGCGTGTTTCTGTGGTGGTTGGTAGAGTAGTGTGTTGTGAGAATATGAAGAGGAGAGTGTTGGGACGGACACAAACACCCAGTCCCCGAGCCAGAAGAATTAATCAGAAGCGATTAAAATCCCCGACACGGCCGGGAATCGAACCCGGGACCCTCTGAACCGGAGGCCAGTACGCTGACCATTCAGCCAACGAGTCGGACAATAATAATAATAATAATAATAATAATAATAATAATAATAATAATAATGAGCTTTTTTCGGAAGATAAGGTGCCAGTACGCACCGTATAGGTGCAGTAACAGCAACCTCCACACTTCTAACATACATTCCTCTTCGTCACCATCGACTCCTTTCCCCCGAAGAAGCCATTTTTGTTTGTGAATCTCTCAAACGTTCTGGAAAGTCATTATCAGAATCTGCTGCCTTCCGATCCCTTGGACTTATAGGTCTTCGTCAACACCTACTCGGTGCTAATTTTGTGTTTTACAGCATCGCAAGTAGATTTCACAATCTCTACTTCTTCAGCCTTCCTGATTTTACTCATACCGAGCTCAATAGCTGCAGTCGCTTAAATGCGGCCAGTATCCAGTATTCGGGAGATAGTAGGTTCGAACCCCACTGTCGGCAGCCCTGAAAATGGTTTTCCGTGGTTTCCCATTTTCACACCAGTTACCTTAATTAAGGCCACGGCCGCTTCCTTCCCACTCCTAGCCCTTTCCTGTCCCATCGTCGCCATAAGACCTATCTGTGCCGGTGCGACGTAAAGCAACTAGCAAAAAAAATAAAAAAAAATTACTCATTGACAACTTTACTAATTTTGAACAATGATTGCACTGCTTTATCTTGTGTTGTTGGGTATTCAGCCCGAAGGCTGGTCTGATCCGCTGCGGCACCGCCAACAGCTGTCATAAATAGCGTAGGCGTCACTGAAGAGGCGTACTAGGGAAATGAGGAGTGAGGTAGTTTCCCGTTCCTTTCCTCACCGAGCCAGCCGTTACTATTACATATCAGTTTGATAAGCCCACTGAAATGCATGCACCAGCCGACCCTATGAGAGATATTTTCACACCATTCGTAACAGGGACTGGCTGCATAAGCCATAGTATTACTAGCATCACTCATACCTCAGTCACTTTCTTGTTGTCAAAGCCAAGGATGAGACTGAGATAGGTCAATGAAAGTAACAAATTTTATATAGACCATACCAGAAGACATAGTGCACTGTAAAAACTACATCTCGTCAGCAAAGGCATTGCTTTAACTTAGAGTAGATTAACTCAAAACTCAGGTGAACACCTCCATTTTCTAAAGAGGGGCCATTATTGCCTCGTGTGAAAATGGGAAACTACGGAAAACCATCTTTAGGGCTGCCGACAGTGGGGCTCGAAACCACTAAACCACTATCTCCCAGATGCAAGCTGAAAGCCGCACGCCCCTGACCGCACGGCCAGCTCGCCCAATAATAATAATAATAATAATAATAATAATAATAATAATAGTAATAATAATAATAATAATAATAATAATCACAAACGAGGAAATCTGCCAAATTTCTATCCAGAATGACGCAATTTGTCATGTTGTGGATAGTATATCGTCGCTGTTCGGGCAAAAGGTTATATCTCTCAGTGTTCTCCCTATATGTTATTTTCCCTAAGACTGGTCACGTCTCCCAGCCACATACGAATATTTAGTCCATCAGAAGGATTTTCGTTGTGTTCATTTCCGTATGCAGATATGTAAAGGGAAATTAACGTTACCGTAGCGCACACTAGGAAAATATGTCTTGCACGAATTCCTTACATGTAATATGCTTTAACAGCTCCATTTTGGATAAAAACCCATATTGACTATAAAATCAAGTAGCGAATATTTAAAAATAACTTAAATATTATATTTAAGCGGTCCGCCTATTCAATACATACCTAATTTATTAAATCTAGTACGTGTTTCTTCCCCTAAGGGACATCATCAGCTAGAATAAATCACACAATACATCAGATACAAAAATTACATTACTAGATTGGGAAGACAAATTAAAAACACTTTTACACACAAGGACATATAAAATAAATTATTAGCAAACTTTATTAAAGTTGCAAGTCATATAGTCAATAAAATTGTTGTGAATTGTTCATTAAAATTCTTGAAGACAAAATTCGTGGAAACGTAACAGTTTTATTCGTAAAATCGTCAGATGAACATTGATGGGAGTAAAAACCTTTGATTTAAAGTTACCCCTAGACCAACAACGAAACTAAAGAATGTCTCAGTCAACTCTGATAGAAAAGATGAACCTAAACGTACAAATAAGGGACAGTTAAAATAACTTAAACGAATGATTCAAGGTAATAATCTTATAGTTACAAAGGCCGACAAGGGTATTACAGTCATTATGGGAAAAACTCAATATATTGAAAACTAGGAAAATTTTTCTCAGAAAGCAGTATTTCAATAGTTAAGAAAGATCCCACGAATAGAGCCCAAAAAAGGTTGAAACAAATTTTGAAAAACAACAAACTAGTAATGAATGGACAGGAATCTAAAAAGATGTTCAATATGAAGCCAAGACTTCCTACTGCAAGAGCGATGCCAAATATACATAAAACAGGGATACCCATCAGATATGTCATAAATTACAAGACTAGTCCAACTTATAATTTATCACAATATGTTCAATTTTTGCTAGTTGTTTTACGTCGCACAGACACAGAATAGGTCTTACGGCGACGATGAGACAGGAAAGGGCTGGGAGTGGGAAGGAAGCGGCCGTGGCCTTAATTAAGATACAGCCCCAGTATTTGCCTGGTGTGAAAATGGAATACCATGGAAAACCATTTTCAGGGCTGCCGACAGTGGGGTTCGAACCTACTATCTCCCGAATACTGGATACTGGCCACACTTAAGCGACTGCAGCTATCGAGCTCGGTCCAATATGTTCAAAAATGTCTTCAAACACATTTCAAATTTGAAAACAAAAAGTCTGTAAAGAAATCTGTCGATTTCTGTAATGCTACTAATAATTTAGAGTTAAATTCCAATCATACAATACACTCATATTATATTAAAAATATGTATGCTGGTATACGATAAAAGAAACCATGAACATTATTAAAGCGAATTTGAGCCTTGAAGAAATAAATGAATTATTAATCGTCCTAGACTTTGTCTTAAATAATAACTATTTCATATTTAACAACAAATTCCTCCGACAAAAAGGTGTTCCGATGGGTGCCCCAGCATCGGGCATCTTAGCCGAACTTTACATCTACTATATGGAAAAAACAAAAATGATTTATAAACTTGAAGGATTATACCACTGGTCTAGATTTGTAGTGACACCTTTGAAATATTAGATGAATAATATAAATAATAGCCAGATCTTGTTAAATCACCTTAGTTCTCTTGATCCATATGTTAAGTTCATACTCGATTCTGAAGTAGATAATAATTTGAATGGTTTAAACTTGAAAGCTACTAGAACTAATAAAAAACTATCATTTAATATTTTTAGGAAAACAACGCACACCGTTAATAAGAGCAACCGTGCCGTGTAGTAGGAATGTATGTTTCCATGATATATTTACCTACTCTTAGGGTATAATGTATTTAAGATTCATTTTCCTTTACACACGCGCATAGGAAAATGAGCTGAACGAAAATTGTTCTGATGGACTGCATGTCAGTATGTGGCTGGGAGGCGTGACAAGTCTTAAGATAAATAATGGATTGGAAGAGAATTGTCACAATCCTCGTTTTGTCAGAGGAGCGACGGTATGATCTTTTGACCGAACAGCGACGATATGAAACAGCTACGGGCATTCAGTGATGTCGCCATGTTAGAACTGATCTTCCTAGCAAGATCCATCGCAACCAGTGCTTTCGATACAACTAAAATTGTAGCAAAAATTACTTTTAAGAGCGTATATATTATTTTCAGCACAGGGACTATTACGATCAATTTTATGATATCTAAATAGATTGTCCTGCCAAGTTTCATTGCAGTCGATCTGAGATTTATGGTACTGTTATCAGTACCTCAGTTTGATAACTTGCGTTGCTTAACTCTTCGGCCCCTTCCCCACACCTACAAATTCAAAAATTGGGCGGGTGATAAGCAGGCTCAGTAACCGTTACTTGCGGCTACTACTCATTAGTTAGTTCGCCACACGAATCGAGTATCTTGAATGACTTGAAATAAGATTTTTACTAGGACCAGAACATGGCAGCCGGAGGGGTACCCAGTCTTAAACGGTTGACCAAGCAGTAATAATAATAATAATAATAATAATAATAATAATAATAATAATAATAATAATAATAATAATAATAATAATAATAATAATAATACCGAGCTCGATAGCTGCAGTCGCTTAAGTGCGGACAGTATCCAGTATTCGGGAGATAGTAAGTTCGAACCCCACTGTCGGCAGCCCTGAAAATGGTTTTCTGTGGTTTCCCATTTCCACACCAGGCAAATGCTGGGGCTGTACCTTAATTAAGGCCACAGCCGCTTCCTTCCCACTCCTAGCCCTTTCCTGTCCCATCGTCGCCATAAGACCTATCTGTGTCGGTGCGACGTAAAGCAAGTAGCAAAATAATAATAATAATAATAATAATAATAATAATAATAATAATAATAATAATACAGTTATTTGCTTTACGTCCCACTAACTACTTATACTGTTTTCGGAGACGCCGAGGTGCCGGAATTTAGTCCCGCGGGAGTTATTTCAGGTGCCAGTAAAATTATCGACACGAGCCTGACATATTTGAGCATCTTGAAATACCACCGGACTGAACAAGAATCGAACCTGTCAAGTTGGGGTCAGAAGGCCTCAACCGTCTGAGCTAGTCAGCCCGGCTGACTTAGTTATAACTTGATCATGGGTGCACACTAATGTGGAAAGGTGGCGTTAAAAGAAAGGAAACTGGATACGTATAAAGTAAATGTTTATGCGTAAAAGTCTTACAAAGATACTGTATGTTAAGTTCGATCATTGGTGGAACTAAGAAAATGGGTGTACGCTGAGAGAACTTTGAACTATTACTCTTTTCACTTCAGAAAAAGAAAGAAATGGAGTATGGCTTTTGTGCCGGGAGTGTCCGAGGACATGTTCGGCTTGCCAGATGCAGGTCTTTTGATTTGACTCCCGTAGGTGACATGCGCGTCGGGATGAGGATGAAATGATGATTAGGACGACACATACACCCAGCCCCCGTGCCAGGGAAATTTACCAATGATGGTTAAAATTCCCGACGCTGCCGGGAATCGAACCCGGGACGCTGTGACCAAAGGCCAGCACACTAACCATTTAGCCATGGAGCTGGACTTCACTTCAGAAACTACTTAGAATAAGGCCTTCAGTCCAAGTATTCACTGCTTCTGCAACGTACTGCGTTAGGGATACATCGAAGTTGTCAGTACTTCATTACATAGGAAATGAATTACGATTTTTTTGGGTATATTATTAACATTAAAGCGTGTATTGCCAGAATAACAAAGCCATGCAAATATGTTTTATTTAAATTAATATGTGAAATACATAATTGTAACAATGTAAATATTAACACAATATACGCACCATTTATATTCTCTGTTGCTTTGTCCTGGTAATGTAAGCTGTTTTATACACTTTTCACTTTAAATATGTCATCATCTAGAGCATTAGTGAGCAATGAGGAAGCCTCGCTCCTTGAACTAACGGCATAAGAGCACTTGACTTTTAATAGTTAGTGCTGTAAATACTAGATAGCGATATGTGGAGTCAATGTGCAAGCATAGCCACAGCATTGCCCCTGGGTGAGTATATTCTTTTTACGCAATGCAATGTCCGATTCGTTGGCTGAATGGTCAGCGTTCTGGCCTTCGGTTCAGAGGGTCCCGGGTTCGATTCCCGGCCGGGTCGGGGATTTTAACCTTAATTGGTTAATTCCAATGGCCCGGGGGCTGGGTGTTTGTGCTGTCCCCAACATCCCTGCAACTCACACACCACACACAACACTATCTTCCACCATAAAAACACGCAGTTACCTACAAATGGCAGATGCCGCCCACCCTCATCGGAGGGTCTGCCTTACAAGGGCTGCACTCGGCTAGAAATAGCCACACGAAATTATTATTATTAACACAATGCAATCGTACAGTTCGTTCTTCGGTATTTGTGAGAGTCTTCAAGATCAGCGTTGAATCGCTGAGGCTAAAAGCTCTCAGGGAATCCATCGAGATTTTTAGATATCTCGTCGGTATAAGATAAACTGGATTCAAGTGCGAATCATACTTATATTTACATTTTGTAGGAATTATTTCTCAAGTTGTTCTTAATACTTTTTAACTGATTTTGTAGATTTTAACTTCACTGAATGTGTTTTAAAATATCGTTTTAAATTGTAGACCCAATTTCACAATCTTTTTATTTTTATTTTTCGAATTCACTGTATTGTGTATTCTTTGTCTTCTGGCAGCCTCTAGGTGGAGGAAGTATTTAAAATTTAAAAAAGTAAAAATGCCATATTCCTAAACACGCTTTTATGTTGGCGTACTGTATTTCCATAAATTCAGGTAGTAGTCAAAGGAGTATTTAATTATCACGTATTTCCTACGTATAACCTAACTAGCAAGATACCCGTGCTTCGCTACGGTATTATACTGAAATTTATAATTGAATGCTTATTGTTTCATATATAATCCGCCGAAATTCGCGATCTGACTGGTTATCTGAGAGAATCCGTCAAAATTCGCGATCTGACTCGTTTTCTAATAGATTACGGCAAGTTCCCTCCCATTTTACAATCTTTCTTTCCAGCAATCGATTTCGTATTTCCCGGGCTAGGTCCAGGTATTCCACCCGGTCAGTTGGATCCCTAAATCTTTGCCATCTTTTCCTATAAGAATTTTTAATATGGATCAAATCCTTGAGGAGATCCGTCGTGGTGTCCTCTTGGGTGCCTTGGCGGTACTGAACCCGCGGCTGGACTGCATTCTTAGTCATTATCCGTCCAGGACCCGTTTCCAGCGCGGTCTGCACATTTGACGACGGTCCAGAACATTATTATTATTATTATTATTATTATTATTATTATTATTATTATTATTATTATTAGAGATGTTCTGGACCCCACAGCAAGATGCAAGACCACTACTTGGCGGTAAATTACATCTGCTGCCACTGTCATTGTTGTGACCAGCACCATTGTCGCGCGTAGCCAAGTGTGCGGGATTTCTGGTGATACGAATGACATATTCCGTGCATTAAGACCTTATTATAAAGGTGAACAATTGGACGGTCAATCTCATTCCTGTCGTTTGTTTCAAAGGTGTTTAAATTTTTATTTATATGCCATGAGAATGTACTGTAATCTAAGAACGTTCTCCGTAGAATAAGATGGCTCTTGAAAACGAACCCAGGAAAGATAAAAAATGATCGGTTTATGATCAGTATAAGTACATCAGAAATCTACAGCCTGTTTCCAGTCATTCGACAGGGTCAGGAATGGAATGAATAAAGCCCCCATCTGGCAGCGGCAATAGGAACTGTGCCGGTTGCCGAACCCTGTCGCACTCCTCTGGGGCAATGGATAATGAATGATAAATGAAATGAAATGATATTGGACAGTGTTGCTGGAATGAATGATGACAGGGAAAACCGGAGTATCCGGAGAAAACCCTGTCCCGCCTCCGTTTTGTCCAACACGAATGTCTCATGGAGTGACCGGGATTTGAACCACATAACCCAGCTGTGAGAGGCAGGCGCGCTGCCACCTGAGCAACGGAGGCTCCTTATAAGTACATTATGAACAGTAAAATCAACTATTCTCACCCCCTTTTACACCCCCACCGCCGTTAAGTTTATTTACTCCCCCCCCCCCACAAAAATAACAGAAAGGCATGTTTCTTTATGTTTAAAGGGGATTCCAATTACCAATGTTCACGTCTCTGTTACCTTCAGTTTTGAGATATAAGTTTCCCCATAAAAAATAATTCACTTTTTTCACTTCCTTTCACACTCCTACCCCCCCCCCCCCTAAAGAAAACGCGTTTTCTTTGTTTTTAAAGGAGATCCAAATACCAATTTTCACGTCTGTAACAACTTTAGTTTTTATTAGACGTAAGTATTCTCATACAATTAAGTCAATTAATTTTTCAATTCATTCACCCCCCCCCCCTTCATTGATTTTTCGAGAATACGTGTTTCTTTACTTTAAAGCAGAATCCAAATATCAAATTTCACGTTTGTAACATCTTCATTTTTGAGATATCAGTAGCTTAATTAAAATAATGGCATTCAACCCTTATTCACCCTTTTACACCCCTCCTATTGGGATTTTCCGAAAACAAAAAATACATGTTTCTTTATTTTTAAAGGAGATATTGAATACCATTTTTTACATCTGTAAACTTTTCAAGTTTTAAGATGTAGACACACTCATTTTAAAAATTCACCCCCCATTTCACCCCCCCATATTTGGATTTTCCAAAAACGAAAAAATACCTGTTTCTTTATTTTTAAAGTAGATGGCAAATACCAATTTTCAGGTCTGTAATATATTCAGTTTCTGAGATATAAGTATCCTCATTAAATGCATTCAACCCATTTTTCACCCCTTTCCACCTTTCCTATTGGGATTTTCCGAAAACAAAAAAATACGTGTTTCTTTATTTTTAATGAAGATTCCAAATACCAATTTTTACATCTGTAAACTTTCAAAGTTTTAAGATATAGATACACTGATTTTAAAATTTCACCCCCCTTTTCACACTCCCATTAATTGGATTTTCCAAAAACAAAAAAATTCGTGTTTCTTTATTTTTAAAAGAGATCAAAAGCACCAATTTTCAGGTCTGTAATACCTTCAGTTTCTGAGATATAAGTACCGGTATCCTGATTAAAGGCATTCAACCCCTTTTTTTACCCTTTATCACCCCTCCTATTGGGATTTTCTGAAAACAAAAAAATACGTATTTCCTTATTTTTAAAGAAGATTCTAAATACCAATTTTTACATTTGTAAACTTTTAAAGTTTTGAGATATAGATTCACTCATTTTAAATTTTCACCCCCCTTTTCACCCCCTTAGCGACGGAATATCCAAAAATCCTCCCTTAGCGAGCACCTACATCTTAATATGAATGTATCCCCAAAATTTCATTTCATTATGTCCAGTAGTTTTGGCTCGGCGATGATGAATCAGTCAGTCAGTCAGTCAGTCAGTCAGGACAAGCTATTTTATATATATAGACTAGCAAGATACCCGTGCTTCGCTACGGTATTATACTGAAATTTATAACTGAATGCTTATTGTTTTAGATATATAATCCGCCGAAATTCGCGGTCTGACTCGTTTTCTGCGAGAACCCACCAAAATTCCCGATCTGACTCGTTTTCTATTAGATTACGGCATGTTTCCTCCCATTTTTCAATCTTCTTTTCCAACAATCGATTTCGTACTTCCCGGGCTAGGCTCAGGTATTCCTCCCGGTCAGTTGGGTCCGTAAATCTTTGCCATCTTTTCCTATAATCATTTTTAACATGGATAAAATCCTTCAGGAGATCCGGCGTGGTGTCATATTGGGTGCTTAGAAGGCACTGAACCCGCGGCCGGACTGCATTCTTAGTCATTACCCGTCCAGGAGCCGTTTCCAGCGCGGTCCGCAAATTTGAAGACGGTCCGGAACATTATTATTATTATTATTATTATTATTATTATTATTATTATTATTATTATTATTATTATTATTATTATTATGTGTTGCTGGAATGGATGATGACAGGAAAACCGGAGTATCCGGAGAAAAACCTGTACCGCCTCCGTTTTGTCCAGCACGAATATCACATGTAGTGAACGGGATTTGAACCACGGAACCCAGCTGTGAGAGGCCGGCGCGCCGCCGAGGATCCTTATAAGTACATTAAGAACAGTAAAATCAATTGGTCACACCTCCTTCTACACCCCACCGCCGTTAAGTTTATTTAAAGGCACCCCACCCCCACAAAAAAAATAATTAAAAGAAGGCTTGTTTCTTATGTTTAAAGAAGATTTCAAACACCAATGTTCACGTCTATTACCTTCAGTTTTGAGATATAAGTATCCCCATAAAAATTATTTACTTTTCTCACTTCATTTCACACTACTTCCCCCCCCCCCCTAAGTGAATTTTCCCGCAAAAAAAACTTGTTTCTTTAATAGTAAAGGATCTTCTAAATACCAATTATCACGACTCTAACTTCTTCAGTTTTTGATTTATGTGTCCTCATGAAAGGAATTCAACTCCTTTACACTCCCGCCCTCCAAGATGGTTTCCCCCCAAAAACGCGTTTTTCTTTGTTTTTAAAGGAGATCCAAATACGAATTTTCACGTCTGTAACAACTTTAGTTTTTATTAGATGTATGTATTCTCATTCAATTAATTCAATTAATTTTTCAATTCTTTCACCTCCCCCCCCCTTCATTGGATTTTCAGAGAATACGTGTTTCTTTATTTTTAAAGCAGATTGCAAATATCAAATTTCACGTCTGTAACATCTTCATTTTTGAGATATCAATAGCCTAATTAAAATAATTCAACACCATTTTCAGTCACTTTTAACCCCCCCCCCCTCTACCCAAGTGGTATTTCCGAAATCTAAAAATACACGTTTCTTTATGTTTAATAGAGATAAAAAAATACCATTTTTCACTTCTGTAACATGTTAAGTTTTTTGAGATAAACTGTAAAAATTCTCATTTTAAAATTTCACCCCTTTTTTGAGTTCCCCTTAAGTGGAGTTTCCAAACACAAATCACCTATATTTCTTTAGATTTACAGGAGATTACAAACACCCACTTTTTACGTCTGTAACATTTTACGTTTCCAAGATATTCTGTAGATATAGTCTTTCAAAAATTTGTCACTCCTGTTTAACCGCCATTAATTGGATTTTCCAAAACTAAAAAATACGTGTTTTTTATTTTTAAAGGAGATCCCATATAAAAATTTTCAGTTCTGTAATATCTTTAGTTTCTGAGATATATGTATCCTCATTCAAGGCATTCAACCCATTTTTCACCCTTTTACACCCCTCCTATTGGGATTTACAGGAAAAAAAATACGTTTTCCTTTATTTTTAGAGGAGATTCTAACTACCAACTTTTACATCTGTAAATTTTAAAGTTTTAAGATGTATACACACTCATTTTAAAAAATTTACACTCCCCCCTTTTTACCCCCCCAATATTTGGATTTTTCAAAAACGAAATAATACGTGTGTTTATTTATTTTTAAAGGAGATTCTAAATACCAATTTTCACATATATAACCTTTAAAAATTTTGAGATAGATACACTCATTTTAAAATATTACTCCCTTTTCACCCCCCCCCCCAAATTGGATTTTCCAGAAACAAAAAATACGTGTTTCTTTATTTTTAACGGAGATCTCAAACACCAATTTTCAGGTCTGTAATATCTTCAGTTTCTGATATATAAGTAGCCTCATTGAAGGCATTCAACCACTTTTTAGCCCCTTTTCACTCCTCCTATTGCAATTTTCCGAAAACAAAAAAATACGTGTTCCTTTATTTTTAATGAACGTTCTAAATACCAATTTTTACATCTGCAAACTTTAAAAGTTTGGAGATATAGATTCACTCATTTTAAAAATTCACCCCCTTTTCACCCTCCCATTAATTGGATTTTCCAAAAACAAAAAAATACGTGTTTCTTTATTTTTAAAAGAGATCAAAAGTACCAATTTTCAGGTCTGTAATATCTTCAGTTTCTGAGATATAGGTACCGGTATCCTGATTAAAGGCATTCAACCCATTTTTCCCCATTTTCACCCTTTGTCACCCCTCCTATTGGGATTTACTGAAAACAAAAAAATACGTGTTTCCTTATTTTTAAAGAAGATTCTAAATACCAATTTTTACATCTGTAAACTTTTAAAGTTTTGAGATATAGAGCAACTCATTTTAAAATTTCACCCCCGTTTTCACCCCCTTAGCGAAGGAATATCCAAAAATCCTCTCTTAGCGAGCACCTACGTCTTAATATGAATATATCCCCAAAATTTCATCTCTTTATGTCCAGTGGTTTTGGCTCGGCGATGATGAATCAGTCAGTCAGTCAGTCAGTCAGGACAAGTTATCTATATATATAAAGTAGCTTGTCCTGACTGACTGACTGACTGACTGACTGACTGATTCATCATCGCCGAGCCAAAACTACTGGACATAAAGAAATGAAATTTTGGAGATATATTCATATTAAGATGTAGGTGCTCGCTAAGAGAGGATTTTTGGATATTCCGTCGCTAAGGGGGTGAAAAGGGGGGTGAAATTTTAAAATGAGTGTGTCTATATCTCAAAACTTTAAAAGTTTACGTATGTGAAAATTGGTATTTAGAATCTTCTTTAAAAATAAGGAAACACGTATTTTTTTGTTTTGAGACAATCCCAATAGGAGGGACACAAAAGGGGTGAAAAAGGGGTTGAATGCCTTTAATCGGGATACCGGTACTTATATCTCAGAAACTGAAGATATTAGAGACATGAAAATTGGTACTTTTGATCTCTTTTAAAAATAAAGAAACACGTATTTTTTTGTTTCGGGGAAATCCAATTAATGGGAGGGTGAAAAGGGGGGTGAATTTTTAAAATGGGTGCATCTATATCTCAAAACTCTTAAAGTTTACAGATGTAAAAATTGGTACTTAGAATCTTCATTAAAAACAAAGAAACACGTATCTTTTTGTTTTCGGAAAATCCAAACAGGAGGGGTGAAAAGGGGTGAAAACGTGGTTGAATGACTTTCATGAGGATACTTATATCTCAGAAACTGAAGATATTACAGACCTGAATATTGGTGTTTAGGATCTCCTTTAAAAAAAAATACATATTTTTTGTTTTTGGATAATCCAATTAATGGGGGGTGTGAAAAGGGGGTGAATTTTAAAATGAGTCTATCTATATCTCAAAACTTTTAAAGTTTAAAGATGTAAAAAATGGCATTTAGAATCTCCTTTAAAAATAAAGAAACACGTATTTTTTTGTTTTCGGAAAATCCCAATTCGAAGGGTGGAAAAGGGTGAAAAAGCGGTATTGAAATGCCTTTAATGAGGCTACTTATATTTCAGAACCTGAAGATATTACAGACCTGAAAATTGGTATTTGGGATTTACTTTAAAATAAAGAAACAGGTATTTCTTTGATTTTGGAAAATCCAAATAATGGAGGGTGAAAAGGGGGGTGAACTTTTAAAATGAGTGTGTCTACATCTTAAAACTTTAAAAGTTTACAGATGTAAAAAAATGGTATTTAGAATCTTCTTTAAAAGTACAAGAACACGTATATTTTGCTTTCTTTAAATCCAATAGGAGGGGGTGTAAATGGGTGAATAATGGGATGAATGCCTTTTTGAGGATACATATATCTCAGAAACTGAAAATATTACGGAACTGAAAATTTGTATGTGGGAGCTCCTTTAAAAATAAGGAAACACGTATTTTTGTTTTGGGAAAATCCAATTAATGGGGGTTAAACAGGAGTGACAAACTGGGGTGAATTTTTTGAAAGACTATATCTACAGAATATCTGAGAAACGTAAAATGTTATAGACGTAAAAAGTGGGTATTTGGAATCTCCTGTAAATGTAAAGAAAGATAGGTGATTTGTTTTCGGAAACTCCACGTAAGGGGGAAATAAAAAGGGGTGAAATTTTAAAAAGCGAATTTCTACAGTATATCTCAAAAAACTTAACATGTTACAGAAGTGAAAAATGGTATTTTTATCTCTATTAAAAATAAAGAAACGTGTATTTTCAGCCTTCGGAAATACCACTTGGGTGGAAGGGGGGGGGGGTAAAAGTGACTGAAAATGGTGTTGAATTCTTTTAATTAGGCTACTGATATCTCAAAAATGAAGATATTACAGACGTGAAATCTGCTTTGGAATCTGCTTTAAAAGTAAAGAAACACGTATTCTCGGAAAATCCAATGAAGGGGGGGGTGGGGGGGTGAAAGAATTGAAAAATTAATTGAATTAATTGTATGAGAATACATACATCTAATAGAAACTAAAGTTGTTACGGACGTGAAAATTGGTATTTGAATCTCCTTAAACAAAGAAAAACGCGTTTGGGGGGCGGGAGTGAAAAGGAGTGAATTCCTTTCATGAAGACACATAAATCAAAAACTGAAGAAGTTAGAGTCGTGATAATTACTATTTAGAAGATCCTTTACTATTAAGGAAACAAGTATATTTTGCCGGAAAATTCACTTACGGGGGGGGGGGGGGAGGGGAGTGTGAAAGGAAGTGAAAATAAAGTGAATTATTTTTATGGGGATACTTATATCTCAAAACTGAATGTAACAGATGTGAACATTGGTGTTTGGAATATCTTTTAAACATAAAGAAACACGTCTTCTATTTTGGGGGGGGGGGGGGGGGGTTGTAAATAAACTTAACGGCGGTGGGGTGTAAAAGGAGGTGAGATCAATTGATTTTACTGTTCATAATGTACTTAAGGAGCCTCCGTTGCTCAGGCAGCAGCGCGCGGCCTCTCGCAGCTGGGTTCCGTGGTTCAAATCCCGGTCACTCCATGTGACATTCGTGCTGGACAAAACGGAGGCGGGACAGGTTTTTCTCCGGATACTTCGATATTTTCTCTCTCATCATTCATTCCAGCAACACTGTCCAATATTTCATTTCATTTGTCATTCAACGATTATTGCCCCAGAGGTGTGCTTCGGCAGCCGGCACAATTCTTATTGTCGCTACTAGATGGGGCTTTATTCATTCCATTCCTGACCCTGTCGAATGACTGGAAACAGGCTATATAGTTTCGATGTACTTATTCTGATCATAAACCGATCATTTTTAATCTTTCCTGGGCTGGTTTTCAACAAGCCATCTTTTCCTTCGGAGAACGTTCTTAGATTACAGTAGATCCTCCTGGCATGTAAATAAAAATTTAAACACATTTGAAATAAACGATAGGAATGAGATGGACCGTCAAATTGTTCACCTCTATAATAAGGTCAACAATGCACGGAAGTATGTCATTGGTATCGCCAGAAATCCCGCACACTTGCCTACGCGCGACGATGGTGCTGGTCACATTGTAACAATGACACTGGCAGCAGATGTAATTTACCGCCAAGTAGCGATCTTGCAGCTTGCTGTGGGGTTCAGAACATCTTTTAATAATAATAATAATAATAATAATAATAATAATAATAATAATAATAATAATAATAATAATAATAATAATAATAATGTTCTGGACCGTTGTCAAATGTGCGGACCCCCCCTGGAAAATGGTCCTGGACGGGTAATGACTAAGAATGCAGTCCGGCCGCGGGTTCAGTACCGCCAAGGCACCTAAGACGACACCACGCCGGATCTCCTGAAGGATTTGATCCATATTAAAAACGCTTATAGAAAAGATGGCAAAGATTTAGGGACCCAACTGACGGGGGGTGGAATATCTGGACCTAGCCCGGGAAGTACGAAATCGATTGCTGGAAAGAAAGATTGAAAAATGTGAGGAAACATACCGTAATCTATTAGAAAACGAGTCAGATCGCGAATTTTGGCGGATTCTCGCAGAAAACGAGTCAGATCGCGAATTTCGGCGGATTATATATCTAAAACAATTAGCATTCAATTATAAATTTCAGTATAATACCGTAGCGAAGCACGGGTATCTTGCTAGTTTTATATATATAGAGTAGCAAGATACCCGTGCTTCGCTACGGTATTATACTGAAATTTATAATTGAATGCTTATTGTTTTAGATATATAATCCGCCGAAATTCGCGATCTGACTCGTTTTCTGCGAGAATCCACCAAAATTCCCGATCTGACTCGTTTTCTCTTATTTTACGGCACGTTTCCTCCCATTTTTCAATCTTCCATTCCAGCAATCGAGTTCGTACTTCCCGGGCTAGGCTCAGGTATTCTTCCCGGTCAGTTGTGTACGTAAATCTTTGCCATCTTTTCCTATAATCATTTTTAATATGGATAAAATCCTTCAGGAGATCCGGCGTGGTGTTATATTGGGTGCTTAGAAGGCACTGAACCGGCGGCCGGACTGCATTCTTAGTCATTACCCGTCCAGTAGCCGTTTCCAGCGCGGTCCGCAAATTTGATGACGGTCCGGAACATTATTATTATTATTATTATTATTATTATTATTATTGTTATTATGTGTTGCTGGAATGGCTGATGACAGGGAAAACCGGAGTATCCGGAGAAAAACCTGTCCCGCCTCCGTTTTGTCCAGCACGAATGTCACATGGAGTGACCGGGATTTGAACCACGGAACCGAGTTGTGAGAGGCGGGCGCGCTGCTGCCTGAGGATCCTTATAAGTACATTAATAACAGTAAAATCAATTGGTCTCACCTCCTTCTACACCCTACCGCCGTTAAGTTTATTTACCACCCCCCCCAAAAAAAAATATTAAAAGAAGGCTTGTTTCTATATGTTTAAGGGAGATTCCAAACACCAATGTTCACGTCTATTACCTTCAGTTTTGAGATATAAGTATCCCCATAAAAATAATTTACTTTCTGCACTTCATTTCACACTACTCCCCTCCCCCCCCTCTAAGTGAATTTTCACGCAAAAAAATACTTGTTTCTTTAATAGTAAAGGATCCTCTAAATAGCAATTATCACGACTCTAACTTCTTCAGTTTTTGATTTGTGTGTCCTCAAGAAAGGAATTCAACTCCTTTACACTCCCGCCCTCCAAGGTGGTTTCCTCCCAAAACGCGTTTTTCTTTGTTTTTAAAGGAGATCCAAATACGAATTTTCACGTCTGTAACAACTTTACTTTTTATTAGATGTATGTATTCTCATACAATTAAGTCAATTAATTTTTCAATTCTTTCAAACCCCCCCCCCCAACATTTCATTGGATTTTCTGAGAATAAGTGTTTCTTTTTCTTTTAAAGCAGATTGCAAATATCAAATTTCACGTCTGTAACATCTTCATTTTTGAGATATCAGTAGCCTAATTAAAAGAATTCAACACCATTTTCAGTCAATTTAACCCCCCCTCCACTCAAGTGGTATTTCCGAAAACTAAAAATACACGTTTCTTTATGTTTAATAGAGATAAAAAATACCATTTTTCACTTCTGTAACATGTTCAGTTTTTTTAGATATACTGTAAAAATTCTCATTTTAAAATTTCACCCCTTTTGAGTTCCCCTTAAGTGGAGTTTCCAAAAACAAATCACCTCTGTTTCTTTACATTTACAGGAGATTCCAAACACCCACTTTTTACGTCTGTAACATTTTACGTTTCCAAGATAATCTGTAGATATAGTCTTTCAAAAAATTCACCCCAATTTGTCACTCCTGTTTAACCGCCATTAGTTGGATTTTCCAAAAACTAAAAAACGCGTTTCTTTATTTTTAAAGGAGATCCCATATCAAAATTTTTAGTTCTGTAATATCCTTCGTTTCTGAGATATATGTATTCTCATTAAAGGCATTCAACCCATTTTTCACCCTTTTACACCCCTCCTATTAGGATTTACAGGAAACAAAAAAATACGTGCTCCTTTATTTTTAGAGGAGATTCTAACTACCAATTTTTACATCTGTAAATTTTAAAGTTTTAAGTTGTAGACACACTCATTTTAAAAATTCACCCCCCTTTTCACTCCCCCATTATTTGGATTTTCAAAAAACGAAAAAATACGTGTTTCTTTACCTTTAAAGTAGATCCAAAATACAAATGTTCAGGTCTGTAATATCTGCAGGTTCTGAAATATAAGTAGCCTCAATAAAGGCATTCAACCCATTATTCACCCTTTTCCACCCTTCCTTTTGGGATTTTCCGAAAACAAAATAATATGTGTTTCTTTATTATTAAAGGAGATTCTAAATACCAATTTTTACATCTATAAACTTTAAAAGTTTTGAGATATAGATACACTCATTTTAAAAAATCACCCTCTTTTCACCCCCCCCATTAATTGGATTTTCCACAAACAAAAAATACGTGTTTCTTTATTTTGAAAGAAGATCCCAAACACCAATTTTCAGGTCTGTAATATCTTCAGGTTCTGAAATATAAGTACTGACTCATGAAATGCATTCGACCCATTTTTCAACCTTTTCCACCCTTCCTATTAGGATTTTCCGAAAACAAAATATACGTGTTTCTTTATTTTTAAAGGAGATTCTAAATACCAATTTTCACATCTATAACCTTTAAAAGTTTTGAGATATAGATACACACATTTTAAAATATTACCCCCCTTTTCACCCCCCTTAATTGGATTTTCCACAAACAAAAAAATTCGTGTTTCTTTATTTTTAAAGGAGATCCCAAACACCAATTTTCAGGTTTGTAATATCTTCAGTTTCTGAGATATAAGTAGCCTCATTAAAGGTATTCAACCCTTTTTTCACCCTTTTCACTCCTCCTATTGCGATGTTCCGAAAACAAAAAAATACGTGTTTCTTTATTTTTAATGAAGATTCTAAATACCAATTTTTACATCTGCAAACTTTAAAAGTTTGGAGATATAGATACACTAATTTTAAAATTTCACCCCCTTTTCACCATCGCATTAATTGGATTTTCCAAAAACAAAGAAATACGTGTTTCTTTATTTTTAAAGGAGATCAAAAGTACCAATTTTCAGGTCTGTAATATCTTCAGTTTCTGAGATATAAGTACCGGTATCCTGATTAAAGGCATTCAACCCATTTTTCCCCATTTTCACCCTTTTTCACCCCTCCTATTGGAATTTTCTGAAAACAAAAAAATACGTGTTTCCTTATTTTTAAAGAAGATTCTAAATACCAATTTTTACATCTGTAGACTTTTAAAGTTTTGAAATATAGAGCAACTCATTTTAAAATTTCACCCCCGTTTTCACCCCCTTAGCGAAGGAATATCCAAAAATCCTCTCTTAGCGAGCACCTACATCTTAATATGAATATATCCCCAAAATTTCATCTCTTTATGTCCAGTGGTTTTGGCTCGGCGATGATGAATCAGTCAGTCAGTCAGTCAGTCAGTCAGGACAAGTTATTTTATATATATAGATGAAATTAAAATAATTAAACATTTCCTGAGCACATGGCGTTTGTATACACAAAATAACTCATTTCGCACAAAATAAATTATTTTGTTTCCTCGCCATATTCTAATGCACTGAATAGAACGAGACGTTAGGCACAATAGAACCGCTAAAAGTTTAAATCTGTTTTGATACGGTACGTGTCCCTTCATTAGCTGTAACTACAGGCCGCTTCCGTCAAAGCGCATACATACAATGCTTCTTTACCTGCCTGAGGTGGAGCGCAGCTCATTGAGCCGAATCGAACCCGCCTTTGATGTAGGGTATCGTCAGTTCTTAATGCGTTTGATTATCTAACAAGGAGTCTATGACCTCTGAGTTGGGTCCCTAATAATAATAATAATAATAATAATAATAATAATAATAATAATAATAATAATAATAATAATACCGGGCGAGTTGGCCGTGCGCGTAGAGGCGCGCGGCTGTGAGCTTGCATCCGGGAGATAGTAGGTTCGAATCCCACTATCGGCAGCCCTGAAGATGGTTTTCCGTGGTTTCCCATTTTCACACCAGGCAAATGCTGGGGCTGTACCTTAATTAAGGCCACGGCCGATTCCTTCCAACTCCTAGGCCTTTCCTATCCCATCGTCGCCATAAGACCTATCTGTGTCGGTGCGACGTAAAGCCGCTAGCAAAATAATAATAATAATAATAATAATAATAATAAATACCGAGCTCGATAACTGCAGTCGCTTAAGTGCGGCCAGTATCCAGTAATCGGGAGATAGTGGGTTCGAGTCCCACTGTCGGCAGCCTTGAAGATGGTTTTCCGTGGTTTCCCATTTTCACACCAGGCAAATTCCGGGGCTGTACCATAATTAAGGCCACGGCCGCTTCCTTCCAACTCCTAGGCCTTTCCTATACCATCGTCGCCATAAGACCTATCTGTGTCAGTGCGACGTAAAGCAAATAGAAAAAAAATAATATAACAAGAAAGTAGCCCACGGCATCACTATACCACTGTATGGGAGTTTAGAACATTTAACCTGCTGCTGCTGCTGATGATGATGATGATGAATGTTGTTTAAAGGGGCCTAACAACTAGGTCATCGGCCTTTACCTACAGAGCATACCACTTAGTGAGTTCTGCCAATAGATATTACACGAGGACAAATAAGACATTAAATTACTTCAACACATTTTATCAATAGAAAAAGCACTGTTTACTTGTGACGGCCTGGTCAGTTACCACAATTTTCATTCCACGGTACATGTATGCGCATACGTGACATATGATCGGAGTAACGAGCTGTGATGGCATTAAAGTCAGGGCTGATATAATTGCCGGTGTAGTTAGAGGAAATTTCACAGGTAGAAAGTACAGTACAGTGTATTTTTCTGACATGTGCTTCCTGAGCTTATGGTACACGAAATGTGACGTGATTTTGGAGCTCCACCTCATTTAAATTTAACAACAATGCGCGGAATTAGATGTACATTTGGAGAAAATAGAATTCTTCTAGTTGGGTCAGTCCCGTGGGTAAAAGGTCGCGAGATCTGACCACATTGTAGGCCTATTATTTATTATGGGGTACCGTAAGATCATTTTATTGATGATTATTTTTTTTTTTTTGTTTAAAGGGGCCTAAAGGACACCTTATGTAATTACTCTACTGGAATATTAGAAACCATCCTCAAGATGTAATTTCTCGATTTCAGACTCCTGCTGCAAGTTTAGTGCAGTTTTAGCGCGTCCAACGTCTATCTGTGCCAACGCCTATTTGTGCAGTTGTACTTTATGCTTTGTTATGGACTGAGGCCACATTAGGCTAAACAATTTTGGTTTGTTCTGTTTGGTTCATTCATTTTGGAGAAGAATAACTTGAAGGATATTTCAACTATGACAAAAGCTGGTGAGATAACTATTCCTTGTTCTAAAATTCGAATTATTTTCCTAGTGTTGAAAACAAGCATTTCTCCTAGCTGGAAATTTGTAACGTATATAGGGCTGGATGTGACTCATTTGACGTTCACTTCCTTTCCAGAATCTCTTAATTGGGGAAGTATAGTGAGAGCTCCTATCGTAGATAGGTATTCTCTGCTATCCCGGGAACAAAATTCCATGTCTTTACTTCTCGTGTGAATTCCTACATTCATATCCGCGGACGATAGTGCACTATTCAACAAACGTACTACCATATATATACGGTCGAGTATTCAAGCAACAGATTTTTTTATTTGCATTGCGTTATTCTAGCATGTGGAATATAATAATAATAATAATAATAATAATAATAATAATAATAATAATAATAATAATAATAATAATAATAATAATAATAATAATCAACGGCTGAGTGGCTCAGACTGTTGAGGCGCAAGCCTTCTGAACCCAACTTCGCAGGTTTGATCCTGGTTCAGTGCAATGGTACTTGAAGGTACTCAAATACGTCAGCCTTGTGTTCCATTAACTGTTTTTATGAATTTCGGAGACGTCGTGGTGCCGGAATTTTTTCTTGCAGAAGTTACTTTAACCGGCACTGTAGTGACGTATTTGACTGACAGTAAGTCAGAATCTAACACGCTCACTTGGGCTCAAACGACCAGCACTTTCATGGTCTGAGTCACTCAACCCTGTGGTGGAACACCGGGGATTCAGCTGAAGTAGAAATAATAATAATAATAATAATAATAATAATAATAATAATAATAATAATAATAATGTAATTTGCTTTACGTCCCACTAACTACTTTTTAAGGTCTTCGGAGACGCCGAGGTGCCGGAATTTTGTCCCGTAGGAGTTCTTTAACGTGCCAGTAAATCTACCAACACGGGGCTGTCGTATTTGAGCACCTCAGAAGTAGAAAAAGATGTATTTTTTTCTCAAGGACTGGTCATTGTATGTATGTTGGGTATTCAGCCCGAAGGCTGGTTTTATTCTCCACAGTTCCACCAACAGCTGTCATAATTACCTTAGGCATCACTGAAGAGGCATACTAGGGAAATGAGGAGTGAGGTAGTTTATCGTTGCTTTTCTCACCGGGCCAGAAGAATTGTCTCAGTGTATTAACCATTTGAGGGTGCGGATCAAAATGAAGTTGACAAGTTTTATGAAGCATTGAGTAACATCCTAGTCAGGGTGAACAGCAAGGATAGGATAGTGCTAATGGGCGATTTCAATGCGAGAGTTGGAAATAGAACTGAAGGACAGGAAAGGGATATTAATAAATGTTGGGTAGATATGGAGGCTAATACGAATGGGAAGAGTTTGCTGGACTTCTGTGCTAGTATGGGTTTAGCAGTTACGAATACATTCTTCAAGTATAAGGCTGTTCACCGCTACACCAGGGAGGGTAGGGTACCGGATCCATAATAGACTAATCTTATCCGACTACAAATTCAGGAAATCCGTTAGGAATGTGCGGGTTTTTCGGAGATTTTTCGATGATACAGACCATTATCTGATGTGTAGTGAACTAAGTATCTCTAGGCCTAGGATAGAGAAAGTGAAATCTGTCTGCAAACGAATAAGGGTAGAAAATCTCCAGGACGAGGAAATTAGACAGAAATACATGGATATGATTAGTGAGAAATTCCAAACAGTGGACGGTAAGTAGATTCAGGATATATTTGATGATGATGATGATGCTTATTGTTCAAAGGGGCCTAACATCTACGTCATCGGTGGTTCAGGATATAGAAAGGGAATGGGTGGCATACAGGGATGATGTAGTGGAAATAGTAAAGTAATGCCTAGGAACAACTGTATGCGAACATGGGAGAAAGCGGCCATCTTGGTGAAATGATGAAGTGAGAGCAGCTTGTAAACGTAAAAAGGAAGTAATATGAACTTATGGTAACACTCCTTCCCTTCTGGCCCTAGTCACCCAAAACCAATAGCCTTCTAATCTGCACAGGGGTGTGTCCCATTACGAGCCCACAGAAGTGAAGGTCGGCCAATGTTGTCGAATAGCCACCGGTGTACGTTGCTCGTCCAGCTATCACGGGAGAATTTTCCGTTGAGCCAGCATTGAACCACACTAGCTCCGTGTTTTGGCTCGCTGTGCACGGGGTGGGTACTAGCTTGAATAAGCCTAAATAGTCGGGCTGCCGGCTGCAGTACGCTGAATGTTGCGCTTTATTGAGCTATTGCTGTTAATCATCGCTACGCCGCGCCGGCAAAAACGCGTTCAGTCTTCTCTCTCATACTTGGCTTGTTCTCTCCGTCACAGCAGCTGATGGAACTAGCGCTCATATCGCTTCATTTCCACGGTCTTACTTGAACTTGTCTTCTAGTACGGAGCTGCCTCAAAACTTACCAGTCCGTCACCACGTATGAGTAGAACGATATAGTCACGAAGTCTCCCATCATCATTATCAACGTATCTGTTCAATAAGGTTCGGACTTTCTTCTTCCAATTTCCCCCTACCTGGTGGACTAGCGAGTGCGAACGGTCTCACCCACATCGCCCTGTTTTACGGCAAGATGCCCTTCCTGACGCCAACCCAATGAGGAAGAATGCATTCACTAATGCGTGCTTGGTGGTTGGTAGTGTGTTCTTTCGTCTACATATGAAAAAATGTGTATCGGGATGAATAACAACATCCAGTCTGTTGAATGTGTCCTCCGCATCGCAAACTCTGCGCCTACAAGCTCCGCAACCCGCCGTAGCAACGAAGTTTCTAGCAGCTACGAGCTGTCTTTACTGCACCTGGCACGCTCACCGATGACGTCAGCCAGCGATATATAAGGAGCTTCGTTCCGAGCCTCTCCAGGACTACCCCAATGTTCGACGACCAGTACACACCGCAAGTCAAACACGGAGGCATTCCTCTTGAAAACGTGTTTTGAACAGGTGGACAAATTGCTGGCCGTGTGGTTTCACCTCTGAACATTGCCTCATCCTGATCCCCGTAGCCACGTCGAGCCCCGAGTATAGCTATAGCATTCTGCTACTCCCTTTAGTCCTCACCAGTGCTCCGACGTCCACCTTAGCATTCTGCCATTTGTATAAATTAATGCAAGTTCCTTGCAAGTATAAACCCAGTACCAGCATTCTGCCTCTCTCTACAAATTACGCTTGTAATTTCACAGAAGATAGTTTTCGACTATCAGGACAATTTATTAGTAAAACAGACTATCTCCTCAAGATAGAACTAAGTATATATAGAACTCTCGTATTGTATAATTGTACATATGCAACAGACATTCAATTTAAGATTTAATTTAAACATTAACTGCGTGCATTCCAACAAGTTTCAAGAAGAATTCAGTTTTATTTCTTATATATACTGTATCAAATCATTGAAACAATAAACTTTATGGTGTGTCACTGTATACCAAGTTCCTTGTATACAACACAGTCCCTGACCCAGAAGAATGAACCAGTCCCAGTTAAAATCCCCGACGCTGGCCATTCTGCCAAGGAGCCGAAATAATAATGTTTGAATTTTAACATGAAATATATTCATTAATATTAATTGTATTCTTCAATCCTGCTGACGATGGCTACTCAGCACATGATTTGATAATTCCATGGGTGCCGGGCTGAGTGGCTCAGATGGTTGTGGTGCTGACCTTCTCATCTCAACTTTTCAGGTTCGATCCCGATTCATTCCGGTGGTATTTGAAGGTGCTCAAATACGTCAGCCTCGTGTCGGTAGATTTACTGGTACGTAACAGAACTCCTGCATGATTACATTTCTTCACCACGGCGTCTCAGAAACCCCTAAAAGTGGTTAGTGTGTCGTAAAACCATTATTATTATTATTATTATTATTATTATTATTATTATTATTACTTCCATGGAGTTATTAAAGCCCGTTTCAGCCCTTATATGGCAGATCCTCCGATAAGAGAGAGTGGGGCGTATGAAAACGGCGTGTTATTTTGGTGGCATATAGTGTGTAGTTATTGATGATATTTATAGAAAATTAATAATAGGAAAAGGGTGATGTATTTATGAGTTTAATGAACACTCAAAATTAATGAACACTCAATGTATCGTAGGGACAACGTACAACAACATGGATAATTATCATATAGATAACATAGATAATATTAGATGTCCTCAAAACATAAACAAAGTTCAAGAAGTTTATATGCGTATTATTAATACTCGAGTCCGCCACAAGTGTTATCTGTGGAGTGCGTGCTTCAGAAATGTTAGGGACAGCATAAGCCAAGGGAATTAACCGTTTACGATTAAAATTCCATGACTCAGCCGGGAATCAAACTCGGAGACGTGAGACCGCATAGCCTCCCCTGACAACTCAGACATGGAGCCGGACAGTAAATTGTTTAGGCACTTCAACAACGTATTTCGTGTATGGTTATGAATCTATATGAGTTTGTATAATTCCGTGAAACAATTCTTAGGGTTTGTTAATAATGTTGTTTGTCTTCTCAACATTCTAAGTGTGTACGGTCTTATGAGAGTCCACAGTTTCTGGTTATTTTGTTCAGCCCTATTTACTGAAAATACCGGAAGCCAATAACGCGGAAATGTCGCATTTACACACCCAGTTCAACTGACCTCATGTGAGGTCAAGACGGCTACCTAAACAAGAAACTACGTATTTTACGCTATGTCTCCGCTCTGAGGTTGGCTGTGTACACCAAGCATCTGGCATTTATCTGCTATTATTTTCAGCTTTTAGCACGAATATAAATATAGTATTTTTTTTTGCTATTGGCTGTACGTCGCACCTACACAGATAGGTCTTATGGCGACGATGGGACAGGAAAGGGCTAGGTCTGGGAAGGAAGCGGCCGTGGCCTTAATTAAGGTACAGCCCCAGCATTTGCCTGGTGTGAAAATGGGAAACCACGGAAAACCATCTTCAGGGCTGCCGACAGTGGGGTTCGAACCTACTATTTCCCGAATACTGGATACTGGCCGCACGTAAGCGACTGCAGCTATCGAGCTCGGTATAGTAATTTTTACTAAGCTCACTAACTAGAGAACAAGAGAACTGAATGGTCGCGCGTGTTAATGCGCTACGGCTACAGAGCCAAACCCTGCATTCGGGAGGAATGTGGGTTCGAACTCCACCGTCAGCTGTCCTGAGAGCGGTTCTCTGTGGTTTCCCGTTTTCACTTCCAGGCAAATGCCAGGGCAATTCCTGTTCATAGGCCACGGCCACAGCTGATTCCTTCCAATTCCTTACTCAGTTTCATTCATCATTCATTTCATCTTCATTAGCTCCTCAAGTGAGGTTGGCGTCAGTAAGGGCATCCGGCTCCAATATCTTCTCACTTCATCCCCAACCTCGTATCAGGAAACGGAACTAGGGTGTAGACTCACCTCCCCATGGCGTACCAGCACCGAAGGACCATAGCCTACAAAGCGACCGCTGCTCAGCCCCGAAGGCCTTCAGATTATGAGGTGTCGCGTGGTCAGCACTCCCGGATCCTCTCGGCCGTAATTCTTGGCTTTCTAGACAGGAAGGCTTGTAAATATAATATAATATAATATAATATAATATAATATAATATAATATAATATAATATAATATAATATAATATAATATAATATAATATAATATAATATAATATAATATAATATAATATAATATAATATAATATAATATAATATATTGGGTAAGGGATAGTATGCTTTATGTAATCATCAGGAGGATATTCTGGAATATCCCAAATTACAGACCGACGCAGCTGTTTTTAGTTAGCGTAGAACATTAATTTCGGTAATGTGTTCCCAAACGGGACGCTCGATTTGTAGCTTTAAAAATTCAACTGTTCATCTATTATTCATGCAGACAACGTGCTGAGAAGAATTAATGTTCTGCCTGCATGTAAAGTTGAAGCTGAGGACACGACGTGGTGGTGAGACAGCTATCATTTTCTAGCCACACTTTTCAACAAGATCGCTAGAGATTCAGCACGACAAGACACGGTTATGAAGGCTGAAAACACAACATTGCCTGTAGCTATTCTCTGTTGAGCCATGTTGAATTATTGGGTGCCCTACATAACCTCAAGACGTGCTTCTGGCACTTCAGAACTTGAAAAACTTCTTCGCGTGCTGACTTAAGATTCGTTGCCGCTCACGAAGTTTGTGATTTCCTATTCAAACACCACGTGGCTTGAATATCTGTAAGTCTACTTACTCTCACCTTCTCTCTAGAGATAAGGTGTCTGTTCTACTTGTTGTGTAACATCTGGATTACTAACTTACAGTACGTTTTCAGTATTAAAAACTTTCCATTGCGAGGAAGTGTGATAGCCGAGTAGCATTGTTACTGGCTTCTCACCAACGTGACCGGTGTTTGAATCCCGACAAAGGCATGTCTTCAGGTTTCTGAAATGAAAAATCATGTCCCCGTGGTTCGAATTCCACGTAAAACATGAAGAACCATGGCTCTGATCACAACATCCATAGCCACGTAAAATATTACATGCTATTTGTTTTACGGCGCACCGACACAGATAGGTCTTATGGCTACGATGGGACAGGAAAGACCTAGGAACGGGAAGGAAGCGGCCGTGGCCTTAATTAAGGTACAGCCCCAGCATTTGCCTGGTGTGAAAATGGGAAACCGCGGAAAACCATTATCAGGGCTGCCGACAGTGGGGTTCGAACCCACTATCTCCCGGATGCGAACTAACAGCTGCGTGCTCCTAACCGCACGGCCAACTCGCCCGGTTAAAATATTACAAGCTCGCTTTCTATTTAGATGCATTTCCAACACGTTCATAAATGTCGAACTTACTCATAAATAATAATCACCACCACTACATCATAGAGGTTGAACTCTAGCATTTACTGTACAGGTTGTCAATAATTCTGAATTTACTGCATTTCTCGAAAGTGTTTTAAGGCCACACCATCTCACACTAGCTCTTTTGCAATTATAGGCCTAGTATAGAAAAAAACTGGGACTTGGAAGGAAGCGACCGTGGCCTTAATTATGATACAGGTCAAGCATTTTCTTGGTGTGAGAGCGATAAACCACGGAAAGCCATCTTCAAGGCTTCCTATATTGGGGTTAAACAGCCACCTCCTGAATGCAAGCACCAGCCACGTGATGTAAACCGCGTAGCAAGCTTTCTCGAAAATAATAATAATAATAACAATAACGATAATAATCATTTATTTTTGTATTAATTCTTGTCCCCATCCCTCCATAGCATAACGGTTAGTACTATTACCTGCCGTCCTCGGAGGCCCGGTTTCGATTACCAGTACTGCCAGAGATTTAAGAACGGCAGGAGGGATTAACTTATATATGATACATGCAGCTCACTTCCTTTGGGGGTGTGCTTAAAAAGAGCTGCACCGCCTCGGGATGAGGATGCGAGTTTAGTCATATTAATTTCTGATTTTAAGGTAGGGTTGAAGCTACGTGGTTGACATTGACTAGAAGCCGTTTGAATGGATGAGATGGTCATGAGAAGTAAACCTGGTGGAATTTGTGTTCATGGGTAAAGGGCCCCGTTTCTAACGTCTTATGTTGCCTTTTTGCTCGTCTTTTCTACATGTAAACACGCAAAGAATGGTGATTATAGCCAAGGATATCTGGTTTTACCATGGATCCGAGCCATAATCATGTACATTTTAATGTTAGGGGAAGCATATGAATTGTTCGAGATTCAAACTACAGTTGCATTCCTCAGAAACAGACAACGATATCACTCGACTATCAAGTCCCTCTCGTCAGTACACAAAATATCTTGAGAGAAAGACAAGTGAATACAGCACCGTATTGTAGTATTTATCATTTATACTTAAATCGCATTTTGCAGCTACTGATGATGATGATGCTTGTTGTTTAAAGGGGACTAACATCGAGGTCATCGGCCCATTTTCAGCTACTAGGCTGAATTGTAAGTGTAATACAATAGACTGTACAGAGGGTCAATGTTTGATTTCTGCCCGGACTAGGTTATTTATCCACATCTGTTTAAAACCCCTTAACGCTCACATTTCTTCATTCCCTTTCTAATGGTTTGTTGGTGGCTGCATATGTGGACACACTTAGTCCACAAGTATTTGACCACGTTTCTCATACTGAATCTGGATTAATAGTGGCCAAATATTTAGCCATCCTATACCGGAGCAACTGTGATAATAGTAAGTCAAAACACACTTGTCTGCTGAAATTTTCACCACTACGAACTATTCAAACACAGTATCTTGGAGACTAGGGAGAAAAATTAAGTTCAGCCTACAAGGAAAAATACCGAGTAAGTTGGGCTTGCGGTTAGGGTCCCGCAGCTGTGAGCTTAAATTCGGGAATAGATGGAGTCGAGTCTTACCGTCCACAGCCTTAAAAATGGTATTCCGAGGTTTCCCATTTTCACACCAGGCAAACGCTTGGGCTGTACCTTAATTAAGGCCACAGCCGCTACCTTCCTATTCCTAGCCCTTCCCCATCCTTCCGTCGCTGCAAACCATCGATGTGTTAGTGCGACGTTAAACCAGTAGCAGAGAAATACATCGGTGGCTACATATTTAGCCACTAACCTATTCCACTGGTTCGGGGACTACATAGATGTTAGTATTAACACACGCCTATTCTCGCACGTACAGCTCAATCACTACGGACCACCACAGAAGGTATATCCTGGTAAATACCTTTCTCCACATATGATTGGTGTAAGGAAAAGCACCTGTTCGTTAAACATTTACCGAACCAAAGTAATTGGAAGAGAATAAAATATACTTACATTTTATTGAATAGAGGGAAAATTATTTTCCGGGTTTGCAGGCCGTGGATGATATGGTCCACTACCGAACTTCGTCCTTTGAAAATTCCGGGCGTTTTTTCCCGGCAAAACGTTGGGTGCTACTAGAGAAAACCGACCACCGTTTAAATGCACATAAGATAAGTTAATCCTCATCAAGACGCCAGTCTTGGAAATTTAAGCCGTTTTATTAAATCGTATTTTAAGGAAGAATATACATTTATCGTGCTTTTCTCTTATAGAACTCCTTTCCTTCCAGATAGGACGGATGTGTTAGGTGCTCGCCCATACCATATGTAGGTACATAATATCTGTATGGGAGAAGTGCAGTTTCTCCTCAATTTAAGCGTGCTGAAGTTTCCTCTGTATGTTTTCTTTATTATAAATAGCTCTTAGAAAGTTGCACCGCATGCACGTAAGGGGCTGCCAACACGTAATAACTAACATTAATATGTCACCGGGTGTACATAACATCAACAATAAATGTTTGTTGGAGAAAATCTTTCTGTGATAAAGAGTATTAGTTTCCCTCGGTTTCCCATCTCCACATCAGACCTTATTTATTATTATGTTTTTTGCTAATACATGAAAATGTTTTGAGGAAACCCTACTTGTTTCTAGGTTATTTTTGTAATCTGGCTATTTTAAGTGGCGAAAGTAACTAGCGCTACTATGTTCCACTTACAACCTGCTGTTGTAAGGTGAGGGGACAATAAGCAGTAGCCTTGGCCCTGTGTTACTTCTGGATAGTTTTCTGTTGCGTTATCAATGAATGTACACTTTAAGGCGTCGGAAGCGTTGGATATGATAGTACTATTATGAATCTAATTAACGCCATGACCGCTTCCTTCCGATTATTATTATTATTATTATTATTATTATTATTATTATTATTGCTATTTGCTTAGCGTCGCATCGACACAGGTAGGTCTTATGGCGACGATGGGGCAGGAAAGGGCTAGGATTAGGAAGGAAGCGGCCGTGGCCTTAATTAAGGTACAGCCCCAGCATTTGCCTGGTCCACGGAAAACCATCTTCAGGGCTGCCGACAGTCGGGTTCGAACCCACTATCTCCCGAATACTGGATACTGGCCTCACTTAAGTGACTGCAGCTATCGAGCTCGGTATGACGAAATTATCTTTACATTGGTCTGTTTTCAGACGAGAGTGACAACAGAGTGGACTCAGAGTATCTTATGAATAAATTGGAGGTAAAAGGCATGAAAGAAACGCGAATAACTGCTGGCACAGGTAAGTGGGACCAATGACAGGTGGATACTCGGAATGAGGAGATAGAGGGCAAGTTATGAATTAACTCAATGGATGTAGCTGTGCGTACAAACCGACTTCGGTGGTGGGATCGTGTGATGTGGATGGAGGAGGATAGATTACCCAGGAATATAATGGACTCTGTCATGGAAGGTAAGGAAAACAGACGATGACTAAGATAGCAATGGTTTGACTCAGTCTCTATTGAAATAAAAATCAGAGGTGTAGAACTAAACAATGCCATGGAACTAGTTTTTAAGATATAAGTATCCTCATCAAAAATAATCCAACTATTTTTCACTTCTTTTCACCCGCTGTTAAGTGCGTCTCCGGAAACTTAAAGGTGCATGTTCCTGTATTTTTAAAGAATTTACCAAATACTAAGTATATTGTGTCTAACATGTTAAGTTTTGACATATATAATGTAGATATTCCGGTACTCATTTTAAAAATTCACCCGCTTTTCAAATTATTTTCCGCTCCTTAACTGGATTTTCCGAAAACAAAAAATACGTGTTTAATTATTTTTTAAAGCGATTCCAAATACTAATTTTCATGTCTATACGTCTGTAACACCTTCAGTTTTTTTTAGATAAATGTATACTCATAAGAATAACTGAACTTCTTCTTGAATTCTTTCCATCCCTCTCCCGCCTTAAGTGGACTTCTGAAAAAAAAAAATACGTGTTTCTTTACTTTGAAAGGAATTTCAAAGTACCAACTTTCACGTCTGTAACAGCTTCAGTTTTTAAGATATCAGTTTTTAAGATAAAGTATCCTCATAAATATATCTCAACTCCTTATTTACTTATTTTCAACCCCACACCGCTTACGCCGATTTTGAAAAAAAAAAAAATAATAATTAAAAAAAATGCGTGTTTCTTTATTTTTAAATGAGATTCCAAATACTAATTTTCACGTCTGTAGTCTGTAACATTTTCAGTTTTTGAGGTATAAGTATACTCATAAAAGTAATTTAACTCCGTTTAACCCTTGCCCCTTTCCCTGTTAAGTTATTCCCCTCCCCCCCAAAAAGTGCATGTTTCCATATTTTTAGAGGGGATTCCAAATACCAAATTTTCACGTTTTTAACATCTTTAGCTTTTGAGGTATAAGCATCGTCATACAAAGAATTCAACTAATTTTTCAATTCATTCAACCCCTTAAGTTGATTTTCCGAAAACAGAAAAACGAGTGTTTCTTCACTTTGAAAGAAGATCCAAATACCCATGTACATGCCTCTTAATATCTTCACTTTTTGAGATATAAGTATCCCCATAAAAGAATTCAACTCCTTTTTCACCCCAGCCCGTTAAGTTGATTTCCCTCCCCCCCCCAAAAAAAATGCGTGTTTCATTATTTTTAAGTAGATTCCAAATACAAATGTTCACGTGTGTAAAATTAAGTATTTTAGATATAAGTTTCTCCATAAATTGAATGAAATTTTTTCCTTCCTTTCACCCTCCCCCATTAAGTGAATTTTCCGAAAAGCAAAAAACTTGTCTCATTCTTATAAAGGAGCATCCAAATGCCAATTACCACGACTATAACATCTTCAATTTTGAGATATATGTATCCTCTTAAAAAGGAATTGAACTCCTTCTTCACCACCCCTGCCCCGAAGTTGATTTCCACCCCAAAATGCGTGTTTCCTCATTATTAAATGAGATTCCAATTAATAATTTTCACGTCTGCAAAATCATTAGATTTTGAGATATAAGTCTCCTCATACAAAGTATTCAACTAATTTTCCAAAGACAAAAGATTACGTGATTCTTTACTTTCAGAGCAAATTCCAAATACAAATTTTCATATCTGTAACATCTTCAGTTTTTGAGATATAAGTATCCTCATGAAAAGAATTCAAGTCCTTTTTCACTCCACCCCCGCCCGTTAAGTTGGTTTTCCCCCACCAAAAAATGCGTGTTTCTTTATTTTTAAAGGAGATTCCAAATGCCAATTCCCACGTCTGTAACCTTCAGTTTTGAGATATAAGTTCCTCGAGAGAAAGAACTCAACTTTTTTACTTCATTTCACACTCCCCACTCAAGTGAATTTTCCAAAAACAATAGTACCCGTTTCTTTAAAAGAGATTCCGAATACCAATTATCACGACTGAAACATCTTCAGTTTTTTGAGATAGATATATATATCGTCGTAAGAGGAATTCATCTCCGTTTTCATTCCCCCCTTCCAAATTGATTCCCACACCAAATACGTGTTTCTTTATTTTTAAAGTAGTTTCCAAATACCAGTTTTCACGTTTGTAAAATCTTTAGATCTTTTGGTATATATGTACATTCTCATACAAATAATTCAACCAATTTTTCTATTCTTTCAACCCCCCACCCCCTGTTAAGGTTTTCTATTTTCGAAAACCAAAGATACGTGTTCCCTTATTTTCAAGGGAGATGCCAAATACCAGTTTTCATGTCCGCAAAATGTTAAGTTTTTGAGATATACTGTAGATACGCTAATTTTAAAAATTCACCCCTTTTTCAGTTCCCCTTAAATGGATTTTCCGAAAACATGTTTCCTTTCTTCTAGAGGAAATTCCAAACACCAGTTTTCAAATCTCTAATATGTTACGTGTCTGAGATAATTTGCAGATATATTGTTTTTAGAAATTCACTTCGTTTATCACTCATGTTCACCCCCTATTCGTTGGATTAGCCACAAACACAAAAATGCGTGTTTCTGTATTTTCAAAGGAGATACCAAATTTCAATTTTCATGTCTGTAACAACTTCAGTTTTTGAGATATAAGTCTCCCCATAAAAGGTGTTAAACCCACTTTCCCCCTTTTCTCAGCCCCTTAATGTGATTTTCCAAAAACAAAAAAATACGTGTTTGTCTTTAAAGGAGATTCCAAATACCAATTTTTCACGTCTGTAAACTTTTAAGTTTTTGAGATATAGATATACTCATTTTAAAAATTCACTCCCCTTTTCACCCCCTGAGCGACGGTATATCCAAAAATCCTCCCTTAGCGAGCACTTACATGTTAATATGAATGTATCTCCAAAATTTTGTTTCTTTCTGTCTAGTAGTTTTGGCTCGGCGACGATGAATCAGTCAGTCAGTCAGTCAGTCAGTCAGTCAGTCAGTCAGTCAGTCAGTCAGTCAGGACAAGTTATTTTATGTAAATATCTTAGATATATGTACGTATGTATTTAGTTTATATACGTATATACGTAAACGTCGTTGCTTTCGCTGAACAGAAACGAGGAGAAGGATTAAATGCCACTCACCGGCAGCCCTGAAGATAGTTTTCTGTGGTTTTCCATTTTCAAATTAGGTAAAGGCCGAGGCTGTACCTTTATTAAGCCTATAGCCACTATCATCCTAATCCTAAATCTTCCCATGTATGGCTCAATGGATAAATGTTTAGCGTACTGGTCTTTAGTCCCAGGAGTTCTTGCCTCACATTCCACACGGTTCGCGTATTTCAACCTGCATTTGTAAATTCCGATGGCTCTGGGGCTGGGTTTGTGTGCCGCCTTCAGCGTTAGAATCAGTCAGAGGTCAACTAGTAAGACCTGCAACTGGCCACACGCCATATTATTATTATTATTATTATTATTATTATTATTATTATTATTATTATTATTATTATTATTATTATTATTATTATTATTATTATTATTATTATTATTATTATTATCATCATCATCATCATCATCATCATCATCATCATCATCATCATCATCATCATCATCATCATCATCATCACCTTTCCAACCCCTGCGGTGCCGAAAATCTGTCTGTGACACTGCGCCCTTAAAACAATAACAAAGGAGAGATGGATACTCCACATGATTGCCAGCCAATTACTAGAAACATGAATCGTAAACGCAGATGTTAACCTAAGCAATGAAATTCTCCGTATCAGTCCTTGGGGATTAATGTTAACACTCTACAACAATGTTAAATATCGTCCTTGCTGTGCCAAAACCGTGAAAGTGAGAATGCTGTTCCTATCCAATATTTTCCTTACGACTTGTCACGTCTCCCAGCCACATATTGATACGCAGTCCGTCAGAACAATTTTCGTTGAGTTCATTTTGCTTTGCGTGTCTGTAAAAGAAAGTGAACCTGACTCTACCGTACTGTAGGAAAGTATATTGGCATGCCATATTTACCCACTCGTAGAGTATGATGTACTGAAGATTCATTTTCCTTTACTTACTTGCATAGGAAAATGAATACAACGAAAATTGTTGTGATGGACTGCGTATCAGTATGCGGCTGGGAGGCGTGACCAGTGTTAACGGAGAGCATTGACACATTTGCGGTTTTGGTACTGCAGTGACGGTATATGCACATTTTATATCTCAGTGAGGAAATACACAGAACACGTATTATACGATCCTGAAGCACAAACTTCCTTTCTGGTGATTATGATTGGTAGTGATTATTATACTCGGGGAAAGTATTGCTCCCGCCAATAATTACCAAAATAATATTATAAGAAAATAATGCTATAGATTTTTCGTCCCACTAACCACTTTTACAGTCCTCATAGGCCAAGGGGCTGGAATTTTGTCCCGCACGAATTATTGTAGCGTGCCAGTAAATCTATCGAAACGAAGCTGGCTGCACATGTGGAGGTGTAAATAATAACAGCCGGACTAAACGTGGACCGAACCCGATAACATGAGCACAAAAGCCGAGCGCAGTACCGTCTGAGCTACTCCGTAACTATCCCAAAATACTGTCACCGTAATGGTGTTAACGGGCACATGGCATCAAATGGTCCGGTTTCGGGAGTCAGTTGCCGAATATAATTCCTTGAAAATGCTTTAGAGTTGTAACATGTTTACCACTAGGACTGTAGCCACTGTGGAAGATTCCTCCTCTTAAATGCAATGGAAGTTTCTTGCTCATTTTCATGGCACCGTAACAGTTAGTTATGGAATCAGCATTACAAGTGAATTGGCCTAGATTCACAGCCAGATGCCCTTCCTGACACAAGTCATCCGTGGAGGGATTTTTTTTTTTTTACAGTTTGGTTTACACCGCACCGACACAGAGAGGTCTAATGGCGACGAGAAGGTTGTGTTCACTGCTATGTGTCTCCATGGTGGTTGTTAGTGTGACGTATTACGGGTGTACGCATGGGTGTTTATTAAGACGAAAACAGACACCCAGTTCCAGAGCCAGGTGTATTAACTAGACGGGACTAAACTCCGCCGTCCTGTCGGGTATCGAACTCTGGAACCACTGAAATGAAGGCTGCTATGTTGACCATTCAGCCAATGAAACGAACAATGGAAGCGTTGTCATCATTGTTGGCCAATTCTGATAATAGATTTATTACTTGCGTGTCTTGACGCAGTGATCCTAGAAGCATGCAATGTGCGAAAAATGAACTATGAAACCCCGAATGCAATTAGTGATGAAGTTTTTAACCTGCTAGCTCCTACATTTAGAAGGAACTCGTGGAAGTACTAACTCGGACTTACCACAAGGGGGAGAGCGAGAGAGAGAGAAAGGATCTCTGCTCCACAAAGTTGTGTTGTTCTGTGGACAGCTATTGAAGTGAAGTTACAATGGGGACGTCACTGGCTAAGTGGGAAGCTGTAGCAGTCGGACTGGCAAGTCACTTGACAGTGCTGTGTGGCCATAGAGCATGTGAGAGAGGAAAACATTTCATCTCCAGTGAATATTTCCAGGCGAATGTTTCCCCTGCTCTAGCGTTACTCTGTGTGAAGTGGATATTTGCAGAATGACCATCAGGAATAGCAACATATTGCTTGCAAAGTCAAAAGGGAGGCATTACTATGAAAGCATGGTAAGACTGGAAGCATACATAAAGAACCTAAGACCTATACACTCTAATAGCAAAGATATTTTGGCGGCGGAGACTGTGAACAAAAATCTTTGTTATTTTAATTTTTTTGCTAGGGGCTTTACGTCGCACCGACACAGATAGGTCTTATGGCGACGATGGGATAGGGAAGGCCTAGGAGTTGGAAGGAAGCGGCCGTGGCCTTAATTAAGGTACAGCCCCAGCATTTGCCTGGTGTGAAAATGGGAAACCACGGAAAACCATCTTCAGGGCTGCCGATAGTGGGATTCGAACCTACTATCTCCTGGATGCAAGCTCACAGCCGCGCGCCTCTACGCGCACGGCCAACTCGCCCGGTATTTGTTATTTTAATGAGGTCATGTGCACGCCCAGTATTAATAAACCAGGCGAGTTAGCCGTGCGCGTAGAGGCGCGCGGCTGTGAGCTTGCATCCGGGAGATAGTAGGTTCGAATCCCACTATCGGCAGCCCTGAAGATAGTTTTCCGTGGTTTCCCATTTTCACACCAGGCAAATGCTGGGGCTGTACCTTAATTAAGGCCACGGCCACTTCCTTCCAACTCCTAGGCCTTTCCTATCCCACCGTCGCCATAAGACCTATCTGTGTCGGTGCGACGTAAAGCCCCTAACAAAAAAAAGTATTAATAAACCCATGCGGAGAAATTTGTTGCACTGTGAATTCCGAGTTACAGAGAATGGCTTCACGTTGGAAAATGAGCTTCACAGGAACTGTCAAACGTTCTAGATTAATTTCTATTATGGTGACATACAATCCGGGCAAAGAGGTTTCGCTTTTTTTTTTTTTTTTGCGGTCATTTATTTCGTGTACAGCCAGAAGAGCTTCATTGACTAAAAAGAAGGGTATGAATCGCATGACTATGCCATACTGTGCAAACATGTCCTTATCCGACAAATGAAAACCTTCGGTGATTGAATAAAGCCCAGGGTGACCAGGAATGAAGAGTATCACACTGACCGAGCGAATTGACTACGCAGTTAGAGTCCCATAACTGTGAGTTTGTATTCAGGAGATGGCGGGTTTATACCCCACTACCGGCAGTCTTAAAGATAGCTTTCCGTGGTTTCCCATTCTCTCACCAGGCAAATAAGAGGGCTGTACACCAATTAAGGCCAACGCCGCTACCGTTCCAGTCTTATCCCATTGTCGTCACAGCAACTATGAGTTGGTGTGACACAAAATCAATAGCGAAAGAGAATCCCAGTCTTAGGTGTTTCTCTGGTTGCCCATTTCACCTAGAGGCGAAGGAAAGCATAGTGAAGTCACCCCCGGAAATGCCACAAAAGGCCCGTGTTAGGGTGCAAGGTCGAAGCTTCCAATGTCTATAACCTTAGCACTAAATGAGATTATTATTATTATTATTATTATTATTATTATTATTATTATTATTATTATTATTATTATTATTATTAAAAAATGCATCGAAATTGGGAAACCTCCCGGTGGCAATGGTCACTTGCAGCAGTGTAATAATAAAGTAAAGTTAAGATATAATTAACCAACAGCAAGTACAGCTACAACAACATGAGTACAACAAGCAATTTCATGGAAAGATAATATTACAAGAAGTAATACTAGTTTAATATTCCAAATGTAGCAGCATCATATACAGCTTATACAGAACCTTAGCGTTTCCGGTGCTTATCACAGTGGTTAGGTCGAAGTCTGGCCACCTTTGCACTCAGAAATTTACTTGATGCTCAGTTCTGGTATAAGTCCAAGTCCATGGACCTGTTCAGAAAGGGAAGTATCATTTATAAATGGCTCGACTTCCTGGCGAGAATTTAAGCGATATCTCTCTGCGTGAACCCAGGTAACTTGCTGCCGGACTGATAACCAGCATAAAATGCCACGGTCAGGTGGTTATGATTATTGTTTCTTACCCTCAGGTAGTCGGGCGTCATGTCGGTAACACCCTATGTGTACTTTTTCCGCTGTCGTTATTTATCGTTGATAGCTAGCCTGCTGTAACCTTTAGTACGATTCAGACGGACGTTGACTATGCTTGAATAGATACGTTTTTGCTGCTACCAACGAGCTTTCTTAATGTCTGGTGTGTTGCTACACCTCCGCGAGACTACTAACGCAAGTGCTACTACCTTGTCAATTTCACTACTTGGTTCCGCAAAGTAACGATTTTTCTCTGTTGAGCGATTTGCTCGGATCATTGTGCACAACGTAAGTCATTGATGTGTAATGTTATGTACATTTTTATCTGTTATACTCATTTCTTAAAATATATGAACATACTGTCCATGTTTTCCTTTACTTGATTTATTTCGTATATTTGTTCCAAAAATTAGAAAATTTTTATAGCGTGGACATCTTTGCTGAATGTAATAGAATTTGGCACAGAACGATATAAATACCGGGGTGTTTTCAACGGACCAGGCATCTACCAACACTAAGAAACACAGGTGCGACTTCTTAAGGTCTTTAAGAGCAAATACAACTGGAGAGCCATCCTCTCAAAAGCCACGCTCACTTCCTTCCAAAGCTAGGTAAACACCGGTAGAGACACCATATCGGGAAGCGTGATAAACGAGACGCTTAGTCACTGGCTTCTCACCAAGGTAGCCGCGGTGGAATTTTTAAAATGTAACTGAAAATATCTGTGGTTCGGATTCCATATAAAACTGGAGGTTTTATGGCTATTTTCACGACATGAAAAACCACGTAAAACTAAAAACTTATTTGAGTTTCAGATAAGACATCTAAATAATATTCGACAACAATTCACACTCATCAAGTACAAGGGTCTGATTATTAAGATCCTGCTCAAACGAAGCATTCCTCAAGGCAGTATTATTGGACATTTATGTTTTCTTGTATATATAATTGATTTGAGTAAAGGAGTGGAATCAGCGGTAAGGCTTTTTGCGGATCATGTTATTCTCTATAGAGTAATAAATTAGTTACAAGATTGTGAGACGCTGCAAAATGACCTCGATAATGTTGTGAGATGGACAGTAGGCAATGGTGTGATGATAAACGGGGTTAAAAGTCAGGTTGTTTCACAAATACGAAAAATCCTCTCAGTTTTAATTACTGCGTTGATGGGGTGAATGTTCCTTTTTGGGATCATTGTAAGTATGTAGGTGTTAATATAACGAAAGATCTTCATTGGGGTAATCACATAAATGGGATTGTAAATAAAGGATACAGATCTCTGCACATGGTTATAAGGGTGTTTAAGGGTTGTAGTAAGGATGTAAAGGAGATGGCATATAAGTCTCTGGTGAGACCTCAACTTGAGTATGGTTCCAGTGTATTGGACCCTCACCAGGATTACTTGATTCAAGAAGTGGAAAAAATCGAAAGAAAAGCAGCTCGATTTGTTCTGAGTGATTTCCGACAAAAGAGTAGCGTTACAAAAATGTTGCAATGTTTGGGCTGGGAAGAAATGGAAGAAAGAAGACGAGCTGTTCGACTAAGTGGTATGTTCCGAGCTGTCAGTGGAGAAATGGCGTGGAGTGATATTGGTAGACGAATAAGTTTGAATGGCGTCTTTAAAAATAGGAAAAATCACAATATGAAGATAAAGTTGGAATACAAGAGGACAAATTTTGGGCAAATATTAATTTATAGGAAGGGGAGTTAGGGATTGAAATAACTTACCAAGGGAGATGTTCAATAATTTTCCAAAGTCATTGAAATCATTTAAGAAATGGCTAGAAAAACAACAGATAGGGAATCTGCCACCTGGGCGACTGCCCTAAATGCAGATCAGTATTGATTGATTGAACTACGACGTCTGTTTGTGTACAATAATAATTGAATACAGATCACAGATACTCTAGGCTCCTAATTTTAATGAACTGTAAGAAAATCTTGAACAGGTAAACGTCTCTGAAGTTTAAATGAATGTGTGGCAGATTTGACTGCACCATCCTGTTTTTAACAAGATGTAGAAATCTGAAGTATGTAGTTAGGCGAGATGATGCATTTTTCATGAAGGATATGTGGAGAGACACTGATGTGTAAAAATAACGCCCTGTTTTTAAAGACCTACAGAGCGGCCGACTCCTGTGTGTCTCAAAATGAATCTGATTAGGATGTGATTTTAGTCACAAAGTTTCTGTTTCTCTGCACAAAGCAAATACATGAATATTTCAGCTCATGTAGAAAAGCGGAGTAAGGATGTATGTGTTCAATATGTATACCTCTATGGCTGACAGCTGTGTAGGCTAAAATTAAATGAAATTAGAATCTTGTTTCCCAGACTTCTCTTTGTGTCAGTCAGCTCAATGGTTGAAACATTCCTCGCAGCTGAATACACTCAAACAGATTTCACAGATTTTTACAGCAGATAAACTGGGACATTTTGTAGGTAAGAGTAAAGTTTTCTGTGAAGTAAATAAATACAAAACACTTCGGAAGCATAATGGCAACCGTGAATGAAGTTAATCAGATTTGTACACCATAAAGCTCAAGTACTACAGCTGCCGTGTTCTACTTTGTGCCGAGTTTGTGGATCAATAAGTTTGTCATTTTCTTTACGTCGCACCGACGCATATAGGTCTTATGGCGATGATGGGACAGGAAAGGCAAATGAACGGGAAGGAAGCGGCCGTGGCCTTAAGGTACAGGCCCAGAATTTGCCTGGTGTGAAAATGGGAAACCACGGAAAACCATCTTCAGGGCTGCCGGCAGTGGGGTTCGAACCCAGTATCTCGAGGATGCAAGCTCACAGCTGCGCGCCCCTAACCGCGCGGCAAATTCACCCGGTGGATCAATGATTATGAACGATCACATACCTCATCGTTGCATCGAGAAATATAATGCAAATTCGCGGATAACGCCCTGAATCTAGAGCAGGGCCTCTCAGGGTGCATGCGCGTGGTGCATGCACTGTGCACGGTGCAAAAGACGACTTGGCTTGGTTGACCAGAGTGCAGACCCCCCACTCCTCGATTTGGAGCAATAGCGCTAACTCTCTCTTTCCTCACGCCTGTCTCCCTCTCCCCCCACTTGCGCCGTAGCGCTCCAAATCCGGGCTGAGTTGAGCCGAGGATAGCCGAGTAGCCCAGAGACGAAGCGTTGATCCGAGCCATACCGAGCGGCACCGATGCACAGTGCACGGAGCTCTTGCGCCTCGCTCTGCACGCGTGAGATTTTGGGCGTTTGAGAGGCCCTGATCTAGAGGGTATTAGTACACGGTATACAATTTCGTTGTTTTCAGAAATATTTTCGAAACAAAGTGGATTTCTTTCTTTCAATATAACCGACATGCTACTGTATTTTTGAACCTAGAACGTGGAGAATGTGATTTCAGAAACGTGAAAGGACTTTATCTCATGCCATAAAATATTAACGTGTGTACTCTATTGAACTATAAGTAAACTCTAAGCTGTTCGTAAGAGCAGGAACATTGGCCTGGATTGTAATGCAGTCTAGCATAAGCAAGGAAGAACTTTTTTGACTTCAAACCCTGATATACAAATTAGAAAGATGAGTCTAAAACTTTCGTCTGAAGCGTGGTTTGTATGGAAGTAAAACGTGGACAAACATTAGCTCGCAAATAAAGAGGATACAAGCTTTCCAAATGTGTTGTTGCAGAAAAATACTGAAGGTGAGAAGACCAGATCGAAACAGGAATGAGAAGATTCTGAACTGAGTTTGTAAGAGGAGAACGAGTTGACGAAATTTGACTAGAAGAAGTAATAGGACACATCTTAAGACACCCAGGAATTGGTCAGTTACTTTTTGAGAGAAGTGTAGATGGTGAGAATGGCTCAGGTAGACTTAGGGGTTAATATCACAAGCAGATTAGTGTAGAAATGCAAAGGTCAGCTCAGAACGGTATAGCATGCCGAGCTACATCAAACCAGTCCATAGACTTGTCTAACAACAACAACAACAACAACAACAACAACAACAACAACAACAACAACAACAACAACAACAACAACAACAACAACAACAACAACAACAGCAACAATATTTTCAGTAGATTTCTGAAGTACATTCAAAACGAATTCGAGATTCCTTTTGTTCAACTAGAAAGGTGCACTTTCTATTCCCTGCCAGGGAGCATGAACAAATAGAAACAAGATTCCCACTTCAGGAGAGTTACGTGACACTGGGGTTCACTCAGCGTACATCAGAAATGAGTGCAGAGACGGCGGGGAAAGGACCTGACCACTTTGTCCACTTAGTGCCGATGTTATGAATGTTGAAAGCCTTTATCTTCTGCTCTTCAAGGGCCTTTATTGTATGTATGGGGTGGGCTTTGATTTGTTTTCAAATGGAATAATTCTCTAATAATTGTAGTGCACATTAGTACAAACGTACGATTGTACATTTTATTCCGACATAATATCTCTCTATCGAGTGTTATGTTAAATATGAAGCTGTTCTACGGGCTGGTTTTTGTAATTTCGGCAAGAATGCCATCCACTGGAAATGAGTGCCAGCAGAAGAGAAAGAACACACTTCACCTCAACTATCAACAACAGTCATTCTGTGTAACGCAATCGGTGATAGGTTTTACGATCTTAGGATAATGTAGACATTCCGTATCTATTCGGCTCTGCGATATTAGAGCAACCAAGGCCTAAGCTTTTAAACCCCTTCCCCTTCATGGCATGTTTTCCCACATTCTTTGAATGATCGCTCTTTCACGTTTTTCTTCTCCTTTCGAGTGAGATGTTCATTATCTTCCTGATCATGTCCATACAGTTGTAAGGCTTGTAAGAACAATCATCGTCACTAAGTAGAGAATTACTGAAAAAATGAAAACCTACAACCTGTTTTCCAGTCTTTGGCCGGGTCAGGGATGTAATGAATGAACAATGGAGTCGCCACTCCCAAGGTGATTTATTAATGAGTGAGAAATGCTATGAAATGAGAGTGGAGAGTTTTGCTGGAATGAAAGATGACAGGGAAAACCGGAGTACCCGGAGAAAAACCTGTCCCGCCTCCGTTTTGTCCAGCACAAATCACACATGGAGAGACCGGGATTTGAACCACAGTATCCAGCGGTTAGAGGCTGAAGCGCTGCCGTCTGAGCCACGGAGAGTTACTATGACGACTTAATTAACATCATTTCCATATCAGCGATGCTCGCCGTTGATGGACTTGGCAATAAAAATCTTATGTCCCAAACGTCTCCGTTATTATAGTTCATGCAGTAAGGATGTATTAGATACAAAAAAGAGGAAACTGTATTGTCTATAATTGTTCTTATTTACACTTTTTATCCAGCTCCTTGGCTGAATGGTCAGCGTAGTGGCCTTCGGTTCATAGCACTCCCGATTCGAATCCTTGCTGGGTATTTGCACACAACACATGCACAGAAACACGCCGTGATGTAACAAACGAACAAAGAGAGAAACTTGAAATGAACCTACTTTTGACTTTACCGGGCGAGTTGGCCGTGCGGTTAGGGGCGTGCAGCTATGAGCTTGCATCAGGGAGATAGTGGGTTCGAGTCCCACTGTCGGCAGCCCTAAAGATGGTTTCCGCGGTTTCCCGTTTGCACACCAGGCAAATGCTGGGGCTGTACCGTAATTAAGACCACGGCCGCTTCCTTCCCACTCCTAGCCCTTTCCTATCCCATCGTCGCCATAAGACCTATCTGTGTCGGTGCGACATAAAGCAAAGAGTAAGAACTTTCGACTAATCCGGGTAAAGAACCAAGTAGGAGGCAAAAATCTGAAGTGTACATACAAAGTTATTTTAATATTTTTTCGAATATTTTGGTGGAGGAATTTCTATCACTTTAAATAATTTGTAACTACGTAAAGATTTTTCCAACATAAAAATTACACAACTCAGTATAAATTAAAATTTTCCACTTCCACGTCAACTAAAATATTCTCTTTCAGAATTAAGGAAGCGATTGACGAATGGCGTGGTTACTGCTTCCCGTTAAGGAGGCCGAGATTTAAATCCCGATGAATGGACGTGCGATTTTTTAAATGAATTAGTCATGCCCCTGTGCTTCGGATTCCTCGCAAAGCGGAACATCCCGTAGATATGATAACGATATCAGCAGTTACGGTAAAACTACGTAGGTCGAGTCGTAAGTCATGGCAACTATCTTTTTTCTCGCGAACAGGAGACAACAGGGAAAATCTAAAATATGTATTTGGAAACTTACGGAATGTGCTTGCGTGATGATGCCACTAGATGGTGTATGTAAACACCAGTGTGGGTCTAAGTATGCCCCCAAGTTCAGTGTGTGAGTGAGAGCGTCACAAAATGGAAGTCAACAAGCAGGAGCAACGATCCGCGGCAGAAATGCACGCCAATGCCATGCAGAGCTGCGGGAAGCGTTAGGTGTGCATGCCATGCCCTATAGAACAGCGACGATGTGGATGGAGAGGTTGCTCTCAATACCAAAATAAAACAATGTTTACCAATGGCCTGTGTTCTGTCACTTTCCCACGAGAATCCCCTGAAGTCAGGATTTGTCTTCAGGCACTATGCATAAGTACATACCCTATATATCCAAATGCATACCTTAGATTTTCCGTGTTGTCTCCTGTTCGCGAGAAAAAAATAGTTACCATGACTTATGACTCGACCCTCGTACAAATTTACCTGCTTCCTTCAAACTAGAATACTTGGGTACGATGTCCCGTATTTTGGATGAGATCCATGTTTGAGCTTTATGTCCGTGTGTGCCTCTGCAAATAACATAATCGAACTCTTGCACCAACATAGCACCAATATGCACAGTAGTATGAAACGATTACGGAGTTCTAACAATTTACGACTGAATTTGAGGTGAAATTTAACAACCGAGCTGCAGGGCGGTAAATGGGTATCTAAATAAGAATAGAGAGGCTGAATGAAACACTACGCCCACCATCGTTCCCAACAACACCATTAACGTAATTTCTCACCTTGCTACTTTCGATTTCCTCTCACCTGGCACAAGATTTAGAATACATGGCACCAGAGGTGGATTAAGGCAGTCACCAACATATGGCTGTAAAACGATTCATATACTTTTTTATCTTTCCTACAATATGTAGGCATATATTGCTCTACATATCAAAACTTCAGGGGTCTGGCTTAACTGTCTTTTATTTCTAGAGGTCATTATTCGGAATAAGTTTCCATATTAGGCATACAAGTCGTTAGTGATTCTATTTCCTTCGATAAGGAAGTATCGAGCTAATAGATATAAACTGAAAGGGAACATTATTTGTGTAGAATGTTTACTACTGATTTGGAGGCATGGGACAATTAATTATAAGAGGGTTACTTATAAATCGTTTCTTACAACACTACGTTGTCAATGTGGAAACTCATGCTACAATCATGACAGGGGGCGAAGATCACCACCACCATATTCCTATTATTATTATTATTATTATTATTATTATTATTATTATTATTATTATTATTATTATTATCCATTTTCCAGATTTATTGTGGTTGGCGTGTGGTGCAGTTTTATGGCCAGATACCCTTTCTGGTGACAAACCCATTTCAAAGAACGTTATTCACTACTGCGTTTCTGTGGTTTTTGACTGCGTTTTAAGTATATAAAGTTGTGTATTAAGACGAACAACCAGTCCCCGAACCGGAGGAATTAACCAGATACGATTAACATCCCCGGCCCGGCCAGGAATCGAAGACGAAAAAATAAAGAATAATATATATATTTGTTTACCTGTTGCTTTACATCGCACCGACAGAGATAAGTCTCATGGTGAGGTGGGAGAGGAAAGGGCTAGGAGTGGGAAGTAATCGGCCGTCCCTTTACTCAAGGTACAGCCCCAGCATTTGCCTGCTATGAAAATAGGAACCCACGGATAACCATCTTCAGGGCTGCCGACAGTGGGGTTCGGACCAACTATCTCGCGAATACTGGATACTGGCCGCACATAAGCTACTGCAGCTATCAATCTCGGTAACAATAACAGGTGAGTTGTAATAAAGAAAACTAAGATATAATAATATCTCAAAAGAAACAAAGGAGTGCATTTTGTAAGAAAAGAATAAATAAATGAAACGAACGCTTCCTACGCTCGAAAATAATTGTATTTTTATAAAGTTAAAAGTAGAATATAATAATAAAAAATGCACTAGTTTTCCATAAAACAGTCATTGTATAGCCATTGAAATAATTGGAGGAAGCTGTCGCGGAAAACGTAAACTGAATGGTAGTTCATTACTTGATAAGAGGTCCGACTCGTTGGCTGAACGGTCAGCGTACTGGCCTTCGGTTCAGAGGGTCCCGGGTTCGATTCCCGGCCGGGTCGGGGATTTTAACCTTAATTGGTTAATTCCAATGGCACGGGGGCTGGGTATATGTGCTGTCTTCATCATCATTTCATCCTCATCACGACGCGCAGGTCACCTACGGGTGTCGAATAGAAAGACCTGCACCTGGCGAGCCGAACTTGTCTTCAGACACTCCCGGCACTAAAAGCCATACGCCATTTCATTTCACTTGATAAGAGGATGAATAGCAACAGACATTGTCCAACGCATGTAAACTCCATTCAGTTGAAGGAAGAGGGAGTGTTATTTCCATCTTCCATTTGATTTGCTCATGCAATTTCCATACGGTCGGTTTTGTCCGTTTCCTCCCACACACTTTTCCCCCTGCGCACAGTCTGTAAACAGACATAGCAGTAAGACGATATTGTAAAAGCAATGGAAACTTATAAACAGTCGCCGACTACTGAAGCATTTCAATGTCTGTATGCTACTCCGTTGTTTTAGCAGTTTGGAAACAGTGAATTACATGAGAGACCCATATTCATGCGAGACTGATCATGATTAGTATTCGAAAGGGACGAGGTGTTGAGTGCTTTTGCTGTACTGCCGAAAACACATTATAGGTTTCCGCGGTTTCCCATTTTCACACCAGGTAAATGCTGGGGCTGTACCTTAATTAAGGCAAAGGCCACTTCCTTACCACTCCTAGCCCTTCCCTATGCTATCGTCGCCATAAGACCTATCTGTGTCGGTGCGACGTAAAGCAATTTGTAAAAAAAAAAAAAAAAAAATGTAAACTACACGTCCAGAAATTAATCACAGGAAAAAACGTTCTCAGTACGTGTTTTCTGTTTCCTTTCCTTTTCTGTACACGAACTGCTATATGGTATAAAAATGATCCGTCATATTATGACATATTTTCCGCCTTTAAAATCCGCTGAATTTTAACTAACTGCTGAGTTTATTTCCCAAAGGTTGTACTTTCATTATTATTATTATTATTATTATTATTATTATTATTATTATTATTGTCATTTTATCCTCTAAAACGAAGTAAAATAACCTGTCATTAAGTACTTATGATCATCAGAGACGAAAGGGTGTTCGAAAAAAACATTCCTACCGGGTTATTATAAGCGCTGATCAAACACTTAAATGCCATACATATTGTTGCAGAATTATATTGTGCACATTTCTTCACAATGAAATTACAGTTAATTGTTTTTCTTGTTTAAAAAAGCCGGTATTGCCGGAATGTTTAATCACAGGAGCATCCTAATCAGTTCCCGAGAAAATTGAGTTGGAGTGACCTCTGAGTGCGTAACGTCACAAGCCACACCTTCTGGAAGACGAACACATGTAACGTTTCTTGGCTTGTTTCTTCTTCACCCTCAGGGTTGGCCAAAACCTACGCCAAAACGTTACGGTGTCTTCCCGTTAGCGACGATTCCCATTAACGACGGATCATAAAGTAACCATTAAGTGACTCATTAGCGACGAACTATGAACACTCATCGACGTGATTATCCCGTTAGTGATGGAATGTTGGCTAATTGTGACAGCTCCCTGGAAAACCTCTGCTCGAGAATGGAGTATGCATTTGGTTTGATAAACTTTTCATTCTGTGTCTAATTTTGATTCAGTCCGGTTGATTATGAAGTTTATTTCAAGTAAGTGAGAGAACACATTCCCTACATATGAGGGATATAGTTATAGGCGACTAAGGCAAAACATATCTTGTGCGAATCCTTAAGACAGACCCACCTCAAATAATTGAGTTACTAACGAAGAAGGGGCACGCAGTTCTGGTTAGAGCTAACATCTGACATTTTCCTTTTTTTGTTCTTTGCTTGTTAAGTTTTATAAAATCGTACAAATTTTATTCTTGGATCTCTTCTGTCACTTGCATCGAATTTTACCCTCACAGTGCTGCACAGATATTCTATCAATCTTAAGAGCTTATCCTCTCTTTCATTAAATATTCAGATCGTATGCTACTTAGGCAGGCTGCGGCACTCCTTCGTACGCTATTGGCACTGTGACTCACCTGTCAAAACTAGTTCTCCCTTCCCAAGGAAGCCACCCTTCCCTAATGGGAATTCGAGGCTAAGGACAATAACCCAAACGTTACCTGTTTTCTACCCGAAATTATTCTGATCATGAGTGTAGCGTATGCGAAATTTCCAAACCGGAAAGTCACGGCTAGTTTTTAACCTACGTAACACCTCACTCAATAATTTTTTACCTGAAGATAACAGCCGCGGAATACTCTATCGCTGTTTGCTATTTTTACATCTCTTTTTGCGTGCATGGCAAGGGGAAAATTTATGATCACATTGTCCCATGACCTTCAATAAAATAGAACGTGAAAATTGTTACCTCCACACCAATCGCTCACTAAACGTTATCTCGAAAGCGGAACAAAATTAAAGCATCTTGTACTGGCCATGAATGCTTCAGAAGGCTTTCATTACCCACAATCTCGGCAGTAAGTGCTGTATGTCGGGGCACTTCATTCTGAGGAATTAATCTGTTACTCATTTATGTTGTAGGATGAGTGAATACCAGGGTCAAGTGCCTCTCCAGACGTGGAGGTCACGTCTCTAATGTCTCCTGGCGGGGTGTGAAGCCAATGTACTTTCGTTTGAAGGAAGAATATCTCAGCTTGGCAGTATTTAAACTTTTATTTTGAAACTTCTTCATAAATATACTTAAGTTTCTAAAATTTCTCACAAACGTACAGATAACTTTCCTAGTACCCAGTAGAGTCAGCACATTAAAACTTTACTGCATGTTGTCAAATTTTTCTACAGAGAATGCGATTAGTTACTGCTCATTAATTGAGGGAAGGAAGTGGCTAAGTTGAGATGCAGTGAAGTGACACTTGACTACATTGGCTCATTAATTCTCGGCTACTGCAACTACAGCGCGTCACTCCAGCCTCTAAGCAACCACGATCGCACACACAGCCACCATATCGAATTAAACTTTGTCGTAGTACAGATTAGTTACAAGATAGGGTGGTGCGTTGCTTCATTACAGACCTAGTGAAAATAGAGTCATGTTTCAGGGTGCGACTTATTCACTTACTGGACTGAACTGACATCCCATCAATATATAATGTTAATATATTTGCTTTTATATCACACTGACCACTTCTGCGATTTTCAGCGACGCAGAGGTGCTGGAGTTTGTTCCCTCAGGAGTTCGACTGAGTGTCAGTAAATCTACCGACACGAGGCTGGCATATTGAGTGCCTTCAAATACCACTGGAATGAGCCGAGATCGAGTGAGAAGGCTAGCTCTCTTCAGTCTGAGTCACTCAGCTCGAATATTTTCTAAGCATCCTAATGCATGCAGAAAGACGAACTCTGCATTTTATACTGACTGACAAGGGGGCATTCCCTACTCTTCACCGCCGATTTCGCTCAAATTTATTGAACATGCAGGGCTTGGCTAGAAGTGAAAGTACCAAAGCGTATAGAAAATAAAAATAAAAATGTTGACGCGGCTCTCGCACCGCATAAGCCACTTACGTTAGTGCGCACGCCGAGCGGTAGTTGGCGTAGCGGTAAGAGCTTGGACTAGTAATGCGATGGACGTGGGTTCGACTGCACGTGTGGAGATTTTTCTCAATTTTTATAATATTCATATATTTTAATTTATTGTGTTTATTTATTTATATGCAACAGGCATATAGCACATAATCTTTTAATGAGCGCACAATTGTAGAAAATTTGGTAGTTGCGAACTTTCCCGACGTGTTCAAACAAATTTTTTTTGTTTGTTTTTGTTTCTCCTTTATTGGCTATCTCCCCTCCATGGGGAAAGTGCCATAAATGTGAATAGTCGTTTCGCTGTAGGATTCGTTTCCACCTGACAAGTGAAGGTTGCTCCTGGCGGCAGTACACAAACAATAGATTCTTGGCGCAGGTGGAAAAATGACTGACAATGAAATCCCAGTTGTTTACCTCTTCAATGCCTTTTGCATATAAGTAAATAAATAAAATGAATTATTCACATCTTTGCTTAATTGGAAAATGAATAATATAAAAGTTGACAGAAAAAAACAGTCTCCACACGGGGAGTCGAAACCACGACCATCGAATTACCAGTCCGAGCTCTTACCGCTACGCCAACAACTGTTTGGGGTGCGTACTAACGTAAGTGGCTTAGCCTATACGTGCGAGAGCCGCGTGAACATTTTTATTTTTATTTTCTATACGCTTGGCCAGCTGGAGATCCCACTTCGGATACGTTCATTTCTAGCCAAGCCCTACATGTTCTATAAATTTGAGCGAAATCGGTGGTGAAGAGTAGGGAATGCCCCCTTGTGAGATGGCTAAGCGGTACTCGATGTGTTAGCTGTGAGTTTCGCATTCATGATAGACGGTCCGCACTTGACCACCTCGCAATGGAACCGAATACGGCTTTTTCGTAACATACAATATTTAAAGGGATATATCCCCTTTTAACAGAGTGTAGCTCAGTTCTGGTATTGAGGTGGTTTATATTTTTACACTCTACATACATCCAATCCCTACATCATTACAACAGAAGTGCACATTATTAGAGCCAGAGTGTGGCCAAGAACGTTCACGATTCTGCTTAATGTGTTGTCCCGGAAATTAAAGCAATTTGGTTAAGTATAAATGCAATAATTCATCTTAGCAGAGTAAATCACTTTTGGTCAAAAAGGAGTGAAAGTATAACTTACATTTCCCCACTAAAACTTCATGAGCTTAGCTGTCATACAACAATCAGTGAAACACGTAGGGTCTATTTCCTGGCAGCACAGACGTTGTTATTTTTGTAAGACTGAACTCATACTTCAAGCACAAGAGAAACGCGATCGTAGAATTGGGATACCGGTACTTGATACCTGAACATGTTTATTAAGAACTTAAAACTGCTAGGGTTTGTTCAAACTATACCACCTTATCCGTGGATTGTCATATAATTGGGAACCTGTGAAAAGCAACTGTGTCATAGCTATCCAAACTGAACTTTGAATTTTGAATTTCATGTGTACCCTGTTATTTTATGCCTGGCATTATTCTTTACTGCCAGCCCCGTGGTGTAGGGGTAGCGTGTCTGCCTCTTGGACGGGGGCCCCGGGTTCGATCCTCGGTCATATCAGGGATTTTTACCTGAATCTGAGGGCTGGCTCGAGGTCCACGCAGCCTACGTGATTATAACTGAGAAGCTATTTGACGGTGAGATAGCGGCCCCGGTCAAGAAAGCCAAGAATAACGGCCGAGAGGATTCGTCCTGCCGACCACATGACACCTCGTAACCTGCAGGCCTCCGGGCTGAGCAGCGGTCACTTGGTAGTCCAAGGCCATTCAGGACTGGAGTGGCATGGTGTTGTTATTATTTACTGATCTCTATTAATGGACTTTCTCGGGAGGTATTGAGGTAAATACGTATACATGGTGAAGCGAAATTCGCACACTCGGGCTTCGCAGCGCAACTCCTCGTATGCCAACAATAAAGAAATGTCTCTCACAAAAGTTGGTCCTGTGAGTATATCAGGCAGAGAAAGGTCGTTGATGTGTGGCGATTTGGCAACACTGTAACCACATGTAGGGTAAGTACCTCTGTCAGCATATATTATTTGTGCTGTACAGTTGGTGCAGTGGATAGAGTTTTGGGTTCGCATGCAGGAGGTCGAGGGTTCGATCCTGGGTTGAAGCGTGTATTTTTTTTATTTCGTAAATGTAGTGCAGGTGATATGGTATCTGGCATCTTAATCGTCAACTGTGATTGCAGCGGGTCCTGTAGACACCATTTGCACTTACATACTACGATCCTAGAAATGGACAAACAATCGTTTTCATTGGTCAGCTTTGAAAGACGCCCTTTCCACGTCGTGGGCGTGAATTCATTCGCACCACTTAATATACTAGATGCGAAACCTGTTTTCTTTGTGCCCTCCCCCAGTGGTCTCATAGATTAGTCATCATCATCATCATCATCATCTGTTTACCCTCCAGGTTCGGCTTTTCCCTCGGACTCAGCGAGGGATCCCACCTCAACCGCCTCAAGGGCAGTGTCCTGGAGCTTCAGACTCTTGGTCGGGGGATACAACTGGGGAGAATGACCAGTACCTCGCCCAGGCGGCCGCACCTGCTATGCTGAACAGGGGCCTTGTGGAGGGATGGGAAGATTGGAAGGGATAGACAAGGACGAGGGAAGGAAGCGGCCGTGGCCTTAAGTTAGGTACCATCCCGGAATTCGCCTGGAGGAGAAGTGGGGAACCACGGAAAACCACTTCGAGGATGGCTGAGGTGGGAATCTAACCCACCTCTACTCAGTTGACCTCCCGAGGCTGAGTGGGCCCCGTTCCAGCCCTCGTACCACTTTTCAAATTTTCGTGGCAGAGCCGGGAATCGAACCCGGACCTCCGGGGGTGGCAGCTAATCACGCCAAATTGCCACTCTTCAACGTCCTTTTTCTGCCTGATATACTCGCAGGACCAACTTTTGTGAGAGACATTTTTTTATTGCTGGCATGTGAGGAGTCGCGCTGCGACGCCCGAGTGCGCGAATTTCGCTTCACCCTATATATACAAAATAAGTCAATTTGAAGTCATTTCATGCAATGGGTTGTTTAATATGTTGTAGTTACGAGACGTTTCTTGGTATTTCAAGAAGAGAAGTAATGATCTCTCCCCCTCTTCACATCCGAAGCTAATGTTGAGCGAATCGTTGGTACACAATTACACACACTGGGAATGGTTGCCTAGTAATTTTTACTCTTAAAACAATAATCAACATCACCCGAACAAGCTCCAGCACCACCACCACCACCACCACCACCACCACCACCACCACCACCACCACCACCACCACCACCACCACGCACGCGCACGAACACATCCCGAGATATTCTGACTGCATTTTTCGTTTTATTGATTAAAAACGGTCGCATGAGAAATGGATACATCTCTTTTTGAACATGTTCGTGGGATCGATCGTCGAACAGTTGGTTACGATTTCGGAGTGATTAAATGTTAGAAACGCGTGTTAGAGATGCACTTTCAGATAAACAATTTCTTTCAGCACAATTTCGAGGATCCCGAAAAGTCCGAAGGTCATTAAAAGTCAATGGATCATGAAACACACAGTAGAGGGAGTATTTGAAGTGTAGGTTTCGCACGTGAGGTATGTCTGTTCAATGTATAGGCCTGTATAACTTTTGAAACGAAAGTCATGTCACTGAGGTTCGGTTTCCACGTGAAACGGGAGGACCCATGAACACTCCTCTTCCACAGTAACCCTCAGGAACATTTTCCTGGACAATCAATCGATAGCCTTGACTGATTAACTAGAGCGAAACAAGTGAAAGACACATTCGATTTTATCATTTCAGACTTACCGAGCTCGATAGCTGCAGTCGCTTAAGTGCAGCCAGTATCCAGTATTCGGGAGATAGTATGTTCGAACCCCACTGTGAGCAGCCCTGAAGATGGTTTTCCGTGCTTTCCCATTTTCACACCAGGCAAATGCTGGGGCTGTACTTTAATTAAGGCCACGGCTGCTTCCTTCCCAGTCCTAGCTCTTTCCTGTCCCATCGTCACCATAAGGAATATCTGTGTCGGTGCGACGTAAAGCCAATAGCAAAAAAAAAAAAAAAAAAAAAAGAAAAGAAAATTCAGACTTGATGCATTGCTGCTAGTGATAAGTTGAGCTTAATCTCAGGATCGTCCTGTGTAAGTCACTCACTCGAAGAGATCACATATTATACCTAACTATAGGGAGAATTATAGAACGATTTTTATGTTTTCAGTTTCAATTTTTTAGTATTTCGAATAAGGATGTACGCTTCGATGTATTACTGAATACAATCTATTAGTATCACGAGTTTTCGTGCGTCATTTTCAGAAGATATATATCTATTGTTATCTCATCGACAGCGACAAGTTACTACATTATGTTGCCTATTTTACAAAAAGACAAGGAGGGATTCATTGCTGACTACATTGTCACAGGTGAGTTCTTATAGACGTAGTCACGTTTCGAATCATGGTCAATATTTGCAGTATATTTAAAATGATAGTCACGTCACTGTTGCTCAGTTTCCACGTAAAATAGAGGACCAGTGGTCATAAGTACAAGATCAACGGTCGTATAAACTTGTAAGCTTTACCTTTGTATAAGAATTCTAACTTTTAACTCCTTATAGCTTAGGATAGTAATGTTATTGGTTTTACGTCCCAAAAACTAATTTCATGGTTTCCGCAGAAGCTGAGGCACTGGACTTTTGTCCCATAGGAGCTATTTGATATGGCGGTAAATCCACCGCCACAAGGCTGGCCTATATGAGTACCATCGTATACCACCGTATTGAGCCGTCATTATACCCACCAACCTAGGCTCAGAACACTAGCGCCCTTTCGTCTGCGCTCCGCGCGATATTTTCTGACATCATTCCTCACAGTCTCAAGAATCTCAGGGATTTTATCCGCCTTCTGGCTCCAGACCACGATTGTAACTAGACAATAACATCATTCATTCGTTCGACTGACAGGTCATCGAATCTAATTACGATGGAAACTAGTAGTCTTAGGCCTAAGTGTTTGGGTACATATTTAGTTTTAACTACCCTTCCTTCGTTTCACTCTACCTGTGTTCCTATTTACTTGTAATTAGGATACGCCTAAATGCAGTTTAGAATTGCAGTGTAGTTTTTTTGTTTTGGTGGCTAGCTTGTGTCATTTTTGTGTAACCCTTTTGCAGTCAGTTTTCCATCTATCATCATCATCATCATCATCATCATCATCAATAATATACTGCAAGTGGGAGACAACCCGGTGGCAGTGCTCAGTGGCAGTAATATACCGACGAAGAAAATCATATATTACGGTACTCAATAACAACAAAAGTACAACCAACAATTCCACGACATACGAGTAGTGTAACATACGGTAATAAGAAACCGTCACAGCAGTCACAAAGAAATTGATACGAAGTTTTCGGAAAACAAATTTAAAATATTCACTTAGCATGCAGCGTTACAAAATTACAACGTAGACACTTAGAATTTCACCAAAAATTTACAAAACGTTCGATTAGAAGTGGAGTGCAATCGTTATGTAATCCATTCGATACTTCAGTACTACATGGCAGTTTTCATTTTTTGTAAGCATGTAGTAGGATTGCCTTATAATAATAATAATAATAATAATAATAATAATAATAATTAAGTATTTAGTTTCTTTATTGTCGCGTAATCCTTGTGTGGGACACAGTAGATCGTTCTTTTGCCATTTTTTATACAATACGCACGTTACTGTATTTTATTCTTGTTGATATTTTTATAGTATTTCATATCGTAGATCCTATACCAAAACCAGGAATGTGACATTGCTCTTCCTAACAATTATTTCCCGTAAGACTGGATACGACTCCCTGACAAATATTGATATACAGTCCATCAGATAAAATATTCATTGTGTCATTTTCCTATGCGCGTCTGTAAAGGAAATTGAGCCTTACTGTACTCTACTGTAGGAATGTATGTGTGCATATCATGTTTACCCACTCCTAGGCCAAATCAAAACCAACCCCATAGCGCAACAGCCCAGATTGTTTCTTTATTGTCGCGTAATCCTTGTGTGGGACGCAGTAGATCGTTGTTTTGACATTTTTTATAGAATACGCACCCAACAAGCGACCGCTTCTCAGCCTGAAGGCTTGCAGATTATGAGGTGCCCTGTGGTCAGCACGACGAAACCTCTCGGCCCTTACTCTTGGCTTTCTAGACTGGGACCGCCCTCTCACCGTCAGGCTGAGTAAACCGCGAACCAGCCGTCAGATACAGGTAAATTTCCTGACCTGGCTGGGAATCGAACCCGGGCCTCCGGATAAAGGGCGGGCACGCTACCCCTACACCGCGGGGCCGGCTACCCGTTCCTAGAGTATGATGTATTTATAAAGGGTCGGTGCATAAGTTCGTGCGGTGTCTCGGTATCCTTGCGGCGTGAAGGGATTGCTTATCGTCATTCCGTTGTTTTAACTGAGTTTGGAGTTTGTGTGTTGTGAAACACAGGTTTTCTTGATCGTGAACGTATTATTTGCGTATATTTCAGACAAACGGATATGGAATGTCAAGTTGAGAAAAGTGAGCATTTCCGACACACGTTTCTCTGAGTTAAACCGAGGATCCAGAGCAACAGGAGCTGCGAGAACAATTTGTGAATTGTACGGGAATGAAACAATTGCCGGAAGAACAGCACACAAATGGTTTTCCCACTTTCGAGCAGGACGGTTTGACTTATCTGATGATGCACGTTTTGGAAGAACTTCAGACTTCGACGAAAATCGTTTGAATGAACTGCTTTATGACAATCCTCGTCAAACATCGTGTGAAATGGCGCTACTTTTTGAATGTGATCAGTCAACTATTGTACGCCATTTGCATTCGATGGGTAAGGTACATAAATTGGGTATATGGGTACCACATTTGCTAAGGGACAGTAACAAAAACTAACGAGTGAACATCTCTTCGTCATTGCTTGCCCGGCCCCGCTTACCTTATGATAGGCACGAAGCATTTCTTTCCAACATTGTCACAGGTGACGAGAAATGTTGCCTGTATGTCAGGATGAAGAAGAGAAAAAAAAAATGGCTCAGCCTATCAAAAAAAAGCGACTCCCCGTGCCAAGGATAGTGCCCATCCATAGAGATGCATGTTGTGTTTGGTGGAAAAAAGATGTCATCCACCATGAACTTCTTCCGATAAACGTAACGATCTCTTCTGCTGTGTATAGACCAGCCAAGACGGCCTGCCGTTGCTATTAACAACAAAAGACAAAGGCAACAACCAGTCTTATTGCTCCTTGATAGCGCTCATCCCCATACAACGCAATTGACCAAAGGTGTGCTTGTTGAACTTGGCTGGGAACCTCTTCCTCATCATCCGTATTGCCCTGACTTTGCACCTCAGATTTCCATCTTTTCCGGTCCCTTTCTAACCACATTCAGGGGCAGATATTGTATCAAATCAGTTATTATATCAGATATTGCAACAGAAGATGAATCATGGCTGAAAAGTGATGTTATGAATGCATAAATATTCTCCTGGAACAGGAGTGTTAACTGTACGGACAGGATAGAAACGAAAGAATGGGGAGTAATCATATTGATAAAAGAAGAATTTTTATGCTATGAAATATTTAAGAATGGGAAGCATGACATTCTGATTTTAAGACGCATTGCAAATAGGCAGCTTGATGATTCTGAGCTGTACACACCTGGAAGTGGTGATGCTGATATTGACGCTTAATTATTTGATAAGCTAATCAACTATTGGGAGAACAATAGAAAAAGAAACTTAATTGTTGCTGTTAATCTATATCTACCAAATGTTAACTGGAGAGGTAATGCGAATGGCAGAAATGGCAAATAAATAAATAAATCTGGGAAAGACAGATGAATCAGAACGTGATGGAACGAACTAGAGGGAAGAATATTCCAGATATTGTGCTCCTAAAACTAGGTGAGGTAGATTGTACATGTGATCACGAAGCTGCATTAGCCGTAGTTGAAAATAAATGCGATAGAAAGGAAGGCTGTAAAAGTAGAGCTATTGAGTATTGCCATAAGGTTGATGAGGGAGGCAAGAAGGAGTTTTGAAAAGGTTATGACCGGTGGAAAAGGGTAAATGAAATATGTAAGGCTATGGAATGGGTTTAAAAAAATATTAAGGAGTGCGAAAACAAGTATGTAAAGGGAATGGCAAAGACACACTACTGTATATCATAAAAGATGAACATAGAGTTTAAAAAGGAGGTGCAGGGTAGAAACAAGTAGCATTCTGAATTATCGTGGAGGTCATGATAGATTGAAGGAACTTACTTGGAAATGTAATTTAGCAAAAGAGTCTGCAAAGGATAACATACTGGCAAGCGTTATTGACAGTATAATGAATCATACTGAAAAATATAAGCAACAAGTTCCAGGAAGGATATTCTAAGACTCAAATCACCAAGGAGTGTGTATACATGAAGAATTAGAGATGGCAGAATTATTTGGTCATCAGTATGAACAGATAGTTGGGTATAAGGTTAATGTCTAATTGGAGGAGGTGAGTAATACCAGGAAAGTACTGAAGTTTATGTATAATAAAAAATACTGAAAGATACAGAAATTGAAAGCTAACCAGACAATTGTAATTGACTTTTTTCTTGGAATTGACCTTTATTTCTTCAATTTGCTTTACGTTGCGCCGACGTAGATAAGTCTTATGGTGACAATGGGATATAGCCTGGTGTAAGCATTGGACACCATGGAAAAGCATCTTCAGGGCTGCCAACAGTCGGGGTCGAACACACTATCTTCCCAATGCAAGCTGACTATTGGGTAACCCAAACCGCGCAGCTACTCGAATTGGAGTTGACAAGATTTCTGGGGATATACTAAAGGCAGCTTGTTGGGATATAGTACACTTATCTGAGGTACTTATTCCATGTTTATTTGGAAGGAACTACAACATTCTTTTTTTACAATTTGATTTTCGTCGTACCGACACTGATGGGTCTTTCGGTGACGATGGTATGGGAAAAGGCTAGAAGTGGGAGGTAAGCGGCCGTGGCCTTAATTAACGTACAGCCCCAGCATTTTTCTGATGTGAAAATGGGAAACCAAGGAAGAACATTTTCAGGGCTGCCGACAGTGGAGCTCGAACCCACCATCTATCGGATGCAAGCTCATCGTGCGCGCCCCTAAACGCACGGCCAACTCGCCCAGTCTACACCAAGTTAATGGAGAGTTACTCTAGTAGCCCCAGTTTATACAGGAAAGAATGAAAATGAAAACCTACAACCTGTTTTCCAGTCATTGCCCGGGTCAGGGATGTAATGAATGAAACATATATAGGCTGTTATTACAATGGGGTCGCCACTCCCAAGGTGATTTATTAATGAGTGATAAATGCTATGAGATGATAATGGAGAGTGTTGCTGGAATGAAAGATGACAGGGAGAACCGGAGTATCCGGAGAAAAACCTGTCCCGCCTCCGCTTTGTCCAGCACAAATCTCACATGGAGTCACCGGGATTTGAACCACGGTATCCAGCGGTGAGAGGCCGACGCGCTGTCGTCTGAGCCACGGAGGCTCACACATACAGGAAAGAATGATAAACATAAAACGGATCATTACAGGCCAGTCATTTGACATCTGTTGTATGTGAGCTCTAGGAAAGCATTGTTTCTGATTTTATTGGACATTTTAGAAAAATTACTAACTCATTTTCAGAAGCAGTTCTTGTTTAGGAAAAATTATTCCGGTGAGGCTCATACTGCAGGATTCTACTAACAAGTTATAGCAAATACTTTGAATTCAGATCAAATGGACTGTAATGTTACAAACAAATCAAAGGCTTTTGATAGAGCAGATCAAGGAAGATTACTGACATAAATGACGGCAGCATCGTTAGGGTAAAAATATGGGCAAATCTAATGTTTGAAATACAGAACTCAGATAGAGTAGGTGACCCTGTATTGAATAAGAGGGGCGTTTTGCAGGGCAGTATTATTGGACATTTGTATTTCTTATACAGGGTTATTCACCTGACATGTTGCACGAAAATAACTTCTAAACCGTTAAGGATATCAGCATTCTGTTTTCATATTCGTAAATGGTACGCAGGGTCTTGTAAAATAATGTGCTACTTAGTCTCATGGGGTGATTAACAACCGAGATTTTGATACTAACTCCATATTTTTAAATGGAACGGCACAAACTCGTACAGCTGATTTAAAAGTTCATCTGCGTGCAAGTTCAAATATGTAGGCCTAAGTATTTTAAAAATCGGACAATTACTTTTTTGAGATATAAGTAAGAACAGCATGCGCTGTTTTGCATGCCGCATCAGACGGTGCGAAGTCGGGCAAGGACATATTGAGGCCCAAGCAGTTTCCTGGGAGTGAGTTCAGCCACAGAATGGATACCAGGCATGTAAGGACCTCGTACACATGCGATGAGTTTGCAAAGTGTGTATGACAGGCGGACACATGACAGGACAGGAAGGGTTGATGTGTTTAAAAGGAATAAAATAAGTACTTTGCCTTAAAAGGAACATAATGAAAGCTACAATTGTCACTGGTTTTAGTGTACAGTTCATACTACTCTATGAGTTGAGAAATAAACATAACACAAAATACCGGAAGAGCTCCTTCTACAAAAGCAAATGTTCAGAGCTGATCGTGGTGAAATGGTAGCAACACTATTATTTATGTTTTATTTTATACGCATTAATCTCCGCAGAGCTCCAGCGCGACCGTAGTAGCGTGCATTCAGGAGAGCGTAGGTTCGAGCCCTGCCTCGCCCAACCTGACAGTGATTTTCAGGGTGTCCCTTGTTCAACACCAGGCAAATACCGAATAGGTACCTTTGTGATAGGCCACGGCCGACTTCCTTTCCAAACCCTTCCCATTCCCATGCGTAAGAAAAAAACGCTAAACTGAGCGCTACCTATAACATGTCAAAACAAAACAATACAACTTTAATCTCCCTTCCCCGTTGTGTGTTCGCCGGTCATACAATAACGTTGCATACCCAGTATATGTTACGGTACATCACATTATGTTTACAGTACATGCCTGGTATCCGTTCTGGCTGGAATCAAAGCCAGGAAGCAGCTTGCGCCTCAATATGCCCTTGCCCGAATTCACGCCATCTGATGCGGCATGCAAAACCGCGCATGCTGTTCTTATTTATATCTCAAAAAGTAATTGTTCGATTTTGAAAATACTTACATATTTGAACTTGTACGCAGTTGAACGTTTAGGCCAGCTGTATGAATTTGTGCCGTTCCATTTAAAAATATGAAGTTAGTATCAATATCTCGGTTATTAATCACCCCATGAAAATAAATAGCACGTTATTTTACAAGACCCTGGGTACCATTTACGAATATGAAAACAGAATGCTGATTTATTTAATGGTTTAGAAGTTATTTCTGTGTAACATGTTAGGAGAATAACCCTGTATATATACAGTGCAAGACTTCTGCCCCTTTCAATTTTAGATCTTCGACCATCCTTCAAACGAGAAGCACGGACGGTCTAAATTCCTTTGCCTACCTATGGCCTGCCATGGCATTGAAAGAACTTGCAGGGTAAACTAACCTCTAAGGTTAAGATGGTTGGCATTGACAGTGTTGCATATTTCTGATTAACACATATCAAAACACAATAATAACGAACGGAGCTACATTACACTTAGTTTTATTAGCCTATGTCCTGAACTTAGCCACTAATACCTGTCAATACCACAACACGTGCCTGCAATGTTTACTTTTATTACATAACTTATATTACGTGGGTATGTCATTTCAGAATTTATTTTGCATTGCTGGCGAACTTTGATACGCACGAAATTTACTGTGTTTACAGATATGCTTCATAACACAAATTCATTTTTCAAACCCAAACCCGAGAGGAGTTTTACTACAAGGATATCAGTTTTGTATGCCAGTCGGTTCAGGTTACCTTAGCGCATAATGATCAGAATAAATACACTATATTATCCGGGCTTGATGATTAGATGCTGCTCTGTGACACGCCACCATTAGTAACAAGGTTGCATGTGAGGAAGCGACACGTCAGTGTGCTACGTTAGCGCACGGCTCAAGGTTATCAAGCAACAGAGCTTGGCCGGTCACACGCTGCATAGGCCGACTCAGAAGTTGTTCACGATTGAACTTACATTTCTTGGTGATATTCTGGTGAGCTTTCGCTAGAAGGAAATGAAATAAGCTGCAGGTCAATTTTTACTTCAAAATACTATGGCATTTTATAATTTTAGGAATTAGACCCTGTGTTATAAGGCGAGTCATTTATTTGCACAAGAAATGGAAAAGGGCCTACGAGACCCTTGTGGAACTTCAAGTTGAGTATGAAATTCAGTTGATCGAACTCCTCCCAGTTCAAAGACTTCCTTTCGGTTGCTCAGGCAGCAAACTAGAACGTTCTGCTGTTCGTCCTTAACACCAAAGTAATTAAAATTTGAAATTAATGTGAATGGGAGGCACTATAAAAGGCTTTGCTGAGATCGCACAGAGTAAAGTGGGGTAACTCTCTCGTTTCCTGAAGCTGACGTTACATATTGCAAAGGGGATTCTATTACAACAGTTGATTTACCTACGCTGTAGCCAATTCGCTTCTTGCATAGAATACTTCAAAATTCAAAATAAGGTACTAGTAGTGTTATCACATGCTCTAAAAAATGTACTAAATTCAGGAATAAGTGAAAGGGCTGGGTGGGGTTTTATCTTGAAGTATTTTTGGCTGCAAGGGAAACCACAGTCCTTAATCCATCATTAATACTAACGGTGAGAGGTTTTAGAATATAAAGAAAGTGTTTCTACATACTCTATAGGCCTACGTCTTTACTATCAGAATGTTTTCATTGCACACTATACAAGTAAGTTCATTTTCTTCCACTGAGTTACATACTTGCTCTGGAACACTGCGTCCTTTTTTGTGGCAGGAATACTGTCATAATTATTATTTAGAGAATGAATATAGTAGTTATTGAATTCATCTGGCGTAATATCAACTTAAGGCCTGCTACATTTAACATTACTATTGCTCTCTCCGTTCATTACTTCCAATGCAGCTTTAATTTTATTACCTGCACTTTCAATGTAACATTCATTACCTTCCTGTTCTGCTGCCGTAATAGCTTGTTTGTACTTCCTCCATGCATTTAAGTGTAGAATTAACTTTTCTAGGCTTTTATTTCCCTTAAAGATCTATACAAAGCTTCAAATTATGTATCATTACTTCAATCTGTGGTGTAAACTACTTCAGGAGCTAGGTTTTGAATGTTTAATATGCTAGACTTTTCTTACTACCGGAAAATAAGCTTCAAACAGTATTACGAACGTATGAATGGAACGATAGAATGTGTTACCCACCCAGTCTTTTGATATCCCGAAGTATAAATTCACAGCTAAAGAAATTAAGGCATAGAAGTCAACCCTTCACTTTTTGTCGTTGTGAGATGAATCTCTGGAAAATAATTTAATTGAGAGTTCATTCTGCACAAGGCTGTGAAAAATAAACCAAAAAGCTTTGCGATCAGAACACATATCATGTAAGTAAATATCTAATGTGGCAATATTGAAGGACATGGAGTTGACGTTAGTTATTATATTGTCAGGCACTGCTTTTCCAAGCGTACGATTTTTGTTTCAACAGTAAATGTTATTTTTTTGCTAGTTGCTTTACGTCGCACCGACACAGATATATTTTTCAGGGACGATGTTATAGGAAAGCGTTAAGAGTGGGAAGGAAGCGACCGTGGCCTTAATTAAGGTACAGCCCCAGCATTTGCCTAGTGTGAAAATGGGAAACCACGGAAAACCATCTTCAGAACGGTAAATGTTAAGTGGCTTGAGTGACTATTTGCATTATTTGTCCTGTGTCTGATAAGATTTCTCTTTTCTTTACAATTTGATTTACGTCACACAGACACAGATATATTTTTCAGGGACGATGTTATAGGAAAGGGTTAAGAGTGGGAAGGAAGCGACCGTGACCTTAATTATGGAGCGAAAATGGTAAACTACGGAAAACCAGGTTCACCATCTCGCGAATGTAAGCTCACAGCTAAGCAACTCTTACCGCACGGCCAACTCGCTCGGTACATATTAGGACTGATGTCTCCAAACACATAGTTTATACCTTTCTTTTGATGTGGCAACGAGGGTCATTATAATCTTTAACTTTCCTAGAAATATGTTTATGTCTCTATCAGATGAGTGGCATATCGAAATCACCACGAGCTTTAGATCACTAAGGAGCATTGCTGCTGCCTCAAAGTTCAATTCTACACACAATTTTGAAATGTCAATATATTTAAAGGTTACATTACTTAGTGTGAATATTGATACATCTCCAGTTTTGTGAACCTGACATCTGCAATTTATAAATAGTAAGTTTTACATAGTCTACCTCATTATTTTGGAACAAGTTTTTAGTTATACAGTTCATCTTAACAAAAGTTTGGGTTGTAAATTCTCTCTTGCATCAATTTTATTTCTTAGATATTAGCTTTTAAATACAATAATATTATATTTAAAGCCATGTTTAGACAATTATGTGACGTTGTCTTTAAAACATGAAATATCTATGGTATTATACTCTAACTGAGCAAACTTCCTGTACTAGCTTCCCCGACCACTTACAGTACAGTGAAGGGGGACAGTACCTTTCTGACCAATTTCTTTCTTAATAGATCTAGAGCTGCATTACTGATCTTCTACTTTCCTAGTCTATTAAAGCATACCATGATTTGTGTAACAATATTTTATTCCAAGTAACAGGATTTTCAACGATTGGAAAAATACCACTACAAAGTTATAAGATGCAGAGCAGATAAAGGTAACATGGTAAACGGGTCGGATAGCCAGTTTTAAAACTTCATCAAGAGGAAAATTCCACTCACTTTTCATTGCTGTCTTGAGAGTGTGAAGGTATGTACAAGAACCAAGGTGTTAATACACGGAATGATCTTCATAGGGTGAATCATATTAGCGAGGTACGGTACTAATGAAAGTGATATATTTCTTCATATGGTTATAAATATATTAAATGTTGCAGTATGGATGTCAATGAGAGGGCGTATAAGTCGCTGGTAAGACCCCAACAATTGGGGTATTAGAGTATGTTTCCAGTGTATGGGACCCTCACTAGGGTTGCTTTATTCGAGAACTGGAATAGATCCAAAGGAAAGCAGGACGACTTTTTCTGGGCGATGTTGCAAACATTGGGCTGGGATGACCTGGGAGTAAGGGAACGACCTGCTCGACTAAGCGGTATGTTCCGAGCTGTCAGGCGAGAGAAGGCGTGGAATGACATTGGTAGATGAATAAGCTTCAATGGTAATTTTGAGAGTACTATGGCATGTCATAGTTTGAAGATAAATTTGGAATTCATGGAGACAAATCGGGGCATACGCAGGCATGTGAGGGTCACGAGCTGAGTGACAACTCTGCATGAGAAACAGCTGTTTCGAGCGCTAGCCCAGGACGTTATCAGATGGCGCAAGCCTGGAGAGGTGTACATTACACTTTCATAAGTATGGTATTCCGTGCAATACATACATATATTTTTTCATTTAAGGACACACATAATCCATTTGTTCAAGGCAGCTTTTGCGTAAAATGTGCCGAATAGCATGCTTTGTAATCATGTTGTAACATGAAAATAAATAACTACCTTAAAGGTTGCCGTAAGCAATGAAGTGCAAAATAAAAGACATTTATTTTCTTAGGGGCTTAACATGCTCAACTCTTGTATGAAGAACTAGCAGTTACCCGCGGCTTCACTCGCGAGTATTTCGTAATTTGATATAAGTAATCACTCCTCGGTACTGTACTAAGATATTACTTGAAAATACCTAAAGTATAAAAACTCTCCGAAAACTTCAGTTTAATTTACCCCAGAAATTCTTTGTAAACCACGTTTGTGGTATTGCCTTTTGGGGCTAAGATGACCATGTGACATAGAACTCCACATGTGAGAAAGTCATTTCTCAAGTCGGAAAAAAACATGTACCTTTATTTTTAATCGTGATTCCAAATACCAATTTTCACGTCTGTAACCTTAAGGTTTTGAGGTATAATTATCCGCATAAAAATTAATTTTTAAAATTCCTTTCACCATCCCCCATAAGTAAATTTTCCGAAAACAAAAAGTACTTTTTAAAACAGGAGCTTGAAAATACCAATTATCACAACTGTAACATCTTCTGTTTTTGAGATATATATATCATCACAAAATAAATCATCTCCTTTGTCATCCCCCACCCCAAGTTGATTTTCACCCAAAAATGCGCATGTCTTTATTTTTAAAGAAGATTCCAAATACTAATTTTCACGTCTGTAACATATTTAGTATTTTAGATATAAGTATCCTCTAACAACGAATTCAACTAATTATTTCAATTCTTTTACCCCCACCCCCGAACGTGGATTTTTCGACAATAAAAGGTACATATTTCTTTGTTTTTAAAGGAAACCCCCAGTACCAAATTTAACATCTGTAACATCTTAATTTTTCGAGATATCGGTATCGTAATAAAAAGAATTCAACCCCATTTTCAGTCTGCTTTACTCCCTCCCCTTTAGTGATTTTTCCGAACACAAACAATACACATTTTTTTTTATTTTTAAAAGATTAAGCGTACCAATGTTCACGTCTGTAACATATTAAGTTTTTGAGATATATTGTGGCTATGCTCATTTTAAAAATTCACGCCCACATTTTCAGTTCCCCTTAAGTGGATTTTCCAAAAACAAATTGTCTAGGTTTTAATTTTACAGGAGATTCCAGATGGCAATTTTCACGTCTGTAACATGTTACGTTTCTGAGATATACTGTAGATACCATCTTTTTAAAAATTCATCCATTTTGACACTCCTGTTCACCCTCTTAATTGGATTTTTCGAAAACAAAAAATAAATGATTCGTTATTTCAAAGGAGATTCCAAATACCAATTTGCATGTCTGTAACATCATCAGTTTTTGAGATAGAGCATCCTCATAAAAGGTATTCAACCATTTTCGCCATTTTTCACACCCCTAATGGAATTTTCCGAAAACCAAAAATAAGTGATTCTTTATTTTTCAAGGAGATTCCAAATACAAATTTTTACGTCTGTACTTTTTTAAATTATTGAGATATATATATACTCAAACAATTCCTACCCCTTTTCATCCCCTTAGGGACGGTTTATCCAAAAATCCTCCCTTAATGAGCACCTGCACTCTAATAAAAATGTATCTGCAAAATTTCGTTTCTTTATGACCAGTAGTTTTGGCTCGGCGATGATGAATCAGTTAGTCAGTCAGTCACTCAAGACAAGTTATTTTTATATCCAGATTGTGAAGCAGAACAATACCAAATACTTCGCCACTTCTGTAGCAAAACGCATTTTTATTATAAGGTTAAAAGAAAATAGGCTATGGTTAAAGTGGCATGTCTTCCAGTAAACGTGTTGGTACAGAAGTCACAAATACGAACACACAGTAACAAATGAGTGTGTCAATCTTTAAGCCACAGCCTATTCAGTTGAATGTTTCAGTCATTACTCGTAGTCCAAAACAGGTAAGTGGAGCCTCTCACTGGTGGGCGTGCGCAGCCCTGACTCAGCAACGTGGGGAAGTACAAGCCGACTGAGGTGAAGCGACTTACGCCTTCGTGCACAAGTATTTGTAGCACGTGCACTGCGCTTACGGCGGGCAAGCTGTGACACCCGTGGTTTATGGTAAGAGGAATTACGTACTGGAATAATTTGCCAAGGGAGATGTTATATAAATTTCTATTTTTTAAAAATTATTTCAGAAAGTACTGAGTGAACTACTGATAGGGAATCGGAAGCCTTAAATGAAGATGATTGATTGATTGATTGATTGATTGATTGATTGATTGATTGACTGATTGACTGATTGATTGATTGATTGATTGAATAGGTTAGACGAAGAATTGCAACCGCAATAATTAAAGAGGAATGCGACGCAATTGTGACAGCACGCTGAATTATTTCGATGATGGCGATCCATCTTCATTTGATAAAGAGAATGGGCCCTTAAACTTAATGCTTACTGTTCCAGCTGTGTGACGGACGAAATTCAGGGTACCAGTAATTATACACAATATTAGGCAAGCGTGTTGAGCTAAGCAATTTCAGTGAGAAACGTTACATTATATAGAGTGAAAAAACAATCACATTATGTGTTGCAGCTAATAATCTCATGTGTACGTACCACTGCATTTTGCATTATTTATTAATAATCCATTATGTTCTACAACCAATGCAATTAACCTCTAATGGTGAATCCAGAATTTTTGGAATCATTCACAGTGAAGGACGTAATCAAAGCTATAAATTCTCAGCACAATGGGTGTGCGTTACTAAAATGTAATCATTATTATACGGCAAATGAGAGAATACTTCAAAGTACACAACGTAGGCCTACATACCTTAGATTCATTTTGTTAATTTTGTTAAATATGTTATTTTGTTTTACGTCCCACTAGCTACTTTTACGGTTTTCGGAGACGCCAAGGTCCAGGAATTTTTTCCCGCAGGAGTTCTTTTACGTGCCAGTAAATCTACTGACACGAGGCTAACGTATTTGCGCACCTCCAAATACCACAGGACGGAGCCAAGATTGAACCTGCCAAATTGGGGGCCAAAAGGCCAGCACCTCAACCGTGCGACCCACCCAGCCAGGCTCACTATTATTACTATCACTATATCCCCATGAATATCTCTGTACATGGTACAGATATCTAACAGTTTATAAATTCTTCACATAATTAATAATTAAAGTACTCTTAAAATTTAAAACTAATATTTGCATTTGCACTCAATTAAGCTATACGTGTACGGGAAATATTTTAGAACATTCATTTATCATATCGTGAACAGCAACTGGTCGTTATTCCAATCACAGAATGCTTTACTTTATCCGGAATCTGGATGTAGCAATAACGTCAAAATCACTGCACTGCGGCTTTAAGTAATGAGTTTTGAAATAATGATACTTGGAATATATGTGATGAATATAGATTATAAAATATGTATATATACTGCATAACAATAAAAACGACGCACCAGGAAGGAATTTTCCGATGGCGATGAAAATCGATGGATGTGAGGAACAGACATTGAAAACCGAACGATCAAAAGTGCAGAACAATAGAATGATTTATTGTAGAGTTAGAGCGTTACAAGGTGAGGACGTCAATAAGGTGTTGGTCAACCCCTGGCCTGGATGCAAGCTGTCACTTGACTTGGTATAGACTGATAAATTTCCCGGATGGCGGAATTTCGTGCCAAATGGTCTCCATCTGTTGGGCTAAATCGGCGACATTCCGGGATTTTCGCAATCGCCTTCCCATGACGTCCCAAATGTGCTCTATGGGAGAGAGTTCCGACGACCGAGCTGGCCAAGGAAGGATAGGGCAAGCTTGAAGACAGTTCACAGCAACACGTGCCGTGTGCGGCCAGGCATTATCCTGTTGGAACGATGTCACTGAAGGAACGGTAACACAACCGGCCGTAGAAAGTCATCAACATACCGCTGTGCTGTCAGTGTGCCAGGAATGATTACCACAGAGGTCCGGCTATCGAAGGAGGTGGCACCCCGGAACATCACCCCCTGTTGTGGGGCTGTGTGGCGCGCGATAGCCAAGGCAGGATCCCCACGTTGGCCTGGATGACTCGAAACACGTCCGCGGTTGTCGTTAGGGCACCGCGGGAAACGGGACTCGTCACTAAAGGCTATACGTCCCCAGTCAGCGCAGTTCCACGTTGCTCGAGCGAGGCACCACTGTAATCTGGCTTGACGGAGAACAGGCGTGAGTGGTAAGCGGCATAACGGGAGGCGTGAGCGTAAATTCCTCTCGTTCAGGCGTCTGCTGATGGTCATGGTGGACACATGTGTGTTGGCCACAAGCTGGATCGTTGACAACGACGACTCCAGTGCTGTGACAGCTGTTCTGACAATCGCTCTGTCTGCCCGTGCTGTTGTGGCCCTCGGTCGACCACTGCCGTCCTGACGCTGATGCCTGCCGTTGCTGACCCACGATTGCCAGCATCGTCTGATCGCCGCATCACTTCGACCCAAGTGTCCAGCGACAGCTCGATTCGACCAACCAGCTTTTTTCAATACGATCGCATGACCTCTTTCAAACTCTGACATCTGCTCGTAATGAGCACGAATCCTTCGTCGTGGCATTCTTACAGCCGACGTTAAGATAGCGCAGTCGAACGCAACAGCTACTTATAGCATACGCTTCGGAATCGCGCCTTGTATACACCTGATGCATGCGCAGTTCGGATGCGCGGGAGCTCCCGCTATTCATTCATTTAACCATTTACATGTTCGGTCCGAATGTCTTTGTATACGTAATTTCCTTACAATCGGACAACGCCTTCCCGGTGCGTTGTTCTTTTTTTTCGTTATAGAGTGTATGTATATACATACTGTTGTGAAGCGTAGTTCATTAGATACTCGCCCCTTCTATACAAAATTTCCGGATCGAATTGTGTTCAAATACGATTAATTCCTGTAGATTTATTACCACACTAAAGAAACTCACTTCTGGGAAAATTTATGTCAATGTTCCCTATATATGACCAAGTGCGTCAGTTATTAAAGGTTAAACAGGCAAAAAAAAATATAATTTGAAAATTCGATAAATTGAAAATTTTACCATTTGGTAATTTTCTCATTTGAAAATTTTATTCATTTCGCATAAAGTGTGTTATTAATGATTATTCGTGTATAATCAGTGTTTGTTAGTGATTCGTATTAGGGGCTAGGGAAATATTTCGTTACCAGTAAGTTACCATGTATGAGATGATTAAATGTTTCAATTTGTGTAGTAATATATCTATGTCTAACACGTCAACAGCCAACAGTAATTCACACCAAACACTGTACCTTCCTCTGCTTCTATGACTCTTACCTTGAGATCACTACACTCTCAGTTCTGTGATATGCCACAGGTCTTCCCACGTGTGCTTTACCCTCTCTGAACTAGTGCAGTAGACTCTTACGTAAATACCCTCCTTTATAGATCTCACTTAACCCCACCACCGAAGCCAGTCCACACGGCAGCTCCGCACTACGTCTCCATTACTGACTCTCTCTCAGTTAAATAATACTCTTATCAATTTCTGCACGTGCCTTTATCTGTAACCATTCTCTCTATATCATGTACATGATTTTGTACATTACTATACTTAAAAGAGAAATTAGAAGTACAGAAGTCACATACAATGTTTGCACCGACACAGATAGGTGTTACGGCGAAGATGGGATAGGAACAGTCTAGGAGTGGGAAAGAAGCGGCCATGGCCTTAATGAAGGTATAGGAAAATGCCATTCCTGGTGTGAAAATGGGAACCCACGGAAAACCATTCTCAGGGCTGCCGACATTGGAGTTCAAACCCACTATATTCTGAATGCGAAGTCAAAGCTTCGCGCTTCTAACTGCACGGCCGGCTTGCGCGGTTAGAAATAATACTTCGAGTTCTTCGCCCACAGTTTCTTTTTCTGAACAAAATGGGAACCCCTGTTGTTATTTTACTTAAATGTTACACATTTCATACATTTTATTAATAATTTAATCATTTTATATTTTAATAATAATTTAATTAATTTAATTTATTTAAATAGTAACCTGGATAAATTAAATCTGTGATATCTATTTGGAGATCATCTTCTTCTTGGCCTTTACCCAATTACCTGGGATCGGCACTTTGTATGGATTTAGTCCAATTTTCGATAAGATGCCTTTCCTGACTCCAACCCTGTGTGATGGAATGTATTCAATAATGTATGTTTCTTTGGTTTGTAGTGTGATGTGCTGTACATTAATGAAGTTGCGTATTAAGACGAACACGAAAACCCAGCCCCCGAGTTGGAGTAATTGACCTGATAAAAGTTATAATCTGCAAATCGGCTGGGAATCGAACACGGAGCCCTCTGAACCGAAGGTCACTACGCTGATCATTGAGCCAAGAAACCACACAACATTTCGTTCGAGATATTCGATTGAAACACACCTTACGGTTACGTCTGATGTCCCCTAGGCCCTATATCATCTTCACTTGATACAGAAAAAGACTATCAGAACAAATGATCAACATACAACATAGATTGTTACAACAGAGTTCAAAGAAACTAATTTTCGGATGCTTGACTGAATGGTCAGTGTAGTGGTCTTCAGTTCAGTGCGCCCCGGGTTCGATTCCCTGCCGGGACGTCGATTTTAACCGGGTTTATCAATTCCGTTCACTCGGGTCTTGTTTGTGTGTTCGTCTTAATACACATCTTCATACAGTATATCACAAACCATCACAGAAGCAAGCAATAGTGAATACAGCTTTGCCTACAAAGCTGGCGTCAGGAAAGGCATTCGGCCGTAAAACTGGACTGAAATCATTCAAAACATCGACCCCAGGTAACTGGGAACAGGCTGGAAAGAAGAGGAAGAAGGAGATTTCAAAGAATGTAAATATAAAAAATCGCGTCATGGGATTCCTCTTTTTTTGGAAACACGCTTAGGGAGACTACAATGATTACAGCAGCAATACACTTTTCAATGAAATCACGTGAAAAATCTTAAGATAGCGAGGCAGACACCACTGGCGAAGCCTGTACCGGGCACACCTTCTTGGAAATTTTATCCTAACCTCCTCCGTCCCAGAGCAAGTTTTAGTCATGGAAATTTCTGTTTTTTGCATTCAGTGTGTTATAAGAGGCTACAATAACTTGAAAATGCTAACCAAAAAAATTAGTATGTTTCGTTAAGCCATTATGACATGTAGCGTATATGTTACATCGGGATTGAGAAAAGACTTTCCTACAATTCTTATTTTTTTCTTTTATTGTATTTTATGATTGTAAGTAAAATACATTAATAAATAACAACATCACACACTTTTATTCTCTCACCATGTTCAATACAAATTGTGACACAAATTATAAAGCATATTTACAACAAATTAAATGTAAGTATTGCCCTTTTTTTTTTAAACAAACACAAAAACATGGTGCAATAATATTCCTATTATTTTCCATGAAATGCCAAGAAACAGTTTCTTTTTTCTGTAAAACACAGAATTGTTTTGCACTGAGTGCACTGTACAAAAGTGAAACCCTTACAACCTGGTAGCCTACATCTTGACCTACATAACTGTGTTCTGTTCATCATTTCTGGTAGGTGCAAAGCATAAGTGGTGGCATAGCTGCGGGAACCCTGCGGCGTTTCAGCAGTGCACCTTCTTCCGATTCAGAACTGCTTTCATCGATAGGTGGAGTTGCAGCGTTGATTCTCAAGTCATCTTCATCAATATCATCATCATCATCATCATCTCCATCCAGTTCAATATCTGACACATCAAGGTTGATAGTGTCAATAAGATCCGCAATATCTGTTTCCTTCAAGGCTAAAATAATGAAAGGTAAAATATGAATTGTCGCATTCTTCGTACCAAGTATTCATTTAAATACTGTAGTATATAATGATATTCAAGTACGTACTTAATATTGAAGGCAACTATGGTTTAATATTAACAACTGCAGCGAGAAAACGAGTTAAAAAAAGAAAAGTTATTTTCTGCTGTATGCAAAAATTTTCTAGGTTATTGCCTAATGTAGAGTATACGCTACATCACCAAAAGCGTCAAGCTGTCGGCAGTATACAATATCAAATGAGTTCTGATCACTAGCATAATACTTATTGACCTATTATAAGCTATCCTAAAAACATTCACATTAATTAAATATACAAATACATTACAAATACCTGCACGTCTCGTCCCCATGTCTTGATGTCAACAAACTTGTAAATTCTCACTAGTACTGCCACCTATACACTTGTGCGATAAACAAAAACAAGTGATGAGCGCGAAGCACACACAGTACACTATACGCTACACCCGGCAACCGCGCGATAGAGCCATTACCCGACCGGGAAAAAAAAATAAAGAACTCATGTAGCATATATGCTACACAGGGACTGAGGAGGCTAAAGAGAAGATGTCCAACAGTATGCATTTTTTATTGCTATTTGCTTTACGTCGCACCGACACAGATAGGTCTTTTGGCGATGAAGGGGTAGGAAAGGCCTAGGAATGGGAAGGAAGCGGCCGTGGCCTTAAGGTACAGCCCCAGCATTTGCCTGGTGTGAAAATGGTAAAGCACGGAAAACCATATTCAAGGCTGCCGACAGTGGGGTTCGAACCCACTATCTCCCGATTACTTGATACTGGCCGCACTTAAGCGACTACAGCTATCGAGCTCGGTCGCAACAGTATGAGAACATGAATAAATCTCACAACAATTTAAGACAGTAAGGTCATTTGTATGAGAAGTGAGTTAAACAACCTATGAAAATTTTCGAAATTGTTTGTTGTATCCAATAATTTTCATACCGTCCGACTCGTTGGCTGAATGGTCAGCGTACTGGCCTTCTGTTCAGAGCTTCCCGGGTTCGATTCCAGGCCGGGTCGGGGATTTTAACCTTCATTGGTTAATTCCAGTGGCCCGGGGGCTGGGTGTTTTTGCTGTCCCCAACATCCCTGCAACTCACACACCACACATAACACTATCCTCCACCACAGTAACACGCAGTTACCTACACATGGCAGATGCCGCCCACGTTCATCGGTGGGTCTGCCTTACAAGGGCTGCACTCGGCTAGAAATAGCTACACGAAATTATTATTATTATCTTCATACCTCTGAATATTACTTTAGTTTACATAGAAGATATCCCACGCCCTTCGAATTTTCATTCTCGAACACCAAATTTTGCCTCAAAACAGAGCGATGTATCTGCAACTGTTTTGAGGACATTTAAAACTTTCGGACTTAGGATATCCAAGCTAAAATGTCCGAGTTTTCTGGTAGTATGTTGTGAATTTTATTTTCTTGGTACAAAATACAGTACATTGTTAGAATTGTTATACCATTTGTGCAATTAATATTCCTAACTACATATTTATAACTGATGAAAGGATTAACAGTTATTGAGGAAGACACAGAAATTCTGAGTTTATGATCCTGGATATTATATATATATATGTGTGTGTTTCTCAGAGAAGTCCCATTCTCTGTGTTTATTGTGAAAATTCGGTATTCTGGCGCTTCACTTTAGAAAGCTGTTGTAGCCGTACGTGGCTAAGCTCTTGTTCTGCCGCCGGACGGTCATAGAATCAAACACTACGTCACCAACCTCTAATCCAGGGTGGGGCTTTTAACGCAGTTTCCTCTCCGTGTGTAAGGAAATCCTCTTACTGGAGCTATAAAAGTGACCGTGGCCTGCTCCCATCCAAGCTCTCCGCACAGAGTTTCAAACCTTTGTCCCAGATATCCACAGTATCATACATCGCAAGGATCAATATTATCTCAATCATACTTCATTGTTGTAAGTCCTGTTTATATCTCCTCCACATTTTAACCCCTGTGTTGTACATTACGAGATATATATATATATATATATATGGTTTGTATGTTTCTTTATATATCCAAAACATGTCAAATTAAAAATTTCATGAACATTAATATTAAGGATGATACAACATAACACAGATAACATTCAAAACATTGTAGGCTACACTGTTATACACAAGGACACCTATTTAGCCTTCCAATTGATCTTCACGTTAATAATAAGTTATAGCCGAGGCACGTGGACTGAACCGAGCACGGTAGCTAAACAAGTTGAAGTGCTCACGCGGTTAGCGGGTGTTAATAAAGGATACATTTTCAAAATATAGCAATTCAAGCGGAAGGTCATGCATTAGTTCAGTGAAATGTGCTGATAGATAGAGCACGGTGCTGTCGTTTCCATTCAATGCATGGCTTGTTGATCAATACTGCGACGAAAGATCTACAAGTATACCCAGATCATTCAATCATTCATGCAGGAATTGCGGAACATAGCCTATAACAAAAAATATTCAACAACGCCGCCACAGATAATCATTTCTATCAAATAACAGGTGTTGCCAAGAACGATTTTCACACTGTTGCGAAATCTGGTCAACATTACGTTCGATCTACTTCTACGATTACATACAGAATATGTCTTGCCATACTGGTGGTGAAACTTCATACCGGGCTTCTGAACTCAACACCGACAGTTCTTTGTCGGCTAAAGAAACAAATTATTAAAAAGTCCGGCGCCTTAGCTAAATGGTCTACGTACTGGGCTTCAGTTCAAACGGATCCAGGTTCGATTCTGTGCCGGTCCGAGGATTTGTGTAGCAGTTCCTCTGTGTCTGAGTCTGAGTGTTTGAGTTTTCGTCTTAACACGATTCTCTTCATATACACTATGAACTATATCACACTACAAACCATCACAGAAATATGCAATAGTGAATACACCCCTGCACGCAATGTTAGGGACAAGACAAACAGCTCCAGCCGTAAAATGAGGCCAAATCTTTGTCAAGTGCCAGCCCCAATAAATTAGGAAAGATAGCCAGGACGAAGGAGGAAAAGAAGAGGAAACACAAGCTATTGGAAAATTTATTAATACGACTACTAAAGTACTGTTGTCATAGTTCGTGCCTATATATTTGGGTTTGGAATATGTTTAAGTCGGAACGAGTTCAAAGCGTACCACAGAGAAGATTTGATGTCAAAATATATTTGAGACGTGATGTGGCTGTAGTTATAGTTGATGGAACTTATATACCGTGTATTTGAGTAAAGTACCGACTCTATATTTCAGCCAAAAGGATATGGTATTCATAAGGACAGATCTCTTACGAAGTCATGATTTTGGTCAGCCCAATAGGGTGTATGTTTGAAATTTTGGGGAAAGAATAATGATGTAGTGTTATCCATATTAAATCCCAGCGGAATATCTACTTCCTTGTACTTACGACAAAGGTTTTTTTAGTAGCTGATAGCGGTTTTCAAGGCAGTCTAGAAGTACACGAGCACCTGGGATTGACAACAAAAATGCCTCTTTTTGTTTACAAAAGATACAGTATCATATCTGAGAAATAGTTAATAAATCGCGAATGATAATATATTTTCGCTGGATTATTGAAGATGCCAACGGCTCAGTCCGCAAATACACTGCATTTCCTATTTTTAGGAATGGTTTGTGCCACATTCAATGCTTTTCGTCCAGACCACACTGAAGACAAGAACAAGGTGAGGTAATATATTATTGTTAAGAGAAGCTTCCTCCTGGTTCAGAAAACCAATCAATTTCAAGCGTTAGTACAATCAGAAAAAAAGGACGCAACGGCGAGCAGTTTGGCAGCAAATGCAAACAGACGCCTTAGCAGATTTTGCCAGGTGAGCAGTTACCGAGCAGCTTACCTAACCCTTGGTGTACAACATATCAAACGCACAAAATCCTGTACTATATAGCATCTCAATGAACCACGTAATGTACGATATGCAGGTAAGTACATAAAGATCGCGAGGACATCAAACACGCCTTATAGGCACCCATCCTTAACTACGAGAACAATGTTGGCGGGGAGGGTATTTCAGAGCCTAGTGGTTGTTAGGAGTGAAGTGGCCTTGGGGTAAGTTATACGTAGAATGGGGCCGTTACGTGCATTGTAGCTGTGATAGGAGACGTAATTAAAGCTTGAGGAAAGGTAATTCGGTACACCTGAATGCAGAACTCCATACGGAAGGGACAACATGTGAAAAACTCTGAATACACAACAGTAAAATGATAGTTATCGAACCCAATTCACAGATACAATAAAGCATACGACACAAACTAAGCTCCCACAGTGAATCAGCAGCGAACGTCCCTAAAGACCCAATGCAATATGGAGTTTACAACTCCTTATTGTTTCCTAAAAATGTAGTTAAAATAATGATTTTGCTCTTAAAAAGAAATCCCGAAGAAAAGAATAGCTTGAAAGTATGTTTCGATATGACAAGCCAATCGATCTAAAGTTGATTGAGTGAAGACACCGTTGTAGTATTCATCATCGGACCACTTAATTAAAAATTTAATTCATCAACCTTAATTCCTAGAGTTTTATCTAAATTCACGACATTGCAGTAATGATTCATGCCCCATACCTTTTATGTTGCCATTTCGATTCCAAACTTAGCTTTATATTTTGAAAATATAGACTCGTAGGATTTTCATGTCGGTGTGTAAGCCTCTGTTTATTAATCCATGAACTTTTACTGCTTGCTTCCTTCCCCACTTACTGTTCGCCGATTTTCTCACACCCCAATATGGTCGTGAGTGCGAACTATGTATAGTTGGGGACAAAACATGACTACTTCGCCCCACACCACTACCCTCCAGCGGCAGACCGGTGTCTATTAGGGGCTAATAGGATTTACTATGTCTGTCGTAGTCAGAGTTGCCAAATCGTCTACCTCATTAGCACCAAACGAGCCAGGGCAGGAATAAAATCTTCTTATGGAATCTATTTTTCATTCCGATGTAAACTGAATTATTACTATTTATTATTATTATTATTATTATTATTATTATTATTATTATTATAACAGGGGCTGCCTGGCTGAGGCGGTAAAGGCGTGCTCGGTTCGCCCGGAAGGACGTGGGTTCGAATCCCCATCAGAAAGTCGTAAAATTTAAGAAACGAGAGTTATAATTCCGGAGTTGCATATGACCCTGAGGTTCACTCAGCCTACACCAAAAATGAGTACCAGGTTAATTCCTGGGGGCAAAGGAGGCCGGGCGTAGAGCTAACCACTCTACCCCATCACGTGCCGCGGTTAACAATGGTGGAAGCCTTTACCTTCCACTCCTCCAGGGGCCTTCATGGCCTGTACAGAGGAGTCTTTGTCCTTGTCTTTATTATTATTATTATTATTATTATTATTATTATTATTATTATTAACAAATACATCGCAATTGGGAACAGGCGGCAATGGTCACTTACATTAATGTGATAATAAAGTAATACAAATAATACTCAAAAACTGTTCGACGAAGCAGGCCCCGAGTGAAATCGTCTATTTTATCAAATTTAAATTTCTGCTTCCGAAAATTTCTTTTTAGTGGGGGTTACGTAGGTGTTGACATCACTGATTTTAACTATTTTTTTCAGCGTAGTAACACAGATTCTTGTCGCTTCCGGCGCTAAATTACACTGACTGACAGTGAAAATGCAACACCAAGGAGGAGTGGTTCGAAAGGGATGAAAGTTGGGGAAAAAGCAGAGACGGCACGGGCGAGTAATTGATGTTTATTTCAAACCGATATGCAGGTTACACAATGCGCACGGCATCGACTCAGTAGGATGTAGGACCACCGCGAGCGGCGATGCACGCAGAAACACGTCGAGGTGCAGAGTCAATAAGAGTGCGGATGGTGTCCTGAGGGATGGTTCTCCATTCTCTGTCAACCATTTGCCACAGTTGATCGTCCGTACGAGGCTGGGGCAGAGTTTGCAAACGGCGTCCAATGAGATCCCACACGTGTTCGATTGGTGAGAGATCCGGAGAGTACGCTGGTCACGGAAGCATCTGTACACCTCGTAGAGCCTGTTGGGAGATGCGAGCAGTGTGTGGGCGGGCATTATCCTGCTGAAACAGAGCATTGGGCAGCCCCTGAAGGTACGGGAGTGCCACCGGCCACAGCACATGCTGCACGTAGGGGTGGGCATTTAACGTGCCTTGAATACGCACTAGAGGTGACGTGGAATCATACGCAACAGCGCCCCAAACCATGATGCCGCGTTGTCTAGCGGTAGGGCGCTCCACAGTTACTGCCGGATTTGACCTTTCTCCACGCCGACGCCACACTCGTCTGCGGTGACGATCACTGACAGAACAGAAGCGTGACTCATCGGAGAACACGACGTTCCGCCATTCCCTCATCCAAGTCGCTCTAGCCCGGCTCCATGCCAGGCGTGCACGTCTATGCTGTGGAGTCAATGGTAGTCTTCTGAGCGGACGCCGGGAGTGCAGGCCTCCTTCAACCAATCGACGGGAAATTGTTCTGGTCGATATTGGAACAGCCAGGGTGTCTTGCACATGCTGAAGAATGGCGGTTGATATGGCGTGCGGGGCTGCCACCGCTTGGCGGCGGATGCGCCGATCCTCGCGTGCTGACGTCACTCGGGCTGCGCCTGGACCCCGCGCCAACCATCTTCGCCACAGGCGCTGCACCGTGGACACATCCCTATGGGTATCGGCTGGATTTGACGAAGCGACCAACCTGCCCTTCTCAGCCCGATCACCATACCCCTCGTAAAGTCGTCTGTCTGCTGGAAATGCCTCCGTTGACGGCGGCCTGGCATTCTTAACTGTACACGTGTCCTGTGGCACACGACAACACGTTCTACAATGACTGTCGGCTGAGAAATCACGGTACGAAGTGGGCCATTCGCCAACGCCGTGTCCCATTTATCGTTCGCCACGTGCACAGCACCGCGGCGCATTTCACATCATGAGCATACCTCAGTGACCTCCGTCTACCCTGCAATTGGCAGTTCTGACCACTCCTTCTTGGTGTTGCATTTGCTCTGTCAGTCAGTGTATTTAAATTTTTACAAGTTATAACACCGCCATTTCCTAAAATACCTCGTAAGAAACTTTTTAATGTTCCTCACCAAATCATGATTGGTTTTCGTAATGTAACACCTCTGCCAATCACATTTTTGTCACCGAGCTCGATAGCTGCAGTCGCTTAAGTGCGGCCAGTATCCAGTACTCGGGAGATAGTAGGTTCGAGCCCCACTGTCGGCAGCCCTGAAAATGGTTTTCCGTGGTTTCCCATTTTCACACCAGGCAAATGCTGGGGCTGTACCTTAATTAAGGCCACGGCCGCTTCCTTCCCACTCCTAGCCCTTTCCCGTCCCATCGTCGTCATAAGACCTATCTGTGTCGGTGCGACGTAAAGCAACTAGCAAACAACATTTTTGTCTCTTTTAGTTGGAGTTCTCGGCGAGGGAGAAGAAGAAGAAGAAGAAGAAGGAGGTCCAGGCAGCTGATTTAATTCCGCTTTGTTACACTGTGATTCTTGATTTACCCACGGCCGGAAGAACCGACATATTACTGCTCTTGCGCTAAACTGATAAGTTATAAATATTACAAATGTCAGTTATTTCATACCTTAGTATTAATAATGCTCACTAGGTCAGTGCACTGCACTCGGCATGAAGAAAGAGTCAAGACTGAAGAGAGTGATTTGGCAACCTCTCCATACCAAGCAAGAATCACATGAAGCTCATTAACTCAGCAGGGTGCAGGGTGGGATTTACAGCTGGCTTCCAGGTCGCTTCCAAGAACTGAGGTCGTCATGTTTTGTCCCCAACTATAGCAAATGTGGACTCTGCCCTCTTTCACGTTCGGATGACTTTCCTGACGCCATCATGTGGAGAAATATATTCACCACTGCGTGTTTTTGTGGTAGTTGGTGATGTGATGTGTTTGTGTGAAAATGTAAGTACTAAAACAAACAGACCCTCAAGCCAGACGAATAAACCAAATGCGACTAAAATCGCCAACCGAACTCGGAATCTAAGCAAGAACCATCTGAAAAGAAAGTTTCGACGTTTACCATTGATCCAAAGAGCCGGACTCTTGTATTCTTTCTTACTTATCAATCGTACTTTTACTAGGATTGCGAACAATACAGTATATCTTCCCATTTTGGCTCTCAGTTTTGTAATTTTAATGACTATATATTTAACAAGGAAAATTTGTGGCTGCCTGATTGTTCAGAGGAGAGTTAATAACATTTCCATGGATGGTATTTGTTTTTAATATGTCTGAAAAGTTACGGTATATCAAGCCTAGAGATCCACGTCTCCATGTGTTTGTATGACCTGCCTAATATGCGCTTCTGTGGTCCCTGTGACACAGAATATAACAGCACCTTTTTCAGAAATAAGGTATATGTTTGAAGATATGAGGTTTTCACAGTAATTGATGTAAGTGAGAGAGGAGTATTTCTACAATGTACTTGCATACTCGCACTAGCTGTTATCAACGTGGTCAAGTACCGAATAATTGACTTATTTGTATATTTTTACAATTGGCTTTTTGTCACACCGACACGGGTAGGTCTTGCGGCGTGTATGGGGGAGGAAAGGGCTAGGAGTGGGAATAAAGCGGCTGTGGCCTTAATTAACGTACATCCCCGGCGTTTGCCTGATTTGAAAATGGAGAATTACGGGAAACCATCTGCGGGTCTGCCAGAAGTGGGGTTCGAACCCACTATCTCCACAATGCAAACTCACAGTGGCGCTCCTAACCGCATGGTCAACTCGCTCGGTCATTCACTTTATACCTCCTCCTTAGACGTTAGACTATCTCATAGTTCGAGCACTGCAATGATGGTGCTTTCAGCGTTCATTGAATATTTTCATAATTAGGGAAATACGTTTCCCACAATAAACAACGGTTATGAAGTATTTAATATTTTTGGGAGGTGTGACAGTCAAATTGTATTGCCATGTTTTTCTCACAAAGACAACTGTGGTTCGAATTCACATGGGATGTTTGGTTCGGATTCGACGTAAAACTGGAGGGTATGATCTCGATATCAACTGCTAGCTTGACTTTGAGTTTGTTTTGTTTACGAATAAGCAATTATAAAATTGTGTTTCTTTCTGTCCAGATAATCAATGATTACTACGAATAATACATTCTAATGGCTTTGCCTTAAGAGAAGAGTAACGATGATGTTACGTGTGTCTAAAAGTATTTCAAAATGAGACACCATACCTGTATCGCGGAAAATCACCTTGGACGCTTTTCGCATATATCTTGTTTACCGTCGCACTGTAATGCTAGCCATGGTGCAGGTAAGTCCCATGTATTCCCCGAGGTCATTCTAGGAGTTGTAGCGGGACTCAGCGATAACTTTCAGAGAACTGCGGAGCGATATAAATATGTGGTACGAGTAAGTGAAATTTATCATCTATGAAGTGCGGAGTATTGCCCAACGTGCATACGCATTTCCACATACAGTACGTACATAAATCTCTCTCCCTACCGAGCTCGATAGCTGCAGTCGCTTAAGTGCGGCCAGTATCCAGTAATCGGGAGATAGTGGGTTCGAACCCCACTGTCTGCAGCCCTAGAGATGGTCTTCCGTCGTTTCCCATTTTCACACCAGGCAAATACTGGGGCTGTACCTTAATTAAGGCCGCGGCCGCTTCCTTCCCAATTCATAGGCCTTTTCTATCTCATCGTCGCCATAAGACCTATCTGTGTCGGTGCGACGTAAAGCAAATAGCAAAAAAAGTCTCTCTCCCACGGCACTAGAGCCCTGACGGGCCTTGGTCTACAAAGCGACCACTGGTCAGCCCGAAGTTTTGCAGATTACGAGGTGACGCATGGTCAGTACGACGAATTCTCTCGGCCTTTCTTCTTTGTTTTCTAGACCCGTGTCACTATCTCACCGTCTGATAATTCCTCAATTTTACTCACCTAGGCTGAGTGAACTTCGAACCAGCCCCCAGGACGACGTAAAAATCCCTGACTTGGCCGGGGACCGAACCCGAGGTCCCCGTGTGATAAACATGCACACTATCATTAGACCGCTAGGGGGGCATCATAAATCTATGGTTGAGCCAACGTTATGATATCTACACAAAATTCATACTGCCAGGCGAAATCGACACAAACAGAATGTCCGGATATTTAAATCTGATCCTCGGTGAAACTCTAACACATAAAGTGAAATTCGCTGCAAAAAAGAAAAAAATTCGAACATGGAAAATACCGTGTCCATTTTCTACAACAAAGCGTGAAATCGAAATTAAACATGTCCGAATAATTTAATCTATCCCTCAATATAAACTCAACACATGCATTGAATTTTGATAAAAAGAAAAACTCAACTCTCTTGATTTTATCACTGAAAACAGTTATCACTACCATCACGATATCACGGCATGCCTCGAGTGTGAGGCTGTAACTGGCCTTTCATCTCAATATTCCAAACACGTATCACAGTGAACTGTCCAGTGAAGTAACTATCTTCCTAATGAATATCATTTTTAACACCCGCAATATTTCTAGTCAGCGATAATTTCGTCTCAAAGATACACAATAGAATTCAATTAAAATAATCAAGTATAATCTTCACCGTGTGTTTCAATGTATTTCCTTAGTGAGGTCGGTTATCACAAAATGCACTTTGTTGGTATCGAATATAACCGTCACTTAGACTTAAATGCCGTTACCTACTGTCTTACATAAAATAGTAATCATGGGAGAAACATCAACTTGTACTTTAAATAGGCGTTAAATCTCTCTCACTTCGATTTGACAACCTTTAAGTTCATCAAGCGTTGTGGCTTGCTACAGGACATTGCTCATCGTATACAGCCTGTCTCAGAAATATTACACCTCAACTTATACACCCCCCCCCATGGCACTACAGTCCTTGAAGGGCATTAGCCTACCAAGCGAACGCTGCTCAGCCCGAAGGCCTGCAGATTACGAGGTGTCGTGTGGTCAGCACGGCGAATCCTCTCAGCCGTTATTCTTGGCTTTCTAGACCGGGGCCGCTATCTCACCGTCAGATAGCTCCTCAAGTCTAATCACGTAGGCTGAGTGGACCTCGAGCCAGCCCTCAGGTCCAGGTAAAAATCCCTGACCTGGCCGAGAATCGAACCCGGGGCCTCCGGATAAGAGGCAGGCATGCTACCCCTACACCACGGGGCCGGCTCAACTTATACACCATGTCACAAAAATTCCTCTCTGTCCAAATACAGGACCTCTTCTCCTCGGCTTCCTGCTCATGCTACATCACTCATAAAATGCAGGCTCACTCTGCCTTTAACATCCTTCTATTCTCACAATATTCCATTTCCATTACAATCAATTTCCTCCTCTTTGAAACTTTTTTAAATACAAGCGATCCCATGATCAAAAAGTTTGTAATGATTTCACAGTTTACAGTCCTTCACTAAATTTTCCCTAACCTCAGGAGCAAAATAGCATACCGTGATTTTATGTATCACAAATACAAATTGTCACAAAATCTAAGTTCCCGAAAATGCCAACTTTAAGATACTTCACTGGATTTCGATATAGACCGCAAATCTCGCTTATATCTGCTAAACGCAAAATTTATAATCTCAATTTTTATCCTGACGTGAATATAATTATTTTATAATTATTAGTGGATAAATTGAAATTTGACTTCATCACACTCATAACGATTATTTTATCGTTATCATTCTCGTAAATTTTACCGGTCCGAATATTATTTCATTGATTTTCAATGCAATATTTAACTTCACGATTAAATTTTTTAAATGGATTTAAACACATTTTAAAGTCCCGCGCGCTGACATAAATAATAGACAATTCGCCTCCACACTAGAATGACGGCAAAACACTCCCTCACCATCGCAATATACTTGATTACACACGCCATATATACATAACGCGATGTTATGATTTACTAATTAATTAATTAATTAATTTAAAGGAAGCAGCATTTACATCTCTAACTACAGAACATATTATTTAAATTAGACATACCTGTAATTGTAGTCGTGCGGCATGGCATTATCTTGGCTTCATCTTATGCCACCCAACTTCAGCTTAGCCATTCATGATCGTAGGATACATTCTTCAATTAAATATTACTTTACAGATACACAGATATTACACTTAGCTTGAAGCAACGCACGTTACCATAAATTATTCTATACACATATAACAGCTAAACCTCCTCCTCGATTCATATCGAGAAATATGTAACTTAATGAAGAGTAGACACAGTAACGTTGGCTCAACGACAGGATTAGGGAGTCGTCTGTACATAGTCAAATCATAGGTTAGGAATTTTTGCGAATCGACTTGAACGATGTTAGTGTTTGCAGTGGTGGATACGAATGTGAAAGATATTAGCAGGTACTATTCAGGCCATGTTTCGGGATAATTCTTACTAGCCAGATGGTGCTCCCATAATAGCGTTGCGCCAGTAGTGGCATGAATGTAAGGGTTATCTCGCGTGGAAACCTACCTAATGGAGACTGATCCGTACTGCTTAGCCGCACGCGTTCATGTTCGATGAACTTTTGCTCATATTTATTTACTTTTACTTTAAGATGTATTATTCGGATGTCCGATATATTATGATAATGCCGTGTGTTGATACTTGGTTGATTTATGTAGAATTTACACTACGTATGCGGTTTCGATTCGTCAGTTGTTAATATATTTTATTTTCATTTTCGTTATTCACATTATTTATGTGAGACGATCTACCGATCACATGCAGTTTAGTTTAATGGGACAAGTGTAGGTTGACAGATTCCTACCGTTAGTCGTAGTTATAGAAAATTGGAAAGATTTCCTATTATGTGTTTTAGATGTTTACAAACTTAACGGCGTAATTGTTTTATAACCTGAAAGTTGGTTTAGTAAGAATATTTTCAAGTGATTTATCACTTTTCTTTAACTTCAGCGTTTGGCATTACTTCTAAATGTATAATTAATTTAATATTTTGTTCCTTCAGGACGACGTAACGTAAGATCCCCTCGGATTAAGTGTTTATGGTTCCTTCTGAACATCCGTTTGGGATGATGCATGTTTCAGCATGGGGATTCCTCTACTACTTAAGGGTGTCACGAGATGACGATACATGGAGGAATTTTATTTTTGATTTTGACAGTTGCTGTTAACTTGTAATGAACACCATGTTTTCTAGTAATATTTCGCAACCTATCCAAAGCAACTGATAGTCGATTTTGTTCGATGAAGTGTCCATTCAGGGGATGTTCAAATATCCGATAGGATAGCGGACTGGTGGATAACCTTAATTAAATGTAAATCTGGAGTTCTACTTGTTGAAGGTCAGATTTTCCACGGATCGCGTGGATTAACTCTCAGTTATCGTTTGGGTAAATGGTGACCGATTTTCAAGTTTTATTCTCGTTTTCTGGTTTTTCCTGTCCACGAATTTTAAAATTCTTCATTCTTTGAAAGACAATTCCAATAACATTTTACCATTCACGTTATGCATTGTGACTGCTTTAAAACATGTAAAAATTTTAATTGACTTTTCTTGCCAATCTAATTAATGAATTATTGTGATTTACATTGTATAAATATTTTTGTAAACACATTTTTGCTCCTCATTTCTAGTAGTTATGCTCTCCTCTGGACCCTATCGTTTGGTCGATGTAGTGACAGAAAGAACTCGTACCGAGCCCAAGATCCAAGAGTACGATATTGCTCTACTGAAGCAGCCGATGCAGACGACCGACGAATGAACGGTAAATTCGAGGGTTCAGTATGTATGTATGTATGTATGTATGTATGTATGTATGTATGTATGTATGTTGCCTTGCTTGTCTAGTGATCAGAGATTTCCAGTATTTCACTGAATGATTACTACAATGAAGGAAACCTAAATTGTATCTGTAAACTCATTCAATCCGTGGTGGATCCTTATGTCACGAGAGGCTACTGAACTGACGAAGAATTGTTTGCAAAAAAACAGTCATTTAGGGAATGAGCAGGTGGAAGTTACTGTCAACTTGCCTTATTGTTAGCACAGATAGAAAATAAACAGGCACATTACGGCTTGCAATGTGGATCATCGTGCGTGTGTGTGTGTGTGTGTGTGTATACATATCTGCTGTGATATGTAAAAAATGACACAATGTAACGGCAATTGCTTTGTCTTAAGTGAAATATGATATACACTAGAGATTCGACAATGCATAGAATATCATACAAAATGTTTTACTGATCACTGTATGGGTGACAATATATTCAGTTTTAATCTCAAGCATTATGTGTTTCGGAATAATATTTAGGTTGGCGTCGATTAATAATCTGGGGATTTAATTTCCTCTGGGTCGTATGATTACAAGCGTGATGGATGTAACAGTAGGCGTCTAGTTGCATCTGAACCATTCCCATGCATAAAGGAACAAATGAATATATCAGACACACCATGTCGTGATTCCCATCTATGACTTAACTAGTGCTCGCTTTCATTTCTCTCGTATCAACTCTCTCTGCTTACTGAGATGGTTCAATGCAGCTGAAGGATACTGATGTTCCTACAAAAGGCACCCATCAGAACCGAAACCTCAATAACAAAAGTCCCTGGCCCTTTCTCTCGGGACCAACTAGCCACAGAGTTCCATCCACCACCACTGAAAACGGCGACGATGACAACAACAACATGTGAACATAATATGATGTATTTGTTCTATACAATAACTATACTGTGGAAATTCTCTTCGTAATCGTGATGAGACTACTATCCATATGGCAAGAAATACTATTTCTCATCCTCTAAAAATGAATAGTAATTTTTAATTCTTAACGTCACACTGACTCAGTTATGTCGTTTGGTGACGATAGGATAGGAAAGGGCTGGGACACGGAAAGAAGGGGCCGGGGCATTAATTAAGGTACAGGCCATGTACGCCCTTAGAGGAGCGGAAGGTAAGGGCTTTCACTAAACGTAATCCTCAGCACTAAGTAGATGGTAATGATGGTGATGTTGATGATGTCTGTTTAGTTTTTTGGAAGTCTCTCAATTAACGTAAGTGGGATGCAAAGCAAAAACATTATTATAATTCACTATGTGACTGAATAATAATGATAATATTAATAATAATAATAATAATAATAATAATAATAATAATAAAAGGAGATGCTTGTAGTTTAAAGGTGTCTAACATCTAGGTCATCGGCCGCTAATGGTAAAAACTTATAGCCTGCAAAATAAAATGATGGGACAAAACATAAAATTTACAACAGACCTGGATTTTAAAAACGATGACTATGAACTTAAATGGTCAGTGGATCTAATTCACAATGCCTCACATTCTGTAAAACGGTTTAAACAAATTATAAAGTAATAAAATAAGGCACTGACTTAAAAATAAAGCCATATATCGTCGCTCCTATGCCGAAACCGCGAATGTGACAATGTTCTTCCAATCCATTATTTTTCTTAGGACTCGTCATGCCCCGCGCCTTCCAGCCACATATTGATCTGCAGTCTATCAAACAATTTTCGTTGAGTTCATTTTCTTACGCGCATGCGTAACGGAAAATTAACCGTAAATACATCATGAGTAGGGGAGCAGTGGGCGTTCTGTACCCACCACCGTCACCGGCTCTCCGCAGAGGCCTCCACCACCACCACCACCACCACCACCACCACACGCTTTCGAGAGCGGCCTCCACCACACGCTGGCTAAGAGCACGACCCTAACCTCACATCCGCCATCTTGGAGGGGCTTAACCTAAATTTTTATGCGTAGGAGAGCTAGCCTAACCTCACGAAAGGGCCTAACCTCAGTTTTACAGCCGGATGCCCTTCCTGACGCCTAAGAGCGCGACTCTAACCTCTCATGCACTATCTTGGAGGGACTTAACCTAACGTTTTATGCGTAGGAGAGCTAGCCCAACCTCACGGAGGGGTTTAACCTCACTTTTACAACCGGTTGCCCTTCCTGACGCCTAAGAGAGTGAGCTTAAACTTTTATCTGCTATCTTGGAGGGTCTTAACCTAACAAAGACAGCAAGCCTAATCTCATGGAAGCGCCTAACCTCAGTTTTACGGCTAGATGTCCTTCTCGTCGACAATTCAACAAGATGGCGGCTATACATGGCTCCTTATGAGACACCGCCTAACCGCACATCCCCTATCTTAGAGCGGCTTAACCTAACACAAGACAGCAAGGCTAACCTCATGCAGGGGCTTAACCTCAGTTTTATGGCTGGTTGCCCTCCCCGACGCCAATTGCACAAAATGGCGGTTATACATGACTCCTTATGAGACACCGCCTAGCCTCACATCCGCTATCTTAGAGGGTCTTAACCTAACTTTTAACGCATAAGGCAGCGAACTTAACCTCATGGAAAAGCCTAACCTCAGTTTTACGGCCGAATGCCCTTCCCGACGCCAATTGCACAAGATGGCGGCTATACATAACTACTTATGAGACACCTTAAGGGTGATTGCGCAAGATGGTGGTCGCAAGATGGCTGCTATACATAGGCACTTATGATACTCCCTTGGGATGCTTGCGCAAGATGGTGGCTACAAGATGGTGGCTATACATGGCTCCTTATGAGAGCCCTTAAGGATCCTTGCGCAAGTTGACGCTGCTCTTATGAGACAGCTTAAGGGTGCTTGCACAAGGTGGCTTCACACGCCCTAAGGATGCTTGCGCAAGATGGCGGACACAAGATGGCGGCTATACACGGCTCCTTATGAGACACCTTAAGGGTGCTTGCGCAAGGTAGCTGCTGCTCTTATCGAGAAAGCTAGCTTAAAGGCTAACGTACCATGCTGGATCGATTCATTAAATTTGGGGCTTAAATGCAAAATGTTAAATGTCTCGAAAACGGTGCGTCGTAGAGAAAAACGGGCAAAGTTCTTTTGCCTACTACCCAGGTTCGCAGTATAAGGAACATGATAGCATAAGAAAAAAGTAGTCTAATGATGAGATCAACGGTTCGGTTCCTACTTTGGCCCTTTGGCATTGACAGCTACCTAATTCTACAAGATGACGGCTACATAGCTTCTAATGAGACTGCTTAAGGGTGCTTGCACAAGATGGCTTGAGACACCCTAGGGATGCTTGCGCAAGATGGCGGACACAAAATGATGGCTGTATTTAGCTTCTTATGAGACTGCTTAAGGGTGCTTGCACAAGATGACTGCTGCTCTTATGAAACACCCTAGGGATGCTTGCGCAAAATGGCAGCGACAAGATGGCGGCTACACACAGCTCCTTATGAGACGGCCTAGAGCTGTTCGCACAAGATGGTGGCGGCTCTTATGAATAAATCTAACTTATAGGCTACTGCGCAAGATGACGGCTGCTGTTATGCATGCGGTAGAGGGCAATTTGAAATTCCACGTGCTCTTCAAAGCTACGTTCTTTTTGACAAGCAGCCATCTTTAATCAACAGGCAACCGTGCTGCTATCCTTAGCTACTACTTTTGAAATGTGGTGGCGGTAATTTCTACGTGCTCTTGTAGGTAAACAAAGCCACGTGCTTTTTTGACAGCTGTTACCTTGACGGACCCTAACCTCACGTTTAAGGACAATAGAGTGTCGCTAACCTCACTGCTAACATCTTTATGGCGCTAAACCTCAAGGCTGCCACCTTATGCATGTTGTAGCGCGGAATTTAAAATCCAACAACAGAACATCGCTAACCTCACTGCTGCCTTCCTGACCGTGTTAAACCTCACTGTTGCTACCTTGGCTATACGCTTTTGTGTTAGTTTACGTTTAATCGCTAAGATGTTCGCATCATCGAAGTAACGAGTAACAAGTGTCTAGCAGATTTAAAGAAGAATCTGTTAGCAGAAGATAAAAGTCCGTCATGGAAAACCCTATTTCTAGGTATATCTGCAAAGAGTTTGGAAAAGCATTTACCCAAAGCTATCACAAGAGACGTCATGAGATATCATGTAGGACAATTTTCAACGCAAACATTGTAGAAGAGAGTTCAAGAACGCATACAACGCTCAACGTCATGAAGCCACGTGTAATGTAGCTTCATCGAGAACAAAATACAAAGAGCTCAACCTTATTCAAGCGAACACTGATTTATTTTTTAAAAGTACACCTCTGCGAGAGATTTTTAATTCTCCCTTGTTGTCTAGGCCTGCTACAATTTCTGTTACTAAGCACAAACTTCAAGGATAAGGATAATGATGTTGATCAAAACAGTATTAAGGGGAAAGTAGTAGAAGAAGAAGAAGATCAATGTTTCATTGTCATTACAGCTTGATTATTTTAATTCATTTCCTAAGCCTACTACACGTTCTGTCGCAGTGAAAACATCTCAAGAAGAGATGTAAGATAAAGTAGTAGAAAATTTCAACGCTTATTGCTATCGAAACTAGTTAAGTTTGTACCTAGAAACGCTACTGCTGAAGCGCGTATTACATCAAAACAAGTCCCTACACATGAACTGTCTGCATATAGACTCAAAGTTCACAACAAGCCTCTGTTACCCTATGTAGCCATAAGATACTGTAAAGACCCCAACGTACTCGTAAAACTTATGCAACTACTAAGAGCGCATCATGATGCTGGTTACACACAGTACAACGCAGATATTTTTGAAATAGAGCATGAATTACGCCGTGTAGGTATTATTAAGTAATAGCTCTCTCGACAGTACAACAGCTTAAAAACCTTCCTACAATAGCAGCGCTTACCCTCATCTAAGTCATCCTTCTGTAGTATAGTCGATCGAGTAGCTATATTCGTATAGATTATTTTCCAACATTCTCCCTTCCTTAGGGTGTTAACTCCGCCTCTACATGTAGAGCCGGTCTCAAGCCCGGATAAAGAGAGGAGAGGCACCCTAGCCCATTAGCCCTTTATCCCTTCAGCCCTTTTGCTCATTAGCTCTTTACCCTATTAGCCCTTTAGCCCTACAAGGAATGTGCGGCAATCTGATCTTCATAGAAAAAAGTATCCCTGACATGTTCTAAACACATGCTCTGTCGAGTGCATTGTTCGATTCTAGTCTTGTTATTACTTATTTAGTAATCTGAACACATCAAACAATGTTCTAAACGCATGTTGAAGATAACGACATCGAGTACAGTGTTCGATTCTAGTTTTGTTGTGTTTCATTCACTTCTTTTGTAATCTGCAAATCTAAACATGCACAACTATGATGACGTCATCGCTGCAGCACATGCACACTCCAGCCTTCGTGAAGCATGTTTAAACTTGTACCTTAACAGAGGAGATGGTCATAACAGCAGCTACCACCTTGTGTAGTAACCTCTAAGTGCTAATTAGTGCCGGGAAGGGCATCTTGTCGTAAACTAAGGATAGTCTCCTTCAAGATCGTAGATGAGAGGTTACGTTCACGTATGCACTAAAGTTAATGAGAGTGAACAGATTTTTTTCAAATTATCCGCCACCACAATTCAAAGGTATGTAGTTAAAGATAGCAGTACGGTGCCCTGTTGTTTAACGATGGCAGCTGGATACAATTTTAAATTGCTGCCACCATATTTCATAGGTAGTAGCTAAAGATGGCAGAACGGTGCTCTGTTAATTAAAGATGGCGGATGACAGCTGTTTAGAATTTTTCAAATTGCCCGCTACTACTAAAAAGATGGCAGCACGATGCTCTGTTGATTAAAGATGGCTGCTGTCAGCTTGTAAAAGAAGCACGTGGGTTTGTTTCCAAACAAGAGCACGAAGAAATTACCGCCACCACATTCCAAAAGTAGTAGCTAAGGATAGCAGCACGGTACTCTATTGATTAACGGTGGTTGCTGTCAAAAGGCATGTAGAATTTTTCAAATTGACTGCCACCACATTTCAAAGGTAAGTAGCTAAAGAGGGCGGCACTAAGGTTAGCGATGCAAGATGGCGGATGACAGCTGTCACGTGGAAATTGCCCACCACTACGATAAAGACAGCAGCACGGTGCTCTGTTGATTAAAGATGGCAGCTTGTCAAAAAGAACGTAGCTCTGAAGAGCACGTGGAATTTCAAATTGCCCTCCACCGCATGCATAACAGCAGCCGTCATCTTGCGCAGTAGCCTCTAAGCTAGCTTTATTCATAAGAGCCGCCACCATCTTGTGCGAGCACCTCTAGGCCGTCTCATAAGGAGCTGTGTATAGCCGCCATCTTGTCGCTGCCATCTTGCGCAAGCATCCCTAGGGCGTCTCATAAGAGCAGCAGTCATCTTGAGAAAGCACCCTTAAGCAGTCTCATAAGAAGCTATGTATAGCCGCCATTTTGTATCCGCCATCTTGCGCAAGCATCCCTAGGGAGTCTCAAGCCATCTTGTACAAGCACCCTTAAGCAGTCTCATAAGAAGCTATGTATAGCCGTTATCTTGTAGAATTAGATAGCTGTCATTGCCGAAGGGCCTAAGTAGGAACCGAACCGTTGATCTCATCATTAGACTACTTTTTTCTTATGCTATCACGTTCCTTATACTGCGAACCTGGTTGTTAGGCAAAAAAAGTGTCCGTTTTTCTCTACGACGCGCCGTTTTCGAGATATTTAACATTTTGCATTTAAGCTCCAAATATAATGAATCGAACCAGCACGGTACGTTAGCCTCTAAGCTAGCTTTCTCGATAAGAGCAGCAGCTATCTTGCGCAAGCATCCTTAAGGTGTCTCATAAGGAGCCGTGTATAGCTGCCATCTTGTGTCCGCCATCTTGCGCAAGTATCCTTAGGGTGTGTGAAGCCATCTTGTGCAAGCACCCTTAAGCCGTCTCATAAGAGCAGCCGCCATCTTGCACAAGCATCTTTAAGGCGTGTCATAAGGAGCCATTTATAGCCACCATCTTGTAGCCGCCATCTTGCACAAGCATCCCAAGGGTGTCTCATAAGAGCCTATGTATAGCAACCATATTGCGACCGCCATATTGCCCAATCATCCTTAAGGTGTCTCATAAGGAGTTATGTATAGCCGCCATCTTGTGCAATTGGCGTCGAGAAGGGCATCCAGCCGTAAAACTGAGGTTAAGCCCCTCCATGAGGTGAGGCTTGCTGTCTTGTGTTAGGTTAAGCCCCTCTAAGATAGCGGATGTGAGGTTCGGTGGTGTCTCATAAGGAGCCAAGTATAATTGCCATCTTGTGCAATTGGCGTCGGGAAGGGCATTCAGCCGTAAAACTGAGTTTAACCCCCTCTATGAGGTTAGGCTGGCTGTCTTGTGTTAGGTTAAGCCCCTCTATGAAAGCGGATGTGAGGTTAGGCGGTGTCTCATAAGGAGCCATGTATAGCCGCCTTCTTGTGCAATTGGCGTCGGGAAGGACATCCAGCCGTAAAACTGAGGTTAGGCCCTTCTATGAGGTTAGGCTTGCTGTCTTTGTTAGTTGAAGCCCCTCTAAGACAGCAGATATAAGGTTAAGCTCACTCTCTTAGGCGTCAGAAAGGGCAACCGGCTGTAAAACTGAGTTTAGGCCCTTCCGTGAGGTTAGACTAGCTCTCTTACGCATAAAAAGTTAGATTAAGCCCCTCCAAGATGGCGGATGTGAGGATAGGGTCGCGCTTTTTGCCAGCGTGTGGTGGAGGCCGCTCTCGAGAGCGTGTGGCGGTGGTGGTGGTGGTGGTGGTGGAGGCCTCTGCGGAAAGCCGGTGGCGGTGGTGCTTTCAGAACGCCCACTGCTCCTTTACTGTCATACTCTATGAGTGGAGAAATATGTCATGCCACCGAGCTCGATAGCTGCAGTCGCTTAAGTGTGGCCAGTATCCAGTATTCGGAAGATAGTGTGTTCGAACCACACTGTCGGCAGCCCTGAAGATGGTTCTCCGTGCTTTTCCGTTATCATACCAGGCGAAGTCTGGGGATCTACCTTCATTGAGGCCTCTGTCGCTTCCTTCCCATTCCTAGCCCTTTCCCCTCCCATCGTCGCCATAAGACCTGTCTGTGTCGGTGTGACAAAGCAACCCTCCAGGGTTTGCTTTCCTTTTGGACTCAGCGAGGGATCCCACCCGTACCACCTCAAGGGCAGTGTCCTGGAGCGTGAGACTGAGTCGGGGGATGAAACTGGGGAGGATGACCAGAACCTCACCCAGGTTGCCTCAATTGTTATGCTGAACTGGGGTCTTGTGGGGGTTGGGAGGACCGGAACAGATAGGCAAGAAAGAGGGAAGGGAGCGGCCGTGGCCTTAAGTTAGGTACCATCCCGGCATTTGCCTGGAGAAGAAGTAGGAGACCACGGAAAACCACTTCGAGGATGGCTGAGCTGGAATCGAACTCACTTCTACTCAGTTGATCTCACGAGGCTTAGTCGACCCCGTTCCCGACCTCGGACATTAGAAATTTCGTGGCGAGCCGGGAATCGGTCCCGGACCTCCTGGGTTGGCAGTTATCACGCTAACCACTACACCACAGAGGCCGACTATTTATTTATTTATTTATTTATTTATTTATTTATTTATTTATTTATTTTGCAACTCTTCTAGGCTTATAGGGCTGCTTATGTGGATGTCTTATAAACAGGGCTGGAAGAGGATAGAATGGTTGAGGTGTTGAATCCGCTTGACTGAGCAATAGCCTATTAGCGCAGTAAGTGTTCGAATAGATGGCCTTCTGCAGTAATGCACGTTTCAGCACGCCGTTGAGCTGCCATTCGGGCTCTTTGTAGCATTGTAGGTGTTACATATTCACAGGCTTCCGTAATACGATTTCGAAGGCTTTCAGGATTTTCTTGCTGCTGCATCCTTCAAATAGCCCCATAGGAAGAAGTCCAGTGGCATCTAATCTGGCTATCTAGCAGGCCAGGTTACAGGTCCTCCCCATCCTATCCATCGACCAGGATGTGTAACATTCAGGTAGTTGCGAATATCTGCTGACATGTGAGCGGAAGCACCGTCGTGTTGATACCACATGGTTATACGCTCACCCAGGGGCACATCCTCTAGCAGCAATAGTAGTTCTTGAAAAAACTGTAGGTACCGGGCCCCTGTCAAATGATCCTCAAAGAAATATGGTCCATATAGGTGATCACACAATACACCACACCTGAAATGCTGCCTGCCTTACCCAGTGGGGATTTTCAGCACTCCAGTAGTGCATATTATGACGATTCACAGACCCATTATTATGAAATCGTGCCTCGTTAGAAAATAAAATGTGAGATTAAAACGCTAGATCATTTGCCACTTGCGTCAGTATCCACGCACAGAAATCAACACGACATTCGAAATTTCGTCCGTGGAAGTCTTGATGTATTTCCAGGTGATACGGGGAAATAAACTGGAATGCAATATCCCTAAAACAGACGAGTGGCTGATGTTGACCTGTTGTAAGGTAAGGTTATGCGAGGTTAAGAGCACGCTTTTAACCTCACACGCCGCTGGCTCACTGTCCAGACTTAACCTTACAGACCTCTGGTTCGACACTCGATTCCTATTTGGGGTTTACGATTTTTAAATTTCTTGTAGCTAAAAATTTGGTAGTTTTTGAATTTAAAGTACGCTTTAAATGCGTAGTCATTTACTTAGCATGATACAGTTCAAAGTGAAGAGCCCTGGGTTCCATTCCCATTCGTGTAAACCGCGAACTTTTTTCGGTTCTGAACACTAGGTTTTAATCACTTTTTATTGCTAGTTGCTTTACGTCGCACCGACACAGATAGGTCTTATGGCGACGATGGGACAGGGAAGGGCTAGGAGTGGGAAGGAAGCGGCCGTGGAATTAAGGTACAGCCCCATCATTTGCCTGGCGTGAAAATAGGGAACTACTGAAAACAACCTTCAGGGCTGCCGACAGTGGGGTTCGAACCTACTATCTCCCTAATACTGGATACTGACCGCACTTAAGCGACTGCAGCTATCGAGCTCAGTGATTTTAATCTCTAAGTGATGTCAACATTACAGTAAACAATTGAAAGTCTCTAGAGGCGAAATCTATAAGCTCGATATGTTACAATAATAAATTCAGTGTTCCAAACAAAAATAAAGAATAGCGCGTTACGCATCAGCTCACACACTAGCATCTATGACTCTGCAGCCACTCAGCTTCAAGAACTTTAAGTAGCTTTCTAAAGTTATATCCCTATCAATAAAGTACATGTATTAAGCCTTACACCACGTCCCAAGTCCTATCAGTGTAATGTCTAGCCACTATATGCTTATGAATAAAGCACAAGTATTAAACCTTACACCATCTTCCAAGTCCCGCGTCACCATCTTGTTCCACGTTCTGCTCTAAGCCCTAGACCATAACCCCTTTCTTCTAGGTCTATGAGGAGGAAGATAAGGAGGAAGTCTTTGAGGAGGACAAAGAGGTTGTCATACGCCACTAGGTTTATGTGGAGGAGGAGGAGCAGGAACTAGTTTTAAGCTACTAGTTCTATAAGGAGGATCAAACGCTCCGTGAGGAGGAAGAGAATGAGGAGGAGAAGGTGCCCTTCTGCCTTTCTGCTCTTCTGCCCTTTTACACTTAAGTCCATTTGCCATTTAGCCCGTTCGCCTATTTCTCCTTAAGCCATTTAGCCGTTTTATCCCTTTCGACATTTAGCACTTTTGTCCTTTTGCCATTTATGCGGTTGCTCAGCTCCAAGACTTTTTTTTTGCTAGTGGCTTTACGTCGCACCGACACAAATCCATGTGACTACCACGACACTATATGAACCTGATAAAACAATCATTAGTGAGTAAATACCAAATACATAGTTTGATTGAAATAAGTCGAGCAGGTTTACACTTTTAGGAATATACAAACAGATAGATAACCAGACAGACATACATCAAAGGATAAAGTTCCACCTCATGCTTCCTCGGTATTCAGATGCATTACGTGGGGTAACTTTCAAGCCGAGTGAAATCTATGTATCCCCTGATTTGCTCTTCTTATGGATCCTTCAAATAACTGTAGCTCTGCAAGGGTGTCTGTAACTGGCTGCAGAGAATGAAGCCCGAAAGAAATAGTAATTTTGTCCGTAATTTGATGAGAAAACGAAATTAAGTACGTAACAAAATTTATTTAAAATGAAGAGGCGTCTCACGCATATTCGACAGATTTTACATATAATAAACAGTGTAAGAGAAAACTGAAACAAATTATCAGATCTTCCTATAAAACCCAACCACATTCCGTTTTTATAAAATGATATGCACGTTAGAGTCTGCTCATCCAGGAGTACGCTCTGAAGAGTATCTATACAACCGTATACCCGTGATGGTGGGAAAACGAAAAACAAATATACAAACACACACGAACTATGAAAACCACCCATTCGGACTTGAGTTCATCTAAAACGGACAACTATATCAATATATGGCAAAACAAAGAATCAAATCCATCACTGATCTGCATTTAGGGCAGTCACCCAGATGGCAGATTCCCTATCTGTTGTTTTCCTAGCCTTTTCTTAAATGACTTCAATGACATTGGAAATTTATTGAACATATCCCTTGGTAAGTTATTATAATCCCCAACTCCCTTTCCTATAAATTAATATTTAACCCAATTTGTCTTCTTGAATTCCATATTTATCTTCATATTGTGATCTTTCCTACTTTTAAAGACGCCACTCAAACTTACTCGTCTACTAATGTCATTCCACGCCATCTTTCCGCTGACAGCTCGGAACATACCACTTAGTCAAGCAGCTCGTCTTCTTTCTCTCAATTATTCCCAGCCCAAACATTGCAACATATTTGTAACGCTGCTCTCTTGTCGGAAATCACCCAGACCAAATCAAGCTGTTTTTCTTTGGATTTTTTCCAGTTCTTGAATCAGGTAATCCTGGTGAGGGTCCCATACTCTAGAACCATACTCTAGTTGGAGCCTTACCAGAGACTTATATGCCTTCTCTTTTACATCCTTACTACAACCCCTAAACACCCTCATAACTATGTGCAGAGATCTGTACCCCTTATTTACAGTCCCATTTATGTGATTACCCCAATGAAGATCTTTCGTTATATTAACACCTAGATACTTACAATGATCCCAAAAAGGAACATTCACTCCATCAACGCAGTAATTAAAACTGAGAGGATTTTTCGTATTTGTGAAACAACCTGACTTTTAACCCCGTTTATCATCACACCATTGCCTACTGTCCATCTCACAACATTATCGAGGTCATTTTGCAGTTGCTCATAATCTTGTAACTTATTTATTACTGTATACAGAATAACATCATCCGCAAAAAGCCTTACCTCTGTTTCCACTTGTTTAGTCATATCATCTACATATATAAAATAACTTGTCCTTACTGACTGACTGATTCATCATCGCCGAGCCAAAACTACTGGACATAAAGAAATGAAATTTTGGTGTTACATCCATATTAAGATGTAGGTGGTCTTTTAAAAGAGATCCTAAATACCAATTTTGAGGTCTGTAATATCTTCATTTTCTGAGATATAAGTACCGGCATCCTGATTAAAGGCATTTAACCCCATTTTCACCCTTTTACACCCCTCCTATTGCGATTTTCCGAAAACAAAATAACACGTGTTTCCTTATTTTTAAAGAAGATTCTAAACACCAATTTGTACGTCTGTAAACTTTTAAAGTTTTGAGATATAGTTACATTCATTGTAAAATTTCACCCCCCTATATCTCAAAACACTGAAAGTTTATAGATGTAAAAATTGGTATTAGAATCTTCAATAGGACGAAATAAACACGTATATTTTGTTTTCGGAAAATCCCAATAGGAGGGGTGAAAAGGGGTGAAAAAGCGGTTGAATGCCTTTAATGAGAATAGGCTACTTATATCTCAGAAACTGAAGATACTACAGACCTGAAAGTTGGTGTTTGGGATCTCCTTTAAAAATAAAGAAACAGGTATTTTTTGTTTTTGAAAAATCCAATTAATGGAGGGGTTTGGATATGGGGGTGAATTTTTAAAATGAGTGTATAATTATATCAAAACTTTTGAAGAGTACAGATGTAAAATTTGGTATTTAGAATCTCCTATAAAAATAAAGAAACACACATTTTTTGTTTCCGGAAAATCCCAATAGGAGGGGTGAAAAAGGGTGAAAAGTTGGTTGAATTCCTTAAATGAGCAAACTTTTATCTCAGAAAGAGAGTATATTACAGACCTGAATATTGGTATTTGGGATCTCCTTTGATAATTAAGGAACACGTATTTTATGTTTTTGGAAAATCTAATTAATGGGGGTTAAACAGGAGTAACAAATTGGGGTGAAGTTTTAGGAAGATTATATCTACGGTATATCTCAGAAACGTAAAATATTACAGACATAAACATTGGTATTTGGAATCTCCTGTAAATGTAAGGAAACATAGGTGATTTGTTTTTGGGAACTCCACTTAAGGGGAAGAAAAGGATGTGAAATTTTAAAATGAGCATTTCTACAGCATATCTCAAAAACTTTACATGTAATCGAAGTGAGAAATAGTATTTTTTATCTCTATTGAAAATAAAGAAACATGTATTTTTTGCTTTCTGAAAAACCACTTGGGTGGAGGGGTAAAAGTGAATGAAAATGGGGTTGAATTCTTTTAATTAGGATACTGATATCTCATAATCTGAAGATGCTACAGACGTGGAATTTGCTATTTGGAATTTACTTTAAAAATAAAGGAATACGTATTTTTTGTTTTCGGAAATCCACCTAAAGGGAGGAGAGCAATTGAAAAAGGAGTTGAAACATTTCTATGAGGATACTATTATCTCAAAAATGAAAGAATTTGTAGACGTGAAAATTGGTATTTGGAATCTGTTTTAAAATTAAACAAACACGTATCGTCGGAAAATCAAATGAAAGGGGAGGGGGTGAAAAATTGAAACATTAATTGAATTAATTGTGTGAGGATACTTACATTTAATAAAAACTAACGTTGTTACAGACGTGAAAATTGATATTTATATCTCCTTTAAAAACAAAGAAAAAAGCGTTCTTGGACGAAATCACCCTTGGGGCAGGGGTGAAAAGGAGTTGAATCCTTTTATGTGGACACATATCTCAAAAACTGAAGATGTTAGAGTCGTGATAATTTGTATTTTGAAGATCCTTTACTATTAAAGAGACAAGTATTTATAACTGGAAATTCACTGAAGGGGGGGAGAGAGTGTGAAAGGGAGTGGAAAAAGTGATTTTTTAAATGGGAATACTTATATCTCGGAACTGAAATTAAGAGACGTGAACATTGGTATTTGAAGTCTCCTTTAAACATAAGGAAACACGCCTTATTTCTTTTTTTTGGGGGGGGGGGGATTAATCAAATTAACGATGGTGGGGTGAAAAAGGAGTTGAGACCAATTGATTTTACTGTTCATAATATACATATTGTGATCATAAACTGATCATTTTTAATCTTTGCCGGGTTCGTTTTCAAGAACCATCTTTTCCTTTGGAGTACATAAAGTTAGACGACATCACGCTGTATCCCCTCAAGGATTTGATTCATATTAAAAATGCTTATAGGAAAAGATGGCAAAGATTTAGGGACCCAACTGAGCGGGTGGAATACCTGTACCTAGCCCGGAAAGTACGAAATCAATTGCTGGAATGAAAGATTGAAAAATGGGAGAAACTTTGCTGTAATCTCTCAGAAAACGAGTCAGATCACGAATTTTGGCCGATTCTCTCACAAAACGAGTTATATCGCGAATTTCGGAGGATTATATATAAAACGTTAAGCATTCAATTATAAATTTCATTGTAATACCGTAGCGAAGCACGGGTATCTTGCTAGTTTATATATATAAGAAGACATAAAGGTCCAATAATACTGCCTTGAGGAATTCCCCTCTTAATTATTACAGGGTTAGATAAAGCGTCGCTTACTTTAATTCTCTGAGATCACCGAGCTCGATAGCTGCAGCGCTTAAGTGCGGCCAGTATCCAGTGTTCGGGAGATAGTAGGTTCGAACACCTGAAAATTGTTTTCCGTTGCTTCCCATTTTCACACTAGGCAAATGCTGGGGCTGTACCTTAATTAAGGCCACGGCCATTTCCTTCCCACTCCTACCCGTTTCCTGTCCCATCGTCGCCATAATACCTATCTGTATCGGTGCGACGTAAAGCAACTGGCAAAAAAAAAAAAAAAAAATTCTCTGAGATCTCTTTTCTAGAACTGTAGCAACCCAATCAGTTACTCTTTGTCTAGTCCAATTGCACTAACTTTTGCCAGTAGTCTCCCATGATCTAGCCTGTCAAATGCTGTAGACAGGTCAATCGCGATATAGTGCATTTGACCTCCTGAATCCGAGATATCTGCTATATCTTGCTGGAATCCTAAAAGTTGAACTTCATTGAAATAAGAATAACCTTTCCTAAAACCGAACTGCCTTCTATCGAACCAGTTATTCATTTCGCAAACATGTCTAATATAATTATATCAGAAAGAATGACTCCCCAAAGCTTACATGCAACGCATGTCAAACTTACTGGCCTGTAATTTTCAGCTTTATCAATTCCAGCCGCTTTTCGAGTTTTCAAATTTTGTATCTTATTGTACATGTCGTTGTTATCATATGTAAATTTTAATACTTCTTTAGCATTAGTCTCTTCCTCTATCTGGACATTATCCTTGTAACCAACAATCTTTACATAATGCTGACTGAATACTTCTGCCTTTCGACGATCCTCACATATACACTCCCCTTGTTCATTAATTATTCCTGGTATGTCCTTCTTGGAACCTGTTTCTGCCTTGAAATACCTATACATAGCTTTACATTTTTCACTAATATTTGTTTGACTGCCAATTATGTTTGCCTTCATGTTATCCTTAGCTGCCTTCTTTGCTCGATTCAATTTCCGAATAAGTTCCTTCAGTTTCTCCTTACTTCCACAGCCATTTCTAACTTTATTTCTTTCCAATCTGCACGTCCTTCTTTGTCTCTTTATTTCTCTATTATAATAAGGTAGGTCCTTACCATTCCTTACCATCTTTAAAGGTACAAACCTGTTTTCACATTTCTCAACAATTGATTTAAACCTATCCCAGAGTCTTTTTACATTTTCATTTACCGTTTTCCACCGATCATAGTTACATTTTAGAAATTGCCTCAGGCCTGCTTTGTCAGCCATCATATGGCACTGCCTAATAATCCTACTTTTAAGACCTTCCTTTCTATCACATTTATTTTTAACTACGACAAGAACAGATTCATGATCATTAATGCCATCTATTACTTCGGTTTCTCTGTAGAGTTCATCTGGTTTGACCAGCACCACATCCAGAACATTTTCTCCTCTAGTTGGTTCCATCACTTTCTGAATCAGCTGTCCTTCCCATATTAGCTTATTTGCCATTTGTTGGTCATGCTTCCTGCCGTTCGCATTTCCTTCTCAAATGACATTTGGAAAATTTTTGATCTCCCGCTACAATCCCATTCCTTTCCATGTCGTTTCCCACATAGCTGATTATATTATCAAATAATTCAGAATCCGTGTCAGCGCTACCCTTTCCCGGTCTGTACACTCCAAAGACATCAAACGATATTACAGTCAACGGACCCTTTACTATTTTATTTATATGATAGTTTCGCACTAATATCGGAAAATTCCAGGACGGAAATGTCTCACAAATATACAATACATTACAAAATATTTACGAATAGCATTTGTTCGCATGGGAATTTGCAGTGCATTACATGTTTCCTTCAGGAATTTATGCGAAGTGACATGACTTTACTCACACGTTTAATGCGACATGTTAAAATGATATTTTCCTACCAAAGCGCGTGGCAGTAACGTGAATATGATGAAGGTGAATAAAGTGGAGAGAGAATGATGACGATTTCCAAATTTACTGTACGGTACATTTCCTTGTCCGAAGTTGTGTGAAATTTTCTGTGGCTCTCAGGTCGCATATTGTATCACTGACCACTGGCGTGGTGCTCTTACATTGGTGATACCTACCTTAATATGTCCTATCAGAAAGAGTAAAATGGCTCTTTAGTTTCTACCATTACCCACCTTGAGGTGGCATGCACATTATATTCCCCGGGACTCGGACCATGAATACAATGTTTCGTAATCATCTGCGTTATCATCCGTCATACGATAAATACGTACATAACATAATAGAAAGGAAATAGTATATTCTAAAACGTTTGTTATATAGTCTCTTGATAGACCTAATGTTAACGAAAACAGTCGAGAATAATCTTCTAATAGATACCAACTCCATGTGATTACCATGACATCATATGCCCCTGAGAAGACAATGCTGAGTGAGTAGATTCCAAATAAATAGGTTGGTTGAAATAAGTCCAGCAGTTTTCCACTTTTAGGAAAATACAAGCAGCCACCAAAGGGAAATAATTTACCTCGTGTTTCCTTGGTGTTAAGTTACATTGGGTGGGATTAATTTTCAAGCCGAGTGAAATATTACTCATCCTGTGATTTTCTCCTGTTACGGATCCCTAAACTGACTGTAGGTTTTTGGGGGTGTCCCATCACTGGCTGCAGAGCATTAAGCCAAGAGAAAATATTAATTCTCTCCGTCATTTGAAGAGTAAGGGAAATGATTTACACAACAAAAATTATTTAAAATGAAGGGGCATTTCACATATACAGTAGTCAACAGATTTCACATGTAATTAATAGTGTAAGAGAAAATTGAAGGAAACTTTTATCGTCTTCCTACAAACCCCCAGTATATTCAGTGATTTTAAATGATATGCATATCAAAAGCAGCTGTTGGATGAGCAGACTCTAAATATGAAGTTTGGTTTGGGATATAATCAGTATTATAAAGGAAAAAACTGTAGTGGTCTTCTTATGAACCTCCAGTCTAGTCGGCGATTTTTAAACGATATGCATATGAAAACCTGCTCCTGGATGTGTAGACTCTAAATAAGAAGATTGGTTGAGATATAACCAATAGTGTGAGAGAAAATTTAAATAATTTTTCTAGTCCTCGCATAAACCCCCAGTATATTCAGTGATTTTTAAATTATATGCATGCCGAAACCTTCTACTGGATGAGTGGACTCTATGTAGGAAGTTCGGTCGAGATATAGTCAATAATGTAATGGAAATTTGAAAAATCTCTTCTAGTCTTCGTATAATCGCCCAGCCTATTCAGTGGTTTTTAAATGATGTGTGTACCGAAACCTGCTCCTGAATGAATACACTGTACATATGAAGTTTGGTCGAGATCTATTCAGCCGTTTACCCGTGAAGGTTTAACAATCAATCAATCAATCAATCAATCAATCAATCAATCAATCAATCAATCAATCAATCAATCAATCAATCAATCAATCAATCAATCAAACAAACGCACACTAAAGCTGAAAACAACTGATACGATCTTGAATTGACCTATAACCGATAGAAAATATCAAAATATGGCGAAATAAATGACATTACAGACAGCGGACCACTAAAACTCTATAAGATGGTAAAGGCACCACAAAATGACAAATCATCGAGTCCACCAGGTATGGTGGGCTGGTAACCACGTCGTCCATTAATCGTAGATTGTAGCAATAAAGCGAAGAAATGAAGGCATTGCGCGTCTGCAAGTTTATTAGCAGCTCTCTGAGGGTTTCGATGACATATTTTAATTTCATCCAAGATGCTTACCACGTGGAAAATGGTAGATTTGTTATAGCAGTGTACAAGGAATTTTGTTCCCCCTTGTAAAGTGTAATGATAATTACATTTTCAGTTAAAACCATTCAATAAAACGTCATTTACACATTAATTAAGAAATTTAATACGAATTCTACTCTGCGATATATAACATACTGGAACTGCAGTGGTCCAGCCCAAACTACGGGACATTTCAATCGAAAGAACCACCCGTTGTATTTCATTTTTAGGAGACAGGACAATATTTATCTGCACGCACGCACGCACACACACACACACACACACACACACACACACACACACACAGAGAGAGAGAGAGAGACAGACAGAGAGAGATATGAGAGATCGCTGATAAATATCGGTAGAGAAAGTTGTAGTGAGATCTGTTCGTTAATTGACACACTTGTTTTCACGGCAGCGCCGGCTAAAGGAATTTGACAGCTATATACTGGTTAAATTTATCTTCAAACTTCTCTCAGTGCTTTATTTTGTTTACTCATTGTGTGCCCTACTGTTGTACGAAGAAATTGCATGCTTTTCTCTGGATGCTAAGACCAAGAGAGCTTTGGAAAGCAATCCCAGATATAGCCGTCATGTCTACAAATCCTTTTCTTGCAGGGGGATTTCAATATACGTAGGTTATGTAGTCTACTATTTCCTAATTTCATCAAAGGTGTTGTTGCAATGAGAGGAAACTGTAAAATGTCATTAACATTACGGACTTTTAATGTAAATCTATACTGGCTATATTTTTTCACGAGGGCTTTTTACATAAATAGATTTTAATTTTGTGTGATTTGCTCTTGATTTCAAACGTAGAAATTCACTTCCTCTTTTTCAAGAAATCAATGCCCACCAATGGAATCTGTTTCCTCGAGAAGCCTATTGTCAGTCCTTCAAATTCAGCTACCTCACCTGGGATGGAACACGTGAACTAGGCATCATGAGTCAGATACTCTATTTAAGAACCTCCAAGGCATATGATATTATTATTATCTGTATATTTAATTTGAAGTTCGCATGGAGATTTGGAGGGATTTATGATACCTGTAATATTGTGAATGATCTCAAGTGAAAGCTAACTATGCTGTGACTGGGGATAAATCATGGTTCTTAGAAATTTCAGACGCTCAGTTATTTTAAAATGAAGAAAATGACACGTGTTTAGCACGCAACTTATCTTTAAGCAAATACACAGTGATGAGACGCTTGATGATTGACCCGGCGGCTAACATGCTACCCTTATTGCCGCACGAGACTCGCACTGAACGTTGCTTTTCAAATTCCGGTATCCGCTGTTCTATATATACTCTTTTTGAAATTCGAATGGAAATGTGGTGGGAACTACAAGCCCTATGTGTATATTTTAGCGACGAGCGCCACAGGCCGTCCAAGGAAACGTGGCAGAAGTTGCAGAAATGTTAGTCATTTAAGATGTAAAAGACGCTTACGTGCGTCGTAAAGTAACGTGAACAATGCATCAAGACAGTAAACTGTATATTAAGATACGTTATATTCCTGTATAGGGTATTCGACATTATTCAAGGTAGAGGGGTATTGGTCTTCGATGGTGCAGGGACTGGCATGTACTGCTGTTACCGGGTGTTAAAGCTGTTCATAAATCGTGTGGATTGCCCGTACCTTAACAGATACAGTGGGTAAAATATGTATTCATACCCACAGTTTTCTATATTGTCCCCTTTAAAATTGGCCTACAATAAATGTTTTATTGTGTGTGAAAATAAAAGGCTGTCATTCCTTTATTAAGGGTGAATTATTTCAAGTTCAGTCTTACGAAGTCGTGTTGACATGCATAGAACCAGTTTTTACAATCGACCAGACAGCTGTAACATGTGAGCTGAAAGGAAACATTCAAGGCCAAGGAAATGTGCAGCGCGTGTGGAATATTCCGGAGAATGTAACATCTAGAATTGTAGTAACCTATCAGGTGTCAGAACCACGTCCAATTACGAGACGATATGGTGACACGACCCACCTGGGAAACGCTTATATGCTCGTGTTTTACGAAGAAACGCTATCTTATACTCTGATATTTGAACGCTGTAATACGCTGATACTTTGATAGCCTCCGACGTTATAGTATTCGACGAGAAAAGTAGATTTTCGAGGGCTAAGTTACGTACTGTTCTTCAATAAATTCAACGTGGTTGGGTGTGAAACATAGACTAAAATTTTGTGTTAGTTTCAGCTTTCACCTTACCAAGGGAGAAGATGACCGGAACGTGTTCACTGAATTTTGCCAGGATGTTTCAACTAACATCTGAAGGAGAAACCTACAAGATTTCAGATCTGGACTTGGCTGTCATCATAACGAATTAAGATGTAGGCAACATCTAACATGGGGAGATTTGACTGGAGCAGATTACCATCAAAATGTGAACGAGCAGTTCCAGAACATCGACGGAGATCCACGTTCATCAGACATTTAAGTACCAATTTATATTGCTTTTCCTGTTCATGTTTGTAGAAATAATACTTATTCATTAGTGGTAGTATTTCTATTAGATTTCGTAAATTTGGATGATATTTCCATTCTTCCTTCACATGGGTAATGGTAGTGTTGTTACATTGAGAGTGTATGTGTTACTGAATTCTATTAGAGTAGTTAGACTGTGTGTGTCTTCTAATATGACTCTAAATGTCCCAACCCACAGTATAGTGAACTATTTAACAAGCATTGTCCTCACCGATAAATGATAATTATTTTTGAAAGGATTTTCAAATGTTGAATTCTTGTGGAACAGATTTACGGCATATTTATTTATTATTATTATTATTATTATTATTATTATTATTATTATTATTATTATTATTATTATTATTATTATTATTATTATTATTATTATTATTATTATTATTATAGCTCGGGTTAAACGAAAGATTAAGTGGCATGAGTTTAAATATTACTTTTTCTTATTGTGAGATGTTAATATGTGCTCAATTAAGTAGAATATGAGCCTGGAATAGGGCTGAATCCTGACGGATCAATTATTGAATTTATCTGGGAAGTATGTGTTTGGTGAACCATGACTTCTGCAAATGTTGGTGCACGTGTTAAATTATGTGTGTAAGCTTTAAAGTAGTAATAATTTTATCGTGACTCATGAACCACAAGTTCGAGGTGTAAATGTTTGACCTGTATTATGTGCGTGTACGTAGTCGACAATTCTTCTAAATATTAAACCGCTAATATTTTTTATGACCAACGTTGTGAGAACTTTATTATCTCTGAATAAGTGATCACCCATATTTTATCACATTTCTGTGAGGGTCATGAGTAGATATTTGACCCATACCGTCATATTAAGATTCCATGAGCAGATGATAATAATACAAATTTAATATTCAAATTCTAGAATCCGCTTGTAATATATGTAAATAATATTCGTGTGTTTCTTGTGTGAATGTGGAGCGAGTGTTGTAGTGATTTACTTTGTTCTGTGATTTATTGAAACGTGGTTCTGACCTGGCCACGTGTTCACCATGTTTAGGATGATTTAATTTATGTGAACTTAAAACTTTAGTGAATTTTATTTAAAATTTACGTTGAAGCAACATAAAGTACCAGACACAAGTGAATAAGTGTGTAAAAAGGACAAAGGACAAAGGACAAAGTTTCCCATATTTGCAAAGATTGTAAAGGTCATTTTTAAGACGTCAGATAATAAATAACTAATGTCACGTGTTATTTAGTGAAATATTGAAGGAGTTCGTGGAAATAATAATTATCAGAATGTAACTTAATGATAATAAGTCTGAAATAGACATGGTTTAATCAAATTTTTATAATAAATATTTTCGAGGCATAGTTCAGTGGAACTCATACTAGATAGAGGAAATAATGTAAATGAAACTTATCCACGGAATGGACGACTTTGTTATTATATTCCTGACAGATTTTTGTGAAGTCAATGACGCCATAATTGATTAATTTACTTAAGAATGTAAAGTTTTTTAGTGTAAATGTTATCACGAAAGCACATGATAATGTAGGATTAGCCTAGGATGGCATAGGATCGTTTAAGAGCCATGAAAGCTAATTGACATTTAATTTTCTTAAAACTTGTAAATAATTCCACCATTATTAAGAGGTGATCCTCGCAGCATAAATTTAATTTCCTTATTTAAGCCAGATGTAGGCTAATAACAATTTGTTATGCTTTCCAGTTGAAGTTCAGCTTCAAAAGTGTTGGAGAACGATGGTGTTATATCTCGGGCAACTCGCAGCAAAGAATTTTGAGTAAAAAGCCATCAAGATGTGGTTGTAAAAAATTGTTAATTTTGTGTTTCAGTGCTAGTCTAAAAATAAATGTCAAACCTGTTGTTTTAAATGATTTTTCGATTGTCGTCAGTCCTTGTATCTTCCCTGCCTTTTAAAAGCAAGCAAAGCCAGACAGCGAACTGTCCACGCATGGGACTTTCGCTCTCCAGTTGAGCCTACCGGGAATAAAGGGGGCAAGATATAATTCATTTCCAGTAACGTTGTTCACGGATTTTTCTGATTATGTGCATGCTGGTATTTGGCGTGATACGTTAAGACAAGTATTGTCGTAATTATTATTATGCATACGTGGTTCATGGACTACTGTAAGATATGAGGAAAATTCCTAAAACTCAATGTATTTACAAGTCTTTCATTCAATTTTTTAAAGACATTACGTTTCTGTTCATGTTCACATCGTGCTCAACCTTGGACTCTGTGTCCACCCATATCACGTTCCTTAAGTAACTTTCAGTACTCAATTCAGACAGATTCAAGTCCCATGGCATTTTCATTAAAGGAATGACTGTTATTAAAACTGGCAATTGTGACACCATGAAGAGTTTGAAAGACTCAGCTCTTAAGCGCACGTATAGGAGCGTTCGCAGGTGCAATAAGAATGAATTCATGTTACTTATTATTACACGAATTATATTATATGAACAACACCAGTGCTAACATAATTTCAATTTGAAGTCTAATTGAAAGAAATGAATTCCTTTCTTTGAAATTTTATTCCATGCTAGTTAAAGTATGATTGTCAACATATGTCTGACCGGGCGAGTTGGCCATGCGGTTGGGGGCCCGCAGCTGTGAGCTTGCGTCCGGAAGATAGTAGGTTCGGACCCCACTGCCGGCAACACTTAAAACGGTTTTCCTTGGTTTCCCTTCTTCACACCATGCAATGATGAGCCTTCACCTTAATTAAAGCCACGGCCACTTCCTTACCACTCCTGGGCCTTTCCTCTACCATTGTCGCCATAAGACATATCTGTGTCGGTGTGACGCAAAGCAAAATTGTAAAAAAAAGTATGTCTGAAGATATTCATTTAGTTTCAGTGCAGAAGTGCTAAGCAGGACAGAATTTCGTGGTGGTAGTGCCTCATAGTGAACTTTCAGCGACTTGGGATGCTTTTCTTTGGATGCGTGCGATATTTATGCTTGAAGATGTTTAATCGAAGAACCAGTTTCAACGTCAGTAAATCAAGACATTTTCTTGGTAATATATATAAAAAGTAAATTCTCCTGACTGACTGACTGACTGACTGACTCATCACCGCCGAGCCAAAACTACTGTATATAAAGAAATGAAATTTTGGGGATACATTCAAATTTCAATACAGGTGCTCACTAAGGGACGATTTTTGGATATTCCGTCGCTAAGAGGGTGAAAAGGGGGATGTTGAATGTTTAAAATGAGTACATCTATATCTACGAAACTAAACAGTTATATTTTACAAGTTTGCTTTACGTCGCACCGACATAGATAGGTCTTTTTTTTGCTAGGGGCTTTACGTCGCACCGACACAGATAGGTCTTATGGCGACGATGGGATAGGAAAGGCCTAGGAGTTGGAAGGAAGCGGCCGTGGCCTTAATTAAGTTACAGCCCCAGCATTTGCCTGGTGTGAAAATGGGAAACCACGGAAAACCATTTTCAGGGCTGCCGACGCTGAGCCTCGACCCACTATCTCCCGAATACTGGATACTGGCACTAAACGGTTTAAATATATGAAAATATGTGTTTGGAATATCCTTTAAAATAAAGAAACAATAGTTTTATGTTTTCGTAAAATCATGCTGAGTAGGGTGAAAAAAAGTGGAAAAGTGGGTTATACCTTTTATGTGGATACTTATATCTCAAAAAACTGATTATGTTACTGTCATGACAAGTGGTACTGGAATCTCCTTTAAAATAAATAAACACGCATTTTTATTGTTTTTGGAAAACCTACTTAAGGGGGGACAGGACGGTGAAAATGACTGACAAAGGGGGTCAATTTCTAAAATGAGTATATCTACAGTATATCTCAAAAATGTAACATGTTATAAACCTGGAAACTGTTATATTTAATCTCTTTTAAAATAAAGTAACACATACTTTCTTGTGTACGAGAAAAGTCACCTAGGGGAGAGGGGAGGTAAAAGGACTGAAAGAAGGGTTTAATTATTTTTACTAGGATACTGGTGTCTCAAAATCTGAAGATATTACAGACGTAAAATATTGTATAAGGATGCTCCTTTAAAAAAGAAATACGTATTGTCTTCGTAAAATCCACTTAAGTGGATGGAATGAAAAGGGGTTGAATTATTTTTATGAGGTTACTTATATCTCAAAAACAGAAGATGTTACAGACATGAAAATTTGAATTTGGAATTTTCCTTAAAAATATAGAAACACGTATTCTTTTGTTTTCGGAAAATCCACGGGTGGGTAAATGACTTGAGAAATGAGTTTAATTCTTTGTATGAGGATACTTATATCTAAAAAACGAAGGATGTAACGGACGTGAAAATTGGTATTTGGAATCTCTTTTAAAAAGAATGGAAAGCACATATTTGTTGGGAGGAGAGGGAATCAACTTAAGGGGGTGTAAAAGGAGTTGAATTATTTTTATGAGGATACAAATTGTACCGGGCGGTACACCTCCACGCCGCTAATTCAAACATTGCGCCAGTTGAAACTCCTCTACTGGAGAAAGCCTGAACTTTACCAACCACATTAATTCTAAGGTTTCTCAGAAGATGTCTTTACTGTAAATTTTGAAGTGTTCTGAACTATGTCGGTTTCGATTTGTTTTTGTTTTCTCTGTAGTAAGAAGTGTGAACATTCTCTTCTAGATGGCACTACTTAAGAACTACTATTGTGCACCCTAGTGCGAAGTGAAGGAACTTTTTTTTTGAAGAAATTTGCTATTCATAAGTTTGTTCTTGGTTAAATTTCTTTCAGTCATTGTTTGGGTTGGCAGTATAACCCTTCTCTTTCCGCCAGTTTTGAGTTTGACCAATAAGGAATTTCTGTAATTAATTTTCCACCAATAAGGTGTTTCTTCTTCGTCTGGTGTATTAGTTTTTGCCATTATCCAATAAAATTTTGTGGGCGGGTTGTAATCATTCATGAAATGTCTCGAATTTTCCACGAGGGTATATAAACTGCTGATTTTCTGGTCTCCTGGCCACTTCAGTAACATCTCTCCTAGTGTGATTATGTAGCAAGGGGCGGGAAGCGCCTCTTTCTTCGGGCAGCAGTTCATCCATAAGGCAATGGCCGTTTCATAACTTCATTTCTCGCTAGCTCAGCAGTTTAACCCTCGGGGCAGGTTCGAAAACTTTTCCCATGTAACCCATCTTTATAATGTAATAGTCTCTTGGTAAAACTTCGGCTCTTTAACTATAAATTGGGATAGAGAGTGCTAACCATCTCGAGCTCCCACTCCTATTGTTTTGAGGTGACTGTTTTCACAACCGTTTCTTCTTTTTTTAAATGTAATAAAGTCTTCTTATACAAGTCACCTCTTTAGTATGGGATTAGCCCTTGTGTATGCGGCCTAGTGCCAAGTAGGTTTTTAAAAAAAGTATTAGGAGTGCAAGTTACGCCTCCATTCAAATCCGAATTTTGGGCCATGTAATTGTCCTGTTTCTTTACTGAATAGGCCTCAGGAGGTTGGGTATCATTACTCCTGTTCTTGTGTGCCCGGAGGGCAGCTTGAAGGTGGAGTTTGGTGTGGCCTTTGAATAGGCTTGAACTTTGAGAGCGGGTTGCTCTTTCTTAAATTTGGTTTCTGTGTTCCTCGAGCAGGCAGGGTAATTGGGAGCTAGTGCTCCTTGGCATGATTGGGGTTTTCTGCCCCTTTGTTGAACTTTGTACATAGGTAAAGTTGGGCTCATTGCTCAAGGATTGCGTGTCTGGGGGGCTCCAAGCCCAAATCCATTAACAAATTGCAATTGTACATTCTTAATTTGTTGATATGCTACTGAGTACCTGTTATACTTGTTATTTCTTGATCTTGAAAAGAAAATATAACCTTTGTTAAATTTTAAATTAACTTTAATTTCGTAGTTGAGACCTGTTCCACCCAGCACCTTCTTTCACCTCTGCTGTTCCACAGATACCTCGGAACACAAATAATACACCCCGAAGGGGTTTGACTGCGAGATGAGGAATGATGACAAAAATATAAGTTTGTACGAAACCGTTTGAATTACGAAGTTAAAATATCAAATGATATCCTAGGTGTTAAATAACAAAAGGTCTGAAATAAATTTTACCACTCAGAGAATAAAAGGGGGTTAAGATCCAAAAAAAATATACCGGGTGGTACAGCTGCCCCTATTTTTCCCGAATATATGCAACCAGCTAGGACGTGAATGCCTCTTAGTCCAATCTTGCGCAACACCTTACAGCAATGTTATGTGCAGTTAACCCGATGTAGACTTCTCCGCACAATGGAAAAATGGTACAAGAGGCAGTAAGTGAGGTCCATCTCAAAAACACTGTACCATTTTATGTAGAGCGGTGTCCAATACTCTACTAATTTTTACGAAATGTTACTATACTGTACAAACCATAAACACGCCTATAGCTGTCGGTAGAGAATTGCGCACCTGAATGGTCCAAGAGGCCATTTTCTTTTGATAGAAAGGGTGGTCGTGGTATCATAGAAAACGTGATAGGGTAAGACCAATTACAGACATGTCAATGCACCACCATTTTGTACAGTCTCATCACATCGACGTTGATAGAAACGTGTTTCGCACTGTAGTTTATAATCTGTGGCACGCAAATGCTGTACAGCAGATGTGATAGCTTACGCCATGTAATTACTACCGTTAGAGCGATCAAAAAAGGCATAAAACGGGACCATAAGGCTGTAACTCATCAGGAACTTGTCGAAGCGGGAACTTCCGCTCTCCTCGTAAATGCAGAGTTACAAGGATGGCGCTTGTACGTTGCAAATAGCTGCGCGGAATTACGTATGGAAGACGTACCTCCATAGGTTACTTGAAGCAGGAAGTGTTCCAACCATTCTTGAGTCATGCATTTTTTAATGTCATTTCGTATTCGCCCAGGCATCGTTTACGAAGACCTTTCTGAAGTCTCCGATATTCTTCTACGGAAGTTATAAAACAGGTATCATAACTATCGCCACATACGCACCGATTGTGAATACCTCCTGAAACATAACACTGGACTCATTCAACCAAGTAACGCGTAGAAAATGGTTGCAACTATCTGAGCGTAAGAGAGACGCGATTCTTTAGTTCACTGTGGTGTTTGCACATTCGAGTTCAGAACTTTTAACATCAACGATCAGTATCGAAGCGATAGCCTAGGTAATTCCATTAGTACAGAGCTACGAGACCAATTCTTTGTCGCCTGCAGTGGCTACATGGCACCAATCGCAGCGAGCATACGATATGTTAGCAGGCATTTAGAGTTCGAATCTAGTTACGAGCTTTTCAATTTTATTTTTATATTATACTTGTAAGGCCATTCGTAATAAACATTTAACGTTCTTAAGTCTCAAAAGTAATTTGCCACCTTTACAAAGAAAGCATACATACGAAAGGAATAATAACATGCGACTTCCATATGGCAAACGACTACAGGGAATGAAGCGCAGTGCACGTGTTGTCAACATTCTGACCCACCCATTCAACCAAGCAACTGCGCACGTTCGACTCGAAGACCAACTAACAGCGGTGTACACTTCATACGTAGGCCACATGAAACAGCATATCGTAATCGTAGCAGCAATGTGTGAGCACGTACTGTACGGTTAGCACGAAAGCAAACATTATGTATTCACGGGATGATTATGTGAATATGGTACTACTTTATGGAGAAGCAATGCAAAATGCACGGGAAGCCAGACGCTTGTATCAAGAACGATTTCCTGGACGAAGGCTGCCAACTGCAGATACATTTCGACGTGTTGAAAGACGGTTGCGTGCAACGGGGTCATTTCATACATTACCCCCAGTTCGGGATGCTCCAGTGACGTCTGGAAATAACGACGAAGCTGTTCAAAATGCAATTGCATACAACCCGCACACAAGCTCACGGGCCATAGGAAATGAACTGAACATCAGTCATGTAGCTGTACTGCGAATATTGCACCGCCATAAATTCCACCCTTTCCATCAACAGCTGCACCAGGAACTTCACGGGGATGACTTTCCAAAACGGATAGAATTTTCGCAATGGATATTACAAAGAGTTGAAGCTGATGCGAATTTCTTAATGGACATTCTCTTTAGTGATGAATCCAGATTTCACAACAACGGAACTGTTAATCGTCACAACTTCCATTACTGGAGCGTTGAAAATCCTCACTGGATCAGGGGACCTCGATTTCAGTTACAATAGGGCGTCAACGTGTGGTGCGGGATACTAGGTGACAAGATAATTGGACCATATTTCTTCGAAGGAAACCTCACGGGACGACGCTGTCTAGAGTTTCTTCGTGAGTACCTCACACTCTTATTGGAGGATGTGCCCCTTATGACACGGTTACGGATGTGGTTCCAGCAGGATGGAGCTCCCCCACACTGGTCGTTGGCAGTACGGAACCACTTGCATAGGACATATCCTGGACGATGGATTGGACGAGGGGGTCCGGTCACATGGCCGGCTAGATCACCTGACCTTACTCCACTCGACTTTTTCCTCTGGGGTTATTTAAAGGAAAGAGTCTATGAGCAGGAGCCTGAGAGCCCGAATCATTTACGGCGGCTCATCACGGAAGCCTGCAGGCAGATTCCACCACATATGTTGCAGCAAGCAAGAATGTCTATCCTCCACCGTGCTCAGATTGCATTAACGAAGCAGGTGGTTATTTTGAACATTTGCTTCATTAATCGAATGGCCATGCATAAGCCCATCGCACCGCTGTCGGTAAAATCTCACTTTATTGCAAATAGCTCTTATAAGAGCTCCTTAAAAACAAACATAGCTGAGTACCTGCAATATGAGAACTGATCATGATTTAGATTTGTCGTCAACAACACGACTCTCACGAACATCAACAACGCAATAAAGTATTCGTCGTACACAGGACTCGAACCGCCTACTAACGAACACGGGTACTCTCCTCTAACTTTTAGCAAACTCGGCTATCACGGGTTGCTGTTTAGCGCTGTTGTGTTGCTGCTACTTCTAGTCATTCACCAATAATATTCTCTGTACAGGACGTTTCTGCGACACATAATTTTCACAATTCTTTACCATCAATCGGTATTTTATCATTAATGCTGATTTGCTTGACACGAATAAACGAATTATGGAAAGCGTTGTAAGAGCAGACATTGTAGTGAGTGGTCAAGGTCAATATTTTTAGGTTCGACTATAATCTGCGGGTTGCATAAAACTGCGTGAATAGGGGCAGCTGTACCACCCGGTATATATATTCATTACTTTCTCCGAAACGGCTTAAGGTACGAAGACAAAATTCCAAATAGCGGTATATATTTTTAATCCTAGATGTGTCGGGCTCCATGGCTAAATTGTTAGCGTGCTGGCCTTTGGTCACTGGGGCCCCGGGCTCGATTCCCGGCAGGGTCGGAAATTTTAACCTAATTGGTTAATTCCGCTGATGCGGGGACTGGGTGAATGTGCCGTCTTCAACATCATTTCATCCTCATCACGACGCGCATGTCGCCTACGGGAGTCAAATCAAAAGACCTGTACTAGGCCTCTACGGTGGCCACACGACATTTCATCCTAGGTGTGAAATAGGAAATATGTTTAAACGTTCCAACCGCTAAAGTGTTAAATGAGGTTAGCTCCGTAAACTAAGTTATTCATCCATCCAAAACCGTTTGGCGTACAAATTTGTGATTTTACGAAAAGGGTCTTATTTTATGTCTTAGGTGTAAAATACCGTATACGTCAAATTATTTCTGTCGTAAGGTGTTTAGATGGTAGTTGACTCTCAAAATCACAATATCCCTTCTTCCGAATCATTTCAGGCACGAAAATATCTTTTTCATGATGGGTGGTCTTCCATGTCCTAGATGTTAATAAATATTTCAAAACATTCACCCTTTAAATGTATTAATTCATCTATTACTGTTCGACGTACAAAATCAAAATTTCAGAGGTTGGTCGATTTTACGTCCTAGATGTTAAATAAGATACGGTTTAAAACATCCTAATTCTTCCATACGGAGGTCAAGTTAGTGGTAGATTGTAACATAAATAATCATTCCCCCATAACTATTTTACGTACGAACTGAGGACGTATTTTGCATACTCAGCTGACAGTGGACTCTCGAAAGCGTAAAACTTCCAATAACAACTTTCATTTTAAAGCCGTAGTGAAGCACGGGTATCCTTCTAGTCTAATATATGTGCTGTCAATCAGCCATGACGGCAGTCATCTACTGGAGCTTCTCATTTCAGCCAATAGTCGTCCGAATCATAACATCCTAAGGTAATAATCACGATGATATCCAAAACAACAATTATGACCACCATCATCATAATGTCTTGTCTTGTCTTGGCCCCGTACTTCTCTCGCTAGTTAGGACGCTCCCTCTTCCCCTCCACCTCCATCGACAGTCGAGTGGCATCGTAATGACACCTCTCTAAGGTGACCAATATATATTATACTAGCTGATGTACCCGTGCTTCGCTACGGGATTCTCAGAAAGACTGACTTGGTGGTTTTCCTAACTTATTCCAACATAGGTCATTACAAAAACATCAGTAGGAATGTAGCGATTGAAAGCAATGTTATCATATAAAATACTCGATCAAATGAAACACCGCAAACTTTCTCACTTTCAACGAACAGTACTACGGTGCCGATCTAAGAGTCCGAAGTTCCAGAGCTCGAATAACCAGGTCGCAGACTGCCGTGAACACTCCTCTGTCATTATTCCGTTAAACATGCACACTACTCATTCCAATCAGTGCCTCCGAGTAGGGATTGAATAGCTCGAATATTATGATGAACCAATGTGTTACAAACCAGATATATCAGAAAATGTATAAACCAGAGGAATGGCATGCTACTTCCCGCCAATATACAGGCAGGCTGTTTCAGTCGGTACGACCAGGCGAGTTGGCCGTGTGGTTAGGGGCGCGCAGCTGTGAGATTGATATATATAGATTTATCTATACGACCACTAATGACATAAATAACTTATTTGAGAATTACATTTCAGGCCTTCCCCTAAACTACCATTTCACTCAGCGTGGATAAAATAATTTATAACCTAGATTGTAGTGGATCATCACCCGACATTACATGACGATTTTCATTAAATTCTCTTCATCCGTTTCCTCTTGATGCGTGTACATACATACATATAGATGGACAGACAGAAATTACGGGAAAGTAAAAAAATGCATTTCCTTGTTACTGTAGACATGACAGATACAGAAATACCATTCATTTCAAATTCTGAGCAATGTACAGGCAAAACACTTATTTTATATATAGACTAGCTGATGTACCCGTGCTTCGCTACGGGATTCTCAGAAAGACTGACTTGGTGGTTTTCCTAACTTATTCCAACATAGGTCATTACAAAAACATCAGTAGGAATGTAGCGATTGAAAGCAATGTTATCATATAAAATACTCGATCAAATGAAACACCGCAAACTTTCTCACTTTCAACGAACAGTACTACGGTGCCGATCTAAGAGTCCGAAGTTCCAGAGCTCGAATAACCAGGTCGCAGACTGCCGTGAACACTCCTCTGTCATTATTCCGTTAAACATGCACACTACTCATTCCAATCAGTGCCTCCGAGTAGGGATTGAATAGCTCGAATATTATGATGAACCAATGTGTTACAAACCAGATATATCAGAAAATGTATAAACCAGAGGAATGGCATGCTACTTCCCGCCAATATACAGGCAGGCTGTTTCAGTCGGTACGACCAGGCGAGTTGGCCGTGTGGTTAGGGGCGCGCAGCTGTGAGATTGATATATATAGATTTATCTATACGACCACTAATGACATAAATAACTTATTTGAGAATTACATTTCAGGCCTTCCCCTAAACTACCATTTCACTCAGCGTGGATAAAATAATTTATAACCTAGATTGTAGTGGATCATCACCCGACATTACATGGCGATTTTCATTAAATTCTCTTCATCCGTTTCCTCTTGATGCGTGTACATACATACATATAGATGGACAGACAGAAATTACGGGAAAGTAAAAAAATGCATTTCCTTGTTACTGTAGACATGACAGATACAGAAATACCATTCATTTCAAATTCTGAGCAATGTACAGGCAAAACACTTATTTTATATATAGATTACATTTCAGGCCTTCCCCTAAACTACCATTTCACTCAGTGTGAATTACATTATTGATAGCCTAGATTATAGTGACCTATTCCCAGACTTTGCATACCAATTTTCGAGAAGATACGACCACTAATACAATAAATGTTTGACAATTAAATTTTAGGCCTTCCCCTAAACTACCATTTTTCTCAGCGTGTATAGCCTATATTGTAGCTACTTATTTCCAATGTTTGTCTACTGATTTTCATTAAGGCACGACCACTAATAACATAAATATTTGAGAATTAAATTTCAGGCCTTCCCCTGAACTATCATTTCACTCAGCGTGATCAAAATAATTTATAGCCTAGATTGTAGCGGTTAATCACCCGACTTTACATTCCGATTTTCATTAAATTCTCTTCAGCCGTTTTCTCGTGATGCGTGTACAGACAGACAGACAGACAGACAGACAGAAATTACGGAAACGTAAAAAATGCATTTTCTTGCTACTGTGAACATGACCGATACAGAAATACCATTATTTTCAAATTATAAACAATGTACAGACAAAACTCTTATTTTATATACAGGGTGAAGCGAAATTCGCGCACTCATGCGTCGCAGCGCGACTGCTCACATGCCAGCAATAAAAAAATGTCTCTCACAAAAGTTCGTCCTTCGAGTATATCCGGCAGAAAAAGGGCGTTAAAGAGTAGCAGTCTGGCAACACTGTAACCACATGTAGGGTAACTACCTCTGTCAGCACGTATCCTTTGTGCTGTATAGTTGGTGCAGTGGTTACAGTTTTGGGTTAGCATTCAGGAGGTCGAGGGGTCGATCCTGGGTTGAAGCTTATTTTTTTTATTTCATAAATGTAGTCCAGGTGGTATGGTATCTGGCAACTTAATCGTCAACAGCCATTGCAGCGGGTCCTCTAGAAACCCTTTGCACTTACATACTACGATCCTACAAATGGACGAACAATCGTTTCCCTTGGTCAGCTTTGAAAGACGTCCTTTCCACGTCGTGGGCGTGAATTTATTCGCACAAATTCATATACTAAATGCGAAACCTGTTTTCTTTCTACCGTCCTCCAACGATCTCATAGATTAGTAGCAACTGTTATTCTTACCTCGTTCAAGTCCATTGTATTTCGTAAGGGCTTACGTTACCAGTAGGCCTAGGAAGGTATTTGTTGTGTTCAGCGTTACAAAATGTTGTAAATGTAGGATACATGAGACCTAAGGTATTGCTGTATTACAGTCTGTAATGTCCGATGGAAATTAGTAAACAAAAAATTGCGCCTTAACCCAGGATCGAACCCTCTACCACCTGCATGCCAACCCAAAACCCTATCCAATGCACCAACTGCTCAGCACGGATGTATGATGCTGACAGAGGTACTTACCGTACATGTGGTTACAGTGTTGGCAGATTGCCACTATTCAACGTCCTTTCTCTGCCTGATATACTCGCAGGACGAACTTTTGTGAAAGACATTTTTTTATTGCTGGCATGTAGGGAGTCGCACTGCGACGCCCGAGTGCGCGAATTTCGCTTCACTCTGTATATAGATTACATTTCAGGCCTTCCCCTAAACTACCATTTCACTCAGTGTGAATAACATTATTGATAGCCTAGATTATAGCGACCTATTCCCCGACTTTGCATACTAATTTTCGTGAAGATAAGACCACTAATACAATAAATATTTGACAATTAAATTTTAGGCCTTCCCCTAAACTACCATTATTCTTAGCGTGTATAGCCTATATTGTGGCGACTTATTTCCCATCTTTGTCTACCGATTTTCATTAAGACACGACCACTAATAACATAAGTATTTGAGAATTAAATTTCAGGCCTTCCCTAAACTACTATTTCGCTCAGCGCGATTAAAATAATTTATAGCCTAGATAGTAGCGGTTCAACATCCGACTGTACATTCCGATTTTCATTAAATTCTCTTCAGCCGTTTTCTCGTGATGCGTGTACAGACAGACAGACAGACAGACAGACAGACAGACAGACAGACAGACAGACAGACAGACAGACAGACAGACAGACAGAAATTACGGAAAAGTAAAAAATGCATTTTCTTGTTACTGTGAACATGAACGATACAGAAACGCCATTCTTTTCAAATTCTGAGCAATGTACAAACTCTTATTTTATATATAGATTACATTTCAGGCCTTCCCCTAAACTACCATTTCACTCAATGTGAATAACATTATTGATAGCCTAGATTATAGCGACCTATTCCCCGACTTCGCACACCAATTTTTGTGAAGATACGACCACTAATACAATAAATATTTGACAATTAAATTTTAGGCCTACCCCTAAACTACCATGTTTCTCAGCGTGTATAGCCTATATTGTAGCGACTTATTTCACATGTTTGTCTACCGATTTTCATTAAGACACGACCAATAATAACATAAATATTTGAGAATTAAATTTCAGGCTTCCCCTAAACTACCATTTCACTCAGCGTGATTAAAATAATTTATAGCCTAGATTGTAGCGGTTCATCACCCGACTTTACATACCGATTTTCATTAAATTCTCTTCAACCGTTTTCTCGTGATGCGTGTACATACATACAGACAGACAGACAGACAGACAGACAGAAATTACGGAAATGTAAAAAATGCATTTTCTTGTTATTGTGAACATGACCGATACAAAAATAGCATTCTTTTCAAATTCTGAGCAATGTACAGACAAAACTCTTATTTTATATATATAGATTACATTTCAGGCCTTCCCCTAAACTACCATTTCACTCAGTGTGAATTACATTATTGATAGCCTAGATTATAGTGACCTATTCCCAGACTTTGCATACCAATTTTCGAGAAGATACGACCACTAATACAATAAATGTTTGACAATTAAATTTTAGGCCTTCCCCTAAACTACCATTTTTCTCAGCGTGTATAGCCTATATTGTAGCTACTTATTTCCAATGTTTGTCTACTGATTTTCATTAAGGCACGACCACTAATAACATAAATATTTGAGAATTAAATTTCAGGCCTTCCCCTGAACTATCATTTCACTCAGCGTGATCAAAATAATTTATAGCCTAGATTGTAGCGGTTAATCACCCGACTTTACATTCCGATTTTCATTAAATTCTCTTCAGCCGTTTTCTCGTGATGCGTGTACAGACAGACAGACAGACAGACAGACAGAAATTACGGAAACGTAAAAAATGCATTTTCTTGCTACTGTGAACATGACCGATACAGAAATACCATTATTTTCAAATTATAAACAATGTACAGACAAAACTCTTATTTTATATACAGGGTGAAGCGAAATTCGCGCACTCATGCGTCGCAGCGCGACTGCTCACATGCCAGCAATAAAAAAATGTCTCTCACAAAAGTTCGTCCTTCGAGTATATCCGGCAGAAAAAGGGCGTTAAAGAGTAGCAGTCTGGCAACACTGTAACCACATGTAGGGTAACTACCTCTGTCAGCACGTATCCTTTGTGCTGTATAGTTGGTGCAGTGGTTACAGTTTTGGGTTAGCATTCAGGAGGTCGAGGGGTCGATCCTGGGTTGAAGCTTATTTTTTTTATTTCATAAATGTAGTCCAGGTGGTATGGTATCTGGCAACTTAATCGTCAACAGCCATTGCAGCGGGTCCTCTAGAAACCCTTTGCACTTACATACTACGATCCTACAAATGGACGAACAATCGTTTCCCTTGGTCAGCTTTGAAAGACGTCCTTTCCACGTCGTGGGCGTGAATTTATTCGCACAAATTCATATACTAAATGCGAAACCTGTTTTCTTTCTACCGTCCTCCAACGATCTCATAGATTAGTAGCAACTGTTATTCTTACCTCGTTCAAGTCCATTGTATTTCGTAAGGGCTTACGTTACCAGTAGGCCTAGGAAGGTATTTGTTGTGTTCAGCGTTACAAAATGTTGTAAATGTAGGATACATGAGACCTAAGGTATTGCTGTATTACAGTCTGTAATGTCCGATGGAAATTAGTAAACAAAAAATTGCGCCTTAACCCAGGATCGAACCCTCTACCACCTGCATGCCAACCCAAAACCCTATCCAATGCACCAACTGCTCAGCACGGATGTATGATGCTGACAGAGGTACTTACCGTACATGTGGTTACAGTGTTGGCAGATTGCCACTATTCAACGTCCTTTCTCTGCCTGATATACTCGCAGGACGAACTTTTGTGAAAGACATTTTTTTATTGCTGGCATGTAGGGAGTCGCACTGCGACGCCCGAGTGCGCGAATTTCGCTTCACTCTGTATATAGATTACATTTCAGGCCTTCCCCTAAACTACCATTTCACTCAGTGTGAATAACATTATTGATAGCCTAGATTATAGCGACCTATTCCCCGACTTTGCATACTAATTTTCGTGAAGATAAGACCACTAATACAATAAATATTTGACAATTAAATTTTAGGCCTTCCCCTAAACTACCATTATTCTTAGCGTGTATAGCCTATATTGTGGCGACTTATTTCCCATCTTTGTCTACCGATTTTCATTAAGACACGACCACTAATAACATAAGTATTTGAGAATTAAATTTCAGGCCTTCCCTAAACTACTATTTCGCTCAGCGCGATTAAAATAATTTATAGCCTAGATAGTAGCGGTTCAACATCCGACTGTACATTCCGATTTTCATTAAATTCTCTTCAGCCGTTTTCTCGTGATGCGTGTACAGACAGACAGACAGACAGACAGACAGACAGACAGACAGACAGACAGACAGACAGACAGACAGACAGAAATTACGGAAAAGTAAAAAATGCATTTTCTTGTTACTGTGAACATGAACGATACAGAAACGCCATTCTTTTCAAATTCTGAGCAATGTACAAACTCTTATTTTATATATAGATTACATTTCAGGCCTTCCCCTAAACTACCATTTCACTCAATGTGAATAACATTATTGATAGCCTAGATTATAGCGACCTATTCCCCGACTTCGCACACCAATTTTTGTGAAGATACGACCACTAATACAATAAATATTTGACAATTAAATTTTAGGCCTACCCCTAAACTACCATGTTTCTCAGCGTGTATAGCCTATATTGTAGCGACTTATTTCACATGTTTGTCTACCGATTTTCATTAAGACACGACCAATAATAACATAAATATTTGAGAATTAAATTTCAGGCTTCCCCTAAACTACCATTTCACTCAGCGTGATTAAAATAATTTATAGCCTAGATTGTAGCGGTTCATCACCCGACTTTACATACCGATTTTCATTAAATTCTCTTCAACCGTTTTCTCGTGATGCGTGTACATACATACAGACAGACAGACAGACAGACAGACAGAAATTACGGAAATGTAAAAAATGCATTTTCTTGTTATTGTGAACATGACCGATACAAAAATAGCATTCTTTTCAAATTCTGAGCAATGTACAGACAAAACTCTTATTTTATATATATAGATAGATGAGATTCTTAGAGTTAACAGTCACATCTAGGTGGTTGAGATTCCACTTAAAACTTGAGGACGCTTGGCCATGGCCGGCTCCGCTGTGTAGGGAGGGGTAATGTGCCTACCTCTTACCTGGAGGCCCCGAGTTCGATTCCCGGCCAGGTCAGGGATTTTTACCTGGATCTGAGGGCTGGTTCGAGGTCCACTCAGCCTACGTTATTACAATTGAGGAGCTATCTGACGGTCAGATGGCGGCCCCGGTCTAAGGAGCCAAGACTAACGGCCGAGAGAATTCGTCGTGCTGACCACACGACACCTCATTATCTGCAGACCTTCGCGCTGAGCAGCGGTCGCTTGGTAGGCCATGGCCCTTCGGGGCTGTTGCGCCATGGGGTTTGGTTTCACTTGGCGATGAAAAAGAAAAGAAATATAGTATGGCTTTTAGTGCCGGGATATCCCAGGACGGGTTCGGCTCGCCAGGTGCAGGTCTTTATATTTGACTCCCGTAGGTGACCTGCGCATCGTGATGAGGATGAAATGATGAAGAAGACAACACATACTCCCAGTCCCCGTGCCATTGGAATTAACCAATTAAGGTTAAAATCCCCGTCCCGGCCGGGAATCGAATCCGGGACCCTCTGAACCGAAGGCCAGGACGCTGACCGTTCAGGGAACGAGTCGGACCACTTGGCGATGAATACGACAAACAATTACGTAAAACAAGATTTTTTTTTTAGAGGATATTGAGGGTCATCACCTACAGCAACTTGGTGACTTCCATTTTCCAACTGTGATTTTTCCCGAGGTGTCTTCACACAAATTTGCTTTCTGTTGTTTAATAGCGGATTTTCCCTACGAAAATGAAGATAAAATGAAAACAAGTATCAATTTACCGTTGTGGAATGTTGCGATTGATGAATCAGCTTAAGGATCATTCCCCTTCGCGTAAAATCTGGTACTTCTGTTCACAGAAAATGAAAAAGTACGTCTGAAATATTTCTAATTATCGACATATAATATTTTGTGATATTCGCTCTTTGATACACCTTTGTAACTACCTCCCTGCCATACCGTAGAGGATTTTGAACATAAACAGAGATATCAGTGTTTTACTCTAAGCCAAGTTACTAGGTTTCTGTATCAGGTACGAGGGGCGATTATTTGTTGGTTCTCGACAGTGTGCCAACACACGAAATTGTCTATATACTTTGGAAAGTATGGTATATGACCTTCGTTATCTTGCCACCTCATGGGGTATTGGAGGAGGAATCTGTGAAAGTGGAGAAGGTGAAATGGACCATTTTGAAATCACGGTTTTATTCTCGTACAATATAACATTTATTTGCCACTGTACTATTCTCGTAAAATGTATTTATAATCCAGTAGCCGTATAGCATGTTTAATTGATTGATTTATTCTCGTATAACCTGTATAACAGCATTTGTAGACGCGTCATCTCTTGACAATTGTTGACTCACGTTGATGGTTGACATCCTTCGGGGTAGTCTCCTAGGTTGCCCACGGTTCGTTACCATGGGCTGTATGCGTTTCGTTAGGATGTGCTACTTCACGCCTAATTGCGGTTACAATACCCTGTGCGTTGGCAAAGCGTTTCCCGCGCAGTGTTTTCTGCAGTTCAGGAATGAAATCAAAGTCGCACGGACTAAGATCGGCGAAACACGGAGGATGAGGCAAGACCACCCATCCCCAACACCAAGCAACGGGTAACTGCGTTTGCTTTGTGCGCTCTAGCGTTGTGATGTAGGATTATAGCGTTTTCCAACAGTTCCCGAGGTCTCTCTTGCACTGCACCATGAAGATGATACCGCAGAAATTTCAGTTCATCCCGGGGAACTGGGAAACACACGAAAACACATTGACTGCCATATTCCAAATAGCGAATATTTAAGATTAACATAAATGTTATATTTAAGTGGTCCGCTTATTCAATACATGTATAATTTATTACATTTTATACATGTTTCGATCAATCAATCAATCAATCAATCAATCAATCAATCAATCAATCAATCAATCAATCAATCAATCACTACTAATCTGCATTTAGGGCAGTCGCCCAGGTGACAGATTACTTATCTGTTGTTTTCCTAGCCTTTTCTTAAATGATTGCAAAGAAATTGGAAATTTATTGAACATCTCCCTTGGTAAGTTATTCCAATCCCTAACTCACCTTCCTATACATCACCTAAGGGACATCATCAGCTATCATAAACTACAATAATATATCAGAATACCAAAATTAACAAAATTACCAAAATTCAAAAAGTACATGTATAACAGGATACCAAAATTACGTGTAATTTTCGTATTCTGATATATTATTGTAGTTTATGATAGCTGATGGTGTCCCTTTGGGAACGGAACATGTACTAAATGTAATAAATTATATATGTATTGAATAGGCGGACCACTTATGGCCTAAATATCATATTTAAGTTAATCATAAATCATAAATATTCGCTATTTGATTTATAGTCAATACGGGATTACTATCTAAAATGAATCTGTTAAAGCTTGTTACATGTAATGCCATATGCCAAGATTATCATCAGCTTTGAGGGTGACGGATTTCGTCGTACCTATCTCACTTCTCCGTGGTGATCCACGATGGCGCCATTCACTCGACTGTCGCTTCAATTCGGGTTGGTATGCTCTTGCTCGTGTTTTATGCGTGGCATGATGCGGGTCAGTATGCCGTTTCCTTCACGGTGGAATCGTTGCAGATTGATGCGAGACGTCTCATAACGCGTCCATTTCCGGTGTACAAATTGTTTAATTCGCACCGACACAGATAGGTCTTACGGCAACGATGGGACAGGAAAGGGTTAGGAGTAGGAAGGAAGCAGCCGTGGCCTTACTTAAGGTGACTGGTGTGAAAATGGGAAACCACGGAAAACCATCGTCAGGGTTGCCGACAGTGATGTTCGAACCCACTATCACCCGAATACTGGATACTAGCCGCACTTAAACGACTGCAGCTATCGATCTCGGTAGTCCACTTCCTTACCTCCGTTAAGTGATGTAGCACCGACTTTGAAACAATCTTCCGCACATTTAAGTCGTGCCGTAGAATTTTGGCGCACTGAGCAAGCAGGAATATCACTATGCTGGGCCAATTTGATCACAATCCAATGCGTGTCTTCTAGGAGACACTGCTCGATAACAGCCACCGATACGTCTTTGTTAACTGAAACAGACGTCCACTGCGAGACAGATCGGCAGTTAACTCTCATCCCTGTTTGATGGTCCAGGCCCACATTGACGCTGAACAATAGGGTATGGCGCTATTACCCAATGCTTGCCATTGCTCTGCATGACATTCTCGTGGACTGAAACCGCGGAGAAAGCCTACCTTTATGCACGAACGCTGTTCCCTTTCGGTTACCTCCATTACGAACCTACAGCTGTCGACGACTGATATCCGGATCGTGATCATGTTCAGAGCGGTGCACTCAGACCCCATCTGGTAGCGACTTTACGTCGGTCATTTAATACAAACACCTGCCAAGGTAAATAGTTATTTTCATGTGTCGCTACCCTGTTGGGAGAAAAAAAATAGTTGCCATGACTTACGAATCGACTTGCGTATACATTTTCCGTGTCCTTGATGCTGGAAATCACTTAAGATTTATTACGGAAGTCTATAAAATCGATCTACATTGATAATATATGATAATAGTACAATTATCATCAGAATATGTTTAACAGGAAATTATAAGTTTCAAAGCACGGAGTTATGATTAGCACCTTATTCCGCGACTTAACGTACTAATTTTCACTAAGCTCTGTCCACCCATTTCCTCGTGGCTCGGCGTTGATATGGACTTGGCAACAAAAACCGAAATTCTTAAATATTTCTGTTACCATAGCCGCTACGGTTAAAATGTATAGCCTAAGATATAAATGACAGGATATTTAATTCTATATCACTTTAGTTTTGTAGTATTTGTAGATAGAAGCACTAATTACATGTGTTTTGAAAATTAAATTTTAGGCCTTCCCCTGAACTACAATTTCACTTAGCGCGAATAAAGTTATTTATATCCTAGATTGTAGTGACCTACTCCCAATTTCACATCGATTTTCATTAAATTATCTTAACCCATTTTCTCGTGATGTGTATACACACATAGGCTACATACATACATACATACATACATACATACATACATACATACATACATACATACATACATACATACATAAAGACTTGATGGAAAATTAAAAAGTGCCTTTTATTATTATTGTGGACACGACCGATACAGGAATATCATAATTTTTAAATTCTGAACAATATTCAAAACATCACTTATTTTATATAAATATATAGGTAGATGCCTGTAGAGTGGGACATCCATTCTGCGCGAAATAAAATACACTCAACCACACAAACATTTTCTGGAATAGAACTATTTAATTGTACACATTCTGGAAACTGGAGGATATGCGTAAACTTTGCATAGCCGGTGACCGAAGAGATGCACAATATTTTCATCCTGTATCAAACAAAAGGATTTTGAAAAAGTATCCTTCCGCGACGGCTGATTTCTGTGCGTTCCAGTGCGCATAACATTTAAAACAAGTATACTGTTGTATGTTGTTTTCAATCCGTTTATTGCGACCTTAGCCTAAGAAATGGCTAATTATCACTCAACAGCTTAGACACTTCCTTTATGAAATGTTCTACAGTGATGAACGATAGTCAAAGCAGCACCTTTTCTCGGTGTGTTCACTCTTCCTTAGCTTAATTTGTCAAAATTAAAGTTGTCAGTGAAGAAACTCGAGCGTATTGTAGGAAATGGAGTTTGTTTCTAATAATAAAAATGATTATTTAATCAACATGTCCTTTATATATTCCCAGTATATCGTCTCTGATACATCATATCTCCTACAGATGAGAGGGCCAAATCGATGTTTTTGGACGAGTTTATTAGATATATTCAAGACTAGCGCCAACATCCCAAATATCAAATGAAGAATGAACTTAATAGCCTAATAGCCGCATTTATATCGAATAATAATAATAATAATAATAATAATAATAATAACAACGGCTTTACGTGCCACTAACTACTTTTATGGTTTTTGAGACACCTAGAAGCCGGAATTCAAACCCTCAGGAGTTCTTTTACGTGCCAGTAAATCTACCGACACGACGCTGACCTATTTGAGCACCTTCAAATTCCACCGGACTGAGTCAGGATCGAACCTGCAAATTTCGGATCAGAAGTACAGCGCCTCAACCGTCTGAGCCACTCGGCCTGGCACATTTATCTCTAAAACAGTAAACGAGAATATTAAAAATTCCATTTTCTCAGCTTATGAAACTGCAGTAACAGAGTCCTGTAGGCCTACATTTACAGGTGTTTTAACGTCACACTAAAATATACCGTACGGTCATTTTGGCAACGGTGGGACGAGAAACAGCCAGAAGTGGAAAGATAGTGGCCGTGGCGATAATTATCATTTTAACGACGGTCAATTGTGGAGTTCTAAACCACAATTTTCCGAATGCAAGCTCGCTGATGCACGACCCACTACAAAAATCCAAGTCATGTTCTTAATATCAAAGACAAATATCTGTTTCACAGCAGCCTAATTATCAATGAGTTGCTGAATAGTCAGCGTAGTGGCATTCGGTTCAGAGGGTTCCTGGTTCGATTCACGGCCGGACCGGGGATTTTATCCAAGTTTGGTTAGTTCCTCTAGTTCGGGGGACCGGGTGTGTGAGATCGTCTTAATACAGATCTTCATTTCCAGACAACATGCTACAAAACTAACCACCTCAGAAACACGTCTTAATGAATATATTCCTGCAAGGGGTTGGCGTCAGTAAGGGCAACCGGCCGTAAAACTGGACAATCTTCAGTAGTGCCGATCCCAGATAATGGGAAAAAGGCCAGAAGAGAAAGAAGAAGATATTGTTAAGTGGATGCTCATGATAACTGTCTATTTATCATTTAACTAACCGCGCGAACAGATACTAATTTGCTATTAATATAATACACAGGCCATTCTGCTGTCAGCAGATGTAGGGCCGCATCTGTGGAGAGCTGAATCTCACTGAAACCGCAATGAGTAGAGAGTCTGAGACTGAAATGGATACGATAGCCTTATGTTGTTGTTGTTATGTACCCTGGAGGCAACACAATATGCTACTCCAGTCTCGTCTGTACGGTTATAGGACGATTCATCTCTCCAGTCCGGAACACACTATCAAATAATAACCGAAGTGGTTCACTAACTCGCCATCAAATAGTTTATCACTAGCGGTGTAAATCTCTCTTCGTACATAATAAATTTAAACGGCCCATATCAGGTTTTGAGTGGGTTATACAGATATATGTATTCTTTCATCTCTTCCTGCGTTTGTAGAATAGAAAATAACCAACTTCGAATTTAATAACGCCAGTAATTTACCAAATATGCACACCTAAAATGTACATTATATTATTATACCTATAAATAATAAATCACCGTGATTTTAAGATCATAATGTATTGAATGCATATTTAAGCCACCTAGGATCAATTACTTGCCAGTTCATCCATACAGCATTATACGGGATTCAATTTACAATCTCTTGTGGCAAATCTGCCAGGCGATTATCGCCGCAAAACGCATGAACGGTGGAGTAACACACAAATTATTTCACGGATCAATGTATTATTTCTGTTCCAGATAAGCTTTTATGACTTGAAAAGAAAGTGATCATCAGCCTCTGCAACTTAACCTGTGCTTATGTCAGTAAATGTTGATAGGAATATGAAAATAGTCGCATGGTTCGGAATACAAGTGCTGTGCGTTAACTTCGGAAGATACAAAGAAACCAGCACGAGGATGACAGTTAAGAGTCACCTTGATCCAATTTGGACTCTCGAAGTTTTGACCTTGGAGCAATATCAACCGAGCAATACGCTACGCGGTTTGGTCGCGTAGCTCTCAGTTTGCATTCGGGAGATAGTAGTTCCGAACCCCATTATATGCAGTCCTGAATATGGTTTCCCCTGGTTTTCCATTTTCATACACAAGCAAATGCTAGGACTGTACCTTAATTTTAAGGCCACAGTCACTTTCTTCCAATTCTTAGCCCATCGTCACCGTTGTACTTAGTGTGTATCATCTTCACCTCTGTGAGAATAATAATAGTAATACATCAGTGTAGCTCTAAATAAGTACGAAACTAATGTGATGCGTTTGTACGTGTGGTTGTGGAAGTCGCGTCCCCGTGTTTCAGATTCCACAGAACAACTGGAGGTCCCATGGTTATGATCACATCAATAGTCAGTAAAATTGCAACTCGCCCGATCGACGCCTAGCTGCATACTGTTTGGTAAAGGACACATATTCTTCTTCTCCCACACCTATACATGGGGTCGTGAGTGCAAACTGCGTAGTACATGTTGATCTGTCTTTGTTTTACGGCCGGATGCCCTTCCTGACAGCAACCATATGGAGGGATGTAATCGCCATTATGAGTTTCTGTGGTGGATTATAATGTGGTGTGTTGTCTGAATATTAAGGGTGAAATGTTGGGACAGATACAAACAACCAGTCCCCGAATCAGAAGAATTAATCAGAAGGGATTAAAATTGAATCGCTGACCCGGCCTGAACCGAAGGGCAGTTCACTGACCATTCAACCAAGGAATCGGACGTAGAGTTCACATCCTAATCCTATAAAATCGAATTTCAGTTCATTTTCCAGGAAGTCTCTGATATGCCCAACAGAGGCATTGTAAGTGTGCTCTGAATGTCACTGAAGGACGGTATTGGTTACTTACGAGAACTTTAGGTAACAGACTAAGGTAAAGAACTTTTTTCTTGCTAGTTGTTTTACGTCGCACCGACACAGATAGGTCTTATGGCGACGATGGGGCAGGGAAGGGCTAGGAGTGGGAAGGAAGCGGCCGTGGCCTTAATTAAGGTACAGCCCCTGCATTTGCCTAGTGTAAAAATGGCAAACCACGGAAAACCATCTTCAAGGCTGCCGACAGTGGGGTTCGAACCTACTATCTCCCGAATACTGGATACTGGCTGCACTTAAGGGACTGCAGCTATCGAGCTCGGTAGGTAAAGAACTACCGGTGCATCAAGTAGTCGTAGGGCGTAAGGAGAGCCATGCCCCAGAATATGCTTGAGATGCCTGCTTTCCTTCTATAGGAACTGTACGGTAGGTATTCTGGCCCTTGAGAGCACATACAGTGTTATTTAACCAGAACGAGAAGCATAAACAAGAAGCTACACTACATAAAATTTGAATAATATAAAGGAAAAAACATTTAGTATGATATTCGGTTTTATTTAAATTAATTATTGTATTTGCTGTGCGCACTGCATAGGACAATGAAGACTTATATGGAGACTTTTAGAATTAATCGAATTGTAAAACAATTAGTACTATTTAATTTTTCTCCATTTTATTTACTTTCCGTTAGGTAATATGTTCTGGATAAGACAATTTATCCAGAATGTAGTACATTCAAGGGAGTTATTCATCGTACCGCAAATTTAAAGAGTTACGGTTTGAGTGCTCACTTCACTTGGAGAGAGATTTGTTCTTTCTTGCTTTCGGAGATAAGCTACACCAGTGAAGGGCAGAAAGCACCGGTGTGACGTCACCCTGCTCGGCTGCACATGCTCGCAGTAAAGACGAGTTCAGCTGTGTGACATCACCGCACCCTGCACTGCTTTCTGGATGCCACAGGGGAAGGTTAAAGAGTTTAAGATGAGCGCGACGCACCGATGTGGGGGAAACAGGGAGCAAACTCGTGAAAATAACACAACATACATATTGGATATGCCTGCTGCCATTTCTTGATGGATACAGTACTTTTGTATCCATCTCTTAGCACGGGCCAGAGTAAAGTGTAGCTTCCACCGAAGTCACAGTCTCATCCATGGCTGTGACAATATGGAAGCTACTGGGGTATGGGTGGTGCTGAGTAATGACATTCAGAGCACGACTAGTACATCTGAGTGTTATGAAAGGTGTTGCTCATAGGGTCAGTCGTGCTGCAATAGCACTTTCTGACCCAGTGACGAAAGCAATGGCAAAGTACCTCACTCCTCGTCTTGCCTAGTACGCCTCATTTTGGTGCTGCCATTGGTTTTTGCGGTTTCCTTATAACCGCATAACCTTTGGTGGTGCTATTTGAGGATCCAACCAGCCTCTGGGCTGATGACCTAACAGACAGACAGACACATTGGATACCGTAATGTTAATGCTGACTGCGTGAGTTTACACAATTAGTCACAGACTGTAAACGATTAAATTTCAGCTCTATGTTATGAGAATATAGAACGATTCTACTTTATATGAAGGACAGACATTTTATAACGAAAAAAGAACAGAATATAATACAATTTTCTCTGCACTATAGAAACGAACCTTACAAGAAATTACGTGAATATATACGTACTTTACCTGTTTCGTTTTCCTTTAAATAAATAATTTATCAGTATTAAGACATAATGCCCGGGCAATTCGTAATCGAAGACAGCATGTTAGATCGTGATCTGAAAAGGTACTTCGAGATTTGGACTTCACAAGTTTCATAAGAAAAGAATAGTTCGTACACACTTATCGAACTGAACTTAGGTAATATCCGTGCAGCAACAGCTCGGAAATCTGACTGGAGGATATTCTTGTAAACATTAGCCAAGTCCTCCTGACTTGTCCTTCAAAAAATCGTCACATTGTAAACTTAAATGTTCCATTTGGTACCTGCTGGAAACATTGTTGAGGTGCTGCCTGGCGGAGGCGGTAAAGGCGTGCTTGGTTCACCCGGAAGGACGGGGGTTCGAATCCCTGTTAGGAAGTCGTAAAATTTAAGAAACGAGATTTCCACTTCCGGAGGTGCACATGGCCCTGAGGTTCACTCAGCCTACGCCAAAAATGAGTACCAGGTTAATTCCTGGAGGCAAAGGCGGCCGGACGTAGAGCTAACCACTCTATCCCATCAAGTGCCAAGGTTACGGATAGTGGAAGCCTTTACCTTCCACCCCTCCAAGGGCCTTCATGGCCTGTACGGAGATGACTTTGCTTTGCTTTGGGAACAATGTTGACATCCAATTAATAATGGGTTACAATGAGCCGACACATTTTGAAATCTGGACTCATAGTGATGAAAATCTTGTAGAATATGCACATATTCTTCAGACAAATCAAAATCATAACCACTCACGTTATTGTCATCGCGAGCGCTACAGCTGACTGACCCCTCACATAGTCGTTTGTCCAGACAAAATTATATTACTCCTTTCTCACACGAAATAACAGGTTTGCTCTTCGTTGAGACGCGTCACACGGCCTGAATCTGCCTTCCGCTGAGTTAGACGCTCACCGGATCACGTGATCTAGTGGAAATTATAATGAGGTCCAGAAACTGGAAGTAAACACCTCATAGATTGAATGTCCTGCAAAGAAGCGTTGTGTTCAAAATTTGCTACCAAATACGATATAACATTCTGAGAAATGAGAGCCTTTCAAGGCTGAGTCATGAGCAGGAGGAGTGAACAACAAATACACAAATACTGGGGTCAATTAGAACTGCACAGATCTTATGCTGAATTCGAACATGGCACGAAGTGTGAGAGATTGGTCAACTATGAAATTATTCATCTTTGATTTTACAAATATTCGTAACATACACTTCTGTGAGAAACTGATAAACTGAAACCCAAGACTGTGTGGCTCTAGGAGTGGCAGTGATATTTCTTGTACCCTTAGCTTCCAACAGAAAATCGTATCTTCGTTATGTTGATTAACCAATTATGCTTTTGCAATTTCGACCAGTCAGCATCCTCTCCCGTCTAATCTGAGTGGAAAATAAGTATACAGGGTGCATCTAAATTATACCGACATAAAAACGCAGGGATGCTCTTCGTGTTATATAAATAACGATGGCGCAATCGAATTGGGGGAAAATTCTTTTTTTCGAGAAAATGACTTTACTTTGTTACTTCCGGGCACGCGATTCAAATTGACGAACTCGCCGAATTTGCTGTGCCACAGCATAAACCATTTCTTTGTCACTTACAGGCAATACTCACAGTGTGTTTATTAAACAGCCGTAACATCACACACAGTACAAGAGCACATAGTAATTAAGACACACTAGTCAGTTAAGGGGTGCACCTGATCATTTCTCCTATCGTCTGTTGGTCAGTAACGATCTTCATCGCCGCGCTACACGATCGTGTACTGTAGAAGGAATGAAATACCAAACGAAAGAAACAATACGCCCAAGGGTTTGATTACAGTAAATATGCAATATCCCCCCCCCCTACTTCAGGTAACAAGAAAATCCCATGTGAATTTGTGATTGTAGAAATATCACATCCCTCAGTACATTTATCACAGCGTATTATTATTATTATTATTATTATTATTATTATTATTATTATTTTGGTGTCTCAATGTAGTAATATTTGAATCTGGAAAGTCTCCGTGTTAAATAGGCGCTAGTAGTTTATTCTATACAGGCGGTTGGGAAATCTAGAGCTATTTCCAGGTTTGGAAAACATCCAAGTAAAGTTTTAATGAATCATACTGATAATCCAAGTCTGGGACGTGGATATCCTGAAGTCAGCCCCGTAGATAGCCACGGATCTAAAATTTATAGTTTTGTGTGGGGTCGGTAAATAGCCACGTGGGTATCATAGCGCGAGAAATCTCTCGGTCATGATTGGATAGATACGCTAAACGAGTTTCGACATATCGAGATGGAGTGGGGGATGAGGAAGTCTATTACTGGGTATGGAGAACGCGGCCCAACGAACAGTTTACTTTCGAACAATTTACGAATACTTATACAACTCTTGAGCTAGTGTACTTATCTAAGACGTGTACTTGATCTTCTATATCTCATGGCAACTTTCGGTAATCTATGGCCTAGTTTCAAGGCAGAAACTAACAGCGTGTGTTTGTGCAAGCGAAAGTGTCTCTAAAACCGAGTGTTAGTGTCAGTGCTGAAAGGGGTACAGTATCAAAGTGGTAAACCATGTGCTGATGGTGAGGGCCGAAAATTTGTGTTGACACACAAAAACATTGAAGGGCAATATATATGAGCATGCTAATTGGCATGTTGTGAGGCCCAGCCAGACATATATGCCGTTTTCCGCGTCATTCTACGACATATTTGGTTGCAATAAGCATTTTACGCCCGGTCCGGGATACGAGCGACGCTGCGCTAGCTCGGGGCTGGAAGCTCTAACTGCGCGTACCGAAAGAGAGAGAGAGAGCTCTCAGTACAGCGAGGCCTTGGAATTACGCTCTCTATGTGGCAAGCGAGAAGGAAACAGGACGCCACACTCAAATACTGCCTATGTCAGGAGGCAGAGTTAACTTCACTGGGTTCTAACTTGAGAACTGGATATTCTTATCGACTTCTCTGGATATTCGTGGATACCAAAACCAAATTCCGCGTGTCAAGTGATGATAATAATAATAAAAATTCGGTACAAACCTTAGAAATTTACAGGTAAGGACTCATTGAAATCAGCAAAATTTACAATATTTGATAATGTAAGGAGATATATTACTTAAATAGCGCATTATTAAAGACACACATTAGCCAGATGTGTTGGGATAGGAACAATCTGTCGCTAGCGCTTATCATGACGGAATTCTGGGAGTCCCCGGCTTCAACAACTTCGCGCGCTTAGATCCAGGAGAAAGCTTGGAAGATTACCAAAGAATATGCGAAACGATTGACACGAACATAGATCAGTGAAAAGAAGAGGTCAAGGTCTACAAAATGAATATTTATATGACCCTGAGGGGATATTATTAGCGGAGCGATTTGTCCCCTGTGGGGGGAGTTTACCCTCTCCATAGTCGGCGAACCGTATTTTCTATATAAGGGTACCAAGACAGCTCTTAGTTACTCATTCGTCCAGTATCCAGTGTATCAACCAATATAACTCATTCGTTGTCCGGCTCCATGGCTAAATGGTTAGCGTGCTGGTCTTTGGTCACAGTGGTCCCGGGTTCGATTCCCCGTAGGATCGGGAATTTTAACCATAATTGGTTAATTCCCCTGACACGGGGACTGGGTGTATGTGTCGTCTTCATCATCATTTCATCCTCATCACGACGCGCAGGTCGCCTAAGGGAGTCAAATCAAAAGACCTGCACCTGGCGAGCCGAAGTGTTTTACTCACCTTTCGGGATATGAATCGTTAGCCTGGTCTCTCCACAGATACCAATCCGATATGGTTACACCTGCGGCTCGGCTATCTGCTTCATTAGGGCGCGCAAGCCTCCACACCGCGGCAAGGTCGAATGATTCGCAGGCGAGGGGTGAGATCACTGATGAAATGTTCGGCCTAAACCTGTTACCTCGATGACTGAATGTAGCAGCGTATCCGACCCTATTGAGGGACACGCTGTCTGGAACATGTGCCCCTAACAGTTCACTACGCCATCTGGCTGATGCATGACAGGGCTCCAGCGTACTTCAGTTTCCACATACGCTGGGTATTGGAACACACCTTTACACGAAGGCGGATCGGACGTCAAAGTCCTGTGCATTAGCCTGCCCGGTCTCCTGAACTTAACCCACTGGATCCGTAACGCATATGCAACTTTTCTGTTTTGACCGAGGTATCTTCGTCCATAGGGCTTTGATCTCAGAAATCTTCATTCTCTCTCTCTCTCTCTCTCTCTCTCTCTCTCTCTCTCTCGGTTTGCTTCAAATGCTTAAGGGCCGATGACCTAGATGTTAGGCCCCATGTCGATAATTTAAACTATTTATTTTGTGTGTTCTCCCAGGATGATAATATATTAAGTGAGATTGAATCAAGATGTTGTAAAGCTAATGCAGTTAGCTCGCGGTTGCGATCAACAGTGTTCTGTAAGAAGGAAGTCATCTCCCAGCCGAAACTATCCTTACATCGATCTGTTTTCAGACCAACTTTGCTTTACAGGAGCGAAAGCTGGGTGGACTGAGGATATCTTATTCATAAGTCAGAAGTAGCAGACATGAAATTAGCAAGAATGATTGCTGGTACAAATTGGTGGGAACAATGACAGGAGAGTACTCGGAATGAGGAGGTAAAGGCTAAGTTAGGAATGAACTCGATGGATGAAGCTGTACGCATAAACAGGCTTCGGTGTTGGGGTCATATGAGGCGAAATGAGGAGGATAGGTTACCTAGGAGAATAATGGACTTTCATGGAGGGAAAGAGAAGTAGAGGGAGACCAAGACAAAGATGGTTAAACTCAGTTTCTAACGATTTAAAGATGTATAGAAGTAAATGTGGCCACAGCACGAGTTGCAAATAGAGAAATGTGGCGATGTTTAGTAAATCCTCGGAGGCTTGCAACCTAAACGTGGTAAGGCATAACGGTCAATACTGATAATGTATGTATGTATGTATTGAACCCAAATGGGTCATATCACTGGCCTAGATTATTAATTGTGGTAGAAAGTTACGGGAATAATGAAGTTGAGTTACGCGATTGGCCGGATGTGTTTTGCAATCCCGCTTGTTCAAGCTTGTAGCCAGGTAGTACACGTGTCATTGTCATTTGATTGCACAAGAGAGAATCTTCCACTCTAGGGAGAGAAAGTCTGCGACAAAGCTATTCAAGATTTAAGTTGGTATGACTTCTGAACAGCGAATCAAAGCACAGCGCGCTTGAGGCTGAGTGAAAAAAAAATGAACGCCGACAAGAAAGACCTCCAATGATCGTAAAAATCCGCAGGGAGATAACATAGAAGAAGATTCAGGCTCCTACATAGTCGGAAAATTAAGACGATATATCCTAGTAAATTATTGTAATTCATTGATGTGTGTAATAAAGGCAGGATATTACACAACTGATCAGGGGATTCCCTAAACTCCATGCCACGAGGCAAGCGTATGAGAGAAAGCCACGCGCAACCCAGGAAGCTCACTCTGCTTTTTGGTTCGGGACGACTCGGATGGAGATGTGTGATGTTTGCCGTGGAACGGAATTTTGAGCATTTCTCAGCCTAATACATACTAATTGAGAACGCATAACTGAATCCGCTGGATTTATTTTTACTAGAGAATTGGGAGTATAAATAACCAAGAATTTTGAGCTATAAAGTCTCACGTTATAAACCTGTTCGTTGGGCAGTAAGTACCGAAATGTTATAAAGGCGTGGAACGCTTTGTAGTGCCACGTGTCGGAAATCGCGGAGTTTGCAGAGACGGAGTATTTACTAAATTGTGACAAGAGTATATTGTGTACTTGTGTATAATTCATGTATATTTTTGTGTGTGTATTTTAGTGTAAACATGCGAATTATATCGTGTGCAATGTTGAACCAACCAAGAGTGAAGAAAATGGATATCGAGGAAGGCATTTATGCACAAGTTAACGCTACAGATATGATGGTGTGAATCACATAATGGGGCCTATCTGAGGGCCAAAAATGCTGTACAGCTGACCAGGGAAAAACGCCGAACTCGATTAGTACCTCCTGATTCATATTATTTTCACCTATGCGTGATTAGCTGCAGTTAAACTTGTAAATAAATTTCTTGCATGAAATGATTAAGTTCAATTTTATTTTTCAACGTAGCAAGGGTTAGCTAGATATAGGGAGTAAATTTAAATACTGATGCCTTGGGGAGTGAATATGTGTAGGATAAGAAAGGTGTGTTGATATATGATCTTATGTAATAATAGGAAACGTACGTTGAGATATGATCTTAAATAACGTGTGATCTTCTAACATGATATTCGTGTGTGTAAATATGTTAATCAGAATATATGGCAATCAGTATGGGTTTCATAATCATTGGGATAGGCTAGTGATGTTTTTGGCATGCTGCATGGATAATTTAAATCATCGAGAGAGAGTTCATTGACATCATGAAGATATGAACCAGTGACCATTCATGCACATGGATATTTAGAGTCTGTTTCATCAATAAGTAACATGATTTGACCAGTAAATGAGAATGTGCTATGAGGAAGGAGATATTCTGTCATATAATTCATTTTTGTGATTTGGTTGAGATTAGCTTTGAAGCAAGGCCTTTAACATACGAACACTAGTAGCAGGTAACGAACCGGTGATATTATGGAACGAGATATTTGAATATAGTGCCGGCAAATGAAGTAAAATATTTCTCGATATGTTATGATAAATCCTGGTAGGAATTGCACCAGTAGACATGTGAAGTGTGAGGTAAATATTGTGTATGATGCTCATGAATAATTGATATTGTATCCCAAAGGGAGCTAAGTTATATGTAAGGCGTTTTTTGAAAGGAACATATGAAGTTAATTAGAACGGAGAGATATTAGTCTATGGTGACAAAATGATAGCCGTGCGTGTTAAATAAATGAATGTGACACGTTTTCAGATAAGATGTTCTTACTTGCTCTGCGTGTATATTGAAGGAAAATTAAATCTACGTTGATTAGGGTATTAAAATGAAAGAAAAAATGTCATTGGTTATATAATTCCGATTGAATAATTTAGGAACAGCACATTGAGGTTTAAAGATTTAATAATATTTCGCGATATTCCGTTGTAAGATAGGAAATTATAGGTCACTGTAATGTTGCAATCCAGGTGGTCGGAATTTCGATTCCCGACCAGGTCAATGAACATAATTTTCTTTCAATTATGAATATGACTGATTATGTTTCTGCTGCATATGTGATTTGTATTTACTGTGCATTTGACAACGCAAATTTTGATTTGCAGTTGCAACCTTTGTGTTTGATGTTGTGAATTCATTTCATGTGGTTTTGTGTTTGAGGCAATAAGGTTCTGTCCTATTGTCATAGATTCAGTGTAGATTAAGTTTTTGGTGGGAATTCAAATTAGTTTAGGTCCCTTCGCTACAAGGTGATTGTTTATTTTATTAGTGAAACAGCTGATTATGTATGTGAAGTAATATCGTAATGGTAAATTAAAGTGTTGAGTAGTTGTCGATCCGGTCGCGTTCCGTGTTAAGTGTATATAGATGAGAGAAGGAAGCCGATATACAAGAATGATTTAATAATTTTAGATTTAGTAATGTTTGGATTTAATGAATGATTTAATAAATGTACCATAATGAGTTAATAATTTTAACTTTTAATATTTTTAACAGATATAACATTTTGGATGATTTAATAATTTCTAACAACTTCATGATTTAATGATCAAACTTATTGTAATGATTGAATAATTTTTATAATAATTATTATTATTTGATAAGTTAATAATTTTATAATTTCGAAAGTATAATGGTTTAGTGATTCAGTGTCTAGTTCAAATGTTTATATTCAGACAGAACTTTCTATTTTTCAGTGGTTCATGGATAGAAGGGAGGGTGGATACGGAGTAATGAGTTCATGTATAGAGGAATGTATTTCGAATATTTTTAGATTTTTAGATCTTTTTTTAGATAGGTCGCTCTAAAGGAAGTGATTAATGTAATAATGGCCACTATATTATTTTTTTGAAATATGGTGTTAATCAACTATAATGAAAACCAAGATGTATTAGTAAAAGGAACAAGTTGATTAAATTAATGTCGGCAAATGATAATGAGATGTAATAAGAGTTCAAGTAAGTGAAATGTATTTGGATCAATTTGGAATTCATTAATAAGGTGGTTGTTTTTCATGGTAATAATTGATGATGGAAGTTAATTGATTGGATACTTAGGCTGACAAATGTGAATAGATAAAGGCAGTAGTTAGTGGCTTGGAGTGAATAATTGAGTGAATTAAACTAATTGTACACATGAACTAAATTATAATATGGTTATAGTTGCCCGGAGGTTATGAGTAATATATCCATGTACAGTGAAATGTTAGCCGAACTCCTTTATTTTGTGTAAGGATTTCTTTTTCTTTGCTAAAGTTTATCTTTTATTCAATAAATTTGTGTTTTTACCAAAAGTTTTTCATTCAGAAATTTTTATTAAATTTATTCTCTCTTATCCTTCCTGGTCAATAATATAAGGTTAGTCATATTATTCAAAGATACCTCTGTGGGTCTTACCCGTTTAGCGACCCTGAGATTCTTTTTTTTCCGGTGCCACATTTCAAAGGCTGGAAGGATAGAGAGTTGAGTATGTATGTATGTATGTATGTATGTATGTATGTATGTATCAAACCTATACACTGTTTCTGGGATTATATTAACTTCCCACCTGTTCCAGAAGCATGTTTTCACTCATTAGCAAGTTAACACCATCACCTTATGAATTTCTTGATAATCATTCTTGGTCTTTTGACTGCCAGAGCCACTGGCCCTAATAAATTAATTCAATTTTTGTCAAAAATCATTCATACTCTTTATGCTCTCTCTCTCTCTCTCTCTCTCTCTCTCTCTCTTATTCTCAACCAGTGCTTTAATTCTGGATCCTTTCCTGATACTCAGCATACACTGAAGGAATTTCCCACTCCCGCCTGATGTATTTCATAGCCACCCCCCCGCCTCCCCACTTCTTGTCAGACGAACAACACGGTTTAATGGAGGGTAAATCATGCCTAACAAAATAAATCTATCTGTCTTCAATCAAAATGCTTCCTCCGCCATCGCTAACCAGACGCAGTTCAATGGATCAGCCCATGTCGATAAACCACGTTAATACAATAGTGTACGGTGTATATCACAGTAATCTTACTAGATTACCACGAGAATCTGCTCAACAGTTTGAGAACATAAACGTGTACATTATTCTAGATCGATTCACATGCTTTGCTCGAAAGAATGCTGCGGAAAATATCGCCTTCCTCCAACGTACATATCAGAAATGATATAACGATAAATTGAAGCATGACAGGTAGGCGAGGTAGCAATGCACTCGAGTAGTACCTTATTGTTTTAGGGGACTTAAATACACTATTTTACGACGTATCTTGGGGAGTATGCTAACAAAACCTTCCATTATCAAATAAAAGAATAAAGTAAAGAATGCATTTTTGGGGTGTATCATGCCTACATCTCCCTTTAATAAGTACAAATTTTGGAATTAAATTAATTAGTCATGATACCGTTACTTATTTTGTAATGTTAAAGATAAGAGAAGCATTAGTTAAAACGTTGCTCTGAGGCAATACACGTATTGCCTTATTTAATTTATAGACACCTTTGTGAATTCCACGTACTGAAAATTATTCAAATCAATTCAATTGAAAAGTGGTGTAAATACTACCTTCTACGTATTTATCCCAAGCGGTATAAGTGGAGATCGCGTGATTCGGCAGCAAGTCTCACTCGTTATTGGGCACATATGGACACACACCCGTGCAACTGAAATAATGTTAATTGTTTGACGTTCTTTCAGTTGTTACAGATTTTAAGAGACGCACAGGTCAAAGACGCCGAGTTTTCACATTTGAGCACCCTCAAAACAAGGACCTCAACCAGAATCGAAAGCGCTACGTTGAAAATCGAAAAACAAAGTCCACGTGACTGTGTCTCTAGGGTCGACCGTACAATTACCACCTTCTGCTGCCCATCAAGAAAATGAGGACGCTGAGGTGCCCTAAGGTCGGTTTGATGACATCGTAGTCATATTGTCTGATATCCACGACCGGCATTTACCACTTGATGCTGTGGGAACTCTGTTGAAATCCCTGATCTAGTCAGAAAACAAAATCAAGGCCTTTGGTATGAGAACATGGCGCTACCCGTACACCATGAGATTAGGGTATGGCACAATGCGGTGCGTGTGTAACCAGGAGCTAATTAAGGCAAACACGCATTGAGGGTTACATGATTATTAAACATAATTCATGTCACGTTACCTTAAGTTTTACGTGGAATCTGAACCAATGAGGTGTATCTGTCTATTTTTAAAAACTTTACTTGCATTCACGGGAAAAGAATAGGATAATTTGCCAACTAAACAAACTTCACCGTTGGACACGGACAAACGAATAGCTTTACGTGAACTGATATCTTGATCACAGTCACGCGACCTCCAGCGACTGTGATTCAAATCACGACCGCTTTGGTGAGAAGATACACGACGATGTCTCTCGGCAATTACGCCAATAACTTTACAGTTGAATCATTCAGTGTGTTTATGAATTGCCAGAGGTTGAACTGGTGAATCGAATAATTCACAATTTACAAATCTCTGTACAATTTAATTTGATTAGAATTTAGATATATTAACCATTCTTACAATTTACTTTAGGTCGTAACCGACACATACTGGTCTTATGGCGACGATGTGATAGGAAAGAGCTAGCAGTGGGAGGGAAGTGACCGTCGAATTAACTAGTGTACAACCCCAGCATTTGCTTTTTGTAAAAATGGAAAACCACTGGAAACCCACCTTCAGTGCTGCCAACAGTGGGATTAAACCCATTATCTCTCGAATGCAAACTGATAGCTACGTAATGCAAACCACGCACCCACTTGCTTGGTTGCCATTTGTTATCAGATAGTGCAAGAGTGTTAAAGAACCTCTCGACCTGAAGTAAACTTCAGCTCACTACCTTGCATCTAAGTCGATATAGGTACTCTACAATTCAATTTAAACTTTTCATTTAATATACACATATATTTGAATGAATTACGTCTTTGTACCAGTACTGTGGTATATTCATATTGCAATGATACATCACATTACATTTATAGCAAATTGTGATATAACCACACTTCGAGATCTATGCTCGGTTCTTTGGAGTCAGCAACACGTTAAAGGTAAAATTACTAATGATATATTCCATTGTAGTTTAAATTAAAATAACTAAGGTTTGCTTACACTTAATCCAAGAGACTGTTCACAACGTCTGATTTCATTCGCAGACACGCCGGTGAAGTTTTCATCTTGTAAAATATTAAAATCAATCCATTTCAAAAGTGGCACAAAAATATTACTTCCTACGGAAGGAACCCAGGCGAGTTAAGTGAGGCTTAGGTGGTCCGGCAGGAAGCGTCACTCATTACTAGCCACGCGCCATTCGGATATGACACATACAGCCACGCAGTTTATTGGATGATTAACCCTTTGGTAACGGGAAGGGAAGCAACGGATCACGATCGGAAAGCTATTATATGCGCTATGACAGATGGCCCACATTTATGATGATGGAAATATTTCAACCTCTCGTTCAACTAGTCTGTCGTTTTAAAGCCTGTCAGCTGTGAGAGGATGGAATATATCCACACACGATTCATTAAAACATTCAACGAACTACTTAAAATATATTTCTATACTACTATGGCATCTATTCTGTCCAATTTATTTGTAATTATTGAAGGTCAAGGTAGAAATGGAAACAACTCTGGACACCGCAACCGCACTACTCGCATTTTCCTTTAATTTGAAGTGGAAACGACAACGTCAGTACTAGAGTGGTTGCCAGTTGGATATGTTCCAGTATAATATTTGTGCAGATATACTGATCCCCATCACATACATTATGAAAAAGCGAGAATGCCTTGACAATATTCACACAACTTTGCACCTTAGATGACAAGACCTCACCGGTCAATGTTCTAAGCTAAACAATTTCACATAGGAGGTTTTGTGCCGGCAGCGACGATATTCACTATACTGTCAAGCACTTCAAAGCGCTGAACTATATTGGTGGAAAAAGTCCACGCAGGAGGATGTAGGAAATTCAATTATTTAATAGTTAACTACGTCCATAGTGTTACGACACTTACGTTGAACAGACTTAGAGTACTACATTAAATTACACTCGTGTAATAAAGACAATTACAGTATTGTAAAGGTGGAATTATAAAATCTAAATTTTTTCACAAGTTGATACTTTGACAATACGGGCTCTAATATGAAATTTATAACGTGCAATGATATCTTGCTCACAGTCACGCGACCTCCATTGACTGTGATTCAAATCACGGCCGCTTTGGTGAGAAGATACACGACAATGTATCACGGCAATTACGCCAATAATTTTACAGTTGAATCATTCAGTGTGTGTATGAATTGCCAGAGGTTGAACTGGTGAATCGAATACTTCGAAGATGGTTTTCCGTGGTTTCCCATTTTCACACCAGGCAAATGCTGGGGCTGTACCTTAATTAAGGCCACGGCCGCTTCCTTCCCACTCCTAGACCTTTCCTGTCCCATCGTCGCCATAAGACCTATCTGTGTCGGTGCGACATAAAGCAACTAACAAAAAAAAGAATGTAATGCAAACTAAACGAAAAACAGAATGGGTAAATACAGATAATCAAAATAATACTAATGGTAGGCGCAACTGTGTGTCCAGAATGTCGATCCGTTTTACAGTATTTTGAGTAGTCATTTCGAAGTCGTTCCAGGGATCTGAGACAGCCCGTAATCACCTTCTTATAACGAGCCGTCATGCCTTCGAGTGCAACAGCACCGTACATATTTCCACTTCTACTCAAAATATTTTCCACTAATGCTCCTAACCGTCTTCTTTTTTATTTTTCTTACCTCTCCTATCATAATCAGTTAATCACATTAAAAATTCTGGTTCCTCTTTTACCATAGAATACCCGTGAACGCACTGCTGCTTACAATCGCTCCTTCATCTTCTTTTCACCCATATCATGGAATTCTCTACCTACAAACATTAGGGACGTCCCCACTCCAATGCTGAATCATTGCTGGAAGAATGAATGAACGAATGGGTTTAATGTTGTTATTTCATTTAAAGGTGCATTAGTTACCGCTGTATAATTAAGGGTTTTCACTTTTATTGTAGGTATAACATTATTCAGCCAGGCGTACAGATAACCACTTTCCCTATCAAGTGCCGAACTTACGCACAGTGAAAGCTTTTACCTTCGTGGTCTGTACGGATCTGCCTTCGTTTTCGCTTTGCTTTTATTGACATTATAAGGTGCCCATATTATTACTTTGTGTTATTTGCATTTGTAATTATATATGGATTTATTATATTTTCTAGTGGTTAAGTGTAAATGGGGACCTTGAGCCCTTAATTCGCCACAATTAAAGGCATTATCTATCTATCTATCTATCTATCTACGTAGATTATCGCCTTCTCCACTTTCTCACGAAAAATGCATAAGGAACAAGACGTTTTGGATTGTACTATGTGGAAGACGCAACGGGGGGGACGGGGGTCAGAAACCTGGCAGAAACAATAAAATCAGTTTCTCTAATGCTTATTTGTGTCGTCTGCTAACTTGTTTTTCAGATTATGGTCATTTCTTATGCTGGGGATCGGCGGGGGAACTTTCTTCTTCCACGCTATCAATGAATGAAAATACCAATAGTTGCACACATCAGTGTAAGAGTCTAACCGGGAATACACTTTACAACCACCAGCGGATATGTGGTTATAGCGAAACCGATGGTGGCTCCAAAATAACGCGTACTAGATAAGATGAGGAGTAGGGCAGTTTGCCATTCATCTCTTCCATAAACAGCACCAAGAAAAACTCACGACATTCTAATTAGAAAATGTTGTTTAGTAATCTTCATTGTGGCATTTTCAAACTGTGGTAGGGAACATAGATAAAGAGACAATGAGAGGAAAAAGACAGATTCGTCTACAGAACTGAGAAATGCCAAGATTGTGACAAGTAAAGGTTAAGTGATTAAGACTTGTGACCTATCTCATTCTCTTACAAAGTTTTATGAAGGAGGTTGTTTCTACTGTCGGCAAAGAGGAGAAAGATGTCTAAATCTACCCTCCGGGAGACAATTCTCCGAGGTTCGCATCAACTTTTGTTCTTAAAGGGTCTTTGTAGAATTGAAATTATTCCAAATGTGTTATAATTTAGAAAATATTTCAGGATATGATACTTTCTGGTCCTTTAATTTAATTTAATTTCGTGTGGCTATTTCTAGCCGAGTGCAGCCCTTGTAAGGCAGACCCTCCGATGAGGGTGGGCGGCATCTGCCATGTGTAGGTAACTGCGTGTTATTGTGGTGGAGGAGAGTGTTATGTGTGGTGTGTGAGTCGCAGGAATGTTGGGGACAGCACAAACACCCAGCTCCCGAGCCACGGGAATTAATCAATGAAGGTTAAAATCCCCGACCCGGCCGGGAATCGAACCCGGGACCCTCTGAACCGAAGGCCAGTACGCTGACCATTCAGCCAACGAGTCTGACTTTCTTGTCCTAATCATTGCACAATTCCTCAGTAAAATAGTTCTGTTGCAAAATTTTCGGGACAACTGACTTGTGTACAATTCCTGACACTAAATCTGAGGAAGCTGTTGTACGGAAGAATCAACGTCGAGTTTCGTTATCTTCGTTATATTCTGATATAATATAAAGGAAGTCGGCCAGTTTGAATGGCTCAGACGGTTGAGGCCATGGCCTTCTGACCCCAACTTGGCAGGTTCGATCCTAGCTTATTCCGGTGGTATTTGAAGATACTGAAATACATCAGCCTCGTGTGTGTAGATTTACTGGCACGCCTTCACTAGTGATGAAACTCACCTGGTTTTGTACATAGCAAAACCACGTAAACACACTGCTAAGTTGGTCAAGACGGTATTTGTTTAAACAAATGTTCAATGCACCCAGTTTAACTCCTTCAGATATGTCAAATTCATGATAAAACCAGAAAACGAATCCAGGCTTTCTAGGATTAACTCTTAGTAGCTGAATAAATTTGGTTGGTTACGTAACGCTACTACGGTAGTACAGTATTTATCTTTCCAGAAAAGAATAGGTGGAATACTATACAGGGTTGTTCAGCCAAAACGTCTATTAAATAATCAGCCCAGAGGCTGGTTGGTTTCTCAAATAATACCACCAGAGGTTATGCGGTTATAGCGAAACCGATGGTGGCTCCAAAATAACGCGTACTAGGTAAGATGAGGAGTAGGGTAGTTTGCTATTCCTTTCCCTACTGGGGCAGAAAGTGCTCAACAGCACGACGGTCCCTATGACTAACACTTTCCAAAACACTCAGTCGAGCACACTACCCATACCTTAGCACCGTTCGTATGTTCACAGCCATGGATGAGAATGGAACTTCAATGGAAGCTACATTATGCTCTGGCCTGTGCCAAGAGACAGATGCAAAATCTCTGTAGCCTATCATTAAATAAATGGTAAGATGTGACTCAAGTAAGATGAACACCTCAAATCACTGTTGGACGGTTATAAATACCGACATTCTGTTTATCAAATTTACCGTACATTTCCAGGTTGTCAATATCTGGTGAAATAAGTCAACTAACTAGCCTTAAACTTAGGGACATTACAAATTTAGCTCTGCACTTATTTTAAAATTCTGACAAGTACTTTTCAAGAGAATGGAATGTGTTATGTGCTCCATTCAGCAGCCGGGGGCTGTAATTTTCTATTCACGTTACGTATGGAACATAAGACGGCTGTTGACGTACAAGGTCCCTTCACCTTCCTCTGATTGTGCCCATAAATACACTACGATAAGATGCGCTATTTCACATCTTTAATATCGTCGTAGGTACCAGGCAGAGGTATAAAATGGTAAGCGAGTGGTTTCTTATCAGAATTCCCATCGTCAAATCATTTGCTCATTTTACGAATGATTGAACCTCTTCTTTTTCCCTTCTGATTAGTTTTCGGACGGGGTGGTTGCTTAGTTGTACATCCTCTTAAAACAGTAATTAATTTTATATATTTAGTGGAATATTAACTACTGCTCCCGTACTATGTTTGTTTGTTTGTTTGTTTGTTTGTTTGTTTGTTTGTTTGTTTGTTTGTTTGTTTGTTTGTTTGTTTGTTTGTTTGTTTGTTTGTTTGTTTGTTTGTTTGTTTGTTTGTTTGTTTGTTTGTTTGTTTGTTTGTTTGTTTGTTTGTTTGTTTGTTTGTTTGTTTGTTTGTTTGTTTGTTTGTTTGTTTGTTTGTTTGTTTGTTTGTTTGTTTGTTTGTTTGTTTGTTTGTTTGTTTGTTTGTTTGTTTGTTTGTTTGTTTGTTTGTTTGTTTGTTTGTTTGTTTGTTTGTTTGTTTGTTTGTTTGTTTGTTTGTTTGTTTGTTTGTTTGTTTGTTTGTTTGTTTGTTTGTTTGTTTGTTTGTTTGTTTGTTTGTTTGTTTGTTTGTTTGTTTGTTTGTTTGTTTGTTTGTTTGTTTGTTTGTTTGTTTGTTTGTTTGTTTGTTTGTTTGTTTGTTTGTTTGTTTGTTTGTTTGTTTGTTTGTTTGTTTGTTTGTTTGTTTGTTTGTTTGTTTGTTTGTTTGTTTGTTTGTTTGTTTGTTTGTTTGTTTGTTTGTTTGTTTGTTTGTTTGTTTGTTTGTTTGTTTGTTTGTTTGTTTGTTTGTTTGTTTGTTTGTTTGTTTGTTTGTTTGTTTGTTTGTTTGTTTGTTTGTTTGTTTGTTTGTTTGTTTGTTTGTTTGTTTGTTTGTTTGTTTGTTTGTTTGTTTGTTTGTTTGTTTGTTTGTTTGTTTGTTTGTTTGTTTGTTTGTTTGTTTGTTTGTTTGTTTGTTTGTTTGTTTGTTTGTTTGTTTGTTTGTTTGTTTGTTTGTTTGTTTGTTTGTTTGTTTGTTTGTTTGTTTGTTTGTTTGTTTGTTTGTTTGTTTGTTTGTTTGTTTGTTTGTTTGTTTGTTTGTTTGTTTGTTTGTTTGTTTGTTTGCCACTCTTACCACACCCCGTAAGGGACGCGGTGTCAGATGTGAAGTTAGCCCAGCTTTACGGTCGGATATCCTTCCTTACGTGAACCCGATATGGGTTTTCTATTTGCTAGTGTTTTCTTACAACCGTTTTGACTCATATTTTCGGTAACAGTGGGGTAGGAAAGGGCTAGGACTAGAAAGATTTTGGACGTGGCCCTAAGTAACGTACAATTCCAGTATCTACTTCGTGTGAAAATGAAAAACCACGTAAAACCATCTTGAAGACTGCCAATGATTGGGCACGAACTCACTCTCTCCCTAACGCAAGATAACAGCTACACAATCAATGAAAATATGAAAGGTGGTTAAACCATCCAACGTATCATAGGATTTATGGACACAACGGAGCGTATACCTAGCCGTTAGAAGAAGGTGAAAGAACTATGTGCGTCATATGTTAGTTCATATTTCATACTGCACAGCACAGGCTAGCGAATGAAGCACGCAAGCGAATACACGCCATTTACTCCAGAAGTACTGGTCCGATTTTCAAAATATTGACAGCGATGTCTTTGTAATGTTATGTCTGGGTGTAGATAACAGTGCCGTTCCCTTTGAATAGTAAAGTTTTCCGTTACCTCAGCCGATACCGCCACGTTTAGAAATTAAAGCAAGTTTGATTACGAGGCCCTCGATATAATTACTCAAATTGGAAACAGAATGTCGACATCTTGAACAGTTCATAAGTTATTTGATGTGGACATCTTAATTGAGCTGACATACACTGCATATTCTTAAGACTAAAATTGTACATACTAAAATAAAACTGTAATATATTCTAATATATGATTATATAAATGCTACAAATGCATAATTTGTTGGTACGCTTCTCTCATTCATTTTTATTCTCACTGTGACACGTTTCAACGTAAGCACCTCAATGAACGCCTGTTTTCACAGGAAAGGTTTTTGATTGTGAAGTGGGTCTTTCTTTATCGTAAACGTAGCATGGCCCGTTTTTATCTTCTGAGTGTGCCCTATATGAAGGGTGTCTTTCTGTTCAATAGCTCGTCTTCTTGACTGGAAAACATATTCCAAATATAATGATCTATTTCTTTAATGAATATTGCACAAGATTTTGTATATATTTAAATACTGTCGTTAATATCCATACCGAGCTCGATAGCTGCAGTCGCTGAAGTGCGGCCAGTATCCAGTAATCGGGAGATAGTGGGTTCGAACCCCACTGTCGGCAGCCCTGAAGATGGTATTCCGTGGTTTCCCATTTTCACACCAAGAAATTGCTGGGCTGTACCTTAATTAAGGCCACGGCCGCTTCCTTCCACTTCCTAGGCCTTTCCTCTCCAATCGTCGCCATAAGACATATCTGTGTCGATGCGACGTAAAACAAAATAGCAAAAAAAAAGTTAATATCCATCTTCGTGTATGTCTTTGTTTATGTATTTGTGTATAGTTATTGGTGTTATAGGGACGTGAGTGAGGAAATCGCAGCTCACACACCTAGAATTCGACAGTGATCTCCTGTGATTGGTTCACTGCAACATGAGAGCAGAATCCAAAGCCTACATTCTACCAATGTACAGTACTTTTTAATAAATGTTTTGCATGTATGTTTCCTATGTTCTAAAGTTACAGTGTATCCAGTATTCGGGAGATAGTAGGTTCGAACCTCACTGTCGGCAGCCCTGGAAATGGTTTTCCGTGGTTTCCCATTTTTACACCAGCCAAATGCTGGGGCTGTACCTTCATTAAGGCCACGGCCGCATCCTTCCCACTCCTAGCCCTTTCCTGTCCCATCGTTGCCGTAAGACCTATCCGTGTCGGTGCGACGTAAAACAACTAGAAAAAAAAAAGTTACAGTGACATGAGTGAACACCACGGCAACATCGGGACACCAAAAGAAGGAGAAGAACAAGAATAAGAAGAAGATGTTCCTCGCATTATTGCAGTCTTGGCTAGAAGTACTCACTTCTCCGAATACGGAGCCTTGGCACCAGGAAGCACTGGCAGCTGGAGGATGGTACTTATCCTGCATCCGCAAGGCCCAGATACCACTGAATCCGCGCATGGAATCCCGCAGTGCCAAGACGGCTGCTCCCCTTAACGAAAGAACATAGTAGGAAAATTGACTTTACTTGTGTATGATACATACTCCTCACAAACATATCCTGGAATCTCCCAGCCCACACCCTTCCATGTGATATCTACAATTTGTCAGGTTTTATGTGCAGACATCTTTCGATTTCTGCCTTTGTGATTTTTCCCTGACCCTTATTACCCAATTACACTTCTATAAAACAGCATCACCTCACCTGGCCAGGTAGCATGCTGAGCATGGGAACAGGCAGATACTTTCCACAGAACCACGTCTTCCCAATCCTCCTTGCTATCTCTTTCCCTTCCGAGAATTAACAGCATGTCGGAGGCGATGAAGACTTTGCAGTTCGCCACGCGGAGGGAGTGGGCTCCGGGGGCTCCCCACACAAAAAGCCACTCACGAAGAGCAAGCTGACTCTGAAAGCGGATGGATGTACCTGCTTCCGCTTAGTCGCTCTCCTCGCCAGAGCTTTTCATACTTATCAGTACAAGCCAGGGAACCTATACTTACCAGTACAACCAAGAGCATTTTCTTTTGCATAGTACTTGTAAGTACACATAAAGAGCTCAGTTGCCCTGCACTTTTAAGAGCAACCTTGCTTCGGTATTCTGTTGCAGGTACTCAGGAGAGATGGCAGACAAGAAGAGGCCCACTGACTTCCACTACGAGGCCGCAGTGCATGATTTCATCCGGCGGAGGAGTTTCAGGGACTCCATAAACTTTTGCCTCCCAGCGCTGTTGGAGTACCTACTTTGCGGCAGGTACAACACGGAGGCGGTTGAAATAATCTATTTCCTTGCAGCGCTAATGGAGTGCCTAGGAGGAGGTGAACCCACGAAGCTCGTAGACGCGGTCCTGGGTTCGGCGATTATAATTCGCCCTGGTGACTATAACCACATCAACTTTTACGAAAAGAAGCTCTCTTGCTACTTTCAGGTCGTCCAGGTCTCAGGTGCCATGGAAAGACCATACGTCACAGGCAAACAGGAGGTGGCCAGCCAGACGCTGCAGGAAGAAATGACGAACACTACCGCCACGCAGATTGCCAGGAGTCAGAGGCACACGTAGGTGGGCACGGGTAGATTGGCACGGATCCGTGCCTTTTGGCTGCCATGGATCCCACAGCTGCCAGGACCGGTGTAGACGGCGACACACCTATGCGCCGTGACGGCGCGAAACAGGTCTTCCTGCACAACTTTTCAAAGTGGATTCAGACCCCCAAGCCCACCAGCCACCCGGGACTGGCCCAACAGCGGGGCACAAGCCAGGACAGAGCCCATGACGACTGAACGCAGTGCGACAGTTGAGAGGGACGCCTCGTGGCGTTCCAAGCCTGCTACCCATGCCCAACGGCCCGCTAGCACCAGCTTCAAGATTCAAATATCTGGGGCTGTCCTACAGGACAGAGCAAACAGTAAGGTGCCTGTATCAGCCGATGGTGCTACCGACAAGGAAGGGGGAGAAGCTGGCACCATGGCAGGACTACCCACGCCCTCGTAGTCCCCAAGCCGCGAGGAGGGCCACAGCCAGTATGCGACTTACTAATTGGTGGTGAGAAATAGCGCGAAAGCACACTGGTGGCACCATTCCCAAGAATTAAAACTGAGAACTCCTGTTTCTTCAGGAATGCGTGCTTTTTGGAGAGAACAAAGAGTAAGTCAGTTTAGATGCAAATCTGCACAGAATTTCAAATTTAATAGTAACAAAGCAGGAAAATACGTAGTAACATGGCATGTTTAAATCCAGAAGGCATCGACGTCAGAACAATGATGCCGGCCCGTACCAGGAAGAATAAGAAGACGCCGGCCCACCAGTCGAAGGAGGAGCCAATCAGAAGACGACCTGAACAAGAAGTTTCGACAATCAGGTGTGATCTGAACGTCCCTCTCAAAAGCTCTTGCATTGTTTCCGCCGTATGAGGTAGGGCCACCGTCAGGGTAGTTGTGGGATACAATATGCTGCAACCGCTGTTCTGGTGATCACCACCACACGGTTTCCATTGCACCTAGTTAGGCACCGGTGTGCACCAACTGCGCGGGGTGGGAGGCATCCGGCCTTTCACCGCGGCTGCCTAGTTTATAGGGCCATGGCTCTCGAGCAGAGAGGAAGGAGGCCCATCCAGTAAGTGCCCACCACAGTGGGCATGGCCGAATCTCCGCGATCGGTGACTAGGTACGAGGGACCCCAAGGGGTCCAGGCTCTGCAACAGGTCTTACGATTTCTCGCGGAATGGCTTCGCAACCGGCATGGCCCATGCTAGTCCCTGTGGTGAACAAGTGAGTGTGTGACGTGACGGTGACAGGGTGGGTCTGGGTCGTATTTTAGGTAAAGTATGTACGCTCAGAATATGATCTCGCCATGCACCAGAATGGGAATGGTAAGACAATGCACCAAGAAAAACACAAGGCATAAACCAGGATACTAATCCAAGTGATGCAGTATCAATCAACGCACGTGATGGCGTAGCAAAAGGGGTGTAACAACACTCCAAAAAAATATAAGTCCGTCCGTGCACAAGTTCACAGGTAGTTTTCAATTTTCAAGGTGAAAGGTTTTCAGCAGAGCGCATAATGGAAGCATTTTCACTGAGTCCATATATTCAGAGGAACCGAGGTAGGTACCAAATTTTGAGGGCAAGGAAAGGCGTACGACAACAAAAAAAAAGGGCAAAGAAGAAATAGTTTTTTTCATAATAACAATATATTAACAAAAATCACCCAGAAGAAACATTTATACAAAACAAAGAAAACAACAATCATCCAAAGGTCAGTTAGTTCTGACTTCCAAAAAAAAAAACCGATGGGACGACCATATTAATTTTCTGATTGTTTTTCAAAGAGAACAGCTAGACTCGAAACCTTCAATAATAATACAACCACTTTTACATGAGGAGTGTCCTACACAAGGAAAACAGAAATTTACTTATGGACACAAAAAAAAAAACATTAAAATTTGAAAGACATATGGGCCACTGTACAACAATACATGTAGAAGAAAAAAGCCGCGGAAGGGATGCGGAATAGGAAGGTGGGGAAAGGGGAGGGACGTGAAAGAAAACAGTACCAATGGCTCCCAACAGGGATTTGGAAAAATAGGATCAGTCAGTATCGATGAAATTCCAAAATAGCAAACAGAAGCTAGGTGATAGTTCAATTGATTCTATTCATGCGTTTGCTCGGGAAAACAGTTGAATTTCAATGGTTCATATCGCAGCAATCACTTGACGTATCACAAAGTCCAACTTCGGAGTAAGATGGTAATGTAATTCCAAAGTAAGGTACCGCTATCAATAGCTGCAGTTGGCTTATTATCAACATGAACTGTCATTGGTAGCCAGTAACGGCAATTTGAAAATTAAGGAAGTGCAGCATTAGAAGAAAGTTCAAAGAACAACATGGAAATGAAATAAATTAAAGTTTTCGCTCACCCGTCCAGCAGTCGTAGCTTTTCAATGGTATACAAAAGCACATTTTAAAAGAAACATTGCACACAGTCCAGCTGGTAGCAAAATAAAACCAAGTCCTCCCTCCACACAAATCGTCGTGTTCATCCGAACTCGCTGCTCAAGCCCAGAGCAGGCCAATTTATATTCAGGTAGAAGCGTCCAGAAAGGACGAGAGCATACAGTACCCAATGCGCAACGAAGCGGTAGGGGAAGGAAAGAGGGAGGGTAAGCAGCACGAGCAGTTGAAGCTGGACGGGCGAAGAGAGCACAGGCAGGTTAGTAGCGGCATATGCAGCGTAGTAAACGTAGAATCCATAAAACAGTAGAAAAATTCGGAGCACGTTATATACTCCCAGCAGCCGGAGAAATCCGAAGGATTGGGTGTAGAAGCGACGAAAGTCCATTGATGCTCCAGAGGGGCGCCGAACTCAGGAACACGAAGAGAGTGTCGTCGTCGAGGAGGCAAAAACAAAAAGCAAGAACAGGCATGAGTTACAAGTAAGAAGAGAAGAGAAAAAAAGGGAGGGGCAGAGGGGAGGGGAATAAAAGAGAAAGAACGATCCGGATCGAAAAAAAGGGAGGGATGAGACAAGAAAAGGAGAGGAGTTACAAAAAAAGGTTTTACAATAAAAGTTACAATATGTATATATAAGTGGCCGTACAAAAATTTTACAAAAAAGTTAAGTAAATGAAAGTACAATGACAAAGGAGTAATTAATAAGATGGTGTCCCATAAAAAAAGAAACCCATCAGGGGAAATGATCGATGGGGGAGCCGGAGGAAGTGACGAAGTGTGTGGAGGGAGCATGACCGGGTGAGCGAAAGAAAAAAGCAAAGATATGAACCACAGAAAAAAGGGAAAGAAAAGGGGGGGGGACATGGGTGAACAAACGCAAGTAAAAAAAAAACAATAGTACAGTAGGAAAAAAAAGATGAAATGAAGTATGAATTGTCCATCCCTGCGGCAAGCCAAGGGGTTAAGCGGAGAACTTTTTTAAGAGGGAAAAATGAGCCTTACGAATATCATTAGGATTGTCCAGGGATTGCAACAAAGCAGTAACAGGGGACGGAAAGGAAAGAATGCGAAAGGGCCCAAGCCAACGGGGAGAAAGCTTAGCAGATAAGTGTTGAGAGGAGGAACTGATGGGATGGTTTTTGAAGAGAACTAAATCCAAAGGTTTGAAGGTGGGAGAGCGAACGCGAGAATTGTAAGTTTTTTATGGAGGTCTCTGGCTTGAAACAACTTTTTGAGAGCATCTTGCAAATGATCAGGGGTGAGAAGATGAGGTGGTGTGGTCAACAAAGAGGACAAATCCCATGTCAAAGAGAGAGGGGTGTGTAATTCACGGCCTAAAAATAATTTAGCCGGAGTATAAGAGGTTGAATTATGAACAGTAGCGTTTGATGCCAAGGCAAAATAAGGCAATTCGGCATCCCAAGTCCGGTGATCATGTGAATGAAAAATAGATAGAAGGGCTTTTAGATTACGATGATAACGCTCAACGATGTTAGCTTGAGGGTGGTAGGGAGAAATATTGATTTTCTTAATCCCATGAGAAAAACAAAAATTATAGAAGAGTTTAGAAGTGAAAACAGTAGCATTATCAGACACCAACATTTTAGGAATTCCAGTGATGGGGAAAATTTGGGTAGAAAGTAAGTTAATAATTATCTGGGAAGAAATAGTTCGTAAAGGACGAAGAACAATAAATTTAGAAAAACCATCGAGTAAGGTGAAAATATAAGAGTTAGATTTCGAAGATTTTACAAGAGGTCCCACAATATCAACATAGAATTTCTCAGCAGGGTAAGTAGGGGGGGAGGCAGCATAATTACCATAGGGCTGATGATTGGAGGGCTTATGTTTCTGACACAAGTCACATAAGCGGACCCACGAATATACCTCTTTCCGCATCTGAGGCCAAAAGAACTGAGAAGCAAGACGAGTATAAGTTTTAGACATGCCAAAGTGACCCCCAACAGGGGATCCATGGAAATACTGAAAAACCATTTGTCGGAGACTGGAAGGGAGAACGAGACGAGGAGTGGCGCGCGGAGTAGGTTTGAAAATTAAAAGCTGATTGTGGAGACGAAAGGGGCCAGAATAATCGGGAGAAGAAAGATCTTGACAAAGTTGTTGACAATAAGGATCAAGTTTTTGATGATCAGGACATGATTGAAAGGAAAGGGGAAAATTGATAAGGGAAGAAACAGAAGTAACCGAGTTGATAGGAAGTTGATTAAGCTCAGAAAGATGAGATGAAGTATCATCAAAAAGCCGAGATAGCGCGTCAGCAACAGAATTATGATACCCGGAAACGAACTTAAGAGAAAATTTGAAACGGGATAGGCGAAGCAACCATTTACCGGTACGTCCAATTTTGGGGGCATTATGTAATAACCAAGAAAGGGCCTGGTTATCAGTACTAACTAAAAATTCGCGATGGTCTAAGTACTCCGCAAAATGCTCAATGGAAAGAATGAGAGCTAAAGCCTCCCTTTCATACACAGAATATTTACGTTCAACGGGGGTAAGAAGACGACTGAAATAAGCAACAGGTAAAGTTTGATCGTTCTTCGTCTGCTGGAGAACAGCACCTATGGCAACATCGGAGGCGTCAGTGGAAAGTTCAAATTTAAAATCAAAATCAGGGATTTGCAAAAGAGGGGCCTGAGAGAGTTTAGATTTTAACGTATCAAAGGCGGTTTGTTGAAGAGAAGACCAATGAAATTTGATACCTTTACGTTTAAGCAGATTGAGGGGTTCGGAAAGTAAAGAAAAATTGGGAATATATTTGGCATAAAAACCAATCATCCCAAGAAAGGAACGTAATTGCTTAAGATTAGAGGGAGGAGGTATTTTGTGAATGGCAGAAACTCTTTCAGGGTCGACAGCCACCCCCTGTGAACTTAAGATGTGACCCAAAAATTTAATAGATGTCTGGGCGATAAGCACCTTAGAAGGGTTGACAGTTAAGCCGACTGAGCGGAGGTGAGTCAACACTTCACGAACATGGAGTAAATGGGTTTCAAAATCTGAAGAATAAATAAGAATATCATCAATAAAAGGAAATAAGTATTTATATTTTATATCAGCAAACAAGGAATCCACAAACCGCTGCATAATTTGTGAGCCAAGATTCAAACCGAAAGGGACTTTTTTGAATTGATATAGTCCATTCGGGGTAATAAAAGCCGTATAGCGAGAACTAACGTCATCTAAAGGAATTTGATTATAAGCCGAATTTAAATCAAAGATGGTAAAAAACTGAGCATTTGAAAAATGTTGAAAAGCAGATTGCAATTTTGGCATGGGATAGGCATCATAGAGGATGCGAGAATTTAATTTTCTCTAGTCCACTATAAAACGAGAGGATCCATCGGGTTTATCGACGATGAAAGCGGGAGAGGCATAATTAGAAGATGATGGAATAATAGTCTCAGTTTGAAGCATTTGATCAAGTAAGGAATTCAAAATTTTCATGCGAGGGGGACTCAAAAAATAAGGAGAAGAACGAACCGGGGTAGGATCAGTAAGATCAATGTGAGCAGAAAATTTTTTAACGGTGCCCAAAGTGGGGGTAATGACATCGGAAAACTCTTCAAGTAAGGACTGAACGCGGTCAGAATGAACAGAATTTATAGGTAAACATGTAGAGGGATGAGAAAGAGGGAAGTCAAAACTATGAACCAATGGAATAGACTTAGAGGAAAAATGAAAGGAGACCGTAGAGTTGACCGAATCCAATATGAGTCCAGTATGGGAAAAAAATCAAAACCTAAAATAATAGGTGATGATAAGGTCTGAACAACCAAAAAGGTAAAAGGCCAAGAAAAATCTTGCATCCTAATATTCAAAGAAATAGCACCAAGGATTTCTAAAGGTTGATTGCAGGCAGAAAGACAACGTACAGTAGAGGGAGAATAGGAGAGCTGGGGACATAAAGATTGCAAAGATTGAAAAAATGACAAACTAATAAGAGAAACAGCAGCACCAGAATCTAACAAGGCAAGAGAGGGTAGGTTATTAACGGTGACGAGAACATGAGAGGTCGGAGGTAGGAAAGAGGTAGAACAAGGCGAAAAGGAAGAAGAGGTGAAGGGAATGGGTGAAATCACAGAGGTAGGACGAGGTGTCTGAAGAGTGTGGGAAGGCAGATTTTCCCCATGAATACGCCGACTGCCTAGCGGCGAGGGGGAAAGGCGTTTCCCACAGGCAGAGTGGTGCAAAACTTAGAAATATGACCCGGTCCTTGACAGCGAAAACAGACAATGGGGGAACGAACATTAGAAGGAGGGAGAGCAGAAGATGATGTGGAGGAAAAGGAAGACGGAATAGGCGGTGGTGGAACGGAAGAATAATAAGAAGTATCGCTTAACGCAGACAAAGCATGAGATTGAGCCAGATTATATAATTGAAGCATAGAAGTTGGAGGGTTCAGTGCATTAAAAAGTTGTCGAAAGGAGGGAGTAGCATAAAACTGAACAATCGAAATTAATTCAGCAACATTGTGGGCAATATTTAGTACATCACTATAAGTAGTGATAGAATCTAAATAATCATGTGCAGATTCAGTCGGAAGTTGGTGACGACGAATGAACTCGGTACTGAGTTTAAAACGTATCTCATAAGGCAAAAAATAATTATGAATAGCATTACGTAACTCATACCAGGTGGAAAAATGAGACATGTTATCCAACCAAAATTTAGAAAAAAAACCCGTGGTCTTAGCGGATAACAAACCAAGCATTTGAGGAAAGGAGGCTAAATTGAGATTGAGAAATTTACGAACAGAGAAAAGCCACATAGTAAGGTTACGAGGATCAGTCGCTATTAACTGCGGAACCTGAAGTAAAGATTGTTTGATAATATGAGCATTCAAGGAACTGTCAACAGCACTAAGGTGGGGAGTGGATGGAGAAGAATGGGGGCCTAGATCCGGAGCCATGTTGTGATGGTGAGAAAACGGGAAAGATTTGTGATCAGAAAACGGGTTAGTGGATGAAGGAGTCGAAGGATAAGAGAAGGAACTCGGAGGAGTAGAAATAGAAAAAGAAATCAAGTCATTGACGGGAGGGTTAGGCAAAGAAAGATTATGATAAGTAGGAGGGGGAGAAGAATTGTCGTCACCCAAAGGGAAATTATCAGAGAAGCATGCCATAATGGAAAATTTACTAAAAGAAATGGAGTAATGAGAGAAAAAGGTCTGCTACCATTTGTGGTGAACAAGTGAGTGTGTGACGTGACGGTGACAGGGTGGGTCTGGGTCGTATTTTAGGTAAAGTATGTACGCTCAGAATATGATCTCGCCATGCACCAGAATGGGAATGGTAAGACAATGCACCAAGAAAAACACAAGGCATAAACCAGGATACTAATCCAAGTGATGCAGTATCAATCAACGCACGTGATGGCGTAGCAAAAGGGGTGTAACAACACTCCAAAAAAATATAAGTCCGTCCGTGCACATGTTCACAGGTAGTTTTCAATTTTCAAGGTGAAAGGTTTTCAGCAGAGCGCATAATGGAAGCATTTTCACTGAGTCCATATATTCAGAGGAACCGAGGTAGGTACCAAATTTTGAGGGCAAGGAAAGGCGTACGACAACAAAAAAAAGGGCAAAGAAGAAATAGTTTTTTCATAATAACAATATATTAACAAAAATCACCCAGAAGAAACATTTATACAAAACAAAGAAAACAACAATCATCCAAAGGTCAGTTAGTTCTGACTTCCAAAAAAAAAAAAAAAAAAAACAAAAACCGATGGGACGACCATATTAATTTTCTGATTGTTTTTCAAAGAGAACAGCTAGACTCGAAACCTTCAATAATAATACAACCTCTTTTACATGAGGAGTGTCCTACACAAGGAAAACAGAAATTTACTTATGGACACAAAAAAAAAACATTAAAATTTGAAAGACATATGGGCCACTGTACAACAATACATGTAGAAGAAAAAAGGCGCGGAAGGGATGCGGAATAGGAAGGTGGGGAAAGGGGAGTGACGTGAAAGAAAACAGTACCAATGGCTCCCAACAGGGATTTGGAAAAATAGGATCAGTCAGTATCGATGAAATTCCAAAATAGCAAACAGAAGCTAGGTGATAGTTCAATTGATTATATTCATGCGTTTGCTCGGGAAAACAGTTGAATTTCAATGGTTCATATCGCAGCAATCACTTGACGTATCACAAAGTCCAACTTCGGAGTAAGATGGTAATGTAATTCCAAAGTAAGGTACCGCTATCAATAGCTGCAGTTGGCTTATTATCAACATGAACTGTCATTGGTAGCCAGTAACGGCAATTTGAAAATTAAGGAAGTGCAGCATTAGAAGAAAGTTCAAAGAACAACATGGAAATGAAATAAATTAAAGTTTTCGCTCACCCGTCCAGCAGTCGTAGCTTTTCAATGGTATACAAAAGCACATTTTGAAAGAAACATTGCACACAGTCCAGCTGGTAGCAAAATAAAACCAAGTCCTCCCTCCACACAAATCGTCGTGTTCATCCGAACTCGCTGCTCAAGCCCAGAGCAGGCCAATTTATATTCAGGTAGAAGCGTCCAGAAAGGACGAGAGCATACAGTACCCAATGCGCAACGAAGCGGTAGGGGAAGGAAAGAGGGACGGTAAGCAGCACGAGCAGTTGAAGCTGGACGGGCGAAGAGAGCACAGGCAGGTTAGTAGCGGCATATGCAGCGTAGTAAACGTAGAATCCATAAAACAGTAGAAAAATTCGGAGCACGTTATATCCCAGCAGTACCTAGAAGGACTGATCCTCTGCATAACTAGACTGGCATGGAATATGATACTGCCTGGTGCTTGATATCTATAAAAACCAACAATATTACCCAGACTTTTGCAGACCACATCCACGCATGTGCTATCTACAATATGTCAGGATTTACGTATAGGCATGCTTCTATTTCTGCTTATATGATTTTTTCATGACCCTTACTTCCTGATTACAACACTATGATACCTCATCACCTCATCGCGCCTGATAGTACGCAGTTCATGGGGACAGGAAGATACTTCCTACAGCAATTTTTTCGCCGTCTTCTCTGCTGCCTCTTCCTCCTCTTATAATTAACAGCATGTCGGAGGCGATGTAGCTTGTTCTGATCACTATGCGGGGAGAAGGGCCTTCCGGGGACCCGCGACAACAAGCGGCATTCACATTTACTTACACGACTGGGTGTGCGGCAGTTGCAGCCTTCACGTGACTTACTGATTGGTGGAGGGCAACAGCGCGGAAGCACACTAATGGCCCTATTCGCAAAAATTGAAACTTCGAACCCCAGTTTTCAGGAATGCATGCTTTTTGGAAAGAAAGTAAGAGTAAGTCAGTTTACAAGCTCATCTGCACAGAATTTTAAATCTAGTAGTAACAGAGCAAAATATACGTAGTAACAAGCGAAATAAGAAACCACAGGGAAATATTTCTACGTTATAACTAAAAGAGCATGATGGCGGAACACTACATTTTATACAGGTCCGAAACAAATTGTAGCTAATAATATTTTGTTGAAAATTTCTCATGTGCTTATTTAATTCATTCACACATGTATTTAGTACCACTGACATTGATACAAACCGCGATGAATTAACACTAAAGGGAAGAAATGAGAGCTAACTTTACGTTTCAAAAGTTACTTAGCCTAGAAGGGGTCACCGATTTTGTTCAAAACTTTGGATATTGATCTAGGTCAAAAATAAGCAGACAGGTAAACAAAAGTTTGTACCATTGGTCCAGATTTAACGAGAAAACGGTCCTTCAAATTTAAGAGCGCGCATACTATTTTGTAATCTATATATATAAAATAACTTGTCCTGACTGACTGACTGACTGACTGATTCATCATCGCCGAGCCAAAACTACTGGACATAAAGAAATGAAATTTTGGGCATATATTCATATTAAGATGCAGGTGCTCGCTAAGAGAGGATTTTTGGATAATCCTTCGCTAAGGGGGTGAAAAGGGGGGTGAAATATTAAAATGAGTGTATCTATATCTCAAAACTTTAAAAGTTTACAGATGTAAAAATTGGTATTTAGAATCTCCTTTAAAAATAAGGAAAAAAGTATTTTTTTGTTTTCAGAAAATCCCAATAGGAGGGGTGAAAAAGGGTGAAAATGGGGGAAAAAGGTTGAATGCCTTTAAATATCTCAGAAACTGAAGCTATTACAGACCTGAAATTGGTACTTTTGATCTCTTTTAAAAATAAAGAAACACGTATTTTTTTGTTTTTGGAAAATCCAATTAATGAGAGGGTGAAAAGGGGGTGATTTTTTTAAAATGAGTGTATCTATATCTCAAAACTTTTAAAGTTTATAGATGTAAAAATTGGTATTTAGAATCTCCTTTAAAAATAAAGAAACACGTATTCTTTTGTTTTCGGAACATCCCAATAGGAAGGGTGTAAAAGGGTGAATAATGGGTTGAATGCCTTTAGTGAGACTACTTATACTTCAGAACCTGAAGATATTACAGACCTGAAAATTGTTATTTGGGATCTATTTAAAAGTAAAAAAACACGCATTTTTTCGTTTTTGGAAAATCCAAATATTGGGGGTGAAAAGGGGGGGGTGAATTTTTTAAAATGATTGTGTCTACATCTTAAAACTTTAACATTTACAGATGTAAAAATTGGTAGTTAGAATCTCCTCTACAAATAAAGGAATATGTATTTTTTGTTTCCTGTAAATCCCAATAGGAGGGGTGTAAAAGGGTGAAAAATTGGTTGAATACCTTTAATGAGGATACATATATCTCAGAAACGAAAGATATTACAGAACTGAAAATTTGTATATGGGATCTCCTTCAAAAATAATGAAACACGTACTTTTTAGTTTTTGGAAAATCCAATTAGTGGCGGTTAAACAGGAGTGACAAATTGGGGTGAATTTTTTGAAAGACTATATCTACAGAATATCTTGGAAACGTAAAATGTTACAGACGTAAAAAGTGGGTGTTTGGAATCTCCTGTAAATGTAAAGAAACATAGGTGATTTGTTTTTGGAAACTCCACTTAAGGGGAACTCAAAAGGGGTGAAATTTTAAAATGAGAATTTTTACAGTATATCTAAAAAAACGTAACATATTGCAGAAGTTAAAATTGGTATTTTTTATCTCTATTAAACATAATGAAACGCGTATTTTTAGTTTTCGGAAATACCACTTGGTTGGAGGGGAGGGGGAGGTAAAAGTGACTGAAAAAGGTATTGAATTCTTTTAATTAGGCTACTGATATCTCAAAAATGAAGATGTTACAGACGTGAAATTTGATATTTGCAATCTGCTTTAAAAGTAAAGAAACACGTATACTCGGAAAATCCAATGAAGTGGTGGGAGGGGGGGTTTGAAAGAATTGAAAAATTAATTGACTTAATTGTATGAGAATATATACATGTAATAAAAATTAAACTTTTTACAGACGTGAAAATTCGTATTTGGATCTCCTTTAAAACAAAGAAAAACGCGTTTGGGGGGGGGGGAATAATCTTGGAGGGCGGGAGTGTAAAGGAGTTTAATTCCTTTCATGAGGACACTTAAATCAAAAACTGAAGAATTTAGAGTCGTGATAATTGGTATTTAGAGATCCTTTACTATTAAAGAAACAAGTATTTTTTGCGGGAAAATTCACTTAGAATGCAGAATCTCCTCTAAAAATAAAGGAATATGTATTTTTTGTTTCCTGTAAATCCCAATAGGAGGGGTGTAAAAGGGTGAAAAATGGGTTGAATACCTTTAATGAGGATACATATATCTCAGAAACGAAAGATATTACAGAACTGAAAATTTGTATATGGGATGCAGTCCGGCCGCGGGTTCAGTGCCGCCAAGGCACACAATACGACACCACGCCGGATCTCCTGAAGGATTTTATCCATATTAAAAATGATTATAGGAAAAGATGGCAAAGAATTACGGACCCAACTGACCGGGAGGAATATCTGAGCCTAGCCCGGGAAGTACGAAATCGATTGCTGGAAAGGAAGATTGAAAAATGGGAGGAAACGTGTCGTAATCTAATAGAAAACAAGTCAGATCGGGAATTTTGGTCGATTCTCGCAGAAAACGAGTCAGATCGCGAAATTCGGCGGATTATATATCTAAAACAATAAGCATTCAATTATAAATTTCAGGATAATACCGTAGCGAAGCACGGGTATCTTGCTAGTTTAGGTATAAACCTTTACAGCACTGCTCCTGGACGTCTCGAGTGCATTATATTTACTTGTAAGTTAATATATACTGTGCTAATGCTTCATTCAATAGTTCTCAGTGTTATCCAGTTTGATTTCGGTGATGTTAGTGTTGTTTCATTTAATAGGTTAAGTAAAGGTGCGCATGAGTGACATACATAGTGTAATAATAACGTAGGATAAATTTTCAGGAACCATTGCTCATGAGTAGAACACATATGTGTAATATTGGTCCAGAAACTCTTTATTTCCATGTTAGAACTAGTTTCTTACAACTATACACAGTATATTAATCATGGGAAATGCACAGGAACAGAACTTACCAGGTTACCACATGAAACTATCTTATATGAAACTAGCTGATGTACCCGTGCTTCGCTACGGGATTCTCAGAAAGACTGACTTGGTGGTTTTCCTAACTTAATCCAACATAGGTCGTTACAAAAACGTCAGTAGGAATGTAGCGATTGAAAGCAATGTTATCATATAAAATACTCGATCAAATGAAACACCGCAAACTTTCTCACTTTCAACGAACAGTACTACGGTGCCGATCTAAGAGTCCGAAGTTCCAGAGCTGGAATAACCAGGTCGCAGACTGCCGTGAACACTCCTCTGTCATTATTCCGTTAAACATGCACACTACTCATTCCAATCAGTGCCTCCGAGTAGGGATTGAATAGCTCGAATACTATGATGAACCAATGTGTTACGAACCAGATATATCAGAAAATGTATGAACCAGAGGAATGGCATGCTACTTCCCGCCAATATACAGGCAGGCTGTTTCAGTCGGTACGACCAGGCGAGTTGGCCGTGTGGTTAGGGGCGCGCAGCTGTGAGATTGATATATATAGATTTATCTATACGACCACTAATGACATAAATAACTTATTTGAGAATTACATTTCAGGCCTTCCCCTAAACTACCATTTCACTCAGCGTGAATAAAATAATGTATAGCCTAGATTGTAGTGGATCATCACCCGACATTACATTCCGATTTTCATTAAATTCTCTTCAGCCGTTTCCTCTTGATGCGTGTACATACATACATATAGACGGACAGACAGAAATTACGGGAAAGTAAAAAAATGCATTTCCTTGTTACTGTAGACATGACAGATACAGAAATACCATTCATTTCAAATTCTGAGCAATGTACAGGCAAAACACTTATTTTATACTAGCTGATGTACCCGTGCTTCGCTACGGGATTCTCAGAAAGACTGACTTGGTGGTTTTCCTAACTTAATCCAACATAGGTCGTTACAAAAACGTCAGTAGGAATGTAGCGATTGAAAGCAATGTTATCATATAAAATACTCGATCAAATGAAACACCGCAAACTTTCTCACTTTCAACGAACAGTACTACGGTGCCGATCTAAGAGTCCGAAGTTCCAGAGCTGGAATAACCAGGTCGCAGACTGCCGTGAACACTCCTCTGTCATTATTCCGTTAAACATGCACACTACTCATTCCAATCAGTGCCTCCGAGTAGGGATTGAATAGCTCGAATACTATGATGAACCAATGTGTTACGAACCAGATATATCAGAAAATGTATGAACCAGAGGAATGGCATGCTACTTCCCGCCAATATACAGGCAGGCTGTTTCAGTCGGTACGACCAGGCGAGTTGGCCGTGTGGTTAGGGGCGCGCAGCTGTGAGATTGATATATATAGATTTATCTATACGACCACTAATGACATAAATAACTTATTTGAGAATTACATTTCAGGCCTTCCCCTAAACTACCATTTCACTCAGCGTGAATAAAATAATGTATAGCCTAGATTGTAGTGGATCATCACCCGACATTACATCCCGATTTTCATTAAATTCTCTTCAGCCGTTTCCTCTTGATGCGTGTACATACATACATATAGACGGACAGACAGAAATTACGGGAAAGTAAAAAAATGCATTTCCTTGTTACTGTAGACATGACAGATACAGAAATACCATTCATTTCAAATTCTGAGCAATGTACAGGCAAAACACTTATTTTATATATAGATTACATTTCAGGCCTTCCCCTAAACTACTATTTCACTCAGTGTGAATTACATTATTGATAGCCTAGATTATAGTGACCTATTCCCAGACTTTGCATACCAATTTTCGAGAAGATACGACCACTAATACAATAAATGTTTGACAATTAAATTTTAGGCCTTCCCCTAAACTACCATTTTTCTCAGCGTGTATAGCCTATACTGTAGCGACTTATTTCCAATGTTTGTCTACTGATTTTCATTAAGGCACGACCACTAATAAAATAAATATTTGAGAATTAAATTTCAGACCTTCCCCTGAACTATCATTTCACTCAGCGTGATCAAAATAATTTATAGCCTAGATTGTAGCGGTTAATCACCCGACTTTACATTCCGATTTTCATTAAATTCTCTTCAGCCGTTTTCTCGTGATGCGTGCACAGACAGACAGACAGACAGAAATTACGGAAAAGTAAAAAATGCATTTTCTTGCTACTGTGAACATGACCGATACAGAAATACCATTATTTTCAAATTATAAGCAATGTACAGACAAAACTCTTATTTTATATACAGGGTGAAGCGAAATTCGCGCACTCAGGTGTCGCAGCGCGACTGCTCACATGCCAGCAATAAAAAAATGTCTCTCACAAAAGTTCGTCTTTCGAGTATATCCGGCAGAAAAAGGGCGTTGAAGAGTGGCAATCTGGCAACACTGTAACCACATGTACGGTAACTACCTCTGTCAGCACGTAGTCTTTGTGCTGTACAGTTGGTGCAGTGGTTACAGTTTTGGGTTAGCATTCAGGAGGTCGAGGGGTCGATCCTGGGTTGAAGCGTATTTTTTTTATTTCATAAATGTAGTCCAGGTGGTATGGTATCTGGCAAATTAATCGTCAACAGCCATTGCAGCGGGTCCTCTAGAAACCCTTTGCACTTACATACTACGATCCTACAAATGGACGAACAATCGTTTCCCTTGGTCAGCTTTGAAAGACGTCCTTTCCACGTCGTGGGCGTGAATTTATTCGCACAAATTCATATACTAAATGCGAATCCTGTTTTCTTTCTACCGTCCTCCAACGATCTCATAGATTAGTAGCAACTGTTATTCTTGCCTCGTTCAAGTCCATTGTATTTCGTAAGGGCTTACGTTACCAGTAGGCCTAGCAAGGTATTTGTTGTGTTCAGCGTTACAAAATGTTGTAAATGTAGGATACATGAGACCTACGGTACGGTGTCTTACTGTATTACAGTATGTAATGTCCGATGGAAATTAGTAAACAAAAAATTGCGCCTTAACCCAGGATCGAACCCTCTACCAGCTGCATCCCATCCCAAAACCCTATAAAATGCACCAACTGCTCAGCACGGATATATTATGCTGACAGAGGTACTTACCGTACATGTGGTTACAGTGTTGCCAGATTGCCACTATTCAACGTCCTTTCGCTGCCTGATATACTCGCAGGACGAACTTTTGTGAAAGACATTTTTTATTGCTGGCATGTAGGGAGTCGCACTGCGACGCCCGAGTGCGCGAATTTCGCTTCACTCTGTATATAGATTACATTTCAGGCCTTCCCCTAAACTACCATTTCACTCAGTGTGAATAACATTATTGATAGGCTAGATTATAGCGACCTATTCCCCGACTTTGCATACTAATTTTCGTGAAGATAAGACCACTAATACAATAAATATTTGACAATTAAATTTTAGGCCTTCCCCTAAACTACCATTATTCTCAGCGTGTATAGCCTATATTGTGGCGACTTATTTCCCATCTTTGTCTACCGATTTTCATTAAGACACGACCACTAATAACATAAATATTTGAGAATTAAATTTCAGGCCTTCCCTAAACTACTATTTCGCTCAGCGCGATTAAAATAATTTATAGCCTAGATTGTAGTGGATCATCACCCGACATTACATGACGATTTTCATTAAATTCTCTTCAGCCGTTTCCTCTTGATGCGTGTACATACATACATATAGACGGACAGACAGAAATTACGGGAAAGTAAAAAAATGCATTTCCTTGTTACTGTAGACATGACAGATACAGAAATACCATTCATTTGAAATTCTGAGCAATGTACAGGCAAAACACTTATTATATATATAGATTACATTTCAGGCCTTCCCCTAAACTACTATTTCACTCAGTGTGAATTACATTATTGATAGCCTAGATTATAGTGACCTATTCCCCGACTTCGCACACCAATTTTCGTGAAGATACGACCACTAATACAATAAATATTTGACAATTAAATTTTAGGCCTACCCCTAAACTACCATGTTTCTTAGCGTGTATAGCCTATATTGTAGCGACTTATTTCACATGTTTGTCTACCGATTTTCATTAAGACACGACCACTAATAACATAAATATTTGAGAATTAAATTTCAGGCTTCCCCTAAACTACCATTTCACTCAGCGTGATTAAAATAATTTATAGCCTAGATTGTAGCCGTTCATCACCCGACTTTATATTCCGATTTTCATTAAATTCTTTTCAACCGTTTTCTCGTGATGCGTGTACATACATACAGACAGACAGACAGACAGACAGACAGAAATTACGGAAATGTAAAAAATGCATTTTCTTGTTATTGTGAACATGACCGATACAAAAATAGCATTCTTTTCAAATTCTGAGCAATGTACAGACAAAACTCTTATTTTATATATATCGATGTTCAAAATGCTCTCCGTTAGCACTGGTACCTGCAAAGGTTGGTACGTTTTCTTTCTGAGTGTTTCCCATGGTTAATTTACTCTGTATAGTTGCATAAAATGAGTACCAGCATGTAAAAGAAGCCATATAACAGATTTCGTTCCTTTTCTTTTTTTTTTTCTTTTGCTTTACGTCGCACCGAGACAGATAGGTCTTATGGCGACGATGGGACAGGGAAGGGCTGGGAGTGGGAAGGAATCGCCCGTGGCCTTAATTAAGGTACAGCCCCAGCATTTTCCTGGTGTGAAAATGGGAAACCACGGAAAACCATTTTCAGGGCTGCCAACAGTAGGGTTCGATCCTACTATCTCCCGAATACTGGATACTGGCCGTACTTAAGCGACTGCAGCTATCGAGGTCTGTAATTTCGTTCCTCTACGTGTGAGAAATGTGCCCCGAAATTTCGGCCGTACCTTACTATTACACCATGTAAATTTGTGTATAAATTCCCGATATACTATGGTCTTGTGGATGTGAAGCAGTGAGTGCCAAAAGTTGGTGTGTCTGCTTATGGCAATTGGCAGATAATCAGTGCAATGTGCTGTTATGTCCACGTACTGCATGTGGGGGAAAACTGTGGAGAAAATATTCGTACGTCCATTTTTGAAGCTCTCTTGTGTCATATATCCATAGTATCATATACCCATATCATTGTGCGGGGCAGGTTTTTGTAAGTCCTCCTTCTTTCAGTCCTGTGTTGAAGAGTCCAGATTGCCTATTTGCGCTTGGCAATTCCTTCGATTTCTTTTGTCCGGGTTGCAAATTTTCGAGGTGGCAAACCTGCCTTCCGCAGCGGGGAACAGTTACGTATGTGTTAATCGTACGAGGAACACAACAATAGCTTCAGTACTTGGAACTAACGAAAACAGATTATTTAGTGGATTCTCTACCGGCTGGCAGTGATTGTGTTTACAAGAAACACTCATAACTACCATATAACATATCTGGATAGTGATTGTATTGTGGATATCTCATAACAAGGAACATCCACTGCGGGCAGCAAAGTCAAGAATTCATCTTCCTAAAAGGGCCGATTAGTTAGCAGGCCGGACACATACGGACCAGAAGTAATAGGAACACAACTACCCTGACAATGTTTTATTGCAGCCAATGCTCAATATGATGACCGTTTTGGTTTATGAAATTTCAGGCCCGGTGTCCAATAGATCGTCTTGAGCGCTTAAGCATTCCAGGTGTAATTGCTCAGCAGGCCTCCATGATTAGTTTCCGAAGCTGGTCGGGGTTTTCCAGCGCTTGAGTGTAAACGACATTTTTCAAATACCCCAACAAGAAGAAGTCTAATGGCGTTAAATTCGGTGATCTGGCGGCCAAGAAACAGGGCATCCTCGTCCTTTCCATTACCCTGCCAGTTTTTCGTTATGAAGGTTACGAACGGGTAAAGTCGAATGTGACGGAGCTCCAACCTGTTGCAACTACATCGTGGAAAGTTCGTGCAAGGGCACATCCTCCAACTACAGTGGGAATTCCTGACGCAGAAAGTGCAGCTAGCGTGGATCCGTCCACTGGCCCTCAAAGAAAAAAGGTCAAATCAGGCGATCGCCCAAGGTTCCACACCACACATTCACTCCCGTTCGTACTTGATGGGCCACATCTCGCACCCAGTGAGGATTGTCCGTACTCCAGTAGTGCATGTTGTGGCGATTGACGTTCCCGTTATTGTGGAAGCGCGATTCGCCAGAGATGCGGATGTGCTATACGGATGCTGCATCATTGTCCAGCCTGCTTAATAGCCGCTGACACAACTCTATTCGAGCTTCGAAATCCCGCCCATGGAGATCTTGGTGTAGCTCAAGATGGTACGGATAAAATTCATTTTCCTGCAGTATTCGCCAGAAGGACGGCTGGCGCCGGTTTTCATATGTTGTGCGATCGCCCTTGTACTGATGTGTGGATTACGAGCTGCCTCCAGAAAGGCCTCTTCTGCTTCAGCCGATGTAACGGGCTTATCACGGACTGGTGCTGTTTGGAAATCACGCCTGTTGTCCTTAGGCGTCTTTCAACACGGCGGAATGTCGTAGCAGCAAGGTGTCGCCTGTCAGGATACCGTTCCTGGCACAGACGTAGTGCCTTGCACGGGTTTTGTCTTGCTTCCCCATAAATGAGGAGAATGTCAACGCATCCCTCTGTGAAAAACATGCCGAATTACAGCAGAGATTACATTCGGGCACCAACCAGCAGAATATGCCCAGGGCCCAAGGTGAATAACAGCATCATTCTACTGTTTGAATGTGGTAAACGTGGACCTATGTTTACGTATTCAAACATCATACCGATGCAAAAATATTTGAACAATGCAGAATTAAATAGCCGATGACACATTGCGTCGATTGGTCGGCTAACGTCTAACCACATCCGCTACGCTACACTGTTGAGAAAATGCCGGTAGTACGACGAGAGCAGAGTACATGCGCCTTCCGGTTCGGTGTTTAAGACATTAATTACTGCATTGATACCTGGTTTTATGCCTTAATTCCACTCTTTGTTACACGAGGCACGACACATTAACGTAGTTACGTTGTCAAAGGGCGTTGCTACATGACTTTAAGGCGTCATATATTGTGAGCGGGCGATATAACCTGTCGGTAGGATTCAGAATTGTGTGCAAAATATGCTCACTGGACATTAGTACTATACAGAACGCCTGCAGGACAATAGCCACCTTATAACCACGTTGCAGTTCAGTTGCGTTTTATAAAACTACGTTGGAAGAGACGGCTGCATCACACGGTATATATTCTTCTTCTTGCTAGTTGCTTTACGTCGCACCGACACGGATAGGTCTTATGGCGACGATGGGACAGGAAAGGGCTAGGAGTGGGAAGGAAGCGGCCGTGGCCTTAATTAAGGTACAGCCCCAGCATTTGCCTGGTGTGAAAATGGGAAACCACGGAAAACCATTTTCAGGGCTGCCGACAGTGGGGTTCGAACCTACTATCTCCCGAATACTGGATACTGGCCGCACTTAAGCGACTGCGGCTATCGAGCTCGCTACGGTATATCGTCGCCTTACTTCTAAAACCTCGTATGTTACAATGTACTTCCTACCCATTATATACCTTAAGATTGGTCACGCCTCCCAGCCACAGATTTATATGCAATCCATCAGAACCTTTTTCGTAGTGTTCAATTTCCTATGCTGAAGTGTAAAGGAAAATGGACCTTACCACACTGTATTGTAGCGATGATGTTTTCGTGGCGAATTTAAGCACTCCTTCAGTTCAATGTATTTAAGGTTCATTTTCCTTTACACACTCCCATAGGAAAATGAACACAACAAAAATTGTTCTGATGGACTGTAGATCCATATGTGGCAAGAGGGCGTGACCAGTCTTAAGGAAGAAAATGGATATGAAGTGCATGTGGAGATACGAGGTTTTAGAAGTAAGCCATCGATATATTAGTTTTACAGGAATATATATGTAATCTATATATATAAAATAACTTGTCCTGACTGACTGACTGACGGATTCATCATCGCCGAGCCAAAACTACTGGACATAAAGAAATGAAATTTTGGGCATATATTCATATTAAGATGCAGGTGCTCGCTAAGAGAGGATTTTTGGATATTCCTTCGCTAAGGGGGTGAAAAGGGGGGTGAAATATTAAAATGAGTGTATCTATATCTCAAAACTTTAAAAGTTTACAGATGTAAACATTGGTATTTAGAATCTCCTGTAAAAATAAGGAAACACGTATTTTTTTGTTTTCAGAAAATCCCAATAGGAGGGGTGAAAAAGGGTGAAAATGGGGGAAAAAGGTTGAATGCCTTTAATCAGGATACCGGTACTTATATCTCAGAAACTGAAGCTATTACAGACCTGAAATTGGTACTTTTGATCTCTTTTAAAATAAAGAAACACGTATTTTTTTTGTTTTTGGAAAATCCAATTAATGAGAGGGTGAAAAGGGGGTGATTTTTTTAAAATGAGTGTATCTATATCTCAAAACTTTTAAAGTTTATAGATGTAAAAATTGGTATTTAGAATCTCCTTTAAAAATAAAGAAACACGTATTCTTTTGTTTTCGGAACATCCCAATAGGAAGGGTGTAAAAGGGTGAATAATGGGTTGAATGCCTTTAGTGAGACTACTTATACTTCAGAACCTGAAGATATTACAGACCTGAAAATTGTTATTTGGGATCTATTTAAAAGTAAAGAAACACGTATTTTTTCGTTTTTGGAAAATCCAAATATTGGGGGGTGAAAAGGGGGGTTAATTTTTTAAAATGAGTGTGTCTACATCTTAAAACTTTAACATTTACAGATGTAAAAATTGGTAGTTAGAATCTCCTCTAAAAATAAAGGAATATGTATTTTTTGTTTCCTGTAAATCGCAATAGGAGGGGTGTAAAAGGGTGAAAAATGGGTTGAATACCTTTAATGAGGATACATATATCTCAGAAACGAAAGATATTACAGAACTGAAAATTTGTATATGGGATGCAGTCCGGCCGCGGGTTCAGTGCCGCCAAGGCACACAATAAGACACCACGCCGGATCTCCCGAAGGATTTTATTCATATTAAAAATGATTATAGGAAAAGATGGCAAAGAATTACGGACCCAACTGACCGGGAGGAATATCTGAGCCTAGCCCGGGAAGTGTGAAATGAAGTGAAAAAATTAAATTATTTTTATGGGGATACTTATATCTCAAAACTGAAGGTAATAGACGTGAACATTGGTGTTTGGAATCTCCTTTAAACATAAGGAAACACGTCTTCTTTTTCGCGGGGAGGGGGGGGGGGGGTGGCGGTAAATAAACTTAACGGCGGTGGGGTGTAGAAGGAGGTCAGACCAATTGACTTTACTGTTCTTAATGTACTTATAAGGATCCTCCGTTGCTCAGGCGGCAGCGCGCCGGCCTCTCACAGCTGGGTTCCGTGGTTCAAATCCCGGTCACTCCATGTGACATTCGTGCTGGACAAAACGGAGGCGGGACAGGTTTTTCTCCGGATACTCCGGTTTTCCCTGTCATCAGCCATTCCAGCTACACATAATAGTAATAATAATAATAATAATAATAATCATCATAATGTTCCGGACCGTCGTCAAATGTGCGGACCGCGCTGGAAACGGCTCCTGGGCGGGTAATGACTAAGAATGCAGTCCGGCCGCGGGTTCAGTGCCGCCAAGGCACCCAATACGACACCACGCCGGATCTCCTGAACGATTTTATCCATATTAAAAATGATTATAGGAAAAGATGGCAAAGAATTACGGACCCAACTGACCGGGAGGAATATCTGAGCCTAGCCCGGGAAGTACGAAATCGATTGCTGGAAAGGAAGATTGAAAAATGGGAGGAAACGTGTCGTAATCTAATAGAAAACGAGTCAGATCGGGAATTTTGGTGGATTCTCGCAGAAAACGAGTCAGATCGCGAAATTCGGCGGATTATATATCTAAAACAATAAGCATTCAATTATAAATTTCAGGATAATACCGTAGCGAAGCACGGGTATCTTGCTAGTTATATATATAGAGAAAGAGAGTTAGTCAGAAAATGATACCATTCGTCTAAACATTATCATCCCCAGGGACAAATGGGTAAAATCATCGAAAAGGTGGATCATGCACAACCGTTTTATCGGTAATGGATTAATTTATTCAAAAGAATAACATTTAAATATTCATTCCATAATTTTAAAGCAATATTTATAACTATGGAGTAAGAAAGAATGTAAATGCAGTGCTCGAAAAGAGTCCTGCATATTACGATTTTACACGGTGGTATGTCACAGTACCTCAAATATGGTTACAGTGTGCACTGCAGACCAACGTCTGAGACACATTCACACCTAGCCCAGAGCAGGTTCCATATTTGTATGATGGTAGGCATTTGTCGTGTCGGTCAGTTTTTTTTAGCTAGGGGCTTTACGTCGCCCCGACACAGATAGGTCTTATGGCGACGATGGGATAGGAAAGGCTTAGGAGTTGGAAGGAAGCGGCCGTGGCCTTAATTAAGGTACAGCCCCAGCATTTGCCTGGTGTGAAAATGGGAAACCACGGAAAACCAGTCGGTCAGTTTAACAACAATACTAGTAAGGTCGGTACGGTAGACAGCACGTATAGGACTGAGGTAAACACGACAAGAATACCCATTTCTGCTACAGACCGCACTCCAATTTTGACACAGCTGCATGGAGGAGGGTGTTAGGCCTAAGTTGATGTCGCCACTTGTGTCGGAGCGAGTAAGAATGAGTTTCCAGAATTTTGCAAGTGTTCAGGCAAATACAAATTGTTGCTGATCGACTATGGACGAGACGCTCACGCAAATAAACGCGCTGGGAGGATCGATATTTGTTACTTTCAACACGTCGTAGGTCAGCTCTATTGTCACCTAGTTCCGCCATGATTTTCAGAGGGATACCTGAATGAATGTCTCAGATAACACAGTGCGAAGTCAGCTGCATGATAGAGGACTGATAACAGGAAATGTCTGTGACAAAAGCTCCCCTTGAAGCACACAATAGGGCAGCTCGTGTGAAGTGGGCAACAACTCATAGGCAATGAGTCCTTTATCCTGGAGCGCCATCAGCAGCAAGTGAGTTCCGTCATGTTTTGCGGAGGGATCACGACTGGTCGAAGTACGTCTCTAATCCCTATCCCGTGTAACATGACGGGGCTCATTCTTCCACCTGTAGTTACAACTTATGGTGCCACTGTGAATGAAGACTTCACACTACTGGAAGATAATACTCGTGTCCATCGAGCCAGACCTCTCAATCACCGGACGAGTTGGCCGTGCGGTTAGGGCCGCGCAGCTATGAACTTGCATCCGGGAGATAGTGGGTTCGAACCCCACTGTCGGCAGCCCTGAAGATGGCTTTCCGTGGTTTCCCAATTTTCATACACGTCAAGCCTTAATTAAGGCCACGGCCGCTTCCTTTCCATCCCTAGGCCTTTCCTGTCCCATCGTTGCCATAAGACCTATCTGTGTCGGTGTGACGTAAAACAAATAGAAAGAAAAAAAAGACTGTTCAGTCAGTTCTTTGAGTTGCGTGGCACACAGCGAATAGTGTGGCCGCCATATTTTGGGCATTTAAACTGTATGGAACACGCACGCCATGAGCTGAAAAGGGCAATTACCCACCTTTCTAATTCTCGTGATAGCTGTGTGAAAATCTGCCCCAGAACAATTTTGATACTATGTTGCCGAGTATGCCCCGTCCATTACAAGCATGTCTCAGGGCCTCTGGTAGATATACACGGTGTTGTTCTGCCACACAATGAACTATAATTTTGGGTTCAAGATTCCACATTAGACATTACTAACTTTAATTTTTTTGGAACACTTCTTTTGAGCACTGTATCGATAGAAGTCAACATACTGTATTTTAGTCGAATATAAAACAACTCGAAACATCTGTTTCTACCATTAGGATTAATATTACAACCTGTTGTTTGACGACTAAATATGTAGAAATATTTAAACATCAGACCCCGTGAGCTCTCCGAAGTTATGCACCATTGAGCGTTGTTACGAATTGGATGGATAGATCTCGCGTGTAGGTTTCCTGTAGCTCTAGTAAGCTCCAGCTCAGAATGCATGATCGGAGACCTCTGGGCTAGCTGAGGACAATGACTTGGTCATCGGCGTTGAGGTTTTTTACGGCACTAGTTTTATTATTATTATCATCATCATCATCATCATCATCATTATTATTATTATTATTATTATTATTATCATCATCATTAACGAGCTCCTGAAAATCTGTTTGTAGTGATAAAAATTGTGAACTATGAAAGAGAATCACCTACCCAGGAAGGAGTGAGGCAAGTGTTACTATTAGTCCCAGTTCCCTTTTTAATGTTTACGTAGAACAAGCGGTAGAAAAAATCGAAATGGAAATCGGGTAACGGGTTATCAAAACTGTAAAATTGGGCCATGACTATGTTATATTTTCTGAGTCTACAGATGGTCTGGAGAAATTTCTGAACACAGACTTGGAAAGAGACTGCAGGACGAAATAAATACAGTGCATTCAAAACAAACGTAATGAAACTCAATTATTCAGGTGACCATGGAAATATTAGATTGGGATATGAAGTCTTCAACATGCTACGTTAATATCGCTATTTGCTTAGTAGAATTACTTAAGATGAAAGAATTGATTAAGGAGATATTACGTGCAGGCTAGCACAGGTAAGAAGGACTTTTTAGAAGAAAATAAATTTCCTCGCATGAATTTAAAAATATGTTAGAAAAATATTTTTAAAACTTTCGCGATGGGCGTGGCATTGTATGGAAGTGAAATATATATAATAATTAGTGTGGAAAGAAGGTGAGTACAAGCTTTTTAAATGTGGTGCTTAAGAAGAATTCTGACGGTCAGATCGGACCACAAATGAAGAAATAATCAATCGACTTGGTGAGAGGAGAACGATTTGGAAAGGATTTTATCAGAAGGAGGGAGAGATTGATTGGACATACCTTGAAATATCCAGGACTTTTAAGTTAGCTTTTGACGGAAGTGTAGGCAGTAACGACGCTAGTGGTAGATTATCGCATGGAAATGGCAAACTCATATCAGTAGATGTAATAATTACTTGGAAATGGAAAGGTTAGTACATAGTAGGGTGGTATGGTGAGCTGCATCAAGTGAGTCTACGGACTGATGAACCAAACAACTACGTTAATATTTATTTATATTATTAATATTGTTATACCATTTTACTTTTTAGATTGCCCTACTGTATTAGCCCATCAACTAACTTCTCTAGGTTAGAACACTTTTATGTTAATCATTTTCACCTTCGAAGTGTCCGACTCCTTGGCTGAATGGTCAGCGTACTGGCCTTCGGTTCAGAGGGTCCCGGGTTCGAGTTCGGGATCCTAACGTTCATTGGTTAATACCAATGGCCCGGAGGCTGGGTGTTTCTGCTGTCCCCAACATCCCTGCAACTTACACACAACACTGTTCTCCACCACAATAACACGCAGTTACCGACACATGGCAGATGCCGCCCACCCTCATCGGAGGGTCTGCCTTACAAGGGCTGCCGTCGGCTGGAAATAGCCACACGAAATTATTATTTTCATTATTACCTTCGAACTTAAAAAAAATCTGATCAAAAATTAGATGTTGGCTTTTCCGGCATTTGCTCTAATAACCAGCGTTTCGTCTTAGGTCTGACCCTAGCCTCGTCAGAGTGGGATGTGTCAGACCCTACCCACTGACGCTGGGTGTATGCAGGTGAATTTATCAGAAGCCTATTTAAGATGGTAGGGTCTGACACGTCGCACTCTGACGAGTCTAGTGTCAGACCTAAAACGAAACGCTGGTTATTAGAGCAAATGCCGGAAAAGCCAACATCTAATTTTTGATCAGATTTTTGATATGCTCTATTTGTGGAAAAATATCTAATTCCCTCCATGGGAACTTAGAATTTCCACTTCGAACTTATTACAAAAAAAATCGACCTCTAGACGGTGATGTACCGAAATGTAGCTCTTTCAAATAAGTATTCCTCCTAGCGGGAGGTTAGCTCCCGACATCAATACGTTTACCTTGAATTTACAGTTCGGAGCATTCTAATATGTAAGTTACAAGCAATCTCAGGTATCGCAAAGATCTTGCTATATGATTTATCGGCTAGCACATATGATAAGAGTGCGGATAAACTGACAGCGTTTCAATTCCGTATCATTCCTATAATATTGCGGATAACATACAGTGGAATATGGATGATTAGATACATAGCCGGCGGATGGAATATTGCTACTGATAAAGTACTGCTCGATGGAACTGTTGTTATCATATTGGACGGATAATTGATTCCGTGCGCAAGCCTCACGGAATAATAAATGAATGCGTTAATTGAGTTTGAAATGTGATAGATTAATCGAACTTAAACTTTTTTAAAGTGCGAATAATACTTTCAGTTGGCATCGCTTCGGTCAAATATTTTATCTTAAAAAGCAATCTGTTGATATCGCGATCACAGCCACGGGACCTTCAGTTTAACGTGGAATTGGAACCAGATGCGCGTGATATTACGTTTCAAAAATCCCACATGCATTTCATTTATTACAGCTTCTTACAAACGGATTGGTTTGTGAAAGCAAAATACAATACATTTACTAATCAGTGTATAACTACGGATGGCTGAACACAATAGGACTTTTTGCTGCACTAATAGTCCGAAAACCATTCTCATTCACTCCTACGGTAGCTGAGAGTGGGCTATCGTTGTCTCCTATGTCGATGTTAACGCAGTTCTGTGAAGTAGAGTAAGAGAGAATCACTTTCACCATACAACTTATCGCTGAGACTACTAAACTTGTATCAACTGAGAATCGTATATTAGTAATTGAGAGAAAATATCTGGTTGCATATAAACAATATGTTTTGATTTATATTTATATAAACAGAAGTGGCTGAGTGAGCTAAGATTATGCATCTAGATATGCTACGAATAAATGATATTCGGGTAAGGAGAGATAACAAGGAAGAGATAGGCTATTAAAAAGTGTACTTGACGGATGTTAAAATTGGAAAGACCGGGCGAGTTGGCCGTGCGTTTAGGGGCGCGTGGCCGTGAGCATGCATCCGGGAAACGGCGGGTTCGAATCCCACCGTCAGCAGCCCTGAAGATGGTTTTCCGTGGTTTCCGACTTTCACACTAGGCAAATTCTGGGGCTGTACCTTAATTAAGGCCACGGCCGCTTCTTTCCAACTCCTAGGCCTTTTCTTTCCCACAGTCGGCATAAGACCTACCTGTGTCGGTGCCACGTAAAGCCACTAGCAAATAAACAAAGGGAAGGGTAGAGTGTGGGGTAGTGCTGTTCATCAGGAATACTCCTGCACGCAACAGAGTTTCTGTTAAGCACGTAAATGAGCGAATGATGTGGGTAAATTTGGCAGTTGGAGGAATTAGGACGAGAATTGTCTCAGTGTATTCACCATGTGAGAGTGTGCTTATGAGTAAGATCACACGTTTTATGAAGCATTGAGTGATATCGTAGTCAGGGTGAACAGCAATAACATGATAGTGCTAACGGGCGACTTCAATGCGAGGGTTGGAAGTAGAACTGAAGGTTACGAATGGGTGATTGGCAAATGTGGAGAAGATATGAAAGCTAACAGGAATGGGAAGCGTTTGGTGGACTTCTGTGCTAGTATGGATTTAGCAGTAGCATAAGGCTACTCACCGCTACCGCTGGTAGGGGTACCAGATCCAAAATAGACTGTATATAAACCGACTTCTTATTCAGGAAATCTGTTAAGAATCTACGGGCTTTCCGGGTATTTTCGATATGGCAGATCACTATCTGATTTGTAGTGAGTTAATACCTCTAGGCCTAGGATAGAGTAAAAGAAATCAGTCTGAAAAAGAATAAGGGTAGAAAATCTCCAGGACGAGGAAATTAGAAGTACGTGGATACGATTAGTGAGAAGTTCCGAACAGCGGACAGTAAGCAGGTTCAAGGTATAGAAAGAGAATGGGTGGCATATAGACATCCTGTAGTAGAATCAGGAAGGGAATGCCAAGGACAACTGTGTGTAAAGATGGGAAAAAGCGAACAACTTGGTGGAATGATGAAGTGAGAGCAGCTTGTAAACGTGAAAACAAGGCTAATTAGAAATGGCTCCAAACCAGGGCTGATGCTGACAGATGAAAGAAATAGAACGAAACATGTAGTTGCTAAATCAAAAAAGAAGTCGTGGGAAGATTTCGGTAATAACATGGAAAGGGTAGATCAAGCAGCAGGAAAACCTTTCTGGACAGTAAAAATAATCTTAGGAATGGAGGGAAAAAGAAATGAACAGTGTTTTGGGTAATTCAGGTGAACTCATTATAGATCCAGGGAATCACTGGACAGGTGGAGGGAATATTTTGAAATCTTCTCAACGTAAAAGGAAATCTTCCTCGTGGTTTCGCGAACAATGACCTCATGGGGAGGAGGAAAATGACGTTGGTGAAATTACTCTTGAGGAAGTGGAAAGAATGGTAAATAAACTCCATTGTCATAAAGCAGCAGGAATAGAGTAAATTAGGCTTGGATGAAAACCAGTATGGTTTCAGACCACAGAGGGGCTGTCAGGATCAGATTTTCACTACGCAATAGGTGATTAAAAATGCTAAGAGAGGAATAGACAGTTATGTTTATGTTTCGTAGAACTATATAAATCGTATGTCAAGTTACGGAGGGAAAATATGTTCGCAGTACTGGGGGACTATGGAATTAAGCTTAGATTATTAATATCAATCAATTTATTTTGACAATCGGGCTGCAGTGAGAACTGAAGCTAGAATGAGTTCTTGGTTCGGGGTACTTACACCTTTGGTGTTCGTAGTTTACATGGATCATCTGCTGAAAGGTATAAAGTGGCAAGGGAGGGATTCAGTAGGGTGGAAAGGTCGTAAACAGACTGACCTATCCTGATGACTTGGTCTTAATGGCAGATTGTACCGGAAGCCTGCAGTCTAATATCTTGGAACTTGAAAATAGGAGCAATGAGTATGGTATGAAAATTAGCCTTTCGTAGACTAAATTGATATCAGTAGGTAAGAAATTCAACAAAATTGAATGTCAGATTGGTGATACAAAGCTAGAACAGGTCGATAATTTCAAGTATTTAGGTTGTGTGTTCTCCCAGGATGGTATTATAGCAAGTGGGATTGAATCAAGGTGTAATGCAGTGAGCTCAAAGTTGCAATCAACAGTGTTCTGTAAGAAGGAAGTCAACCCTCGGACGAAATTTTCTTTACATCTGTCTCTATTCAGATCAAGTTTGCTTTACGGGAACGAAAGCTGGGTGGAATCAGGATGTCTTATTCATAAGTTTGAAGAAACAGAAATGAAAGTAGCGAGAATGATTGTTGGTACAAACAGTTGGGAACAATGGCAGGATGTTACTCGGAATGAGGAGATAAAGGCTAAGTTAAGAATGAACTCTATGGATGAAGATGTACGCATAAATCGGCTTCGGTGGTGTGGTCATGTGAAATGAATGGAAGAGGACAAGTTACATAGGAGAATAATGGAGGGTAAGAGAAGTAGAGGGATACCAATACGACGATGGTTAGACGATTTAAAGATAGGAGGTATAGAACTCCAGGCCACAGTACTAGTTGCAAATAGAGGATTGTGGCGACGTTTAGTAAATTCACAGAGGCTTGCAGACTGAACGTTGAAAAACATAACGGTCTATAATGTTGATATATGTATGTTATATCAACAGGTCCATACAATATGTAAAAAGACATATGACGAAAATTCGGAAGTGAAGGAGGAAGCACAAAACCCCTTGCTTGCTGTAGATCAAGAGTTTCAGGCTTATAGTTTCCTGTATTCAGAACATTCTACTCTGTCGTTTTATGAACCATTTCGGAAAATTAACGTAAGTTTTGCTCCCTGTGAAGATTTCACTATAGAAATGCTATCTACCATAGAGCACTTACTGAAGTGTTTCTAAAAGACTTGTTACAAAGAGTACCATCGAACTTCGATGATTTTCATCGACTGAAGAGACAAGTAAATTTTTATACGTTGTATGCTTTTCTTCCCTAAAGTCATAAAATTATCATTCATCGGGACGAATTGCTACACTTTTTTTTTTTTGCTAGGGGCTTTACGTCGCACCGACACAGATAGGTCTTATGGCGACGATGGGATAGGAAAGGCCTAGGAGTTGGAAGGAAGCGGCCGTGGCCTTAATTAAGGTACAGCCCCAGCATTTGCCTTCAGGGCTGCCGATAGTGGGATTCGAATCTACTATCTCCCGGATGCAAGCTCACAGCCGCACGCCTCTACGCGCACGCCCAACTCGCCCGGTCACTTTAGAATTGTCTGAAATGTCTAAACACGTCAATTATGGATGTAGCCACCGATGAATCAGTCGAAATATTAGGCGAAGGTACGTTGTCTTCTGAAGGAAAGGTAAATTTTCTTTGTAGAAATACCAAGTTCGAAGGCGCATCGTACAGCTTAACCATAGCGTGCTTCAATAGTATCCCGAAGTGGTCATTACCCATACCGTTTCTCACTGGTCGATGAAAAGCAAGGAAAATACAAATCGAAATGTAGAGAAAAAATATTCACAGCAGTAAAATGCATAAGTACAGTGTGTATCCGTGATGATGTTTTTTCTTTGCTTTACGTCGCACCGACACAGATAGGTCTTATGGCGACGATGGGACAGGAAAGGGCTAGGAATGGAAAGGAAGCGGCCGTGGCCTTAATTAAGGTACAGTCCCAGCATTTGCCTGGTGGGAAAATGGGAAACCACGGAAAACCATTTTCAGGGCTGCCGACAGTGGGGTTCGAACCTACTATCTCCCGAATACTGGATACTGGCCGCACTTAAGCGACAGTGATGATGTTACAAACTTTTATGGATGATGGAGGGTGGCAAATGGATACACCCTGTATGTGAGCCTATCAGTATAATAATAATAATAATAATAATAATAATAATAATAATAATAATAATAATAATAATATTTGCTTTATGTCCTACTTACTACTTTTGCGGTTATGGGAGACGCCGAAGTGCCAGAATTTAGTCCCGCGGGAGATCTTTTACGTGCCAGTAAATCTAACGACACGAGGCAGACGTATTTGAGTACCTGCAAATACCACCGGACTAAGCCAGGAGCGAACCTGCCAAACTGGAGTCAGAGGGCCGGCGACTCCACCGTCTGAGCCACTCAGCCCGGCAATATAATATATATTTTGAGTGACTGTACATAGAAAGGGATAACGCTGTATGGATGACATAATCCTAATTTCATTTCAGACGCCCAGTGATCCTCGGAAACGATAAAACAATTCGGCATAATTTTTCGAAAATGTGCACATTTCAATATTCCTTCCCACAATGTCTACGTCTGTCTGTAATAATTATTGTTTACTTTTGTGGCTGCCTACGATCCAACTATATTTGTGACAAAAGGGAATGGTTCTGTTTAAATATAGGAACATACTGCACGTTCTTTTACGTGACCCTTATTGCGATTCACCCAGATGAAAACCTTGTGTGGGTATCTTCAACCAGCTGGAAGATATTTGAGGTGAAAAATTTAAGTGGGCCAACCTGCATAAGGTAGAATAAAATATTGTAGTTAAAAGAAATGAAGTATGTTCACTGGGGTTATTTACGGAATTAGTAATCGCAAAATCATTGTCAGAAGTCCACTTCCCTTGTTGAGTGGTAGAGTGCATGCCTTTGATCAAAGAGGGCTCGGATTCGACTTCGGGCAAGGCTGTGGGACTAACTGCAAATAGCTAATTCCAACGGCTTGGGTATTGGGTATTTGTGCTGCTTCTACATTTCATTGCAACATCCACACAACATATAAGATATTCTTCCACTACACCTGGACGTAACACTTTGAAATGTAGACGACACCTACTCTCCACAAGGAGGGTCTGTTTAAGAAGGGCTAAGCAAGGTTAGGATAGCTACATTAAATTACTAGCAGTTACCCACGTTTTCGCTCGCTTCCTTTTCGGAATCTGTTAAAAGTAATCGTTTCGCTGTTCTGTACTAAGAAATTATCCGAAAATCCCTAAGGTATAAAAAAATCACTGAAAAACTGATTTTCATTTACCCCATAAACTCCTTGTAAACCACGTTTGTGGTATTGCCCTTTGTGGCTACGATGTTCATGCGACATAGAACTGTACATGTGAGAAACCGTCTTCTCTCAAGTCGAAAAGAAACAAGTTTCTTTAACAAAAGAGATTACAAATAGCTATTTCCACGTCTGTAGCATCTTAAGTTTTTGAGCTATAAGTATCCTCATTAAAAAAATTCAACCCCTTTTTCACCCCCACCCCTTTAAGTTGATTTCCCCCCCAAAATGCGTGTTTCTTTATTTTATAATGGAGTTTCGAAATACCAATTTTCACGTCTGTAACATATTTAGTTTTTGAGGTAGAATAAACATATTAAAAATAATTAAATTAAATTAAATTAAATAATTAAATTTCTCACTTCCTTTTATCCTGCCCCTTAAGTGAATTTTCCACAAACAAAATAATATGTGTTTACTTATAAAGGAGCTTCCAAATATCAATTATCATGATAGTAACATCTTCAGTTTTCTTGGTGCTATTTGTTTTACGTCGCATCGACACAGATAGGTCTTATGGCGACAATAGGATAGGAAAGGCCTAGGAATGGGAAGGAAGTTGCCATGGCCTTAATTAAAGTATAGCCCCAGCATTTGCCTGGTGTGAAAATGGGAAACCACGGAAAACCGCATTCATGGCTGCCGAAAGTGGGTTTGGAACCCACTATTTCCCAGATGCAAGCCCGCAGCTGCGCGCCCCTAACTGCATGGCAAAACTCGCCCGGTATCTTCAGCTTTTGAGATATATGTATCCTCATAAAAAGTATTCCACTGCTGTTTCAACCCCCGCCCACCGAGTTGATTTCCCCCCCCCCCAAAATACGTGTTCATTTATTTTTAAATGGGATTCCAAATACCAATTTTCACGTCTGTAACATGTGTAGCTTTTTAGATATAAGTAACCTCATTCAAATAATTCGACTAATTTTTCAATTCTTTCAGCCCATTAAGTGGACTTTGTTTTCGAGATAAATATCCTCACACAAATAATTCAACCAATTTTTCAAATCCTTCGCCCGCCTAACCCCCCCCCCCATTAGCGGATTTATTTGAAAACGAAGATATACGTATTTCTTTATTTTTAAAGGAAACTCCAAATACCAATTTTTACCTCTGTAACATCTTCAGTTTTTGAGATATCAGTATTCTAATAAAAATAATTCAACTCCCTTTTCATTCCATTTTTCCCCTCTCCCATAAGTGGTTTCTACGAAAGCAAAGTAATACTTGATTTTTTTTTAAAGGGAGGAAAAGTACGAATGATCACGTCTGTAACTTTATGAGATGTTCTGTAGGTATTTTCATTTAACAATTCACCCCCTTTTTCAGTTCCCCTTAAATGGAATTTCCGAAAAGAAATTATCTAATGCTCCTTTACTTTTACAGAAAATTCCAAATACCAATTTTCACGACTGTAACAATTTATGTTTCAGACATACAGTATACTGTATATGTAGTCTTTTAAAAAACCCATCTCCCTTTTGACTCCTGTTCACCCCTGTTAATTGCATTTTCCAAAAACAAACAATACATGTCTCTTAATTTTTAAAGGAGATTCCAAATACCAATTTTCATGTCTGTAACATCTTCATTTTTTGAGATATAATTATCATCATAAAGTGGCGAAAAATAAAATAAAACTACTTTCTTGAGTATCATGGAAGGGTTTGTTGGGTATATTCAGAAAGTTCTTTAGCATCAGCGAATATCATTCTCTGCCATTCCCAGTAAAGGCGCATCTCTATGACTGACATTCAACGCACAATGCCCCTTTCCGCTAATCAATTCAAAATCAAATAGGGCATTGTTTTAAGTGTGCATCGTAAAACAATGTCACTAGATGCATTACAAAATTGATATAATGGATCACATGAATTTCAAGTTGATAGTACACAGAGTGACCACTTAAACACATGCTGCAATGTAATCATTGAACATGTTTGAATATTTGACATGAACCGTTTTCAAGAATGATAAATATTGTTTTTCATATTTTATGTAAAACTTATTATATGAAGAATTTTATCAATGGGTATATGGAGATAACTGCTTCTTTCATGCAAAAATATACTGTGTACACATTTAGTATTTTATCCTGAGCATGGTTATGTCGCATTCACTTATAGGAGTCTTACAAAACTGTGAAATGTGAAGCACGGAACTGAATATTCCGTAATGCTCACTTGAAGTAAATATCTTCAAATGAAATGTTAGCCTTTCTAATACTTACAAGAATTTTCTTTCTGTACAATTTTTCTTTACGTCGCACCAACACAGATAACTCTCATGGCGACGATGGGATAGGAAAGGACTAGGAGTGGGAAAGAAAAGCCGGTGGCCTTAATTAAGATACAGCTCTAGCATTTGCCCGCTGTGAAAATGAGGAACCACGAAAAACCATCTTCAGGGCTGCCGACAGTGGAGTTCGAACCCACTATTTACCGAACGCAATCTTACAGGTATGCGACCCTAACCACACGGTCAACTCACTCAGTTTTTACTTTCTAATCCCATACTTTAAGCTGAATTGTTTTTAAAGGTAAAGTAATTAGTGATCGGAGCAATTTTGGAATGTATATTTGAGATCACAAAGTACTGTGCATTTAACGGCACTTCGTCTGCCATAGATCTTAGTTTACCATACGCTGAACTGCCAGACTTTTTCTATGAATGCTACGCCGACACAGCATTTGGTATTGCTTCATCAATATTCATTATGAAACAGCTATTGTAAGTGTTCGCTAGTACATCACATCGTTACACTGCACAACATTAAAAAATAATTTAACATCATTAACAATAACTAAAACGTCAGGTCATCCTCCGTGTGCTTTAATGCTGTTTTAACCTGTAGTTACGTGATTTATCCAGCTCCATGGTGTAGGGATAGCACGCCTGCTTTTTATATGAAGGCCTCGGGTTCGATTTCCGGCCAGTCAAGGGATTTTAATTCCAAACTAAGGGTAGAAGCACGGTTAAATCAGCCCCGTGTGACCAACTGAGAAGATCTCTAATATGAGAGGCAAGAAATCCTGTCAAGGAATACGGCTGACCACGTGATACGCCATTATCTCCAGATCATCTGGCCGGGCAGAACTCTTCCTGTTTTCAGATGATAATTGTCTTTTTACTCAGAGGAAAATCAAGGTATTGTGCTACATGAAATTAGGAATGACATCGCTATAACAACGGGATGGATTAATTGTAATTATCTTGCAATATCGTGGTGCTGGCTATCCGCGCATGTGTGGAATGCTACTGAGTACATGTAGTAAATAGTAAATTAGTTTTAGAAGGGTAGTAGTGGCTTATTCTCTTTATTACCAAAAACACCGATGGTATGTAATATGGTTGGAAAATAAAGATATGTAAGTAATGAAATTATCTTGCAATACACTCGAAAACTGTTTATACTTTTCCAGAGAGCTGGAAATTTATTTATAGGGAAGAGTAATACTCTGACTCTTAATGATGAATTTGTTAAATTAGTTGAATATATTAATGTTTTAGGTGTTTTTACAACCTCAAATCTGGACTGGGACCACAATCTGCAATATATTAAAAGAAAAAAATAGTACGGATTTTAGGACTACTGAACAGACAACCTAGAGGAATTCCGGTATCTAACTTAAAATGTGTTTACTAGTCAGAGGCATCTACAATACACTAATATTGTATGGAGTTACTGCACTCAAGGTCAAATGGCAGAGCTTAAAATTCCTTTAAAAAAATGCTCTCAGAACCCTTTATAATTTTCGCATTCTTAATGTCTAGACAAGTAATATAATCATCAACAGGAATTTCTCCGGTTACGTTATCCATTGCATACCCTTTGGTAACACTTGCTTATAAAATAAAACATAATTTAGTTGGACCTGATATAGAACACTAATTCATCAGAAATTCATCAATTCATGATCGTTGTCACGGCAATCTGGAAACTTGCATGTCCCATGAATGAACACGCTGAAGTATGGAATTAATGGTGCATTATATAGGGCTATAACAGTATTTATTTCCATTCCTGAATTATTATTTAGATGAACATATCAGTTTCCACTTCTAGCTGTATGATTCTGCTTATATATCTTTTAACGTATTATTATACCCTTGAAGATAGTTTTATTTCAGATTTTAATTCTGTTTATACTACTGCATGTTCTGTAAGAACAATAATTTAATTTGCATGCCAATGTTATGATGCTTGTTGTATAAAGGTGCCTAACATCTAGGTCATCGTTCCTAGCAGTGTTATAATTGTGGTGGGCCTGTATAGTACTGTTTCTAATATGAGCATTAGCTTAAGGGATACTTGAAACAATAAAACAAAACAATGAAAATACGTGCATGGAAGATATCTGCAGCCAGCCCCTTAAGCCACGTTGTGACTTCGTTGAATCGCTCACCACCCAGATGTTCCTTCAACGGCCAGAAGATTTGAAAGCTCTGGGTGCTAGGTAGGGACTGTAGGGAGGATAGTCCAGTACCTTCCTCGTGAAGGGTCGTATCAATTCACACGTGCAGTTGGCTGCGTGTGGTCTAACGTTGTCGTGCAACAACACCCCTGCTGAGAGCAGTCCAGTTTGTTTTCTTCGAAATGCTACCATCAAACACTCCAGTATGTCAAAGGAACTGGTAGCATTCAGTGTTGATTCTCTGGCGAGGAAATCGATCATCTGCACCATCCTCCTTGCATGTCAGACCTGGCGCCTAGTGATTTCCATCTCTTCGGACCATTGTAGAAGCACCTGGGTTGTAAGCGATTCAAAGACGATACTGCCGTTCAGTATGCCGTGACGGCGTGTCATCAGGGACTGGACGCAGATTTCGTACATCGAAGCCTTGGTGTACCGCTCAAACAAATACGTAGAGAGGAATGGTGACTATGTTGAATAGTAATGCGTATCAGTACCCTACTACTGCGTATTCTTATATCTGCCTGTAAAATAAAGTTTATCCGTGAGAACCCTTATCTAGTTTTGAAGCGCCGGTATTATTACCATTCTTCTTCTCCTACTGCTTTCTCCCACACCTGTGGAGTCGCGGATGCGAACTGCGTCGCACATGTGGATTTGACCCTGATTTACGGCCAGATGCCCTTCCTGACGCCAACCCTATAAGGAGGGATGTAATCACTATTGGGTGTTTCTGTGGTGGTAGGTAGTGTGGTATGTTCTCTGAATATGAAGAGAAGAGTATTGGAACAGACACAAACGCCTAGTCCCCGAGGCAGAACAATTAATCAGACGCGATTAAAATCCCCGACCCGGCCCGGAATCGGACCCGGGACCCTCTGAACCGAAGGCCAGTATGCTGATCATTCAGCCAAAGAGTCGGACTATTATTATTATTATTATTATTATTATTATTATTATTATTATTATTATTATTATTATTTTCAGTTATTGAATGAGCAAGTTCGTTCAGAGAGTATACTAGTGTACAGGAAGCGAATTTTATCTTATTTATTTGCCGAGTAAGAGTGTGTGCAGTGTCAGAATAAGAAATGTTCTGGTATTAATTTAATTGGAATATCTGACGCCGCACAACGTTTTATAGGAAAGGTTAAAAGTTTCTTTAACAATATTTGAAAGAAGGTGCGAGGGAATTGTCTAATTTTCTAATACAATGCAATGAAGTAAGACTTAGCAATACTAGAATTCGCGTTCCTTTCTTTTCGTTTTATGAATGGTTAGAACAACCGAGTATTCAGCTTTGAGCACTAAATGTATAAACACAGGGTTGATTTACGTGATTTACATTACGTGGCAGTATTATTATTGTGGATATAGGACAGCGGGAGATGTACAGTACCTAGGTTTGAAATAATGCACCATACTTCTATAAAAGGAGAATACAGCAGTGGAAAGAGCATAGTTAACTGTCTCTAAGTGGTGGGTTATAAAATATTTAGTATATGAAGTTTAGCATGTGCAGTTCATTAGCGATTCGATCACGATACATACCTATTTGTAGTCGTGATTGTTGTTTTAAAGGGCAACTTGACTTTCGGCTCTCGATCCACTGGTAAGTTATATATTCTCCTTGAAGACAACAAATCCTATGTACCACTTGAGACCTCAGGTGGGTAGTTAAACTTTTCGTTAACTTAAATTTGTACAATTCGAAATTTTATAGGTCAGCAAATACAAATGCAATTTAAGTAAAATCTTTGCATGCTCATCATACATTTGCTACCACTTAGGAAGCAATGTTAATACGTTCATTTAAGAAGTCTAACCACCACCCATCAATATTTCTTTATCAAACATTTGTAATGATTTCTCTGCAACCAAATACGATTTACACTTTAAAAATACTACATGTTTTTGAATGTCAATATGATTTCTTTGCTCATACGCTTTAAATAAATAATTAAATAACATACTCTAGAAACTCTGAGATATTCATTCATCCTTTTTATCTTTAATCTCTTGTTTTTCTCATTTATGCACTACGAATTATGATTTGAAGTTTGTATTCTTGATTCAAAGAAGAAAAAAGAGCGTATTTTTCATAAGAATCAAATAAATTGCCATGCAAAATTTCACGTAAATATCTTCAAACCGAGCGAGTTGGCCATGCTGTTAGGAGCGCAGTTGTGAGACTGCATTCGGAAGATAGTGGGTTCGAACCCCACTCTCGGCAGCCCCGAAGATGGTTTTCCGTGGTTACCCATTTTCACACCACGCAAATGCTTGGGCTGTACTTTAATTAAGGCCATGGTCGTTTCCTTTCCCCTCCGAGCCCTTTCCTATCCCATCCTCACCATAGAATCTACTGTATCTCTGTCGATGCGACCTGAAGCAACTTGTGAAAGAAAAATCCTCAACAGTTTTTGAATGATGATGAAATACACGCAAAACAATTTTGGTTGATTTCATTTTCCTATGCGCAAATGTAAATGAAAATGAACGTAAAATACATCATACTCTAGGAGTGGGTAAACATGTCATGCAAACATGCATTTATACAGTACGGTACAATAAGGTTCATTTTCCTTTGCACATGCGCATAGGAAAATGAACTCAAAGAATATTGTTCTGATGGATTGTATGTCAATATGTGGCTGGAGACCTAAGGGAAATATTGTATAGGAAGAGCATTGTCATATTCGTGGTTTTGGCATAGGAGCGACGATATGAAATCCAGTACACGAAGAATATTTATGAAACAGAAAAAAAACAGTAGGAAATTTCTTCGTGGACATAGCTCGTAAGAAACCCTGAAAAGTTCCAGGCGCGCAGCTGTGAGCTTGCATTCGGAAGATAGTGGTATTGAACATCACTGTCGGCAGCCGTGAAGATGGTTTTCCGTGGTTTCCCATTTTCACTCGAGTCAAATGCTGGGGACTTACCTTAACTAAGGCCACGGTCACTTCCTTCCCACTCCTAGCGCTTTCTTATCCCATCGGCCCCATAAGACCTATCTGTGTCCGTTCGACGTAAAGCAACTTGTAAAAAAAAACAAAGAAAAACGGAAAACCACAGCTATGTAACGTGTTACATTGGACATCTGAATTCTAACAACAACATTATTATTGTGCCAGGTGTACGCTTTTCCCGGCTAGTTAAAGTGCGCGCCTTCTCTTAGGCCATATAGGTATGCCAACGGACTTAAACTAGTTAACTTCCAAAGATTATTGATGTCTACTGTTAGATGACTAGACAATCAATTTGTAATTATTTGATATAGTAATGTTTATTGTGAAGTTTGTTAACCTCGTTCTGAGGAATTTTTTTAATGTACCTAAGTTGTCAACACTTCAGCCGGTTCCTCCTCGATTGTATTCAGCCTATCAGATTCTTTAAATATGTTCCATAGCCAATTAAAACCGGGGGTGTGTACACGAATACAGCTTATGTTAAAAGAATTCTAGAAGCTTCCCTTTTATGGTTCTACAAAAGCGGGGCAACTTAGGACCATTTTGATCTATATTGCACCAGTGCTGAAGAGTGCGACTTAACGTGAGCCAGGAGGCAGGGGCGAGGTCTGCGTGAGGAAGGTCCAACGACAGATGGTAATGGCAGAATTTACCTAAACATGTGGTAGCTCCTGCGTATAGTTTGAGGGGAAGGTTTCGACCTCTTTTCTTTTAATATAATTTTGTAAACTGGTGGTCTCAAATGTAGAACTTTCGGAAAGTCTGAGGGCTCTGTTCTATTCCCTCCTGGAAAATATATAATATAAGGAAACAAAGAGTGATGACCCTCTGTCGTTTCCCATTCAATCTTGCCGTAAGCCCATTTCGGGTTTTAACATTTACTGTATCTAAGTAGTGCTGGTGTTTTGCCTCCTTGCCTTTTGTTTATGGCCGGTTATGGGCAACCTTTTCTTTTTACAGTTAAGGCCATGTAATATGGGCAATTATGCCCCTGGTTACTTATTTTCGAGTGTAAACATTCCTTTGTGTTAGTTCCCTTGGGAAATAGTGAGTAATGTAACTGTTGAGAAAGAAATCAGTCCACATCGGCGCAACCGTGTACGAATACTTTAATGTGAGGCCAACCGATAGATTGTCTGGTGGAATTTTAGTGCGCCATAAGAAACCGATGCCTCCGCGAGTCTAGACTATGGTGTATTTGGAGCTCCGAATGGTGATTAGTGAAACTTTTTGGAGCAAATCCTGCTCTTATAAAATATTTGTACCTGTCGAGAGCGATTATGCTCTTTTCTATGTAAATCAACAAATTGATCATCTCAAGTTTTGTACCTAATTTTCGGACTTCTAAGTCCCTTTTATTTTTAGATCTGACAAGCGCATTAATAGGTCCTATTTGCTTCTTATTCATTCAGATTTTCTATCTATTAATTTTAAACTAGGAAAAAGATAAGGAAAGAAAAAATGTCCAAATTTGTTGTGTTTAGTTTTGCTCTTGTTAATTCCTTGCCCAGCCATTCACCCCGGACGCTTCTCATCCCTCTGTGAGCCACAGAAACCCGTAACAATTATTATTATTATTATTATTATTATTATTATTATTATTATTATTATATTATTAATATAAAAATATTATTATTAATGATAATTGCATGTGGTTGTTGGTGGCTTGGCGTAGCCCTTGTAAGCTGGCATCTGCTGTATACGGGACACTGTATATTAGCGTGGTGGAGGCTGGTGTTGTGTAAGGTGCACGAGACGCAGGCATTTTGGGGACAGCACCAATACCCAGTCCCCAAGCGAAGGGAATTAATCGTTTAGAATTAAATTCCCTCGACCTGGTCCGGAATAGGACCCGGGACTCCCAGGACGGAAGTCAAGATGCAGACCACTCAGGCATGTAGCCGGAAAATTCCAATGTGTGGATAGGAGTGAAATACAAACGAGGGAAGATTGCAAAGCATATTGAAACTGCACAGCAATTTAAATCACGCATTAAATTTCTTCAGGTTTTTTAGGTCATTAGGTACAGCCTACATTTAATACATAATATGGAAGTACTCAGTACACAACTAGAATTGGCATGACAGTACCTGGAAACTTACTAGCCATCTCCTCTTGCCTGAATAAATTCGAATAGTGAAATCTTACCTCAGTACTAACCATACAAATGGCTTGAAATCAGGGAGTAGTAAACGGAATAACAGGTGAGAAACTTTAAAAGCTGACAAAGACGGCAGCCAGTGATTTTAACTGAGGCATTTTATTTATTAGACATGAAATGATGTCGACCTTTGGTTATATCTGGATAAGAGTCAGTAAGTTCTGAAGAAGACTGCATTGAGCCTGCAATATAAACTCCTCCACAAAGAAATACGTGAGAAAATACTGCCTTGTTCATCCCTTTATAGAGCTGGCTGAAATTGCTGGCACCTCAGTCCCTGTGAACAAACAGGAAATATCACGTCTTTCTCCAGAGATGAAACGATCGGAAGCGACGTTCACTTCTTGTGTATCCTCACTTGCTATACCAAGAGGGCAACGCGCTTTTTAAAACTTACTGCAAGACAGGTAAGCAGAACCTCTGAATACGTAGTGAGAAATGATTCAACGATGGAAAATATACTGAGTATCTTCGAACATTGCCGAGTGTATACTGGCATGTTACGAATGGATAAAGCATGACACCAGAAATTTGTTCATCAATCTACATTTAGCGGTATTCACACATCATACAGAAATCGTTGTAATACTTCTTGTTTACTTAAATAATGCCTGTAGTTTGCGGATACTGTGGCAGCCTCTTAAAACACCTGAATTTAACAAATTAGAAAGTTAGAACAATATTTTTACCAATAAATGTTACGGTCAGTTATACAAATACAATAATAATAATAATAATAATAATAATAATAATAATAATAATAATAATAATAATAATAATAATAATAATAATAATAATAATAATGACCGCCTGTGGTGTAGTGGTTAGTGTAATTACCTGCCACCCCCGCAGGCCAGGGTTCGATTCCCGGCTCTGCCACGAAATTTGAGAAAGTGGTACGAAGGCTGGAACGGGGTCCACTCAGCTTCGGGAGGTCAAATGAGTAGAGGTGGGTTCGTTCCCATCTCAGCCATCCTGGAAGTGGTTTTCCGTGGTTTCCCACTTTTTCTCCAGGCAAATGCCGGGATGGTACCTAACCTAAGGCCACGGCCGCTTCCTTCCCTCTTTCTTGCCTATCCCTTCCAATCTTCCCATCTCCCACAAGGCCCCTGTTCAGCATAGCAGGTGAGGCCGCCTGGGCGATGCACTTGTCACTCTCCCCAGTTGTATCCCCGACCCAGTGTCTCATGCTTCAGGACACTTCCCTTGAGGCGGTTTTGTTGGGATCCCTCGCTGACTCCGAGGGAAAAACCTACCCTGGAGGGTAAACGGATTAAGTAAATAAATAATAGTAATAATGTTATTGGCTTAACGTCCTACTAACTACTTTTACGATTTTTGGAGACGCCGAGTTGCCGGTATTTACGTACTCCCCCAGGAATTATTTTACGTGCAAGTAAATCTAACGACTGGAGGCTCAGAAGGCCAGTGCCTCAACCGTTTGAGCCACTCAGCCCGGCAATTTAAGAGGTAAAATTTGCATGAGTTAAATAACAGGTCTGACAGATTCTGCAGTAACAACGTGGCTTCAGACTCCTATTTACCCGGCGTGTAGGGACGTAGATAATGGCCCCGTGGTGTAGGGGTAGCGTGCCTGCCTCTCGCCCGGGGGCCCCGGGTTCGATTCCCGGCAAGGTCAGAAATTTTTCTCTCGACTTGAGGGGTTGTTCGAGGTCCACTCAGCCTACGTGATTAGAACTGAGGAGCTATCTGACGGTAAGATGGCGGCCTCGGTCTCGAAAGCCCAGAATAACGGCCGAGAAGATGCGTCGTGCTGACCACACGGCCCCTCGTAATCTGCAGGCCTTCGGGCTGAGCAGCGGTCGCTGGGCAGGCCAGAGACCTTTCAAGGGCGTTAAGTGCAGTGGGGTTTGGTTTTTGGTAGGGACGTAGGCAAGCGCATACTGCAATTTAAGTCATCCTCTTGGGTTCAACAAGCCGGAATTATCACACTACTCGTATCTGGGCTGAGAACTAGCTTGATGACGATATTATGCTCCTCTTAGAAGACCTAAAGTTAAGCAAGCCTCTTCTTCTTCCTTTCTTTCTTCTTTCTTCTTAATCTGTTTACCCCCCAGGGTTGGTTTGTCCCTCAGACTCAGCGAGGGATCCCACCTCTATCGCCTCAAGGGCAGTGTCCTGGAGCGTGAGACATTGGTTCTAGGGATACAACTGGGGAGGATGACCAGTGCCTCGCACAGGCGGTCTCACCTCAGGGGCCTTATGGTGGGATGGGAATATTGGAAGGGATAGAAAAGGGAGAGGGTAGGAAGCGGCCGTGGCCTTCGCTTAGGCATCATCCCGGCATTTGAATGGAGAAGTGGCAAACCATGGAAAAGCACTTCCAGGATAGCTGAGGAGGGAATCGAAAACCCTCTACTCAGTTGACCTCCCGAGTCAGCAAGCCTCTACTCAGTTTATTTCCATGTCGTTTAGGTAGCGTGGGGGTGTGATAGACAAATTGTTCTTGCAAACCATTATTTGATCTCAGGCAATATATATATACAGTGGCACAAAAAAGTAATGGTTTTCCCATAGCCGTGGTATGAACGGAACAGCATAGTATAAATAATGGTGCATATAAAGAAGTTACACCTATGTAGATATGTAGGACAGTCAAGTACATCAGTAGGTTGAATATCGAGCAAAGGAGATTCACGTTGTTTGCAAATGGACCAGTGATACAACGACGTGCGTCATTACATGCCAAACAAGTATTGGTCTAGTAAACAATATCATCGTGACATGGTGCTTTCTGCCGCAATTCAGGCTCATTGTGTCTGCTGACACGTTGGAATGTAATGTTCAGCACCATTTCCGTGTTCAGCTAGCAGTGGGAAGAAAAATGAAAGAAACAGCCATGGAAGAAAGGAGGATTGTAGTGCGAGTGTTTCAAAAAGGTAAATCTTTCAAGGACATAAGTGAAATTCTTGGAAGAGCTGTTACAACTGTTAAAAATATTGTGTACAGGTACAAAAGAACAGTAGAAAATAGACCAAGAAGTGGCCGCCCCTCAAAGTTATCAGTACTAGACAAACGGCAAATTATGCGTAAAGTGTCCCAAAATCCTCAGCTAGGTGCGCCGAAGATAGCAACTGCGTTTCAACAATATGCAGGAGCGCAAGTGTCATCTGAAACCATCCGAAATGTGCTACACGAAAGAGGGTATGCGGGCAGAACAACCCTTAGAAAGGCGTACATCAGTAAGGCTATCAGGAAGAAGAGACATGGCAGATATGACAGCTATGAGGATTGGAAGACAGTCGTTTTAACCGATGTGAGTAAATTTACCCTTTTTATGTCGGACAGACGAGTGACTGTGTGGAGGAAGACGAATGCTGAAATTGAAGAGAAGAACATGACAGCTACTGTGAAACATGGAGGTGGTTCCCTGATGGTGTGGGGTTGCATGAGTGCGAATGGTGAAGGTGAATTAGCCTTTACTGAAGGGACTATGGATCACAAAGCATACATCAACATCCTCAAGACACATCTACCGTCAAGTGTACAAAAGTGAGACTAAGCAAAGTGTACATTTACGCACGATAACGACCCCAAACACACAGCCCTGAACACGAAAGTATGGCTGTTATATATTACACCCCGTTGGGTGGAAACACCACCACAATTACCCAACATAAACCCTATCGAGAATTTTTGGCACTGTTTGGAGCAAAACACGAGAAAACATGTAATATCCAACAACGCTGACCTGAAAGAACCCTTACTCATTGAATGGAATAACATACCAAAGGAAACTACCTAAACCTTGGTACGCTCGATGCCAAATACGAATAGGTTGGCTGAGATTATAAAGAGGAAAGGAGGACCTACCAAGTACTGAAACGTTCACGAAGGATCAAGAAACTGCGTTGTGTTAATTCAGACCAATACATTTTTGGTGGCAAGTGAAAAGGATTGTTTTAAGTTATGGTTTTTAATTATATGGCCATGGAAGAATTATGTTTTTCTTAAAATGTACATGTTACACAAGATGATAAATAATCAAGGATTCTAGTACATGCCAATTTTCATCATCATTCCCTTCGATTCCTCATCCTCACATGTAGCATATCACGACAGACCAATACTTCTTTGAGCCGCTGAATATATTTAAAAGCGAAAGTCACATCCCTGTATTCGAATTACACCTAAAACTGTACATCCCGTTGTGCTGATCACGATAACAGCAGTCGCGTAGAACTACACGATTCCTTACTTTGTTTGAAGTAATTCTGAATGCGATGTGGATTAAATTAAACCAGTCAAAAATACGAAACGATCCTTGCCGATTACTTAACATTATCAGCTTGTCTGCAGGAAAAACTTGCCTAGCTTGGTATCCTCTATCGATCACATCCTTTTGCCCTTTAAATTTTTGGCGATTATTATGGTATTTTGGTTGTCATCAGAGTCGATTGTAATCGTAGGTTAATTGGTCTCTTCATCTTTACTCGTCCCAGTCTGTCCACGTTATCAGTGCGCCCCTCTCCATAATTTATTTTCATCCGGTTTTACATTACATCCAATGTCTTATTTACTTGATCATTTCCATCACTTTTCTCATTCTTCGCTGAAATTTAAATTTAATAATTTTTTTCTTGTTTCCTGATTGACTATATTCACTTTCCGCTTCAATGCCAACAGCATTTGTCGCGTATGCATTTTCCGCCGGTTTATCTCACTCCGATTCGCCAGAATAGTAACTCGCTTCAGGCCCTGACATAGCTATCTCAATTGTACTTACAATCTCAGAGCCCCCACTATTACTGCAAATTACATATGATCTGCTACAGATAAATGTCCATAGCTGTCATCAACAAAGAGTTATTATATATGAAAATAAAACAAGTCCTTCTGTATATTTTTGCAGAGGGTATCGAAGAACCCGAAGATCAACACTCTCAGGGTAAATACTAAGATGTTTTGTTGTTCAAGACCGAATGCAACTATTTCAGCTTCTATTATAGCACTAGCGTATATTCCATAGTGAGAAATATTGCGCTACGTTTTGTTGTACGTCAGTAGCACTGGTGCCCGCCTCCGTAGCGTAGCGGGTAGTGTTATAAGCTGTCGTCCTCGGGAGCCCGGGTTCGATTCCCGTTACTGCCAGAAATTTAAGAATTGCAGGGGGGGCTTTTATTTCCTTAGAATGGTACATGCAGCTCACCTTCATTGGTGGTGTGCCTGAAAAGAGATGTACTACATCGGGATGAAGACACGAGATATTTTGTTATCTTAGAATCAGTGTTAAACCCCTAATTTTAACATTTTATTCCCTTTATCAGCCAACATTAGGGTACTAGGATTATAAAATTATCATTTATGTAGAACATCACACTGAACAATACATGAAACAAGGAAACTTGGTGAATACCTTAAACTTGGATATTAATTCACTCATTTTGTTCCAGTTGGTGAGATGGAAGAGAAGCCGACATTTAGTGTTATACGATTATTGATACGGTGGTCATAACCTCAGAAATTCTATTTTTTACTTCGAAACCTCACCACAGAAATATGGATTCTTCGTTTCAAATTCTCCTTATGCACTCCTTTGAGGAGACAGCGACTATGATACTCGGCAGTCATATCCCATACATTGTTGTGAATATAAATAACAAGCGATTCATATAGGATTTTTAAAAAAAAGTTGTTTTACGTCCTACAACACAGATATGTCATATGGCGGCGATGGGATAGGAAAGAGCTAGGAGTGGGAAGGAAGCGGCCGTGGCCTTACTTAAGGTAGAACTCCAGCATTTGCCTGGTGCGAAAATGGAAAAACACGGGAAAACATCTTCAGTGCTGCCAACAATGGGGTTCGAGCCCACTATCTCCCGAATGTAACCTTACTACAGGCTAATTATTCTTAAAATGTAAATCAAGGTCATTTCCAAAGTTAATAAAATATTATATTGCCCAGTTGTAGGTCTACCTATAAAAGGAAGAATTGTAGTAAAATATTCCGCTTTTGTGTATTTATAAAATGAAGTCTGAGAGAGCGACTGAAATGAGCTAATAACAGAAGAAATAATTTGAAATCTGATTTCGTGGAGCACCGAGAGTATAGAACTTGTATTTCTCTACTTATTATACGATGAACTTTATTGATTTCCACTGCTCGAGGACGAAAGGACCAGACACTAATTATTATCTGAGCAAGGACGTACGGTAAATTAAAAGCTGTACCAATCTCGAGTGGGAAAATTCTGTAGAGGAGGGAGATGCGACTCTCAGCTTGCAGGGTTGTTGCGTGACGGAGAAGCAACCCAGCAGGATCAGGAGAGCTTATTTTCTTCGCAAAGAAACTAACTTTGGAAATCATTGTTGTGAAGTATTTTTTATGCCAAGAAGATATTATACTCCGACTTGTGAAAGGAATGATATTCAATAAGGGTTGTAGAAGGAGTGGAGGGTAAGTAACACACATTCCGCCCAGAATATTTTTCACAGTTATTTTACAGGTGGTCTAATATTTGTTTAGTAGCTTTCCATCTGGTTGGTTGAGGATCTATGTCAAGCCTTGCTACAAATGTAAGTTTTTACAATTTGCTTTACGTAGCACCGACACAAATAGGTCTTATATCGACGATGGGTTAGGAAAGGCCTAGGAGTGGGAAGGAGGAGGCCGTGGCCTTAATTAAGGTACAGCCCCAGCATTTTCCTGGTGTGAAAATGGGAAACTACGGGAAAACATCTTCAGTGCTGCCAACAATGGGGTTCGAACCCAGTATCTCCCGAATGCAAGCTGATAACTACGTGACTCAAACCACGCAGCCAGTTGCTGGGTACAGTTTTAGAAATTAGTACTCTGTAGAAGTACAATCTCGTAGTTGAAGTGAAAATGTTCTAAGTTTCATTCCTTACTATATATTATTTGGAAAACATACAAGGTACGTTTCACTGTACTTCGATATAGAGATCAATATACTGTAAATTAAAAGTAAGCTTGTTCTCTAGCTCAAGTTCTCACATCAATATCAATAGTAGTTTAGCGTGAGTAATGACGCTATACATCGCGTTGTTATCAGTCGCAGATCTCCCGCTGCGAGGTAGGGTGAGGAAAGTCGTTACCTGCTGGCCTGTGGGCGTTAAGGGATAGATAACTGGCTATGATGAAGGAAACTTCGTTTTCTACGCCACAATTTCAACTCGTGTGATTGCTATCACAAAAAGACAAATTTTTACTTCAGCTCCGGCCAATCTGATAGCATCTCTCTTCCAAACGTTCTTCATGTTTTATTTTCCTAATATTCCGTCTGTCAGGAATAATTTTTTTTTGCTAGGGGCTTTACGTCGCACCGACACAGATAGGTCTTATGGCGACGATGGGATAGGAAAGGCCTAGGAGTTGGAAGGAAGCGGCCGTGGCCTTAATTAAGGTACAGCCCCAGCATTTGCCTGGTGTGAAAATGGGGAAAACACGGAAAACCATCTTCAGGGCTGCCGATAGTGGGATTCGAACCTACTATCTCCCGGATGCAAGCTCACAGCCGCGCGCCTCTACACGCACGGCCAACTCGCCCGGTCAGGAATAATTATGAGCGTTCATAGTGAGATATTCTCTCAACACTAGGGTAGAGTAATTGATATACAATAATACCGTAAGGTTGCCCTACAGTTAATTATCTTCTCATGGCCTGCAGAAGTTCATCCGTTCAGATAGCTCCACGTCATCAAAGGGATGAGCTGGATGTGTGATGGGTTTTAGCTATGCTATGAAAGTGTGATACGCATTTCTTCAACCGCACTCCCTACAACTATTCAAAGTACACCTCCCATTGGAAACTCGTCCAGAAAAGAATGCCCTGAGATTTTAAGGGAGACAACCACATCCGAAGTGGGTTATGACCTACAACAGAAAATAAAAACACGAGAAAATCTCTAAGGGTAGGCAAGCACGTATGATTCTTCTCCACTGTACCATATATGGCTAAAGTGTTGGAAATATATTTTTAATTACAATATTGCACTGTTTGGAGAACAACAAAAGGCTCCATGGTCCAGGGGTAGTGAGCCTATTTCCTCTCCGGAGGCACTGATTAAGATTCCCGGACGGTCAAAGATTTTTACCTGGGTCTGAGGGCTGGTTCGATATCAATTCAACCTCTGTGAATAAGATTGAGGAGTTCTCTGATGGTGAGATGGCGAACCGGCATAGAAAGTAAAGAATAATGGCTGAGGGTTTGCGTCGCATTAACCACGTATCACCTCGTAAGATGCAGGATTTCGGGCTGAGTAGCGGTTGCTGGTAGGCCAAACTATATTAGGGCAGTAGTGTCATGGGGTTCGCTCCGTTTTAGAGAACAATAGTGACAAATTATAAAGTTAATTAAGACTAAAGAATAAGAATATTAAATAATCATTACGTAACTCTAAAGAACCAATAAATGTTATGAAAGCTTTTAAATTAACGTAAGATACATCTGCCCAATACATCGTAAAATACACAAAAGTAAAACTGGGAGTCCTGTTTCTCTTTTTTTGATAGTGGCTTTACGTCGCACCGACACAGATAGGTCTTATGGCGACGATGGGATAGGAAAGGCGTTGGGGAGGGAAGGAAGAGGCCGTGGCCTTAATCAAGGTACAGCCCCAGCATTTGCCTGGTGTGAAAATGGAAAGCCACAGAAAACCATCTTCAGGGCTGCCTACAGTGGGGTTTGAACCCACTATCTCCTGGATGCAAGCTCACAGCTGCACGACTCTAACCGCGAAATCGCCCGGTGGTGGAAATTAAACCAGACGCTTTCCCCCATATTTTCCTAATATGCCCAAATACCTCTCTACGACAGTTAAGAAACTTAACTCTCCCGTGAGGAGGCAATCCACGCGAACAGATGTCTCTACTAATAGCACTGATCAGACCACTTTGATCATCCCGTATGTTTAGCGGTTGAAGATAACCCTGCTGCCGAAAATGCTAGGGAAACAATCGCTTTCTTCAAGAGAAGATTTAAGAATCATGACCATAGTTTCATTAGAATACAGAATAGGCTAAAGGTCGCTAAAACTAAAGTACATTTGCTTGAAAAGAAATTTTAGATATAAAACCAAACGGCAGTTTCACACAATCTAAACAATTCGCCTCTATCAACAAAAAGCAGAAAATTATATTCGATACAATGTTAACACTCAACTGGTGACGTATTCCGGAAGGAACATAACTGGTGACATGGTGTCTGAGAGACGTCTATAATTTGAGCATTTTTAATAGAATTACATTTCATTAAGGCGAGGTTTATTCATTTTATATTGAAAAGGTATATTTTGAGGAATGGTTTTACACATTTTATTACCAATTCCATTGCACCAAAAAATTTTAAAAATTCTGAATTTAAGTATATGTCACTTTATGAAGAAGAAATTTAGGTTTCAACTTAGATTGCATCAGCGTCCCTCATATGCCTCTGAATGGCTCAAAAACTATTTTCCTACACAGACTGAAACATAATTATTTGAGAAAACATAAGTTTATCACACATTCACTGAAACTAGAAAACCTTCAATGCACTAATTTTTGCACATTCAAAATATTCTGAAATATTACAAATATATATGTAATTTGTCTTATTTCAGTCCTTTTTCGTCCAATGCACACTTGAATCAAATATTATATTTGTTTGCATGTTTTCACTAATCTCAAGAAAATTTTAGTACATATGGGGCCTACCCTTTTCTGAACGTTTTGGAGCAAAAGTGGCCTAAGTGTTCAAATTAAGAAGTGATCAATATACATGCCATATATATCTTGTGAAACTTCGTAAATGAAAGAGAAACTGCCTAACAATCTTCATACACCATTCTGACTTCATCAATAAGGAAAAATACGGAGTACCCCTGACATTGTCACTCACAAGCGCATGGTTTAGTTCCGTCCTTAATCATCCTTCACACAGTTTACGCACATTTTCCTGCTGCACTGCAAGCAAATAAGTATCTTGCATTTGAAACAGGAGTATGCTGTTCTTCTCCTTTTTGATGATGGACATATGCGACAGGCTTTCCTCTTTTCAAGTTTTTCTTCCTGGTCTTCTTCCACTGGCGTTTTCAGAATACGTGATATCCCAGTTCTTATGTTCCTTGGAATTCTTTGATGTGAGAGTCTCCTTTCCATATGCCGTTGTGCCAGCTGAGCTGCTAATGATTTCAAGAAGTTTAGTTTTGTAATTTCCGAACTTTTGGGGTAAGACTGGAATAAGGTATAGGCATTAGCTGCTGCAATGTCAACTATCCTGAAAAAGACAGCCATGGGCCATCTTCTTGTCCTCCGGCTTGATGAAAAACTAGCACATTTTCTATCCAAACTGTCCACACCTCCCTTTGTTGTGTTGTACATACCTATCATTTCCTCTTTTCCTGTTTCTGTACAAATACCCTTATTGTGGTGCATGGATGATAACATAATGACGGCTCGGTTCTTTTTCGGAACAAATGACAGAAGTGTTAGCCTATTTGTAAATCCGTAGAGAGACGAACCAACTTCTCTGTGCTTTGATGGCAAGAACGCTGTAGGTATCTCTCTTTTGTTTTTTTTCATAGTTCCCAGACAAGTGAGGTTCATAGAATTTAGCTTCTCGGCAAGTTCAACAGACGTAAACCAGTTATCAAAAGTAATATTTCTGTTCGTCCCTTGGATTGGTTTTGACAGGCGGAGAACAGCTTGTGTGGGCTTGCTTAGTTTTCTTCCTTCATCTGATAATCCTATTCCATCTGTATCCCTGCCAGCGTACAGGTACCCATTGTAGAAATTATCTGTCCGTGCATCGGTCATGCACTTGAGTTTTAGACCATATTTGTCTGGTTTGTTCGGCAAGAACATTTTCATGGCGCAGCGTCCACGGAAAGCGATCAGCATTTTGTCTATGCAAACATTAGCTCCCAGTGAGTACGATTTCTGTGAATTTCCTATTAGCGATCCTAGAAGTTCAGACACTGCTGCTGTGGGGTCTTGCGAACGTCTTTGCGTCCTATCTTCAGGATTGTCAAATCGTAGTGCTAGGAGAAGAGTAAGAAACCATTTTCCAGACATGATGAGGCGAAAAATTTCTCTGCCGGTTCCATCCGTAGCAAACATTGCAGAAATATCTTCATTGTTTGATTTGAAAGAAGCAGTGTAGAGAAGTAATCCTAAAAGAGCTTCAATTTCTATGTCATCAGTGTCCTCAATTTCGGAACGATCAATCCGTTTGTATTTCTGTCTCATGCTCCGCATTTTGACATTAGTCCATTGAACTATAAGTTGCACCATCTTCCTGGAAAATATAAAATTCCAGGCAGTTTTAGAGTCTATTTGATTGCCAATTCTTGCTTGAGCACGTAACGCAGGTAACCGAATTATGTTGTGACTTGGGGTACGCACATTTCTAGTAGGTTCTTTAGCGGACCATTTATAACGGTTTTTACCATAGTAATAATGCTGTTCTGTGCTTTCTTGATCTTCACCTTCACTACCTGTGCCTTCTTCTTCTGAATCAGTACAATGTTCACTTTCAGTAACAAAGTCACTGTCCACACCGTTTTCAACATCACTAAATTCTGTATCTAACCACTGTGCTACCTGGTCTTCGAACCCAGGACCTTCAGGCCTTATAGGTCGAGATGGACCAGCACGGTCCGCCATTGTTGAATTACGAACAAAAATGAAATAGCTATGAGTTCACTTCGTACAACTTAAGAAACCACACATTAAAATGTTGCACAACTGGTGACGTGGTGTCTACGTAGCCACTTGGAAACTTGTCTACACTCTGAGGAGAGAACGATAATACTGAGGGTTACGTGCCAGATGCGACCGTGCCGGATGCGACCCGGCCATTATCGTGCCAATAGCGACCGAGCGGATATGCACCGTGCCGCATGCGACCCATCAATCACTAAGAATTGATCTGCATTAAGGGCTGTCACCAAGTGGCAGATTGCTTCTCAGTAGCTAACTTGGTCTTTTCTAAAATAAAGGTCTGAAACCGTTGTTAGCAGGTTCGAGTGCCATTGGTCGAAAGAAAAATATAATAATGTTGCTGGCTTTACGTCCCAGTAATTACTTTTATGGTTTAAGGAGACGCCGAGGTGCTGGAGTTTAGTCCCGCAGGAATTATTTTACGTGCCAGTAAATCCACCGACACAAAGCTGACGTATTTGAGCGCCTTCAAATACCACCAGACTGAGCCAGGATCGAACCTGCCAAGTTGGAGTCGGAAGACCAGCATCTCAACCGTCTGAGCCGTCGAGCGACTTAGCCCGGATGAAAAAGATTTCACCATGAGAATGTAGGCCGGCAGGGTAGGAAAGTTGGTGTATACAATTTGTAATCACTAGATTGCGTACCAAAAGCCTGGGTTCAAATCTAAACTTCTTCGCAGTGTTCAAATGAAGTGAGGCAATATGATGCTGTTGATGGCGATTCGGCCGTCGGATAGGGACGTAAAGCATTGAGCAGACCCCTTGGTATTATTCGAGAGGAGTAGGGTACGTGCCGACACCGGGTTTCATCTTTCCCTACCTCATCATCATAATCTCACATCCAGACGTGCAGGCCTCCCATGTGCGTCAGGTAGAAAGACCTGTACCAGGCAAGCCGAACACGTCCTCGGACACTCTCGGCACTAATAGGACACGATAAGTAAGTAGGCCTAAGTCGTAAATAATTTCAGAGAATTAGGATCTTCTTTTTTTGCTAGTGGTATAACGTCGCACCGACACAGACAGGTTTTAAGGTGACGATGTCCGACTCGTTGGCTGAATGGTCAGCGTACTGGCCTTCGGTTCAGAGGGTCCCGGGTTCGATTCCCGGCCGGGTCGGGGATTTTAACCTTCATTGGTTAATTCCAATGGCCCGGGGGCTGGGTATTTTTGCAGTCCCCAACATCCCTGCAACTCACACACCACACATTACACTATCCTCCACCACAATAACACGCAGTTCCCTACATATGGCAGATGCCGCCCACCATCATCGGAGGGTCTGCCTTACAAGGGCTGCACTCGGCTAGAAATAGCCACACGAAATTATATATATTATAGGCGACGATGGGATAGGAAAGGGCTAAGAGTGGGAAGGAAGCGGCCTTGTCCTTGATTAAAGTACACATCGACTTTCACATTTGCCTGATGTGAAAATGGGAAACCACGAAAACCATCTTCAGGGCTGCCGACAGTGGGATTCGAACCCACTTTCTCCCGGATGCCAGCTCACACCTGCGCGCTCCTAACCGCACGGCCAACTCGCCCAGTAGGAAATGTATTGAACATCTCCCTTGGTAAATTATTCCAATCCCTAACTCCTCGTCCTATAAACGAATATTTTCCGCAATATGTCGTCTTGAGTTCTAACTTTACCTTTATATTGTGATCTCTCCTACTTTTTAAAAACCACTCAAAATTATTCGTCTACTAATGTCATTCTACGCCAGCTCGGAACATCCCGCTTAGTCGAGCAGCTCGTCTTCTTACTTCTAAGTCTTCCTAGCCCAAGATTTGCAATATTTTCGCAACGCTACTCGTGTGTTTTGTTACCAAGCATTATCGATTGTTTTCTGAAAGGGATTCAAACTTAATTTCATTCTGATACAAATTTAGATATGACTAGCTAATGTACCCGTGCTTCGCTACGGAATTCTACATTGTATTCAGAATTCTAGGTTAAATACTCTACACGTTGTGAATAAGATTATATTAAACTACATAGCTCTTAAAGTTACTCAGAAAAGCGACGGGCAAGTCACCATACGTATTTTCGCATGTGAAGACTTGGTTAGGAAATTATAATGGCAGGTCCTCTTGCCTACTGTCAGTCACAATCAACTTGGTAAGTTTTCATTATGATGGTAGGCCCACTTGCCTACTGCCAGTCAGTGGATTTGGGCAGTTTGATGATAATGGCAGGCACTCACTCTCTACCTGTCTTTTTACATCATCAGAAAGACTGTCTTTGTGGTTTTGCCAACTGAAATCATCATAGGTCATTACAATGAAGTCAACAGAAATGTCGCAGTTACAAGCAATGCTATCATAATTATGAAATACTCGATAAAATAGAAAACCGCTCATTTTCTCATTTTTAACAGAACTATGCTGCCGATCTAACAGTCCAAGGTTCCCGAAGTGGAATGACCAGGCCGCAGACAGCTGTGAACAATCCTCTGCCATTATTCCTTTTAAGTGTGCACACTGCCCATTCCAATCAGTGCCACAGAGAAGGAATCAAATGCGTTGAGTATCATGATAAACCAGTATGTTACGTACCAGTAATACCAGAAAATCGATGAACCAGAGGAAAGTTATGCTAAAGAAGAAAGTTACCTAACTCCACATTCTGCTGTGGAGGGGGGCGGTAGAATTACACCCACGGTATTCCCTGCGTGTCGTAAGGGGCTCTCAACTTGGGAGCGTGTGTTAGTGACCACGGCGCACTGAGTTGAGTCCTAGCACTGCTTCCACTTACTTGTGCCAGGCTCCTCATTTTCATCTATCCTATCCGACTTTCCTTGGTCAAATCTTGTTCTATTCCAACCCCGACGGGGTTAGAACTTTCTAGGCCTAGAGAGTCGTTCGTTTTCACGCCCTTCGTGGCTCTCGCCTTTCTTTCGCTGATATCTTCCTTTTTCGCAGTGTCGGATTCCTTCCATTTTTCTCCCTGATTAGTGTAAAATAAAGGATGGTCACCTAGTTGTACTTCCTCTTAAAACAATAATCACCACCACCACCACCACCACCACCACCACCACATTAACACGTAGCATTTCTCCTCTAATGGTTGGCGTCAAGAAAAGCATCCAGCCGTAAAAGAATGCCAAATCTGCTACACACCCTGACCCGCAGTAAGAACCGGATAGAGTGGGGAGTAATAGAAACGAGCCCAGTGGTATCACTGCTCGCTTCTCACCAAAGCAGTCCGGGTTTGATTCCCGGTCAATATTTGTGGGATTTACGAAATGAAATACCACGCCCATTTTCCTGGAGATGAAAAATGGGAAACCACGAGAAATAATTATCGAGGATGGCCGACGGGGTATTCGAACCCAGCAGCCTACCGAAGTAGCTGTAACTAGTCGTCCGGCAACGCACTCACCTAACCTGCTTGGTACCTTCTCCCAGACATGGAGGCGCAGCTCCATATATGGAGATATTTTAGGAAAATACTATTTATTTGCTAATGGCTTTACGTCTCACCGACACAGATAGGTCTTATGGCGACGATGGGATAGGAAAGGCCTATGAGTTGGAGGGAAGCGGCCGTGGCCTTAATTAAGGTACAGCCCCAGCATTTGCCTGGTGTGAAAATGGGAAACCACGGAAAACCATCTTCAGGGCTGCCGACAGTGGGATTCGAATCCACTATCTCCCGGATGCAAGCTCACAGCCGCGCGCCTCTAACCACATGGCCAACTCGCCCGGTGGGAAAAGACGTAAACGCATCACCATATTTCGTGTTGCAAAACGAGTTTCCCCCAGAAGTGTTATGTAAAGTAGGGACAGTAGCTGCTTATAAGACTTTTTGCACTTCGTTTAGCTTACCTTATATTGGGTGATGACACAACATATCAAATGACAATTTGCTTGTCAACGTCGGTCGCATCCTGTCAACGCCGGTCGCATCCGGCACGGTTACAGCTTATGCGGTCGCTAGTGGCACGGGTCGCATGCGGCACGGTCGGATCTGGCACGCCACCATACTGAGGGCGAAGCTCTATTGATGAAACGTTTCTTGACAGAGAGATAAGAAGGTACTGCAAACCAAAAGTCACACTTCCGGTTGTGTGCTTAGGGGTGTACATGTATCTCCTACAAGGAGTCTGTCAGACACCACGTCACCAGTTTAGGGTTAAGGAAATGCCTAGTGAAACGTCAAACAGGAATGAGACATTGTGATGAATTTTGCTTGGATTCCCCACTTTTAAAAATTAAAAAACTCACTGCTTAAATCATGACTGGCTGCCTTCTGAAGCTCATTTGAGAGAATTGGTGGAGGGCCTTACATATTCGTATGGCATAAATGATCATTTTACTGCTGCCATGACGCAATTTTTAAGTGTAAAGAATAATTTGAACACCTATCGACGCTAATATTTGATGAGGTAAAGCCTAGAGAAGAAATTCGTTATAACTTGCATAGTTACAAGTGAACGCTTTTGCTGATTTGGGGACATATAATTCAGAAAAAAGCAGGCATTTGTTGGCAAATCATGCTCCAGTAATCATATTTGTTCCATTTCTGTACAACTGGATCCAAACTATAGTAATATATTATACTGGCCGGAACGCCACCCCTGGTGACATAATTGCGAAAGTTATAATTCAAGTCATTATACAATTAAAGCAAGCGAGTGTGGGAATCATTGGCTTCACGTCAGATGGTAGCCGGTGGAATAAAAAGTTACGGAAATGGTAAGGAATACCCAGCAACATAGAGAATCTACCTTGTTCAGTTTCCAATCCAGCTGGTTATACCATAAATCTGTGGAGTTTTTTGATGCACCTCGTGTGAGAAATAATTTCCATGACAAAGTACAGGTTAAACGTTATGGTGATATTTTTAATTATTCATTTTACAGAAGGGTTTATGAATGTGACATCTCCCGAATTTTACGGGTTGGAAGTTTGCTACTAACAAACCTCCGCCTATTTGGATCCTAGTTCGTTTCAACTTTTCAGTAGGTTTGTCGCTAATTTTGTAGAATTTTATCCGGGTATTAATTCAGAGGGTTTAGAAGATTGTGAAGTAACGGAAAGTTTCACAAGTGATTTAAAATGCCTAATAGACTCATTAAATTCATCCACACCGGGCGAGTTGGCCGTGCGCGTAGAGGCGCGCGGCTGTGAGCTTGCATCCGGGAGATAGTAGGTTCGAATCCCACTATCGGCAGCCCTGAAGATGGTTTTCCGTGGTTTCCCATTTTCACACCAGGCAAATGCTGGGGCTGTACCTTAATGCCACGGCCGCTTCCTTCCAACTCCTAGGCCTTTCCTATCTCATAGTCGCCATAAGACCTATCTGTGTCGGTGCGACGTAAAGCCCCTAGCAAAAAAAAAAAAAAAATCATCCATCCCCACTCAAGCACTGTATCAAGGATCACATGCACATAATAATAATAATAATAATAATAATAATAATAATACTGTTATTGACTAACTCCCACTCATACTTTTATGGTTTACGGAGTGCCGGAATTTAGTCCCACAGGAGAGTTCTTTTGCGTGCCAGTAAATCTACCGACACAAGGCTGACGTATTTTAGCACCTTCAAATACCACCGGATTGAGTCATGTTGGGTTCTGAGGGCCAACGCTTCAACCGTCTGATCCACTCAGCCCTGCAACAACAAGCACATGAAACTTCAATGAAGAGGCACAATATCCTCAGAGACACGCAAAACACATTCGCTTCGCAAACGATTCTGCAGTCCTTAAGAGTTAATTAGAAAGTACTGTAGAATTGCCTGGATAATTGTGGGAAAATAATACAGCAACGTTTTGACAGGAAAATACACTGACTGACAGAGCAAATGCAACACCAAGAAAGAGTGGTTCGAAAGGGATGAAAGTTGGGGAAAAAACAGAGACGGCACGGACGAATAATTGATGTTTATTTCAAACCGATATGCAGGTTACACAATGCGCACGGCATCGACTCAGTAGGATGTAGGACCACCGCGAGCGGCGATGCACGCAGAAACACGTCGAGGTACAGAGTCAATAAGAGTGCGGATGGTGTCCTGAGGGATGGTTCTCCATTCTCTGTCAACCATTTGCCACAGTTGGTCGTCCGTACGAGGCTGGGGCAGAGTTTGCAAACGGCGTCCAATGAGATCCCACACGTGTTCGATTGGTGAGAGATCCGGAGAGTACGCTGGCCAAGGAAGCATCTGTACACCTCGTACAGCCTGTTGGGAGATGCGAGCAGTGTGTGGGCGGGCATTATCCTGCTGAAACAGAGCATTGGGCAGCCCCTGAAGGTACGGGAGTGCCACCGGCCGCAGCACATGCTGCACGTAGCGGTGGGCATTTAACGTGCCTTGAATACGCACTAGAGGTGACGTGGAATCATACGCATTAGCGCCCCAAACCATGATGCCGCGTTGTCTAGCGGTAGGGCGCTCCACAGTTACTGCCGGATTTGACCTTTCTCCACGCCGACGCCACACTTGTCTGCGGTGACTATCACTGACAAAACAGAAGCGTGACTCATCGGAGAAAACGACGTTGCGCCATTCCCTCATCCAAGTCGCTCTAGCCCGGCACCATGCCAGGCGTGCACGTCTATGCTGTGGAGTCAATGGTAGTCTTCTGAGCGGACGCCGGGAGTGCAGGCCTCCTTCAACCAATCGACGGGAAATTGTTCTGGTCGATATTGGAACAGCCAGGGTGTCTTGCACATGCTGAAGAATGGCGGTTGACGTGGCGTGCGGGGCTGCCACCGCTTGGTGGCGGATGCGCCGATCCTCGCTTGCTGACGTCACTCGGGCTGCGCCTGGACCCCTCGCACGTGCCACATGTCCCTGCGCCAACCATCTTCGCCACAGGCGCTGCACCGTGGACACATCCCTATGGGTATCGGCTGCGATTTGACGAACCGACCAAACTGCCCTTCTCAGCCCGATCACCATACCCCTCGTAAAGTCGTCTGTCTGCTGGAAATGCCTCCGTTGACGGCGGCCTGGCATTCTTAGCTATACACGTGTCCTGTGGCACACGACAACACGTTCTACAATGACTGTCGGCTGAGAAATCACGGTACGAAGTGGGCCATTCGCCAACGCCGTGTCCCATTTATCGTTCGCTACGTGCGCAGCACAGCGGCGCATTTCACATCATGAGCATACCTCAGTGACGTCAGTCTACCCTGCAATTGGCATAAAGTTCTGACCATTCCTTCTTGGTGTTGCATTTGTTCTGTCAGTCAGTGTATAATCAAGATCCCCTAGAACGCCATTCTGGTATCCTGCGATCACTAAATTGTGACGATCAACCGTCCACTTTTGAGTTTCTGCCTTTATATACGTATGTTGCTGTCCATTTTCGTTCCAACTAGACTTGCTTTATCCTGCGGCGGAAACTGAGTACCGAGCTGAATGCCCCTTAACGTGCCTTGTTAATCATATGCGTATTCTTGCAAGAGCTGTTGAGTACAAAAATTGTGCAGTGAAAACAAGCTGAAGATAAAACCGGGGGACGGAGAATTGTAAATCTTGAGGATGAAATTCAAATACCGGGCTGGAAAAACTGTTTATCTGTCTTAGACAGCAGAGTTTTGGTAAAGAATGCTTAGTGTATCATTTAGTCGGATACTTTTTTTATTTACAACTTGGTATTACGTCGTACGACAGAGATCGGTTTCATGGTAACGATGAGATAGCCCTAGAAGTGGGAAGGAAGCGATCGTGGCCTTAATTAAGGTACAGATCCAGCACTTTGCTGGTGTGAAAATAGGAAGCCACGGAAAACCATCTTCAGGGCTGTCTACAGTGGGATTCGATCCCACTATCTCCCGAATGCAAGCTCACAGCTACGCGCCACTAATGGCACGGCCAACTCGCCCGTTCTGAGTCGGATTCATACCATATTGCGAAATATTTCTAAGGTGGCGCAGTGTAAATTATGCCTACCTTTCCTCCACGGCAAACCGACGGATAATGTACCGGTACATGCTCCAATAACACTAATTAAGGATTATGGGTCTACACGGAGTGGCAGATGTCTTATGTATGCATCGGAAAGTGGTTATAATATGCTGTTGAGAGTGGAAAATGTTGTTGCGGAAAAGCTATCGTATGTTCATAGCTTGTGGTGGAATATATTTGTTGAATGTTTGAATAGTGTATATGTTATTAAAGTGAAGTCATCGCAATTGGGATGCTGTGAAGGTCATATGCTGTGTATGCTACATAAACTTATATTTCACTACTTGAACTGCCTATTCTTCCTTCACACAAAGGAGATACGAAGAGAATTGGCTACTTCCAAGACAAGTAAATCTTCTCGAAATTACTCCAAAGTGTCCAACTGCTGAAATCACCATAAAACATGAGCTGCATGCATCCGTTTATTACGTAGATATAAGCAATTATGGCACTGTACACGCCTCTGTTAATTACACGTTGTGACTCAAGTGTTGGTAGTGCCATCTGTGCGGCGGTCCACGGTAACTCGCGGTGAGCACGCACTTCCCCTTCTATACGCTATGATGAAACTACTACGAGAACTGAAGGTTGACTTTTGTGAATCAATTCAGCCTTCGGGCTGAGGACTTGTCCATCATACGTACAATGATGGACACGAGAAAGTTGGCACGGATTACAGTCCTCTAAACTTCTTGCAGAGAAGAAGAAACGAAACCGAAGGTGGCGCGTATAAGTTCACCGTGTAACTTTATACCAAATGTTCGTCAAAATTCCTGGAACAGCCTGGAATGTTTTTTTTCTTTTTCCGAGTATTCAGAAAAACGCGTGTGCCACAAGGAAGGGCCATCTCAGACAGCATTAATTAGCACCCCAACATCCAAAATACGCATTAATTTCATCATTGTATTCGGTTTCCTAGTGACTAACGTGAACACTAGACGCTACTAACTTGCGTAGACGAGATTCCACGGTAAGTCATGAAGAGGGGAGATCCGATGAGTAGTACATGTTGCCTCTAGGCCACGTGACCCTAGTCAGAGCAAGCCTAGTCTGAAAAATTCTCTTCTATCTTTCTTAACTAACACAAACTAACATCCACATACCCAACACTTCCAAGACCCCCCCCCCGGTCCCAAAAATACTGTATGATCATGTCATCACCTCAGCCAACTCCTTGTAGCCCTCAAAATGCAAGTCAAGCCGGACGGATGGCAGGTACCTTCTGTACGTTCAAATAGTCTCATATCCCCTTAAATCCGGCCGGTACATCGTTAAACATTGCCAACACAACATTTCAATTACTCCACTTTATCTAATACTTCGGTCTTACCTGAAATACTGGAAAATAGGGAAACTAGTCGCAAACATGTCCACCACGTCTTAAAATACTGCAAGTTAACGAAAGCAATAACACCAACCAACAATCCTGGGATATAGGGCCTAACGGTCGGCGGTCCCACCATTCATTATCCACTTGTGTGCCCTCAAAGGTTTCGGGAAGGTTGCCGTTTGAATGCCCAAAGCTCCCGCCTCCAACATCCGTTTGTACACAGAGACTCGGCTCTCGGAGCCTACTGTTATTGGATTGCTCTAGGTAACAGCTACGGGCAACGGTGGGCCATGTTTGCTGTATAAATAACATCGCCAGAGTTGGCACGTTCCAAATCCACGGAGGAAACACTCGACACGATCTTGCAGCCGGGAAGTTGTACAGTCAAACAACTGTCCCCTTCCTGTGCATGCCGTGAAAATGTTTCCAGGATCTACGTCTCCAGCACAAGGTACAACATAATACAGAAAGAATGCTACAAAAATGTATGTTTGTAAATTAGGTTACTGGATTTTAAGGTCATAAACAACCATGTATTCAAGTCTAACATGGTACGAATTCACCAGGGGGGGGGGGGGGGTGAAAGGAAAGGTTTTCACCAGCTCCGGCGATTTTATCTCAAAGTTTCCTCCCCACTAACAGTGTCCGGGGGAATTCTTTCATTATAAAATAACAAGGAAATTCTAGAACACACATATATTACTGAAATTAATGTTTTTACTACGCATACTTTCATAAAAAGCAATGACAACAATGCATATAATATAGAAATAATAGGAATAATTTTCCAATGTTTATCATTCTTGTTATAACAACAGAATTCAAATATATATTTTTCTGGGGAGGGGTTAATTTACTTACAGGTGAATTATAGTCACCCCCGCCGGGTAATGACGGAAATAAACACTAGACGTTAAGCCTTATGATTTTCCTCACCCCCTACACAATTTATTTCTGATTTAGCACCATGGCTCGAACTCAGGGAAAATCCCATGTGAATAACAAATGCAATAATTTACGTAATGAACAACACATTGAATATTATGGAAATTGATGAACATGTTTAAATAATTTACAGCCGAATATAAATGCAACGCAAAACTACATGCTATTTGAGTACTAACACGTTTTCCACATTTTTTCGGGATGATTTCTAAACGTCAGGCTGCTTTCTTGTTGGATGAGTTTTTCAATGTTTGAAGTCAGATTCTGCACATTGGTTATCCTATACTCAGAATACACAACAGTAGATAGTGAAGAAGCTGTTCATTACCCTTCAGAATTTCTGAATTCTTTACATCCTTCCGGCTTGCCACCACACAAGATTATTTTGGAATTGGGGTTGCCTATACGTAATACTGTTACGTAATATACACCCACGAAGTTATGCAATGGGATACGATTGGTAGGGAACAATTTGAAAAAAACTGCGTGATTGCAGCTACTAATTTAACTGTCTATGGCACAGGACAAGCGGCCTTAATACCGATAATCCCTAGGATTCATTCGGACATGCCTTTTGATTTCAAACGTGTCCAATTCCCTGTAAGAGTCTGCTTTAGCACGACAATAAACAAAGCACAGTGTCAGACACTGAGCGTGGCTGAAGTTGGTCTCCGTGGAGAATATTTCTGTCATGGACAGCTTTTCGCGTCCCTTTTGCGTGCAACATCAAAACAAAATATTTTCGTGTTCATTACTGGAAGAATGTCGTATACAAGGACATCTAAGAAGTCCTCGGCTAAAAGTAACCTAACGCCTTAAATTCATACTGCTAACTTGCAGAGCTGGGGCGGATAGCTAGAGTTACAGAAAACTGCTATGAGATCTATACTGATATACAACAGAGAAATTTCCTCATTACAAAAAAATATGGGAATACACTCAGAACGTTTTGAATACCTACTTAATGTGGATGAGTTACATCCTGGGGCGCAAACAACCAAGTGTTGAGATCTACTGCTCTAGCTCTTTGTTATTCAGTTGCCGAATACTGCGCTTCAACTTGGCTGAACAGTGCTCATACTGCGAAGATTGATGCTCAACTAAATCAAGCAATGCGCATTATAAGTGGTTGTATTCGCTCTACAAACGTGGCCTGGCTGTCTACACTCAGTAATATTCCACCGCCTTGCTTAAGAAGGTCTAAAGCTCTTCTAAAACTGTGGAAGAAGATCAGCCAGGACTCCAACCTCCCCGTTCACCAGGATATTACTCAACCTGCCCCTCCACGACTTAAGTCTAGATCTCCACCCTGGCGCACTGCACTTACACTGGAAGAATCTGGGTTCTCCATCACGAACGCTTGGTTACACCAATGGCAGCAGTCTTCTGTTCCCAATCAACATCTTGTGACTCTACCTCATGTTCAACCTCCCGGATTCCATCTACCCAGACGTCAATGGAGGACTCTAAACAGGATAAGAGTCAATCAAGGAAGATGCGGCTATACTCTTTATAAATGGGGCTGGCAGAAGTCTTCTGGGTGTGTTTGTGGAGCTACCTCACAGACCATCCACCACGTAATTGCCGAGTGGTCCACAGAGAGCATTTCAAGGTCCTTTGGAGGACATACACAACGCAACTGAGGAGGCCTTAAAATGGATCAATGGACTTGATTTGGAACTATAGGTTTCTGCTTGTATATATTGTATACTTATTTATATAATATATCTGTGCACATCATACGATAAATAAATAAATAAATAACGGGATTTTGCATGAAGAGCATGTTACCTTTAGAATCAAAATTATAATTTTGGCTGTACCCTTCAAATTCTTACATTATACTCCACCTTTATCTCAAATAAGTATACAAAAGTCTAAAGATATGCTCAGTTAAATTTTTGTTTAATTGTTTTAGGGCGTAGTCCAAAAGAGGTCATTTTCTTTCGACAGGAAAGGGTGGTGGTCACTATCTCATAGAAAACGTGATAGGTTTGGACCAATTACAGGCATGTCAATTCACCACCATTTTGTATAATCTCATCACATCGAAATTGATAGAAACGCGATGTTCGCAGTATTTTACAATCTATGGGACGCAAATGCTGTATAGCAGATGTGATAGCTTACGACATGTAACTAATACCGTTACAGCGTTCAATGAACTCATAAAATTGGACCATAAGGCTATAACACATCAGTAACTTTACCAAGCGAGAACTTTCGCTCTCGTCGTGAATACAGAGTTGTAAAAGCTAGTCATTCAAGCAGGAAGTAGCTGCATGGAATTAGGCATGTTAGATGTACGTGGATAAGTAACAGGGAGCAGTAAGGGTACGAAATCTTACCGCGTCATGTTTTTTAAAATTTTCATTTCGTACTCTCTTAGGCATCCTTTACGAAAACTTGACTTTTATGAAGTCTCATATATTCTTCTAAGGAAGTTATAATGAACAGTCATAATAATTAGTTGTAGATATATTCTTTAGGTTATAAGTTGATATATTTCCTTGTTATTATCCACACTATTTATCCTATAATTTTTCATCAGTAGTAACCTTAATTAATTGTATTATTGTAATTCCTTATCTGACATATCTCAATAACAGTAATTGATTACAATGATACTTTAGATTAATACTGTAAAAATAAAAAAATTGTATGTGGTTAAGTGTAATTTTTTTTGCTAGGGGCTTTACGTCGCACCGACACAGATAGGTCTTATGGCGACGAATGTGGTTAAGTATAAGAGAGGGCCAAGAGCCCTAACTTCGCCACATAATAAAGACACAAATAAATAAATATATAAATAATTATCACCACGTAAGCAAGGTCTACCGACAAATTAATTGTGGATACCACCTGAAACCTAATGCTGGTCTCATTTAACCAAGTAATAGGTACTTACTCTACTCTTAGGGAATGGCTGCAAACATCTGGGCTTAAGAGAGACATGGTTCTTTGCATACTGTGGTGCTTGCAGGAAGGTAAACCTGTAATATAAAATATTAGTTTCGAAGCGATACTGAATATTATTCCATTAGTAAAGAGATACGAGACTTGCTCTTCGTCGCCTGGTGGTACTAATCACAGCCAGCATGTGATTTTTCCGGCCGGTTCAGAATTCGAATCCAGCTAGGAGCTTTTTATTTTTATTTTTAATACTCTTAAAGCATTCGTAGTTAAGGTTTAACATTCTTAAGTCTCAAAAGTCACTTTTCACCTTTAGAAAGAAAGCATACATCGGAAAGGAATAATAAAATCTTCTTCTTCATAATTTGCTTGCCCTCTAGGGTTGGTTTCTCCCTCTGACTCAGCGAGGAATCCCGCCTCTACCGCCTCAAGGGCAGTGTCCTGGAGCGTGAGACATTGGGTCGGGGATACAACTGGGGAGAATGACCAGTACCTCGCCTAGGTGGCTTCACCTGCTATGCTGAACAGGGGCCTAGGTGGGGGATGGGAATATTTGAAGGGATAGACAAGGAAGAGGGAAGGAAGCGACCGTGGCCGTAAGTTAGGTACCATCCCGACATTCGCCTGGAGGAGAAGTGGAAAACTACGAAAAACCACTTCCAGGATGGCCCACTTCTACTCAGTTGACCTCCCGAGGCTGAGTGGACCAGATTGCAGCCCTCATACCACTTTTCAAATTTCATGGAAGAGCCGGGAATCGAACGCGGGCCTCCGGGGGTGGCAGCTAGTCACACTAACCACTACACCACAGAGGCGGACAATAATAACATACGCCTTTTATATGGCAAACGGCTACAACGAATGAAGCGCACTGTACTTATTGTCAGCATTATGACACACCCATTCAGTCAAGCAACTGCGCACGTTCGACTCGAAGAACGACTGGACTTCATACGTAGGGCACATGAAACAACACATAGTAATCTTTACAGCAAAGTGCAGGCAGGTTCCACAACATACGCTGCAGCAAGCATGAATGACTCACCTCTACCGTACTCAGATATGCATTAACGAAGGAGGTGGTCATTTTGAACATTTCCTTCATTAATCGAATGGCCATCACAGGCCCATCGCATCTCTGTCAGTAATAGCTTATTTTACTGCAAATAGCTCTTTTAAGATCTACTTAGAAATGAACATAACAGAGTACCTGCAACATGAGAACTGATCATGATTTAGATTTGTCTTCAACAACGCGAGTCACACGAACAGCTAAAAACGAAATAAAAAAAATCGTCCTATAACGTACCTGAAACTCCGACTAACGAGCACCGCTCTCCTTCTCTAACGTTAAGCACGCTCGGCTATCACGAGCTGTCGTTTGCCAGCGTTATATTAACACTACTTCTAGTCATTCGGCCATCATTATTCTCTGGACATGAAATTTCTGTGATACAGAATTTTCACGATTCTTTACAATTATTCGGTATTTTATCGTTAATGCTGATTTCGTTTACACAGATAAACGACTTATAGAAAGCGTAGTAAGACCAGACATCGCTTTGAGTAGCCAATGTCAATGTTTTAATGTTACGCTATAATCTGCGGGTTGCATAAAACTGAGTGAATAGGAGCAGCAGTACCACTCGGTATGACGAGAAAATGACTTGACATAATTTCTCAAAACTCGGTATCTAAGTTAAGTGATAGCCGTGTTATGCACTAGGCTTAGTATATAATGGCGTAGGAATATTAAGTGAGCAGCACATGAAATGTAAGTTTGTTGTTGTTGATGTTGTTGCAATTTTGTTTTACGTCGCACCGACACAGATAAGTCTTATGGTGACGATGGGATAGAAAAGGGATAGGAATGGAAAGGAAGCGGCCGCGGCCTTAATAAAGGTACAGCCCCATCATTTGCCTCGTGTGAAAACGGAAAACCACGGAAAATCATTTTCAGGGCTGCCGACAGTGGGTCTTGGACCCGAATATCAGCTGACAGCTGTGCGTCATAGCCGCACGGCCAACTCACTCGCCGTGTAAAACTTCTCCTTTAACATTACATGTATAGAGAACTGAATTACTGAAAATGAACTATATAATTTTGAATACTTCGTGCTTTACGCGCATTTACCGCCATTAAGAATCGTTTGACTTGGAGAACGAAATGGAGTTCGATGAGGAGCTTTCAATATTAATCGGGCTTTGGAAGAAGAAAGAAAGAAAGAAAGAAAGAAAGAAAAATAAAGATAGAAACATGTAGATCTGGCTGAATCAGCAAAAAGGATGTATGTGGATGTGTTAGGAGTAAATGATATTCGTGTAAGGAGAGATAACGAGGAACAGAGAGAGGAGTTTATAGAGTGTACGTGACCAGTGTTAAAAAAAGGGAAGGACAGAGTGTGGGGTAGGACTGTTCATCAGGAATACTATTGCACGCAACATAATTTCTGTTAGACTAGTATACGTGTGAGTGATGTAGTTATATTTGGCAGTTGGAGGAATTAGGGCGAGAAATGCCTCAGTCTATTCAGCATGTGAGGTGCAGATGAGGAGGAAGTTAGTAATCTTTAAGAAGTACTGAGCGACATAATATTCAGGGTGAACAGCAAGTTTAGGTTAGTGCTAATAGACATTTTTATGCGAGAGCTGGAAATAGAACTGAAGGGTATAAGAAGGTGATGGTTAATGTGGGAAAGACATGGAAGCAAACTGGAATTTGAAGTTTTTACTGGACTTCTGTGCTATTATGGGATTAACAGTTACGAATACATTCTTCAAGCATAAGGCTATTCACCGCTGCACATGGGAGGATAGGGGTACAAGGTCAATAATGGACTATATCATCACCGGGCGTCCGACTCGTTGGCTGAACTGTCAGCGTACTGGCCTTCGGTTCAGAGGGTCCCGGGTTCGATTCCCGGCCGGGTCGGGGATTTTAACCTTAATTGGTTAATTCCAATGGCACGGGGGCTGGCTGTATGTGTTGTCTTCATCATCATTTCATCCTCATCATGACGCGCAGGTCGCCTACTGGCGTCAAATAGAAAGACCTGCACCTGGCGAGCCGAACCCGTTCTGGGATATCCCGGCACTAAAAGCCATACGACATTTCATTTCATCACCGGGCGAGTTGACCGTACGGTTAGGGGCGCGCAGCTGTGAGCTTATATCCGGGAGATAGTGGGTTTGAACCCCACTGGCGGCAGCCCTGAAGATTGTTTTCCGTGATGTCCCATTTTCACACCAGGCAACTGCTGGGGCTGTACCTTAATCACGGCCACTTCCTTCCCACTCCTAGCCCATTCGTATCCCATCTTCGCCGTAAGATCTATCTGTGTCGGTGCGACATAAAGCAACTAGCAAAAAAAAAGAGGACTACATCATAACGAAATTATAATTCAAGAAATATGTCAGGAATGTGCGGGTATTACGGGGATTGATTTTTGATGAAACAGACCACAATCTGATCTGTAGTGAACTAAGTATCACTAGACCTAGGACAGAGAAAGTGAAATCTGTCTGTATTACCAAGTGAGTTGGCGGTGCGGTTACGGCGCGCTGCGGTGAGCTTGCACTCAAGAGACAACGGGTTCGAACCCCACTGTCGGCAGACCTGAAGGCGGTTTTCCGTGGTTTCCCTTTCTCACACCTTAATTAAGGCCACGACTTGTTCCTTCCCACTCGTAACCCTTTCCTGTTCCATCGTCGCCATAAGACTTACATGTGTCGGCGCGGAGTAAAGGCAGTTCTAAAGAAATCTGTCTGCGAAAGAAAAACAGTAGACAATCTCCAGGACGAGAAAAATTAGACAAATGTACATGGACATGATCAGAGAAAAGTTCCAGTCAATGGACAGCAAGCAGGTTAATGATACAGAAAAGGAATGTGTGGCATATAGGGATGCTGTAGTAGAAACCTCAGTGGAATACCTAGGAACTACTGTGTGTATAGATGAGAAAAATATAACTTCTTGGTGGAATGATGAAGTGAGAGCAGTTTGTAAACGTAAAGAGGAGTAGTTTAGGAAATTTCTCCAAAACATCGACTGATGCTGACAGAATTGCACATAGAAGAAAGTAAGAGAGTGAAACAAAAATTGTTGAATCCAATAATATTTCGTGGGAAGATTTCGTTAATAACCTGGAAATCCTAGATCAAGCAGTAGGGGAAAACTTCCTCGACAATAAAAAAGAATCTGAGAAAGGGCTGGAAAAAGAAAATTTATAGTGCTTTGTGTAAATCAGGTGACATAATAATAGATCACTGGGAATCACTGGACAGGTAGGAAACTCCTTAATGTGAAAGGAAATAATTCTGGTGATGTCGAGAACAACTGAGTTCATAACGAGGAGGACAATTATGGTGCCGAAATTACGCTTGAGGAAGTGGAAAGGACGGTAAATAAACTTCATTTTTATGAAGCAGCAGGAATAGATGAAACTAGACATGAAATTGTGAAAGATAGTAAGATGGCAGGGATGAAATGTCTCCATAGAGTAGTAGGATTATCATGGAGTGTTAGTAAGGTACTCTTGCTTCGGTGAAAGCAGTAATGGAACTTTTCTATAATCAAGGGAACAGGAAGGATTGTATTTCATTGATCAATGAACCAGGCAACGTGTTCACTGACATTTTGGAGGGATGGGTGCGATCAGTGTTTGAGAGTAAGTTAAATGAAAACCAGTGTGGTTTCAATAAAACAAAGGGACCATCGAAGTCAGATTTTTAGTATGCGCGAGGTAAATGAAAAATGCTACGGGAGGAATGGAGAGTTATGTGCATGTTTCGTATATCTAGAGAAGGCATATGGCAGAGTATCGAGCCGAAAGATATTCGCCGTACTGGGAGACTGTAAGATTAAGGGTAGATCATTGAAAGCAATCAAAGGCACTTATATTGACAAGTAAACTGCGGTGAGAATTGCTGGTAGGATGAGTTTGTGGTTCAAGGCCCTTACAGGGGTTAGACAAGACTGTACTCTTTCTCCTTTGTTGTTCATAGTTTACATGGATCATCTACTGAAAGGTATAAAGTGACAGGAAGCGATTCAGTTAGGTGGAAATGTAGTAAGTTGTCTGGCCTATGCCAACGGCTTGGAAGATTGCGCTGAAAACCTACAGTCTAATGATTTGAAAGTTCAAAACAGGTGGAAGAGTATGATATGAAAATTAGCCTCTCCAAGCCTTAAGTGATGTCAGTAGGTGAGAAACTTAAGAGAATTGAATGTCAGGTTAAGAATACAAAGCTGGAATAGGTATATAATTTCAAATACTTAGGATATGTATTCTCCCAGGATAGACTTCGTGGCTCAGGCGAGAGCGCGCTGGCCTCTCACCGATGGGTTCCGTGGTTCGAATTCCGGTCACTCCATGTGAGATTTGTGTTGGCCAAAGCGGAAGCGGGACAGTTTTTTCTCCGAGTACTGCGGTTTTACCTGTCGTACTTCATTCCAGCAACACTCTCCAATATCATTTCATTTCATCTTTCATTCATTAAACATTGCCCCAAAGGAGTGCGGCAGGCTTCGTCTGCCAGCACAATTCCTATCCTCGCCGCTAGATGGGGGTTCATTCATCCATTCCTGACACGGTCAAATGACTGGAAACAGGCTGTGGATTTTCATTTTTATTCTTCCAGGATGATACTATAGTAACTGAGACTGAATCACGGTTGAGCAAAGTTAATGCAGTGAGCTCGCAGTTGCTATCAACAGTACACTGTTAGAAGGAAGACACACCGAGCTCGATAGCTGCAATCGCTTAAGTGCGGCCAGTATCCAGTATTCGGGAGATAGTAGGTTCGAACCCCGCGGTCGGCAGCCCTGAAAATGGTTTTCCGTGGTTTCCCATTTTCACACCAGACAAATGCTGGGGCTGTACCTTACTTAAGGCCACGACCGCTTCCTTCCCACTCCTAGCCCTTCCCTGTCCCATCGTCGCCGTAAGACCTATCTGTGTCGGTGCAACTAGCCAAAAAGAAAAAAAAAAGAAGGAAGACAGCTCCAAGACGAAACCATCTTTACACCGGCCTGATTTTAGATCAACTTCGTTTTACGGGACTGAAATCTGGTTGACTCAGGGTATCTTATTCACAATTTGGAAGTAACAGACATTAAAATAGCGATAATGATTTCTGGCACAGACAGGTGGGAATTTTGGCAGGAGGGTTCTCGAAATGGGGATATAAAGACTAAGTAGGAATGAACTCGATTGATGATACTTTACGCATAAAGCGGCTTCGTCATTGGGGTCATGTGAGGCGAGTGGAATAGTATAGCTTACTTTGAGGATAATGGACTCCGTCATGAAAGGTAAAAGGTAAAAATAACTAAAATAACTGAAGCAATCTAACAAAATCATCTCCGTATAGGCCACTAATGTACATGGAAAAGTTGAAACTAAAGATTTCCACTATCCGTTACCTCTGCACTAACTGAGACAGAGAGGTTAGTTCTATGCCTAACTTCCTTTGCCCGCAAGAATTAATCTGGTATTCATTTCTAATGCAGGCCGAGTAGAACCAACGGCCGTGCATCTCTTCAGATGTGGGATTTTCTTTTCTAAATGTTTCGGATTTCTGTCTGGGAATGAACCCAACATCCATCCGGATGAACCGAGCACGCCCTTGCCTTGATGGGTGTGGGTTGTTTCGCTGAAGCTGTAATGTTGGACTCTGTATTCCTGTGACTGGTTGGTTAGATACCCAACTTCGACAGTCTGTGTTATAACCTCTTCCTTGAACTTCAACAAATCCTGGTATGTATAGTAACTCAATAATGACAAGCAGTAAAGCTGCCCCTATTCACTCAGTTTTATGCAACCAGCAGATTATAACTTAACCTAAAATCATTGACCTTGATTACTCACAGCGATTTATGGTCTTACTACGCTTTCTATAATTCGTCTAATCGTGTCAACGAAATCAGCATTAACGATAACATTCCGAATGATTGTAAGGAATTGTGAACATTCTGTATCACAGAAAATTCATGTACCGAGAATATGATGGCTGAATGGCTAGAAGAAAGTTGATATAACACTAACAAACAACAGCTCGTGATAGCCAAGCGTGCTCGACGTTGGAGAAGGAAAGCGGTGCACGTTAGTTGGAGGTTCGAGTCCAACATAGAACGATTTATTTATTTCATTGTCGACTGTTCGTGTGAGTCGCGTTGTTGAAGACAAATCTCAGTTCTCATGTTGCAGGTACTCGGTTATGTTCGTATCTACGTAAGTAGCTCTTAAAAGAGCTATTTGCACTATAATTACTTATTACCGACAGAGGTGCAATTGGCTTCTGCATGGCCATTCAATTAATGAAGGAAATGTTGAAAATGGCCACCTCCTTCGTTAAAACATATCTGAGTACGGTTGAGGTGAGTCATTCTTTCCTGCTAGAGCGTAGTGGCGGAACCTGCCTGCACTTTGCCATGAAGATTACCATGTGCTGTTTTCATGTGTCCCGCGTATGAAGTCCAGTCGTTCTTCTAGTCGGACGTGCTTAGATGTTTGGTTGAATGGGTGTGTCATAATACTGACAATAAGTGCAGTGCGCTTCATTTATTGTAGCGATTTGCCATTTTAAAATCACATGTATTTATTCCTTTCTGAAGTATGCTTTCTTTCTAAAGGTGAAAAGTGCCGTTTTGAGACACAGGAAAGTTAACCCTTAATAAGTTATACCTTAACTACAAATTACTTAAGAGTATATAAATAAAAATAAAAGTAAAAAGGTCGTAGTTAGATTCGAACTCTGAATACGTCGAAAAAATCACATTCTGTTAGCGATTAGTTCCATGTAGTCACGCCAGGCGCGCGGCTGTGAGCTTGCATCCGGGAGATAGTAGGTTCGAATCCCACTATCGGCAGCCCTGAAAATGGTTTTCCGTGGTTTCCCATTTTCACACCAGGCAAATGCTGGGGCTGTACCTTAATTAAGGCCACGGCCGCTTCCTTCCAACTCCTAGGCCTTTCCCATCCCATCGTCGCCATAAGACCTATCTGTGTCGGTGCGACGTAAAGCCCTTAGCAAAAAAAAAAGTCACGCCAGGCGACGAAGAACAGATCTCGTATCCCTGTACTAATGGAATATTCTACGCTACCGCTTGGAAACTGATCTTGTATGCTACAACTTCTGAACTCGAATATGCAGATAGTTTTACCTTGTTGCAAACACCACAGCGTGCTTAAGAACCACGTCTCTCTTAAGCCCAGATAGTTGTATCCATTCTCTACGGGCGGAGTATGTACCTATTACTTGGTTAAATGAGTCCAGCATTATGTTTCAGGTGGTTTTCATAATTAATTTGTCCGTAGTCGGAGCTTACGTGGCGATAATTACGTCTGCTTATTATAACTTCCTTAGAAGAATATCTGGGACTATAGGAACGTCAGGTATTCGTAAAGGATGCCCAGAAGGGTACAAAATTGAAGTTCAAACAGGCATGACTTAGTAAGGTTTCGTACCCTCACTGCTCCCTGTAGCTTATCCAGGTACATATAACATACCTATTCTGCCTAATTCCTCGCAGGTACTTGCTGCTTGAACGCTTTCAACTCCGTATTCACAAGGAGTGCGAAAATTCTCGCTTCGTAAAGTTACTGATGTGTTACAAGCTTGTGGTCCAGATTTATTACTTTATTGAACGTTGTAACGGTAGTAATTACATGACGTAAGCTATCACATCCGCTGAATAGCATTTGCGTGCAAAAGATTGTAAAATACTGTGAAAAACACGTTACTATCAATTTCGATGTGATGAGACTATACAATATAGCGGTGAATTGATATGTCTGTAATTGGTCCAAAGCTGTCACGTTTTCTCTGATACCGTGACCGACCTTTTCTGTCAAAAGAAAATGGCCTCTTGAACCAATCAGGTGCGCAATTGTCTACCGACAGCTAAATGAGTCGCTATAGTTTTTACAGTACAGTAACACTGCGTAAAAATGACTGGAGTCCACCTCTGTGGTTTAGTGGTTAGGGTGATCAGCTGTAACTCCCGGGGTTCGATTCCCGGCCCTGCCAGGAAATTTTAAAAAGTGGTGCGTGGGCTGGAACGGCGTCCACTCAGCCTCGGAAGGTCAACTGAGTAGAGGTGGGTTCGATACCCACCTCAGCCAACCTGGAACGGGTTTTCCGTGGTTTCCCACTTCACCTCCAGGCAAATGCCGAGATGGTACATAACTTAAGGCCACGACCACTTCCTTCCCTCTTCCTTGTCTATTCCTTCCTATCTTCCCATCCCTCACCGAGGCCCCTGTTCAGCATAGCAGGTGAGGCGGCCTGGGCGCGAGGTACTGGTCATCCCCCAACCCAATGTCTCACGCTCCAGGACACTGCCCTTGAAGCGGTAGGGGTGGGATCCCTCGCTGAGTCCTAGGGAAAAAACCAATTCTGGAGGGTAAATAAATTAAGAAAGGAAGAAAAATGCCTAGAGTATTGGACTCCGCTCTACATAAAACACTACAGTGTTTTTGAGATGGGCTTCACTTATTGCCTCTTGTACGTTTTTTGCGTTGTGCGGGAAGTCTATATCGGACTAAATTCTCATAAAATTCCTGTAAGATGTTGCCCAAGGTAGAACTAAGGGACATTTAATTCTGAGCTGGCTGCATATGTTTGGGAAAACATAGGGGCAGCTGTACCAGGTGTAATGAGCGCATGGTAGGGTACTTTGCTCGCATTTAACATTTCATCAGACTTAGTTTCAATTTTTATGAAATATAATTCACCTCCAACACAATGTAGGTACAAGTACTGTGGATACCCGCAATAAACATTATAAGTACAACTCATTCTGAGAAGTATACCTGCCAGGAACATGTATGGTACCACGGGCTCATTCTTTTCTCTTTGGTAACTGTACATGTCTCAAAGCTACCATCTCAACAGAACAGATACTGCAACAATATACCTTAACATTCAACATTCACACCTACGTTGCTAATCAGAGCAGCAGTGAGAATCGTGTGATTGTGTTTTCGCTTCTGGACATGAATTCTAATGGTATCCTATCAAACAACTCTTGAACCGTTAGAGAAGGGAGAGTAAATGTAAATTTTAGTCCTCTCCCGTCAGATTATATTAATTGGATATTAAAGCCACACACTCACAAATAAGCGTACCGATTACTCACAGTGACGTGGATCCTTAGAGTTTATTTATGAGATATGCTATTATAGGCGAAAATATACACCCATGTCCAGCGTTGAACCGTCGGCCGAGCGTGAACTAACGTAGGGAGGGAGACTCTGTGACTGGGAAATTTCCAGTCTTAAGCAATGGCGTACATTATGTAGCCTACCACTCATACGCAACATACCAAGGCACTACAGTTCCCTGTGTCTTATTTCTGTACCACTGATGTACAGAGAGACTAATAATAATAATAATAATAATAATAATAATAATAATAATAATAATAATAATAATAATAATAATAATAATAATAATAGTCCAGCTCTTTGGCCGAATGTTCAGCGTAGCAGCCTTTGGTTCTGGGGACCCGAGTTCAATTCCCGGCGGGAACGGGGATTTTAACCACGTATGGTTACTCACTCTGGCTCGGGAACTGGGCGTATATGTTCGTCTTAGTAAACATTTACGTACAACACCACATCATATTACCAGCAAGGACAGGAACTTGCAATTCTATATATGGCTGACGTCAGAAGGGTATCCGGTCATAAACATGGACTTAATGGTCGTAAGAGGCTACCTCAAATAATTGAAAAAAAAGGTCAATAATAATAATAATAATAATAATAATAATAATAATAATAATAATAATAATAATAATAATAATAATAATAATAATAACCTTTGTGGACTTTAAAATAGCGTACGACTCCATAGACAGACAGACGCTCTTTGACGTACTGGAAGAATATGGTATTGACAGAAAAACCAGAGCACTTATACAACAGACACTTACAGACACCACCTCCAAGATCAAGTTCATGGGAGAAATTTCGGAACCCTTCCAGATACACACAGGTGTCCGACAAGGAGACGGGCTCTCACCAATCTTGTTAAACATGGTGTTGGACAAAATTATCAAGCAGTCGGAGGAACAAGTTAAAGGAAGACGGCTGGGAAGAACACGTGAAACAAAAAAATCATAAAATGTCCGGGATTTGCAGATGACATAGCCATACTTAGCAATAACACACAGGAGGCAAAGGAAGCACTGGAACGCTTGCATGAAATAGCTGCCAAAACAGGTCTACAGATATCTTACGAGAAGACCCAATACATGGAACGACAGAACAACAATGTGCACACCATGCAAACTGTATATGGATCCGTAAAAAGAGTAGAAACATTTAAATATTTAGGGGAATACATACAAATAGGAGGATCAAACAAGGCGTCTAACATAGAACGAACGGAAAAACTCCAGAAAGCATACACACTCACATGGTCACATAATAAGAAAAGCATATCAAGACAGGCCAAACTTAGACACTACAAAACAGTCGTATTACCATAAGCATTGTATGCGTCAGAAACGACCACAATTGGAGAATCCGGCATCATAGAGACAGAAAAAATAGAACGTAAAATTCTCAGAAAAATATTTGGACCAATACACAGAGATGGCATATGGATGAAACGACCTACTGAAGGGCTGTACCAGCACACGACAGACTCACAGACATGATCAGGAAACGCAGACTAACTTTCTGTATATAGAGAATGGACAGCAACAGACTTACAAAGAAAATCTTTAATGTAGGAAACAGTTCAAGCAAGGAAACAAATTGGTATCATGAAATAGAGGAAGACTTAAGGCAGGTGGGGATCAACAGGCAAATGATAGGAGACAGAAAAGAATTCAGAAACAAAATTAGGAAAACAAAATTTATAGTAAATGAGAAGAAGAAGAAGACAGGAACATTGTGGACAGAACAAAGGAAACAGGAGCACAGCCAAAGGATGAAGAGATTTTGGGAAGAGAGGGGAAGAAGAGAAAGAAGTGAAAATTGTGTCATCATGAGATATTCGAGTTCAAACACTGTCCATAAGGGCAAAAATGATATGAATGAATGAATAATAATAATAATAATGGTAGTGGCATATGGTTAACGTCACCCCTGTTCTATACAGGATCTTCCAAAATTATAGTTAAAAACTGCAAGAGTGAATACAGGGAAATATAATCAGAAAAATATCCTAATGGACATAAGTCCGGAAACTAACAGACGCCAATAAATGAAGCAATGGCATTTGAACCGTCCCAACGTTGTACATAATTTATGATCCAGGTAGAAGGCTCCACAAAGGATGTCAGGAGAGTTGTTGCAGCATTTGAGGAGATTGTCATGCCACGTGACGCGTTTCCTAACGTTGAGATGACTGATACCTATTTCATCTTTGGCCGTGCCAACATCATCGCATAGGAGGCAGCGCTATTGTACCGCGGAGGTATTACATAAAGAAGACAGCTAGGATACTCGTAAAGCACGTGCTACAATCTCGATTCCTCCTGTGCATTGTCCTTGGTATAACCAAACCAAACCCCATGGCCCAACAGCCCCGAAGGACCGTGGCCTACCAAGCGACCACTGCTCAACCCAAAGGCTTACAGATTACGAGGGGTCGTGTGGTAAGCACGACGGATCCTCTCTGCCATTATTCTTGGCTTTCTACACAGGGGCATCTATCTCACCGTCAGATAGCTCCGCAATTGTAATCACGTAGTCTGAGTGGACCTCGAACCAGCCCTCATATGCAGGTAAAAATCCCTGACCTGACCGGGAATCGAACTCGGAGCCTCCGGATAAGATGCAGGCACGCTACCCCTACACCCCAGGGCCGGCATTGTCCTTGGTGTATCCAACACGAAATGGAAGTCAACAATCTTTATGTCAGAAATTGGGTGAGGTTCATGACAACTGATCCAAATGCTGTTACTATTGCAAGACGCTGTTGACATCAGATGTGAAGGCTGGTTCCTGGAACCTAAAGTATTAACAACGTTATAACAGTTTCAAATGTGATTGCATCATTTTTCGGTAACGGCTGGTTCCGGCCCTATGTTTTATTTGGGCTTTTCCTTGCGTCATTGCGCTGTACTCATCCTTGCACCTTGTAGATTTTAAGAGAGGTTGGAAGCCGAAAATTGATACTGAGAAACACCCCCACCCCCAACAAAACCCCATGGCGCAACAGCTCCAAAGAGCCACGGCCTATCAAGAGATCGCGCGCTCAGCCCGATGGCCTGCAGATTACGAGGTGCCGTGTGGTCAGCACGACGAATTCTCTGGGCCGTTATCCTTGGCTTTTTAGACCAAGGCCGCCATCTGACCGTCAGATAGCTCCTCAATTGTAATCACGTAGGCTGAGTGGACCTCGAACGAGCCCTGAGATCTAGGTAAAATCCCTGACCTGGCCGGGAATCAAACCCGGGACCTCCGGGTAAGAGGCAGGCATGCTACCCCTACACCGCGATGCCGGACGTACAGAGAAAGGGGTGGCATTAAATCTACATTTAAGTGTAGATTGGACTACGTGGGATTCAGACCTAAACATCGAGTGAGGAAGGTTACATTAACACAGTTGTCATTCTTTTGCATCATAATTTTTCCCTAGGACAGTTTTGGTGCAGCCCCCTATGTCATTCGCTAACTTTTTCGTTTCAACGTAACTGCTGCATCCTGCATCTACTCTAATCCGTTTGTCACATTCATACCATTTTCTACTTCCACTGTTCTTACCACCTAGACTTCTCTCAAAAACTAAGTGAATAAGTCCTAAATATCTCAAACTGTGTCTTATTAATCTATCTCCTCTTCCAGTCGAATTTCGCCAGTTCACTCTCCCTCACCAGTTCGATTCAGTACCTATTCAGTGTTAGTGTTGGATATTGAGTGTATGATTCAAAGCAGTGTATCGATTCATTCAACTGTCCGAGTGAATTCAATCGGAGTAACGCCGAGCTCACGGCACAAGACTCAGCTGACTCGCAGTAGACAGTGTTGTGTGGCGCACTTACGGAACAATGAGACACAACACACACACGGTTCATTATCGGAACATTGTACATCGTCGGAGAGCAGAACTTCCGCTGCGGCGAGATAAACAGTATCGTACGCTATAATGGACTCTCGATCTCAGCTCATTTGAAAATAATACCCACTTGCATTCACTGTCCTCTTCTTACAGTGCGGTTTAAATAATAGTTGGTTTTATATGCAGTGATAAAACAATAGTCAAAGAATAATTCCAAAGTACCTAGTAAGTAGGTAGGTTATTAAGTTATTCAATTTATTAGCATGAGAGGTGTAGTTTAAATGGGAGATGGCAACAACGTCGGTGAAATACCACTACTTTCGTCGTTTCATTACTTACTCGATTAGGCGGAGCGCGTGCGTCACCGGCTTTCAGCCCTGGCGTCATGCTGTTCTCGAGCCGAGCGTGTTAAGGATGCGTCGTGCTCGCGGACCCTCGTCCGTCGTATGGTCGTCATGTGTCGGGATTCTTCCCTGCGCACGCGCTTGCGGCGGCGTCACCGCGGCCGCGCAAATTACTCCCTCGCTTGAGCCGGCCTAGCGGTGTACGGGTGGCGTGCCTGCCTATTACCCGGAGGTCGCGGGTTCAATTCCCGGCCAGGTCAGGGATATTTACCTAGATTTCAGGGCTTGTTCGATGTCCACTCAGCCTACGTGATTACAATTGAGGAGCTCTCTGACGGTGAGATGGCGGTGTCGGTCTAGGAAGCCAAGGATAACGGTTGAGAGGATTCGTCGTGCTGACCACATGACACCTCGTAACGTGCAGGCTTTCGGGCTGAGTAGCGTATAGTTGGATTTATATGCAATGTTAAAATGGTAGTCAAAACTATTCCAAAGTAGTTAGTAAGTAAGTAGGTTATTGAGTTATTCTATTTATTAGTTTAATGAATCTTAGTATTGTAACGTAGTCGACATTCAAAAATTAATTCAACTCAGCTCTCAGCCTACCCTAGGACTATGAGCCAAGATCATGACCACTCAAAATGATCAGTTTTAAATTGGGAAGAGTCGTTCATCATTCTTTCAGTTCCTATGGTGCATCAATGCACAATATTTCAATAATCGAATCACGAGATCACTGTTCTACGTGGATAGTGAATACGTAAATCGACGGACGCAATAACTTAACCTCTAGCAACCCCTTGTATCATATATGATACACTGGGAATTTATTTTCTCTGGCGCTTCGTATGCATGTTGGGAAGGTTGTACCCATTGTTTCACATTCGTTACACTTTACGCTATTCAACCGTCGCTTGTTTTTCATTGCTGGCTGTCCCGGTAGATGGCAGGGGAAGTTGTAATCAGGTGGAGATTGAATCAAAACAACAATGCTGCGTAATAAACACGGTATGTTACATTATTACGTTCTTTATAACATAAGATTGTTTGCTAATTGTGCTCCAAGGCTGGAGATCATATTTTTATCATAGTAACAATTTTTAAAATAAAATTTCAATGTGTAACACCAAGATATATCTTATGTATCATATGTGATACATTGGGTTCCTATAACTACTTTTCAAGCAGTTTTCTCGTGGGTTGTCTGTGATTTAGTATTTATATTTTTGTTCTCGGAATCGTCATGTTTTTGGCTTTAATGCGATAGAACGGTGAGGTATATATCAAATATGTAGGCCCATACAGACGTATTAAAAATAAAAATATATCGATATTTTAAGGTTATGCTACACACGATCTACCGATTTCTTTTGTTAGGGCTGGATGATGAGATTTTTGAGACGTTGGGTGGCATAGATCCAAACAATTCAGATATTGAAATTGAAGATGAGGATGTTGAGGCTGATATTCAAGCTCCATCAGTTAGTACTGGCGTTCTGGAAGAAGGAGCTTCTGATGATGATGATGATGATGATGATGATGATGATGATGATGATAGTGATGATACTAATGATGGAACAGCTTCCAATGGTGACGTTTCTGCCAGAAGGGATTCTACTCAACGATGGCGCCACAAAACAGGGTGAATAATTTTTTCAACTGGTACATTTAATAAATAATCAGCCCAAATAGAAGCCAAATTCCACAGATTATCTCATTGTGTGTTGTAGTTCAAACAGTAAAAAGTATCTTGTTACTAATTTTATGGTTTGGCGCTTTTCTTTTCAGGTTTCTGGGGCCATCTCATCATGCCCCAGGTACTGATTCAATCGTTGATTTTGAGGTTAAGAAGCCACATCAAGTGTTTTGAGAACTACCTTCAAGATAACTTTTTTGAAGAAATGTCTGAATTCACCAACAGAAGATACGTGCTGCAGACAGGAAAATCATTGGAGGTAACTGGACATGACATGAAGATTTATTGGGGTGCAAGCATTGTTGCAGCTTTATTAGATTTTCCAAAATTAAGAATGTGCTGGGAACAAAAGACCAGATACCCACTCATTGCGGACAACATCATTACGAATAGGTTCTATACAATTAGAAGCAATATTAAAGTTGTTGACGATCAGGCTACCAGTGAGGAAGTTAAGAGTGCCGATAGATTTTGGAAGGTGCGACCGATGTTGACGCGAATAAGAAATACACGTTTGCGACATCCTCGTCCTGAGAAGGTGTCTGTAGACGAACAAATGATACCGTTTCATGGCCAAGTGAAGATGAAACAGTATGTGAAAAGAAAACCCCAACCTGTTGGGTTAAAAAACTTTGTTATGACAAGTACTAGTGGCCTTCCCTTAGAATTTACCTTGTACGAAGGAGGTGGAAGGGAAATTGTGTCGGAAAAGGTTCCTCTCCCAGAGAAAATGGACATTGGAGGAAGGGTTGTACTTAAACTCTCGGACTCTCTTCCTTCTGGTTCAACCATTTTTATGGACAGATATTTTTCATCTGTGACTCTCTTTGATGCATTGTTTACTTACAGGTCCATTTTAGCTTATGGTACAATCATGGTAAACAGGATTCCAAAATCTGTGACACTGAAACGAGATGGTGATATGAAGCGCGAAGGGAGAGGTGCAAGTGACCAAGTTGTAAGAGCAGATGTTAAGATGGTTATAGTAAAATGGTACGATAATCACTCCATTCATTTAATTTCAACAGACTACGGTGTTGCTCCCATTGAAGACTGCGGGCGTTGGTCAAAGAAAGATGGTCTGTACATACGTATTCCTCGACTATTCCTAGTCAAAATGTACAGCAACATGGAAGGTGTTTATCTCTTGGACAGAATCTTCAGCAGGTATGCTATGAGAAACAGGACTAATAAGTGGACAATTAGAACAATCTACAATTTTTCGATTTTGTGTTGGCAGCCGCTTGGATCGAGTATCGAATGGCTGCTATGCAAAATAAGTGGCTAAGGAAAGACATTCTAACCTATTTCTCATTCAGGCTATGTATTGCAGAGCATCTTATCTACTCTCATGTCACTAGGAAAAGTGTAGAAAGCGCAGGTGAAGACGAATATGAAGAAGTAGGAGAAGAACAAAGAAAACGAACCCCAACCAAGCCAATTCCACCATTGGCAAAAAGATCATTTCTGGTAAATGATGACTCAACAGAAGTCAAGATCAAGGTGTAGAGCTCCTGGATGTTCCGCACTATCATATGTCGTGGGGTTCAAAACTTTTGTGTGGAGCATGGTATTGCATGGAAGTGGAACATGGAAATAACCAGCAGGGAAAGACAAACAATGTAAGATTTTGAAATGTAGTGTTACAGAAAAGTGTTGACTGGGAGGTGTTAGAGCAGATAATTGATACTATCTATCCTTTCCAATCTTCCATCCCCCACCAAGGCCCCTGTTCAGCACAGCAGGTGAGGCCGCCTGGGTGAGGTACTGGTCATTCTCCCCAGTTGTATACCCTGACCCAATAAAGAAGATCACCTTTTATAATGTAAACGGAAAATTATTCTTTTCGTAACACGAACTTAGAGTTATAAAATGACCTGAATTTACCCTATAAAAACCATCTATGAATGTATTCATGAATTCATAAACTGTTGAAATATGCTTCTCAGAGTGAGTGGATCATATCCATCCTCTAAATTTATTTCAACTGGGTGAAGTTTAACCTAGGTGATCTAAAAAGGAGTTAACTCTGAGAAGACAAAGACAAAGGCAAAGACAAAGTCACCTTCGTACAGGCCATGAAGGTCCTTGGAGGAGCGGAAGGTAAAGGCTTCAAACATTGCTTACCGCGACACGTGATGGGGTAGAGTGGTTAGCTCTACGTCCGGCACTCTTAGAAGACTGTAGCGAACTATCGACATTACTCTTCGATCAATAACTCTGTATACCCTTCGAAATATTCTCTTCTCTCCATGAAATACTTTTATTTTCAATATTTTGGCTTTCGGTCTTCTATCTGTTTCTTTGATACTTTTCAGTGAATGGCATTTTATATGATATTTACTGCTGTGAGTATAATAATAATTTCGTATGGCTATTACTAGCCGAGTGCAGCCCTTGTAAGGCAGACCCCCCGATGAGGGTGGGCGGCATCTGCCATGTGTAGGTAACTGCGTGTTATTACGGTAGAGGATAGTGTTATGTGTGGTGTGTGAGTTGCAGGGATGTTGGGGACAGCACAAACACCCAGACCCCGGGCCATTGGAATTAACCAATGAATGTTAAAATCCCCGACCCGGCCGGGAATCGAACCCGGGACCCTCGGAACCGAAGGCCAGTACGCTGACCATTCAGCCAACGAGTCGGACACTGCTGTGAGTAATTTATATTGATTGTGATGTGACATCATGAAATGGATATATATATGAGACGAACATAAACACCCAGCGCCGAAGTCAGAGGAATGTCGTATGGCTTTTAGTGCCGGGATATCCCAGGACGGGTTCGGCTCGCCAGGTGCAGGTCTTTCTATTTGACTCCCGTAGGCGACCTGCGTTTCGTGATGAGGATGAAACGATGATGAAGACAACACATACACCCAGCCCCGTGCCGTAGTAATTAACCAATTAAGGTTAAAATCCCAGACCCGGCCGGGAATCGAACCCGGGACCCTCTGCAACGAAGGCCAGTACGCTGACCGTTCAGCCAACGAGTCGGACGAAGTCAGAGGAATTAATTTAGACGCGGATAAAATACTTTCACCCCGCCTGAAATCAAACACGGGACCGTCTGACCTGAAGACCGTTATGCCGACCACACAGCCAAGGAGCTGCACAGCCGTGACGTTCTCACAATCTGGTTAGACCTCACCGATGGAGGGGCGCAGACTCCACCCGAAATACACGTCTAGAAAGCAATCGTATTGCGGGTTGCAGATTTTTTCCCTGACACAATACTCTTGTAGGTATATGTTTAGTCCTCAGCCCGAAGGCTGGTTGGATCCTCAACAGCTGCGCCATCAGCTGTCATAGATGGCCTAGGCGTCACTGAAGAGGCGCACTAGGGAAATGAGGAGTGAGGTAGTTTTCCGTTGCTTTCCTCACTGAGCCAGAAGTTGCTATTACATATCAGTCTGCCAAGCCCACTGAAATGCATGCACCAACCGACCCTATGAGCAATATTTTCACACCATTCATAGCAGGAACTGGCTGCAGATGGAATGGCATTACTAGCATCACTCATACCTCAGTCACTTTCATTTTGTCAAAGCCAAGGATAAAGCTGAGACAGGTCAATGAAAGTAACAAAATTGCTCTAGCCCATACCAGAAGACATAGTGCACTGTAAACACTAGGTCCCGCCAGCAGAGGCAATACTCTTAAGGGCGTAAAATTGATGAGTTGCGTGGAACTTATCATAATCACTTTTATGGTGATAAAAATGGTCTCGTAGTTCTTTGATTCCAATTGAATAACGTCACCAGACACATTCTTTCACATCCCTGTTATAGGCCTATAGTATAAAGCCAGAAGACTAACTGACCTACTCACTCACTGACGTTAATGTTTACCCTCTTCCAGATAACCTAGGAACTTGAAATTCGGGAATCTGATAGCTGTTAGGATTTAACCCAAGGAAATATTCCTAAAAATTCAACGTTTTCATATTTAGCCCCCAAACAATATTGCGGACTCAAATTTAGGGTGTGGTAGAAAATCGAAATTTGGCAAAATTGTAGCTGTTACCCTGTAACCGACGGAGAAATTATAAAAAAGTTCCAATGTTTAACATTTCACCCCACATAAATATCGAAATAATGAAGCGATTTTCATGCCGGTGCAGACCTTCCTTTCGAGATATTTTGTGCCTAAACTGTAATTCCTACCAAAAATGGATAGTACTTTTGGTCCCCGGAATGAAGTGATCTACAACATTGGTCCTATGACTTTTTGTCATATCTCGATACCTTATACCTTAGATCGATCTTCATTTCCCGATTTTGGGTCAATTTTGTTCCTTTTCCATACATTATTTCACTGCTTGAGACACTCAAGACAGTTAGGATTACGAAATTTAGCAGGCCCATTGCCCCGTCCCACTGGTCATACGCAAACAGACTTTCATTATTTCTGCCACCATGTAGCTATGGGAAAATGGAAGGGATATGTGGAAACACTACTCAAATTTCAGCCTTATCTATGCTTTTAAAGCAATCTAAGGTGAAGCCGACGGTGATACGACAATACGTCAAACAACCAAAATTACAAATCGTTTCGTGGTAGATGCGTCTGCTAAGTTTCAGGACTGTAGCTGTCTGGTAAGTTGTCGAAATAATTTCTCAACTTGTGACAAACGTACGAAGTTTGATCTAGATCGAAATATTTACCTGTATCAATGCCATAAATATCCGAGATACGATAATATGTCTTAGAACCAAAAGTGTAGGCTACGAAAGGGGCTGTTTAATGCCGCAATCTGTTGCCGATACGACCAACCATTCCGCCACAATAAAATTCCAAATGAAAGTCTGCACTTATAAACGTGCACATCTTCAACGCCTATCTATATTATACAAAACAATACGGCTGACTCACTGTGTTAGCTATGAATGTGATAGCTATTAGGCTGTAACCTATGGAAAAGTTCCAAATGAACAATGTTTTGTTATTTTTACTTCCCTTCCCCTAAACTAAATGGTGGATGATATCTTGAAGTGCGCCAGAAAATTTAAATTTGGCACAGTTATAGATCTTGACCTGCAACCTATGGAGAAATTCCAAAAAAATTCCAATGTTTAACGTTTTTCCTCCAAAAATTACCGAAAATTGCGGCAATTTTCATGACGGTGCAGACCATCTTTTCGAGGTTTTTTTAGTTGAACGGTAAGACGTATCGCCAAATAGACAAGACATTCCGAACACATCATGAATAGATCTAAAACTTCGGTCCCGTGACTTTTAGTCCTATCCTGATCCCTTTGCCTCTTTTCATTGCTGTTTGTTCGGAGCGTCGACCGATGTGGATATTTTGCCCCTACTAGCAACATATTGTATGAACCTGCGTGTAATTGGAATTACGGTAGTGTGGAATGTTGTGTGTGGGGAATGGAAGATTAAGAACCTCACAAACACCCAGTCCCCAGGCCAGGGATATTAATCATTGCAATTTAAACCCCTGACCCTGCCGGGAATCGAAGCAGGGGCCGCCGGCTGACAGGCGGATGCGTTGCTCCCTACACCGCGGGGCCGGACTCCATTATGCCTTAGACAGAGCTGGATTTTCAGATTTTACGTCCATTTTGTACAGTTTCCTCAATTAATTTTACGGTTTTACACACAAGACGGATAGAATCATGAAATTCCGCAGGCTCATTGGAACTTCTGTGGGTATTGTGTGAGCAAAGTGCATTATTCTAGCACCGTGTAAGAATGGAAAAACGAAACGAATGTGTGGACACTGTACTCCTAATCTAAGATTCTAAAACAATCTACGGTGTACCCGATGCAGATACGACAAAATATCAAAGAACGAAAATGTAGAACGTTTCAACTACGATACACCTAATAAGTTTCAAGACTATAGGGGCCCATTAGGTTAAGAAAATGATTTATCATCTTGTAAGAATCGTACGTAATTAGCACCAGGTCGAGACGTTTACCTCAATCTTTGCTATAAATCGTGAATAAACTGTACGAGAAAATATTATAGGAGCAAACCTATACGCGAATGAATGGGCCGCCGGTGGCACAGTCCGTTTTTCGTAACGTCGTAGCGGTTCATCACAGTAATTTTCCAAATGACCACTTCTAATGTAGAGGAACTAGGGGTTTGCGGGCGGAGGGTGTTCCTTTTGGGGCTAAGAAGGCCAGGCTACAGGCAGAGCTAACGCCTGTAAAATGTTAGATTTTAAGATATAGCCTACTGTAAATATATTAATTTTAAAAATTTACCCTCATTTTGAATTCTTTTCAACCCCGTAAGTGGTTTTTCCGAAAATAAATATATATTTCGTATCTCGACTCCTACGTTCTACTTAGCTCGGGGTATAAATAAGTATTAAATGCAATAAACACACATGAACGCACAGTGCAATGCTTACGAACAGTCAAACATAAACCCGTGACACATACTGCTCATGAAAGGTCTTGTCCCGTCCATCCAGAAGTTCCTCGTGATCAGGGAGGTGACAACCTCAGCTATTTTCTTTAGTTTTCATGACCTATTCCACTGTCTTTCATATGAGACAGATTCTCAGCTGGTCTCACATTGTTGAGTGAACTCTGATCAGCTCTCAATCCAAGATTAAAATCTTTGGACCAACCACGAATCGGTCCCAGCACTTCCCGATCTACCTGAACAAAAATAATTTTTCGACATCTTGAATTAGCCGAAATGTGTATTGATTGATGTTCTTCGCCAGCTACTTGTTAAGACTAGATTGCGTAAAGAAACCTAAATGCTTCGCTCGCTCTCTGCCGTTCTTCAATTGCAGTGAAGTTGGTCTTGTTAGTAGGCCTGCAGGCGATACTAAATGAGTAATTTGTGTGTGTCCTAGGCATGTAAATAAATAAATAAAACAGGTATGCAGTTTTGAATGAGGTGAAAATAAATGTTGTCAGCAGTAGTTTGACGCCCGTAAAGAAGATCACCTTTTAGGATGTAAACGGAAAATTATTCTTTTCGTAACGCAAACTTATAGAGTAATAAGATGACTCGAATTTACCCTATAAAACCATCTATGAATGTATCCATGAATTTATAAACTGTTGAAATATGCTTCTCAGAGTGAGTGGATCATAACCCTCCTCCGAATTTATTTGAAATGGGTGAAGTTTAGCCTAAGCGATCTGAAACGAAGTTAACTCTTAGATGGCTGTAGAGGACTATCGACATTACTCTTCAGCCAATAACTCTGTATGCTCTTCCAAATATTATCTTCCTTCCATTAATTACTTTTATTCAATATTTTGGATTTCGGTCACATATCTGGGTTTTTTTATATTTTTCAGTGTATGGCATTTCATATGATTTTTGCCGCTGTGAGTAATGTATATTGATTGTGAAGTGACATGATGAAATGGAAATATATATTTGAGACGAACACAAACACCCTGCTCCGAAGCCAGAGGAACTAATTTAGACGTGGATACGACAAGAGCCATCGGACCAATGTTTTAGAACTCTTCATTCCTGGGACCGAAAGTACTATCCATTTTTGGTAGGAATTACAGTTTAGGCACAAAATATCTGGAAAGAAGGTCTGCACCGGCATAAAAATCGCTTCAGTATTTCGAAATTTTTGTGGGGTGAAAAGTTAAACATTGGAACTTTTTATAATTTCTTCGTCGGTTACAGGGTAACAGCTATAATTTCGCCAAATTTCAATTTTCTAGCACACCCTAAATTTGAGTCCTTCATATTGTTTGGGGGATAAATATGAAAACGTTGAACTTTTTGGAATATTTCCTTGGATTAAATTCTAACAGCTATCAGATTCCCGAATTTCAAGTTCCTGGGTTATCTGGAAGAGGGTAAACATTAATATCAGTGAGTGAGTAAGGTCAGTTAGTCTTCTGGCTTTATACTGTATACCAGGGATATGAAAGAATGTGTCTGTTGCGGTTATTCAATTGGAATGAAAGAACTAGGAGACCATTTTTATCACCATAAAAGTGATTATGATAAGTTCCACACAACTCGTCAATTTTACGCCCTTGACCTTTTCACTCCCAGGTATCCTTGCTGTTTATGTATCTTCCATCCCATGTTATTTTGGATACTTTGACTCTAGATGAAATAGGCTGATATTTAAAACTATTTATAAGGTTTTAGGACGAATATGATATTACAACATTATATCTTAAATTTTCATCGAAATTTCACGACTATGTTATAAATTTCCATGCACGGGTGCACACCATATGAGCAGGCTGATTGTTCGCTTCTTCCTCCTACTCCTCCTCCTCCTCATCCTCACCGCCAGATAAATCACTCCTACTGTAAATTTCCACAGAATCATTCACTAACTTTGTTTAATAGTGGATGCAGCCATCTTGCTCGACTAAAGGCCGCTGTCAAAAAAGAAGCGACTAAACGCGGCACTGGGAGAGAGCGTGAAATTTGAAATACGAGTTAACTCGTTGTTGGGACAGCAGAAGACACACAGGTTCCCGAGTTAACTCGGGAGTGGGAGTGAAAGAGTTAAGAGTATTGTGTCAGGGAAAAATCTGCAACCCGCAATACGATTGCTTTCTAGACGTGTATTTCGGGTGGAGTCTGCGCCCCTGCAGCGGTGAGGTCTAACCAGATTGTGAGAACGTCACGGCTGTGCAGCTCCTTGGCTGTGTAGTCGTCATAACGGTCTTTAGTTCAGAGGGCCCCGTATTTGATTTCAGGCAGGGTGAGGGTATTTTATCCACGGAAAAACACTTCCAGGATGGCTAAGGTGGGAATTGAACCCACCTCTCCTCATTTGACCTCCCGAGGCTGAGTTTACCCCGTTCCAAACCTCATACCACTTTTCAAATTTCGTGACAGAGCCGAGAATCGAACCAGGGCCTCCGGGGGTGGCAGCTAATCACACTAACCACTACACCACAGAGGTGGACACGCTTAGTTTCATGCAGCGAATTCCTCGTTCTAACAGTTTCAGCACTCTAATGTCTGATCGTTTATATAGTTTCCAGTACCATCCTTAATTCACATGGGAGGACGTCAGACCCTGTTGCCCTCATGCCAATGTTAATAAAATAATATTATTGGTTTTACGTCCCACTAACTACTTTTTTTATGGTTTCGAAGACGCCGAGGTGTTGGAATTTAGTCCAGCAGAAGTTCTTCTACGTGCCAATAAATCTATCAACATGAAGCTGATTTAACTGAGAACCTTAAGATACCACCGAACCAAATTCCCATAGACGTTGGTAGCGGTGTTTTTGAAATAGGCCTACGCACACCAGCGAAGTCTTACTTCTAATATCCTTTCTTCAACAGGAACCACTCCCATCATTTCCCTAATAATTTTGTTTGGTATTTCATCCAATCGGGTGATTACCGATTCCCATCTCAGCATACGCATTTCCGCTGTATACACTTCCTTCACCATATAGTTCGTAACTGGTCACTCGCGTACATTGCTACTGATCTCACGGGATTGTGATACAACTTTGACTTCAGTTTCGTTAGTATTTTTTAAACACAGAGTATGCCTGTGAGATCTGTGCACTTTGAACATGTGCTTCTGCTTCTATTCGGTATCTCTTCCGGCAGGAAACAATCAGCCTCAATTCTTACTCCCAAGAAGAATGCACCTCAGTGAGGTCTTCACCATCAAATTTGATGGTACGCCCATCATATTATCGTGTTCATGTGTAGTCTTTGTGTCTTCAATACCTCATTATATTTCTTTACTTGTTCTTCAAGATATTTGGTTTCTCTTGTAACGATGACATAATCTGTTATTTAAGTCTGGAACTGTGCTCATTAGCCTATAATTCATCATTTTCAAGGAGAATTTCCTTCTCACGTTGTCCAGTCCTGTGTCCTTATTAAACATTACTAATAACATGATATTTGGGACTAACCATTCTACTCCCAACACAAGTATACCCGGTTTGAATTTCGGTGTCTCTCGGAGCCTTTTGCGAAGACCAACAAGTGACAGCATCTGGTCTTAAATCCCCTGTCATGTCCTGAATTTAGCCTGGGTGCTCCACCGTCAGTATATAAATACGCAAAGATAGCCTAGAAAAATTATTATTACACGGTAGAAGAAAATGACATCGTCTATAGTAAACGGTGATTGCCATAGTTTATGTCACACTTCGAAATTTATTTATCATTTTATTTAATTATTTCAACTTCGATGTGGCAGGATGGCGCGGTACTATGGACACTATGCATGTAACGTAACTTTCACGTCCTTTTTTTAATGCTCAATTCTATCATTTTTTTAAAATGTTCAGGTCTTTTTTCAACGTTATGCAATTAGATCTCAAGTGATTATTTTTGGTGTTGATAATTCTGAATATTTAACGAAATTTCATCCAATTTACTTAAAAATTAGTTGCCATATGATTTAAATGTGTATACTAATTTAGGGCCAGTTCTGTAGTCTAGGGGTTGCGTGTCTGCCTCTTATCCGAAGGATCTGGGTTCGAATTTCGTCAGTCTGAGGATTTAATACATGGGCAGAGAGATGAAGGAGTGTTCACGCAGTATCGTCAGAATAAGTAAGAAGATATCCGATATGAGATTCAGAAAACCTGGTCATAATAACCATGTCATATGGCTGAAATGTCGGCACCCTACCACGTGCACTCCGATGTGTGTAGCCCTTCTGACTTGCCATCAGTCATCATGGCGACCAAATCCCGTAATAGGTTGTAGGTACAACCAAAGTTGGTTTACCAGGACTATACTGTTTAAGCATGAACCCCGTTGACGGCCTCATGCGCATTCCTAGCATTTTGCTGATTACTCGTCAGTCAAGAGTACGCAGAGTTGCTGTCCGATGACGAGTAATATATGCTTAAGGCACATCTAACAGTGGTCAGTTTTTGCACATTAAAAAAGTAAAGTGTGTGAAGTACACGATGTATAATTTGGCAATAATAATAAATAATAATAATAATAATAATAATAATAATAATAATAATAATAATAATAATAATAATAATAATAATAATAATAATAATAATAATAATATTTTAAAATCCTACTAACTACTCTTATGGGTTTCGGACATGACAATGAGCCGGAAGTTTGTCTAGTAGACGTTTTTCTACGTGCCAATAAATCTACCGACACGAGACTGACAGATTTGAGTATCTTCTAATACCAATGGACTGAGCAGGGATCGAACCCACCAACTTGAGTTCAGAAGGCCACTGTGCTACCGTCCTAGCTACTTAGCTCGGAGTATCAATAAGTATTAAATGCAATAAACAAATATGAATGCACAATTCAATGCTTCTGAATAGTCAAACATAAACCCGTGACTCATACTACTCAAGGAAGTCCTCGTCCCGTCCATCCAGAAGTGCCTCGTGACCAGGGTTGTGACAACCTCAGCTATTTTCTTTGGTTTTCATGACCTATTCCACTGTCTTTCATATGAGACAGATTCTCAGCTGGTCTCACAATGTTGAGTGCACTCTGATCCAGCCCTCAGTCCAAGATTAAAATTCTTGGACCAGCCGCGAATCGATCTCAGCACTTCCAGATGAGATTAATATGGGTTGGCCCGGGAACATTAACTAGCGGTAATAATGTTATTGGATTAACATCCCACTACATACTTTTACGGTTTTCGGAGACGCCGAGGATCCGGAATTTTGTCCCGCAGGATTTCTTTTGCGTGTCATTAAATCTTTTTTTTTTTGCTAGGGGCTTTACGTCGCACCGACACAGATAGGTCTTATGGCGACGATGGGATAGGAAAGGCCTAGGAGTTGGAAGGAAGCGGCCGTGGCCTTAATTAAGGTACAGCCCCAGCATTTGCCTGGTGTGAAAATGGGAAACCACGGAAAACCATTTTCAGGGCTGCCGATAGTGGGATTCGAACCTACTATCTCCCGGATGCAAGCTCACAGCCGCGCGCCTCTACGCGCACGGCCAACTCGCCCGGTGTCATTAAATCTACCAGCACGAGTCCGACGTAGTTGAGCACCTTCAAATACCACCGGACTGAGCCAGGATAGAACCTGCCAAGTTGTGGTCAGAAGGCCAGAGCGTCAATCGTCTGAGCCACTCAGCCCAGCACTAGCGATAGATATAGGCTACTGCTTCGTTCCAGCCCACAACAAGAGCTGAGAGCTAGACCTGACAACTATGTGCGCCATATTTGTCACAAATAGGCCTATATACGGAATCAATTACGATTTTCGGAAATGAAAATAATGTAGAATTCGTTTATTTTTAAAAAGCACCATCCTAGAAAGTGAGGCATGTCATTGTAATGAAGTACGAATTGGAATTCTTCTTCTTCTTCTTCCCCATCATGTTGTCCTTTTGCCCAATTTATTGGGGTTGGAACTTAAAATGAATTTGGCCCAGTTTCACGGCCGGATATCCTCACTGACGTCAACCCTATGAGGAGAGATGTATTCATTATTTCGTGTTTCAGAGCTGGTTGGTAGTGCGGTGTGTTGTATGAATATGAAGAGATGTGTATTAAGACTAACACAAATACTCAGTCTCCAAAGTAGAGGAGTTTACCATACGTAGCAAAAACCCACGGCCCTGTCGGGGATCGAACCTGGGGCTCTCTGAAAGGTGAACTAATACGCTGACCATTCAGTTCAAAGAGTCGGACTAAAGGTGGAGTTCATCAGCTGATCTAAGAAAATGCGACCTCTACAGTTTATTTAAAATTAGTTTCCCGTCTACAATATGCTTGAAACTGACCTGATCCACGCTCAGGCTGTAGTAATTTAAATAGCCGAAATTCTATCCATCGGCAATGTGAAAATTTCAGACGTTCTGTAATAGATAACAATTTCTGTGAAGGTAAATTTTATATCATGTTAACTCGTTTGAGTGTACGTTTTCTGAACTGCAGGTTACACCACGATATGATTAAATTGGAACATCTCATCTGAGTACATAACACGCTTTCTTTAAAGTGAATGCTGATCTATTTACATGTAATTTCATCACTAATGAAGTTACTTCTGACATCGTTAAAGGAGAATTGTCTGCTTGATTCTGACCTCAGAGCTCAATACCCGCTGCAAATAATGCACGGTTTAATGATAATAAGGTAATAATCACCTTTCCGGTGACAGTGGCCCATTCACCCGTCACAGTCTGACGCCGAATAGTGTCCTTGTTCAAGCAGATTTGTTGATGATTTTGTTTCATTTTAGTACTGCAAACTTCACAGTCACCAGTCTCTTGCAACTGTTAGCGTTGTTACCGTACGAAGATGGCAGGGACTACAGGTGTACTCCCGCCCAAATAACGTGATAATTTTTAAACAGAATGCCACTTCTCTATGGTTTGATGATGATGATTGATGATGTTTGTTTTAAGGAGCATAACATATACGTCATCGCCCACTTTTAATTTCGCATTGCATTTAAAAATGAAGGTTACGTGGTTGTAATCACAGTATCAAGAGTTGAGGCTTTTGGATAGTTGTGGCTTTGTGTGTGAAGTATTCCCGACACTGAAACGGGCCGATGACCTAGCTGTTGGCCCTTTAAAAAACAAACAACATCATCATCATCATCATCATCATCATCATCATCAAACGACATTGAAACATTAGAGCCGTGATAACTGTTGTCCAGCCAAATGGCCTGTTGATATTCGGACGATACGTGACAGATTTGTCACCGCTATTGCTCGGCATCCACAGCCTTTTCCGTCGTCTTTCAGAAAAGATTTTAATATATACTAATAGGGCTGACAGAACTTTGTTCTAAACTTCAAAACACAATTTAGACTTTTAGATGCCCACAAGATGTATCCAAGGCATCCGTGTAAGAGGCCGGGGCGACCCCTGCCATGGGTGTCAGACGGGCAGGAAGTAGTGTGTTCCCAGGTTTTGCTGGACAGGCGATGGGAATAGAGCGGACTTGCTGGAGACGAGAGGTGATTACAGGACGCAACCTTGATTGCTAACAACATGTTACCTACACCAGCATATCCACTGCACCGGGCGACACTAGCCGGTATGCCCGGTGTGATCATCTCTGCACTTATACCATTAAGGCAAACAAGGCAATAGGGAAAGTTGATAGGTAAGTAAATTAATTAATTAATGAAAAAATTATAGTAAATACATACTACCTACTAATGAAGCTTGGCTTTCCAAGACGATTGCTGCTCAATTAGGTGGTCTCCAGATAATTATGTCACGTGATCGGCGCGATATTTTCCTCAACTGCAATGCTTGACATATTTTTGGCCGAGGTCGTTGCCTCATATCTGTCATATCTGGTATCAAGTTTACGGATCCAAATGAGCCCCGCTCCAGCCTTCAATCGAGAGTTAAAATCAATGGATGAGGTAGTGATCGAATACGGGACCCAAGTACGAGACAGACAAAAAAATAAGCTCATTTTGTATGTCTGTTTATGTTGTGGTCATAGTCTGGGGAGCTCCAGCTTTACGTGGAATGCAAATCTCAAAGACATGTTTTTTTATTTAAAATCTTATTTACACTGACCAGGATTCAATACATGGCCGTATTAATGAGAAGCCAATGACTATTCCCTCCAAGCACACTCTCTGCCCTTAAATATATGCAACTATGTATAGAGTTTGGAAAGTTATCATTTCGATGCAGTATAAGCAATAGTTCCACTATGAATTACAAACGATTAATGACACGTTTGCTTGAAGAATGTACGTGGAAAATTAGTGACTCAGGGAAATGAAGGGCACGTGTACTCTCCAAAATGTCTGGCTCTTCTTTTCCGTCATTACTGCATGACCAGAAGTCAAGGGCGAGCCGTTCGCATGCAGGTTGGCAATTTGCAGTTATTATTATCGCGTGCTCTATGAAGGCATATTTGAAGTAAATTGCTTACGAAACGAGCTGTAATTGAGTGTGAAATGTAGTGACATATTCAGCAGTCATTTTTAGACGGTGAGTGTAGTAAAGAATTCAGAGCTTTAACAATTGTAACAAGACTGAAGTTTCGTTAGGTAGAACACGGTCCACGATACGACTGGCAAGCAGGAGTTCTGTACCGGCTAAGGTAGTTCAGCAACTCGGCAACTCCTAAGAGAGCTTAAAAATCCGGTGAGTTGGTCGTTTCAATTTCCCCCACCGGCCAACGTTGACGGGGTCCAGAAATTTGTCGTCAAACCGGTCACTCACTTTAACCCTTTCAGACCTGAAAGAAAACTGGAGGTGTGAATTTTTGTTTGTACGTCAAGAACTTACTAAAATGCTCCTCAATACACATATTGATAGTTTATTTTACAAAATAAAAACTAACATCCGTAAAACAGGACCCACACAATTGTGCGTATCAAAATTCAAAACCTCGTTGTATCACGTACGATGGTGTAGCTTCAAAATTTACGTTCACTAACCAAAGTACACACTTCATTGAATATATTCCGGTATTCAGTAAAGCTTCTAGATTAATATAAACGCAGTAAATAAATACTTACTTTCGGCACTACTGCTTCCTGCCATCTCGCCGATCAACTGTGCTTTTTAAACTCTTCTTCCTTCGCCCTGGCGGTCAATTGCATACTAAAATCAATTGAAATACACGCCACGTGTCCTGCACAATCACTGCAGTCCGGTGTAGAGCCGAAAAAACATCAAATACGGTCAGCGATAACTAAAATAGGAACCCGCACAATTGTGCGTACTCGGTCTGAAAGGGTTAAATAGCAATTATGAGAACAAATAGGTTTAAGACACACTTTCCCTCATGAAGGATTTTCAATATACCTACCAGTGATAGTGATACCGGGAATGCATGAAACATACAGGCCACAGCCTATTCCTTCCCAGATTTACCATCAATTAACACCCCACCTTCAACCCACCCACCCACCCACCTTCATACATTCATTCATTCATTCATTCATTCATTCATTCCAGCTGAGTGGTACAGAAAGGTACAAACGCTGGCCAACTAAGCCCAAGTGGTGGTTTCGATCACAGCTCTGTCCAACGGTATTTGAAAGCGGGCTAATTCGTCAGCCTTGTGTCGATAGATTTACTGGCTAGTAGAAGGGCTACGGGACAAATTCCCAACACCTCATTGCCTTCGCAAACTGTAAATTTAGTTAGTGGGATGTAAAACGTAAATTATTATTATTATTATTATTATTATTATTATTATTATTATTATTACACACGCACGCGTGGTGTCCCTATCACTAAGGCCCTGCGCGGATATACAAAATGATATCCGCATCCGCAAAATGGCTATCTGTAGATAATTTAAATATTTAAATACATTGAAGTTCGCCTCTGTGGTGTAGTGGTTAGCGTGATTAGCTGCCACCCCCGGAGGTCCGGGTTCGATTCCCGGCTCTGCCACGAAATTTGAAAAGTGGTACCAGGGCTGGAACGGAGTCCACTCGGCCTCGTGAGATCAACTGAGTAGAGGTGGGTTCGATTCCCACATCAGCCATCCTGGAAGTGGTTTTCCGTGGTTTCCCACTTCTCCTCCTGGCGAATGCCGGGATGGTACCTAACTTAAGGCCACGGCCGCTTCCTTCCCTCCTCCTTGCCTATCCCTTCCAATCTTCCCATCCCTCCACAAGGCCCCTGTTCAGATTAGCAGGTGAGGCCGCCTGGGCGAGGTACTGGTAATTCTCCCCAGTTGTATCCCCCGACCAAGGGTCTGAAGCTCCAGGACACTGCTCATGAGGCGGTAGAGGTGGGATCCCTCGCCGAGTCCGAGGGAAAACCGAACCTGGAGGGTAAACAGATGATGATGATGATGATGATGGTGATGATGAAGTACATTAAATTACACCCAAGATATTGAAACGGGTAGATCTGTTAACATAATAAAGTAGGCCTGACACCTGGCACCAGAACCCCTACAGTCGCAGGTTTAACAGGGATTTTCTCTTGCGATAACTAGCGACGTATTGACCTTTGTTTCTTCCTTCCATACCAATGTCAAGGATCGCCTAATCACAAGCAAAAGCAAGAATATACCTGAATGAAAATTAATAAACGTCGTTGTTTAGAAATTACCAGCAAAATTATCCGCACTGCCATACAGTAGGTATCTGCCAAGACACTAACTTCGCGGATATCCGCATCCGTGCAGGGCTCTACCTATCACCTTCTTGAAGCAAAATGTTTTCTCACTTACTCCTTTATCGCAGTCACTACTGTCTCCTTTCCCCACACGATTATTTTCAAATTAACACTATATTAAGTAAGATTAGGCTGTCTAGCGTAGTTTGTAAGGTACTTGCCTACGGTAATTAAGTCGGTTGGTGCTTGAATGTAAGAGGCCAGTATATTCATTCGCATGTTAAAGAGCATCGAGTGAGTTATTCACGTTGTCACGTGGCCACATGGTGGTCTCAGTCGTACTGATCGTTTTTATTGGTCTATTACTTTGCATCTAATACCTACAATTGGCTTTATGTCGCACCGACACAGATAGGTCCCATGGCGACGATGGGTTAGGAAAGGGCCAAGAGTGGAAAGGAAGCGGCCGTGACCTTGATTAAGATACAGCCCCAGCATTTGCCTGTTATAAAAATTTAAAACCACGGAAAACCATCTTCAGGGTTTCCGACACTGGGGTTCGAACCCGTTAAGTCCAGAATGCAAACTCACAGCTGCGCGCCCCTAAACGCACAGCCAACTCGCTCGCTCCCCAGTTAAATCTACGTGGATAAGTGAGCCCCATTCTATCCATCAACGGAAAATTAAAACCTTTGGATGAGGTGGGGGATCGAAACTGTAACACCATCTAAGAGACCGAAAAGCAAGTTCTGTAGCGTTAGCTCATGTGGCTGTAAGCATGCATTCCAGAGATAGTGGTTCGAATCACATCGTCGATGGCCTGAAGATGTTACATTGCACCCTTATTTTCGCATTGGACAAATGTTTGTGCTGTATCTTAATTAAGGCTACAAAAGCTATACTTCCAGCCTAAGCTCTTTCGTACCATAGTGTGGCCGGAAACCTGCATCAGTACAACGTTAAATTGCTAGCAAAACGAAACGCGTCCAAGTACCCATTTACAAGCCAACATCATAGAACGGAAAGCATTTTAAACGAAGTTAAACACAGCGTGGCTATATTTAAGCACAAAAATAAACCAACGCACATGAAGCACAATTAATAAGCTAGAATTCTATAAGGTGTCCGCTCACTAGTCGTGCAATTTCTGTTCGACATCAGTATACAGTATATAAAATAACATGTCCTGACTGACTGACTCATCATTGCCGAGCCAAAACAACTGTACATAAAGAAATGAAACTTTGTAGATATATAACCTACTACAATCTAGGTGCTCACTAAGGGAGGATATTTGGATATTCCGCCGCTAAGGGGATGAAAAGGGGAGTGAATTTTAAAAATGGGTGTATCTATATCTCAAAACTTAACAGTTCAAAGACGTGAAAATTGGTTTTTGTTTTCAGAAAATCCTCTTATGGGAGGTGAAAAAAGGTGAAAAAGGGGTTGAATACCTTTTACGAGGACACTTAAATCTCAATAATTAAAGATGTTATGGTCATGAAAATTGGCATTTTGAATCTCCTTTATTTTTTTATTTTTTTGCTATGGGCTTTACGTCGCACCGACACAGATAGGTCTTATGGCGACGATGGGAAAGGCCTAGGCGTTGGAAGGAAGCGGCCGTGGCCTTAATTAAGGTAAAGCCCCAGCATTTGCGTGGTGTGAAAATGGGAAACCACGGAAAACCATCTTCAGGGCTGCCGATAGTGGGATTCGAACCTACTATCTCCCGGATGCAAGCTCACAGCCGCGCGCCTCTACGCGCACGGCCAACTCGCCCGGTGAATCTCTTTTAAAAATAAAGAAACAGGTATCTTTCTGTTTATGGAAAATCCACATAAGAGTGACAAAGTGGGTGAATTTTTAAAATGAGTATATCCACAACATATCTCAAAAACATAACGTGTTACAGACGTGAAAATTGGTATTTGGAATCTCGTGTAAAAGTAAAGGAATGGGCATAATTTATTTCCTGAAAATCCATGGGGAACTGTTAAAGGGGATGATTTTTCAAATGAGCATATCTACAGTATATCTCAAAACTTAACATATTACAGACGTGAAAATTGGTATTTTTAATATCTTTTAAAAATAAACTTCTTGTTTTCGGAAAAAATAATTAAGGGGATAAAGTGACTAAGGAAGGGTTTTTTATTATTTTTATCGGGATACTGGTGTCTCCAAAACTGAGGATATTACAGACGTGAAAGTTGGCATGAACAATCTCCTTTAAAATAGAGAAATACGTATTTTTATCGGACAATTCACTTTAAAAGGACTGAAAAAAAGGGTTGAATTATTTTTATGAGGATACTTATATCTCAAAAAACTTAAGATGTTACAGACGTGAAAATTGGTATTTGGAATCTGTTGTGAAAGTAAAGGAACACAAAACATTTGTTTTCTGAAAATTCAGTTAAGGGGAATTGTTAAAAGGGGTGAATTTTGAAAACGAGGGTATCTAAAGTATATCAAAAAACTTAACATATTACAGGCATGAAAACTGGTATTTTTAATATCTTTTAAAAATAAAGCTACACGTATTTTTTGTTTCGGAAAAAAACACTCAAATGGAGGGGTTGTAGAAAGGACTGAAAAGGGGGTTGAATTCTTTTTATGAGGATACTTATACCTCAAAAACTGAAGATTTTTTTTTGCTAGGGGCTTTACGTCGCTCCGACACAGATAGGTCTTATGGCGACGATGGGATAGGAAAGACCTAGGAGTTGGAAGGAAGCAGCCGTGGCCTTAATTAAGGTACAGCCCCAGCATTTGCCTGGTGTGAAAATGGGAAACCACGGAAAACCATCTTCAGGGCTGCCGATAGTGGGATTCGAACCTACTATCTCCCGGATGCAAGCTCACAGCCGCGTGCCTCAACGCGCACGACCAACTCGCCCGGTACTGAAGATGTTACAGACGTGAAAATTTGTATTTGGAATCTCCCTTAAAAATAAACAACCGAGCTCGATAGCTGCAGTCGCTTAAGTGCGGCCAGTATCCAGTATTCGGGAGATAGTAGGTTCGATCCCCACTGTCGGCAGCCCCGAATATGGTTTTCCGTAGTTTCCCATTTTCACACCAGGCAAATTCTGGGGCTGTACCTTAATTAAGGCCACGGCTGCTTTCTTCCCAGTCCTAGCCCTTTCCTGTCCCATCGTCGCCATAAGACCTATCTGTGTCGGTGTGACGTAAAGCCAATAGCAAAAAACTAAAAATAAACACGTATTCGTTTGTTTTCGGAAAATCCAATTAAGGGGAGAGGGGACAAATGAATGAAAATATGAGCTGAATTGTTTGTTTGAGGATACTTATATCTCGAAAACGAAGGATGTTAAGACAATAAAATTGGTATTTGGAATCTCTTTTAAAAATAAAGACACACGTACTTTGTGGAAGGGGAGTGAGGTGGTGGAATCAATTTAAGGGGGTGTAAAAGGAGCTGAATTCTTTTTATGAGGAGACAAATAAGAATTGGACTTAAAACAATACAACCCTAAGTGGGTTTTGACTGGGGGTGGGGGTGAGGAACGATGACAAAAATATGCATTTATATGAAACCGTTTGAATTATGAAGTTAGGATACCATTTGGTATTTTAGGTGTTAAATAACGGAGGGTTTGAAACGAATTTAGCTGCTCGGAGAGTAAAATGGGGGCTAATATGCGAAAACAAATGTAATCATTCCTTCTTACGAAATGGTTTAACGTATGAAGACGAAATTCGAAATAGGGGTATGTATTTGAAATCCTAGGTGTGAAGTAGGAGACATTTTTAACATTCCCCCCTACAGTGATACATGAGGTTAGCTCCGTAAACAAAATTATTCATCCCTCAAAAACCGTTTGATGTACAAAGTTGTAATTTTACAATAGGGGTCTTCTTTTATGTCGTAGGTGTAAAATATCGTATACTTCAAAATATATCTCCACTAAGGTGTTTACACTCAAAAACACAATATCCATTCTTCCGAAACTGTTTCAAGCACGAATTCATTTTTAAGTGAAGGGTGGTCGTCTATATTCCAGATGTTAATAAATATTTAGAAACATTCACCCCTTAAAAAAGTATTCATTCCTCCATTACTGTACGATGTACAAATTCGAAATTTCACTGGTTGGTGGCTTTACATCCTAGAGGTTAAATAAAATAGGGTTTAAAACATTCAAATTCTTCCTTAGGGGGTTCAAATGAGTGCTAGATCAGAAAATAAATAATCACCCCCCACCCAAAACCGTTTAACGTACGAACTGAGGGCGTATTTTACAGGCTCAGCTGACAGTGGACTCTCCAAATGTAAAACTTTGGATAATGACTTTCAGTTTAAAACCGTACGGAAGTACGTGTATCTAGCCAGTACTGTGTATACGATAAAAGCAGAAACAAATTTTCAATGCATGTAAGGGCAATGCATGTCTACAACTTAATCCCGTTTTCTGATAAGGGGTTGGAAAAATAAACTGAAGGTCATTAAGAATGGTAAATAACGAGTATACAATATAATATAAAAGGTAACTTTTTCTTTTACCTGTCGGGATAAGTGGCTCACAAGGTAGAGCTCTAGCCTTCCATCCCAGCTCACTCCAGTGGTATTTGAAATGCTCACATACCCCACCCGCGTGTCGGTAAATGTATTCCTACGTCAAAGAACACCCGAGGGACAATCTATCGACACCTCGGCGTCTCCCAAATCGTAAAAGTAGTCAGTGGGACGTAAAACCATTATTATAATTATAATTACCATAACTATTATTATTAGACCTATTATTAAATACCATACCACCTACATCTTGACTGAGGTTAAGAAGAAAATGAAACGATTTCAGATTCAGCCATTTTCTCTGGTGAATCTGGAGCAAATATAGAGGCACAAAAATTTAAAACACGTAAGTCTTTCCTACTTTGAACAACGGTTAGCTATTTAATGACAGCCAATACGGAATTTAGATAAACGTATAGTCTATATATAGTTTCATACTGTATACAGCATTCATTTTAGCCGTAGTCAAGTTTAGACGATTGAACAGCCCTCTATGATACACATGTTTCGTGAACGATACCTTTCTTTTAACTTAATAGTACTTTGACGGCGGATTTCATGTCCAGGGTTGATACATTACGAATCAAATTGTTACCAGAGAGTCCATAAAAGTCACAGTGAATGCAAGTCTAGTTACTCGTATGGAGTAAAGAAATGTGAGAACCTGAATCTCTGACAACATGAAGATAGATGAACAGTTACAAGTCTTAAAACAGTAATCACCACCGTTGCCACCACCACCGAGTACGTGGTCAACGATTGACATCGTGCTCACTTGCCAAGTATGGTGGTGAAAAGATTTCTAGCGTGCTGCTGTGTGCGATACAGGTTATTGTTACAGTACAGAATATATCTGTATGTAGCGAAAAGAGCGAAATAGGAGAACCTTGTTAGTTTTAAGCCCAGTTATAACATAGGAATATTACATTTTGAGTGAGTGAGATGAATTTCGACGTAAAGTGGAGCTTTGTTTAAGAGCTTAATATTTTTGAAAGGAAAAACGCACTAGTTTTAATGTCAGCTTTGTTTTAAGTACGTTGACTGTAACCATGAGCCTATGAGAGAGGACTTATTTCTAAGCTGAACAAAGAAAATAAAGCTGACGAATCGCGCACAAGCATGAATTAAACGGAGGCTATTATTGCACTGTCTAGTACTTCTGTATGCCCTGCTACACCACATAAAATCATACAATTGTCAGTCTTTTTGATAAGAATTTACTTTGCTCAAATCTAGTTTACTGTCACTTCAGAAAATAAAGTTTCTGCTAGCAGCGAGATATACGAAGGTTATGTCTGCAGTTTTGAACGTTCGTATTTGAGGTGTGAATGTTTAAATTTTACTCTATCTCCGGGCTAACGCCATAAACATTTTTCGGGGTTTGATTTCTGCTTCCGTCACAAATTCAGTAATGACTTTAGGGACTGAAATGAGATGCATTCAGTCTTAAATCACTCCCGTGAGCCGGGCTGATTCATTTAGGCGTTAGAACGCTGGCTTTCTGAGGCAAGGCTGGCTGAGACCAGCTCAGTGTGGTGGGATTTCTAAGTTTTCAAGTACGCAAATCTCGTGTCGACAGGCTTGTTGGTCCACTAAAGTACATTTTTGAGAGTGGTTTAACGTGCACTAACGTATCAAAGGTTCTCGGCGACGGAAGGATGGGGAATGGAAAGGGCTAGGATTAGGCAGTTGCAATCATGGCCTTAATCAAGGTACAGTGCCCGCAGTTGCCTAATGTGAAAACTGGAAAGTACACAGAAAACTATCTTCAGGGCTGACAACGGTGGACTTCCAACACACCATCTCCCATGACCTGGACCATGAGCCAACTCGCTCGGACGCAGAACCCCTGTCGGATAAAATTCCGGCATCTCGCCTTCTCTGAAAATCGTAGAAGCAGTTACTGGTATGTAACACCAATATTATTATTATTATTATTATTATTATTATTATTATTATTAATTCATCGATACGGCCATCTGTGGGCCACGTTTACACTATGTACTTGCACTTCTGTCACACAAACTAATGCCCTGCTCTTTGCACTCTCGCCCAAGATCCGTAAGTCTTAAGTTTCTCTTTTCTCGTTCTTCCGCTGAGATGTTCCGTGGCTTGGCCAGTGGCTTTTGGGGTGCATCCCTTACTCCCGAAACCATTTTCCTAAATGTTGTTTTGTTCTGTATCTCCTCCTTCTCGAAACCCAATTGTGCTAGGCCTTAGTGCACCTTTGTAAGCCACCCAGGCTGTGTTTTCCACTTTTCCTGTGGAAGATGTACTTTGTTGGCCAAACTCTTGATTCATCTGTTTAATGTGTCCATAAAAGGTCAGTCTTTTTTTCCTCATGGTCGTCGTAATTTTTTGGTGGTTTTATAGAATTCCTGGTTCGGTCTCAACTGAAAAGTATGTTGGTCATTTGGTGCCTTCGTTGGATCCAAAACGTTTTGGTGGAACTCACAATCCCTCTGCCACACTTGCCAGTGTTTCTGCTCCATAAAGGTGCTTCGTTCTGATCACTGTGCAGTAATATTTTAATTTGGCTTCAATGGAGATGGGCTTGTAGGTGTCATGATATAGTCTGAAGACCATCTCCATCCTCTTCATCTTCTCCTTTAATTCCTTCTTATCATATCCATTGGGAGTGAGAGTTTCTCCGTAGTATTTACATTTATGGACCAATGGATATCACCAAACTGAGTTAACATTTTGTACGTGTCGTCTGCTTTCTCTGAGTCTAAGAATGGTGTTTACTGAAAGGAAATTCTTAATCCTGTTTTGGCCGCAACATTTTGTATTTCTTCCACTTTTTTCTCGGCTGCGTGAGGCTTGTCTGTTATCAGAACAACGTCATCTGCGAAGGCTAGACAGTACAACATGAGGGCATTCTTCCCAAAACCTGTCTTTAGCCCATTATTAAATCAGTTTCAATCATTCTTGACCACCATTCCCTGATGACCTTTTCTAGGAGGGTTCCTTTTTTCTCTAATGCTTTAGAGAATTCATCCGCCGGGCTGAGTGGCTCAGACGGTTGAGGCGCTGGCCTTCTGATCCCAACTTGGCAGGTTCTATCCTGGCTCAGTCCGAAGGTATTTGAAGGTGCTCAAATACGACAGCTTCGTGTCGGTAGATTTACTGACACGTAAAAGAACTCCTGCGGAACTAAATTCCGGCACCTCGGCGTCTCCGAAAACCGTAAAATTAGTTAGAGGGACGTAAACCAAATAACATTAATTAATGAATTAATTAATAGAGTTCACCCATACATTTAATTTTGAAAAAGGTGTATGTGAGGGGTTGTCTAATTGGATTCAATGATTTTTCATCAGATCCAAACTCCCAGAGCCTCCGTGGCTCAGAAGGCAGCGCGTCGGCCTCTCACCGCTGAATACGGTGGTTCAAATCCCGGTCATTCCATGTGAGATTTGTGCTGGACAAAGCGGAGTCGGGACAGGTTTTTCTCCGGGTACTCCGGTTTTCCCTGTCATCTTTTATTCCAGCAACACTTTCCATTCTCATTTCGTAGCATCTATCATCCATTAATATATATATCACTTTGGGAGTGGCGACTCCATCGTAATAATAGCCTATATATGATTAATTCATTACATCCCTGACCCGGTCACTGATTGGAAAACAGGTTGTAGGTTTTCATTTTCCAAACTCCCAGAGAATGTCTATGAGCACTCCATGCTCTACAGAATTATTATTATTATTATTATTATTATTATTATTATTATTATTATTATTATTATTATTATTATTATGAGAACAAAAATGATTTCAATTTCTTCTCTCGGTCATTCGGGACCTGGTAATCAGGATAGTAAAACTACCACACTCACGGTTACGACAGTCTAAAGAGTAACTACAACATACTGCACCTCACAGTATACTTTGCAACCCAGATCCAGCTTTGGTGAGATATTATATTTATAGTGCACTACGTCGTCTGGTACGTGATAGAATATATTTAACACTCTCACAGATCTGTCTGTCTCAGTCTCATCTTTGACTTTGACAGTATGAAAGTGACTGAGGTATGAGCGATGGTATAGTAATAATGCCACACCTTAAGCAGTCAATCCCTGTGATAAGTGATGTGAAAATATGACATGCAGGGTCGGTTTGTACATACGCTTCAGTCGGCTTGGAAAACCTATGTGTAAGAGCATCTTCTGGTATGGTGAAGGAAGCAATGGGAAACTACCTCCCTCTTCCTATTTGCCTAGTACACCTTTTCAGTGACGCGGATAATTAGGACTGTTGAGTCCAAGCAGCCTTCAGGCGGAGTGCTAAATGAAAACTGAGAAAACTTAGAAGCTTAAAACGTGCGTCCATTTCGTGATAAAGTGAAAGAAGTTTCGAATTTTGTTGCTGGTCATGCTGAGCACAACTTCGGAATTCCTTAACCATTTCTTCTGAAATATTTAGGGTTATATCAATGATGATTATAATAGTATAATAATAATAATAATAATAATAATAATAATAATAATAATAATAATAATAATAATAATAATAATAATAATAATAACTTCATTGGTTCGGATTCCAATAAAATAAGATCATCACGACATCAAGAGTAACGAAAAACTACAAGTTGATTGCTTTAATAATAATAATAATAATAATAATAATAATAATAATAATAATAATAATAATAATAATAATAATAATAATAATTACTTGGTTGAGATCTGCTCAAACTGCTGACTGTCTTAAGAGGCCACTATCAAAACACTGGACAACAACTCAGCTCATCAAAGCCAAGCATTACTCCACTATCCAACGATACATCCCTCAGAATCCATCGTTCATGCTACTCCCTCTTACTCGCCGACATGCCACCTCAATAATCAGAATGAGGCTTGGACATGCATCTTACCCCAACCATATGTTCAGAATCAGTGTCGTAGACTCACCAGTTGTCCCTCTGATCCACATCAAGAAGCAGACCTCAATCATGTGCTTTTAGGACGCACTACGAACAAATACAAATCACAAGTAACTAGTCCCTTATAAAACTGAATGTTCCACTTCCCACATCTGTTTCATTCTTGTTAAGCAGCTATGGCATCAGTATCTATCAAGCAAGGCCCAAATATTTAAGTGAAGCCAACATAACATCGTGAAACATTCAGCTTATGTAGTCTCTGTTTAAACTATGCCCAACCCAGCCGAAGTTCCTGTATCGTGGCCTACCATTTCCAAGTAGTCATAATGCCATGACAGGCTTTATGGTATGAAGATGTTGCTCCTTTTCCTTCCTCCTTACCGTGGAGTCTTACTGACTGACTGCCAATATGTGTGTGAAGAAAACATGAAATACTTGCATTTCAACGCCCTTAAATGTCACCGACATCGTTTATAATCAAATCCACTACCTTACGAAGATATGTCCCCCTCCACACACACACCCACACGCGCGCGCGTGCGTGCGCGAAAACTCCTTTTCTCTCTTCTGGAGACCTCACGGTACGTGCAAAACATGTCTACACGCTATGTACACGGTAATTGCAAATCATATTAAATTTAATATATTATTCGTATTCTCACTTAACACCGAGTATTAAAAAAATATCTTGTCTTTATCAGAGACCATGGTATGGAAAGTATTTTTCATGTGTAGCCTTCTGGTAAGTTCGTTAAATGAGCAAAAGTATTGTCCTTAGTGACTCGTCATATTATTTGTTAGCCCGGTATATTTGAGTAAGCCGAGATATAACCACCGCCTCCTTCTCAATTCCAGTGTGTTCATATATCGCAATTGCACACACATACAGTAAAATAGATTCGACACTATAACAGATTCGCACATGCACGATACTTCTCATAACAATGTCGTAAGGCCCTGATGTGAAACAATATTTTTTCATCGATTGTGAAATATTCACTTTGTACTTTCTGAAATTTCACTAGTTGGACTGCTTTTGTTTCCCTCGCTGGGGAAGTATCATATAGTCCTATATACACAATATGTTTTACGTCAATTCAGCACGGACAGGTCTTATGGCGAAGGTTGGAGAGGAGAGGGCTAGGAGTAGGACGGAAGCGACCGTGGCCTTAAGGTACGGCCATAGCATTTGCCTGGTATGAAAATATGAAACCACGAGGAAACGTCTTCAGGGCTGCCGACAGTGTGGTTCGAACCCCACTATCTCCCGAATGCAAGCTCACTGCTGCGTGACCCTAACCGCACGGTCATTTGCTCGGTGGGGAGAAGTATCACCACCCGGTTAACAGACATAAACATAACCTTACGCCCACTATTTCCAACTAGTGACTCTTGACCAGGCAGTATTCAACAAAAACCTGTTGCTCAAGATATCACCTGGCGTGGCTTAATGGTTCCATAGCTCGCTACATATCGGTGTCCAGCTAATAAGCTGGTGATAATACAGAATAAATTATATTATTTTATATTAGTAGCCCATGGGATATTGTTATTGTAAGGTAATATGCAGATGTTGGATTATGACCTGCACGGTACCAGAATGAGAACAATTTGTTTTTTGGAAAATCTACATATTGCATTGGTTTAAGAAATCAGATGATTCCAGTTTCTTGAGAGAGAGGGGGATAATCTTTTAAACTAAAAGGCTTGGTATTGTTAGTGCAATGTGCAATGATTACAATGCCAGTTTTAAGGTAACTTTAACTTCTCAGTGAAAACTAACCTGTAATATAGTGTATTGGAGATAGCTTTGATTACAATGCATTATTTTTGAACTCTCCATTTATTATTAGCCGGTTAAGCAACTTACTTCTTTAGATGTTCACCTCCAGTGCTTATGTTACCACCTTCACACACAGCTCACTTAGTTGACTTTAAAGAACCCCTTTGTGAAGTTCTACACAAAATCTTGACCAGAGAGTAGGTGTTCCGCACTAGGTGGCCCACCTCCCACTTCAGATAAGGAATAACAGCTAGAGTAGATAAATATACAGTTATAAAAAACCCAACACATAGCAAGTATATATTTCTCACAATGGTATGAAATATGGTCGGATTCACCGCGTGCACTCTGTCAAAATTTCGGTGGCTTCTCAACTACTTGCTGCACCTTCAGATCCCTTTCGCATACCTAGAATTCTAGAAATGGAAAAATCATGTCTTCGCGGTATTAGCTTTGAGTCTACCTGTAGATCACGTAATTGGAAATAACGACTCGCGTTACACAGAAAACTTCATTCCATCTTTGTTCATTTACAAATCAGCGCAGCTGATCAGATGCTCAAAGTTTCTGGATCGAATATCACCACATTCGGTTCGTGTTTAATTATGCTTAAATAGGAGAAACGAGAGTCGTATTGACAATTAAATAGCTCCAGTTTAGGGACAGTAGTTGCACTCTTGCGTTATATCAGACAGGTAGTAGTAGTAGTAGTAGTAGTAGTAGTAGTAGTAGTAGTAGTAGTAGTAGTAGTAGTAGATTTTCAACGCCGTCTTCTCACGGTTGTGTGGTGTCGATGGAGAATGCCGGCTCGTTATCGATCTAGGCTGGGGGCTTAAGGAAAGGTACTCTTCCTGTCACCACACGACGGTCCTACTGAAAATACAAACGAAAATATGTTGGATTCGACCTCGCGCCACTCACGTTCGAAAGTGACTCTTGATGTCGTGAGCGCAGGTATGGGACATCATGCTCTACGTGGAATTCAAATCACAGGAATGTGACTTAAGTTAAAAATTCTACATTACGTGCGTGGACTGGGACATGGCCGCGCTGATGAAGAGCTAGTGACTGTACCACTCGCCTATCAGCCATTATTATTTTTATTATTATTTTATTATTATTATATTAATATTATTATTAATAATAACGGTTTTACGCCCCGCTAACTACTTTCACAACATTTGGAGACACCAAGGTGCCAGAATTTCGTCCTGCAGAAGTTCTATCTTGCAGCTTGTTTGATCTCGCACTAACACAGGGGGTTTTCGGTGACGATGTAATAGGAAAGGCTAGAACTGGGAAGGGAGCAGCAGTGGCCTTAATTAAGGTGCAGCTCCAGCATTTGCCTGGTGTGAAACTGGACAGCCACGGAAAACCATCTTCATGGATGCCGATTATGAGGTTCGAACTGACCTCCCGAATGCAAATGTACAGCAATTTCACTCGGTTGTAGGGTTATTTTGCCTGCTCAAGAATCTATCGATATGAGGCTGGCGTATTCGACTAACATCAAATATCACTGAACTAAATTTAGATGGACCCCAACCATCATGGGCTCAGGAAGCCAGGGTTCTACCGCCTGAACCTCTCAGCCAGGCCCACATGCATTGACTGGGATTGGAACCACGTACGCCTTGATGGGAACCCAGTGAGTATGCAACTGGACTATGACACCTTAGGGCCCTAACGAGTGGTGGTGATTGCGGTAATTATTGTTTCAAGTACTACGAGCGAGTGCCCCTCTTAACTGTAACCCCACTATAAAGGAGCTGAAGTGTGAATCTTTGAACAATAACGGTACCACAAAGAAGGGAAGGCTCAAACTGTGTGAATATGAAAACTGCTTAGACCTCGTTAAACCTAATAGTGTTGGGGTAAAAAGGGATAAAGATATGACCTAGGATGGCCAGATAAAATATTTGAAAGTGGACCGCTTGGCATAAAGAAATGTAAGCATTCGTCATACTCAGATGTTCCTTCGTCACCACCCCAGGTTGCTAATTTGAGAGCCGCTGATTGTCGTTGAACGGGACTTTTTTTTTTTTTTTTTTTTGCTACGGGCTTTACGTCGCACCGACACAGATAGGTCTTATGGCGACAATGGGATAGGAAGGGCCTAGGAGATGGAAGGAAGCGGCCGTGGCCTTAATTAAGGTACAGCCCCAGCATTTGCCTGGTGTGAAAATGGGAAACCACGGAAAACCATCTTCAGGGCTGCCGACAGTGGGATACGAACGGGACTGGTTTATATTACAATTGTCCTGAGTGTCAAAAGACTCTTTACCTGCAATTATTTTATAAAAATGTCAATCTTTACATCTTGTGTACCTCTTCTCTAGGTAGCATTGAAAATAAAGGAAAAGTAAAGATTGTGAAGTCATTTTCCACCGTGATTGCAAGGACACCTGCGTGTATCACGTAGTCACTGCGATCTAATACGAACTACTCGCCCTGAAGTGGTCACACGTAAGAGCTAATAGCCTATACTCTACACGACTACGCATGAAAATGTAATCTTCAGTAGCCATATTTCATGATACAGCGATGAGGTTTGGAACAGGCTCTGTATTTTAATAAAAAGAAATGTGAAGGAAATAACTCAAATTGAAATATTTGGGAGTATCAGATGGTTAATGCACTTGCCTTGTTGGTAAAGTTTGCGTCTTGATGAAGTTTGTGTGATCTAATCCTAGCACCTTCATACATTGACTTTTCTAAGAAATTCATAACAATGCCTAACACAAGGTGAGAATTCGACACTCATGCTACTTTAATAGAATTCTTTGTTGAAAGGGAAACTTGTGTTAATAACTTATTCATTTATTATTTATTTACTTATTTTTGATTTTTTATTTATTTATTTATTTATTTATTTATTTATTTATTCTGTCTGAACCCTTACCTGAATTTTCAGCGTAGCTATCTTCGGTTACGAGAGTTCCAGATTCGATTTTAGCATGGTCTGAATAATTCCATTGTCTCTGGGACTGAGTGTTGGTGTTCGTTTCCATACGGTTCTCTTCACATGCACACAGTACATCACAGTTACAACTACCACAGTGGCATGTAATAGAGAATACATCAGTGCACATAGATATGGACTCAGAAACCGAATCCCCATATTACGCCTACCTCAAACGAGAATATCTATTTATTAACTTAGATGTTTTCCTTTTAGAATTGTTGACTGATTTCGGGTACTATTAACACATCTAACAATATATCGGTAACTTTTTTACAATTACTTTACGTCTTACTTCAGGTCTTACGTCGACGGTGGGGCAGAAAATGGCTAGGAATGGGACGGATGCGGTCGTGGCCTTAATTAAGGCACAGATCCAGCATTTTCCTGGTGTGAAAATGGGAACCATGGAAAACCCTCTTCGGGGCCGCTGACAGTAGAGTTCGAACCCACTATCTCCCGAATGCGAGCTCATAGCTGAGAGCCCCTAACCACACGGACAACTCGTTCGGTATATGGGAAACTGCTCTGAACTGTAGACACGACAGCAGTACAAGAAGTAAAAGTTCATGTTTCGATCACAAGCAGCGGCAACTTTTCCTAGTTAATATCAGTTAAGTTTTCGAAAATGCACTACAAAGAATGCAGTGCCCCTACTTTAGTTTACATTGTGTGTTAATCTTCTATTCATAGATCCAAATGAATACAGATCCACACACATGACAACACACTCAATATTTTAACAAGTTTTGATCCTGGTACATGAAGATGATGAACAGGACTGATTGAGCCCATTATGAAGAATAAAAGATGAAAACACTCACTAGAACAGTAGTGATTACAAATCACTTAGGCTGTCGTACGCCCTCTTTCGGACAAGTTGAACAGCGCGAGAATATACCCATGATCAGAACTCAGACTGATCAATAACCACAACCAGGGAATATTTTCAATAACAGAATTTAGCTGGAAATAAATTCGGATGCAGCTGAATAGGATTCTGAATGAATTTTAAGTCAATTCACTTTAGTCTGTTGATGATGGATGCGTACTTGAATTCTGAAGAATTATAAGAGCCATAACAATTTATTTCACAAAAGCGCCACTTCACTTACTCACTCGACACAAAACATGCATCTCACACAGCCACTTGACACATGGAGGAAGAAAACGAATCACTCTACTTCAACCGACCTCACGGTTTACGAAGACGCCGAGCAGAATTCCTCTTGGATGCTTACATGACAGACACTTATTGGCGGAAAAGATTGGACATAGGTTCAATTTTTCACTTTAAAACAAAGAATGAGGAGGAAATTAAATAGATCTTATATGAGTTGAATCAGTTTCTGGATTAAAACAACGCATACATTCAGAAAGAAAATAATTTAACTTCTCGAAAGTTTGAATATCCTTGTTAATAGGGGGAGGTAACTGGGTTTCTGGTTCACTCGTCACGTAACTTCAACCCTGCTGGGTCACTTCTCACCTTGAAGCTATGGAGTGCTGAGTCACATGGTCTGCTTCTCTTTCGCAAACTGATCACGCACACCGAGGGTACGGAAGGCTGCACTATAATATGGGACTCTCTCCTGTTTCATATTTTTGTATCACAGCTAAAATAGCCAATTGAAACTCCAGCACACTTTGAAAGGGATGACGCTGTACCTCAACATGTGATGATCGGTTCCGTTTATAAGAGTTTTTAATTAGTAACGATTGATCCGCTGCAATAAGCTGACTTTACATACACCTCGAATGAAACAAATGCGAACAATTGAGACATGTTCTTCAATGGAACGGTTTTGGGGAAAAGTATATCCCTTTAATCCGTGGCCGATTCCGAGGTGTTTGTAGGGCCAAAATTCGATGAACTATATTACTGTATAAGAGGTACTAGCCCTAGGTGTCCACGGAGAAGTAATATATTTATTCGATTTTCAAGAAACCCAATCAGATAATACATCTTACTACCGAGTAATTTGTAACCGAAAATTACGTCTGCAACCATACTTAATAGTCATTCTTTGATTTCATATGCCTCAGTGAAATTAATTTGTATAATATGAGGTACATGTGGTTCATGTGGTGGTAAACTAGGTGCATGTGACGTAACGGAATATGTTCACTGGGTTGCATGTTAATGACCACATATTCCACCTGTAGTCACATGGGAATTAATCTCAGGAGCAACAGTTGCTTAGAGGACCAGCCATGTAACGCCACGCTGTTTTAAATTAGGTTATATTCGTCTCTGTGTCTTGACCAATAAGTCCGCAAATCCCAAAGCATGAAAAATTAAGATAATTAATACCTTCATGATTTCCTACCCGCTTTTGTTCTATATTATATATCATTTCTTCACCGAGAAAGAAAAAAGTTGTATATATTTGATTTCTGCCCAATTTCTCTATTCAGTTGTGAAATACTTTATTTGAGTGTTTCATTTAATTTCAGATAGACACGTGTGGAAATCGATATAATAGTTCTTTTTGTAACGAGTCTCCTTTCTGAATATACTTGAAGACCCCTGCCGCTAAAGGGAATAATGTTGTGCAATAAACATCAGATTACGAGCGGCTTAGTGATAACTTAAGAAACTTCGTGTTCTCCGTTGTGAGAACAAAGCATACTCGAAACGCATGCGCTTACTAGACACACGAGCTGATTGATAACTCGCTCACATTACGAGCACTCTTGAAGAAAAAGACGTTCACCAAAATAAAGTAGTTTATTACTTGACAGCTTAAATATGCTCATCGATAGCTGACAGATAAAGTAAACACCTTGGTTGGCAAGGTGGTTTCCTGTGTACCTAAGCTGTCAAAGTTAAATCTAGTTCTATTACCGCGAAGAAAAGGGAATATCTGAGGACTGAAAATATTAAAGGAAAATTTCATCCTACTGTTACGAAGCCACGATAGATAAAATGCCTTGGGCTAAGCCCCACACACACGACAGAGCCTTCAGCGTATTGATTATGCATAGAAGTGGAGAACAGTCTTCGCATCAGAAGTTTTCCCTTGTGGGGTGCAAGGTGATAAATTGATTTTCGTGATGGAACAGAAACACAGAAGATAAAGCACTGTGAGCCTGCTTTGTACCATCTACTTTAAGTGCATTTGTCTTGATTTCAAACGCATCTGTATTGACTGTGGGACGAAGCTCAATGAGGGTGGTTCAAGCTGAGGGTTACTGCCCGGGGACGGCAATTGGGCTGAGAGAAGGGAGACAGAGGACGTCGAAACCAAGGACGGATGACGGACGGACTCCATTGCTGGGCACACACTTGCCCAGAAAGGGGAGGGGGCACAAATGAGGGTGAAGCCATTTGACTCCAAACTTACGACTAGCTTGGATGGGAATGTAGACAGACTTATTTGTCTTCAAAAGATCGCGAGTTTTATTCAGCTGTTTTAGTAGTATTACTTGAATCACTCATAGTCAAATCTATAAAACCGGAAAGGGGTTCGGCATTTTATTAGCAAATATTAACATACACGAGCATTTCATCACCCTGGTATTCATGAGGCCGTTTCCATGCTCTTCTAAGCACGCGAGGTGAAAGCAATTCCTTGAAGGCGCTCACGGCTACATTGTCTTGCCGAAAACATAATCAAATAACATCGAGAAAAGAAAAGGAGAATTGCATGGTGGGCATGAGGTAGACAGCTAGTTCCAAAAGGTACAATTTACTAGTTGCCTGTCTCATGGAAACAGCGTGTCATATTTTAGTCATCACGCTGGCCTCAAATCTGTAAGTTCTTCGGCAGCCCTCTTTAAACGTGTCACCGTTCATCCACAGTGACATTACCCATCTAACGGCGGCTAATGAATACGAGATTGAGACGTCAAGTAAACATGTGTGTCATGCTGCGACAACCGAAAATACGACCAATGGATATCTCTTTATCATCAATTAATTCATGGATATAAACATGTCATGTGGTTAATCTGCGGTCAATACTTTCACGAGAGCTAATTGACATAATTTTCTTATCTGATTAAGCGCGGGGAAAAAACATATGATCCATGGCACTTAACAAGTGGGTTATCAAGCACAATCGAGTCACGAAACTTAGTGGAGGAACACAGTAACAAATGAATTGTAAAGCAACAAAAAGGCCACGCATTCTTCACTCACCGAAGACCCGTCCTGCGAATATTTGGACAAGGCCGTGGACGAGGCACAGGGCTGCTAAGCCGAATGACATACTGGAGGCAGGCTTGTCACATCACGCAACAGCAAGTGGCCACTAACACAGCAACACGGCGCGGTGGTTGGCGAGACAGACACACGCTAAGCGCTGGACTGGCCACTGCCAATTACAACCGACATCGCGGCAGCGGTCTCTCGCTCGCTAGCTTGCTGGCTCACTCACTTTACACACGGCACGGCGCGGGCACACGACAGAACACAAAGGCGACTGCTAGACTCGGAATCTGCCGGAGCCTCCCGCGGCCGAGCGCGCAACTACAAGCCGCCATCATGCAGGACGGCTGCGCAGGAGCGCGCTCCTCCAACCACGCCCACATACACAAACACAAACATAGCCACAGACGAAATGATTTACCTAGACGATAAATTTGTTAACAGGCGCCAACGGAAATGAAGAAACACAAATAATTCAATTACCGAAACATGTCTCACTGCAGCCCTTGTATGTTTGTCCATTTCCCTTCGTTAATACTTTGGACGGAGGTTCATTTGAACATATTAAACAAATGTGCGTTTTTTGTTGCTCAGCGTCAGCAGAAATGTATTAAACGTAGATGTTTAGAGAAATTTGCCAATGCAAGATATTGGCTTGATGAAAATATTGTTTCTTATGTTTTTCCCAGTTGTGTGAGGTGACTGGTGCCACCCTGACTCAGTTTGGAATTTGGTCGCGGCTGTTAAAAAGGCCGATAAATTTAGGTGAAAATATCCTCCCTCCAATCAATGGTATCCGAACCTTAGGCTTCATGGTATAAAATAAGCAAGTTAGCCACTGAGCTGTCGCTTCAAATTGCATTGGTAACTTTCCTTTACTAAAATACTGTACATACTGTGTTATTATTATGTAAGAGGTATCAGTATGTAGAAAGATGTACAAAGCAAACAAGCTTGTAGTTTTGCGTGACTGATGATTACGGGGTGTCTAGTTTTACGTGGAGTACGAACTGCAGGAAAGTGACATTTAATTCTAAGTATCCCAAATATATTTGCCAGTATTAGAATCGCGCGTGCCTTTGAGAGAAGCCAGAGACTATCCAATTCGGCTATTACAAACCCAGTAAAAATGATGTACAATACTCACGTAATAGGTAAAGAAGGATATAACGGAAAGCATTATATAAATGAACTCTCACGTGAAACTGTGTGTGTGTGTGTGTGAAGGAAAGAGTTAATAACGGATTGATAGAATAATTTGACGAAATGGAAGAATGGAAGCTCATTATTTTAAGTGTCCTGATCCTTGGCAGAATGTTCAGCGTAATGACCTTCTGTTCAGAAGGACCCTGGTTTGATTGCCGGACCGGTCGGAAATATTAATCTTGAATGACTCCTGCACCTCACAAACAACACAAGACCCTAAGCTCTACCACAATAACACGTAGTTCCCTATACACGGCAGATGCCACTCACTTCTTCGGAGGGTCTGCATTACAAGGACTGCATCAGGCTAGCAACAGCCACATAGGAATTATTATTATTATTATTATTATTATTATTATTATTATTATTATTATTATTATTATTATTATTATTATTATTATTATTATTATTGCTATTTGCTTTACGTCGCACCGAAACAGATAGGTCTTATGGCGACGTGGGATAGGAAAGGCCTAGGAGTGGGAAGGAAGCGGCCGTGGCCTTCATTAATGTATATCCCCAGCATTTGCCTGGTGAGAAAATGGGAAACCACGGAAAACCATCTTCAGGGCTGCTGACAGTGGTATTCGAACCGACTATCTTCTGGATACAAGCTCACAGCCGCGCGCCCCTAACCACGCGGCCAACTCCCCCGGTATTATTATTATTGTTATTATTATTATTAGTAGTAGTAGTAGTATAATGCTATTTTTACGTCCCACTGATTACTTTTACGGTTTTTGGAGACCCCAAGGTGCCGGAATTTAGTCACCCAGGAGTTATTTTACGTGCCAGTAAATCTACCGGCACGAGGCTCACCTATTTGACCAACTTCAAATACCACCGGCCGGAGCCAGGATCGAACCTGCCAATTTGGGGTCGGAAGGCCTGTGCCTCAATCGTCTGAGCCACTCAACCCGGCTTTATTATTATTATTATTATTATTATTATTATTATTATTATTATTATTATTATTTTGCGTGGCTAGTGGTGCTCTGCATCTAATCGCGGGATCTCCAGTCTTACGTGGAATTCGAAACGCTTGAATGTGATTTTCATTTCGAACATCCCACATGCATCGCCCGGAAATCCAGGGACTGGTGGGAAGCCGATGTCAGTAACGCTTGGCCCTCATGTCCCACTGAGTGAAAGAAATGAGCAGTCAATTGGATGTTTCATATACTAATAACATTTTTATCTGAGAGAGTGGTGCAGTTTTAGTGTACTTCGAATTTTAAAAGAAACAGAATACCGAATGAGTTAGCTGACCGTGCGGTTAGAGTCACGCAGCTGTTAATTTGCATTCCAGAGATAGTGGGTTCGGACCCCAGTGTCAGCAGCCCTGTTTTCTGTGGTTTCCTATTTTCACACCAGACAAGTGCTGGGGCTGTACCTCAATTAAGGCCACGGTCGCTTCCTTCCCACTCGTAGCCATTTCCTATCACATCATCAACATAAGACCTGTCTGTCTCGGTGCGACGTAAAACAAATTGCAAGAAACGGACTAGTAACAATATTCCCCGCACGGTCGCGCACGTGTAGGCTATGTACATTTCTTCCTTCCCTTCCGTTTTTTAAAATTCTTCATTTTGAGGAGTTAAATTTCACCAAAGAAATGTATTGGTCCAGCAAATCCCTGTACACAACAGCTCACATCCCTGTTCAATAAGCTAGTGGATGAAAGAGCGTAGGCCGGAGGGAAAGAAGAAAGCCGCGATTTCATTCAACCAAGCTTCGACGAACTTGACGCGTACGGTACTCCTTGTTTTTTGAAGGGTTGTTCACTACGAATGAATCGCGTAGAGCGCAACAGGTAATTTTGTGGATGTAACAATAACTATTTAATCTCACTATTTGTATATGCATTGGTGTATATTCAGCTTTCAATAAATTACCAGCAAATCGATTTAATAGTCAGCATAGAGGCCTGCGGTTTCGATTCCATTCCGAATCGGGCCAGGAATATTAGCCACGTTTGGTTATTTCCTCTAGCTCGCTAAATGTGTTAATACACAAGCCTTCACTTCAGTGTCAACCATACATCCATGTGGCACTCGAGTATATTCTTCCACTGAGCTCGATAGCTACAGTCGCTTAAGTGCGGCCAGTATCCAGTATTCAGGAGATAGTGGGTTCGAACCGCACTGTCGGCAGCCCTAAAGATGTTTTTCCGTGGTTTCCCATTTTCACAGCAGGTAAATGCTGGGGCTGTACCTTAATTAAGGCCACGGCCGCTTCCTCCCCACTCCCAGGCCTTTGCTATCCCATCGTCGCCATAAGACCAATCTGTGTCGGTGCGACGTAAAGCCTCAAGCAAAAATAAATAAATAAATAAATAAATAAATAAAAAGAAAAAATGGTGCACCGGGCGAGTTGGCCGTACGCATAGAGGCGCGTGGCTGTGAGATTGCATCCGGGAGATAGTAGATTCGAATCCCACTATCGGCAGCCCTGAAAATGTTTTTCCGTGGTTTCCCATTTTCACAACAGGCAAATGCTGGGGCTGTACCTTAATTAAGGCCACGGCCGCTTCCTTCCAACTCCTAAGCCTTTCCTATCCCATCGTCGCCATAAGACCTATCTGTGTCGGTGCGACGTAAAGCCCCTAGCAAAAAAAAAAAAAATAAAAAAAAATGGTGTATCAAAAGACTGTACAGAACAAAAGTTGAAGAATATGTTATTTCCTTTCCTTTATGCCGTGTACATATTTAGCGTACGACGGATAATAACGCAGATTATTGCAAAAAATTGGATTTTTAGTCCAAGTCCCGTGGGACATGTTGTGTATGTCACTTCAAGGTGGGCAACGGGAAAACTAAAGAGCCATGTTACCCTTATCGATAGGACAGATATTAAGGGAGGTATCATTAATGTCAGAGAAGCACGCCAGCGGTCACATACAGTATGCAACCTAAGAACCATAGAGATTTTCGCACAACTTCGGACCCGGAACTGTACCGTACAATAAATACGGAAATCATTATCCTTCTCTTTCGACTTTGTTCAGCTGCGTCATATTTCACGTTACTGCCACGCGTACGAAAATATGGTTTTAACATGTCGTATTAAATGTTTGAATAGAGCCATGTTTCCTCGCATAAATTCCTGAACGTAATATGTAATCTACTGCAAATTCCAGTCCGAAGAACGGGTACAAATGCTAGTCTTCCTATAAATACCAACTCCATGTGGCTACCATGACATGATATGCACCTGATAACACAATCCTGAGTGAATAGAATCCACATACGTAGTTTGTTTGAAACAAGTCCAGCAGTTTTCCAATTTTAGGAATATACAAACATATTGACAGACAGACAGACAGACAGACAGACAGACAGACAGACAGACAGACAGACAGACAGACAGACAGACAGACAGACAGACAGACAGACAGAAAGCAAGGGGGAAAGTTCTACCTCATGTTACCTCTGTGTTCAGATATATTAGGTGGGGGTAATTGTAAAGCCGAGAGAAATATGATGCATCCTCTGATTTCCTCCTGTTACGGATCCTTCAAATAACTGTTGGTCTGCAAGGGTGTCCGTCACTGACTGCAGAGCATGAAGCCTGTATTATATAGTCATTTGTTCCGCCACTTGAATTGTAAGCGAAGTTATGTACATAGCAAATGTTATTTAAAATGAAGGGCTTTTCACATATAATCTACAGATTTTACATAAGTGATAATCAATTGTGTAAGAGAAAATTGAAAAACTCTTGTGATCTTTCTTTTTAACCCCCACTCAGTTTAGTAGTTTTGAAATTATATGCATACTGAATCCTGCTCCTGGATGAGTAGACTCTAAATATGAAGTTTGGACGAGATATCATCAATAGTGTAATAGAAAATTGAAAAAAGTCCATCTTGTAGTCTTCCCATAAACCGCCAGTGTGTTCAGTGATTCTTAAATGATATACTATCGAAACTCGCTCCTGGCTGAGTAGACTGTAAATATGAAGTTCGATGGAGATCTATTCAGCCGTTTACCCGTGATTGTGGAACAGACAAGCAGACCAACAAACAAACAAAACAGACACGAAAGCTAAAAGCTACTGATACGGTCCTGAATTGATCTGAAACGGATAAATATATAAAAATTTGGTGATATGATGGACATTACAGATAACAAACCTCCCAGGATTTTATTTATAAGAATATGATTTCAGACAGTTCCTGAAGTGTTTACTTTTTGTTTATGACACTTGTTTAATTTCGCACTAACACATGGAAGGTTTTCGGTGACTTACGTGTGGAAAATGGCTACGATTGGGAAGGTAGTGGCCATCGTCTTAATTGAGGACCAAAGATGAAAAAGGGTGAAAATGCCGAAATATGAAAAATGTGTTTCTTTGTAATAAGGGGTTGTATTAGCCATTCCGCATATGGTAGTAATTTTCTATGTTTCTGTGGTCGTTAGTCTAGCTGGTAGGAAGTTCCACAGTTAGAGTCACAGTCCAATGTGCCCAGCTGAATTTGGTGCGGAAGAATGAATATGTCAGCGTCTCGCGCTTCAATTCTTCTGTGCTGTCCATTGTGTTTGTGTGCTATCACTCATGTATCTTCTAATTTCTGAGGCACTTAATTAAAGAAATGAAATTTAAAGAGGCTAGATATTGTTATGTAATTATGTCAAATGTACTGTATTTGAAATAGTATAATGCAGTGAGCTCGCAGTTGCGATCAACAGTATTCTGCAAGAAGGAAGTCAGCTCCCAGACGAAACTATCTTTACATCGGTCTGTTTTCAAACCAACTTTGCTTTACGGGAGCGAAAGCTGGGTGGACTCAGGATATCTTATTCATAAGTTAGAAGTAATAGACATGAAAGTAGCAAGAATGATTGCTGGTACAAACAGGTGGGAACAATGGCAGGATGGTAATCGGAATGAGGAGATAAAGGCTAATTTAGGAATGAACTCGATGGATGAAGCTGTATGCATAAACCGGCTTCGGTGGTGGGGTCATGTGAGGCAAATGGAGGAGGATAGGTTATCTAGGAGAATAATGGACTCTGCTATGGAGGGTAAGAGAAGCAGAGGTAGACCAAGATGACGATGGTTAGACTCTGTTTCTAACGATTTAAAGATAAGAGGTATAGAACTAAATGAGGCCACAACACTAGTTGAAAATCGAGGATTGTGGCGACGTTTAGTAAATTCACAGAGGCTTGCAGACTGAACGCTGAAAGGCATAACAGTCTATAATGATAATGTATGTATGTACTTGCACTTCAAAGGCCAGAGGTAATCATTCATTCCTGGTCTCGTTTGGTAGAGAACGGTGAATGAGCCATCGTGCTCGGGAACTCTTATTATTGGTGTTTACTCGAAAAAATGTTTCTGGCACTTTCACCCATTTCCATCATTTTTCCCCAATTAAGGTACATTGCCAGCATTTGTCTCGTGTGAAAATGGGATAACACGGAAAACCATCGCCAGAACTGCCGACGGTGGGATTCGAACCCACTGTCTTCCGAATGCAAGCGCATTGCTGAGTGACCCTAACCTCAGGGCCTATTCACTCGGTATGAAAGGTCTTAAATCACAGGGAGATCGTAGTACCTTAAACACAATGATTATAAATATTTATTATCTTTTTACATTCGTTTATTTGCATGTTTCCTTCTGTTCCTTTCTTCCTCACTCCCTTTTTCTATACATCGTTTTGATTAACATATTCGTAATTATGGCCTGTATTCTCATAATTATTCCTTCCCCCCCATTGGTCGAATGGTCAGCGTTAAAGCTTTCGGTTCAGAGGGTCCCACGTTCGATTCCCGGCTGAGCCAGGCATTTTAATCGCGTCCGATTAATTATTCTGACACGGGGATTGAGTGTTTGTGTTCGTATTTGTCCCAATACTTTCCTCCTCATATTCAGACAACGCGCTATACTACCAACCACCACGGAGACACGTAATAGTGATTATATCCCTCCGTATAGGGTTGGCGTCAAGAAGGGCATCCGGCCGTAAAAGAGGGCCAAATCTACATGTGTAACACAGTTAGCACCTATTTTTTTTTGCTATTTTGCTTTACGCCGCACCGACACAGATATGTCCTATGGCGACAAAGGGATAGGAATGGCATAGGAATGGGAAGGAGTCGGCCGTGGCACTAATTAAGGTACAGCCCCAGCATTTCCCTGGTGAGAAAATGGGAAACTACGGAAAACCATCTTCAGGGCTGCCGACAGTGGGGTTCGAACCCACTATCTCCCGATTACTGGATACTGGCCGCACTTAAGCGACTGCAGCTATCGAGCTCGGTACAGTTAGCACCAGCGAACCCACAGATGTGGGAAAAGTGATAGAAGAAGATACTCGGAAGTATTCCCTTAAATTATCTAGCCGGGCTATTCTTAAGTTCACCGTAGTAATCATTAAGAAAAAAGTGGTTTCCCATTTTCACACCAGGCAAATGCCGGGGCTGTACCTTAATTAAGGCCACGGCCGCTTCCTTCCAACGCCTAGCCATTTCCTGTCCCATCGTCGCCATAAGACCTATCTGTGTCTGTCCGACGTAAAGCAACTAGCAAAAAAATCATTAAGAAGAATGTCATTTAGTCCATTTGACTTATACACTGACTGACAGAGCAAATGCAACACCAAGGAGGAGTGGTTCGAAAGGGATGCAAGTTGGGGAGAAAACAGAGACGGCACGGACGAATAATTGATGTTTATTTCAAACCGATATGCAGGTTACACAATGCGCACGCCATCGACTCAGTAGGATGTAGGACCACCGCGAGCGACGATGCACGCAGAAACACGTCGAGGTACAGAGTCAATAAGAGTGCGGATGGTGTCCTGAGGGATGTTTCTCCATTCTCTGTCAACCATTTGCCACAGTTGGTCGTCCGTACGAGGCTGGGGCAGAGTTTGCAAACGGCGTCCAATGAGATCCCACACGTGTTCGATTGGTGAGAGATCCGGAGAGTACGCTGGCCACGGAAGCATCTGTACACCTCGTAGAGCCTGTTGGGAGATGCGAGCAGTGTGTGGGCGGGCATTATCCTGCTGAAACAGAGCATTGGGCAGCTCCTGAAGGTACGGGAGTGCCAGCGGCCGCAGCACATGCTGCACGTAGCGGTGGGCATTTAACGTGCCTTGAATACGCACTAGAGGTGACGTGGAATCATACGCAATAGCGCCCCAAACCATGATGCCGCGTTGTCTAGCGGTAGGGCGCTCCACAGTTACTGCCGGATTTGACCTTTCTCCACGCCGACGCCACAGTCGTCTGCGGTGACTATCACTGACAGAACAGAAGCGTGACTCATCGGAGAACACGACGTTCCGCCATTCCCTCATCCAAGTCGCTCTAGCCCGGCACCATGCCAGGCGTGCACGTCTATGCTGTGGAGTCAATGGTAGTCTTCTGAGCGGACGCCGGGAGTGCAGGCCTCCTTCAACCAATCGACGGGAAATTGTTCTGGTCGATATTGGAACAGCCAGGGTGTCTTGCACATGCTGAAGAATGGCGGTTGACGTGGCGTGCGGGGCTGCCACCGCTTGGCGGCGGATGCGCCGATCCTCGCGTGCTGACGTCACTCGGGTTGCGCCTGGACCCCTCGCACGTGCCACATGTCCCTGCGCCAACCATCTTCGCCACAGGCGCTGCACCGTGGACACATCCCTATGGGTATCGGCTGCGATTTGACGAAGCGACCAACCTGCCCTTCTCAGCCCGATCACCATACCCCTCGTAAAGTCGTCTGTCTGCTGGAAATGCCTCCGTTGACGGCGGCCTGGCATTCTTAGCTATACACGTGTCCTGTGGCACACGACAACACGTTCTACAATGACTGTCGGCTGAGAAATCACGGTACGAAGTGGGCCATTCGCCAACGCCGTGTCCCATTTATCGTTCGCTACGTGCGCAGCACAGCGGCGCATTTCACATGATGAGCATACCTCAGTGACGTCAGTCTACCCTGCAATTGGCATAAAGTTCTGACCACTCCTTCTTGGTGTTGCATTTGCTCTGTCAGTCAGTGTATTTTATTCACTGAGTTGAGGAGTATCTGGTATTTGTACGGATAAAGTCTTAAAAATAATTAATGGTAAAAGTTATTCCATTAACTGGAGTCTGCAATTAGCTCTAGCTACAGTATTTTATTTGGCCCTTTGGCAGCAGCACCCCCAGCACCGGGGAACAATAGTATGTCAAAAATATTATATAATAAGTGAATTCCATTTTACCCTTCAATAAAATGGCATCTAACGAATTAATTACACTACCTTTACATATTTTAATTACCAGTGTTCTGTGCTTTGAACTGGCTGAAACATTCCGGCACAGCTAGAAGTACATTATTTCATGTTCCATTAAAATGTTAAACGTTGCTAATATGTAAATGACTCTGACATGACTTCCTTATGGAATCAGCTATATCCATGCTCTTGGAATTTCCCTCCAGTTCGAGCTAGATTGATTCCTGACTTTGCCATGAATTTAGGACTTGTGGATTTGTGTTTAATTCGTTCTGAGTTACGTGCATTTGATTGCTTTTTGAAGCAAAGAAAAACCCATTGAACAACAGTCTATACCTATAGGTGTTGCCCAAAGTGGTAGCTGGCAGATACTGAAATATCACGTGGTTAGCGTAGTGATATCTTCAGCAGTATTGCCCCGCTTTCATGTCTGAGTCAGCTAACATTTTATGCCAGGCAGTTCCTCAGATGTTCTTACGGGCTTGAGTTAACCCCGACCCAGCGCTCGTTCTGGATTTAAAGTTTAGAAGTAGGCACGCTAATCCTAGACTACGGGGCTGGCAATTTTTTTTTCTCGAAGTTAAAAATTTGGAAACTAGTTCTCCACTTCTACGGCCGGGAGGATTTGTTGTGCTGACCACACGACACTTCGTAATCTGCAGGCCTTCGGTCTGAGCAGCGGTCACTTTATAGCCCAAGGCCCTTCAAGGGCTGTGGTGCCATGGGATTTGGTTTGGTTTGGTTTGGTTCTCCACTTCTAGTGAACAATTTAGAAAATACTTCTCCACTTCTAGAGAGGTCCATGACCCTCGTGGTCAATTCACCTACACCACAAGAGAGTGCCAGGTTGATTCTTGGGGTCAAAGTTCGCTAGGACGAGAGCTAATTACTTATTCCCACTTCCGTAGGCTATATGGAGACGGCTTTGCTTTGAAGGCACTGAATTCAGACCATGGTGCAGGGGTAGCTACTTCTCTTCCTCCTCGTTGGCCGCGGTTTTAATTTGTGGCTCGTCGAGTGATCGAAATCCTGAGGTGGAACAAAATACGCTCAGCTTGAGGAGACTACCAACAATTTGACTGGGCAACAGTCGTACTCTCAGGCTCAAGGTCCTAGATGGGCTGCACGGAGCAGGTTTCACTTCACTGTTGATTTTATGGACATGGAATAGGATAAACTCTGGCAATAATAATAATAATAATAATAATAATAATAATAATAATAATAATAATAATAATGTACATGTTTACCTGTTTGATATTTCGATTCGATGCTCAAGGGGACAGAGATGGGGTGAAACCAGCATCAGACTTCCCCACGAGCAATAAATTAATCTGATAACAAACGTTACAAATTCAGCTGGATTTAGCTTCCAAATTTAATTCATTTCGCACATGATTCTGATCGTTCTTTCAAATCTTTACGCTTTACCAGGCCACTTTACAGAGTTTTTCTCGTAATTGGAATTTAACATACTAATAACGAGAAGGATTTTACACAAAATTATTGTCATTGATTTTCTTGTCGGGGAATTGACTATTTTATACCGAAATGGGAAGTAAGAGTAAAATTCAAATTAGTAATTTGGTGTAATCATCGGTTAACTCACAGTCGAGGGTGGATGAGTAAATTAGCTTTCTATGATTGGTCACCCAAACTCTTCTTTGGTGTCTCAAGCACTGAAGCAGGCGTTGTGCTTTGCCTGGTTACATAAATGGCAAGGGGCCATACATTGACGTGAGATGTGGGAGTAGACCTATTGTAACTACTACTAATACTACCAGACCGTTCACTCTGCCAGTACCGCATCAATGAAGGCCTGTGGTAAGATAATAGGGAAATTAGCAAGCTTAACAAATGTAAGAAGAAGAAATACCATAAAATAAGTAAACTAAATGGTTTGTAATAATAATAATAATGTTATTTGCCTTACGTCCCACTAATTACTTTTTAAGGTCTTCGGTGACGCCGAGGTGCCGGAATTTAGTCCCGCAGGAGTTCTTTTGCGTGCCAGTAAATCTACCGACACGGGGCTGTCGTATTTGAGCACCTTCAAATACCACCGGACTGAGCCAGGATCGAACCTGTCAAGTTGGGGTTAGAAGGCCAGCGCCTTAACCGTCTGAGCCACTCAGTCCGGCAATGGTTTGTAGATACGTGAAAAAACGATCCTTTATTATCAATAGGACGCTTGACAGGGCTTCAATAGCAGAGAACTCGAGTATATATGTGCCCTCACGTCTGTAATATAGCGAATATATTATTAAAAAATACTACACGAATCCGAGCGTCCTGTGCGTGCAAATCATTAAAATTAAAAGGGAAATGTTGGCCCTTCCTATCGCAGATCATTCTTTCTTGACGTATAACACAAAGAAGAGAGTTTCTACAAATATTCAGTTCTCACGTGAAGATACTCTATTATTTAGTTGATAGGGTTGGAATGAGCTATTTTAATGATCCGTCTCGAGAACTGAAGGGAAATGAACACGAAATCTCCGTTTAGGACACTGATTGTGCACAGTTTTGCTACATCCATCGAGAGAAGAATCGACACATTTTAAAAGACCATTTTATATCAATCAATAATCATCGTTATACATGTAGTTTTTCGTCTTTTTCCAATTTTTCACTTGGCAAATGCTGGGGCTGGGGCTGTACCTTAATTGAGGCTACGGCCGCTTTCTTTCCACTCCTAACCCTTTCCTACCCCATCGTCGCCTTAAGAGCTATCTGTGTCAGTTCGACGTAAAGCAAATTGTTGTCACTGATGTGCGTACTGTCGTCCAGGCGCCAGATTCTCTATCAATTTCTTACCTAATCTTTTCTTATATGATTTCAATTAATTTGGAAATATAGGAACATATTCCTTGATAAATTATTGCAATCCCTAATTACGCTACTTATAACTGAATATTTGCCCAAATTTGTCCTTCTACATTTTAACCTCACCTTCTCATCATAATCCTTCCTACCTTTAAAAGCTACAGTCAAGCTTATTCGTCTACTAACATCATTCCACGCCATCTCTCCGCTGTCAGCTCGGAACGTCCAGCAGTTCGCCTCCTTACTCCTAAGTTTTCCCAGACCAAAATTTGCAACTCGCAACATTACTTTTTTTTCTCTGAAATCACCTAGAACAACACATGCTGCTTTCCTTTGGATCATTTCCAATTCTTGAATCAAGTAATCCTAGTGAGGGTCTCATATACCTGAAACATACTTTAACTGGGGTCTTACCAGTGACATAATGCATCCTCTCCTTCGCATCCTTACCATAACACCTAAACACGCACCGGGCTGAGTGGCTCAGACGGCTTGAGGAGCTGGCTTTCTGTCCCCAACTTGGTCCGGTGGTATTTGAAGGTGCTCAAATACGTCAGCCTCATGTCGGTAGATTTACTGGCACGTAAAAGATCTCCTACGTGACTAAATTCCGGCAACTTGGCGTCTACTAAAACCGTAAAAAGTAGTTACTGGGACTTAAAGCAAATAACATAATTAGTATTACCTAAATACTCTCATAACCATTTATTTTTGTAGTAACTGCATTATGAAATCACCCACGTAAATCAACAGTGGAAAAATATCTACAAAATATAAGTACGCTGAGAAATACTGTGCGTTAGTACTGTTAAAAAGGTCTTGGTGACGAAGATTAGTGGATATTTCTGTAATGTGACTGTCACAAATTCCAGTACAGGCTGCGAATTCCGTAAAACATTCATACCAGCCTTATTTTATACCAACCATTTACAAGCTGTGTTGCAACTTCTACTGGCGACACGCGGGATCTTATAACGTTACTAGAGATAGATAAATTCGTTTTTGAAAACTGCCTGTAATCATCCTCATAGATGACTGCTTATGTGCCATTCAAGATGAAGTAGTCCAGCTGAACTGTTCATAGATTTGAGACCGGGCGAGTTGGCCGTGCGGTTAGGAGCGCGCGGTTCTGGGCTTGCATCCGGGGGATAGTGGGTTCGAATCCCACTGTCAGCAGTCATTAAGATGGTTTTCCGTGGTTTCCCACTTTCACACCAGGCAAATGCTGAGGCTATACCTTAATTAAGGCCACGGCCACTTCCTTCCAACTCCTAGGACTCTCCTATCCCATCGTCGCCATAAGACCTATTTCTGTCGGTGAGACGTAAAGGCACTAGCATAGATTTGAGGTTCATATTCTGGTTCTGACAGAGGATATCATTGGTGCGTTTCATTCCCAAAGTTCATTCACAATCATCCAACGGGCAAACTTCCCCTCCTTGAATACCTGTCCACCTTCAAAGATATTAAATTGTGAATTAAATCTTTTTTATTGCAGAGATATGCACATATCCCAACAGCGACACAAAAACTGAGCGCCCAGAAACTTGTACGAAAAAATCACCGTCATACTTTCGATACCTTGTTCCTTGCTATGGCCTTTCATGATGATATAAGTTATTGTCATATTGACTTTCTATTCCGTGTATAGCCGCTCAAAAATAAAGAGAAATAGAATGAACCTACAGTGTTTTATAAGTTTCTCGCAGGCACACTATTCTCAGAAACACTTGAGTCCATAGATATAACGTTTGTTGTGGGTACCCTGAATTATAGTTTAGCAATAATTCAAGTTAATCCTAATAAATATTAAATGCGGAAAGCATGCAATGCCATGTGTTGATTCCTATTTCTTTTAGCAACTACCCATTTGGCCAACGCACACTTTACCAATAAAGTTACATAATTCAGTTATTCTTCTTATACTTTATGGCGTTTTCTCTATTCTATAGGGGGTGAAAATGTGTGTGTGGCCCAGTTTTACGACCGGATGATCTTCCTGAAGCCAACCCTATGTAGAGGAATATATTCACTATTACGTGCTTCTGTGGGGGATGATAGTGCAATGTGCTGTGTGCAGATCAATATATATGTGTATTAACATGAGAACAAATACTCAGGCACTGCCTAAGAGAAACTGACCAGATGTAGCTGAAATCTCCTGCTTGGCAGGGAAACGAGTCGCGGGCTTACAGAACCCAAACCTATTTTTGGCAATTAATCCAAGCAATTGGACTAAACCTTTATTACGCCAGGAAAATTACAACCAGCATTAACGACAATTTTCAGAGAATGTTATCATTCAGAAATTTATACAACGGCACTGTTTTATAGGAAAAGTGTGGATAAATCTCTTTGTGTTTACTAGCCAAGGAATCTCTGATAATGTGTATCTTTCTTTCAGTCATGGTTGTACTAGGGAACTCAGATACCGCTATTAAGTTATTTAAACGTTGTATAAATTGTAACAGTGATCATATTTAGGAAATATTAACCCTGTACACAATTATTTAGTCCTGTTTAAAATAATTATTGGTTTAACTTTTGATCAAGTAAGCTTGTAGTTTGACGTGGCATTGATGGCCTCGCCAGATGAAAGAAGAAAAGTCTTTCATATTCTGTAATGTAGACAGACAATTGTAAGATCCTGATAAAAATGAAATTGGCGTGAAATTGACCACTTATGCATAAAATCTGGCTGAAGGTAACTGTGTATGAGTACGGTCTTGATATGGAGCAGTCTGTAACAGTAATATTCAAAACGGTTTCAAAGTAGTAGCATGACATTTCTTATCTACTGTTAAGGCGTGTGATAGGGACATTACTACAGTATGTCTGAAAGCAGCAGTTCAGATGGCCCACTCAGAATCCTTAAATGTCCATGTGACTACGATGAGAAATTTAGAGAAGCAAATAATTTAGACAACAGGGTTCAGATGAGTTTCTAAGTACGGCATGTAAAGTTTACAAAATTGTAACGAAACATTGATAAATAGTATTCTTGGTCGCCTTTTTAACGCCGTTAAAAATGTTGTATGTCCGGCGCTCCCTTCTCGCTCCGCCAGCCAGCTACACGTGCGCCAAGTGTCATTCTTCTAGCCTCGACGCGCAGCCCTCAGTGCGCGTGCCTGAACTGTCGTGTGTGTACTATAAAGAGGAACTCCCAGCCTGTCCAGATGCCCACTTGCCCCGGTGTCCAGCTCCAGAATACACCCTACGTCGAGCACGGAGGCTACTCCTCTTGAAAATGTGCTTCGACCAGGTGGACTGAATTTCTGGCAGTACGAGGTCTCACCTCTGGTCACCGCTCCTCTGGCCTATTCCGCTGCCCATATCCAGTCATACTATTACATACCGTAATATTTCCCTAATTAATGCAAGCTCCCTTGGTTTCGCCAAGTAAGAATTCTTCCTACATTGAACTTGCTTTTATGAACTCAGCAAGGAAGGACTTTCCAAAACATTTATGTCAGTATTTCTGATAGTTTTCGACTATCTATTTTCATATCAAGGACTATCTTTTCGAGATAGTAGTGGATGTAAATACTGCAAACTTGTATATAGTGTACAAAAGATAGACTCTTTCTCAAGATTCCTAATTCATTTTGCTTCAAGTTAAATTTCAGTTTTATTGGTGTAAATAGTGTATTTTGCATTTGAAGCGAATAATAAAGTTGTGTTTTGTAAATCTCAACCTTGGTTACAACAAAAAATGTTATAAATTAAAACAAGGATGAAAAAAGGCAGACGAAGGAGAAGTACAATGCACAACAACAGTAGTAATCGGCTGTGCAGACTATGTGAATGGTTTATCAGTAATGCAATGACTCTTTGGTACATGCCGAAGACTCGTGACAAGTCAAAATGGGATCTGGCACAGCTTGGCACCTACGTGACATGCTCCGTATTAGTCGACGGAGGTCACGTTGCGGTATCAGGACCCATTCTTCAATGAGGGCCTGTTCGAGATCTTAGAGAGTCTGTGGTGGAACAGGACGCCCACGAACGCTTCTGTCAAGCCTATCCCACACATGCTCGAAGGGCTTAAACTCCGGACCCACTGCTCGCCATTCCATCTCTTGAATGTCCAGTTCTCGCAAGACAGCTCTGATGATGCGCGCAACATGAGGCCTGGCATTGTCGTCCATGAGTACGAATTCAGGGCCAACACATTCTGTAGCAGTATCTGCTCGATGTAATCGGCCATGTAAGATTACCAAGGACGACGACAATATCCGTACGTCATCAATACTGATGCCACCCCACATCGTCACAGAACCTTGTCCGACTCAGTCGCTGTCCTGGACAATATTTGGCATGTACTGCTCACCACGACGCCTCCATACACGTTGACGACCATCACGCTGTGTCAGGGGAAATCTGGACTCGTCTGTGAACAACACAGGTCTCCATTGGTGAAGTTGCCAGTTGACGTGGGTATGGGCAAACAGAAGGCGAGCTGCGCGATGTTGCTCCATTAAACGGGGCACTCGAACAGAACACTTATCTTAACCTGTTCCTTACTGTTTGGTCAGACACCGTGACTCCAGCGATCTTCCTGAGGTCTGCTGAACGACGCCGCAATACGCAGATGGTTAGATATCGGTCATCCTGTGGGGTTGTCATGCGTCTACAACCCTGTCCAACCCCCCTTGTGAACTGGCCTCTCCCATTGTAGCGATTCCACAAGCGTTGTATGACTGACTGAGAGACATTGAGATCCACAGCAACACGACGAGAAGTCCATCCTTCCTGGATCAAAGTGACGGCTCTTGCGACTTGAACCTCGTTAAGATGTCTCATGGGATGTGCTGGTTTACGTACAACGTGCTCAGATGACCGCAGTTGTCTGTGTATCTCACAACGACACACGGACGCACCGCAATTCACTTTGCTTTGAGGGGTCACCTGACAGTTTAATGCATGGCTAGCCTACAGATGGAGTAGAACTTTGAATTGCCATTCCCCGAGTAGCAAAAGGTCTCAAGGTATGCTGTACGACCATTGGAACCCCACCTACCACATAAACGTTCACATACCAGACGTTACAATACATGTCCCCCTATTTTCTTGAATTCTGTAGTTTAGCTTCTATCAATTGCATAGAGTCTTTCTGCAAAATTAAAATTTACACTGCACATTGGAACTCATCACAACACAGTTTATTCCTATTCATGCCGAGAAATAGAACGTTTGATGGAATAAATGTATTCTTAGAATTATTTATCACGGCCGCTTCCTTCCAATTCCTAGGCCTTTCCCACCCCATCGTCAACATAAGACCTACCGGTGTCAATGCGACGTAAAGCAATTAGCAAAAAAGAATTATTTATAATTCTAAAGAAACTGAATGTTTGTAGCGACCTAGTAAAAGCACAGTTCAATTGAAAATTGCACTAGCATTTTACATGAATGTCTATGAGTGCACTTGTGTCTATTTATGCAGTGTAAATCACTTGGAAAAATCACTAACATTCCTAACTACTGCATTCTATGCGAAGCATTTATTATTAATATTATTATTATTATTATTATTATTATTATTATTATTATTATTATTATTATTATTATTATTATTATTATTATTATTATTGTTATGAACAGTCTGTTCGCCGAAAATAAAATAAAAACACATCACTTTCAACTACCGAACTTGATATAATGTCTAAGTGAATTATTAAACACTATTGTTGAACAAAAATTAAAGTCTCTGAATATTCTGTTATTCACATCGTAATGTCAAAGTCGAGTTCTCTTGTAGAAATTACTGTTCTGGCTTCTAGCATACACGTAAATGTTAGTAATACAAGTTTTAGAATCACTTTTTTCTTCCTCAACGAGGTTCTACTGACTGAAAGTTTATAAGTACCGTAACGACGGATTTTTTGTATGTTCCACAACTCACACGTCACTTAATCTCGCCCTGCAGGCCGACTGCGTACCTTGCGGTGAACCAACATCGCCGTTTTACCGGAGTGAACTGAAATTTGCTAGTGGCTTTACCTCGCACCGTCACAGATAGTTCTTATGGCGACGATGGGATAGGAATGGCCTAGGAGTTGGAAGGAAGAGGCCATGGCCTTAATTAAGGTACAGCCCCAGCATTTGCGTGGTGTGAAAATGGGAAACCACGGAAAACCATCTTCAGGACTGCCGACAGTGGGATTCGAACCCACTATCTCCCGGATGCAAGCTCACAGCCGCGCACTCCTAACCGCACGGCCATCTCGCCCGGTGCGAACTGAAGTATCAGGTTCAATAGCTGTGGCCTTTCAAACAAATCTAGCTCTGACGTAATGTTTTATATAATTTTGAATGTCTCCTTAATCCCTGGATAGATTTTGGAGAAATTAACACCGGCAGACGTTCAAAATATGTTCTATAACATACCGTTATTCCTGAATCGGTACTTCAATTTGTTTAGTAGAAAGCAAATTTCTTGCATGGACTTTTCCACATCGTATGACGCAACCTGTCCTTGACCCCGTGCTGGCTGTGCGATGAAGAAGGTAGCCTTGTGACGGGTTGACTACTTGCTCTGGCGATACTTTGCTATTATTAGCGCTGAAAATACACTTGGTAATACTTTATAAGGAGCCTCCGTAGCTCAGACGACAGCGCGTCGGCCTCTCACTGCTGGATACCATGGTTCAAGTCCCGGTCTCTCCATGTGAGATTTGTGCTGGACGAAGCGGAGGTGGGACAGGTTTTTCTCCGGGTACTCCGCTTTTCCCTGTCATCTTTCATTCCAGCATCACTCTCCATTCTCATTTCATAGCATCTATCAGTCAGTAATAAAAATCACTTTGGGAGTAACGACCCTATCGTACTAATAGCCTATATGTGATTCATTCATTACATCCCTGACCCGGTCAATGACTGGAAAACAGGTTTTAGGATTTCATTTCCAATAATTTATAAATTATTTATGACGTATTTTATTTAAGAAATACTTGATGTACGGCGAATCCAGGTACAATATAATTGAACTGATCGAAAGCAAGCCCGTTGAACGCGGAGCCTGCGAGGGCCATGGTTCGCATGGTATACTTTCTTTTCACCCTCCAAATGCAGATGCAATTGTACCAACATTAATCGTAATTGAAAGTTAAGGAATATGTTGGATTCACCTCTTTCACGTCTTAGTTTTTACAGTACTCGTTCTACAGACCATATGTTTGGATATGTCTGGATATTCTTTCAGGTTCTGTGAGCCTTTGAAGTACATCGTGTATTGTGAGTACATTATAATCCCTGCTTTCTCTTGAGAGTTAGGCTTTGTAGGGTATATGTTGACACATGGTATTTCCCAGTTAGAACACCTTTCAGAAAACGATCGCTTTCTGGATGTTTCGCAAATCTTCCCTTCTCAACATTCTTACAAAGCATCTGTTGTTCACGGAAGTTGAACAGCTTCAAGGAATCCTCGGTTGGATTTGAATTGTGTCTGACAAGAAGTGTGCTATGTATTTATAAAATTTATTTTCTTTTCCCTGTATCTTAGATTTAAGCTATATTTATATCCAGTGGTTAATTGGATTTTCACGACCACAGGTTTTAATCATGTTTGCTGAGATAAGTATACATCAGTTATTAATTCGTATTAATATTTTATAAAATTATTCTAATCATGACTAAATTGTTACGAACCTACAGTTTTAATAGTGAATGTGAGGAGCGATACTGTTCCTTAACTTGAGCGAACGTGCGATGCCAGGTTAAATCTATATATATAAAGTAGCTTGTCCTGACTGACTGACTGACTGACTGACTGATTCATCATCGCCGAGCCAAAACTACTGGACATAAAGAAATGAAATTTTGGAGATATATTCATATTAAGATGTAGGTGCTCGCTAAGAGAGGATTTTTGGATATTCTGTCGCTAAGGGGGTGAAAAGGGGGGTGAAATTTTAAAATGAGTGTGTCTATATCTCAAAACTTTAAAAGTTTACAGATGTGAAAATTGGTATTTAGAATCTTCTTTAAAAATAAGGAAACACGTATTTTTTGTTTTGAGACAATCCAAATAGGAGGGGCACAAAAGGGTGAAAAAGGGGTTGAATGCCTTTAATCGGGATACCGGTACTTATATCTCAGAAACTAACGATATTACAGACATGAAAATTGGTACTTTTGATCTCTTTTAAAAATAAAGAAACACGTATTTTTTTGTTTGGGGGAAATCCAATTAATGGGAGGGTGAAAAGGGGGTGAATTTTTAAAATGGGTGCATCTATATCTCAAAACTCTTAAAGTTTACAGATGTAAAAATTGGTACTTAGAATCTTCATTAAAAATAAAGACACACGTATTTTTTTGTTTTCGGAAAATCCCAATAGGAGGGGTGAAAAGGGGTGAAAACGTGGTTGAATGACTTTCATGAAGATACTTATATCTCAGAAACTGAAGATATTACAGACCTGAAAATTGGTGTTTAGGACCTCCTTTAAAAATAAAGAAATACATATTTTTTGTTTTTGGAAAATCCAATTAATGGGGGGTGTGAAAAGGGGGTGAATTTTTAAAATGAGTCTATCTATATCTCAAAACTTTTAAAGTTTAAAGATGTGAAAATTGGCATTTAGAATCTCCTTTAAAAATAAAGAAACACGTATTTTTTGTTTTCGGAAAATCCCAATTGGAAGGGTGGAAAAGGGTGAAAAAGCGGTTGAATGCCTTTAATGAGGCTACTTATATTTCAGAACCTGAAGATATTACAGACCTGAAAATTGGTATTTGGGATTTACTTTAAAAATAAAGAAACAGGTATTTTTTTGATTTTGGAAAATCCAAATAATGGAGGGTGAAAAGGGGGGTGAATTTTTAAAATGAGTGTGTCTACATCTTAAAACTTTAAAAGTTTACAGATGTAAAAAAATGGTATTTAGAATCTTCTTTAAAAATACAAGAACACGTATTTTTTTGCTTTCTTTAAATCCCAATAGGAGGGGTGTAAATGGGTGAATAATGGGATGAATGCCTTTAATGAGGATACATATATCTCAGAAACTGAAAATATTATGGAACTGACAATTTGTATATGGGAGCTCCTTTAAAAATAAGGAAACACGTATTTTTTTGTTTTTGGAAAATCCAATTAATGGGGGTTATACAGGAGTGACAAACTGGGGTGAATTTTTTGAAAGACTATATCTACAGAATATCTGAGAAACGTAAAATGTTATAGACGTAAAAAGTGGGTATTTGGAATCTCCTGTAAATGTAAAGAAAGATAGGTGATTTGTTTCCGGAAACTCCACGTAAGGGGAAATAAAAAGGGGTGAAATTTTAAAAAGCGAATTTCTACAGTATATCTCAAAAACTTAACATGTTACAGAAGTGAAAAATGGTATTTTTATCTCTATTAAAAATAAAGAAACGTGTATTTTCAGCTTTCGGAAATACCACTTGGGTGGAAGGGGGGGGGGGGGGTAAAAGTGACTGAAAATGGTGTTGAATTCTTTTAATTAGGCTACTGATATCTCAAAAATGAAGATATTACAGACGTGAAATTAGACATTTGGAATCTGCTTTAAAAGTAAAGAAACACGTATTCTTGGAAAAGCCAATGAAGGGGGGGGGGGGTGAAAGAATTGAAAAATTAATTGAATTAATTGTATGAGAATACATACATCTAATAGAAACTAAAGTTGTTACGGACGTGAAAATTGGTATTTGAATCTCCTTAAACAAAGAAAAACGCGTTTGGGGGGGCGGGAGTGAAAAGGAGTTGAATTCCTTTCATGAAGACACATAAATCAAAAACTGAAGAAGTTAGTGTCAGTGATAATTACTATTTAGAAGATCCTTTACTATTAAGGAAACAAGTATTATTTGCCGGAAAATTCACTTACGGGGTGGGGGGGAGGGGAGTGTGAAAGGAAGTGAAAATAAAGTGAATTATTTTTATGGGGATACTTATATCTCAAAACTGAAGGTAACAGATGTGAACATTGGTGTTTGGAATATCTTTTAAACATAAAGAAACACGTCTTCTATTTTTTTGGGAGGGGGGGTGTGTAAATAAACTTAACGGCGGTGGGGTGTAAAAGGAGGTGAGATCAATTGATTTTACTGTTCATAATGTACTTAAGGAGCCTCCGTTGCTCAGGTGGCAGCGCGCCGGCCTCTCGCAGCTGGGTTCCGTGGTTCAAATCCCGGTCACTCCATGTGACATTCGTGCTGGACAAAACGGAGGCGGGACAGGTTTTTCTCCGGATACTTCGATTTTCTCTCTCATCATTCATTCCAGCAACACTGTCCAATATTTCATTTCATTTGTCATTCAACGATCATTGCCCCAGAGGTGTGCTTCGGCAGCCGGCACAATTCCTATTGTCGCTGCTAGATGGGGCTTTATTCATTCCATTCCTGACCCTGTCGAATGACTGGAAACAGGCTATATAGTTTCGATGTACTTATTCTGATCATAAACCGATCATTTTTAATCTTTCCTGGGCTGGTTTTCAACAGCCATCTTTTCCTTCGGAGAACGTTCTTAGATTACAGTAGATCCTCCTGGCATGTAAATAAAAATTTAAACACATTTGAAATAAACGATAGGAATGAGATGGACCGTCAAATTGTTCACCTCTATAATAAGGTCAACAATGCACGGAAGTATGTCATTGGTATCGCCAGAAATCCCGCACACTTGCCTACGCGCGACGATGGTGCTGGTCACATTGTAACAATGACACTGGCAGCAGATGTAGTTTACCGCCAAGTAGCGATCTTGCAGCTTGCTGTGGGGTTCAGAACATCTTTTAATAATAATAATAATAATAATAATAATAATAATAATAATAATAATAATAATAATAATAATAATAATAATAATAATAATAATGTTCTGCGATCAAAAGTACCAATTTTGAGGTCTGTAATATCTTCAGTTTCTGAGATATAAGTAGCGGTATCCTGATTAAAGGCATTCAACCCATTTTTCACCCTTTTTCACCCCTCCTATTGGGATTGTCTGAAAACAAAAAAATACGTGTTTCCTTATTTTTAAAGAAGGTTCTAAATGCCAATTTTCACATCTGTAAACTTTTAAAATTTTGAGATATAGACACACTCATTTTAATATTTCACCCCCCTTTTCACCCCCTTAGCGACGGAATATCCAAAAATCCTCTCTTAGCGAGCACCTACATTATAATATGAATATATCCCCAAAATTTCATTTCTTTATGTCCAGTAGTTTTGGCTCGGCGATGATGAATCAGTCAGTCAGTCAGTCAGTCAGTCAGTCAGGACAAGCTACTTTATATATATAGATTTTTTTGCTATTTGCTTTACGTCGCACCGACACAGATATGTCTTATGGCGAGGAGGGGATAGGAAAGGCCTAGGAATTGGAAGGAAGCGGCCGTGGCCTTAATTAAGGTACAGCCCCGGCATTTGCCTCGTATGAAAATGGGAAACCACGGAAAACCATCTTCAGGGCTGCCGACAGTGGGGCTCGAACTCACTATCTCCCGATTACTGGATACTGCCCGCACTTAAGCGACTACAGCTATCGAGCTCGGTCAGATCCATAAGAGACTATATCTTAACCGACTTCGAATTCAGGAAATCTGTTAGGAATGTACGGCTTATCTGGAATTTTTTGATGGTACTGACCACTATCTGATCTATAGTGAACTTATTATCTGTAGACTTGGATAGGGGGAGTGAAATCTGTCTTCAAACGAACAAAGGTAGAAAATCTCCAGGACGAGGAATTCAGATAGAAGTACACGGATATTATTAGTGAGAAGTTCCGAACAGTAGAGAGTAAGCAGGTTCAGGACAAGGCGCTACACCTCTGGCTGCGCAGTAGCGTGTGATTGGGGAAGAGCTGTCCATACGCGTATCGCCATGTTGCGGGCACTCCACAGCTCGCCGAGGATATCGTAGTATGGAATTCATGCATTAACTTCAATTACGCACGAATGAAAACATCTATCGACATGTTATTTTTATTCCTGCGATACAGGATAACACGGTAAGGAAAGATGTTCATTAGATACATCCAAAATAAACTGTTAAAAACATGCCGCTTTTTAAAGCAGAAGATCCGTACGCAAATGCTGCAATCCAAGCATCAGGGAAGCTTAGCTATTCATTAATAATAAATGGGACAGCCTACACCGACTAACGTGAATACACGCAATAAATATACAAGAATGAAGACGGTAATAACATGAAATAGATACTTATGTATAGAAACTCAACACATTTGCATTGGAATTGAACAAATCTCCACAATCATTTCGATAGCTAGCCTATGAGTAACAGACGTAATAAAACAACATTTAGAAAACTGGATGAGAAGACTTCAAAATACACTACTATCGATAGTAAATATATACCTACGTAGATAAACACATGCCTTAAATTTAGAGAACACTCTCCAAAACAGAAAAACATTGTATACCAGTACATTAAATTAATAATCTTCAAGCAAGAATATGTAGCTCACATTAGGCCTACTATAATGATCATGTTTGTAACTGATTTGTTTGCATATTCGGAATAGACACATGCAATTAAATCCTAGACTCTGCAGTTAAGCTTTCATGAAAATACCAAGTCATTTTCAAATCACAGCCGTTCACAACTTCAGTATGATTTACAGATCATGAGAGAAAAACAATCTTTTACCTGTGACATAGGAGACTGGAGAACATCAATAAGCCATAAATTCTTTCAATATTTACAGTATTTACTAACAGTTGTATCAAAAGCAAGAATCTGTAATATTGGCAAAAAGAAAACCTGTCAAACAGAATGGTTTCTATGAAAGTTACTTGGCAGATACTTTCTTTCTGATGAGTAATCACAGCAGGTATTATTCAGTACAATGAACAGATTGTTGAAAAGGTACATGACTGCAGAAATCTGTAAGAAAAAATAGAGCTATGTCCAGTGTTCACCACAAGTAACTTTATTTACTTAACTAATTCCCATCTGAATGAAATTTTCTTTTTTTTCCTTCCAGGATATGAAGTAGTATATCAGGATGAGTATACCTTCAATTGTGATTTCTGTGTGGTTTGGAAAATAGCTATCTAATATCTACTGAGATATACTGAGATTTTTATATGTTTTGTGGGGCTTTCTGCACTAAAATAATTGTGCTCAGATGAAATGCACTTTGTAACAGTATTGACTGTACTGCTACATGGACTGGGATCTATGGTTTTATTCTGTTGATTTGTCCTTTCAAAATCTAACTTCCTTTTTAAAATCCTACTGGGAGCCTTTTCAGTCTGAAAAATAAAAAAATGTATGCCTATTGGATCTACCATATGCAAAACCTTATCATTGATAAATGAATAAAAATAAAATGAAGTAATACAATATCTAATTCAAATTACTTGACCTACAAGTATCTTTTTAGATGATCTGGAAAGTCAAACCGTGTTGGCACTGCATCACCTTTCAGAATTTTGTTCCCTTCAGATTGCCAAAAATTTGCAAAACATTGTAATCTGTAATATTGGCAGAAAGAAAACCTGTCAAACAGAATGGTTTCTATGAAAGGTACTTGGCAGATACTTTGTTTGCATATTCGGAATAGACACATGCAATCTTCCAGGCAAGGGAATGCCTACGAATAACTGTGTGTAAAGAATAGTGGGAATAGTCTGTGGGAATAAGTTGGAACAAACTTGTCTCTTTTAACAGAAACAAGCCACTTCGACAGAAGTTCAGGCTTATTCAATGCAAACCTCTAACCTATATGTTTAAAAATAATAGCCATGTATTGGAAATCAAAGAAATGTATATATTTCTACCTCCTCAATTTTTTTCTCAACCATTCCTGGTAGAATGACAGAACATTTTCTCATTGATTTATCACAAAATACAGTATTCTTCTGCTTCATAAATAGAACCTCATGTGATATATTTCGGAACAGAGTGGGGGAGCCAGCAATCATTTACATTTCACTATATTATTTTACATTTTGAAAAGAGACTTCCTGAAAAAAACTCATTACACTAGTGCTACTCTACCTCATAATTCTAAATGTATCTAAGAATGAAATGAACACCTAGCTTAGTTTAAGTTTCTCTGAATTAAATATACTTTTACCAGTTGGTTAAATTTAAGAGAGGAAAAATATATCATTTAGGATGCAAAATTCCCTCTCATACTATTCTCATCTTAAATACCAATATTAAGCGTACTTATTTTATAAAACCGAACTGGAAGAAGGATATCTGAGCACAAATTAAAATTGAAAATGTGTTCTAACGTTCCTATTACAGGAACATTATGATTCATATAAGGAAGAAGGTAAAGGAGCTTGAATATTAAGCATAGGCCTATATGAATATAACTGTTAAACAGGTAGTTTAATTAGGGTTTTGTAGTGCAACGTAGGAGTCAGCCTAGTAAAACTTCTCTGGAACAGCATATTTAACAATACTTTTATTATGAAGGTGATGTGAAAACACGGATAATAGTATCAATCATGTTTCTGATAATTGTTAATAATCTGAAGACATAATTTGACCTAAAAATAGATGGATTTACCAAGCTTTATCAATCATATTTTTCGGATTCTAGGCCCGTGTTTATCGAAGTTTAAATACGGGTACACAGTCTGTAAGAACAAAATGTGCGCTTTTTCAGAATAGTTGTTTAATTCTCAAGAATTGTCCCTAATGAAATGAAAAACGCCAAGAAGAAGAAGAAGAAGAAGAAGCCTAAATATTGAGAATGCCACGTCCATACATCCCTGAATGGAGTGTTGGTAAGGTATCTTCAGATTGGAGAAAAACAGTAATTGCACCTATCTATAAGCAAGGGAAGAGGAAGGATTGCAACAGCTATTGAGGTATCTCATTGATTAGTATAACAAAGTATTCACTGGCATATTGTAAGGGAGGGTGAAATCAGTGGTTGAGAGGAAGTTGGATGAAAACCAGTGTGGTTTCAGACCACTGAGGGGCGGTCAGTATAAGATTTTCAGTATGGGCCAGGTAATTGAAGTATGCTACGAGAGGAATACACAGTTGTGTTTATGATTCGTAGATCTAGAGGAAGCATATGACACGGTACTGAGGGAAAGGAGTTCACCATACTGTGGGAGTATGGGATTGAGGGTAGATTTAAAATCAATAAAAGGCATTTATGTTGACAGTTTGGGCTACAGTGTGAATTGATGGTAGAATGAGTTCTTGGCTCAAGATACTTACAGGGGTTAGACAAGGCTGTAATCTTCTACCTTTGTTGTTCGTAGTTTACATGGATCATCTGCTGAGAGGCATAAATTCAGTTAGGTAGAAATGTAGTAGGCAGTCTTGCCTATGCTGGCGACTTTGTCTTAATGGCAGATTGTGTCAAAAGACTGCAGTCTAATATCTTGGAACATGAAAGTAGGTGCAATGAGTGTGGCATGAAAATTAGCCTTTCGAAGACTAAATTGATGTCAGCAGGTAAGAAATTCAGCAGAATTCAATGTCAGATTGGTGATACAAAGCTGGAACAGGTAGATAATTTCAAGTTTTCCCAGGATGGTAATATATTAAATGAGATTTAATCAAGGTGCAGTAAAGCTAAAGCAGTGAGCTCGCAGTTGCGATCAACAGTATTCGGTAACAAAGAAGTCAGCTCCCGGACGAAGCTATTTTTACATCGGTCTGTTTTCAAACCAACTTTGCTTTACGGAAGCGAAAGCTGGATGGACTCTAGATATATTATTCAAAGTTAGAAGAAACAGACATTAAAGTAGCGAGAATGATTGCTGGTACAATCAGGTGTGGACAATGGCAGGAGGGTACTCGGAATGAGGAGATGGATGACGCTGTACGCATAAACCGGCTTCAGTGGTGGGGTCATGTGAGGTGAATGGCGGAAGATAGGTTACCTAGGAGAATAATGGACTCTATAATGGAGGTTAAGATGAGTAGAGGGATACCATGACGACGATGGTTAGACTCGGTTTATAACGATTTAAAGATAAGAGGTATAGAACTAAATGAGGCCACAGTACTAGCTGCAAATAGAGAATTGTGGCGACGCTTATTAAATACACAGAGGCTTGCAGACTGAACGCTGAAATGCATAACGGTCTATAATGGTTATGTATATATGTTATTATTATTATTATTATTATTATTATTATTATTATTATTATTATTATTATTATTATTATTATTATTATTATTATTATTATTATTATTATTATTATTAAACGGTGCCCGCGCATCCATAGCTAAGAGTCAGGTGCACCCCAGTACATGGAAAGTTTGGAGAGCTCTGATGTAAAGTAGTTAACAGAAATCCATGGAATGTTACCGTCACCATCTCATTCCGTCTCGATAGCCTGACTTTGATCCTGAGTTAAAGCGCTTACCAGTGAGGGCAGCCAAACTTGTGTCCTAATAGGCAAGGTGTACTTCAGACTGTTGAAGCTGGAATTATATTTCTGTAGAACTGGTGGTACATTTCAAAGTCCCAACCATAGCATGTAGTAATAGAGAACAGTAATAAAGAAGAGGTAGAAGAAACCAGTCCTATGATGAAGCGGTAGGGTACCTGCCTCTATCATTGGGTTATGGTTTAGATTTCCGGTCGTTCTGAGGATTTTAATTGGAGCTGGAGTGGTATTCACACAGTATTATAAAACCTACTGAGGAACTGTTTTATGCGAGAGGCATCACACTCGGTTATTGAAGCCAAACAATACAACTGAGGATATTGTCATACTCGCCCTGTAGACTTAACACCCTAATATCACCATGCTATGTGGCAGGACAGGCCAAGGGCCTTGATGACCTGTGAGAACTACATATTTGTACTACTACGATGACTACTACTATTATTATTAATAATAATAATAATAATAATAATAATAATATTTTAATGTGTTTTATATGGGATGTCTAGTCTGATAACCAGCGTCGAAATGATGTTTATACCTGTTCTATGCAGTTAAAATTAACTAAGATTAGGACGAGCTTCCATTGCCTGTAAATTGGGTACCCTCCAGACCCTTACTGGTATATATTGTATAGGAGAAGACTGACGGAAAACCAAGTCTTGAAATACTTAAGAGTGGAACGACAAATGGTCCCAGGAAACGAAGCAGTGCATGTTACAATAAACCGTCTACAAAGGTGCTGCCACACCTAAATAGTCACAGATGGTAACAGATTTTGCTGGATTGCGATCCCGTTGTATGGACACAAAATGTGAGTCGCCTGTACACACAACGAATATACAAAAAATGGCAGCCTTTAGGCTGTCGTTGAATTAATTTTTGGAGTACTGTCCTTTGAAGGGAGTGGTCTACTTGAACATTCCGTGTGCACGTTTCAGCTAAACACTGTCCGGTAAAGGCTGCAGAGTAGTTAGCAATCAAAACCACAATTCCCGAAACAGAACGAAGGTAGAGACCTGCCTAGTAAAAAGGAATAAAACGAAGATGCAAGTTATTTTTCATTATTAATTCATTATTTATTTACCATAAACCTTTACTTTATCTAGGGAAGGCTACGGGTAAAGGACACGCCCCTACACGTGGTCCCCCTTGCCTTTACAATTATTTAAAAGAGAAAACTACGACCATCGTAAATATACAAGAGGAACTCTAATGTAACAAGGCACGAAATAAAAGAAGAGCCAAAGTCCCAGCAAATTATACCTTACATTACACATGAAGAACTTGGTAAATATTTGAAACTTAGCTATGCGCAAGGTTTTCCACAAATAGTAACCCTAATAGGCGAGAAATTATAACCATTCAGTCGTGATAAAGACCGTATGACACAGGACGCACGAGAGAGTTCTAAAATAGAACCGTATGTTGTTCTTAGCACACTTTGGGGAGAGACTCTGAAGTTCATATATATTTAAGAGAGGAAAGGAGAAAACCACCCATTTTTGAGGATGTAGACATAATTTGAACATCTTCAAGGAAACAAGTCTAATAATATTTAAGTGTTTGGTTAAAACCTAGGCGAACATCAAAGCCAGATAGTCCTCTCCCTTTATGTTCGTCCACATTACACATTTATTTCCCTGAAGAATCACAGAATTTGAGAAAAAAATTAGAAAATACACAAATTAGAAAACCTGTCTTGCATATATGAAATAAAGGATTAATTTAAAATTTATTATTGCCTAACCTATGAACACCGAAGTACCCTAAAAATGCTCTGCTGCTTTTATTTCAGTACCTCCACCAGAGGGAAGAATAACAAGTCCTGACTAGCTTAATGCTGGCGGCATATACGCCGACGGCAGAGCCTCATTCTTCCTGAAGTGGACCCTAAGTAGTGCACAGTTCAGAACGCAAACGGCTCCCGTTATACGGAAAAGGAATTGAGGCGTGGTGTAATACGCCGCGCCTCAACCTGTAGCATTAGATACTTACAGAAACACAATAGTTTGAGGTTGACCATGACGTCAGAATCACTTGCGAAGTTCATTAATAGGCGAGGTGAGAAGGTAGCAGGGAAGGTAACTCGCCGGCAGGAGCGTTGCAGATATTACGTGGTGCAAGTTCAAGCGGCCGATGAGCCACTCGTAGGCTAGTATTTTCGTAAGATATTAAGAGGCAGAAGGTCCATTTTAATACGAAACAAGCCGAAAGGAAAACCAAGGTGAGCGATAGTTTCATCGCCTGCCACTTCCATGAAAATCTCCAACAGGATTTCTTTTCTTTTTCGTTTGCGTATATCGCTGCAGGTAGCCAGAGATATAAATATGAGGAATCCAAAATGAAGTCCCAGAAGAGAAGACCGTAATAGAGGAGAAGTGCTGTGATGGCTCCTTTGGATCGCACAACCCACAAGGCAGAATAGCTGGGAGCAAAATTTGGCCCAGAAAGCAGTAAGGAAGTCTGTGAAATGGATATCGATGGTAGCAGACGGATGCTTGGCAATAACGCATTACACTATTATCTATCTATATATATAAAGTAGCTTGTCCTGACTGACTGACTGACTGACTGACTGACTGATTCATCATCGCCGAGCCAAAACTACGGGACATAAAGAAATGAAATTTTGGAGATATATTCATATTGAGATGTAGGTGCTCGCTAAGAGAGGATTTTTGGATATTCCGTCGCTAAGGGGGTGAAAAGGGGGGTGAAATTTTAAAATGAGTGTGTCTATAACTCAAAACTTTAAAAGTTTACAGATGTGAAAATTCGTATTTAGAATCTTCTTTAAAAATAAGGAAACACGTATTTTTTTGTTTTGAGACAATCCCAATAGGAGGGGCACAAAAAGGTGAAAAAAGGGTTGAATGCCTTTAATCGGGATACCGGTACTTATATCTCAGAAACTGAAGATATTACAGACATGAAAATTGGTACTTTTGATCTCTTTTAAAAATAAAGAAACACGTATTTTTTTGTTTGGGCGAAATCCAATTAATGGGAGGGTGAAAAGGGGGTGAATTTTTAAAATGGGTGCATCTATATCTCAAAACTCTTAAAGTTTACAGATGTAAAAATTGGTACTTAGAATCTTCATTAAAAACAAAGAAACACGTATTTTTTTGTTTTCGGAAAATCCCAATAGGAGGGGTGAAAAGGGGTGAAAACGTGGTTGAATGACTTTCATGAGGATACTTATATCTCAGAAACTGAAGATATTATAGACCTGAAAATTGGTGTTTGGGATCTCCTTTAAAAATAAAGAAACACTTATTTTTTTGTTTCTGGAAAACCCAATAAAGGGGGGGGGTGAAAAGGGGATAATATTTTAAAATGAGTGTATCTATATCTCAAAACTTTTAAAGGTTATAGATGTAAAAATTGGTATTTAGAATCTCCATTAAAAATAAAGAAACACGTATATTTTGTTTGTGGAAAATGCAATTGATGGGGGGGTGAAAAGGGGGTGATTTTTTAAAATGAGTGTATCTATATCTCAAAACTTTTTAAGTTTATAGATGTAAAAATTGGTATTTAGAATCTCCTTTAAAAATAAAGAAACACGCATTCTTTTGTTTTCGGAAAATCCCAATAGGAAGGGTGTAAAAGGGTGAATAATTGGTTGAATGCCTTTCGTGAGGCTACTTATATTTCAGAACCTGAAGATATTACAGACCTGAAAATTGGTATTTTGGGTCTACTTTAAAAGTAAAGGAACACGTATTTTTTCGTTTTTGAAAAATCCAAATATTGGGGGGTGAAAAGGGGGGTTAACTTTTTAAAATGAGTGTGTCTACATCTTAAAACTTTAAAATTTACAGATGTAAAAATTGGTAGTTAGAATCTCCTCTAAAAATAAAGGAACACGTATTGTTTCTGTTTCAAGTAAATCCTAATAGGAGGGGTGTAAAAGGGTGAAAAATGGGTTGAATGCCTTTAATGAGGATACACATATCTCATAAACGAAAGATATTACATAACTGATAATTCGCATATGGGATCTCCTTTAAAAATAAAGAAACACGTATTTTTTAGTTTTTGGAAAAGCCAATTAATGGCGGTTAAACAAGAGTGACAAATTGGGGTGAATTTTTTGAAAGACAATATCTACAGAATATCTTGGAAACGTAAAATGTTACAGACGTAAAAAGTGGGTGTAAATCTCCTGTAAATGTAAAAAAATATAGGTGATTTTTTTTGGAAACTCCACTTAAGGGGAACTCAAAAGGGGTGAAATTTTAAAATGAGAATTTTTACAGTATATCTAAAAAAACTTAACATGTTACAGAAGTGAAAAATGGTATTTTTTTATCTCTATTAAAAAGTGTGTTTTTAGTTTTCGGAATTACCACTTGGGTGGAGGAGGGGGGTATGAGTGACTGAAAATGTTGATGAATTCTTTTAATTAGGCTACTGATATCTCAAAGTGAAGATGTTGCAGACGTGAAATTTGATATTTGCAATCTGCTTTAAAAGTAAGGAAACATGTATTCTCGGAAAATCCAATGAAGGTGGGGGGGGGGGGGGGTGAAAGAATTGAGAAATTAATTGACTTAATCGTATGAGAATGCATACATCTAATAAAAACTAAAGTTGTTACAGACGTGAAAATTCGTATTTGGATCTCCTTTAAAAACAAAGAAAAACGCGTTTTGGTGGGGAAACCATCTTGGAGGGCGGGAGTGTAAAGGAGTTGAATTCCTTTCATGAGTACACATAAATCAAAAACTGAAGAAGTTAGAGTCGTGATAATTGGTATTTAGAAGATCCTTTACTATTAAAGAAACAAGTATTTTTTGCGGGAAATTTCACTTAGGGGGGGGGGTGGATTATTGTGAAATGAAGTGAAAAAAATTAAATTATTTTTATGGGGATACTTATATCTCAAAACTGAAGGTAATAGACGTGAACATTGGTGTTTGGAATCTCCCTTAAACATAAAGAAACAAGAATTCTTTTATTTTGGGGGGGGGATGGCGGTAAATAAACTTAACGGCGGTGGGGTGTAGAAGGAGGTGAGACCAATTGATTTTACTGTTATTAATGTACTTATAAGGATCCTCCGTTGCTCAGGCGGCAGCGCGCCGGCCTCTCACAGCTGGGTTCCGTGGTTCAAATCCCGGTCACTCCATGTGGCATTCGTGCTGGACAAAACGGATGCGGGACAGGTTTTTCTCCGGATACTCCGGTTTTCCCTGTCATCAGCCATTCCAGCAACACATAATAGTAATAATAATAATAATAATAATAATAATAATAATAATAATAATAATATTCCGGACCGTCGTCAAATGTGCGGACCGCGCTGGAAACGGCTCCTGGACGGGTAATGACTAAGAATGCAGTCCGGCCGCGGGTTCAGTGCCGCCAAGGCACCCAATATGACAGCACGCCGGATCTCCTAAATTATTTTATCCATATTAAAAATATTATAGCAAAATATGGCAAAGATTTACGGGCTCAACTGACCGGGAGGAATACCTGAGCCTAGCCCGGGAATTACGAAATCGATTGCTGGAAAGGAAGATTTAAAAATGGGAGGAAACCTGCCGTAAAATAATAGAAAACCAGTCAGATCGGGAATTTTGGCGGATTCTCGCAGAAAACGAGTCAGACCGTGAATTTCGGCGGATTATATATCTAAAACAATAAGCATTCAATTATAAATTTCTGTATAATACCGTAGCGAAGCACGGGTATCTTGCTAGTATATATATAAAGTAGCTTGTCCTGACTGACTGACTGATTCATCATCGCCGAGCCAAAACTACTGGACATAAAGAAATGAAATTTTGGGGATATATTCATATTATAATGTAGGTGCTCGCTAAGAGAGGATTTTTGGATATTCCGTCCCTAAGGGGGTGAAAAGGGGGGTGAAGTTTTAAAATGAGTGTGTCTATATCTCAAAAATTTAAAAGTTTACAGATGTGAAAATTGGTACTTAGAATCTTCTTTAAAAATAAGGAAACACGTATTTTTTTGTTTTCAGACAATCCCAATAGGAGGGGTGAAAAAGGGTGAAAAAGGGGTTGAATGCCTTTAATCAGGATACCGCTACTTATATCTCAGAAACTGAAGATACCACAGACGTCAATTTTGGTACTTTCGATCGCTGTCAAAAATAAAGAAACACATATTTTTTTGTTTTTGGAAAATCCAATTAATGCGAGGGTGAAAGGGGGGTGAATTTTTAATATTAGTGCATCTATATCTCAAAAGTTTTAAAGTTTAGAGATGCAAAAATTTGTATTTACAATCTTTATTAAAAATAAAGGAACACGTATTTTTTTGTTTTCGGAAAATTCCAATAGCAGGGTTAAAAGGGGGTGAAAAATGGGTTGAATGCCTTTAAAGAGATTATTTATATCTCAGAAACTGAAGATATTACAGACCTCAAAATTGGTACTTTTGATCGCTTTCAAAAATAAAGTAACACATATGTTTTTGTTCTTGGAAAATCCAATTAATGCGAGGGTGAAAAGGGGGGTGAATTTTTAGAATGAGTGCATCTATATCTCAAAAGTTTTAAAGTTTAGAGATGTAAAAATTGGTATTTAGAATCTTCATTATAAATCAAGGAACACGCAGTTTTTTGTTTTCGGAAAATCCCAATAGGAGGGGTGAAAAGGGGGTGAAAATTGGGTTGAATGCCTTTAAAGAGAATACATATATCTTAGAAACTGAATATATTACAGACCTGAAAATTGGTATTTGGGATTTACTTTAAAAATAAAGAAACAGGTATTTTTTCGTTTTGGGAAAATCCAAATAATGGGGGGTGAAAAGGGGGATGAAATTTTTAAAATGAGTGTATCTATATCTCAAAACTTTTAAAGTTTATAGATGTAAAATTTGGTATTTAGAATCTCCTTTAAAAATAAAGAAACAGGTATTTTTTCGTTTTGGGAAAATCCAAATAATGGGGGGTGAAAAGGGGGATGAAATTTTTAAAATGAGTGTATCTATATCTCAAAACTTTTAAAGTTTATAGATGTAAAATTTGGTATTTAGAATCTCCTTTAAAAATAAAGAAACACGTATTTTTTGTTTTCGGAAAATCCAAATAGGAAGGGTGGAAAAGGGTGAAAAAGAGGTTGAATGCCTTTAATGAGGCTACTTATATTTCAGAACCAGAAGATATTACAGACCTGAAAATTGGTATTTGGGATCTACTTTAAAAATAAAGAAACAGGTATTTTTACGTTTTTGGAACATCCAAATAATGTGGGGTGAAAAGGGGGGTGAATTTTTAAAATGAGTGTGTCTACATCTTAAAACTTTAAACGTTTACGGATGTAAAAATTGGTGTTTAGAATCTCCCTTAAAAATAAAGGAACACGTATTTCTTTGTTTTCTCTAAATCCCAATAGGAGGGGTGTAAAAGGGTGAATAATCTGTTGAATGCCTTTAATGAGGATACATATATCTCAGAAACTGAAGATATTACAGAACTGCAAATTTGTAAATGGGATGTCCTTTAAAAATAAAGAAACACGTATATTTTTGCTTTTGGAAAATTCAATTAATGGCGGTTAAACAGGAGTGGCAAATTGGAGTGAATTTTTTGAACGACTATATCTACAGAATATCTGAGAAGCGTAAAATGTTACAGACGTAAAAAGTGGGTATTTGGAATCTCCTGTAAGTGAAAAGAAACATAGGTGATTTGTCTTTGGAAACTCCACTTATGGGGAACTAAAAAGGGGTGACATTTTAAAATGAGAATTTCTACAGTATATCTTAAAAAACTTAACATGTTACAGAAGTGAAAATGGTAATTTTTTAATTCTATTAAAAATAAAGAAACGTGTATTTTTAGTTTTCGGAAATACCACTTGGGGAGTGGGGGGGGGTAAAAGTGACTGAAAATGGGGTTGAATTCTTTAAATTAGGCTACTGATATCTAAAAAATGAAGATGTTACACACGTGAAATTTGATTTTTGGAATCTGCTTTAAACGTAAACAAACACGTATTCTCGGAAAATCCAATGAAGGGGGTTTGGGGGGTTAAAGGATTGAAAAAATTAATTGACTTAATTGTATGAGAATACATACATCTAATAAAAACTAAAGTTGTTACAGACGTGAAAATTGGTATTTTGATCTCTTTTAAAAAGAAAAGCGCGTTTGGGGGGGGGGGAAATAACCTTGGGGGGGGGGAGCGAAAAGGAGCTGAATTCCTTTCATGAGGACACATAAATCAAAAACTAAAGAGGTTAGAGTGGTGATAATTGGTATTTAGAAGATCCTTTACTATTAAAGGAAGAAGTATTTTTTGCCTTAATATCACTTTGTGAGGGGGGGGGGAGTGTGAAAGGAAGTTAAAAAAGTGAATTATTGTTAAGGGGATACTTATATCTCAAAACTGAAGGTAATAAACGTGAACATTGGTATTTGGAATCTCCTTTAAACATAAAGAAACACACCTTCTTTTAATTTTTTGGGGGTGGGGGTAAATAAACTTAACGGCGGTGGGGTGTAAAAGGCGGTGAGACCAATTGATTTTACTGTTCATAATGTACTTATAAGGAGCCTCCGTTGCTCAGGCGGCAGAGCGCCGGCCTCTCACAGCTGGGTTCCGTGTTTCAAATCCCGGTCACTCCATGTGACATTCGTGCTGGACAAAATGGCGGCGGGACAGGTTTTTCTCCGGATACTCCGGCTTTCCCTGTCATCATTAATTCCAGCAACACTGTCCAATATTTCATTTCATTTGTCACTCATCGATCATTGACCCAGAGGGGAGCTTCGGCAGCCGGCACATTTCATATTGTCGCCGCTAGATGGGGCTTTATTCATTCCATCCCTGATCCTGTCGAATGATAGGAAACAGGCTGTTGACTTTCGATGTACTTATTCTGATCATAAACCGATCATTTTTAATCTTTCCTGGGTTCTTTTTCAACAGCCATCTTTTCCTTCGGAGAACGTTCTTAGATTAGATTAGATTCTCCTGGCATATAAATAAAAATTTAAACACATTTGAAATAAACGAAGGAATGATATTGACCGTCAAATTGTTCACCTCTATAATAAGGTCACTAATACACGGAGGTATGTCATTCGTATCGCCAGAAATCCCGCACACTTACCTACGCGCGACAATGGTGCTGGCCACATTGTCAACAATGACAATGGCAGCAGATGTAATTTACCGCCAAGTAGCGGTCTTGCATATTGCTGTGGGGTCCAGAACATATAATAATAATAATAATAATAATAATAATAATAATAATAATAATAATAATAATAATAATAATAATAATAATAATAATAATAATAATAATAATAATAATAATAATAATAATGTTCTGGACCGTCGTCACATGTGCGGACCACGCTGGAAACGGGTCCTGGACGGCTAATGACTAAGAATGCAGTCCGGCCGCGGGGTCGGTAGGCTACCGCCAAGGCACCCAAGACGACACCACGACAGATCCCCTGAAGGATTTGATCCATATTAAAAATGCTTATAGGAAAAGATGGCAAAGATTTAGGGACCCAACTAACTGGGTGAAATACCTGGACCTAGCCCGGGAAGTACGAAATCGTTTGCTGGAAAGAAAGATTGAGAAATGAGAGGAAACTTGCCGTAATCTATTAGAAAACGAGTCAGATCGCGAATTTTGGCGGATTCTCGCAGAAAACGAGTCAGATCGCGAATTTCGGCGTTTTATATATCTAAAACAATAAGCATTCAATTATAAATTTCAGTATAATACCGTAGCGAAGCACGGGTATCTTGCTAGTCTATATACAGGGTGTTAGGTGTATACGTGCAGATATTTATTGTAGCAATAGAGAACGATGTGACGAACCACTATATATCAAACTTTTAGTAATCCTCGGAAGTTATTTTCGAGAGCAAAGGGGTACGATGTTTTTAGAATAGGTAGTATGCCTTGTTCTTGTGAATGAATAGCTTTCCTTTGATAACAGGCAAGTCACGCGCCATCCCTGCCAAACTGGTTTCCGTTCTGTTTATGTTTAAGAGCAAATGGACTACTGTGACAGCTGAGCGCTCCCTATTCAATGCCACGAGATGTTACGTAATATACTTGCCAAACTGGTTTTATGTTTACGAGCAACTGACCTACGGTAACAGCTGAAGGCTACCAGTCTACAACATGTTACGTTACATTATCGCCAGACTGGTTTGATGTTGTTAGTATTTAGTTTCCGTCTTAGGGGTTTCAGACAACACTAGTTAGAATATCGGTTTCGGACCCTGGAGATGTATTGAATTCTCAGCGTTAATACTGGTTCATTTGCTGTTACGTCCTTTAGGGGATAGGGATATCTGTGGTCGTCAGCCCTGTGGTCTAGTGAGTATGGAAATGACCTGAAAACCTGTATCGGTGCGCGACCTGTACGAGCGTGTGATATAATTATTGGTTGGGATACGCACGCCGGGACGTGAAATGCGGTACGATCCCCGTTGTGCATTGCGTAAAGGTAGAAGAAGGAAGACAGTTCCTTGCGCCAACGAACAAATGCATGGCATAGGATATCCATATGAGTAGAATCAGAATTGAATTATCGAAGCACATCGAACGTTTTGTTTCAAACGAAAAATGGACATATTATACAACTAAGTAAATTAAACGTACCTACATTTCGTGCTTCCTGCCTGGTTGAGTGGCTAAAACGGTTGAGGTGCCAGCCTTTTGACTCCAACTTCGCATGTTCGAACCTGGCCCCGTGCAGTGGTATTTGAAGGTGCTCAAATACGTCAGCCTCGCGTCGGTACATTTACTGGTACACCGAGCTCGATAGCTGCAGTCGCTTAAGTGCTACCAGTATCCAGTATTCGGGAGATAGTGGGTTCGTACCCCACTGTCGGTAGCCCTGAAGATGGTTTTCCGTGGTTTCCCATTTTCACACGAGACAAATGCTGGGGCTGTGCCTTAATTAAGGCCATGGTTGCTTCCTTCCCACTCCTAACCCTTACCTGCCCCGTCATCGCTATAATACCTATCTGTGTCGCTGCGACGTAAAGCAACTTGTCATTCGAGCCAAGACACCACTGTGGTTCAGAATATCCTCTGGTGCTTAAACATACGTTCACGGAGGTCATCCGAAGTGGTTACCTCAGTTCGGTATACTTTGTTTCTCATGCCCCCCCAGGCATAACAATCCACTGGAATAAGGGCTGGCCAATTGATAGTTCCACATCGTCCTGTCTACCGTTGAGGAAATGTCTGCACCATCGTGTAAAATCCACGTGGTTCGGCGTAGTCGAAGCGACACGTCCTCTGAAAGCTCCAGTAACGTACTGTATCTACTGTACAGGAACAAGATAACATTAATAAAAAGATGTAACCGACCTCCAACTACACCCATCCTGATATTAATTAGAACCGGTGCTGGGAACTGCCTTGTCCTATTGAATGGGGATATTCCACAGCTCATGAGTGGGATATAGTGGGTTCCAACCCCTCTGTCGGCAGCCCTAAAGGTGGTTTACCGTGGTTTTCCATGTTCACACCAGGCAAATGCTGGGGCTGTAACGTCATGAATGCCACGATCGCTTCCTTTCCGATACTAGCCCTTTCCCGTCCCATCGTCACCATAAGGAAAGCTACACCGATCAAATTTATGCAAGTAAGGTGATTGGTACCGGTCTGAGTGTCTGAGACCGTTGAGGTCCTTATCTTCCGACCTCCAACTTGGCAGGTTCAATCTTGGCTCAGTCTGATGATATTTGATGGGGCACACATACGTCAGTCTCGTGTCGTAGAAATACTGGCACGTAAATGAACTCCTGCGATATGAAATTTCGTCACCTCAGCGTCTCAGGAAACGGTATAAATAGTATGTGGGACGTAAAGCAAAATAACGCTAATAAAAAGACGATTGGTCAAAGAGACAGACTTCTCACTGCATCCATCCAGATATTAATTGAGAGCCGGTGCTAGAGGTTGCCTTGGTATACTAAATATTAAACACTCCTTCTATAAAAATTGCCTTACGTGTCACTAATACACTTGACAGAAATTCTGGATTGAGTGCTTGATCAATTAACCAGTGGCAGAAATCCACTCTTAAATCATCACCGAGCTTGATAGTAGCAGTCGCTAAAGTTCGAACAGTATCCAATATTCGGGATGTACTGGCTTCGAATCCCTCTGTCGGCAGCTTTAAAGATGATTTTCCGTGGTTTTTCATGTTCACACCAGGCAAATGCTAGGGCTGTACCTTAATTAAGACCACGGTTGCTTCCTTCCCGATCCTAGTCCTTAGTTATATCTGTCGCCATAAAACCTATCTGTGTCGGTGCGACGCACCGATACAGATAGGTCTTATAGGACGATGGGATAGCAAAGGCCTAGGTGTTGGAAGGAGGCGGCCGTGGCCTTAATTTAGGTACAGCCCTAGCATTTGCCTGGTGTGAAAATGGGAAACCACGAAAAACCATCTTCTGGGCTGCCGACAGTGGGATTCGAACCCATTATCTCCGGGATGCAAGCTCTCAGCCAAGCGTCTCTAACCGCACGGCCAACTCGCCCGGTAATAATAATAATAATAATAATAATAATAATAATAATAATAATAATAATAATAATTTTTGCTGCCGGGCAGAGTGGCTCAGACGGTTGAGGCGCTGGCCTTCTGACCCCAACTTGGCAGGCTCGATCTTGGCTCAGTCCGATGGTATTCGAAGATGCTCAAATAAGTCAGCCTCGTGTCGGTAGATTTACTGGCGCATAAAAAGAACTCCTGCGAGACTAAATTACAGCACCTCAGCGCCTCCAGAAACAGTAAGAGTAGTTAGTGGGACGTAAAGCAAATAACATTACCGGTATTATTAGGTCATTAGGAGCTGAAAGGCAGGGAAGAAAATAGTAAAATATGCGTGGTGTAGGAGGAAACAAGATAAAATGTACTTCACCCGTGCCTACATTGCTCGCAGTAGTTTACTACAGGATATATGCGTAAGACCAGAACCAGGTCTCTTTGCGATGAGTCAGGTGTATCGTCGTATTGTGGTTAGCACTAGAGGACAAAGTGTGACAAACAGGTTTTGTGTATAAACATCAAACATGCACACCAACAGACACACACACGCAATGTACCCAAACCAGTACAGTGTAGAATGAAGAACTGCCATGCTGTGTTCAAGGTCAATATCTAGCGTTTTAACAAGCACGTCTTCCGTGTGTTGTGTTCAGCTTGCGCCACGTACAAGGCTATCGCGAACTGAAACTCTAGATTTATAATTTTTGTTACCGGTACTTCAATTTTTCTGCTCGGATTTATGAGAATATCGAACTATCGAGACTCAAAATACTACATCGATTGAGAACTGAACTCCCAACTCAATACGCTGCAGAAATGGTGTAACATCTGACATACCAATGTGAAACACGTAGCAATTGTTCAAGTGACCTCCCTGGACTACTCTGCAGGCTTCACTTCTCCGTACCCGGCGAGTTGGCTATGCGGTTAGGAGCGCACAGCTGTGAGCTCGCATCAGGGAGATTGGGGCTTCGAACCCCAATGTCGGCAGCCCTGAAGATGGTCTTCCGTGGTTTCCCAAGTTCACACCAGGCATTGCGGGGGTTGAACCTTAATTAAGGCCACGACCACTTTCTTACCATTCCTAGGCCTTTCTTGTCCGATTGTCGCCATAAGACCTCTCTGTGTTGGTGCGACGTAAAGCAACTAACAAAAGAAAATCACTTCTCCGAATCCAGTCTTTCGTAATATCCATTGGAGATCTGGCGGGCCAATCGATGGGTCCATGTCGTCCTATTCGCCATAGACCAAAGGACTGATCCAAATGATCACGCAGTAAGCGGCTTATATCAGGTGGTGGACCATCGTGTAAAAACCACATGTTTCGGCGTAGTCGAAACGGAGCGTCCTCTGAAAGCTCTAATAACGTACCTATGAGGAACTCCAGGTAAGATACCCCTATGAACTGTGCAGGTAAGATGATGATAATAATGTCATTGGCTTTACGTCCCACTAACTACTTTTCACGGTTTTCGGGGACGCGGATTTGCAGGAATTTAGTACGATAGGAGTTCTTCACGTACCAGTAAATCTACTGACACAAGGCTGACGTATTTGAGCATCTTGTCAAGACTGGACTCAGAAGGCCAGTGCCTCAACCGTCTGAGCCACTCAGCCCGGCAAGATGATTGGTGCAGCACTGCGTCAAGTGCTGGCCTTCTGAACCCAACTTGGGAGGCTTGGTCTTGGCTCAGTCCGGTGGTATTTGAAGGTGCTCAAATACGTCAGTCTCGTGTCTGTAGATTTATTTGCATTAAAAAATACTGCGATAAAAAATTCTGGCACACCAGCGTCTCCGAAAACCGTGAAAATTAGTTAGTGGAACGTAAAGATATTATTATTACTAGCAAGATACCCGTGCTTCGCTACGGTATTATACTGAAATTTATAATTGAATGCTAATTGTTTTAGATATATAATCCGCCGAAATTCGCGATCTGACTCGTTTTCTGCGAGAATCCGCCAAAATTCGCGATCTGACTCGTTTTCTAATAGATTACGGTATGTTTCCTCACATTTTTCAATCTTTCTTTCCAGCAATCGATTTCGTACTTCCCGGGCTAGGTCCAGATATTCCACCCCGTCAGTTGGGTCCCTAAATCTTTGCCATCTTTTCCTATAAGCGTTTTTAATATGGATCAAATCCTTCAGGAGATCCGGCGTGGTGTCGTCTTAGGTGCCTTGGCGGTACTGAACCCGCGGCCGGACTGCATTCTTAGTCATTACCCGTCCAGGACCATTTTCCAGGGGGGTCCGCACATTTGACAACGGTCCAGAACATTATTATTATTATTATTATTATTATTATTATTATTATTATTATTATTATTATTATTATTATTATTATTATTATTATTATTAAAAGATGTTCTGAACCCCACAGCAAGCTGCAAGATCGCTACTTGGCGGTAAATTACATCTGCTGCCAGTGTCATTGTTACAATGTGACCAGCACCATCGTCGCGCGTAGGCAAGTGTGCGGGATTTCTGGCGATACCAATGACATACTTCCGTGCATTGTTGACCTTATTATAGAGGTGAATAATTTGACGGTCCATCTCATTCCTATCGTTTATTTCAAATGTGTTTAAATTTTTATTTACATGCCAGGAGGATCTACTGTAATCTAAGAACGTTCTCCGAAGGAAAAGATGGCTGTTGAAAACCAGCCCAGGAAAGATTAAAAATGATCGGTTTATGATCAGAATAAGTACATCGAAACTATATAGCCTGTTTCCAGTCATTCGACAGGGTCAGGAATGGAATGAATAAAGCCCCATCTAGCAGCGACAATAGGAATTGTGCCGGCTGCCGAAGCACACCTCTGGGGCAATGATCGTTGAATGACAAATGAAATGAAATATTGGGCAGTGTTGCTGGAATGAATGATGAGAGAGAAAATCGAAGTATCCGGAGAAAAACCTGTCCCGCCTCCGTTTTGTCCAGCACGAATGTCACATGGAGTGACCGGGATTTGAACCACGGAACCCAGCTGCGAGAGGCCGGCGCGCTGCCGCCTGAGCAACGGAGACTCCTTAAGTACATTATGAACAGTAAAATCAATTGATCTCACCTCCTTTTACACCCCACCGCCGTTAAGTTTATTTACACCCCCCCCCCAAAAAAATAGAAGACGTGTTTCTTTATGTTTAAAAGATATTCCAAACACCAATGTTCACATCTGTTACATTCAGTTTTGAGATAAAAGTATCCCCATAAAAATAATTCACTTTATTTTCACTTCCTTTCACACTCCCCTCCCCCCACCCCGTAAGTGAATTTTCCGGCAAAATATACTTGTTTCCTTAATAGTAAAGGATCTTCTAAATAGTAATTATCACGACTCTAACTTCTTCAGTTTTTGATTTATGTGTCTTCATGAAAGGAATTCAACTCCTTTTCACTCCCGCCCCCCAAACGCGTTTTTCTTTGTTTAAGGAGATTCAAAAACCAATTTTCACATCCGTAACAACTTTAGTTTCTATTAGATGTATGTATTCTCATACAATTAATTCAATTAATTTTTCAATTCTTTCACCCCCCCACCCCCCCCCTTCATTGGATTTTCCGAGAATACGTGTTTCTTTACTTTTAAAGCAGATTGAAAGCAGATTTCACGTCTGTAATATCTTCATTTTTGAGATATCAGTAGCCTAATTAAAAGAATTCAACTCCATTTTCAGTCACTTTTACCCCCCCCCCCTTCCACCCAAGTGGTATTTCCGAAAGCTTAAAATACACGTTTCTTTATTTTTAATAGATATAAAAATACCATTTTTCACTTCTGTAACCTGTTAAGTTTTTGAGATATACTGTAGAAATTAGCTTTTTAAAATTTCACCCCTTTTTATTTCCCCTTACGTGGAGTTTCCGAAAACAAATCACCTATCTTTCTTTACATTTACAGGAGATTCCAAATTCCCACTTTTTACGTCTATAACATTTTACGTTTCTCAGATATCCTGTAGATATAGTCTTTCAAAAAAGTCACCCCAGTTTGTCACTCCTGTTTAACCCCCATTAATTGGATTTTCCAAAAACAAAAAAATACGTGTTTCCTTATTTTTAAAGGAGCTCCCATATACAAATTTTCAGTTCCGTAATATTTTCAGTTTCTGAGATATATGTATCCTCATTAAAGGCATTCATCCCATTATTCACCCATTTACACCCCTCCTATTGGGATTTAAAGAAAGCAAAAAATACGTGTTCTTGTATTTTTAAAGAAGATTCTAAATACCATTTTTTTACATCTGTAAACTTTTAAAGTTTTAAGATGTAGACACACTCATTTTAAAAATTCACCCCCCCTTTTCACCCTCCATTATTTGGATTTTCCAAAATCAAAAAAATACCTGTTTCTTTATTTTTAAAGTAAATCCCAAATACCAATTTTCAGGTCTGTAATATCTTCAGGTTCTGAAATATAAGTAGCCTCATTAAAGGCATTCAACCGCTCTTTCACCCTTTTCCACCCTTCCAATTGGGATTTTCCGAAAACAAAAAAATACGTGTTTCTTTATTTTTAAAGGAGATTCTAAATGCCAATTTTTACATCTTTAAACTTTAAAAGTTTTGAGATATAGATAGACTCATTTTAAAAATTCACCGCTTTTTCACACCCCCCATTAATTGGATTTTCCAAAAACAAAAAATATGTATTTCTTTATTTTTAAAGGAGATCCTAAACACCAATTTCCAGGTCTGTAATATCTTCAGTTTCTGAGATATAAGTATCCTCATGAAAGTCATTCAACCACGTTTTCACCCCTTTTCACCCCTCCTATTGGGATTTTCCGAAAACAAAATAATACGTGTTTCTTTGTTTTTAATGAAGATTCTAAGTACCAATTTTTACATCTGTAAACTTTAAGAGTTTTGAGATATAGATGCACCCATTTTAAAAATTCACCCCCTTTTCACCCTCCCATTAATTGGATTTCCCCCAAACAAAAAAATACGTGTGTCTTTATTTTTAAAAGAGATCAAAAGTACCAATTTTCATGTCTGTAATATCTTCAGTTTCTGAGATATAAGTACCGGTATCCCGATTAAAGGCATTCAACCCCTTTTTCACCCTTTTGTGCCCCTCCTATTGGGATTGTCTCAAAACAAAAAAATACGTGTTTCCTTATTTTTAAAGAAGATTCTAAATACCAATTTTCACATCTGTAAACTTTTAAAGTTTTGAGATATAGACACACTCATTTTAAAATTTCACCCCCCTTTTCACCCCCTTAGCGACGGAATATCCAAAAATCCTCTCTTAGCGAGCACCTACATCTTAATATGAATATATCTCCAAAATTTCATTTCTTTATGTCCAGTAGTTTTGGCTCGGCGATGATGAATCAGTCAGTCAGTCAGTCAGTCAGTCAGGACAAGCTACTTTATATATATAGACTAGCAAGATACCCGTGCTTCGCTACGGTATTATACAGAAATTTATAATTGAATGCTTATTGTTTTAGATATATAATCCGCCGAAATTCACGGTCTGACTCGTTTTCTGCGAGAATCCGCCAAAATTCCCGATCTGACTGGTTTTCTATTATTTTACGGCAGGTTTCCTCCCATTTTTAAATCTTCCTTTCCAGCAATCGATTTCGTAATTCCCGGGCTAGGCTCAGGTATTCCTCCCGGTCAGTTGAGCCCGTAAATCTTTGCCATATTTTGCTATAATATTTTTAATATGGATAAAATAATTTAGGAGATCCGGCGTGCTGTCATATTGGGTGCCTTGGCGGCACTGAACCCGCGGCCGGACTGCATTCTTAGTCATTACCCGTCCAGGAGCCGTTTCCAGCGCGGTCCGCACATTTGACGACGGTCCGGAATATTATTATTATTAATATTATTATTATTATTATTATTATTACTATTATGTGTTGCTGGAATGGCTGATGACAGGGAAAACCGGAGTATCCGGAGAAAAACCTGTCCCGCATCCGTTTTGTCCAGCACGAATGCCACATGGAGTGACCGGGATTTGAACCACGGAACCCAGCTGTGAGAGGCCGGCGCGCTGCCGCCTGAGCAACGGAGGATCCTTATAAGTACATTAATAACAGTAAAATCAATTGGTCTCACCTCCTTCTACACCCCACCGCCGTTAAGTTTATTTACCGCCATCCCCCCCCCCAAAATAAAAGAATTCTTGTTTCTTTATGTTTAAGGGAGATTCCAAACACCAATGTTCACGTCTATTACCTTCAGTTATGAGATATAAGTATCCCCATAAAAATAATTTAATTTTTTTCACTTCATTTCACAATAATCCACCCCCCCCCTAAGTGAAATTTCCCGCAAAAAATACTTGTTTCTTTAATAGTAAAGGATCTTCTAAATACCAATTATCACGACTCTAACTTCTTCAGTTTTTGATTTATGTGTACTCATGAAAGGAATTCAACTCCTTTACACTCCCGCCCTCCAAGATGGTTTCCCCACCAAAACGCGTTTTTCTTTGTTTTTAAAGGAGATCCAAATACGAATTTTCACGTCTGTAACAACTTTAGTTTTTATTAGATGTATGCATTCTCATACGATTAAGTCAATTAATTTCTCAATTCTTTCACCCCCCCCCCCACCTTCATTGGATTTTCCGAGAATACATGTTTCCTTACTTTTAAAGCAGATTGCAAATATCAAATTTCACGTCTGCAACATCTTCACTTTGAGATATCAGTAGCCTAATTAAAAGAATTCACCAACATTTTCAGTCACTCATACCCCCCTCCTCCACCCAAGTGGTAATTCCGAAAACTAAAAACACACTTTTTAATAGAGATAAAAAAATACCATTTTTCACTTCTGTAACATGTTAAGTTTTTTTAGATATACTGTAAAAATTCTCATTTTAAAATTTCACCCCTTTTGAGTTCCCCTTAAGTGGAGTTTCCAAAAAAAATCACCTATATTTTTTTACATTTACAGGAGATTTACACCCACTTTTTACGTCTGTAACATTTTACGTTTCCAAGATATTCTGTAGATATTGTCTTTCAAAAAATTCACCCCAATTTGTCACTCTTGTTTAACCGCCATTAATTGGCTTTTCCAAAAACTAAAAAATACGTGTTTCTTTATTTTTAAAGGAGATCCCATATGCGAATTATCAGTTATGTAATATCTTTCGTTTATGAGATATGTGTATCCTCATTAAAGGCATTCAACCCATTTTTCACCCTTTTACACCCCTCCTATTAGGATTTACTTGAAACAGAAACAATACGTGTTCCTTTATTTTTAGAGGAGATTCTAACTACCAATTTTTACATCTGTAAATTTTAAAGTTTTAAGATGTAGACACACTCATTTAAAAAAGTTAACCCCCCTTTTCACCCCCCAATATTTGGATTTTTCAAAAACGAAAAAATACGTGTTCCTTTACTTTTAAAGTAGACCCAAAATACCAATTTTCAGGTCTGTAATATCTTCAGGTTCTGAAATATAAGTAGCCTCACGAAAGGCATTCAACCAATTATTCACCCTTTTACACCCTTCCTATTGGGATTTTCCGAAAACAAAAGAATGCGTGTTTCTTTATTTTTAAAGGAGATTCTAAATACCAATTTTTACATCTATAAACTTAAAAAGTTTTGAGATATAGATACACTCATTTTAAAAAATCACCCCCTTTTCACCCCCCCATCAATTGCATTTTCCACAAACAAAATATACGTGTTTCTTTATTTTTAATGGAGATTCTAAATACCAATTTTTACATCTATAACCTTTAAAAGTTTTGAGATATAGATACACTCATTTTAAAATATTATCCCCTTTTCACCCCCCCCCCTTTATTGGGTTTTCCAGAAACAAAAAAATAAGTGTTTCTTTATTTTTAAAGGAGATCCCAAACACCAATTTTCAGGTCTATAATATCTTCAGTTTCTGAGATATAAGTATCCTCATGAAAGTCATTCAACCACGTTTTCACCCCTTTTCACCCCTCCTATTGGGATTTTCCGAAAACAAAAAAATACGTGTTTCTTTGTTTTTAATGAAGATTCTAAGTACCAATTTTTACATCTGTAAACTTTAAGAGTTTTGAGATATAGATGCACCCATTTTAAAAATTCACCCCCTTTTCACCCTCCCATTAATTGGATTTCGCCCAAACAAAAAAATACGTGTTTCTTTATTTTTAAAAGAGATCAAAAGTACCAATTTTCATGTCTGTAATATCTTCAGTTTCTGAGATATAAGTACCGGTATCCCGATTAAAGGCATTCAACCCTTTTTTCACCTTTTTGTGCCCCTCCTATTGGGATTGTCTCAAAACAAAAAAATACGTGTTTCCTTATTTTTAAAGAAGATTCTAAATACAAATTTTCACATCTGTAAACTTTTAAAGTTTTGAGTTATAGACACACTCATTTTAAAATTTCACCCCCCTTTTCACCCCCTTAGCGATGGAATATCCAAAAATCCTCTCTTAGCGAGCACCTACATCTCAATATGAATATATCTCCAAAATTTCATTTCTTTATGTCCCGTAGTTTTGGCTCGGCGATGATGAATCAGTCAGTCAGTCAGTCAGTCAGGACAAGCTACTTTATATATATAGATTATTATTATTATTATTATTATTAGTAGTAGTAGTAGTAGTAGTAGTAGTAGTAGTAGTAGTAATATTATTTTTACGGAAGTTCTAATTAAACGGGTCCATTACAGTCATCATTTTACCTATCGGTTCTTACTGTTCAGTAATAAGCATTCCGTCCGCCTCTGTGGTGCAGTGGTTAGTGTGATTAGCTGCCACCCCCGAAGCTCGGGTTCGATTTCCAGCTCTGACAAGAAATTTGAAAAGTGGTACGAGGGCTGGAACGGGGTCCACTTAGCCTCGGGAGGTCAAATGAGTAGAGGTGGTCCGATTCCCACCTCAGCCATCCTGAAAGTTGTTTCCCGTAGTTCCCCCCTTCTCCAGGCAAATGCCGGGATTGTACCTAACTTAAGGCCACGGCCGCTTCCTTCCCTCTTCCTTGTCTATCCTTTCCAATCTTCCCATACCCCCGCAAGGCCCCTGTTCAGCATAGCAGGTGAGGCCGCCTGGGTGAAGTACTGGTCATTCTCCCCAGTTGTACCCCCGATCCAATGTCTCACGCTCCAGGACACTACCCTTGAGGCGGTAGAGGTGGGATCCCTTGCTGAGTCCCATGAAAAACCAACCCTGGAGGGTAAACAGATTAGGAAAAAGAAGAATAAGCCTTCTATTAGAAATGCCCGGCGGCAATTCCACAGTAGGTCTTTTTCCTTCGAGCAATGTTCACGATTGATGCAACTACGGTTTTTGAAATTTGTCTCATTAATAACAATTTCACTGAATACTTATAGCCTTTTCTTTCAGTGTCCACCGTCCTTTCAATGACCTAAAAAGTTTATGAATAAGCATAGACAACCCGCATTGTCTATTGTCAGAAATTCATCGTAGACTGTCGCAATAACAGCACAGAAATGTTGCGCCCATATTTCATTTACTTATTAACCATTTCCTTTCATTTTGTCAGCTTGGATCACTGAGTAATGCCATTGACGTCTTAAAATTCGCACACAAATATACAACACTTGATTCGCACGTATGTGCTTGCACGGATCTTCGACGTCACTGTAAGGATTCTGTGTACTTTTCACACAGAGTACCCTACACCGGTTTTCGAGTACAGCAAGTGACCTGGCACGTGAGTCATCCTCTTCTACTTGCCAAGCCTTTAGGGGAAGTGCACAACAACATGTGTTGGCCTGCGATAAGAAACAGGTTCAACAAGCCCTATACTCGGCTACTGTACTTCCGCTACGCGTGGACTGAATGACATCACCGGCGTATCCTGCTACGGCCGTTCAAAACACATTAGGTCCTGAAATATTTGGCTCAGTTATGGGCAAACTAATAGGACAAGGTAAAAATTACATAGCATATATTATGAGATGTATTTTTCTTAGCCGACCAGCTTAATATCTGCACGTATACACCTAACACCCTGTATATATATAAAATAGCTTGTCCTGACTGACTGACTGATTCATCATCGCCGAGCCAAAACTACTGGACATAATGAAACGAAATTTTGGGGATACATTCATATTAAGATGTAGGTGCTCGCTAAGAGAGGATTTTTGGATATTCCGTTGCCAAGGGGGTGAAAAGGGGGGTGAAGTTTTAAAATGAGTGCACCTATATCTCAAAACTTTAAAAGTTTACAAATGTAAAAATTGGTATTTAGAATCTTCTTTGAAAATAAGGAAACACGTATTTTAGATTTCAGAAAATCCCAATAGGAGCGGTGAAAAGGGGTGAAAAAGGGGTTGAATGCCTTTAATCAGGATACCGGTACTTATATCTCAGAAACTGAAGAAATTACAGACCTGAAAATTGGTACTTTTGATCTCTTTTAAAAATAAAGGAACACGTATTTTTTTGTTTTTGCAAAAGCCAATTAATGGGAGGGTGAAAAGGGGGTGAATTTTTAAAATGAGTGAATCTATATCTCCAAACTTTAAAGTTTGCAGATGTAAAAACTGGTATTTAGAATCTTCATTAAAAATAAAGAAACACGTATTTTTTTGTTTTCGGAAAATCGCAATAGGAGGAGTGAAAAGGGGTGGAAAAAGGGTTGAATGCCTTTAATGAGGCTACTTATATCTCAGAAACTGAAGATATTACAGACCTGAAAATCGGTGTTTGGGATCTCCTTTAAAAATAAAGAAACACGTATATTTTTTTTGTTTCTGGAAAATCCAATTAAGGGAGGGGGGAAAAGGGGTAATATTTTAAAATGAGTGTATCTATATCTCAAAACTTTTAAACGTTATAGATGTGAAAATTGGTATTTAGAATCCCCTTTAAAAATAAAGAAACACGTATATTTTGTTTTCGGAAAATCCTAATAGGAAGGGTGGAAAAGGTTGAAGAAGGGGTCGAATGCCTTTCATGAGTCTACTTATATTTCATAACCTGAAGATATTACAGACATGAAAATTGGTGTTTGGGATCTCCTTTAAAAGAAACACGTATTTTTTTTGTTTTTGGAAATCCATAATTGGGGGGGGGGTGAAAAGGGGGTGATTTTTAAAAATTTGTGTATCTATATCTCAAAACATTTAAAGTTTATAGATGTAAAAATTGGTATTTAGAATCTCCTTTAAAAATAAAGAAACACGTATTCTTTTGTTTTCGGAAAATCCCAATAAGAAGGGTGTAAAAGGGTGAATAATGGGTTGAATGCCTTTAACGAGGCTACTTATATTTCAGAACCTGAAGATATTACAGACCTTGAAATTGGTATTTGTAATCTACTTTAAAAGTAAAGAAACACGTATTTTTTCGTTTTTGGAAAATCCAAGTATTGGGGGGTGAAAAGGGGGGGTGAATTTTTTAAAATTACTGTGTCTACATCTTAAAACTTCAAAATTTACAGATGTAAAAATTGGTAGTTGGAATCTCCTCTAAAAATAAAGGAACACGTATTTTTTTTTGTTTCCTGTAAATCCCAATATGAGGGGTGTAAAAGGGTGAAAAATGGGTTGAATGCCTTTAATGAGGATACATATATGTCAGAAACGAAAGATATTACAGAACTGAAAATTTGTATATGGGATCTCCTTTAAAAATAAAGAAACACGTATTTTTTAGTTTTTGGAAAATCCAATTAATGGCGGTTAAACAGGAGTGACAAATTGGGGTGAATTTTTTGAAAGACTATATCTACAGAATATCTTGGAAACGTAAAATGTTACAGACGTAAAAAGTGGGTGTTTGGAATCTCCTGTAAATGTAAAGAAACATAGGTGATTTGTTTTTGGAATCTCCACTTAAGGGGAACTCAAAAGGGGTGAAATTTTAAAATGAGAATTTTTACAGTATATCTAAAAAAAACTTAACATGTTACAGAAGTGAAAAATGGTATTTTTTATCTCTATTAAACATAAAGAAACGTGTATTTTTAGTTTTCGGAAATATCACTTTGGCGGAGGGGGGGGGGGCGGTAAAAGTGACTGAAAATGGTGTTGAATTCTTTTATTTAGGCTACTGATATATCAAAAATGAAGATGTTACAGACGTGAAATTTGATATTTTCAATCTGCTTTAAAGGTAATGAAACACGTATTCTCTTAAAATCCAATGAAGCGGGGGGGGGGGGGATGAAAGAATTGAAAAATTAATTGGCTTAATTGTATGAGAATACATACATCTAATAAAAACTAAAGTTGTTACAGACGTGAAAATTCGTATTTGGATCTCCTTTAAAAACAAAGAAAAACGCGTTTTGGGCGGGAAACCATCTTGGAGGGCGGGAGTGTAAAGGAGTCGATTTCCTTTCATGAGGACACATAAATAAAAAACTGAGGAATTTAGAGTCGTGATAATTGGTATTTAGAAGATCCTTTACTATTAAAGAAACAAGTATTTTCGCGGGAAAGTTCACTTAGGTGGGGGGGGGGGGGAGTAGTGTGAAATGAAATGAAAAAAGTAAATTACTTTTATGGGGATACTTATACCTCAAAACTAAAGGTAATAGACGTGAACATTGGTGTTTGGAATCTTACTTAAACATAAAGAAACAAGCCTTCTTTTAATTTTTTTTTTGGGGGGGGGGTGCGGTAAATAAACTTAACGGCGGTGGGGTGTAGAAGGAGGTGAGACCAATTGATTTTACTGTTATTAATGTACTTATAAGGATCCTCCGTGGCTCAGGCGGCAGCGCGCCGGCCTCTCACAGCTGGGTTCCGTGGTTCAAATCCCGGTCACTCCATGTGACATTCGTGCTGGACAAAACGGAGGCGGGACAGGTTTTTCTCCGGATACTCCGGTTTTCCCTGTCATCAACCATTCCAGCTACACATAATAATAATAATAATAATAATAATAATAATATTAATAATAATAATAATAATAATAATAATAATAATAATAATAATAATAATAATAATAATGTTCCGGACCGTCGTCAAATGTGCTGACGCGCTGGAAACGGCTCCTGGACGGCTAATGACTAAGAATGCAGTCCGGCCGCGTGTTCAGTGCCGCCAAGGCACCCAATATGACACCACGCCGTATCTTCTGAAGGATTTTATCCATATTAAAAATGATTATAGGAAAAGATGGCAAAGATTTACGGACCCAACTGACCCTGAGGAATACCTGAGCCTAGCCCGGGAAGTACAAAATCGATTGCTGGAAAGGAAGATTGAAAAATGGGAGGAGACACGCCGTAATGTAATAGAAAACGAGTCAGATCGGGAATTTTGGTGGATTCTTGCCGAAAACGAGTCAGATCACAAATTTCGGCGGATTATATATCTAAAACAATAAGCATTCAATTATAAATTTCAGTATAATACCGTAGCGAAGCACGGGTATCTTGCTAGTAAAAGATAAAAATTAGCTTATGGATCTGGTACCCCTACCCTTCAATGTGTAGCGGTGAATAGCCTTATTCTTGAAGAATGTATTTGTAACTGCTAAACCTATACTAGCACAGAAACCACCAAAATTCCCGATCTGACTCGTTTTCTCTTATTTTACGGCACGTTTCCTCCCATTTTTCAATCTTCCTTTCCAGCAATCGAGTTCGTACTTCCCGGGCTAGGCTCAGGTATTCTTCCCGGTCAATTGTGTACGTAAATCTTTGCCATCTTTTCCTATAATCATTTTTAATATGGATAAAATCCTTCAGGAGATCCGGCGTGGTGTTATATTGGGTGCCTTGGCGGCACTGAACCGGCGGCCGGACTGCATTCTTAGTCATTACCCGTCCAGTAGCCGTTTCCAGGGCGATCCGCACATTTGATGACGGTCCGGAACATTATTATTATTATTATTATTATTATTATTATTATTATTATTATTATTATTACTATTATTATTATGTGATGCTGATGACAGGGAAAACCGGAGTATCCGGAGAAAAACCTGTCCCGCCCCCGTTTTGTCCAGCACGAATGTCACATGGAGTGACCGGGATTTGAACCACGGAACCGAGTTGTGAGAGGCCGGCGCGCTGCTGCCTGAGCAACGGAGGATCCTTATAAGTATATTAATAACAGTAAAATCAATTGGTCTCACCTCCTTCTACACCCTACCACCGTTAAGTTTATTTACCAACACTCCCCCCCCCCAAAAAAAAAATTAAAAGAAGGCTTGTTTCTATATGTTTAAGGGAGATTCCAAACACCAATGTTCACGTCTATTACCTTCAGTTTTGAGATATAAGTATCCCCATGGAAATAATTTACTTTCTTCACTTCATTTCACACTACTCCCCCCCCCCCCCTAAGTGAATTTTCCCGCAAAAAATACTTGTTTCTTTAATAGTAAAGGATCCTCTAAATACCAATTATCACGACTCTAACTTCTTCAGTTCTTGATTTATGTGTCCTCGTGAAAGGAATTCAACTCCTTTACACTCCCGCCCTCCAAGATGGTTTCCTCCCAAAACGCGTTTTTCTTTGTTTTTAAAGGAGATCCAAATACGAATTTTCACGTCTGTAACAACTTTAGTTTTTATTAGATGTATGTATTCTCATACAATTAAGTCAATTAATTTTTCAATTCTTTCACCCCCCCCCCCCCCAACCCTTCATTGGATTTTCTGAGAATACGTGTTTCTTTACTTTTAAAGCAGATTATAAATATCAAATTTCACGTCTGTAACATCTTCATTTTTGAGACATCAGTAGCCTAATTAAAAGAATTCAACACCATTTTCAGTCACTTTAACCCCTCCCTCCACCCAAGTGGTATTTCCGAAAACTAAAAATACACGTTTCTTTATGTTTAATAGAGATAAAAAATACCATTTTTCACTTCTGTAACACGTTATGATTTTTTAGATATACTGTAAAAATTCTCATTTTAAAATTTCACCCCTTTTGAGTTCCCCTTAAGTGGAGTTTCCAAAAACAAATCACCTCTGTTTCTTTACATTTACAGGAGATTCCAAACACCCACTTTTTACGTCTGTAACATTTTACGTTTCCAAGATAATCTGTAGATATAGTCTTTCAAAAAATTCACCCCAATTCGTCACTCCTGGTTAACCGCCATTAGTTGGATTTTCCAAAATCTAAAAAACGCGTTTCTTTATTTTTAAAGGAGATCCCATATACAAATTTTCAGTTCTGTAATATCCTTCGTTTCTGAGATATATGTATCCTCATTAAAGGCATTCAACCCATTTTTCACCCTTTTACACCCCTCCTATTAGGATTTACAGGAAACAAAAAAATACGTGTTCCTTTATTTTTATTTTTAGAGGAGATTCTAACTACCAATTTTTACATCTGTAAATTTTAAAGTTTTAAGTTGTAGACACACTCATTTTAAAAATTCACCCCCCTTTTCACCCCCCCCCCCATTATTTGGATTTTCAAAGAACGAAAAAATACATGTTTCTTTACTTTTAAAGAAGATCCAAAATACAAATGTTCAGGTCTGTAATATCTGCAGGTTCTGAAATATAAGTAGCCTCAATAAAGGCATTCAACCCATTATTCACCCTTTTCCACCCTTCCTATTGGGATTTTCCGAAAACAAAATAATATGGTTCTTTATTATTAAAGGTGATTCTAAATACCAATTTTTACATCTATAAACTTTAAAAGTTTTGACATATAGATACACTCATTTTAAAAAATCACCCCCTTTTCAACCCCCCCCCCATTAATTGGATTTTCCACAAACAAAAAATACGTGTTTCTTTATTTTTAAAGAAGATCCCAAACACCAATTTTTCAGGTCTGTAATATCTTCAGGTTCTGAAATATAAGTACTGACTCATGAAATGCATTCGACCCATTTTTCAACCTTTTCCACCCTTCCTATTAGGATTTTCCGAAAACAAAATATACGTGTTTCTTTATTTTTAAAGGAGATTCTAAATACCAATTTTCACATCTATAACCTTTAAAAGTTTTGAGATATAGATACACTCGTTTTAAAATATTACCCCCCTTTTCACCGCTCTTAATTGGATTTTCCACAAACAAAAAAATTAGAAAACCTGTCTTGCATATATGAAATAAAGGATTAATTTAAAATTTATTATTGCCTAACCTATGAACACCGAAGTACCCTAAAAATGCTCTGCTGCTTTTATTTCAGTACCTCCACCAGAGGGAAGAATAACAAGTCCTGACTAGCTTATACGCCGACGGCAGAGCCTCATTCTTCCTGAAGTGGACCCTAAGTAGTGCACAGTTCAGAACGCGAACGGCTCCCGTTATACGGAAAAGGAATTGAGGCGTGGTGTAATACGCCGCGCCTCAACCTGTAGCATTAGATACTTACAGAAACACAATAGTTTGAGGTTGACCATGACGTCAGAATCACTTGCGAAGTTCATTAATAGGCGAGGTGAGAAGGTAGCAGGGAAGGTAACTCGCCGGCAGGAGCGTTGCAGATATTACGTGGTGCAAGTTCAAGCGGCCGATGAGCCACTCGTAGGCTAGTATTTTCGTAAGATATTAAGAGGCAGAAGGTCCATTTTAATACGAAACAAGCCGAAAGGAAAACCAAGGTGAGCGATAGTTTCATCGCCTGCCACTTCCATGAAAATCTCCAACAGGATTTCTTTTCTTTTTCGTTTGCGTATATCGCTGCAGGTAGCCAGAGATATAAATATGAGGAATCCAAAATGAAGTCCCAGAAGAGAAGACCGTAATACAGGAGAAGTGCTGTGATGGCTCCTTTGGATCGCACAACCCACAAGGCAGAATAGCTGGGAGCAAAATTTGGCCCAGAAAGCAGTAAGGAAGTCTGTGAAATGGATATCGATGGTAGCAGACGGATGCTTGGCAATAACGCATTACACTATTATCTATCTATATATATAAAGTAGCTTGTCCTGACTGACTGACTGACTGACTGACTGATTCATCATCGCCGAGCCAAAACTACGGGACATAAAGAAATGAAATTTTGGAGATATATTCATATTGAGATGTAGGTGCTCGCTAAGAGAGGATTTTTGGAATATTCCGTCGCTAAGGGGGTGAAAAGGGGGGTGAAATTTTAAAATGAGTGTGTCTATAACTCAAAACTTTAAAAGTTTACAGATGTGAAAATTCGTATTTAGAATCTTCTTTAAAAATAAGGAAACACGTATTTTTTGTGTTTGAGACAATCCCAATAGGAGGGGCACAAAAAGGTGAAAAAAAGGGTTTGAATGCCTTTTATCGGGATACCGGTACTTATATCTCAGAAACTGAAGATATTACAGACATGAAAATTGGTACTTTTGATCTCTTTTTAAAAATAAAGAAAACACGTATTTTTTTGTTTGGGCGAAATCCAATTAAATGGGAGGGTGAAAAGGGGTGTGAATTTTTAAAATGGGTGCATCTATATCTCAAAACTCTTAAAGTTTACAGATGTAAAAATTGGTACTTAGAATCTTCATTAAAACAAAGAAACACGTATTTTTTTGTTTTCGGAAAATCCCAATAGGAGGGGTGAAAAGGGGTGAAAACGGTGGTTGAATGACTTTCATGAGGATACTTATATCTCAGAAACTGAAGATATTATAGACCTGAAAATTGGTGTTTGGGATCTCCTTTAAAAATAAAAGAAACACTTATTTTTTTGTTTCTGGAAAACCCAATAAAGGGGGGGGGGTGAAAAGGGGATAATATTTTAAAATGAGTGTATCTATATCTCAAAACTTTTAAAGGTTATAGATGTAAAAATTGGTATTTAGAATCTCCATTAAAAATAAAGAAAACACGTATATTTTGTTTGTGGAAAATGCAATTGATGGGGGGGTGAAAAGGGGGTGATTTTTTAAAATGAGTGTATCTATATCTCAAAACTTTTTAAGTTTATAGATGTAAAATTGGTATTTAGAATCTCCTTTAAAATAAAGAAACAACGCATTCTTTTGTTTTCGGAAAATCCCAATAGGAAGGGTGTAAAAGGGTGAATAATTGGTTGAATGCCTTTCGTGAGGCTACTTATATTTCAGAACCTGAAGATATTACAGACCTGAAAATTGGTATTTTGGGTCTACTTTAAAAGTAAAGGAACACGTATTTTTTCGTTTTTGAAAATCCAAATATTGGGGGGTGAAAAGGGGGGTTAACTTTTTAAAATGAGTGTGTCTACATCTTAAAACTTTAAAAATTTACAGATGTAAAAATTGGTAGTTAGAATCTCCTCTAAAAATAAAGGAACACGTATTGTTTCTGTTTCAAGTAAATCCTAATAGGAGGGGTTGTAAAAGGGTGAAAAATGGGTTGAATGCCTTTAATGAGGATACACATATCTCATAAACGAAAGATATTACTAACTGATAATTCGCATATGGGATCTCCTTTAAAAATAAAGAAACACGTATTTTTTAGTTTTTGGAAAAGCCAATTAATGGCGGTTAAACAAGAGTGACAAATTGGGGTGAATTTTTTGAAAGACAATATCTACAGAATATCTTGGAAACGTTAAAATGTTACAGACGTAAAAAGTGGGTGTAAATCTCCTGTAAATGTAAAAAAATATAGGTGATTTTTTTTGGAAACTCCACTTAAGGGGAACTCAAAAGGGGGTGAAATTTTAAAATGAGAATTTTTACAGTATATCTAAAAAAACTTAACATGTTACAGAAGTGAAAATGGTATTTTTTTATCTCTATTAAAAAGTGTGTTTTTAGTTTTCGGAATTACCACTTGGGTGGAGGAGGGGGGGTATGAGTGACTGAAAATGTTGATGAATTCTTTTAATTAGGCTACTGATATCTCAAAGTGAAGATGTTGCAGACGTGAAATTTGATATTTGCAATCTGCTTTAAAAGTAAGGAAACATGTATTCTCGGAAAATCCAATGAAGGTGGGGGGGGGGGTGAAAGAATTGAGAAATTAATTGACTTAATCGTATGAGAATGCATACATCTAATAAAACTAAAGTTGTTACAGACGTGAAAATTCGTATTTGGATCTCCTTTAAAAACAAAGAAAAACGCGTTTTGGTGGGGAACCATCTTGGAGGGCGGGAGTGTAAAGGAGTTGAATTCCTTTCATGAGTACACATAAATCAAAAACTGAAGAAGTTAGAGTCGTGATAATTGGTATTTAGAAGATCCTTTACTATTAAAGAAACAAGTATTTTTTGCGGGAAATTTCACTTAGGGGGGGGGTGGATTATTGTGAAATGAAGTGAAAAAAATTAAATTATTTTTATGGGGATACTTATATCTCAAAACTGAAGGTAATAGACGTGAACATTGGTGTTTGGAATCTCCCTTAAACATAAAGAAACAAGAATTCTTTTATTTTGGGGGGGGGGGATGGCGGTAAATAAACTTAACGGCGGTGGGGTGTAGAAGGAGGTGAGACCAATTGATTTTACTGTTATTAATGTACTTATAAGGATCCTCCGTTGCTCAGGCGGCAGCGCGCCGGCCTCTCACAGCTGGGTTCCGTGGTTCAAATCCCGGTCACTCCATGTGGCATTCGTGCTGGACAAAACGGATGCGGGACAGGTTTTTCTCCGGATACTCCGGTTTTCCCTGTCATCAGCCATTCCAGCAACACATAATAGTAATAATAATAATAATAATAATAATATTAATAATAATAGTATTCCGGACCGTCGTCAAATGTGCGGACCGCGCTGGAAACGGCTCCTGGACGGGTAATGACTAAGAATGCAGTCCGGCCGCGGGTTCAGTGCCGCCAAGGCACCCAATATGACAGCACGCCGGATCTCCTAAATTATTTTATCCATATTAAAAATATTATAGCAAAATATGGCAAAGATTTACGGGCTCAACTGACCGGGAGGAATACCTGAGCCTAGCCCGGGAATTACGAAATCGATTGCTGGAAAGGAAGATTTAAAAATGGGAGGAAACCTGCCGTAAAATAATAGAAAACCAGTCAGATCGGGAATTTTGGCGGATTCTCGCAGAAAACGAGTCAGACCGTGAATTTCGGCGGATTATATATCTAAAACAATAAGCATTCAATTATAAATTTCTGTATAATACCGTAGCGAAGCACGGGTATCTTGCTAGTCTATATATATAAAATAGCTTGTCCTGACTGACTGACTGACTGACTGACTGATTCATCATCGCCGAGCCAAAACTACTGGACATAATGAAATGAAATTTTGGATGTACATTCATATTAAGATGTAGGTGCTCGCTAAGAGAGGGTTTTTGGATATTCCGTCGCTAAGGGGGTGAAAAGGGGGGTGAAATTTTAAAATGAGTGTATCTATATCTCAAAACTTTTAAAGTTTACAAATGTAAAAATTGGTATTTAGACTCTTCATTAAAAATAAGGAAACACGTATTTTTTTGTTTTCAGAAAATCCCAATAGGAGGGGCGAAAAAGGGTGAAAGGGGGTTGAATGCCTTTAATCAGGATACCGGTACTTATGTCTCAGAAACTAAAGGTTTTACAGACCTGAAAATTGGTACCCTTGATCTCTTTTAAAAATAAAGGAACACGTATGTTTTTGTTTTTGGTAAATCCTGTAGATGGGAGAGTGAAAAGGGGGGTGAATTTTTAAAATCAGTGTATCTATATCTCAAAACGTTGAAGGTTTACAGATGTAAAAATTGGTATTTAGAATCTTCATTAAAAATAAAGAAACACTTATTTTTTGTTTTCGGAAAATCCTAATAGGAAAGGAGGAAAGGGGTGAAAAGGGGTTGAATGCATTTAATGAGGATACTTATATCTCAGAAACTGAAGATATCACAGACCTGAAAATTGGTGTTTTGTATCTCCTTTAATAATAAAGAACCACGTATTTTTTTTGTTTTTGGAAAATCCAATTAATGGGGGGTGAGAAGAGGGTGATTTCTAAAATTAGAGTATCTATACATATCACGAAACTTTTAAAGTTTATAAATGTAAAAATTAGTACTTAGAATCTCCTTTAAAAATAAAGAAACACGTATATTTTTCTTTTCGGAAAATCCCAATAGGAAGGGTGGAAAAGGGTGAAAATATGTTAAATACCTTTAATGAGGCTAATTATATTTCGGAACCTGAAGATATTACAGACGTGAAAATTGGTATTTGAGATCTACTTAAAAATAATAAAGAAACAGGTATTTTTGGTTTTTGGAAAATCCAAGTAATTGGGGGGGGGTGAAAAGGGGTGTGAATTTTTAAAATGAGTGTATCTACATATGAAAATTTTAAAAGTTTACAGATGTGAAAATTGGTATTTATAATCTCCTTTAAAAATAAAGAAACACGTATTTTTTTGTTTTCGGAAAATCCCAATAGTAAGGCTGTAAAAGGGTGAATAATGGGTTGAATGCCTTTAATGAGGCTACTTATATTTCAGAACCTGAAGATATTACAGACCTGAAAATTGGTATTTGGGATCTACTTTAAAAATAAAGCAACACATATTTTTTCGTTTTTGGAAAATCCAAATATTGGGGGGTGAAAAGGGGGTTGATTTTTTGAAATGAGTGTGTCTACATCTTAAAACTTTAAAATTTACAGATGTAACAATTGGTAGTTAGAATCTCCTCTAAAAATAAAGAAACGCGTATTTTTTTGTTTCCTGTAAATCCCAATAGGAGGGGTGTAAAAGGGTGAAAAATGGTTTGAATGCTTTTAGTAGGGATACATATATCTCAGAAACGGAAGATATTACAGAACTGAAAATTTGTATAAGGGATCTCCTTTAAAAATAAAGAAACACGTATTTTTTTAGTTTTTGGAAAATCCAATTAATGGCGGTTAAGTAGGAGTGACAAATTGGGGTGAATTTTTTGTAAGACTATATCTACAGAATATCTTGGAAACTTATAATGTTACAGACGTAAAAAGTGGGTGTTTGGAATCTCCTGTAAATGTAAAGAAACATAGGTGATTTGTTTTTTGGAAACTCCACTTAAGGGGAACTCAAAAGGGGTGAAATTTTTAAATGAGAACTTTTACGGTAAATCTAAAAAACTTAACATGTTACAGAAGTGAAAAATGGTATTTTTTATCTCTATTAAACATAAAGAAACGTGTATTTTTAGTTTTCGGAAATATCACTTGGGTGGAGGGGGGGTAAAAGTGACTGAAAATGGTGTTGAATCCTTTTAATTAGGCTACTGATATCTCAAAAATGAAGATGTTACAGGCGTGAAATTTGATATTTGCAATCTGCTTTAAAAGTAAAGAAACACGTGTTCTCGGAAAATCCAATGAAGTGGGGGGGGGGGGGGGCTGAAAGAATTGAAAAATTAATTGACTTAATTGTATGAGAATACATACATCTAATAAAAACTAAAGTTGTTACAGACGTGAAAATTCGTATTTGGATCTCCTTTAAAAACCAAGAAAAACGTGTTTTGGTGGGAAACCATTTTTGGGGGCGGGAGTGTAAAGGAGTTGAATTCCTTTCATGTGAACACATAAATCAAAAACTGAAGAAGTTAAAGTCGCGATAATTGGTATTTAGAAGATCCTTTACTATTAAACAAACAAGTATTTTTTGCGGGAAAATTCACTTAGGGGGAGGGGGGAGCAGTGTGAAATGAAGTGAAAAAAGTGAATTATTTTTATGGGGATACATATATCTCAAAACTGGAGGTAATAGACGTGAACATTGGTGTTTGGAATCTCCTTTAAACTTAAAGAAACACGCCTTCTTTTAAGTTTTTTGTTGGGGGGGGGGGGGATTGGCTGTAAATAAACTTAACGGCGGTGGGGTGTAAAAGGAGGTGAGACCAATTGATTTTACTGTCCTTAATGTACTTACAAGGATCCTCCGTTGCTCAGGCGGCAGCGCGCCGGCCTCTCACAGCTGGGTTCCGTGGTTCAAATCCCGGTCACTCCATGTGACATTCGTGCTGGACAAAACGGAGGCGGGACAGGTTTTTCTCCGGATACTCCCGTTTTCCCTGTCATCATTCATTCCAGCAACACATAATAATAATAATAATAATAAGAAGAAGAATGTACCGAACCGTCGTCAAATGTGCGGACCGCGCTAGAAACGGCTCCTGGATGGGTAATGACTAAGAATGAAGTCCAGTCGCGGGTTCAGTGCCGCCAAGGCACCCAATATGACACCACGCCGTATCTTCTGAAAGATTTTATCCATATTAAAAATGATTATAGGAAGAGATGGCAAAGATTTACGGACCCAACTGACCAGGAGGATTACCTGAGCCTAGCCCGGGAAGTATGAAATCGATTGCTGGAAAGGAAGATTGAAAAATGGGAGGAAACGTGCCGTAATCTAATAGAAAACGAGTCAGATCGGGAATTTTGGTGGATTCTCGCAAAAAACGAGTCAGATCGCGAATTTCGGCAGATTATATATCTAAAACAATAAGAATTCAATTATAAATTTCAATATAATACCGTAGCGAAGCACGGGTATCTTGCTAGTACTGTATATAAATCTAATCTGCAAACAAAGGAAATTATGTTAATAATAATAATAATAATAATAATAATAATAATAATAATAATAATGTTATTGGTTTTACGCCCCACTAACTACTTATAAGGTTTTCGGAGACACCGAGGTGCCGAAATTTTTCCCGCAGGTGTTCCTTTACGTGCCAGTAAATCTACCGACATGAGGCTGACGTATTTGAGCACCATCAAATACCACCGGACTGAGCCAGGATCGATCCTGCCAAGTTGGGGTCAGAAGGCCAGATCCTCAACCCTCTGAGCCACTCAGCCCAGCAATACAGAAAAGAATAAGTAGGGAAAAGGGCAGAATATTGATGGTAAAATGATGGTGGGTACCATCAAAACATATATATATGCGAATTTACTAATCAGATTTACATTATAGTTGGTCGTACGTCACGCCCATTACAATTTTTTTGCTTTTTTCTTTACGTCGCACCGACACAGATAGGTCTTTCGGCGACGATGGGACAGGAAAGGCCTAGGAATCGTTAGGAAGCGCCCGTGGCCTTAATTAAGGTACAGCCCCAGCATTTGCCTGGTGTGAAAATGGGAAGCCACGGAAAACCATCTTCAGGGCTGCCGACAGTGGGATTCGAACCCACTATCTCCCGGATGCGAGCTCATAGCTGCGCGCCCCTAACCGCACGGCCAACTCTCCCGGTTCCCCTTACAATTAACAATCCGAAGGGTACAGTACAATCATCACGCCAAGAAGGAGAGAAAAGTCATTTCTCTTGTGCTTTCTTTCTTCGTTAGAAACAATGTAAATATAATTATTTATTGAAGTTAGAAAACAAGAGGGATACGCTCAGTGTGTCGAATCCCACATCTAGGTGGAAAAAATTCACTGCCGCAAATCAAAGCGAAACCTGGCTCATTCGATAGTGAACAAACCAGATGGTGACTTTCGGTCTTCCTTTCCGCTTTCTGGTGCGTAGGAGGGAGAGGACAGGTGCTGAAACGTCTTCCTGGCAGTTATCAGCTCCGTTGATAGGAGGTGTCGGAGTGAAACGAATGTTGTGTTTCTAGTGAGTTCAACGAGTTGTTGTCTTCTTTGGACCTTGGAAGAGTCAAAAGAAGTATGTGTTCTCACTTTTATGCGTAATACAAGCGTTCTGCACTAAATACATTATTTACAATGCGTTATAAAAGGAAGCGGTTGTAGAAAATTAGATTGTTTTTAGATTTTGCTCGAAAAAAACTTTATGAGTGCCTCACAGTGCCACTTTACCTTGCACGTCATTCGATGGAAAGTTCAATCTTGATTTAGGATATGTATTGGTTTGGTAGCGCACGAATGTGCATGATGGTTCATTTTCTTATTTTCAGTGACTATGTGGGCGTTACTGCGAGAAGAATTTTTCAACGCGTGGCGGTCGTGTCGTAAAGAGGGGCGTTCAAAAGTCATATTTCAATATGTTATCAATAAATTTGAGCCTAAAGCTCTTACTGACACTCAGGTTCAGGCGTTAAGAAACAAAATTAAGTTGATATCCCATTTTATTAACAAAAAATTGGGTAGTGCAGAAAGAAGAGAACAACGATTCCGGGAAAAATTCGGTGATTGGTTAAATGGGACGGATTTCATCGTGTTAAGTGAACAAGACGACACTGATCCAGCGTATCATCTGAAAACAAGTTGTGTCCCTAACAAAGCCGGCCGTCATCCTGAGGAATTTAAGGACTCTTCCGTAAAGACGAAGAAGCAAAAAGTCTGTGATATTACCGAATGGCGTAGTTTGGAGGAAGTCGCGTTTGCTGCTGAAGATTCATTTCGATCAAACGCTAAAAGAGATACAGAAAACATTGTGAAAGGGCCTTATTCCTCCCCAACATGTGACACAAAAATTAAAAAAACGTTTTTCTTGACAAAAAGGAGCAGGACAAGCGTCCATTTACACCCGAGGAAGCCTTAGCGTTATACGTTTACACAATGTCTACCTCATACTGTTATAAATTAATGAGGAAACGTGCCATGGATTTAGGGCATTTTATTCACCGCTCATATTACGCTTTAAAGAAACCTAAAGCTGCGTGTTATCCTGCGGAGTAAGATAAGACAATTAGAGATACCTCAGCTACTGTAAAGTTACAGGCAATATTAGATCTAACGGTAAAGCGCTTAGCTGACACCTTGGCTGTGCAAAGTACTGACTCCTCTTCCACCCTTATCAGCAAATGGGGATGTGACGGGAGTTAAGGTCACAGTCTGTATAAACAAAGATTTAAGGATCAAAGTAACACATATGAGCATTATGTGTAATCTGTTTCGTTCCTTTAAAACCGCACCTGAATGATGCCAATAAAACTGTCATTGGAAAAATCCCAGGCCTTCATCAACGCGTTATTGCCGGCCAGTAACATTTCGTTTTAAGAAGGAAACATCTAAACTGATCAAACGTGAAGTTGAGTTCATTGAAAACCAAATAAAAGAGCTAACGCCATCCCTGGCTGGAAATTGGACTGTAGTTCACAGCTTTCTGCAAACCATGGTAGATGGAAAAATCGGCAAAACTTTGACATATACCCCAGGCTCTCAAATTTGCTAAATTTGTGGTGCAAAGCTAAGCGAAATGAACTCACTTGTGTCTAGAAGTGTTAATGTCAATAACTACGTTTATGGTTTATCTATATTACATTCCTGGATAAAAATATTCGAATATCTAAGAAACATTGGTTACAGAATGAATGTATGGCAGGTTCTTTCACAAACCAGGGGAGAATTTGAACAAAGTAAAAAACAAATTCAGCAAGATTTTACTGTAAACGAATACTAGGCTTGACAATTGACGTTCCTCAGCCAGGATTTGGCACTTCGAATGACGGCAATACGGCCAGAAAATGTTTTCATGAAGCTGAAAAAGTGCTGAAACAACGGGCGTCATTAAGGTTTAATAAAAAGAATCCATGTATTACTAGCCGCTCTGAAATAAATGCGATTAAATTCAAAGAATTTACTGCGCAAACTGCGAATTTGTATGTTAAACTATATCCATGGTATGATATGCCCGTAACTGTGCATACAATTTTAGTACACAGTACTCAAGTAATTGAACATTTTCTTGTGCCAATAGGAACTTTATCTGAAGAAGCTCAAGAAGATTGTCGGGGGTTTCGTGAACTTCATACTCGAAAATGTAGCAGGGTTTCAACGAATCAACATGTTGTTGATTACATCACATCCCTTAATAAACAAGTACCCAACAATGCCACGTAAAACTCCTGGTAATCTTCCTATGGAAGCTATTGAATTAGTTAATGACTCCAAAGATCCTTTTACATCAAATGAAGAAAATCAATATAGCAATGACTACGATGCTCTGGACTCTACAAACGAATCAGGAGACGAATGAACATTATAAATGTTGTTATTATTAACGGGATGAGAATGATGAACAATTAATGTACTTGTAAATAATACGATCCTTCACGTCTTTTATGAAATGTTTTTGAGTGTAATCTTGACTTTTTAAAATGTGGATATATATAATAATATTGTTTTCGTGTGTAAGGTGTGTTGACTAAAACTACGTCATTAACAGGACTAGAAAATGAAATTTTGTTATAAGGAAATACTGTTGTTATGATTTTGACGAATATATTTTTATTTTTAAAAATTAAATGTTTTTTGTGCATATTCTATTTTTAATATCAATTTAAATACGTTTTCAATCCGGAAGATTATGCACACAGTGCCTTCGTCTACTCCCGCAAATAAGGTGTAACAATAATACTGGACTGAAATTCTCATTATTATTAATATTTTATCCAGTCTTAAATAGTAAGTTTACCACTGCCATTAACTGTAATAACACATCCAAATCGCGAATTCTACTCCCGTAAATGGACGACTCTTTTGATGCATTAGGTCTTTTTTAAACCTCCCTATGCCCCTCACCCCTATATATTTACCCCCGAATATCGTTCACTTCAGACGATGCCAGACATGAATTCAGCGTCCTCGGAAACGGTATATTGCCAACTTTTCATAGGATCCCAACCCTATTAACGACTTTATTAATTTTTTCCACCTAGAATTGGGATTCGACACACTGTGAGACGCGAAAAAAGGGTTTAGAATACACAAGGGAGGGTGAAAATGTTAGGGGGAGTGGAATCTCTCTATCTGTTTAACATGGACGCATATCACATCATAGACCTACACATCAGTAGAAAACTGAATTAAAGCAGAGTACCGGAGAAGTCAATGCAATAATTCTGTACGGGCCGGTCCAATGTGAATATAGCTTTGCGGATAAGATCTTTAAAGCTGAACTCCGTGGTTGATTAATTAAAAGAACTATATCAGGAACCTTAAAGTGAGATTCTCTACGGCAACGATCCTACGTTTTTGATCGACTCTTAGACTGTCTTTGAGATTCTGAAGAGCCTGATTCCAAAGGTCCTTAGAGTCAGTAGTAGGGGCAGAATTTAAAAGATCATGAAAATTCCAGGTTGAAATGAAAGCGGTTTGCAGCTCTCTACCAAGGTATAACTTAGCAGGGGTCATATGGGCAGAAACAACCACAGTAGTATTAAATGGTAAAGTTAATGAGGGAAGGTGAATCCCACACTTTGTTCGGTACTATGAAAAATGGAGTGCGCAATTTTAGGTTGCGCTGGTACAATTCATAGTTGTTTGCTTGAGGATGGTAAGGAGTTGTAAATAAAATTATCTTTAATGCCCAAAACGAAACAGGCATTAAAAATGATTTCAACGAAGAAATAGAAGCATTAAGTGGTGCTATATGAACGGCAAGCGGAAAAAACTGGTCAGTTAGCATTATAAAAATAATATTTGAGGAAATCTTTCTAAGAGGGCTAAGAAATGAAAGTTCCAATCTATACAAGAGGCTGAAAATATGGTAATTACATTTGGAGGACGTAACTGTATGATCTACAATGTCAATAAAGTTTATTACCGGGTGAGTTGGCCGTGCGGTTCGGGGCACGCAGCTATGAGCTTCCATCCGGGAGATAGTGGGTTCAAATCCCACTGTCAGCAGCCCTGAATATGTTTTTTTCGTGGTTTCCCATTTCCACATCAGGCAAATGCTAGGGCTGTACCTTAGTGAAGGCCACGGCCGCTTCCTTTCCATTCCTAGGTATTTTCTATCCCATCGTCGCCACAAGACCTGTCTGTGTCGGTGCGAAGTAAAGCAAATAGCAAAAAAAAGAGAAGAATTTTAAAAAAAGTAGGTATGATAAGTGCGTGCAGTAGCAGTGGAAAGGCCAGGGGGAAGGCAATTGCAGAGCTTGGAGTTTTGGCATTGTTCATAAGTACGCATTTCTGAATTGATTTCCGCATTTGTGACCAAAAAAATAAAAATAAAAATAGAAACAAATCCTGGGGAAGGTGCCCCTATGGGAGAACGTTTGTAATATGACAATATCCATAAGATATCCCGAAAGATTTCAACATTATTTTATACTGCATTATTGGAAAAGTTGTGTAGTTATTGTAGCCATAAATTCGGAAGGTCCGAGAAAAATCTTTACAGGTCACAACTGGAAAGTATAAAATATCAGCTCAGTCGAAGGTACATCATGTTATTGCTGAGTATTTTTCTCCAGCATGGTTTTGCTCTGGTATAGAATACATAAACACAGTCGTTCGCAACTGAGTTTTTACAGTCACAAATCTCGCAACATAGGCAGCCATGGAAAACATAATTACAAATTTGAGGTGCACGTTTGTGTACGTATGGTCTGAAAATGATATTCATCGAGGAGCTAGCCTTGGTGGCCAAAGCTGCTATCCCAGTAAATACAGCTTTATTTCCATTATTACCGAGTGCGTTGGCTAAGCAGTTCGAGGATTGTAGCTGTTAGCTTGCATTCGGGCGATAATAAGTTCCGACTCCACTGTTGGTGGCTGTAAAAGTTTTTCATGATTTCCCAATTTCACACCCTGGAAATGCTGGGATTTTACGTTAATTAAGGCCATGGTCGCTTCCTGCACTCTCCTAGCTCTATCATATCCCGTCGTTGCCATAGGCAATTTGAGCCGGTGCGACGTTAATACAAATAGCCAAGAATGTCCATTATTTTCAACATAATATGGACGTGATCGCTTTTCACCCTCTTGGATGAAGAGGGAAGCAATGCAGTATGTAGGGAACGATCCCATACTGTGATATGGGTGTTAGAATAAGAGTTTTCCGCCCGTTCGTCCTACGTTACATTCTTGAATCTGCTGCGATTTCAAAATCAAGATATATTCATTCTCTGGAGATTTCGGTTAATGCTCTACTCTATGTGTTCCCTGAAGCGCCTTTTCGTAATATTCCCCCTTCAATTGCAGGCAAGGGCTTGGATGGTACCCAACATAAAAACAACGGCAACTCCTACCAAATTCAAGCCTCAGTTTATTACAATTATACACACCAGTACAAACACTACATCAACACAAGTAATTAGACCAGAATTCATACAGGCCTTCTTTATGGGGCTGTTGGCCAATATGTCCCAACAGCAGCAAGAAATAGGGAGCAAATATTAAGTTTAGGCCTTACATATGAATCAAAAGCAGAGCAAAACTTTCTTCTGCGAGTTCATGAATGTCCTTGGAGGAGTGGTAAATAACCGCAACCACTGTCAGTAATCTTGGTACTAACTAGGATAGGCTGGCTATCGACCACCTTTGCCCCGAACAATTAATCTGATTCTCGTTTTTCGTAAAGGCCGAGAGAAACGTATGGCCATGTGCCTATCAAGAAGTGGAAATGAAAAATTGAAAATCCACAGCCTGTTTCCAGTCATTGGACCGGATCAGGAATGGAATGAATGAAGCCCCATCTAGCGGTGAGGATATGGATTGTGCCGGCTGCCAAAGCCTGTCGCTTACCTCTGGGGTAATGATTTATGAATGACAGATGAAATGAAATGATATTGGAGAGTGCTGCAGGAATTAAATATGACAGGGAAAACCGGAGTACCCGGAGAAAATCCTGTCCCGTCTCCGCGTTGTCCAGCGTAAATCTCACATGGAGTGACCGGGGTTTGAACCACGGTACCCAGCGGTGAGAGGCCGGTGCGCTGCCACCTGAGCCACGAAGGCTACAAGAAGTAAATTTTTCTACATAATGCCGGGAATTGCACCCACTTCCTCCGGGTAGGCCGTCTTGGTAAACAGCCCCTACACTTTACATTTCAAGAAAACAAGTTCTTATATACAGGATGACCCAAAAGTGCGTTCAAATTTTAAGAGGCAATATTTCGCGGAATATTGGTGGTGGAGAGGTAATGCTTGGAACACTTGATTGGCGCGACATGGGGTTTTATTGACACCGAAAGAAAGTACACAAAATGTCCAAAGATGGCGTTGGACAGCAACATGTCAGGTAATAATGGCCACATATGCTTGGCATGACATGGGGTTTTATTTATATAAACAGCGAGTACACAAATAGGCCAACAGGTGGCGCTGGACAAGCAGTACGTCAGTGATGACGCATGAGACCCGTGTACGGTATAAAAAGAGCTGTCCTGAGAGAGGGCGTCAGATGAGCCTGCAATCGCGGCATGTTGACGTTATCAGAAAGGCACTGTTAGTGAAGCATTTTTTACTTTTTGGTATCAATAAAACTTCATGTCATGCCAATCAAATGTGTCAATTATTACCTCTCTATCTCCAATATTCTGTGAAGTATTGCCTCGTTAAATGTTAACGGATTTGGGGTCACTCTGCACTTCAATATTTAAATTATACTAACTACGGACAAGATTTCAGTGTTCAACGCCACGATGTTTAACTTAAATTTGGATTACTTGACTATTTTAAGAAATCAATAGATCCGCAACGATCAGGGTGTTACATATGAAAATTTCTGCTCAACTTACAGATGTGTACAATTGGAGAATAGTGCCAACATGTGAGGTGGGAGATGTACTTTATTTTCGAAACGAACGCAGAGGGCACCACAATATTCGCATATTTATTAGAGTGGCATGCCTTTGCCTCCATCACAACACCACCAGCTGTATGTAACCACATGCCACCAATCGTAATACTGTACATGTCTCATGCATGACCAATTCCGACAGCAAAATATTAATATCCACACAAGGGATGAAAAAAATATAGAAACCTGCGGACTTAAACCTGCCTAACTGAAGTTCGCGTCGCGTTCCAGAGATTATACATTCCTACCTAGCAGAGGTAGTCTGGATGTTAAAAATGGAGAAGTTCTTCAGTTTTCCTTGCCTTACCGAGCAAGTTGGCTACGAGGTTCCCGTTACGTCTGTGACCTTACATTCGGGACACAATGGGTTCGAATATTTCCGTCGGCAACCCTGAAAATTGGTTTTCATGGTTCTTCATTTACACACCAAGCAAATGCTGGGACGCCACCTTGATTAAGACTATGGCTAATTCCTTCCCAGTCTCAGCCATTTCCCATCATTGCGTCGCCGAAAACCGACCGTGTGTAAGTGCGACGTTAAATTATTAGCAAAAAAATAAATCTATGTCTTATCCCGCTGAGAGTGGGGGTGATAGATTATACCCATGGTGTCACTTCTCTGTCGTCAAAGGAGACTAAGAGGGAGATTTCCATGCTCCCTGAACTTGAGGAAGTGGGTTGGCAATCAATAGGTCCTCAGCTGAATCTAAATTTGCTTACACTTACGTGCGTCATGCTATCCGACCTCCCTAAAAAGAATAATATTTAAAAATGAGGAAAAAGAGCTTAGCGTTTAAAAAATAGGTTTTACGTCCCAGTAACTACTTTTATGGTTTTCAGAGACGCAGAGGTGCCGGAATTTTGTCCTTCAGGTGTTCATAACGTGCTAGTAAATCTACCTACACTAGGTGACGTATTTGAGCACCTTCAAACACCACCGGACTGAGCCAGGATCGAAATCGCTAATTTGAGCTCAGAAGGCGAGCACACTGCCACCTGAGCTACTCAGCTTTGCTACGACATCACTTGGTCAACTCGTTTCCTCTTCCAGCCTCGATCGTATTTTTTTTTTTTGAGGCTAATAGTGCCCTTCATTTTCACACCCTTCGCGGCCTTCCCGTTCTGTTTGCGATACCCTCACTTTTCAAGGTGCCGAAACTCTTCCATTTCTCCTCTGAGTAGTGTAAAAAGAGGATAGTAGCCCAGCTATAGTTCCCCTTAAAGCAATACCTAACACCACAAGATGTTCAAATATGCTGCGTTTTTTACATTCAAGTGAAATAAAACCCTACTGCTCGATCAGTTAGAGCTCACAGAATCACCGCCAAATTGTATTGGAGGCAGAAACATGAAAACCACGTGTAAATTTCGAAATATAAATAAATGTATCTTAACGGCCGCATAAAGTCCGTCTGTGGAGCAGCATTGGAATGCCGGCCCCCGGATTTCATGATCCTGGGTTCAAACCCGGTAGAAGATGAAATGAAGTCGATTCGGTACTCCATGGTGTACGATATCGGCTCAGTGGTGCACAGTTGGAGCTCTACTTATTCAACCAAGTGTCTGATCCACACCCTTTTTTGAAATTGCTTTACACTGCACCGGCACAGACAGGTCTTATGGCGACGATGGGATAGGAAAGGGCTAGGAGTTGGAAGGAACTGGCAGTGGCCTTAAATAAGGTATAGCATCAACGTATGCCTGGTGTGAAACTAGGAAACCACGGAAAACCAATTTCAGGGCTACCGACATTGTGATTCTAACCCACTATCTTCAGAATGCAAACTGACAGCAACATGCCCCAAACCACGCGGCCACATGGTCGGCTGTCTGATCCTAACCTGGTTGTTGGTGACATAGCCAGTGCCCGCAGTTAAGCCATGGGCAAATTATTTTTCATGAGGAGTCGGAGTTTTTTGGGCGAGTTGGCCGTGCGCGTAGAGGCGCGCGGCTGTGAGCTTGCATCCGGGAGATAGTAGGTTCGAATCCCACTATCGGCAGCCCTGAAAATGGTTTTCCGTGGTTTCCCATTTTCACACCAGGCAAATGCTGGGGCTGTACCTTAATTAAGGCCACGGCCGCTTCCTTCCAACTCCTAAGCCTTTCCTATCCCATCGTCGCCATAAGACCTATCTGTGTCGATGCGACGTAAAACAACTAGCAAAAAAAAAAAAAAAAGAGTCGGAGTTTACATATAGTAGGGTGACCAGTTCCTTTTCGCCCCTCTTCTAGCCAAAATCACTTGGCTACCCACCCAACTGCTGACCCTGCCCAATATTGTTTAACTTCGGAGTCTCACGATATTTAGTGTTTCAACATGGTTATCCCTTTGGCATATTTGGTGCTTATCCAACATATTTATTCAATACTCAGCACTTGGTTGTCGAATATAGTTCAATTTTCTCTGTAATCAGGTTCAGTGAAATTAAATACTGAATCTGACACGCACGCAACCTAAATGGCGTGAAATCTAAAATGTCTTCACACTGAAGATGGGGTTATTTATTTCTAATAATAATAATAATAATAACAATAATAATAATAATAATAATAATAATAATAATAATTATTATTATTATTCTGAGGTATCTGTGGAACAGCAGAGGTGAAAGAAGGTGCGGGCTGCAATAGGTCTCAACTACCAAATTAAAGTTAATTTAAAACTTTAACAAAGGTTATATTTTCTTTTCAAAATCAACAAATGACAACAAATAACAAAAGTGTAACAGGTACCAAGTAGCAAATCAACAAATTAAGAAATTATAGATTACAGTCGTTACAAGTTTTGGTCTTCGAGCCCCGTTTTACATTCCTTGAGCCCTCAGCTCACAACCACAAATTACCAAAGGGCAGAAAACCCCTTCATACCAAGGAGCACTTGCCCCTACTTACAATGTTAAGCCTCCTAGAGGCACGCAGAGATCAAATTAGGAAAGAGCAGTCCCGCTCTCAATTTTACAAGCATATCAAAGGCCACAACAAACTTCACTCCTAACTGCCCTCAAGGCACACATACAGTGAAACAGGGGTATCTTGTACCCAAGCTACAGGGCCTTCACATGAAGAAAACAAAACACTGGGTTAATTAAATGGCCCAAAATACCAAATTGAAAGGAGGCGAAAACATGCACTCCTACACAAAGTTATTAAAACCTAAGAGGCACTAGGCCGATCATACAGGGGCTAATCCCAAGCTAGGGAGGTGACACGTATGAGAAAACTTTAATATTTTAAGGAAGAGAAAAAAACAGTTATGAGAACGTAGTCACCTCAATTTCCAAATGAAGGGGAGTTCGAGAGGGTAAAGCACTCTCTATCCCCGCTTTACAGCAAAAGAAATTTATATGTTTTACATAGACAGAAGAGAATTTACATTTTAAAAGGTATGTTACATACTAAAGGTTTCGAACCTTCCCCGAGAGTTAAACTGCTGAGCTAGCAAGAACTGAAGATGTTAACAGGCCATTACCTTGTGGATGAACTGCTGCTTGAAGAAAGAGGCGCTTCCCGCCCCCTGCTACACATTTACACGCTAAGAGAGATGTTACTGAAGTGGCCCCGAGACAAGAAAATCAGCAGTTTATATACCCTCGTGGAACATTCGAGACCTTCCAGGAATGAGTAGACACACCCTTTCGTTTTATTGGCTAACATCAAACGTTACACACAACATGATCAAGAAACCTAGGATTGGAGGAAAATTAATTTAGAAAATTCGGGATTGGCTGAATTAAAAACTGGCGGAAACAGAGATCAATATTGCCAACCCAAAAACTGAAAGAAAGAAATTTAACAAAGAACAAACTTATGGATACAAGGTTTCTTCAAAAAACAGTTCCATCACTTCGCACCAGAGTGCACAATCGTTGTCTTTTCTCTGTAGAGACATCTAGAAGAGAATGTCCACACTTCTTGATACGGAATAAACAAACACAAATCAAAATAGACACAGTTCAGAACTCTTCAAAATTACCAAATTTACAATAGTGACATCTTCCGAGAAACCGTTCAGTTAATACAGTTTGTTAAAGTTCAGGCTTTCTCCTGTAGAGGAGGTTTTCAACTGGCGCAATATTTAAATTTGCGGGGTCGAGGTGTACCAACCGGTACAACAACAACAACAACAACAACAACAATAATAATAATAATAATAATAATAATAATAATAATAATAATAATAATAATTTCGTTCGAAAATTCATTAATATTAATATGTTAAATGGGCGCTCTTGAATATTGCCTTCACTGCTGACTTTCCATCTGGACAAGGGAGGTTATAATTCTGGAGGGAGTTTCCTGTGAAGAACCACACAGTGTCAAAAAGGACATTGAATCGTACACATGCGCCTAAAACAGAAAATTTTCGTGGATGGCCCCTGTGATCCATCCATAATTTGAGCGCTGCATATCGGCTTCCAATCTTCGTGATTTTATGAGACCTTTGAATTGGCAACTTGGACAAGATGTAGACATAATCCACAATTGTCAGAAGTTACATTTTTATGATTTGACGCTTGTTGGGTCTTCATCCGATTATGTGAAGGTTAGTAATTATTATTAGTAATTACAGTATTTTGGCGTCTTATCAGAGTCTCCTATACTAGAATTACTACACAGACAGTGAGCTTGTTTTACTAACCATTAAATTTATTGAAATACTATTTACAGATAAATATGGTCATAGTACAGTATTTACAGTTATTACAAAATCATTCGCATTTGAAATTTCCACTTGACACAGCTGTTCTCACAATCCTACGACACAGTCAGGCGATCATACAGCACTTCGGGGTGTGAAAAACGTGCTGTCCAAGAGTCCTCTCGCAGTTCAGCCACGTTACAGAACAGTTCAGCCTCACGTCTTGAATCACCACAGGGCTTGCTGGAGCACAGGACTCACGATCACCTCGTAACTAATTAGCAATTGACGCAACACTGACTGACCCAGTCTCGCTTAGTCCACACTTTAGATAGGCCCGCAAACGTTTCTCGTAGTTTACCTTTAGAATTAATCTGGGTCGGTGCTCCATTGATAATCAGCTTCCAGGACCTTCTAGCGGCTTCCTTATCGCGAGTATCAACAATTCGCCGGGGATATTGTTTGCTCGCTGCTGAACTCGTCCACATCATCGACGCTCGCCAACATTACTGACTTCCATCGACCCGCACACTCACGATCTTCACTATTACAAGATTACAATTACGAAGTTGGGTATGCAGTTAAAATTGTTACTTTCCATTCATTGCAATATGTTACCTTAAAAGGTAGTATATTCAAGCAAACGAATAAAGTAGCACCATTACATTTCAGATGATGATGGTTATATTATATTTAGGTAGCCGATTCGAAAATTCCACTTTAAGTTTTGTAAGAATATTTCCTCTCTCCTTTCTAGATCTACAAAAAATTCTTTGAGGATAATGATGCATGTTAAATACCTTTCGTCGTATCAAATGACTGTCACAATTTGTAACCATGGACTGAAGTAGTCGTCATCTGAAAGCGATATTTGTTTTACATCGCACGGACACAGACAGGTTTTTAGGTGACGGTGGTTAGAGCAGAGCAAAGAATTGGAAGGAAGCGACTATGGCCTTAATTAAGGTACAGACACGACATTTTCCTGGTGTGTAAATTAGAAATCACGAAATGACCATGGCTGCCTGCAGTGAAGTTCAAACTCACTGTCTCCTGAATGAACGATCACAGGTATGTGACCCAAACTGCGTAGTTAACTCGCTCGTAAATGTAACAAGGTTAACAAATTAACAACCCGCTCGGTTCATCTGAATATACGGCCGACTTTGCACACTGGAATTAACTTACTACTTCTTTTTCTTGCAGGCTGGATGCACTTTAGGATTATTATTCTCTCCAAACGTGACAGGATGGTTTCAAAAACTCCTCGGATTATTGAATATGAATCGAGCCTACGTCCTGTTTGAACAAAGCACATCTTTTCTGTACCGGCTAATAATAATAATAATAATAATAATAATAATAATAATAATAATAATAATAATAATGTTATTTTTACGTCACACTGACTACTTTTGATGGTTTTCGGAGACGCCGAAGAATTTTGAACCTCAGGAGAGGAGTTATTTTACGTGCCAGCAAAGTAATGTTGCCAGGTAAAATTTCAGAATCACATTTGAGGTTCATATCCGACATTTACTTATTAATAACAATAATAACAATAATATTAACAATAATAATATAATTGATGAAGCCTCCGTGGCTCAGGCGGCAGCACACCAGCCTCTCACCATTGGATACTATGGTTCAAATCCCGATCACTCGATGTGAGATTTGTGCTGGATAAAGCGGAGGCAGGACAGGTTTTTCTCCGGGTACTCCGATTGTCCGTCATCTTTCATTCTAGCAACTCTCTCCAATATCGTTTCATTTCATTAATCATTCATTAATTATTGCCCCATAGGAGTGCGACAGGCTTCGGCAGCCGGCACATTTCCTATCCTCGCCGCTAGATGCAGGCTTCATTCATTCCATTCCTGACACGGTCGAATGACTGAAAATAGGCTGTGGATTTTCAATATAATTGATGCTAATAGACGGCAAACACCATAAAAATATGGTTAGTAGGGCGTAAAACGAATAACATTATTGCGATCAACGGTGTTATTTATGATTCTGCTCGGTACTGTGAGAATTAGGTAAACTCAGGATATTTCATTCATAATTTGGAAGTAACACACACTAAGGTAGCGAGGGTGATTGCTTGTACAATCAGGTGTGAACTATAGTCGGGGGCACTCGGAATGAGGAAAAATGGAGGAAGATTCAACAATGGTGAATAAGAGAAGCAGTAGGGGACCAAGGCGACGATGGTTTGGACTCACTTTTTAACGATTTAAAGATAAGATGTGTAAAACTAAACAAAGCCACGTTAATAATTGCAAAGAGAGGAGTGTGGAGGTGCATAAGTTATTCACAGAAGCATACAGGCTGAACGTTGAAAGTCATATCTGTCTGTTAGGTCAGAGCCCAGAGGTTGGTTGGATCCTCAAATAGCACCACAAAAGGCTATACAGTTACTGGGAAATCGCAACAACTGATAGTGGCGTCAAAATGAGGCATACTAGGCAAGATGAAGAGTGAGGTAGTTTGCTATTGCTTTCCTCACTGGACCAGAAAGTGCTATTGCTGCACGACTGACCCTACGAGTAACACCTTTCGTAACACTCAGATACACTGCTCGTGCTCTGAATGTCGTTACTCAGCACTACCCATACCTTACTAGCGTCCGTATTTTCACAGCCATGGATGAGACTGGGACTTCGGTGGAAGCTACATTTTGCTCTGGACTGTGCCATGGGACAGATATAAAATTACTGCAACCATCAAGAACTGCCAAAATGCGGGCTGAAAGTCGCAACAGTCTATACCGGAGATGTGTATTATTATTATTATTATTATTATTATTATTATTATTATTATTATTATTATTATTATTATTATTATTATTATTATTATTATTATTGAATGTTTGTACTTTTCACTGACTATCCTAGGGTTGTTGACCTTACGTCATGTATGCACTTGTCTATTGAATTTCTGAGTAGTAGTACTTTCTCGCCTGAATTTTGCGTGTAGTTGGATTTTTGAATTTTTATTTCAGTACAAAGTACGTATCGCTGTAGTATTCCTCGTAACTCTTCGAAGCAATGAAACAATATAAATTGGCGCTCACTCGGATCGTTCTAATCGCTCTGCGGGGATAAGTCAAACAAACGGGAATAAAAAGCTGTATTGTACTTAGTGAGCTGTAGGAACAGATCAGACAACAAACCGCTAGCGAGGGGAAATTACCGCAATGAATTCGTTTAGTTAATATATTTCCGAACCTCGGACGTGTCCGCTAACCAATTGCAGCACTTGTTGCAAGAAGACTGTGAGGAGATGATGTACTTACATCTACAGTCTCTTGTTTATATTCAGCCCAGAGACAGAAAGCCATAAAGCATTTCTTACAAGATGTTTATTACGTCGCACCGACACATATAAGTCTTATGGCGACGATGGGATAGGAAAGGGCTAGGAGTGAGATGGACGCGGCCTTAATTAAGGTACAGCCCCAGCATTTGCTGATGTAAAAATGTTAAACCACGGAATTTCGTCTTGAGGGCTACCGACTGTAGGGTTCGAAACTACTATCTCTCGAATGCAAGGCCACAGCTGCACGCCCCTAACCGCACGGCTTAAAGCATTTACTAAGCATGCTGATGAGTGAGATGTTTTGTCATTGCCTTCATTACTAAGCCAGATCGTCTAAAAGAGCATAAAAATTGCATGAATAACACATTTCTTAACATTAAAGGGTAATGAATGTGATTGAAATGATAACTTCTCACTGAAAAGTACAGATTTTCATAGGTACTGGGGAGCCAACGGACAAGACTGGAAATGTGGTGCCTGCAATAAGACGTTATCGGCAAAAAAAATTAATTCCTCCAATAAAGCACGATAGAAGGGAATGAGCATAGATCATATTATACTGATTTAAACCAGTTAATACGGGTAGGTCTTTCTACACTTATTCCAACAAGGGGAGCATGCACTTTTGTACTTTAAGACCAAATAATTTAAATGATTAGACACGCAACAAATTGCCCTAAATGCTGCTTGCTACATATTGGAAGCACGCAGTGTTATTTGTGAAGTGCGTATTGGATATTTTAAGAAGAATACCGTTACCATAGACCATAGCATGGGATTAATTGTAAAGAAAGTTTGTCGCTGATTCCTCCGTACAAAAGTCCATTACGTTTTTGTTAGGAAGCGCAGAGCGCAGACATTTGCTTGATGTGAAAATCTGAAAGCATGGAAAACCATTGAATGGGCTGCCGATGGTGCGGTTCATCACAGAATTTGCCAAGTAGACCGAGTAAATTAAATAGAAAAAAAAAAAAAAATAACTCGTGTCATCGTCCGGAGTTGTGCAGCGCTTGCCACGCGCTCCCCCAATGGAGGTGAGCTGCATGTTCCATTTTAACCACATTGAAGCCCTTCTGTAATTCTTAAATTTCTGACAGTATCGGGAATCGAACCCGGGCCCCCGAAGATCGCAGGTAATTGTGCTAACCATTACGCTACGGAGGCACGGCATCGAAATTCACCAAATAACCAATTAACCTATGAAGATTAAAATCACGGGAATCGAACCCAGGACCCCTGAATCAAACACAAGCAATATAGACATGGAGCCGCACAGAATCCAGTTATTTGTCATACATTATCGTAAAGAGAAATAATCAAGTGTACAGTAATGTCGTATGACTGAATATTAATAATTTCATTTCCAGTTGTAAATTAAATAGGACCGAGCTCGATAGCTGCAGCGGCCAGCATACAGTATTCGGGAGATAGTAGGTTCGAACCCCACTGTCGGCAGCCCTGAAGATGGTTTTCCGTGGTTTCCCATTTTCACACCAGGCAAATGCTGGGGCTGTACTTTAATTAAGGCAGCGGCCGCTTCCTTCCCACTTCTAGCCCATTCCTGTCCCATCGTCGCCGTAAGATCTATCTGTGTCAGTGCGGCGTAAAGCCACTAGCAAAAATAAAAAATTAAAAAAAATTAAATATGTAGCGAAACGAACAGCCAGCTTCCTTGAGCTCACTAACAATAATTAATTGAAAAAAAATTTGCTTGTCATCTATTCGAAATATATTTAGTTACAGACGACGTACGTACACAAATGCCAAGTGGTCCAACTGCTCCTAGCGATCAAGTTTTCTGCAAGCCAGCACGTTTATAACAATTCTGAAATATTTCGATTCCTTTCACTAAACCGGGATAATATAATGAGATGTGTGGTTACGGGTCCGCCTCTGTGGTGTAGTGGTTAATGTGATTAGCAGCCACTCCCGGAGGCCCGGGTTCGATTCCCGGCTCTGCCACGAAATTTGAAAAGTGCTACGAGGGCTGGAACGGAGTCCACTCGGCCTCGGGATGTCAAATAAGTAGAGGAGTGTTCGATTCCATCCTCAGCCATCCTGGAAGTGCTTTTCTGTGGTTTCCCACTTCTCCTCCAGGCAAATGCCGGGATGGTACCTAACTTAAAGCCACTGCCGCTTCCTTTCCTCTTCCTTGTCTATCACTTCCAATCTTCCCATCCCCCGAAAGGCCCCTGTTCAGCATAGCAAGTGAGGCCACCTGGGCGAGGTACTGGTCATCCTCCCCAGTTGTATCCCCCTCCCAGAGTCTGAAGCTCCAGGACACTGCCCTTGAGACGGTAGAGGTGGGATCCCTAGCTGAGTCTGAGTGAAAAACTGACCGTGCAGGGTAAACAGATAAAGAAGGAGAAGAAGAAGAAGTGTGGTTACGGGCTAGAAGGCAGCATGAATCGTGAGCGTCACTATTCATTCATTATGGGTTCCCCGAGTGAACAAGTAAACCGAGTACAGATACGAAGAACACGCACCTTGCAACAGGAGGTGCTCACACAGATAAGGAACAGGTATTGTGTAAGCTGGGAAACGGCCGCTGCACGTCACGCCTAGCAATAGCTCAACTGGTCGGGGCGCGGGCGGAGGTATTGTATTGAAGCGTGCCCGACGGTAAGAATTTTCGATTCCTACGCAAGTTTTCGTTTTGTGTCGCCAGATGCCTCGGATGCAGCATGGTTGCATGCTTATAATTTCTAGAGACTTGTTTATTTGACCATGAAAGGGGCCGCTGTTATCGTCGTGTAGGGTATGGAATTGCGTTGGACGAGAATGAGGTGATGGTCTGCGGCTAGGACACGCTAAACCAGTTAGCTATCTCGTACCTGCTTCAAGATTCCTAGGACAGAAGTAGAGAAACGTGTACCCCATTCAAACGAAAACAACATGCGATGACAGGTAGATATAACATTTTCCAGACTCTGGAGACGTTACTCTGACTCACTGCAACACGATTGCAGCAGTAGGTGCACACACAAATCAGGAACAGTTATTGTACAGGATGGGAACTGTCCGCTGCATGTCACGCCTCGGAATATGTCACTTGGCAGGGGCGCGGTCGGAAATGTGGAAGTGGGGAATGCTCGATTGTACTGACGTTTGTATCTCACCCAAGTGTATGTTTACTGCAAATTGTTTTGGGTTTAACAAGGTTACATACTTATTAATTTCCACAGACTAATTTATATATTTGGCAATGAAAAAGATCAAAGGTATCGTGGCATAGGCCATGGAGCTGGATTGGACAAGAATGAGGAAGTGATAGTCTGTGGCTAGGGCACAATCAACCAGTTAACTACGTCGTACATGTTGCAAGCTTCGTAGGACACAGGCAGTTTGCCCAATTGGAACGCTAACAACATTTGATGGCAGGTAGGTATGCTGCTCCACGAACTTCCTTCCTTCGAGACAAGTCACAACACATCTACAGTTATTTATTTTTATTCTTCTCCTGAAGGGGGGAGGTGATCCACTTAGATGGTAACGCCGTGTCTAAAGCTAGGAGATTTTCAGTGGTGATGGTTGTGTGTGAGGAGGGTGTGGGGGTTGGCTGCCGTGGCCTATGCTAGCAAATATCCTTGTATTTGTCATAGTGCAGTACAATGGAAAACCATTGAAAACTCTTCTCAGGACAGCCAACTATGGGGGCAAGTCCCTCCCCGTCTCCCGAATGCAGAGGTGTAGATCCACAGGAGAGCATTCTCCCCCTATCCTCTGCTACTCTACAACCATCGACGACAACAACACAACACTGAAAAACACAAAACTTATTCACTGCCTCTTGATGAACTCCAGCGTAGACTATGTGGACATGTTACTCATCTATAGAGAAGCTAGACAGAATGCATAGCAGGCGCAACGCCTGCATCACGAACGCTATCCGGATAGAAACAACTAACAGCCATGACATTTCGGAGTGTGCAAAGACCCCTGCTAGCTACTGCGCCCCTGGAAAGAACATGGTCTCTTCGAGATCGTCTTGTGACGTCTGCTCACATTGAAGAGGTTGTATTGGATCTTATCTGGTATAATCCTCACACTAGCACATGGTACATTGTACGCGAGACGAACATCGGCCTGGCTGCTTCTTTTGCATACACAACGGTTGCCCCCGCACTTATATCATGAGTCTCATGGTCATGTTTTAGAAGCCGGGTGGCGTTCTGCCAATGGACCTTTCAGCATGTGGGCACTGATTCTGCCTTTTGGGCGACCATCATATTTACAGGCGAAGCGTTGTCCCAAAACAATGATACCATTAATCGCTGTAATATGCACTTCTGGAGTATGAATAATCCCTATTGTTACGACACGGATCTTTTCGTGTACAGTGGGTCTTGAACGTATGGTGTGATCCCGTGCGTAATCGTCTCATCGGTTCCCATTTCTTTGAGGCCCATCTGACAGGAGCACGCTATCAGTGGCTTATCCAAGATGAACAGCCACTGTTCTTGGGTCATGTGGCACACCAATGCAGGATGCGGTTTCATAATGACGGGGCTCCACCGCAAGTGGCAGTGATCATCCGGAACTATCTCCATGCGACGTACTCTGATAAATGGAGAGTAATGTGAGGACCTGCCACCCTGGCGCGCCATACACCCCGATCATACACCCCAGGATTTCTTCCTGTGGAGCCGAGTAAAACAGCTGGTCTATACAGAGGAGCTATTCATCTATTCCTGAAGCTTAATGCCGGTGGAGATTATTTAACGTCCTTTCCACTTCATCACACGTAATTTCACCAAAATCATTGTCCTCATATTAGCTTGATTGTTCGTGACTTCACCAGAAGAAAAAATTCCCATTACGTTGAGAAGATTTTTAAAAAATTCGCGCCTTCGCAGTACATGGACGCCATCAATCAGCCCATTTCTGCTAATTGTCCACCCACCACAACTACCTTCTCTCCACTCGGACTTTCATCCGTATCCGGCACAAGACGTCGCATCATTTATTCCCGTTTGCTTCAACCTCCCCCCTCAGGAACGCATTCATTTCTACTCTCAAATCCTGCCCCCGAGTTCCAGTCTCCCAACGCCATTTTCTCCACCCTGCTCAGATTTAATATGCGCCGTGAGGATATAGCGGACACCCGACGGACAACAACTGGAGTCATCATTCAATTTAATGGGGACATTGCGGCCACTCAACTCACCACTGCAATAGGAGCTCACCAACTTGGATCAACTACCCCTTTTCAACTCCTCCTTCCTCAACCCATAAAAACTCCCCCGTCCCCACCACGCTACTGCCTTCTCAGCTGTGTAATACGAGGTGTTGTCCCCTTTATTACAGAAGAAACAATAATCTCCGAACTTCACGCGGAAGGCATCCCAGTCATGAAGGCATTCAGAATCAAGAACTTCACGGGTCCCACCTATATGGTGAGAATTCTTCTGCCACGCCCGAAGATGTCGACCGTGTTTTGGCCAGCGGGGCCATAGACACCACCATAAAGTGGAACCATCTCGTGCCCCACCACCACATGTCATCCGGTGTGAGCGCTGTCTCATCTACAATAATCATACCACCATTCAGTGTACCGCCAAGACTCCTAAATATGGACATTGCAGTCAAGATCACTCTACACCCAGGTGCCCCAACACGCATTAATCCCCGCAATGCCATACCTGTGGAGGTAATCACGCAGTGTATTCTCGCCGCTGCCGTCGCCGCCCTGCACCACCTCGAAATCAACCAGAACTCATAGCCCCTATCAGAACCATTGATCCACCTACGTCACCCAGTCGTTCCCTTTTCAAATACCTTCAGTAGAGGATCTAATTTGTTTCGTCACCATTTCGTTACTAAATATCCATCCCTACAACCGTCCCTTAGTCCTCACTCATTTACACGCCGCAGCAAACCAAGCATTCAATCTTCATTTTCTCACCACCCATTCCAGCCTAAATTCGCATTTCAACTTTATTCCCTTAGAAACCCTTGTCTGAACACATCCTCAGCCCCCTCAGCTCATGCACCCACATCATAGCATCGCATCCTCCCCACATTTTTAAATCACTGAATACACTTACATCCTGTTAAATATCGTCTTGTGAGTGCATCACGAATTTAATGTTACTCTTCACATATTGGCCCTCTATATTCAGAAGAGATCATGGTGAAGGAATCAACGGAAAATTTCTAATCAGTGCCGTGTTAATCTTTAGAACTTCATGCATGACTGTAAAAATAAAACTGATTAATTTATGTTAATATCCCAAGTACTGTCAAACCGTAGACCGTATTTATATATCAATGTACATGCAAAACAAAACAAAAAACAAAAAATGGCCTCCCCCATATACTCTAATAAGGTTATCCCGCTTTCACTACCCCAGAAATTACAATACCATTCCCTCCACCTCACCTATCCATCACTCCTTCCATACCACACCATCTCTCATGGCCAGAGAGAGGGTGTTGCCCTCTACGTGGCCCGCTCCACCCCTTCAGGGTGGGGAATGAAAACATTTGAAGTAAGTAAGTCAATGAAAAGTCGTCGGTAGATGCAGAATGGGTTGTTGTCCCATATGCTCTGTAGTCTGACCGGCCAACCGATCAGAGGAAAGTTGGCCACGGCTCTACCTGGCTCCACGCCCCTGCATTCGGGAGACGGGCCTGGGACACAGTGCCGGACTTCATGCCTGGTCCCACCCGTCGGCTGTCCTGAGAATGGTTTTCCATGGTTTTCCATTCTCCTGCACTAAGGCGAATGCCGGGACAGTTCGTAGTATAGGCCACGGCCGCCTACCCCCTCATCCTCTCCGCACATCTCCTTCACCGTAACAAAACTCCCGGCCTGAGAGACGGCGTCACCGTCTAAGAGGCCCGCCTCCCCCTTCAGGCGAGGAATGAAAACGTTTAGTAGTTAGTTTTAAATGAAAAATCTAAAGTCCAAATAAGACTATGATATTTCTTGCTCACCAAGCTTTCCGATGAAAATATGCCAAGATGGTAGTTGCCACACACACGGCACACAAGTTTTCGGTGCTCCACCACTCCTTAACGATGCGAGACTGACTTGTGAGGGGTGGAGCCCGGGTTATGGAGAAATCTCGAAGCATCGGTTAGAGAGAGCCAGCGTTTTCCAGTACAATGACATCACAGTCACATCTCCATGGGTGGACGTAGCAGCAGGCGAGCAAGGCAATACGTAGCGAAGGCAGCAGCGCAGCAGTTGAAAAGAGAATCGGCGGCAGAAGGTAGGAATGTGGGAAACTTGCATAGTTGTAGAGGGAATGTTACACTTTAGACACAGGACAATGTTCAGTAACTTTGACTTAGGTACGGCCCTACCGATTTTAAACCAACGATCTTAAGGACTGAAGGGAAGAATTCTAGTAACTAAGTTATGCTAAATAGGTGCTTTTGTGGGAGGAATTGACACTTCAAGTCTTATTTCAGTATTCGGCTATGTTAAAATCTTGCCTCATAAAACTTTTCTCGGCATACGGGACACGTGTTCAGTATTAGCCATCCTGTAGTAGGTAAATAATTTTCATTTCATTCATTTTAGAAAGAAGCGAGGTAAGGAATGTTGTGCTAAAAATTGTACAACTGTTTCTAATATTTGTCCGTGGAACCGAGGTAATCCCACAGGTAGAGAAATTCCCAGGAGCGAGGGGTTAACGACCAGACACCCAACATAAACACTACGAATCGACATCGCAGTGGGAGCGCGATAATTAGGCCATTCAGACTCACAAACCTGGGAGGAAATTTTAGTAAGTCAGCTGACAAAACAGTAGCTTACAAAGAACATGTTCGAGTTAAGAACTTTGAATGGGAATGATATACGAGTGCAGAGGTAAGTATTTTGAAGAATGTAATTGTATTAGTATCGTCTATCATAGGATGTGTTTAGAATTAAGACTTCAAGACGTGTGCAGCGAGTGTGTAATCAATTCAATGAAGGGCATTTGTGGATACAGCAAGATTATTTAAATGTCCTTTATCCAGGTCATCATGTTCTAAATAAGCAGGACAAAACTGACCGACCATGGATTGAACAGGATATCAACCAACGGATAAGTCATATACAACCGAAGATGTAGTTTACACTAAATGTACATTATCATCATGCGATTTGTCGGTAGTAATGATTAATCAATTCTTTGTTTGTGTCATAGATAGTAGCGCAGTCAATATCATCTTATAATGATGATTCTCCACTCATGCACAATGATATTAATAATCATAACCATAACAACAACAACACAAATTTAGAAGTTAATGTATACGCCTGCATTTAAATCTAGATAATGCTCTGTAGTGGTTTAAAATTAACATTTTTGTAGAGATGAATAACGTTTGCTTTGAAATTAAGTGATAAATTTGATGTAGAGAGCTGAATCGAGTGAGTTACGCTATAGAAAGTAATAATAATAATAATAGGTAATTATTAAAAATTTAGTCCCATTAATGTGTTAAAGGAGATTAACTAAGCGATGTAGGTAGGCAACTGTAGCTAAGTAACGATTATAATAATATTTGATCGCCGGTAACAGCCATGATAGTACCGCTATTTAATATTCCATAATTGTAATAATTACAATGATATAATCAGATGCTTAAGATAATATGGAACAGTCGAAGAAGGTGATGATTCATAATCCCACCAGAAGGGCCGTATAACAGTAGAATCTCTAGTAAAATTTTCGTGGGATTATCTTTAGGGGAGAATCCGCGAAAATCAATTGGGATTTAGTTCATTTCATGAAATGGAGGAGTAATTTATTTTGCTTATAGGTGCGGTGCCGGCCCCGTGGTGTAGGGGCAGTGTGTTGCCTCTTACCCGGAGGCCCCGGGTTGGATTCTCGGCCAGGTCAGGGATTTTTACCTGGACCTGAGCGCTGGTTCGAGGTCCAATCGGCCTACGTGATTAGAATTGAGGAGCTATCTAACGGTGAGATAGCAGCCCCGGTCTAGAAAGCCAAGAATAACGAGCTAGAGGATTCGTCGTGCTGACCACACGACAACTCGTAATCTGCAGGCCTTCGGCCTGAGCAGCTGTCGCTTGGTAGGTCAAGGCCATTCAAGGGCTGTAGTGCCATGGGGTTTGGTTTTACAGGTGCGGTGTTGAGTGGCAGATGGTTTGGTGTGAATGTAGAAGAGGCCCAGATTAGATGATTTACAGAACATTCTAGTTAAGTCTTCTCGATGGGAGTATTGAGTTAAATGAGAGAAGAAAGGTGAACTTCTATGACAGTGGATAAGCTGATGAAAATGATACAAGTAAGAAAATAAAGAAAGTATAAGTATCATATGATCTAAGACAAAACCGTTGCAACGCAACGTCGCAGATTATTGTGATTACACACTTAGACGGACTATAGATATTAGCAATCGTGGTAACATTGTTGAGTTACTCCAAATGCCCAATTGAGTTTACTGGGATATTTTGGGAAGGGATTTTTTATAATGATCATGACTATGGCTTTGGTTTTATGTTACCATGTGAAATTATGTTGGCATGGCAGGTTTATATAATTTTTATGTCGTAAACAATTCTATAGTATTTCATTTGAGTGTGAAAAACGCAATATTGCATCTCATTTATTCAACCTCAAAGAACAGCCAAGAAACAACATTCCTAGTCATGCCAGGCACTAATCTATAAGGTTAGGTCTCCAAGGACACTGAAATTTGCTAGCGTCATAGAATCAGATATTTATACAATTCAGTACTATGGTGTTTATGTACAGAGAAGTGCGTGAATCAGAAATAGGATGTCCTTTTATTTCAGCTGTGTTTTGTTTGTATTTTGAGTATTTTGACTGTGACCCTCAGTGTAATATAGTTTCTTTCTTTTTTTAGTGGGAGAGTTGCCCCCAGTATCTCATTTAGTTTTAGGAAAGAAGACAGCACGCGTAAAATTAGGTAAACAACTTCTTAGATTCATTGATGATACTAAAGCAAACACCACAACAGTAAAAATTTTGCTGAACAGAAACTGTGTAATTCAATTGATAAGGTAGAACAATAAGGCCTATTCATGTTACTTATCAATGTCAATCATAGCTGTTCAGTTGACCGATGGATAAAATTAAAATATGAGACGAGTTGAAATCTCCATGCACTGGGTTTATACAGTGATGACAATGTTTAAATGTTGATATGATATTAAAGAGACATACAGTAGTTTACAATCGGTATGATAAATTATCATGGGTATTCATGATGTCAGATGGTGTAGCTGAGTTACACAAATGTTACATCGATATTTCTATTGTAATGATATTTAATGTAATAAAAATCACAATGACAGCAATGGCTCCATCACCTTGAATGTTCCGAGGTATATTAGTCAAACACCCACATCATACAAGGTTATTTCCAATTAATTGGCGAATTACTGCAATTATTATTAATTGAATCTTTCGAAACTTTGCTGGATATCAATTCATGTCATGTGATACACGTAGAATGGGCAGTAATCGTCAAGCTGGTGTAGACACGGAGTATACAAATGCATGTCTCGGCATTTAATTAATTAGCGACTTTAATACAAATTTGGTGGTGATTTATTATCTGATTTATGTGGAGTTTACATGTTAGATGGTATCACTAGAGTTGCCTAGTTGTATTATTTTGCTACACTGACTCTATCTTCCAGTTCATTTTCGATGTCATATTTGGTGAGGTAATGTTTAATTTCGTTAGCAAATTGTATACAGAAAATCTATCAGTCTGTATCGGAGCATTATTATTTCGTAGAATAGCAGAGCACTCATTCAGGTATTCCCAACATACACTCAAGAAGACGACGAAGAGATCGCGCCTGAGAAGAGAGTCTCAACGTGGTAAGTATTCTATGCAGGACCCTCCACCAGTCATCGCGAGCTCTACACCATAGAAGGGAGCAGTATATACCATCTTCGGTGGTGTAGTCATGTGAGACGAATGGAAGAGGATAAGTCACCAAGGAAAATCATTCACTCGACAATTGAGGATAAGAGAAGTAAAAGGAAACCAAGGAGATTTTGTTAAACTGTATTTTTAATTATTTATTGAAAATAAGGTGTATGGAACTAAACGAAGCAACGAAGCTACTTACCTATATTGTGGAATCATAGATGTTAGCTGACTGTGCGCCGGAAGTTATGGCAGTCTTATTATTATTATTATTATTATTATTATTATTATTATTATTATTATTATTATTATTATTATTATTATTATTATTATTATTATTATTATCGGTAGTAGCAGTATATTTGCAAATAAGTACATTTAGAACTGCTCAAAATAATTTGAGGCGCGATTTGCATACGGAATTTTTTCTCTCTTTACTCCAAATCGCTCCGTTAGTCATCTTTGATTTGTCGTGTCGGTCCACTTTCGGAGATTTGCATGATTTGAAGTATTCTTGTGTGATCCCTGCCAATTTAGGTATTTTTTATTTCACTAATCAATTTCATAGTATTTGTTTTCTTGTTACTCCAGTTTTCATAGAATTCGATAATTTGTTTCATGGATCTGACAGGGTTCATTCTTTAAATGAGTTCATATGATTTTAATTTGTACTTTGTAATATCACTCTGAATTTCTGATTTCATGTTTATTTCTGAGACATGTTTCCCTGGGTGTCTCGAGCCGTGAATTCTGTTATGATGTTGCTGTTTTCCTCTGTGTTTCAACTTCTTCTTCTTCTTTATTATTATGATTATTATTATTATTATTGCGGGGTTTTCGTTGTTCACAGAGGAATATGAAGCGCCTGGGTTTAATGGCTGGACAGGGGATTACCTAGAGCAATTTTTAATATGACAAATTTTGAATTTTATTCCTTTCCTTTCTTAAAATTGAGAGATAGAAAATTTAATAGAATAAGAAAGAACAATTGAAAAGGTTAACAACGAGTTCGCCAGCTCTAACAATGCCCTTGATTTACAAGTCTTAAATCAGGTAAAAATAACTTGAGAGAAACAAAAAATCGTTAAATTACTTATGCTCCTGACAGGTACACTTCATAGGAGTCTCAGCTCCAAAATGCGAGAGTCTAGCCTCGAACAGGCAATCAATTTCTTTTGACACACTTAAATTAGGGCAGTTCAGCACGTGACCACGATTCAAAGTGTTGATTTGCGGTTGCCCAATCGAGGGCTATCAATTGCAGTGCACCACAATAAGTTCACTTACTGCCCCGAAAGGGAACTACAATTAAAACACATTTACCCTAAAAAATTAAAGATTCACAGGGGCATGATTACCCATAATACAAGGTCTTAAGGATAAAAAGGAAAGGTTACGCATAGCAGACCATTGAGAAAAGGAAAGGAGGCGTAACACCAGCACTCCTTATAGACATTTCTGGACACGTACTGTAAGTGAGCTTAAGTTCCAATGACACAGAGGTGTCTAAAGAAGGGACATTTAAAGCCGAGACAAAATTTTCTAAATTTAGAGGTTGAAAACTGAAGTCACCCAATTCAAAGTTGAATGGGGGGCGACTGTGGGTCACCACTCCCACTCCGTTATATTACATATTTCCCAGTAGGGAATTGAATTTGAATTGATAATGATGATTTACATGCCACTGAGGCTGAAAAGCCCCTTTATGTAGCGTCTCCTTATAACACAATACAGGTTTATGAATATACTAACTACATTTTATAATATTAAAATATTAAATTAAACATTGAACTTAAAAATTAAAATACAGATACCAATTCCAATAAAATTAAAACATAAATTATATAAGAAGTAATGAAGTATATTATTCAACTTATTTAATATTTTAGACTACAAGAATCTAAAGAATATGAAAAAACAGAAACAATTTTCTTAGAAATGTACATATTTCTGATTGCGAGACACAAGAATGCCTGATCTCAGTCCCTTGCATACTCCTCCAGGAAGATAGATGTTAAGGACTGCTTTAGTTGGGTACAGTTCCTGTCATTTGCAAAACGGTGAAGATTAAGGACATTGAAAATACGGGATGCAGTGCAAACAAAAGATTTGTTAAATTTAGTGGTACGATGAAGGGGAATTTGAAGGGTAGTTTTTGTAATCTCTGTTATGTACTGACTCCATAGATTTAAATGCATGATAAAGGTAGGGTGGGGTTTCCAGTTTGAGAATTTTGTGCGTAGCAACGGCTACTGGGATTTCCCGTCGTTCATGGAGTTTCAACCTTTGCAGCTGTATGTAATAGGGTGTTATGTGTTCATCACGCCTGGCATTTGTCACGTAACGAACACATGCGTTTTGCACCCTCTGTAGTTGTATGTTCAAAGTTTCAGATAAGTCGTTGTATACGACTGATCCATAGTCAATTATGGGGAATATAAGACTTTGAACAAGTAGTTTTCGCATAAAAGGTAGTGTACATGACACGTTACGTTTCAAAATATGCATGGATGACACAACTTTTCTGATCACATTTAACGTATGATCAGACCAGGATAGGGTTCTGTCGAAAATGAGTCCTAGATTGTTAACGGTGTCACTATAATGGATATCTGTGTCTAGAATATTTATTGCTGGAAGGGATTTGAGGTCAACAGTTTTCAGGAGTTTTGAGCAACCTATCAAATAAGCTGGGCCTTAGCCACATTTAATTGGAGTTATGATTTGCGCTCCATTCGATCAATCGAGAGATATCATGGTTAAAATGCATTATACTGTGACCGTGAGGCCACCGATGAGTGAACAGGTGTTGGTGCGGCTTGTGTTCGCTTGTCGGCGAGATGGGGTGCGCGCGACCTTGGACAAGGGCGAGAACGAGTTTTTTTGTGCGGAGAGCGGCCGGCTGGCTAACGGAATAAAAATAAAAAAATGAAGGTTGGCGAGTGAAAGAAGGAGGCCAGCGCGTGTCACCTGTAATTGCGAGGAACGATATGAATGAAATATTCGTAATATCTTCGGTGGCGACATGCATAATTACGGAAGGCTCAAGGGCTAAATTAAAATAAACTGGATAAAAAATAGCACATTTGGAGGATATAAATTAAAAACTGAAATTTTGAAATAATTTGCACGACCTTGTGGCTAAAATGGTGATGAAGTTGTAGATTCGTACAGTAGAAGAATTTAGTGTCTAAATTGACTTTACTTCCGTGCATGTGCACCAGACATGATATTTAAGTCATGTGATATGAATACTCATTCTCACACACTGGCGTGTTCCTGGACTATCACCTTCAGTCGCTCAGCGTGGAACGTCGTGAATACTGGCTTCACTCCTGTGCTCTACACCTCTGATAATTGGATACAATTTAGAACAGTGCTGTGATCAGACGTCGAATGTGCAGATATTAATCCCTTAAGTACGTGTCATTTCCAAAATACAGTTACGTGTGTGTTTGGAGCCTACTCTAAAGCATTTTGTGTAAGTTTCAGCTTTCTTACGAGTGGACGCGGAAGACGTGGACGTGAATATTTCCAGAAGAGGACGGAACTTCGCATCATGGATTATCAGTGCTTCACCATGAAGTTCTAAACTATCGACCATCGTCAGCGGCGTCGGGATGCAGATTCTTTCATCCTGGCATGGCTGATTGAGAACCCAGACTTCCAGACATGAAGATTTCTCTATAAGTTAAGTCGATTACGTCTCATTTATATCTGTTCTATGTAGTTTTGTTCTATTCTTTCTTTCTTCTTAGTAAGCTATTTTGACACATTTTATGGTTGTTTATTTGCTCGAATACGTCGTAAAACTGACACATGTGATTACTTAATGACCATGTGGCCATGAATTTGACAGTGAGGGTTCTGATAGAGTTATCCATGTGTTATCGACACCATCTTTGCTTATTGAGTAAATTTCGTCACGAATATGAATTAATTTATGTCCGATGGATTTAATGGTAGGATATTTCGTCCACATTTTCTGTATTTTCCTTGTAATGGAACTTCTACTTGTACCTCGTGTCTGAGACAACGTGTCATCGGGATATTGAGTCCGAATTCTATGTACGAATTTAATGTGAACATGTGCATTGGGAACATGTGATAATTAGTTGGAGTAATTAATCATCGAGACACTTTTAAGTGGATATTATGTATTTGTAGGACGTTGGTAGGTCCTGATATTTCATGACTACACATATTTGAGATTAGGATGCGACAAGTTAGGGTCGTCATTGTGGTACACTGTACGTGTAGAGTATATGGAATAATTGTGCATGGCACAAATCTTCGTGAAACTGAGCTTTTCACATGTTAATGGATTATTCGCGATAAATGCAGTGTAGTCTAATGTTAGTGTCTTCAGATGAAGAAAATGAAAGTCCATGTTAATCGATGTACTTTTTAATTCGTGGGAATATCCCAACTTTTCTCAAGTAATCCAGTCATTTCAAGCTCAAGGTACAGATGAATGTTCGAGAAGGCCTTAGGTCTAAAGAACAGGTCTTCGACGAAATATCTAAATAATATCTGATTCGTGACTATATCAGCTCATTCGTTGATGCAATTTTTCGCTCTCATGTGATAACTCAATCTTGCTGTAACTCAATAAATTCGTTAACAGGAGAGTAATACGGTTGATCGACACTCGTCGACATGTACATAGTGTAGATATTTTCTTCTTGGTACTTACAGTCTTCTTGACAATTTCCGTAGTTAGCTGTAGAAGTAGTTATTTGTTAATATTTAGAGGATTATTTTTTTATGTGTTCTGTTCTGAAATATGTGACACTGATATTATCGATTGATAGTGGACAGGATTTCCACATGGATGGTATTCTCCCCATTTACTTACGTTTGCAAGCCCAGGAGACGTTTTATTTTGTCTAATTGTTGGTCAAATACTTAACGTTCAGTATAAATTCTCACGAAAAGAGATGTGAGATGACGTGAACAGGTATATCCGACGTCTCGGATTAACTTAGAGAAAACCAAGGCAAATTCAAATTTTCATTTTATAATTACAAGATTGTTAGACAACGACTGTAAATTTTATTTTTGCTATGAGTGTTAACTTTTGAATCTTGGATATTTCTTTATTATACTCGTTCTTACAATTACTGCATTTTTTCCAGATTATCGCTGAAGGCTTGGCCCAGACCTCATTTTTCTGAATGAAAATTTTAATTCAACTTTAAACCAATAATTTAATAACTTTAAAGACGAGAAAAAATTTTTTCACAATGTAAATACTCTGTTAGAATGTCAGGGAAATAACTGTCGTGTACCATCCCATTTGTTTGCACATAGGTTTGTTACATCAAGAGCCATATTAAATTCCATAACGTAACGATCATAATCATAATCACAGATTTTAGGATGGCCAATACTGCATTTAATTAAATAAAAGTGTCACATTTGTTCTATACTTGGAACGTGCTTATTTGATGAACCCTATGATAATCCTGCCACATTCATTTATTTTATAAGCCTACAGCCACCGAACTGAGCACCCCTGGGGTGTCTCGTGTTCGCAGACTGACTACGACGGGCACAATACAAGAAGGTGCGTTAGTGGGACTGAAGTGGAAGTAAGCTTGTAAGTAATCAGCATACATGTGAAAGGTACTACTTTGAAAGACTTCCGAAATGTCATTGATATAAATAGAAAAACATAAAGGACCGAGGACTGATCCTTGTGGTACGCCGCAGTTTACTGATTCCCAGATAGAGGATCGTCCGTCAACAAACGTGACTCTTTGCGATCTACTTGATAGATATAATTCAAACCACGACAGAGCACTCTGCGAGAAACCAATTGACTTCAACATTGCAAGAAACAACTCATGATCAACAGAATCAAATGCCTTAAAGAAATCAAAGAGACATAAGATAGTAAGCTGCCTCTTATCGATGGCCGCGCGTATATTATCCGTAACTCTCAGCAGAGCCGTAGTAGTACTATGACCCTTTATGAACTCAGATTGGTAGGGATTTAGAATGTGATATTTAGACAGATATTCACATATCTGCTCATGAACAATTCTTTCTAGTGCCCTACTAAGGGCACAGAGGATGTTGATAGGCCTAAAATCATTACAGACTGTTGGGATTTTCTTTTTGGGCACAGGACGTACAATGGTACGTTTCCATTCTGAGGAATACACTCCATTCTATAGAGAGAAGTTAAATAAATGCACAAAAGCAGGAAGAAATATGTCAATGCATTTAGAAATCATGGACACTGAGATATTATCTGGACCTCTAGCTTCAGTTCGAATTGATCTAACTGCTTTTTCTACCTGTGAAGGGTGTACGTACATGAAATAGAATTTATCTCTGTTATTTGGAGTGAGAGATCTATAATGTTTGGGAGTTTCTGATACTTTCGGAGACTGATGCCATATAATATTCACTTAATTCAGATGGAGTAACAGGCATCTGGCTATCTAGAGAGTGACTGACTCCAATACCAAGTGATTTTGCAGCACGCCAAGAAGCTGAGGTGCTCTTACAGCTACGGAAGATGCACGTATACTTCACTTTAGTGTTTCTAATGACTTGTTTTGTCTCATTACGCAAGACCCTGAATTGGGAATAGAACTAGAGTCCGAAAACTTAGTCCAAGATTCTACATTTAAACACCCAAATCCAAAATTACATTCAGAAACGGCTGAAACATTCCTCTCGAACTACCCGCAAGGACGATCACATGTTTTGTTTAATTCTGCCACTACCTTCAATCAATCAATCAATCAATCAATCAATCAATCAATCAATCAATCAATCAATCAATCAATCAATCAATCAATCAATCAATCAATCAATCAATCAATCAATCAATCAATCAATCAATCAATCAATCAATCAATCAATCAATCAATCAATCAATCAATCAATCAATCAATCAATCAATCAATCAATCAATCAAGCAAGCAAGCAAGCAAGCAAGTAAGCAAGCAAGCAAGCAAGCAAGCAAGCAATCAATCAATCAATCAATCAATCAATCAACACTGATATGCATTTAGGACAGTCGCCCAGGTGGAATATTCCCTGTCGAATTCAAGAAGGCCGCGCCCCTGCCTCCCTAGCCCTCTATGGCCTCCGTCAAGTCGCACTCTCAAAAACTGAAGCAATTCAGACAAGACGGCCCTAAATATCCCTGCTTATAAAGTTCCGTAAGGAAAAGTTCCAGATTAAATTGAACTACACTATGCTGATAGGCTGAATTTCCACACACACCCCCGGGGTTGATTGGCTAAAGGACAACATACTTGCAAGCATATCACAGGTAGGGAGCCTCCGTGGCTCAGACGGCAGCGCGTCGACCTCTCAAGCTGGATACCGTAGTTCAAATCCCGGTCACTCCATGTGAGATTTGTGTTGGACAAAGCGGAGGCGGGACAGGTTTTCTCCGGGTACTCCGGTTTTCTCTGTCATCTTTCATTCCAGCAACACTCTCCATTCTCATTTCATAGCATCTATCAGTCATTAATAAATCACTTTGGGAGTAGCGATCCCATCGCGTACTAACACCCTATATTTGATTCATCCCTGACCCGGTCAATGACTGGAAAACAGGTTGTAGGTTTTCATTTTCATCACAGGTATATTACAATAGAGGAGGAACCAGCTGAATTGTTGACTTCTGTACGTACAAAATCCTCAAAAAAAGTGTACCAACTCCCAAAATAAACATTTCTCTCTCCATTAGTTTGTTTTTAGTCCAGCAGATATCATTAGTAAATGGATGGTGGAGCCATCTCACCATCGAAGAAGAAAGTTTTGAGAGTTGAAATGTTCATGTCCGTTGGCATAGATGGCTTTATTATTATTATTATTATTATTATTATTATTATTATTATTATTATTATTATTATTATTAGTGTTACCATGGTTTGGTGGATCAGCAGAGGTGAAAGAAGGTGCGGGCTGGAATGGGTCTAACTACAAAGCCGAAAGATTAATTAAAATTTCAATAAAGGTTATATTTTCATAAATGAAAAAACTTAACAAGATTTAACAAGGAGATTTAGACTTTAATCAATAACAACAAGTCAACCAATAACCAACTATCAGGTCCAAGACCAGGAAATCCAAGATAATTTAGCAAATTTTCACGAGGTGAAATAACAATGAAAATCAGGTACAAGTGTAATTTTACAAACGAGAGCAAAAGTTCAGGGATCTTTTACAAGTTCTGGGCTTCGAGCCCCGATTTCACAATCCTTGAGCTATTAACCCAACTATACACATTGTTCAAAGGGCAGAAAACCCCTTCATACAAGGAGCATAAGCTCCAAAACCAATATCGGGCCACCTAGAGGCACTTTTCAAACACAAAAGAGTTGACCAGCTCTCAAATTCTCACGCCTATCAAAGGCCACAACAACTTTCCCATTAACTGCCTCTCAAAGCACACGTACTAATAAACAAGAGTAACTTGTACCCAACCTACGGGGCCTTCGACGAAAAAGAACAGATTAATTAAATGGCCCAAAATACCAAGATGAATGGAGGCGTGTACACGCACTCCTACATGAAGCTTGTTAAAACCTAAGTGTCGCTAGGCCGATAAGCAGGGGCTATTCCCATACTATGGAGGTGACTCGTACAAGCAAATTTATTAAGATACTAGCAAGATACCCGTGCTTCGCTACGATATTATACTGAAATTTATAATTGAATGCTTATTGTTTTAGATATATAATCCGCCGAAATTCGCGGTCTGACTCGTTTTCTGCGAGAACCCACCAAAATTCCCGATCTGACTCGTTTTCTATTAGATTACGGCATGTTTCCTCCCATTTTTCAATCTTCTTTTCCAGCAATCGACTTCGTACTTCCCGGGCTAGGCTCAGGTATTCTTCCCGGTCAGTTGGGTCCGTAAATCTTTGCCATCTTTTCCTATAATCCTTTTTAATATGGATAAAATCCTTCAGGAGATCCGGCGTGCTGTCATATTGGGTGCCTAGAAGGCACTGAACCCGCGGCCGGACTGCATTCTTAGTCATTACCCGTCCAGGAGCCGTTTCCAGCGCGGTCCGCACATTTGACGACGGTCCGGAATATTATTATTATTATTATTATTACTATTATATGTTGCTGGAATGGCTGATGACAGGGAAAACCGGAGTATCCGAAGAAAAACCTGTCCCGCCACCGTTTTGTCCAGCACGAATGTCACATGGAGTGACCGGGATTTGAACCACGGAACCCAGCTGTGAGAGGCCGGCGCGCTGCCGCCTGAGCAACGGCGAATCCTTATAAGTACATTAATAACAGCTAAAATCAATTGGTCTCACCTACTTCTACACCCCACCGCCGTTAAGTTTATTTACCGCCACCCCCCCCCCCCCCAAATTAAAAGAATGCTTGTTTCTTTATGTTTAAGGGAGATTCCAAACACCAATGTTCACGTCTATTACCTTCAGTTTTGAGTTATAAGTATCCCCATAAAAATAATTTACTTTTTTCACTTCATTTCACACTACTCCCCCCCCCCCCACTTAAGTGAATTTTCCCGCAAAAAATACTTGTTTCTTTAATAGTAAAGGATCTTCTAAATACCAATTATCACGACTCTAACTTCTTTCAGTTTTTGATTTATGTCCTCATGAAAGGAATTCAACTCCTTTACACTCCTGCCCTCCAAGATGTCTTCCCCACCAAAACGCGCTTTTCTTTGTTTTTAAAGGAGATCCAAATACGAATTTTCACGTCTGTAACAACTTTAGTTTTTATTAGATGTATGTATTCTCATACAATTAAGTCAATTATTTTTTCAATTCTTCCCCCCCCCCACTTCATTGGATTTTCCGAGAATACGTGTTTCTTTACTTTTAAAGCAGATTGCAAATATCAAATTTCACGTCTGTAACGTCTTCATTTTTGTGATATCAGTAGCCTAATTAAAAGAATTCAACACCATTTTCAGTCACTTTTACCACCCCCCTCCACCCAAGTGGTATTTCCGAAAACTAAAAACACACGTTTCCTTATGTTTAATAGAGATAAAAAATACCTTCACTTCTGTAACATGTTAAGTTTCTTTTAGATATACTGTAAAAATTCTCATTTTAAAATTTCACCCTTTTTTGTTCCCCTTAAGTGGAGTTTCCAAAAACAAATCACATATGTTTATTTACATTTACAGGAGATTCCAAACACCCACTTTTTACGTCTGTAACATTTTACGTTTCCAAGATATTCTATAGATATAGTCTTTCAAAAAATTCACCCTTATTTGTCACTCCTGTTTAACCGCCATTAATTGGATTTCCCAAAAACTAAGAATTACGTGTTTCTTTATTTTTAAAGGAGATCCCATACACAAATTTTCAGTTCTGTAATATCTTTCGTTTCTGATATATATGTATCCCCATTAAAGGCATTCAACTCATTTTTTACCCCTTTTACACGCCTCCTATTAGGATTTACAGGAAACAAAAAAATACGTGTTCCTTTATTTTTAGAGGAGATTCTAACTACCAATTTTTACATCTGTAAATTTTAAAGTTTTAAGATGTAGACGCACTCATTTTAAAAAATTCACCCCCCTTTTCACCCCCCAAAATTTGGATTTTCCAAAAACGAAAAAAATACGTGTTTCTTTACTTTTAAAGTAGATCCAAAATACCAATTTTCAGGTCTGTAATATCTTCAGGTTCTGAAATATAAGTAGCCTCATTAAAGGCATTCAACCCATTTTCACCCCTTTTCACTCCTATTGCGATTTTCCGAAAACCAAAAAATACGTGTTTCTTTATTTTTAATGAAGATTCTAAATACCAATTTTTACATCAGCAAACTTTAAAAGTTTCGAGATATAGATTCACTCATTTTAAAAATTCACCCCCCCTTTTCACCCCCTTACCGCAGGAATATCCAAAAATCCTCTCTTAGCGAGCACCTACATCATAATGTGAATATATACCCAAAATTTCATTTCTTTATGTCCAGTAGTTTTGGCTCGGCGATGATGAATCAGTCAGTCAGTCAGTCAGTCAGGACAAGCTATTTTATATATATAGATTACAGAAAGGAAGAGTAGTAAAGCAGTTACGAAAACGAAGTCACCTCAAATTCAAAAGGAAGGGGAGCTCGAGAGGGTAAAGCACTCTCTTTCCCCGATTTACAGTTAAAGTTATTTGAAGCTTTTACACAGACCGGAAAGATTTTACATGTTTCAATGGATTGTTTACATATTAAAGGTTTCGGACCTGCCCCGAGGGTTAAACTGCTCAGCTAACCAGGAATAAAGATGTTAAACGGCCATTACCTTGTTGAAGAACTGCTGCCTGTAGACAGAGGCGCTTCCCGCCCCCTGCTACATATCCACACTAAGCTAGATGTTGTTCGAGTGGCCGGGAGACGAGAAAATCAGCAGTTTTTGTACCCTCGTGGGAAATTCGAAACCTTTCGTGAATAATTAAGACACACCCACATACGTTTATTGGTCATCTAAAGTTACAGATCAAAAATTGAGGAAGCAGGACACGATTGGTCCAAAATTAATTAAAGAAATTCGGGATTGGCTAAGTTCAAAACTGGCGGAAAGAAAAATCAATATTGCCAACCCATAGATGAAAGAACGAAATTTAGTTTTAGGAAAACTTATGAGTATAAAATATCTTCAAGAAAAGTTCCATCACTTCGCACCAGGGTGCATGATCATAGTTTTTGGTAGAGACATCTGTGAGAGACTGTCCACACTTCTTGATAATTAGTAAACAAAAACAATTCGAAATTAACACAGTGACATCTTCAGATAAACGGTTGAATTAATTCAGTTTTAAAGTTCAGAGTTTCAGCTGTAGAGGAGTAATTTAAGGCGGAAAATTCAAATATGCGGTGTATAGGTGTACCAACCGGTACAATTATTATTATTATTATTATTATTATTATTATTATTATTATTATTATTATTATTATTATTATTATTGAGTTCTTGCAGTGTATCAAATCTGACTAGAAAGTCTAAGTGGCTGTTTTCTTGTACTAAGATGTGTGTTTGTAGTTAATTTGGCCAGCCACGCCCTATGTTTTGGTGCAACTCCCGCATTCCCCTCATTTTGAATTATAATATAACTGTAGACTAAAATACGTCTAGAATAGTTGAGAGTGAAATTTTAGTTCGTTATTTCCAATTCTGTTCCAGAGAGTGATCATACCGCATTCAGGGATAAAAATTGAATCCCGGATGACTCGGTGAGGATCGTCTTTACCAACTCTTTAATTCCTAGCCCACGGTAGTGACTAGCTCAATCTGGAGTAGAAGAAATGTTCTTCCCTGCTTGTAGAGTGTTGATATTAAATATACTTCGTCCGTCTTCGTAAAATTTCCAAAATATTACGTCCCACTAGCAAAAACACTTACTCGAGGAAAACTTTGCCCATTGACAATGCTATAACATGAAATGCAGTCATGTTATCGCACAAAAGATAACGAATATAGGCAGTGTCAGTCAATGATATACTAAGCAGCTCCAACCCTTGCTTCATCCAACATGGAACTAGGTGTGTTACGAAAGACAAGAGGGAGTCAATGTTCTCTAACGAGACTATTCATTGCTGATTTAGATAAATGGCCTAAATTTAAAATTGTACTGTAAATTTGGTACTTGACCAAACCACTACACACACTTCACAATCCGTATAATATGTGATCAGTGCTTGTTAGAGCACAGCGGTAATTAATGTTCTGGGAAATGGCCATCCCTCATCAGTGAGATTACGATTAGCTTCAGATAATACAACAAACGTATAGGGCCTATTCACGTTATAACATTTACCACGTTAAACGCACGGTTGGCTAGGTTGTTGTATATTAGAGTAATGAGTAATAGCTCATTATGTATGTAAATATGGAGACAATCATGTTATTCTTCCCTTTTTTGAACCGCTTTTCCCACACTTGTGGGGTCGCGGGTGCGAACTGTGTCGCACATGTATATTTGGCCCTGTTTTACGGCAGGATGCCCTTCCTGACGCCAACCCTATATGGACGAATGCAATAACTATTGCGTGTTTCTGTTGTGGCTGGTAGTGTAGTGTGTTATGTGAATATGAAGAGGAATGTGTTTGGACAAACACAAATATCCAGTCCCCGGGCCAGAAGAATTAATCAGAGGTAATTAAAATCCCCAATCCGGCCTGGATTCGATATGGGCCATTACACTCTAAATAGGGAAGTAGGTGAGGACATGTTGTAGAATAATATGAAATAACCAGAGCAGCAGCCACGATTCCGGACAGGCAGAAGAGAACCGAAGGTCTCAAAGCTGACCATTCAGCCAATGAGTCGGACGGAGGCACCCATTTCATTATTATGTCAAAATCAACTGCTAGTGTTGTAATGTACATATCTGTATTATCGTAATTAAGTCAGTCATTTCAAGCCGTCAGGACGCTTCAAACTAGCTTAGTTAGCATGCCTAAATATTACAGCCTGTTAATAATGTCTTCATTTCTGACAATCAGTACGAGTGAACGTGACCAGACATGGACAATTTTCTTTGTTTCTTAATCTGCTTACCCTCCAGGGTTGGTTTTCCCTCGGACTCAGCGAGGGATCCCACCTCTACCGCCTCAAGGGCTATGTCCTGGAGCGCGTGACATTGGGTCTGGGGATACAACTGGGGAGGATGACCAGTACCTCGCCCAGGCGGCCTTACCTGTTATGCTGAACGGAGGCCTTGGCGGGGGATGGGAAGATTGGAAGGGATACACAAGGAAGAGGGAAGAAAGCGGCCGTGGCCTTAAGTTAGGTACCATCCCGGCATTTGCCTGGAGGAGAAGTGGAAAACCACGGAAAACCACTTCCAGGATGGCTGAGATGGGAATCGAACCCACTCAGTTGGCCTCCGGAGGCTGAGTGGACACCGTTGCAGCCCTCGTACCACTTTACAAATTTCGTGGCAGAGCCGGGAATCGAACCCGGGCCTCCGGGGGTGGCAGCTAATCACACTAACCACTACACCACAGAGGCGGATATATAGGCCATTACACTCTAAATAGGGAAGTAGGTGAGGACATGTTGTAGAATAATATGAAATAACCAGAGCAGCAGCCACGATTCCGAACAGGCAGAAGAGAAACTGCATGATACTTAACGTCTATCACATAATCTTAAACAGGACAGCTGATGGAGGAATGGGTTGATGTTGGAAAGGAGTGGGAAATTTAGAATGAATCGAATGTACGTATTATACGCCCGTCTTAATATTAGTCCTTGAAATAGCAATTTCCTGTACTGAGTAATAGAGGTAGTTGAAATCTACTCTCAGGTAATCTGGTTTACCTGTTTGATGTATACCGGGCGAGTTGGCCGTGCGGTTAAAGGTGCGCAGTTTTGAGATCGCATCAGGGAAATAGTGGGTTCGAACCCTACTGTCGACAGCCCTGAAGATGGTTTTTGCGTGTTTTCCCATTTTCACACCAGGCAAATGCTGGGGCTGTACCTTAATTAAGGCCACGGCCACTTCCTTCCCATTTCTAGGCCTTTCCTGCCCCTTCGTCGCCATAAGATCTATCTGTGTCGGTGCGACGTAAAGCAAATAGCAAAAAAAAAACAAAACAAAAAAAACAATTTTATGCCAAACCATATAATTTTATCATCATCATCATCATCTGTTTACCCTCCAGGTTCGGCTTTTCCCTCGGACTCAGCGAGGGATCCCACCTCTACCGCCTCAAGGGCAGTGTCCTGGAGCTTCAGACTCTTGGTTGGGGGATACAACTGGGGAGAATGACCAGTACCTCGCCCAGGCGGCCACACCTGCTATGCTTAACAGGGGCCTTGTGGAGGGATGGTAAGATTGGAAGGGATAGACAAGGAAGAGGGAAGGAAGCGGCCGTGGCCTTAAGTTAGGTACCATCCCGGCATTCGCCTGGAGGAGAAGTGGGAAACCACGGAAAACCACGGAAAACCACTTCGAGGATGGCTGAGGTTGGAATCGAACCCACCTCTACTCAGTTGACCTCCCGAGGCTGAGTGGACCCCGTTCCAGCCCTCGTACCACTTTTCAAATTTTCGTGGCAGAGCCGGGAATCCCGGACCTCCGGGGGTGGCAGCTAATCACGCTAACCACTACACCACAGAGGCGGACATATAATTTTATACTTGTGTAAACATATTATATTTAGAATGATAACCTCCTAGAAGTAAAAGTTAATGTAATTTAAAGTTAAATAAACATGTAATTCAACTGAAATTAAAAATATCATAAAACCTAATTTTAAAATTATACGGGAGGTACACACGCCCCGCGCATATAAATTAAGCGCATTGGAGAATGGCATCTAAAATATAATACTTGCAACAACCAGTGCAAGAAGTTTGCACATTTCTGAACAGATGTCGCTACAATAAACGCATGTTGTGCCCTCTGGTGTGAAGATGAACTACCAAAATTCTACTGTAGAGTAATTTTGTATGCCAAGGTTTCCTAAACTGGCATATTAGCGCTTTTTGTAACGTTAAGACATTCAGTAAAATTCTCCATATAATCATTTCATGAGTTCTTGTTATTTTAAAATCTTTCCATGGCGCTCTCTCATAGTCATCAGGTTTCCTGACGTTGAATCTGTGCTCCAAACAGAAGTGTAGCCTACTTCATTACCGTGGTCAAGAGAGGCCACCAAGCTTAGGCCATCTAGCTGCTCTGAAACACTCGACAAAATTCCAAGGACCTGCCTGGTGTTTACAATGATAAAACATAAAGGGAATTTAGTGCATGACGTAACAACATTCCTTGTAAAGCCTATACTGCCATCACACATTCACAGCGCTCATACGTGCATTTGAAAAATAACTGAAATAGAGTGTCGTTTTCCAGGACAAAACTCTGATATTCTGGCATTTCTAAAATTAAATACCATTATCAAGATCGTAATGGTTACAATTATTATTATTATTATTATTATTATTATTATTATTATTATTATTATTATTATTATTATTATTATTATTATTGTCATGTCTCACTATGCAGTAATTTAAATATAGTATCCCCTTCAGTATTTTTGCAGTACAGGTGCTCTGTATTTGAACAGCACAAAGGACCATATTTAGGTCGACGATAAATGAAGGTACTGACATGTCCAGTACAGATGTGGTACTGAAAGAATAATAATCACTTTCATAATAAGTTCCGCACGTACTGTATACATTTGTATTCAGCCCTTCAAACATTGCACTTAAGGGCAGGTTCTAATTAAGTTTGCTATTTGAAATAATCCGCCGAACGACGCTACTTGGAAAGTGTTGTTTTTCACCCTTCCATTTCATCCCCTAGGTTTCATTGTTGGTCTCGGTAATCACTGGACACGGGTTTTAACTCACTCATTCATTAAATACATAAAATTCACTATCTAATCGACCTGAAAACGTAACGACTTAGCCAGAGTAATTATATACTCTGTAAGGAACACGGCAATTTGCCAATATTGGTTCTACGCTCCATTAGCTGGCGATTAATGATTAATTTTAAACCACACTGTATACGTTTCAGACAAAAATTGTGATCAAACACTACACAGGCCATTTAATGCTTTATATCGACAGCCAGGAACAGGAGTGGGAGATAATATAAAATATTACTGTTTCTGAACACAGCTAGTTAATATGTAACAAATGTCTGTACATTATTGTGTCATGGGCCGTTAACTTCAGAGTTACCCCTTTAAGGAGAGTTCGAATTACCTACCTCTTGTCTGTAAAAAAGTGACAAATATATGTCTCTATTCTTTTAACTCTCCTCAGCTATAATTTTAAACATCTAGACCTGTTCTTTACATTTATCATGAGCTCACTGAGCCAAAATGAAGAGAACTTTCTGATTTGATTATAATATATTTAATACTGATTGAAGCATTTATTGAGTGTAATGATTATAAGTCTATCTAATTCAAGCAATGAGGAAACTTTCTCTATGATTAGTGTTCGGTGTTCATATTTACATGTTGTAAAACCTTGATAAAATCGCATATTTTACCCGTTTGGTATGTTAGAGCCATATATATGCATATATTATATTAAAAATAAAAAATTACAAATATTTCCATCAAAATAATGTTATCTCTACCCCTACGAACAGGGTCAGGAACAGGATTTGTATCCAGAAGCTATAAGCTATAACATAAACAACAAACTTGTTTCTACAAATCACAGGAAACCATAGCCTTCTCTGATATTTTGTTTACGAAATACTAAGTTTGCAAGAGATGCATACAAAATATACAGTACTTTAACTGTCATTTAGTGAACATACAACTCTGATTCTGGAACGTGCTTCCTATTATATATTACACCAATTTAATCAGTAAATTGTATTAAATGATGGACAAAACTTTTAAAAATTATTTTGGTTTCAACTCTCCTTAAAATGACCATCATCACATAAATAAAGTCTAATACGTTAAACTTGCCTGGAAGAATAGGATACGTTTTGAAAAGTTGAAATTACATAAATCATGAGTTGCGAACCAGAGGATTCCTTCTATATCTTATATCTTGAATATTTTGTTACTTTCTTTCTAAAAGAGGCTATAATATATTTCCTATCATTATGAACGACAGCTTTCTTCATGATAATAATTAAGCAAGTACGTTTGATATTACCTAAGGATGTCGGTAAAACAAACAATCATTTGTTTCTATCTGCGGATATTGGTAAATATGTACATTTTATATTCTGAGGGTTGTTGTTTGGTATTCCTTCACTCTTGTTTGTAAATTAATAAGTTGTAAACAAATTGATATAGCCATTGTGATAACATAGACATTTAAAATAATCTGCTACCATTGGTAGAGAGCAAGGAAACTACAAATCGCTGCCAGAATCCGAAGGAGGCAAGTCTTAAACTCATGTTCTAAATCATTATCTTAGCCATGTATTGTTTCATTTTTGTTTACTGAATGAGTGATTTCCACGTCTACCACACTCGAACCAGAATGTTTCAAATTAATTCAGTTGTTTAACGGTAGAAACTACATCCTTCTTAGAGAATTTCTGCATGTAAAGACATGATCCTCAAATCCAAGTCAATGACAGTTAGGGAATAAACGTAATGAATTAATAATGAAGCTGAAGTAATTACAACAAACATCGGGAATAACCTAAAAATATTTGTTGAGTTGAACGATTTACTAATGAAGCGAATGAGTGCTCAATTCAACCGGTAGAATAGACAGTATGGCATGAGTCCATTTTTATGAATTTGGAGCTGTTATTCAATCACTTGAATGATTTTCTAATGAGCACGTGTTGTTAAGAGTGTTATCGGGAGCTAATGAACTTAATAATAATTCTGTAGGAGACTCAACAACGAAAGATAAATAATGTTGCTACTAATCCCTAATGAAATGAACTAAATGGCAATAGCTGTAGGAGCAAATATGCTTCTAATAAGATTCCCAAAGTTATGCTGTGCTGAAATTAGAATGCTAGACCTTAACTATGCTGGTGGGGTTTGTGAAAACCCAACGCATATTTTGTTTTATAATATGCACGAGTTATATGCCAGATGTCGTTCAGGCTTTTTGTAATCTTAGCGTACATTGTCATTTGGCCCTTGTAAGAAGCGGTGTATATTATTGAAGGCCAAGAATGAAATATTGCAAGTTTTAGCAATCTGCACTTTTTACGATGCTATTATTTTAAAAATTTATAACTTTGGTTTCCAAATTGATTCAATTTCGAGTCTAGATGGCTATTGTAATTATATTGTCTAACTGAAGGTTATGTTAATTTTTCAGCAAAACGACGTCACGAATACCATCCAGCAGGCCGCTGGGAGAAGGTGAATTAGAGACCATTATCAATGATCCACACTATTCGGTTTCAGAGGATGAATGTGATGCTGAAGTAAGTAAATTTATCGCCAGTGAGCATGAATCCGAATCTGAAGCATCCTCAGACAGACTTGAAGACAATGAATATGAAAATCCCTACCCAACAAACTATGACAGTGGTAAAAAGCCTAATTGGAAATTGTCTAAAACGTGTAAACGACGTGCCCGAACTCGATTCTAAAATATAATTGTCCATGTGCCAGGATTGTAAGGTGTTGCTAAGAATATTGAGCCTGGAAATGTGTTAGAAACCTTATTTGTATCTGATAACATGCTGAGTATTAATTTCTTACATACAAACGGAAAAATAAGAGCGAGCAGAGACAAATACAAGGAACCCCTCCCACCGTCGAAAATTTTGAAAGAAGTGAAGGTTTTCGGCTGGTATCACTGAATACACAAAAAAATATTTAGAGAATTACGTCTCCCTAGGTTAACCCGACTTATTAAGTACAGCCTACTGGTTGTCACATGACTTTTACCTCTTCTAACTCACTCCCACAAGAGAGAGAAACATTCTAATTGCTGGCTAGGGTATGACTCACTTTCGTCATTTAGCGCAAAGAGACTTTCGTCCCCTGAAGCAGTAGCGCGTCGTTCGTGTCCCGTGTGACGCTAGAGTCTGCTTGTTATGTGACTAATCATCATAGAATGACGCGGAAAATGGCATATTATTGTTACAGGGTGTCACGATATGCTATCTATAGTACCTTGAACGGTCAAAATACATACATCTATATATATAAAGTAGCTTGTCCTGACTGACTGACTGACTGACTGACTGACTGACTGATTCATCATCGCCGAGCCAAAACTACTGGACATAAAGAAATGAAATTTTGAGGATATATTCATATTAAGATGTAGGTGCTCGCTAAGAGAGGATTTTTGGATATTCCGTCGCTAAGGGGGTGAAAAGGGGGGTGAAATTTTAAAATGAGTGTGCCTATATCTCAAAACTTCAAAAGTTTACAGATGTGAAAATTGGTATTTAGAATCTTCTTTAAAAATAAGGAAACGCGTTTTTTTTTGTTTTCAGAAAATCCCAATAGGAGTGGTGAAAAAGGGTGAAAAGGGGGTTGAATGCCTTTAATCAGGATACCGGTACTTATATCTCAGAAACTGAAGATATTACAGACCTCAAAATTGGTACTTTTGATCTCTTTCAAAAATAAAGAAACACATATTTTTTGTTTTTGGAAAATCCAATTAATGCGAGGGTGAAAAGGAGGGGGTGAATTTTTAAAATGAGTGCATCTATATCTCAAAAGTTTTAAAGTTTAGAGATGTAATAATTGGCATTTAGAATCTTCATTAATAATAAAGGAACACGTATTCTTTGTTTTCGGAAAATCCCAATAAGAGGGGAGAAAAGGTGTGAAAAATGGGTAGAATGCCTGTAAAGAGAATACTTATATTTTAGAAACTGAAGATATTACAGACCTGAAAATTGGTGTTTGGGATCTCCTTTAAAAATAAAGAAACGCGTATTTTTTTGTTTTTAGAAAATCCAATTAATGGTTGGGGGGGTAAAAGGGAGATGATTTTTTTAATATGAGTGTATCTATACCTCAAAACTTTTAAAGTTTATATATGTAAACATTGGTATTTAGAATGTCCTTTAAAAAAAAAGAAACACTTTTTTTGTTTTTGGAAAATCCAATTAATCGGAGGGGGAAATGGGGTGAATTTTTAAAATGAGTGAATCTATATCTCCAAACTTTTAAAGTTTGCAGATGTAAAAATTGGTATTTAGAATCTTCATTAAAAGTAAAGAAACACGTACTTTTTTGTTTTCGGAAAATCGCAATAGGAGGAGTGAAAAGGGGTGAAAAAGAGGTTGATTGCCTTTAATGAGGCTACTTATATCTCAGAAACTGAAGATATTACAGACCTGAAAATTGGTGTTTGGGATCGCCTTTAAAAGTAAACAAACACGTACTTTTTTGATTCTGGAAAATCCAATTAAGAGGGGGTGAAAAGGGGGTATTATTTTAAAATTAGTGTATCCGTATCTCAAAACTTTTAAAGGTTATAGATGTGAAAATTGGTATTTAGAACCTCCTTTAAAAATAAAGAAACACGTATATTTTGTTTTCGGAAAATCCTAATAGGAAGGGTGGAAAAGGTTGAAAAAGTGGTCGAATGCCTTTCATGAGTCTACTTATATTTCAAAACCTGAAGATATTACAGACCTGAAAATTGGTGTTTGGGATCTCTTTTAAAAATAAAGAAACACGTATTTTTTGTTTTTGGAAAATCCAATTAATGGGGGTGAAAAAGAGGTGATTTAAAAATGAGTGTGTCTATATCTTAAAACTTTAAAATTTACAGATGTAAAATTGGTACCTGGAATCTCCTTTAAAAATAAAGGAACACGTATTTTTTGTTTCCTTAAATCCCAATAGGAGGGGTTTAAAAGGGTGAAAAATGGGTTGAATGCCTTTAATGAGGATACATATATCTCCGAAACGAAAGATATTACAGAACTGAAAATTTGTATATGGGATCTCCTTTAAAAATAAAGAAACACGTATTTTTAGTTTTTGGAAAATCCAATTAATGGCGGATAAACAGGAGTGACAAAATTGGGGTGAATTTTTTGAAAGACTATATCTCCAGAATATCTTGGAAACGTAAAATGTTACAGTCGTAAAAAGTGGGTGTTTGGCATCTCATGTAAATGTAAAGAAACACAGGTGATTTGTTTTTGGAAACTCCTTTTAAGGGGAACTCAAAAGGGGTGAAATTTTAAAATGAGAATTTTTACAGTATGCCTAAAAAAACGTAACATGTTACAGAAGTGAAAAATGGATATTTTATCTCTATTAAACATAAAGAAACGTGTATTTTTAGTTTTCGGAAATACCACTTGGCTGGAGGGGGGGGGGTGTAAATGTTTCTCAAAATGGTGTTGAAATCTTTAAATTAGGCTACTGATATCTCAAAAATGAAGATGTTACAGACGTGAAATTTGATATTTAGAATCTGCTTTAAAAGTAAACAAACACGTACTGTCGGAAAATCCAATGAAGTTGGGGGGGGGGGTTGAAAGAATTGAAAAATTAATTGACTTAATTGTATGAGAATACATACATCTAATAAAAACTAAAGTTGTTACAGACGTGATAATTCGTATTTGGATCTTCTTTAAAAACAAAGAATAACGCGTTTTTGGGGGGAAACCATCTTGGAGGGCGGGAGTGTAAAGGAGTTGAATTCCTTTCATGAGGACACATAAATCAAAAACTAGAGAATTTTGAGTCGTGATAATTGGTATTTAGAAGATACTTTACTGTTAAAGAAACTAGTATTTTTGCGGGAAAATTCACTTGGGGGGGGGGGGAGTAGTGTGAAATGAAGTGCAGAAAGTAAATTATTTTTATGGGGATACTTATATCTCAGAGCTGAAGGTAATAGACGTGAACATTGGTGTTTGGAATCTCCCTTAAACATAAAGAAACAAGCCTTCTTTGAATTTTTCTTGGGGGGGGGGGGAGGTGGCGGTAAATAAACTTAACGGCGGTGGGGTGTAAAAGGAGGTGAGACCAATTGATTTTACTGTTCATAATGTACTTATAAGGATCCTCCGTTGCTCAGGCGGCAGCGTGCCGGCCTCTCACAGCTGGGTTCCGTGGTTCAAATACCGGTCACTCCATGTGTCATTCGTGCTGGACAAAACGGAGGCGGGACAGGTTTTTCTCCGGATACTCCGGTTTTCCCTGTCATCAGCCATTCCAGCAACACATAATAATAATAATAATAATAATAATAATAATAATAATAATAATAATGTTGCGGACCGTCGTCAAATGTGCGGACTGGGCTGGAAACGGCTCCTGGACGGGTTCAGTGCCGCAAGGCATCCAATATGACACCACGCCGGATCTCCTGAAGGATTTTATCCATATTAAAAATGGTTATAGGAAAAGATGGCACAGATTTACGGACCCAACTGACCGGGAGGAATACCTGAGCCTAACCCGGGAAGTACGAAATCGATTGCTGAAAAGAAAGATTGAAAAATTGGAGGAAACGTGCCGTAAAATAATAGAAAACGAGTCACATCGGGAATTTTGGTGGATTCTCGCAGAAAACGAGTCAGATCGCGAATTTCGGAGGATTATATATCTAAAACAATAAGCATTCAATTATAAATTTCAGTATAATACCGTAGCGAAGCACGGGTATCTTGCTAGTCTATATATATAAAGTAGCTTGTCCTGACTGACTGACTGACTGACTGACAGAATCATCATCGCCGAGCCAAAACTACTGGACATAAAGAAATGAAATTTTGAGGATATATTCATATTAAGATGTAGGTGCTCGCTAAGAGAGGATTTTTGGATATTCCGTCGCTAAGGGGGTGAAAAGGGGGGTGAAATTTTAAAATGAGTGAATCTATATCTCAAAACTTTAAAAGTTTACAAATGTAAAAATTGGTATTTAGAATCTTCTTAAAAAATAAGGAAATACGTATTTTTTTGTTTTCAGAAAATCCCAATAGCAGGGATGAAAAGGGTGAAAAAGGGGTTGAATGCCTTTAATCAGGATACCGGTACTTATATCTCAGAAACTGAAGGTATTACAGACCTGAAAATTGGTACTTTTGATCTCTTTTAAAAATAAAGAAACACGTATTTTTTGTTTATGGAAAATCCAAATAATGGGAGGGAGAAACTGGGGGTGAATTTTTAAAATCAGTGTATCTATATCTCAAAATTTTGAAAGTTTACAGATGTAGAAATTGGTATTTAGTCTTCATTAAAAATAAAGAAACACGTATTTTTGGTTTTCGGAAAATCCCAATAGGAAAGGTGGAAAGGGGTGGAAAAAGGGTAGAATGCCTTTAATGAGGCTACTTATATCTCAGAAACTGAAGATATTACAGACCTGAAAATTGGTACTTTTGATCTTTTTTAAAAATAAACACGTATTTTTTTGTTTTCGGAAAATCGCAATAGGAGGAGTGAAAAGGGGTGGAAAAAGGGTTGAATGCCTTTAATGAGGCTACTTATATCTCAGAAACTGAAGATATTACAGACCTGAAAATCGGTGTTTGGGATCTCCTTTAAAAATAAAGAAACACGTATTTTATTGTTTCCGGAAAATCCAATTAAGGGAAGGGGTGAAAAGGGGGTAATATTTTAAAATGAGTGTATCTATATCTCAAAACTTTTAAAGGTTATAGATGTGAAAATTGGTATTTAGAATCTCCTTTAAAAATAAAGAAACACGTATATTTTGTTTTCGGAAAATCCAATTAATGGCGGTTAAACAGGAGTGACAAATTTTGGTGAATTTTAGAAAGACTATATCTACAGAATATCTTGGAAACGTAAAATGTTACAGACGTAAAAAGTGGGTGTTTGGAATCTCCTGTAGATGTAAAGAAACATAGGTGATTTGTGATTTGTTTTTGGAAACTCCACTTAAGGGGAACTCAAAAGGGGTGAAATTTTGAAATGAGAATTTTTACAGTATATCTAAAAAACTTAACATGTTACAGAAGTGAAAAATGGTTTTTAATCTCTATTAAACATAAAGGAACGTGTATTTTTAGTTTTCGGAAATATCACCTGGGTGGAGGCGGGGGGTAAAAGTGACTGAAAATGGTGTTGAATTCTTTTAATTAGGCTACTGATATATCAAAAATGAAGATTTTTACAGGCGTGAAATTTGAAATTTTCAATCTGCTTTAAAAGTAAAAACACACGTGTTCTCTTAAAATCCAATGAAGTGGGGGGGGGGGCGGGGTGAAAGAATTGAAAACTTAATTGGCTTAATTGTATGAGAATACATACATCTAATAAAAACTAAAGTTATTACAGATGTGAAAATTCGTATTTGGATCTCCTTTAAAAACAAAGAAAAACGCGTTTTGGGCGGGAAACCATCTTTGAGGGCGGGAGTGTAAAGGAGTTGAATTCCTTTCATGAGGACACATAAATCAAAAACTGAAGAATTAGAGTCGTGATAATTGGTGTTTAGAAGATCCTTTACTATTAAAGAAACAAGTATTTTTTTCAGGAAAGTTCACTTAGGGTGGGGGGAGTAGTGTGAAATGAAGTGAAAAAAGTAAATTACTTTTATGGGGATACTTATATCTCAAAACTGAAGGTAATAGACGTGAACATTGGTGTTTGGAATCTCCCTTAAACATAAAGAAACAAGCTTTCTTTTAATTTTTTTTTTTGGGGGGGGGGAAGGTGGCGGTAAATAATCTTAACGGCGGTGGGGTGTAGAAGGAGGTGAGACCAATTGATTTTACTGTTATTAATGTACTTATAAGGATCCTGCGTTGCTCAGGCGGCAGCGCGCCGGCCTCCCACAGCTGGATTCCGTGGTTCAAATCCCGGTCACTCCATGTGACATTTGTGCTGACAAAACGGAGGCGGGACAGGTTTTTCTCCGGATACTCCGGTTTTCCCTGTCATCAGCCATTCCAGCAGCACATAATAATAATAATAATAATAATAATAATAATAATAATAATAATAATAATACTAATAATGTTCCGGACCGTCGTCAAATGTGCGGACCGCGCTGGAAACGGCTCCTGGACGGGTAATGACTAATAAGAATGCAGTCCGGCCGCGGGTTCAGTGCCGCCAAATCACCCAATATGACACCACGCCGGATCTCCTGAAGGAATTTATCCGTATTAAAAATGATTAAAGGAAAAGATGGCAAAGATTTACGGACCCAACTGACCTGGAGGAATACCTGAGCCTAGCCCGGGAAGTACGAAATCGATTGCTGGAAAGGAAGATTGACAAATGGGAGGAAACGTGCTGTAAAATAATAGAAAACGAGTCAGATAGGGAATTTTGGTGGATTCTCGCAGAAAACGAGTCAGATCGCGAATTTCGGCGGTTTATATATCTAAAACAATAAGCATTCAATTATAAATTTCAGTATAATACCGTAGCGAAGCACGGGTATCTTGCTAGTCTATATATATAAAATAACTTGTCCTGACTGACTGACTGACTGACTGACTGACTGACTGATTCATCATCGCCGAGCCAAAACTACTGGACATAAAGAAATGAAATTTTAGGGATATATTCATATTAAAATGTAGGTGCTCGCTAAGAGAGGATTTTTGGATATTCCGTCGCTAAGGGGGTGAAAAGGGGGTGAAATTTTAAAATGAGTGTATCTATATCTCAAAACTTTAAAAGTTTACAGGTGTAAAAATTGGTATTTAGAATCTTCTTTAAAAATAAGGAAACACGTATTTTTTGTTTTCAGAAAATCCCAATAGGAGGGATGAAAAAGGGTGAAAATGGGGGAAAATGGGTTGAATGCCTTTAATCAGGATACCGGTACTTATATCTCAGAAACTGAAGATATTACAGACCTGAAAATTGGTACTTTGGATCTCTTTTAAAAATAAAGAAGCACGTATATTTTTTTTTTGTAAAATCCAATTAATGGGAGGGTGAAAAGGGGGTGAATTTTTAAAATGAGTGAATCTATATCTCCAAACTTTTAAAGTTTGCAGATGTAAAAATTGGTATTTAGAATCTTCATTAAAAATAAAGAAACACGTATTTTTTTGTTTTCGGAAAATCGCAATAGGAGGAGTGAAAAGGGGTGAAAAAGGGGTTGAATGCCTTTAATGAGGCTACTTATATATCAGAAACTGAAGATATTATAGACCTGAAAATTGGTGTTTGGGATCTCCTTTAAAAATAAAGAAACACGTATATTTTTGTTTCTGGAAAACCCAATTAAGGGGGGTTTAAAGGGGGTAATATTTTAAAATGATTGTATCTATATCTCAAAACTTTTAAAAGTTATAGATGTAAAAATTGGTATTTAGAATCTCCATTAAAAATAAAGAAACACGTATATTTCGCTTTCGGAAAATCGTAATAGGAAGGGTGGTAAAGGTTGAAAAAGGGGTCGAATGCATTTCATGAGTCTACTTATATTTCACAACCTTAAGATATTACAGACCTGAAAATTGGTGTTTGGGATCTCCTTTTAAAATAAAGAAACACGTATTTTTGTCTGTGGAAAATATAATTAATTGTGGGGGTTGAAAAGGGTGTGATTTTTTAAAATGCGTGTATCTATATCTCAAAACTTTTTAAGTTTATACATGTAAAAATTGGTGTTTAGAATCTCCTTTAAAAATAAAAAAACACGTATTCTTTTGTTTTCGGAAAATCCCAATAGGATGGGTTTAAAAGGGTGAATAATGGGTTGAATGCCTTTCATGAGGCTACTTATATTTCAGAACCTGAAGATATTACAGACCTGAAAATTGGTATTTTGGATCTACTTTAAAAGTAAAGAAACACGCATTTTTTCGTTTTTGGAAAATCCAAATATTGGGGGTGAAAAGAGGGGGTGAATTTTTTAAAATGAGTGTGTCTACATCTTAAAACTTTAAAATTTACAGATGTAAAAATTGGTAGTTAGAATCTCCTCTAAAAATAAAGGAACACGTATTTTTTTTGTTTCCCGTAAATCCTAATATTAGGGGTGTAAAAGGGTGAAAAATGGGTTGAATGCCTTTAATGAGGATACACATATCTCATAAACGAAAGATATTACAGAACTGATAATTTGCATATGGGATCTCCTTTAAAAATAAAGAAATACGTATGTTTTAGTTTTTGGAAAAGCCAATTAATGGCGGTTAAACTGGAGTGACAAATTGGGGTGAATTTTTTGAAAGACTATCTACAGAATATCTTGGAAACGTAAAATGTTACAGACGTAAAGAGTGGGTGTAAATCTCCTGTAAATGTAAAAAAATATAGGTGATTTGTTTTTGGAAACTCCACTTAAAGGGAACTCAAAAGGGGTGAAATTTTAAAATGAGAATTTTTACAGTATATCTAAAAAAACTTAGCATGTTACAGAAGAGAAAAATGGTATTTTTTATCTCTATTAAACATAAAGAAACGTGTACTTTTAGTTTTCGGAAATACCACTTGGTTGGAGGAGGGGGGGTAAAAGTGACTGAAAATGGTGATGAAACGTTTAATTAGGCTACTAATATCTGAAAAATGAAGATGTTACAGACGTGAAATTTGATATTTGCAATCTGCTTTAAAAGTAAAGAAACACGTATTCTCGGAAAATCCAAAGAAGGGGGGGGGGGTGAAAGAATTGAAAAATTAATTGACTTAATTGTATGAGAATACATACATCTAATAAAAACTAAAGTTGTTACAGACGTGAAAATTCGTATTTGGACCTCCTTTAAAAACAAAGAACGCGTTTTGGCGGGGAAACCATCTTGGAGGGCGGGAGTGTAAAGGAGTTGAATTCCTTTCATGAGGACACATAAATCAAAAACTGAAGAAGTCAGAGTCGTGATAATTGGTATTTAGAAGATCCTTTACTATTAAAGAAACAAGTACTTTTTGCGGGAAAATTCACTTAGGGGCGGGGGGAAGGAGTGTGAAAGGAAGTGAAAGAAATTGAATTATTTTTATTGGGATATTTACATCTCAAAACCGAAGGTAATAGACGTGAACATTGGTGTCTGGAATCTCCCTTAAACATAAAGAAACAAGCATTCTTTTAAATTTGTTGGTGGGGGGGGGGGTTTGGCGGTAATTAAACTTAACGGCGGTGGGGGGTGGGGTGTAGAAGGATGTGAGACCAATTGATTTTACTGTTATTAATGTACTTATCAGGATCCTCCGTTTCTCAGGCGGCAGCGCGCCGGCCTCTCACAGCTGGGTTCCGTGGTTCAAATCCCGGTCTCTCCATGTGGCATTCGTGCTGGACAAAACGGAGGCGGGACAGGTTTTTCTCCGGATACTCCAGTTTTCCCTGTCATCAGCCATTCCAGCAACACATAATAATAATAATAATAATAATAATAATAATAATAATAATAATAATAATAATAATAATAACAATATTCCGGACCGTCGTCAAATGCGCGGACCGCGCTGGAAACGGCTCCTGGACGGGTAATGACTAAGAATGCAGTCCGGCCGCGGGTTCACTGCCACCAAGGCACCCAATATGACACCACGCCGGATCTCCTGAAGGATTTTATCCATATTAAAAATATTATAGGAAAAGATGGCAAAGATTTACGAACCCAACTGACCGGGAGGAATACCTGAGCCTAGCCCGGGAAGTACGAAATCGATTGCTGGAAAGGAAGATTTAAAAATGGGAGGAAACGTGCCGTAAAATCATAGAAAACCAGTCAGATCGGGAATTTTGGTGGATTCTCGCAGAAAACGAGTCAGATCGCGAATTTCGGCGGATTATATATCTAAAACAATAAGCATTCAATTATAAATGTCAGTATAATACCGTAGCGAAGCACGGGTATCTTGCTAGTCTATATATATAAAATAACTTGTCCTGACTGACTGACTGACTGACTGACTGACTGACTGACTCATTATCGCCGAGCCAAAACTACTGGATATAATGAAATGAAATTTTGAGGATACATTTATAGTACAATGTAGGTACTCGCTAAGGTGGTATTTTTGTATATTCCATCGCTATGGTGGTGAAAAGGGGGGTGAAATTTTAAAACGAGTGTAGGAATATGTCAAAACTTTAAAAGTTTACAGATGTAAAAATTGCTATTTAGAATCTCCTTTAAAAATAAAAACATGTATTTTTTTGTTTTCGGAAAATCCATATAGGAGGGGTGAAAAGGGTGAAAAATTGGTTGAATGCCTTCAATGAGGCTATTTATATATCAGAAACTGAAGATATTACAGACCTGGAAATTGGTTTTTGGGATCTGCTTTTGAAATAAAGAAACACGTATTTTTTTGTTTTTGGAAAATCAAATAACGGGGGGTGAAAAGGGGGTGAATTTTTAAAATGAGTATATCTATATCTCAAAACTTTAAAAGTGTACAGATGTAAAAGTTGTATTTAGAATCTCCTTTACAAATAAAGAAACACGTATTTCTTTGTTTTTGGATAGTCCATATAGGAGGGGTGAAAAAGGTTGAAAAGGGTGTTGAATGCCTTAAATGAGGCTACTTATATTTCAGAAAGTGAAGATATTACAGACCTGAAAATTAGTGTTTAGGATCTCCTTAAAAATAAAGAAACATGTATTTGTTGTTTTTGGAAAATCCAAATAACGGAGGATGAAAGGGGGGGCGGTAAATTTTTAAAATAAGTATATCTATATCTCAAAACTTTAAAAGTGTACAGATGTAAAGATCGATATTTAGAATCACATTTAGAAATAAAAAACGAGTATTTTTTTGTTCTCTGAAAATTCCAATAGGAAGGGGGGAAAAAGGAAAAAAGGGGATGAATTACTTTAATGAGGCTACTTATATATCAGAAACTGAAGAAATTACAGATCTGAAAATTGGTATCTGGGATCTCCTTACTAATAAAGAAACACATATTGTCTTTGTCTTTGGATAATCCAGTTAGTGGGTTTAAACAGGATCGACAATTTGCGGTGATTTTTTAGAAAGAACTTATCTACAGTATATCTCAGAAACGTAAAATATTACAGACGTAAAAATTGGTATTTGGAATCTCCTGTAAAAGTAAAGAAACATAAGTGATTTGTTTATGGAAAATATAATTAAGGGGAACTGAACGTGGAGTGAAATTTTAAAATGAGAATTGCTACAGTATATCTCAAAAAATTAACATGTTACAGGTGTGAAAAGTGGTATTTTATATCTCTATTCAAATTAAGAAACGTGTAATTTTTGTTTTCCGCAAAACCACTTGGGTGGGCAAAATTGACTGAAAGCGGGGTTGAATTATTTTAAGTAGGATACTGATATCTCAAAAACTGAAGATGTTACAAACGTGAAAGTTGGTATTTGGAATCTGCTTTAAAAGTAAAGAAACACGTATTCTCGGAAAATCCAATGAAGGGGGGGGAGGGGGGAGGAAGCGAAAGAATTGAAAAATTAATTAATTAATTGTATGAGGATACTTAACTTACATCTAATACAATCTAAAGTTGGTACAGACGTGAAAATTGGTATTTGGATTCCTCTAAAAACAAACAAACAAACAAACAAAGAAAAACGTTTTTTGTGGGAGAAATTCTCTTGGGGGGCGGGAGTGAAAAGGTTTTAATTACTTTTATGAGGACACATATCTCCAAAACTGTAGGTGCTAGAGTCGTGATAATTGGTATTTAGGTGATCCTTTACTTTTGAAGAAAGAAGTATTCTTCGCGGGAAAATTTACTTGGGGAGGGGGGAGTGTGAAAAGAGTGAAAAGTGAATTATTTTTATGGAGATACTTACATCTCAAAACTTAAGGTAAACAGACTTGAACATTGGTATTTGGAATCTCCTTTAAACATAAAGAAACAAGCCTTCATTTTTTGGGGGGAGGGGGGGAATCAACTTAACGGCGGCGGGTGAAAAAGGAGTTGAGAACAATTGATTTTACTGTTCATAATGCACTTATTAGGAGCCTCCGTGGCTCAGGCGGCAGCGCGCCGGCCTCTCACCGCTGGGTTCCGTGGTTCAAAGCGGAGGCGGGACAGGTTTTTCTCCGGGTACTTCGGTTTTCCCTGTCATCATTCATTCCAACAACACTCTCCAATATCATTTCATTTGTCATTTATTAATCATTGACCCAGAGGAGTGCGACAGGCTTCGGCAGCTGGCACAATTCCTATCCTCACCGCTAGATGGGGGCTTCATTCCATTCCTGACCCGGTCGAATGACTGGAAACAGGTTGTGGATTTTCAATGTACTTATTCTGATCATTAACCGATCATTTTTAATCTTTCCTGGGTTCGTTTTCAAGAGCCACATTTTCTTTCGGAGAACGTTCTTAGATTACAGTAGATTCTCCTGGCATGTCTGTCTGTTAGGTCATCAGCCCAGAGGCTGGTTGGATCCTCAAATAGCACCACCAAAGGTTATGCGGTTATAAGGAAACCGCAAAAACCAATGGCGGCACCAAAAAGAGGCGTACTAGGCAAGACGAGGAGTGAGGGAGTTTGCCATTGCTTTCCTCACTGGGTCAGAAAGTGCTATTGCAGCGCGACTGACCCTATGAGCAACACTTTTCATAACACTCAGATGCACTAGTCGTGCTCTGAATGTCATTACTCAACACCACCCATACCCCAGCAGCTTCCATATTGTCACAGCCATGGATGAGACTGGGACTTCGGTGGAAGCTACACTTTACTCTGGCCTGTGCTAAGAGATGGATACAAAAGTACTGTATCCATCAAGAAATGGCAGCAGGCAATAAATAAAAAATTAAACATATTTGAAATAAACGATAGGAATGATATTGACGGTGCAATTGTTCACCACTATATGCACGGAAGTATATAATTCGTATCGCCAGAAATTCCGCGCACTTGCCTACGTGCGACAATGGTGCTGGTCAAATAGTCAGCAATTACAATGGCAGCAGATGTAATATACCGCCAAGTAGCGGTCTTGAATCTTGCTGTGGGGCCCTGAATAATAATAATAATAATAATAATAATAATAATAATAATAATAATAATAATAACACTTTAAACATCAACACGCTTCGCAAAATTGGAAAGTTGAAGCACTTAACAGACATATTAGACCAACTCAACATCCAAATTCTGGCACTCCAAGAAACTAGGTACAGTGACGAAAATCATTTTGAATCAGGAAACTATAGAATTTATAAAGGTAAACCAGCTACCCTCTTCCCTAACAAAATATTACAATTTGGCACTGGTTTTGCAGTGAGAAAAAATATCACAAATTCGGTATTATACTTTACATCTCCTTCTGAAAGAATTTCGCTAATGACAATCAAATCAGGAAACAAAGCTTATACACTAATCAATGCACATGCACCTACAAACAATTACAATCAAAAAGACCCACAGAAGGTAGATGACTTCTGGGAATTACTAGAAGAAACTACAGCCAAAGTTCCAAAACATCATGTCAAAATTCTGCTGGGGGACTTCAATGCACAAATTGGCAAAGAGAAGAAATTTAGGACCACTGTAGGACTTTACCCTGCTCACAAAAGAACCAATAAAAATGGAGAACGTTTAATTGGCTTCTGCGAGAATTTCGATCTAAAATTGATGTCAACCCATTTCCTGGCACTTCCACAAAAGAAAATGACATGGAGATCCCCGAACATGCATTGAGGAGAATTTCAACTAGACCATGTGGCTATTTCCAAGAAAAACTAAAAAGAAATTATGAACGTTAAAGTCAAAAAGGGAATTATTGACTCCGACCACCACCTATCTCTTGTTAAAGTAAAGTTTCAACCCAACAGGAAGAAAACCAAAACAATCAGAAACCCAAGAATCGACCCGGAATTTCTGAGACAGAACTCAGACAATTTCCTTGCGAATATCTCCAACGATGCTCCTTCAAACTGGCTAGAACTCAAGGACACACTCTTGAAAGCTTCACAAAACATCAGCAATCCCCCAAGGAAACGCAAACACAGGTGGTGGAATGACACCTGTGACAAGGCCATAGAAGTCAGAATTAGGTCCTGGCTAAACTGGAGTTCCCATAAAACTGATCAAAATCGTGATGAATTCTTCAAAACACAGAAACAAACCTCAAAAATCATAAGATCTGAAAAACGAAAATATGATCAAAACAGACTGGTAGAAATAGAAGAAGATTTCAAGAAAAACAATACACGGAACTTCTACAGAACATTCAGAGAAGAATTATCCAATTACCAGGCACCTAGTCTCTGTTTCAAAATTACAGATGGGACTTTGGAAACAAGTAATAAGGGAAATTGTGAACTCCTAGCAAACCATTTCATGGACCTTTTAAACTGTGAATCTCCAAAGGAACAATTCACCTATGAAAAACCAACACCTAATCCAGATTCAGAACCCCCCACATTACAAGAAGTCAAACAAATAATCAGAGATTTAAAAGACAACAAAGCACCAGGAGAAGATGGAATAATCGCTGAAATGTTGAAAATTGGTGGTGACAAACTGGCCCAGAGTATTCAAAGAATCTTACAGGACATTTGGTTTTCTAAAGAAATTCCGGAGGATTGGAAATGTGCATTGATTCACCCACTTCACAAGAAAGGAGACAAATCAGATATTAATAACTACAGAGGAATTTCTCTCCTCTCACTTGTATATAAAATCTTCTCTAAAGCTCTACTTAATAGATTAGAGAAACAAACAGACCACCTGATCGGAGATTATCAGGCTGGATTCCGAAAAGGGAGATCCTGCGCAGAACAAATCCTAAACCTAGTAACCATACTACAGATTCGCAAAACCAAACAAACAGTAATCACCTTTGTTGACTTCAAAAAAGCGTATGATTCCATAGATCGGCAGACCCTGTTCAACATACTAGAGGAATTTCAAGTCGACAGGAAAACGAGGGAATTGATTAAACAAATTCTGACCAACACAACATCAAAAGTTAAGTTCTTGGGTGAAATTTCTGAACCGTTCGAAATCAGAACTGGCGTCCGACACGGAGATGGACTATCCCCACTACTATTCAATTTAGTTTTGGAAAAAGTGATTCGTGAATGGAGAAAAGAAACTAAAGGTATAAACATTGGCAGACTTCTTAAAGACAAAATTCACCTTGACTGCTTAGCTTTCGCAGATGACCTTGCGATCCTTTCGAACAACAGACAAGAAGCAATCCAATCCATAGAAAAATTGAATGAAATAGCCGCAAAAACCGGACTTCAAATTTCATTTGAAAAGACGCAGTTTATGGAAGGAACTAAATCAAGATTCGACAATCAACCATTAATCACCAATTGTGGAATAATTTCCCAAGTAGACAAATTCAAGTATCTAGGTGAAATTATTCAGCCAGCAGGGTTAAATCAGGAAGCTAACAAAGAAAGAACTGCTAAACTGCAAAGGGCTTACAAAATCACATGGAACAGATACAACAAAAGATGTATATCAAAAAATGCAAAATTACGACACTACAATACAGTCATCAAACCAGAGGCACTTTATGCATCTGAAACACTGATCATTGGCGGCAGGTCACAAATGAAAAGCATTGAGAAACAAGAGAGGAAAATTCTCAGAAAAATCCTAGGACCAAAGTTCGAAAATGGAATTTGGATGAAAAAGAAACCACACGAAATTTTTCAATTCACAGAAAAAATCACAGATACCATCAGAAAGAGACGACTAAAATTCTACGGACACCTACACAGAATGGATAACAACAGGCTGACAAAGAAAATTCTAAATCTAGCTCTAACCCTGAAAATCCGCAACAATTGGTTAGCAGAAATTCATGAAGATCTACAAGAAATGGGTATTGAGGACGAAACCATTCAAGATAGAATGAAATTTAGAAGCTTAGTAAACAAACATAAATTTGCAGAGAAACCAACAAGAAGAAATACAGGCTGGACAGAAACACGCAGAAAGGAACACAGTGAAAAAATGAAGAGATATTGGGAAGAAAAGAAGAAGAAACATTGTGAAAAATAAGTTCAAACGCGCTCCACAGCTGGGCACAACGAATAATAATAATAATAATAATAATAATAATAATAATAATAATAATAATAATAATAATAATAATAATGTAATGGACCGTCGTCAAAAAGTGCGGACCCGGCTGGAAACGGGCCCTGGTCGGGAAATGACTACGAATACAGCCCGGCCGCGGGTTCAGGACCGCCAAGGCACCCAAGACGACACCACGCCGGATCTCCTCAACGATTTTATCCATATTAAAAGTGCTTGTAGGAAAAGATTGCAAATATTTAGGGACCCAACTGACCGGGTGGAATACCTGGACCCAGCCCGGGAAGTACGAAATCGATTGCTGGAAAGAAAGACTGAAAATGGGAGAAACTTAGCCGTAATCTCTCAGAAAACGAGTCAGATCGCGAATTTCGGAGGATTATATATAAAACGTTAAGCATTCAATTATAAAATTCAGTATAATACCGTAGCGAAGCACGGGTATCTTTCTAGACTATATATATAAAATAACTTGGACTGACTGACTGACTGACTGACTGACTGACTGACTGACTGACTGACTGACTGAGTGAATGACTGACTGACTGTCTGACTGACTGACTGACTGACTGACTGACTGACTGACTGACTGACTGACTGACTGATTCATCATCGCCGAGCCAAAACAAGTGGACAGAAAGAAACGAAATTTTGGTGATACATTCATATTAATATGTAGGTGCTCGCTAAGGGAGTATTTGTGGATATTCCGTCGCTATATGGGTGAAAAGTTGGGTGAATTTTTAAAATGAGGATATCTATATCTCAAACACTTCAAAGTTTACAGACGTAAGCATTGGTATTTGGAATCTCCTTAAAAAATAAAGAAACACGTATCTTTTTGTTTTTTGGAAAATCCAATTAAGGGGGTGAGAAAAGGGGGAACGGTGGTTGAACACCTTTTACGAGGGGACTTATGTCTCAAAAACTGAAGATATTACAGACATGAAAATTGAAATTTGGTATCTCCTTTGAAATTAAAGAAACACGTATTTCTGTGTTTCTGTATAATCCGACGAATACGGGTTGAACATAAGTTATAATCGGAGTGAATTTCTAAAAACAATATATCTACAAATTATCTCAGACACGTAACATATTAGAGATTTGAAAACTGGGGTTTGGAAGTATTTTGTAGAAGTAAGGAAACATAACTTTTTTCGGAAAATCGACTTAAGGGGAACTGAAAAAGGGGGTGAATTTTTAAAATTAGCGTATCTACAATAGGCCTATATCTCAAAAAAATTAACATGATGCGGACGTGAAAATGGGTATTTTGCATCTCCTTTAAAAGTACGAAAACACGTATTCCTTGGTTTTCGGAAAAAAACTAATGGTTGGGGGGGTTGAAAGAATTGAAAAATTATTTTAATTATTTGTAGGAGAATGTACATATATACCAAAAAATCTAAAGATGTTAAAAACGTGATAACTGGTATTTGGAAACTCCTTTAAAATAAGGAAACACGCACTTGTTGTGGGAATCAACTTGGAAGGGGGGGGGATGAAAACGGAGATTAATTCCTCTTATGTGGATATTTATATCTATCTCAAAAACTGAAGAATGTACAGTCGTGATAATTGGTATTCGGAAGCTCTGTTAAAGAAGCGGGTACTATTATTTTTGGAAAATTCACTTGAGTGGGGAGTGTGAAAGGAAGTAAAAACATGGAGTTCTTTTTTTCGAGAAACTTATATCTCAAAACTGAAGGTTACAGACGTGGGAATTGGTATTTGGAATCTCCTTTAAAAATAAAGAAACACGCATTTTTTTGGTGGTGGAAACGAACTTAACGGGCGGGGGTGGAGTGATAAAGGAGTTGAATTCTTTTCATGAGGACACTTATATCTCAAAAAATGAAGATGTTACAGACATGAAAATGTCAGTATAATACCGTAGCGTAGCACGGATATCTTGCTACTGCGGAAATAGTAGCGCGTAGGCATGTGCGCGGGATTTCTGGCGATACGAATGATATACTTTCGTACATTATTGACCTCATTATAGAGGAGAACAATTGCACCGTCAATAGCATTCCTATCGTTTATTTCATGCCAGGAAAACCTACTGTAATCTAAGAACGTTCTCCAAAGCAATCGATGGCTCTTGAAAATGAACCCAGAAAAGATTAAAAGTGATCTGTTTATGGTTAGAATAAGTACATTGAAAGTCCACAGCCTGTTTACAGTCATTCCACCGGGTCAGCGGTCTAGCGGCGAGGATGTTAATTGTGTCGGCTGCCGAATACTGTCGAAATCCTCTGGGGCAAAGATTAATGAATGACAAATGAAATGGTATTGGAGAGTGTTGCTGGAATCAATAATGACAGAGAAAACGGGAGTACCCGGAGAAAATACCTGTCCCACCTCTGCTTTGTCCAGCAGAAATTTCACATGGAGTGAGCGGGATTTGAACCACGGAACCCAGCGGTTAGAGGCCGCCGCGCTGCCGCCTGAACCACGGAGGCTACTAATAAGTGGATTATGTACAGTAAAATCAATTGATCGCAACTCTTTTTCACCCCGCCGCCGTTAAGTTGATTTATCCCTCCCCCAAAGCACAAAAGCAAAAAGAAGGCGGGTTTCTTTATGTTTAAAGGTGATTCCAAATACCAATGTTCACGTCTGTTATCTTCAGTTTTGAGATATAAGTATCCCCTTAAAAATAATTCACTTTTTTCACTTCTTCCCACAATCTCCCCTCCCCCTCCCTAAGTGAACTTTCCGGCAAAAATACTTGTTTCTTTAGTAGTAAAGGATCTTCGAAATACCAATTATCATGACTCTAGCATCTTCAGTTTTTGAGATGTGTCCTCATAAAGGAATTAAACTCCTTTACACCCCGCCCAAAAGATGATTCCCCACCTCCCGCAGCAAACGCGTTTTTCTTTGTTTTCAAAGGAGATCCATATACCAATTTTTACCTCTGTAACAACTTTAGTTTTTATTAGAGCTAAGTATCCGCATACAATTAATTCAATAAATATTTCTATTCTTTCACCTCCTCCCGCCACTTCATTGGATTTTCCGAGAATACGTGTTTCTTTACCTTGAAAGCGGATTCCAAATACCAAATGTCACGTCTGTAACATCTTCAGTTCTTGAGATATCAGTATCCTAATTAAAAGAATTCAAGCCCGACACAGTGGTTTTACCGAAAACAAAAAATACACATTTTTTATTTTTAATATAGATAAAAAGTACCATTTTCCACTTCTGTAACATGTTACGTTTTTGAGACATACTGTAGAAATTCTCATTTTAAACTTTCACTCCCTTTTTAGTTCCCGCTTAATTGGATTTTACAAAAACAAAAATACGTGTTTCTTTTTTAAAGGAGATTAGAGGTACCAATTTTCATGTCTGTAATAACTTCAGTTTCTAAGATATAAGTATCCTCATTAAAGGTATTGAAACACTTTTTCAGCCCTTCTCACCCCCCCTAATGGGATTTTCAGAGAACGAAAAAATTCGTTATTGTTTATTTTTTAAGGAGGTACTAAATATCAATTTTTACAGCTGTAAACTGTTCATGTCTTGAGATATAGATACACTCATCTTAAAAATTCATCCCCCCATTTCACTCCCCTCCATATTTGGATTTTCCAAATACAAAAATTACGTGCTTCTTTATTTTAAAACAGATCCCAAATACCATTTTTCACGTCTGCAATATCTTCAGTTTCTGAGATATAAGTATCCTCCTTAAAGGCATTCAACGGGTTTTTCACCCCTTTTCACCCCTCCTATTAGGATTTTCCGAAAACAAAAAAATATGTGTTCCTTTATTTTTAAAGCAGATCCTAAATACCAATTTTTACATCTGTACAATTTTAGTGTTTTGAGATATAGATACACCCGTTTAAAAATTCACACCCTTTTCACCCTCCATTATTTGGATTTTTCAAAAACAAAACATACGTGTTTCTTTATTTTGAATGGAGATCGTAAATACCGATTTTCAGGTCTGTAACTTCTTCAGTTTCTGAAATAAAAGTAGCCTCATTAAGGGTATTCAACCCCTTTTTCACCCTTTTTCAACCCTCCAACTGGGATTTTTCGAAAAAAAAATACGTGCCTCTTTATTTTTAAACAAGATTCTAAATACCAATTTTTAAAACTGTAAACTTTTAAAGTTTTGAGATATAGATATACTCATTTTAAAATTTCACACCACTTTTCAACCCCTTAGCGAAGGTATACCCAAAAATTCTCCCTTAGCGAGCACCTACATTGTAATATGAATGTATCCTCAAAATTTAATTTCTTTATGTCTAGTAGTTTATGCTCGGCGATGATGAGTCAGTCAGTCAGTCAGTGCCTATAAATGTAATTTTTTGGGAGTGTTACGGAGTTACCCGTGGTAGGCGGAGGTGAAAGAAGGTGCGGGCTGGAACAGGTCTCAACTACAAAGTTAAAGTTAATTTAAAACTTTCACAAAGGTTATATTTCTTTTCAAAATCAACAAATAACAGAGTATAACAGGTACCAAGTAGCAGATCAACAAATTAAGATATTACAATTACAGTTCGTTACAAGATTTGGGCTTCGAGCCCCAAGTATAATTTCTGAGCTCTCAGCTCACAACCACAAATTACCGAAGGGCAGAAAAACCCCTAATTGCATGGAGCACTCGTTCCCAACATTTAACCTCAAGCCTCCCAGAGGCACCTTTACCACAACACCATAAAGATCTGACCCGCTCTCGCTCTTTCAAGCCTATAAGGGCAATAACAGACTTTTACACAACCTGCCAGCAAGGCATAGTAAAGAAACAGGGGTATCTCGTACCCAATCTACTGGGCCTTAGTGTGCAAAAGCTAGGTTAATATAAACGGCCCAAAACAAAATGATGGAGGAGTGAATTTGCACTTCTAAATCTACATTTTAAAACCTAAGTGGCTCTAGGCCGATACACCGGGGCTAATCCCAAGCTAGGGAGGTGACTCGCATGAGAAAACTTTAATACATTAAGGAAGAGAAGACACGGTTATGAAAACGTAGTCACCTCAATTTCAAAATGAAGGGGAGCTCGAGAGGGTAAAGCACTCTCTATCCCCGCTTTGCAGTAAAAGAGATTTGTAGTTTTTACATAGACTGAAACGGAATTTACATTTTAAAGAGATGGGTTACATATTAAAGGTTTCGAACCGTACCCGAGAGTTAGACTGCTGAGCTAGCAAGAAATAAAGATGTTAAAAGGCCATTATCTTGTTGAAGAACTGCTGTCTGAAGAACGAGGCGCTTTCCGCCCCCTGCTACATATTCACACACCGAGTAAGATGTTATACGAGTGGCCCGGAGACAAGAAAATCAGCAGTTTTTACACCCTCGCGGAAAATTCGAGACCTTTCTGGGGTAATTAAGACCCGCCCTCTTAACTTTATTGGCTAGCTTAGAGCTGCATATCCATAGCGAAGAAGACATACATGATTGGCTGAGAATTAATTAAAGAAATTCGGGATTGGCTAAGTTCAAACATGACGGAAGGAAGGATTAATATTGCAAACCCAAAAATAAAAGAACAAAATTTAGTAAAGACAACAACTTTTGAATACAAAATTTCTTCAAGAAGGTTCATTCCTTTGCACCAGAGTGCATGATCATAGTTTTTTTGTAGAGACATCTGGTAGAGAACGTCCACACTTCTTGATCAATGACAAACAAAAACACATCAAAATTCACACAGAGCCATCTTCTGAGAAACTGTTGAGTTAATACAGTTTTTAAAGTTCAGGCTTTCGCCTGTAGAGGATTTTCAGTTGGCGCACTATTTGAACTGGCGGCGTGGAGGTGTACCTGCCGGTACAGGCAGTATGAACTGGAGAAGGGTGGCCTGATCTGTGTGATAGCTACAATCCAGGATCTCCTTCATTTGAAGTGGTTAAGACAACGGAGAGTTTCTGATTCGAACTGGATCCTGAACCGAAGTGTCACTGCATCTTAACATTTCATAGGAGAGTGAGGAATCCTAACTGGATCAACCAGGTATAAAGCTATTTTACACACATCAAGTTCACAAGTAAATCACACTAATACTTACTTATGTAGTGCATCGCAAATATCACACTGGTTTATCCCACGATGTTGCTTACATTACTCTTGAACGTACCAGATGAGGTTTACCAGACTAAGAACATGATAGTTTCCCTAATACCACGTTAACACATATTTGTCACACATGTCTTTGGTCACATTTACTGATATTCTGGGAATGGAGAAAGCAAATATTACCGTATATTATCCATTACATAAGAACAAATTTAATGATAAATCAATCAGGTAGTACTGTCGTCACTGTAACTAAATCAATTTTATAATCTGTACATATGTATGAATTTGAATTCGCTGATAGTATTGAAACGAAATGTGATTCAGTATTCCCGCGGATAATTGTAGATGCATCGATACATATACCCGAAGTTACCAAATATTCTTTCATAGCGTATATTTGATATATATCAGTCAGTCCATATCTTACTTTTAAAATGCTGAATTTCCTACTTTGTAACTAAATACACAGCTATACAAAACTTAAGGAGGAATGTAACCTTCCCATGTTGTGCCACTGCCGAGTAACATGGATGGATGAAACATGAACCATACATAGGGAGAACTGCTACAGTATGGTACGGTAGGTAACTGAAAGGATTATGCGATGAGACGAACAAAAATGACACTCTTATACAGAGACAATAAATAACACGTAAGTCACTGCAACTGATGAAGGTACAATGGACATCATGAAAGAAGAGACATGGCTATTAAATAGTGTGTGATCAGCACGGACAGCGATGCGTGCTATGCAACCTGTCCAAATGCTGGCCGAAAGATTGGTAATTAGTCCTTGTGGCAGGGCGTTCTATTCCTCTGCCAGCGCGGTTCACAACTGCTTGATGGTCGTTGGTTCATGTGGACGTGCTGCAATACGCCTGCCCAACATGTTCCACTCATGCTCGATGGGATTTAAGTCGTGGGGATGGGCGGGCCAGTCCATTTGCCGAATATCCTCTGGTTCCAAGAGCTACTCCACCTGCGTTATTCGATGTAGTCGTGCATTGTCATCAATAAGAAAATAAGTTAGGGCCAAATGCACCCCTGAAAAGACGCACATGGGGAAGGAGTACACTGTAACAATAACGTTGACCCGTGAGTGTACACCGTTCAAATATTTGAAGGTCGGAACCCCCATGCAACATTATGCCTCCCCACACAATAAAACTTGGACCACATTATGATCATGTTCGACAACGTTCCTGGGTGCATTACGTGTTCTCTCCTTTCGTCAGATGAGGGTACGTCTAGAATCACTACTCAGTCTGGATCTGTTCTCATCCGATAAGAGCACGCGATCCCACTCCTCGCCGGTCCAGACTTGATGTTCTTTGCACGATCGCAAACGGTACCGCCGATGTGCGGGTGTCAACAGACTACCCCGATGCAGTCGCCATGCCACTGTGCGAGACTGGGTGTCATTCAGTCCTGTTAAATGTCGTTACAATTGCACCCGCTGTTAGACGCGAGTCTCTCCTTGCCTGCTGCACAATGTAGCAGTCAACTGCTGCTGTAGTTGACCGTGGTTGACCCCTCCTCTCTAGCGGGAAGCAATGCCTGTGGTTCGGAATGCTCTCCATTTACGTAAAATAATGCTGTGAGCAATAGCAAATCCCTGGGCTACATTCGTCACACTTAGTCTTTCTCCCAGTTTCTCAATGATTCTTCCCCGTGTGAAGTCATCCAAATGTTGTTTCCTGGCCATGTTGCAATGCATAACACCACCACAGTGCACCGTAAAAGTTCGCTTATTGACTCAAACAGTCTTGTCCCGCTACTTCAAGTGCCTTTTTTTGGAGCCGGACACATTTGGCGTTATAGGTGCGCTGAAATCACGCCAGGTTTCTATGCACGTGTGGGAGACAACCGGGAAAATTTTACCGCACTTCCATTCATTTCCACCGAGTAGTTGATATATTATATTGCTTTAACTATCTCTTCCTTTAAGTTTTGCGCAACTGTGTAGAATTTCTCCGGCCATAGTGAGACATTAATTAGAAATATACGGTAAGTATCGTGTCCAAACTGTTACAGCTACATATGAGGGGTACAGCGGAATACTTCTATGAGTTTCTGAGGTACAATCATGTTGCCTTAAATAGTCTTGTGCAATACGTCTTTTCAACCTTCACGCGAAGAATATTTCAATAATTTTCATTTCGCTTAATTACAAATAATAAAACATATATTTCTTAATTTATGTTAGTTTAATGTATAGTAGTAGGTTCATTCATTATATATAATATCTAATACCAACCGATCTCGATTGCTGCAGTCGCATACGTGCTGCCAGTACCCAGTAATCGGGAAACAGTTGGTTTGAAACTCACTGTCGGCAGCCCCGAACATGGTATTCCATGGTTTACCATTTTCACACCAGTCAAAGGCTGGGGATGTAACCTAATTAAGGCCACGGCCGCTTCCTTCCAACTCCTAGCCCATTCCTGTACCATCGTCGCCATAATAACTGTCTGTGTCAGTGCAACGTAAAGCCAATTGTATATTATTGAAGGAGGAACTTACAGGGAAATGGATAGTACGAGGAGGCACTTTTTCCTGGCCCAGCAGGTCACCGGATTTCACGCCGTTAGACTTCTTCTTGTGGAGCAATTTGAAAAACGTCTCTTAAACCCATGCACAGCAAAACACCGAACAGCTCCGGCAACAGATCACGGAAGCCTGCCGAATTAGTACACCTCAATGCTCCTCCGTGCAAGACGATCTATTGGACATCGGGCCCGAATGTGCATTAACCAAAACGGTCATCACATCGAGCATTTGCTGCGATAAATCATAGGCAGGGCCGTTGTGTTCCTATCATTTCCGGACCATATGATGCCCAACCTGCTAACTAATCGGTCTTTCTTAGGGCGACAAACTAATTCATTCACGCACACTGTGCATGAATGTGGGTACTGAACTTACATTACGTGCGGTACGTATTAAACAAATATTTCAAATATGTGGAATTTTCGCCCCGGACTAGAACGTTCCACCTCACACGTAAGCCCTTTCCGCTCCGTCATTACCAACTAAGCTACGGTTCCGTGCTTTCAGCATGTATTAGGTTTACTGCGATTACAATATCAATTTAGTGTTCCGCCGGCGTGTCAGATTCATATAATCTAGAGGGCACACGTATGCCTTCCCGTGTTTAATGCGAATATAATATTACGGCGTCCTATTATTGTGAGGAGGTAAATACCAAGATATCTGGTTTTGTTGTCTGAGCATACCAGCAGGACAGATGTTTTCAGGACATAATTAATATTGCGGGTTTCATAAAACAACATTGACAGGGGAGGCTGTATCACACGAGATATCTCATACCAACATTTTTTATGTATTTTGGAACTGAAGACCAATAATTTAGTGCAGTTACCAGTTTAGTGTAATTGATTGTATCTGTAACACAATAATGGTAAAGCTTTTAAATAAAATGGGGTGCAGGGCACTTTCCTGTTAAATGGAAGAACAAAGAAACATAAAACAAAATAATTTACATCTTTATTCTAAGCTGTAGGGGGAAAGACTTTGCCAACTTGTGAAATAATTTAATCATTTCCTATCTACAGCTTGTCAAACACGCTTTTATGCTTCAGTATTCTATGACTTGCTTCAGAGATATTTCAAAATAAGGACGTACACTAGTGTCCAAAAGTTAAGCATAAGTTACGAGTAAGCAGGGCAACAGGAAATAGACCGATAATCGTACGACATATGCACCTACCAATCTTACGTGTTCGCTCTGTATAGGAAAGGGGTGTTCCCTGCTTTGACTAGCGGCGTAACCGCAAGGTAAACACAGCCAGTGCCTGCCCTCCTTATCCCCTGAGTCGTGTTTGGTTTGTTATAGTGTGCGGAGTGTAGCCTCGTGGTGAACATGACAACATAATGACACAACGACGCCATTTGGACCCCGTTTTGCATGGTAGAATACTCGGCCGCATGGAAGCAGGCGGAACACAGACCGAAGTCGCCGTATCCTTGAATGTGCCACAAAGTGTCATTTCCAGGCTTTGGAGACGATTTCGAGATACAGGAGATGTTAGTCGTAGGCCAGTACCAGGTCGACCAAAGGTAACCACCCCACAGCAGGACCGATATGTGGCTTTAACCGCCCGACGAAATCGGAGTGCACATGAAAGACAGTTGTCGGCGGAGCTTGCAGCCGTCTCAGGGGTTTCCGTTTCCCGGCAAACTGTGTACCGGAGGCTCATAACAGCAGGACTGTTTGCCCGACGTCCAGCGGTGTGCGTCCCGCTCACTCCAGCACAGAGACGGGCCCGTTTACTGTGGAGCCGTCTACATCGAAACTGGACCATGAATGAATGGAGTCATGTGCTCTTCACAGATGGATCCAGTTTAAGTTTGCAGAACGATTCCCGTCGCACATTAATCTGCAGAGAACCGTGTAGCCGATGCAACCACAGGAACATCGTTGAACGGGACCATTATGGTGGTGGTGGCGTCATGGTGTGGGTCGGCATTATGTTGAATGGCCGTACGGACCTTCACATTTTCATGGGTGGTTCGAGGACCACTGTTAACGCTCGGAGATACAGGGATGAGGTACTGAGACTACATGTTCGACTCTTCAGAGGTGAGGTTGGTCCAGACTTCCTCTTAATGGACGATAATGCCCGATCGCACCGCGCTGTTCTGGTGGATGTATTTCTGGATGGGGAAGACTGGCCAGCGAGGTCTGCGGATCTGAATTGTATAGAACATGCCTGGGATGCATTGGGGAGGCGAATTGCATCCCATCAGGCTCCACTAAGGACCCTCCAAGACCTTCGCATTGCCCTTTCGGAGGAATGGGATCGACTGCCACAAAAGCTCTTGGACCATCTGATAGAGAGCTTGCCACGTCGCTGCGAAGCATGTGTGGCCGTTAGGGGTAAACATACACCCTATTAACAGCATATATTGTTGTGGAAGACATTGCCAAGTTTTGTTAGTTGTCAAAGGTGTACCTTAGCTATCAGAACCTTTCTGACACTGTTTCCTTGGACAAGTTGTGTGGCATATGGTGTGTGATTCAGCTTCCGTTTGTTCAGCAATCCGCCTGACATTCCTATCAGGCGGTATGTCCTCGTTTAGTGATTATGCTTAACGTTTGGACACTAATAGAGTATCCTAATCACCTTGCCTGACAGGGAAAGTTATGAGGGAAAAAAATGCGATTTTACATTGAATATCTTCCTGAAGATTAGCCGTTATTGAAGGAACAGTTTCAATTTTATTCGTGAAGTTTCCTTGATCACCATAAAACTACTTGAACACTTACATCGGGGGATAAACATCTGATTCATTTGTTGGAATGTTATATAATGTAGCATTCACGGAAGTTTGTAATAAATGCACTTTCTGAGGATTATGAAGATATATTTCATGCAAGAAATCAGGTGTTTACAAAAACTACTGGGAATGGCTGTTAAGGAAAGGATTATCTGAATTGCTCAAAACCCTAAATGGATCATTGTCATTCAAAGAGACAACATCCATTAAATTACGGAATTTTACTTAGTTGTCTAATTATGACATAATAATGAAAATATCATCAACTGTAAAAACATATATTTTCTACGCACAGGAAAAGAAATAACAAAAAAGCGAAAATCCGAGACCATGGTATGATTTGTAAATCTGTATTCATATTTCTGTGCTCAACAGTTGTTCCACCTCATTCAGGTCAAAGAAGACATTGGCGAAGAAATACAAATCACGACTGTGTGTGAAACTTTATTAACTATTCAACCTAACGGCAATGTAGCTTGATGATATTTCGTGATAAACGATACGGAGACCATGTATTAAACGTCAGTTACTGATGGTGCTTAATAGCACGTCACTATACAACATACCGTCGTTCAACAGCCACTCACACTAGTATTATCGCATGTAGGCGATCGTAGAGAAGACACATATCATCCTGTGGTGTAGCATTCCGAGTATATTGGACCTCTTTCACAATCGTTCAAGCTTAGTAGCTGGCCGTACAGACTGGGTCAGACGTCAACCCATCATTTCTCAAACATGTTCCATTGGAAAGAAACCTGGTGATCGTGCTACCTAAGGAAGTTTTAAAACGCGACGAAGAGCACATCGCGCTGTAACAGCAGCATGTGGACGAGCATTACCTCCTGAGACAGTATATCACCTCCCTGTTTCAGGAATGGCAGCAGGATAGATCGAATAATGCCTTGCGTGTATAAAGTACTGGTTAGTTGAATCTGTGCAAACACGAAAAGTCAATGAGAATAGTTGCTTATTATGCCCACCATGATATCAGGAGTTGGGCTTGTATATGCAGGTTGAATACACAATGCAATAAGACGCTTCCCAGGTCGACGTCACACTCATAAGTGGTCATCACTTGCATAAGGTGGAACCTCCTCGAATTGCCAAACATAACACAGTAGCATTCAATTCTGCAGGCGGTCGTTTGCCGACGTCAAAGGAGCCGTGCGCCTCTAGTTACAGAAGAAGAAGACTTTCCAAACGCACACGTGTTCGTAGACCTGCTGCAGGTAGACAGTTCGCAAAAGTACTTGTGCACATCTCTTGTGACATTCGAACAGATCTCTGCTGCAGATTCTTTACGGTCTGCCAACGAAGCCATAACGGTACGTCGATCTTGAACTACGTTTGTACCACACGGCTGTCCTTAACTTGCTTAACGGAACCTGTTTATATGACTATTGTTGATAACGTCACCATATTGGGGAGGTATAATGTCGAAAGTGTTCAGCAATCCGTCGTCATTTTGTTTCCCGAAGCCCCACATTGCAACCTCTCTCAAACGATTGCAATTGAATGTAACAATCTTGGAGGCATGGTTATAGCTTGACTGTTACACACGTAAACATCGTCCAACCTCCAGGCGCACACGATACTGTCTAGTTTGTGGCTGAACACGACGCAATGACGTGAATGGTATCACGCCATCTGTCGGTCGATATCCTGGAAACGTTCATCACCTTACCTACCATAGTAATCAATGATAATTAACACAAAATATGCTTTATTATCCAGGCAGTAATGATTCATAGAATAAGTCTCAGGTTACTTTTTCCAAACCTTTTGTGCACTGTTACCTTTCATAGCTTCCTCTGTTACCTTAAAAGGGGACTCTGGTCTACTACCTGTTAATCCTGTCTCTCGATAAAATTACAAAGCGATATGTGGTGTATATGCTGGCATACGAATGACAAACCATGATTGGCTGTAACGGTATTAATGCGTAATAATTTAATTACATTTTAAGTTTGATTTCGGGTAGTAGCGACATATTCTGGTTTCGAATGTAGATGCGCATCCTTACAATTAATCAAAATGCTCGAAAATTGTTCAGTATTAAATAATGATACCATTGGTTTTACGCTAAAGAAACAAGATATTTCACGATGTGTAGAAATGAGAGTGTGCGAGAATTTGGTCCGCAGGAGTTTCTACGTCCCAATCAATCCATCGACGTGAGTATGGCGTATTCATTAACTTCTAGTACCGCCAACCTTGGCTGGGATTGAACCCAATAACTTGAGCAACTGAAACCACCTAAAAGAAGGCAAATTATTCTTCAACTCAGAATGATCCAATCCAATCCAATGATCCATCCGTTTACCTTGACAACTAGACAATGAAGTCCAAATACTGGAACGGACTCCGATAAACAACATAGTAGGTGAAGTAATGCAACTACCTTCTTCCTTCTTTTTATATCGCTTTTCACACACCTGTGGGGTCGCAGGTGTGAACTGCTTCGCACATGTGGATTTGCCCCTGTTTTACCGCCGGATGCCCTTCCTGAAGCCAACCCTATATGGAGGGATGTAATCACTATTGCGTGTTTCTGTGATGGTTGGTAGTGTGGTGTGTTGTGTGAATATGAAAAGGAAAGTATTGAGAAATACAAAACATCCATTCCCTGATCCAGAATTATTAATCAGAAGCGATTAAAATCCCGCAGCCGGCCGGGAATCGAATTCGAGACCCGCTGAACCGGAAGGGTAGTACGCTGACAATTCAACCAACGAGTCGGACGAAGTAATGCTACTATAAAAAGTATAATTTATAGAAGATCACGGCATTGGGTACTGGTCTGTGGGTTATTCATAGGGCCTATAAATAGTAATTTGATGCTAACATACTGTATTACCAATGGCATGCGTAGTTCAAAATGCATGATATGTTGTGGTCATATCTTGTGACATATTGAACCGTAGTAAGTGTCCTATAAGGCTCACATTCAGAAAAGCTACCTTAATGCTTCATGTGTGAATCGATTTGCCCTCAATTTATTGACCAAAAGTGAAATTATGACATGTCAGTAAACCACGCCTGGACGACTTCCTAGAAGAAATGTAAGAAAAAAGCACCTGTGTCTTCGTCAGGTAAATAATGGTGGTACATATCTCAAGGAATGAACATTATTCCAGTAAATAAGTAATGGTTTGTTCGTGTGACTCACAATATTGATATAAGTGGAAATAACACGACCGCAAGCGTCTGACACGTGAGTTACAAAACGATCCAATACATTGTGGTCAGTCTGTTTTAATATTGCTTGGCAAATGCATGTATTCCCATATTGATATGGGTTTAGCTGGGGGTTTATAGCCGAGTGTCATCTTTGCTGGTCCCTCCGTTAAGTGACTGCGGTTCGAAATCGGGCGAATGCACATTGGATTTTTCAAACGAAAAGTCACGTACTTGTTCTCCTTACTCCACATAATAGCTGGATGACTGGCGGCATTGATCATGATATCAACTGTCACGTGAATCTATAGCATATTTTGTTACTTAGAGACTATTATGTGCACCTTTGCACGTTAGACTAGACGGCGTTTACTTCCATAACTACTTTACAATTCACAACTTGTACATCCGGATATGACGAATGATATTATTATTTCAATTGAGGAGCGTCTGTTTAAAAGGTGCTGTTTCGAACTTAAGAAAACTGTAGGAAAAGTGCAAGAAACATAAAATAAAATATTAAATACACATAACTCAGCTATTTTATGGAAAACTTTCCACGATATGGGTCTAAATAAAGGAATACAAAGGTTAGTAAATGTAATGTGCATTCGAACGATCTGAATTATTATTCTAGCTCAAGAAACTTCCTTACGAACGGAAATACCAAGAGAGCCACTATTGACAGAATATCTCCAAAGAGAAATCATGGCGAAGAGATATTCTACTTTCTTCATGTGACTACAGGTGATGTAAAGAGCGCTCTCAATGACATAAAATCAGGGCATAATGGAAACGGTGGAATAAACCTGTCCCTTTTAAGACAAATTCTAGACATCATTCTTCCTAAAATAACGCACATAATTACCACCTCTCTTACGACGGGAATCTTTCCTGAGAACTGGAAAAATGCCCGAAAGTAGTACCTCCACAACCCTTGACGATTACCGCCTAGTTAGAATCCTCCCTGTACTAGGTAAAGTACTGAAGAAACTAGTATACAAGCAAATAACAGACTACCTTTTACATCATAATTTAATTGACAAATCAATCAGGGTTTAGATCAAATTATAGAACCACCACAGTATTAGCAAATGTGACAAACGATATTCAGATAGCTCCACTTCTGTTCTCTCTATACATGAATGACCAATCAGAACAATTGACAAACTGTAAATATCACTTATACGCAGACGACATTCAATTGTATATTCACACCAAGCCGAATGGCATACAAGAAGAGACTGAAATTACACGAAGAGCTATTGAACATTAACCAATGGACTGGTAGCAACTGCCTGAAGGTAAACCCATTAAACTCGCAAGCCATCTGTATAGTATCGAGCAAAGTGCATGCCAAATTAATAAGCATCAATACACCAATTATCATGATCATTGAAACACCTATGACACTGAAAGACTCCGTTAACAATCTTGGAATACGTTTTGATGAGTATTGAAGTTGGTCAGAACACGTAACACGAATTTCCCCACGTGTATTAGGTTTATAACACTCACTGTACAAAATGAAGGAATTTCGACCTCTCAAAATCAGGAAACGGCTCTTTCAAGGACCAGCATATAGATGTGGGAAAGTTTTCCTTCCTAAACAGGACAATAAGGGATTGGAATAAATTATCTGCAGCAGTCTTTGATATATTCCCTTCAGGTATGAAGTCATTTAAGAAGATCATTAGTGCTAGTGCAAAGTGAAAAGTAAAAGTTGTAACTTACGGACAGTGAATTTGTGATTTTCTGCTTGATTTAGAACAATAACCTAGTGGTATTTATTGTAGTATTCCCTTTCCAGGTAACTGTTTGTTGTACTCATATTGTAGTAGTTGTTGCTGTTTTTAGGTAAATACCTATGTTTTTAGCTTTATTATCACTTGTAATGTTAAGGTAGTTGTAAGCTCAACGTATACTGTTGTAAGCTGTAGTGTTGAGACCTGGAAATACTTAAGTTTTATGTAAATTTGTATATGATTATACTGGATTTAGAATGTTAAAATATAGTATTTTTTGTAATGTCTTATTTCGATGGATTTTCTTGTTGTTGTTGTTGTTGATGGCTATATATATTTTTAACTTTCATTTTATTATCACTGTAATGTTAAGCTAGTAATAATAATAATAATAATAATAATAATAATAATAATAATAATAATAATAATAATAATAATAATAATCGTATGGCCTCAGCTACAGTGTGCAGATATTTCAATTTGACGCCATCTGGCTGTCTGCTCGTCAATTTCGACGTTCCGTTTTACTCTAAGCCCACTCTCTTGTGCGTCTATGGCTGAGATTTAATTAATTTTGACGGGTAAATACCACATGTGTCACCAGAGATCTTTTACATGCCGACATCGTACGACATGGAGTGGAATGGACTTTTTACCGCCCTTTAATAATCCGACTACCTCTGCCGCGTTTGAACCCGCTATCTTGGGATCCGGAGGCCGACATTCTACCACTGATCTACAGAGGCAGCCTAAGCTTGTGGTAAGATCAACCTATAGTATTTTAAGCCGTTGTGTTAAGCACTGGAAATACTTAAGCTGCGTGTGAAATTGTACTCGAATATGATGATGCTGGATTTAGAATGTTAAACTGGTGGTATTTCTTGTCTATTTTCTTCCATGGAGTTGCCTGTTGTACTCTAGGTGTTGTAGAGGTGTTGGTGGATAGTTAGGTTTTAACTTTATTTCATTATCACTTGTAATGTTAAGCTAGTAGTGAGCTGAACCGTAGTATTGTAAGCTATAATGTTAAGCACTGGATATACTTAAGAATGTTAAACTAGTAACATTTCTTGTAATTTTTCTTTAAATGGAATTGCTTGTTGTCCTTTTGTTATTGTACTTTTGTTTTATTGTTCTTATTTTTTGTTCCGTAATTATGTTTTAACTTTATCTTATTATCTCACTACTGTAACTTACCATTACCACCGGGATATTTCCCAATTGCGATGTATTTTTAATAATAATAATAATACAAGTATTTGATTATGGTGATGTATCCTGCAATAACTTAACTTGGTTCTAAACTTCAACGGGCGCATAATGTCCGCATTCGATTCATTCTAAATTTTCCACTCAATTCCCACATTGGGGCCGATGACCTTCGATATTAAGCCCCTTAAAACAACAAGCATCATCATCAATTCCCACATTATCCCATTCCTCCATCAGCTCTCCTGGCTAAGATTATATGATAGACGTAAGTACCTTGCTGTTTCTCCTCTGCACAAAATACTGAAAACAAGTAAACCAGATTACCTCACAATAGATCTAAACTACCTCTCTCTCTCTCAGGCAGAGCACCCTTAAGATCATCAATACTATCCCTGCTGTCGAACCCCACTCATCACAGTAGTACGTATAACAAGTCATTTGTATTGGGGAGCATACGTTCCTGGAATTTTCTCCCTGGTGAAATTAGAGATATAAGTAATCTAAAGCTACTCAGAAGAATGTGCAGGAATTTTTACCTACATTTAGATTAATTACTCTAAGAAGCACCCTAAAATGTTAAATTATTGAGTAAAAATGTACATGTAATGTTAGTGATATTATAGTTTAAATTTTCCGCGATTTACTTTTAATAATAGTAAATACCATGCAATCATTTAATAATTTTAAAATTATTCTTACTTTTCGATTTCATTTAAATTACATTTTACGTTTATTTAAATTATATTAAAGTTACTTTTAATTTAAAGTAGTTATAATGCTCAGTATATTATGTTTATGCAGGTGTATAATTATATGGTTTGGCGTAATATCAGGCCTCATAGCCTGAGCTCGGCCATGTATATAAATAAATAAATAAATAAATAAATAAATAAATAAATAAATAAATAAATAAATAAATAAATACTATTTGATTCTATAAACTGACGAATAGTGTACTTTTTGGCTTGTACGTGTGTGGGAGTGGTCATTTATGTGCTCACGAATGTATAATATATTATACAAGGCTCATAAAAGATTATGCCTGGGTGCATGTCACTAGTAGATGTCACCACAAGTGATATACTAAGCCTCAATTTGTTGACATATTCTAAGACACATTTCTCCCTTGGATTAACGGATGAACGTATAAGATATTCAGAACATGACGTACCCATTAGGCGTCCCGCTAGGGTGACACAGGTGTTGAGAGTTCATTGTGTTTTGCAGTTTCTGGAGGGTAATCAGTAGCACTAGTTGGAAGAGAGTTAGGATCCAAGTTTCAAACAAGCCACGCATTTCACAGCCTATGCACATCAGGTTACAAGTGTAACATCGTGTCTCCATTTCATTAACGTTAAAATTGTTATAAGAATTCGTATTGATTTTACCGATATTGAGACTACTCAGAATGGAAAGATAGATGAAATGTAAACTTCCAATTACGATAAGTTTCCATATTTCCTTTTACTAAAATATCGGATTTTGGATGGGGTGACTGAGACGAACTCTTCTTAGGTTTATTGCACCTATCTCCGTTCCAATAGGGAACATTTTACCTGGTCTTCTGATTACCACCACTCCCACATGGCTCTGACAACGAGATATCAGAGTTCAGCTGAAGAGTCAAGCAGGTCACTTTCGTCTTATGTGTACTTCAGACAGGACGCAGAAAGAACTTACTCTCATCTCCTACAAAGCTCAACCAGAGTAAGTAATGAAAGAGTAGGAATCTCAGTTATATACTCTTCTTGTTTGCTCTTCCAGGTGAAGCTTGTTAGTTAATATCGCGAATTTTACCTTTAAGAAGACATTTTGCTAAGAACGAAACCGTACTTTTCAGTGTCGTCTCAGTTATTACAATTTTGAAGCTTTTCGGTCTGTCAAATACGAAATATATAACACCTTATAACACTGTAACATACCTGTAGAAAATCACACGGTATTAAACAAGGAATGACATGCTTAGCTCTTGAAGGAACGTCATCAGATGCCATAATATCACAATTCCTTTTTAATTGATGGATTTTTAGAAACGTAGAAATACTTATGTTTAAATTATATTTAAACATTTTAATACTTGAAAGTTACGAATTATCTTAATGAAATGCTCCGATAGTTGATCCTCTCTCCTTCCTACTCCAACAAAGAAAGTGAGGTGAGGTGTCATTGGCCTGAGGACAGCTGGCTAAATTGTCAGTAACTTTCCGTTATGTCATCTTCCGATTGATGTAAACGACTACTTTAAATTGTACTTTTAGCTTTAATATACATTTTTTCTATTTGCTTTACGTCGCACCGACACAGATAGGTATTATGGCGATGATGAGGGAGGAAAGCCCTATGAATGGGAAGGAAGCGGCCGTGGCCTTAATTAGGGTACAGCCCCAGCATTTGCCTGGTGTGAAAATGGAAAACCACGGAAAAACATCTTCAGAGCTGCCGACATTGGGGTTCTAACCCACTATGTCCCGGATTGCACGCTCACAGCTGCGCGCCCTTAACCGCACGGCCGACTCGCCCGGTAGCTTTAATATTAATATTATTACTGTTATCATTTTCAATATTATTATCGTATTAGAATTATTTTCGAAATTAGATAAGGTTTGCTAAATGAGCATTTCATGAGCTCTAGTTTACCGGTAATATTCCGTTAAATTATTTTACGTGCGTTTTCAAGTGCTGTCAACGCCATTTCTGAAAGTGTACTTGTAGATTATCATTATTATTATTATTGTTATTATTATTAGTAGTAGTAGTAGTTGTTGTTGTAGTAGTAGTAGTTGTAATACTATCGTAATTATTGTTTATTATTATTAATTATTAATATGTATCAGGGATAAGGTGTACCGGTATGTTAATGATTGTGATGAAGTAAATTATGAAACTGGATTAAAGAGCATCTTGTAAGATATTACTTACGTGATAATAAAATACTAAAACCTATAGCGTTGCTAAGACGCTGCCTAAAATCAGAGAATTTTCTACAGACAAGTATATTTTAACCCACATCCAGATATTTAGATCGAAATAACCTCTTGTGGCAGCTTAAAGCACTAATGCAAAATGTGTGAAATGTTGTTCAGAAGTTAATTAAGCCGTGCGAATAGGGGGAAGTTTTAAAATGAGTGTGGTCATTAAGGTTTGCTTCCTTAATAATGCTGAATTTTAAATAATTATAATCTAGTTTTTAGTTAGTATTAACAATGATAATATTAATATCAATGATAAAAATAATAATAATAAAGCTAAAAGTACAACTGAAAGTATTCTGTCGTATTACCGGTATTGCAACAACTCACATTCTATGCTAGAGTGGAGAGAAGTGAGGACTTCATTAAGGTAAGTTCCAATTTTGAATTCTTTAAGGTTTCCAACGAAATAAACTTTCCCTGAATGATGGATTGACTGAAGAGCACTACCTACGTTTGTAGAATACTAAAGGATGTTATGTGTCTGACAAAGCCACCGGCACTGGCTGCACTAAGGAAAAATATTGAATTATTTTGTGTAGCAATTCCACTGAACACGTTCCTGTTTACCATCGATTGTGTTAGACTGTTGATAGTGACCACGTTTAGCACCCCAAGTGATTTCAATATGTTGAAAATTAAGCGATATTCTCACCAAATTTGAGACTTGTAGATCAGTATATTAGAAAGTTATTGATGAAAAGTTTATACATGTTATTGGGCTCCTTGCATATGGAACCAATGGATCCCAGCTGAATAGGGGTAACTCTGTACATTTACACTAATGAAATCATCATGACTGGTGAGGATATGAAATATATCTTTTGGTGAATACCTGGTATGTTTTCAGACAGATTATCTCATGCATCGGATTACGACATATGGCAATGCGGCAATAGTTTGGATATGGACACTAAACGCTATCAACGGATAAAAGGAGCAACAATAACTTGTGACACAGTGAAGGAGGTACTAAATTTGAAGCTAAACCACGGGAAAAAATACACCAGAAACGCATGTCTATAGATGATAGTTGGAGGAATTCACTTCAATATCAATGTTACAAATGCAACATTAACTGGTTTTCTGGATCATCTCAGGAAAGAACGGTAGAAGACGGCCGTACTGAAGTTCCTTCATGAAGCATTTGAAAAACACTTCGCTAAATTTCGAAGTGCCTTCTTATTATGTATATTTTGTGCTCCTTATCAAGTGTTATGCTAATGTGTCTCGTGTAAACTGTGAATGATACTGTAATCTGACCAGGAAAATGACAGGCGTGCATGTGTGTGCTCCTCATGTGTAAACGAGGAAATTGAGTATTTTTCCACTCAACTGTAAGACGAACATGGATCTCCTCTATTTTACATTACTTCTCCTCATGCATAATCACTCTATTCTAACTCCAACTTTGTAAACGTATTGAGAGTGGAATAATTACAAATATACACTTTTTAAAAATCACAGACTTTCATCACTGACATGGTGTATTACACCCTTCCGGTCCTCGAATGGGCGACCCACGCATAAGAATGCCTCCGCGTAACCTGGTAAACAACCACGGATGAGACTATCGTGAAGAGCCGCTCGGAATGTCTAACGAGCTTCGAACCGCTCCCCTCCTACTTTGTGTTCTGGCCTCGGCAGCTCGAGCACTTGGAGGTGGTACGTTCGCAAGAAGAAACAAAAACAAATACTTAAAATGGAGCCTTATATAATATGAAAGTAGGATCAGTGGGTTCAATTGTCTACTGGATACTGCTTAGCACTACTATAAATGACAGGAATCATATAATGGGAGTTACGAAGACTAATTTATTCAGAATTATGACACAAAAAGAACAACTCTATACAATGAATTCTCCGCATACGGAAGGAAAAGAAAATAATTAACAGTTTAAATTGACTCGCCTGAGGGCGTCGTCTGCACAAAGGTATAATTGAGGTTTTGCGACCACTATCGTCTATCCTTTCCTCATTAGTTCGTACTTTTGTCGTTAAATTTATTATTCTGTCGATCAAACCGTGTAAATCTGAGCTGATGTCCCCCTACTTGATACATTCTATTCTTAGCACGTAATTAACCGGTTCCTACACTACCTGATTGCCATATTAAGAAGGATATTTACATAATACACAGACAAAATCACATACACTGAGCTAAACCCCGGACTTCCCTTATCTGGCACCAAGAAAAGCAACGTTGAACATAACTGTGTTTAAACTCAAAATAATGCACCCCAAACACACTCATATGTACACATCATGTAAAAATAGGGCCATTCGTGTAAGAAAAACATGGTTATCAATATCTTCTGCCCCAGCGAAGCTTAATGGAAGCTCGCACAAGGTGGCCCACTCTGACCTGGGCTAGAACTGGACGCCTTCCGGCTGAGAGGTACATTTCTGGAATCCCTAAATTATCTATGGTCTCATACTAACGGATATTGGTGGGGGATCCATAATCATTTATTAATTACCTTCTAAAACACCGTGATATTATCATTTACACAAGTGTTCTTAGACGAACATTTAAAAGAAACACATAGGCGCGGTGTGAAACCCAGAGCCCCGAGTCATTACTACAGTAGCACGGCAGGGCCGCTTTGTTGCGAAGGGAGAAAAGCAAACACACACACAAAAAAGAAGGGAATGTCATTCGCTTTACTGCTACCATCACTCATTCATTGGCTACTCCGGATTCCTGACCCCTCTCAATTACAACGGCCAGTTCTCTTTCCTCGGAGGCATATTTCTTGCCCACTTCATTTGTTTATTCACCTTACCGCAGAATTCCCAAGGAATACTCATTTAGTCTCTACCTTCTCATCCTTATCGTTGAGCGCCGACTGTGGGCACCATCACTTCTGAATTATCTCATCGTAAAACTATCTGGGCATTCAGCCCTCTCATTACGTCTCATATCACGTATCTCCTTTCATTGGGCATAGGACTCTCATGGTTCCTCTGTTCCACGCTTCTCATTCTCTTCGCTCATCGCCCAAAAAGTTATGTATATTTTTTATTTTGACCATACATTAAAGACTCCGGCCTTCCTGGGTCTCATCCCGGTTACAGACAAGAAAAAACTCTAGAAAATTCTGGTCAAATAATCAAGAATCACGGGAAACTCGCAAATTGTCTCTCACAATTACCTAAATAACATAGTATGTACCCCTCTTAGCCCGGACTTCTTCTCTCTTGCTGCACATGTCATAATCATATGTGTGAGTTACGTATGCATCGTCTGACTGACCCATGAGTTTCCCCAGCATATACGATAGCCATATTGTACATTAACTAACAACCTTTGGACATGGTTTTCCCTGCTCATCAACACAATTGTCCAACCACCCCTAGGGTAACACAAATATTCTTCTATCCTTGTTTCCCATACTTGCTAGGATATTCTACATATTAATAATACTAACCCCTCACGAAAAACTAATCACTAAGGAAGAAATGGGTCGTCCGGGGAGTTAGCTCCCTTGAATTTACGTTATCATGATGAAGAATATTACAATTTGTGTATTAGGACATGCATTATTTTTACATCATTTAGGTATTACGAATGAAGAGCTCATCCTATGACCCGGTTATACTTTAACTTGCTAAGAAGATTATATTTTGATATCAACTCATCTGTTTTGTGGCCGTGGTTTTTCCTTCCACGGGAGACCCATGGCGGAGCTTACTGCTGCATGGCCTCGGCGCTGGAAATGAGCGTGTTGTCATTCGACCCTGGTCCACACAAGTCCGTCATCCTGGTTGGCTCGTTCCCAGCTGCAATCTTAAAGTAATCCAAAGGGGTAACACTCCACAACTCTTCACACGGTCCTCTGTTTACCGCGACACACACACGGAATTTACACAATAAACAGGCAAGTCATTATAATCACAGGCGAGTGCATTCAGCCTGAATCGGGTGGCTCCCAGTACTTGAGGACCCTGACTCAGAGTAGCGATTTGGATGATACCAATTTATTGATATCATGTACTCATTTAGGCCGGCATTGTCCATAGCCGACTCCCGCTACTCGTTCGTAAATTATGCTCGCCGCTTAGTTAATTGACACGCGGCACTGAGACATTTGCCTGGGCTCGCTTGGCTATTACTTGACTTCCCATCTACACTTCACAAGGCTTTTATAATCCACGGCCGCGACGGACAAAATAACACTGTCTTAGTAGGTTTCGGACTGTAAAACCTGGAACACAATGTAACACACTGTCCTTTCTCAACGACCCGCTAGAAAACTGTCTCAAGCGAGGGCCGGCCCGGCCTTTATTATCTTCACACCGGAAGACTGGGAGCGTTGATCTTCACGGTTCATTAAGGACAACAGCACCTTTCATCCCAGGAATTCAAGACATTTAAATGGTGCGTATTGTAACCCTCTCTTTCCTGTTCTATTTGAACCAGGTGAGCTCTTTCGACGATCGGCAGTTCTCACGTAATTTCATTCCCGCCTTCAATCATTTCACTAGCGTCCTTTGGTGGGTGGAGTCATCTTTGAGCGCGATTCTTAGCTTGGGGAAAGATTTACATTCACATGTGTTGGCAATACGTTACAGCTGGATATCTGGTGACCTCCTTTCGCCCTTCTGATAAAGTATTCCATATTTTCAGTCTGGGATACGCAGAAAATTCAGCTCTATTCATTGGTGTGCCTCCCATAATTTTTCCATGTCTGGATCAAAATATCCTATAATTTTTACGCGCCAAAATTCGAGGTTGGCATCCGTGGACCGTGCGTAAAAACCGGAAGTTCTTTCTGTTAGTTTGGAACCCTGGGAAACTAGGCCATACCTCAGGGCGTGTTTGACTACCGTAGCGTCGCGTCGTATCTTCAACTCTGTCTGCTAGTTGAGAGGGCTTTTTCACGAAGGCTTGGCTCCAGCCCAAACTTTCCTTTGCTTTCTAGGCGATCTTTCGCGGGTTTCGTTCTGGCCAAATGCCGCTCGATCCCCGTCGCCCATCATCCTACAAAGACGCGACTTTTAGAAATGATTTTAATAGGTTAGAAAGGCCCCTATGATTTCTATGAGCTGTACAGGACACTGTACGGTTTCATTATATGTCTAGTAAGCTCAATATGTTTTAAAATGTTTCAAAACGAAGAAAAATGATTTGGTAAAAAATTGCGATGAGATGTATAGTCAGTTAAGCTCAATATGTTTCAAAACGAACAAAAATGATTTGTTAAAAAATTACGATGAGAAGTATAGTCAGTTTGATTTATTTCTATTTGTAGTGTTATGAATGTAAGTTGAAAAAGATAAAAAATATTTATCGGGGCTAAATCCGTTCGTATCACCAATTCAGAACAACTGGAGGGTATGCATACCCACTTAACGGCGTGAAAGAAAAGTTGGCGATGTAACTCCTAGACATTTCAGTGCAAGGACACCAGCGTTTATGTTTACATTTTCTATATGTTGATAGTATAGAGGAAAGTAGATTAGTAGACCAGCACTATCGGTACAATGGGAAATATTTATATGCTACGAAAGTAAACTTTATTTCAATGGACTGTAAGCGAAGCAGGTAAAAGGAAACATAAATGCACTTATTGACATCTGCATCAGGATGTAATAAACATTATTTTCAATTCCCTAAATCTGCATTATTTCATCAAGTTCTATTTTGTCCTGTACCGTACCCAGGGGTAAATACCCTCAAGGACGATACCTCCATTCCTGTATGAACATACGACTAACTCAGGGTTGGGCAGAGAGTGGGTTGGTCGTCAATTGGGTCAGGATAAAAGTCAAATTTCTACACTTAAATATAAGTAAATGACAGGAAAATGGAGGTATAACTCGAGTGAGAAACAATCATATGGGGTAGGATGAATTTATTCATAAATATCCCCGAATCATTCTACTTGAAATCAATTAAATCAAATAATAAAATAGAATTATAAAATCTCAAAATAACAGAAATAGCTGGACATTGACATCGTTAATTATTTAAAAAAACAAAGTGAATAAATTATCAAACACAACATTGAATACTTGCATAATTTTAGAAATGATCTTCTTCTTTTTTGTCCATAGTTCATGTGATATGGTAATAAGTATACGCATACACTGATATGTAGTTATTTCGCATGGAGTCACACTAGAAAATATCGCAACGATACGGGTTACGAATTTAGCTTAAATCGAGAGTCGCCAAAATTTTATCGTTAAAGAAAATTACAATATAAAGAAAAGTCACGATGAAAAAGAAAAACTAAGACGCAATGGGATATGATCTGAATTATGTAAAATACTAATGGCATTTCCTACGCTATATTTACAACAAGTCAAATAAGCAACACTAAACACATCTATTTACATCGGATAAAGAGGAAAAGTCTTACATACTACACAGATTCTACGTGAATCGCGGTTCACCACAAAGGATCTAGTGAGAACTAGATTGACCATCAATAAAACTCAGCACTCGGGCTGTTCCCCATTAAAACAACGAGACAAGGTATTCAAACAACATGTAACAATATAAAACATCATCCTGTAATGGAAAAACATATAAATAACCATCAATAGTATGTAGAAAGCAATGGGCAACATTGCCTCTTTCTGCTGCATTTGAGCGCTAAATGGCGCGGTCTTCCGTCATGTATATCCGGGTGGGCTGTGAGCTGAAAGGAAATGTTGATCTCACACTGTACTACGGCTTGGTTTCTGTCTCCCAAGATTGTGACACGGAAATATCATCTCATTCGCGCCGTCTAATAAAAACACGGCCAATATATCAGCTTGCAATGAGATAACATCTTTCGTCGGCTATACGGAAACTCACGTATAATCATTCCTTCCTAGCATTCTTTTACAAATTAGCACACATCAGACTCCTTGGTCTGGAATCAATTCCGTCAATTCTGATAGCAATATACTCTCAGAAGACAATTGGCAGGTACATGTCCACTGCACATTATTCTTTTACATATCAGGCATGCAATCGGCCTGCATAATAACTTTATCATTCCGCATGCAATCTTATTTCTCATATCTCTTATGAATCACATTAGCTTTCTACATTATGAGACCCGGTTCGTTTCCTGTGCAAATCATTGGGCAAAAACAGATTCCAACCTAAATTCGAAGATCCTATTCTTTCAACGTCGTTATGCAGCTCCTTACGTACAGCTTCTGAAATACCATGCGTCATGCAATTAGCTATAACTGTCTCTCTAAATGATAGAAATGAAATGACGTAGTAAGTATTTAACTTTTGAACTGGGATGAACTTGTCAATCTAATCCTCCTAGCACTGTTTTACAAGGAAAATCGGAATATTCTACACTAAATAAACATGCACAAATGAACAACAATCTAATCCTAACAAATCCCTCATTATCCCAATTATCTAGTCATAAATCAAAATAAAAATAAAAAGAAGATGCATTACTCTCTTTTCTGTATATACAACAATATCAAAGTGAATCAAACACATGCCGTCAGGCTTACTTTACATTAAATAAAATCTCTATTCTAAACTGCACTAGTATTTTAACATAACCCATATAACATTCCATAATTAACAAATGCGTCTTATCTTAATTTGTGGCGACTCTCTGGATACATGGTAGCAGCTCACATATCTGCTATATTAGGGATTTACTCCATGTCGATCACAGTTTCAACACGTGGAAATGCACTTCCTTCTTCCATAGGCGAAGCCATCTTCTTGCTGAAAAGTTGTTTAGCACTGGAACACAGAAAGCTTTGGATGAATATCTCTTCACCGCTCACTTCTATAAGTGCCGAACAACCCTTGATTACAAATTCAGCCAAGCACACTGACACATTAATAATGCAAACTTTATATTTAAGGGTATATATACACAGTTTTTGAGAGCGGCACGCGGTAGGGATCGAGAGTTCCTCGCGAAACGCGACCGACACGAAAATGTGAGACAATGGCACGTCTCTCCTGCACTTGCTACACTGCGGCTGATTATCACCGTCTCTATATGTTGATAGTAAACTTTGCAATAATATAATCTGCAATTACCTCTGGAACACTTGTTTAAAATCATATACTGTTACTGATATAACACTTCAGTATCCGCGACCACAATGACACTTCTACTCTCTCCAAACTACCCGATCAGAATGACGCTCTCCTGAGCTTGGGGTGCTGAGGAAGCTTAGGTAACGCCGTTTCAAATATGGGATTCCCGCTTGTCTAGACAAACCACCAAACAGAAAGCTTTCCATGTATAATGTCACAATATTAATTGTAATACATCTATAAAACACAATTCAAACAATGGCAAATCTCATCCTATAAATTTTAGATCGTATTTCTGATCATATTTCACTTATAGACCTGTGGAAAACCGACAAATGACAGAATTTAACTCAAGCAACTCTACGCGTTGGTCAACCTGGGATTATCACTTGGCGCGATGTAGACTCCATGGTTGCCGTATCCTCACGTTCTCATTGGCGGAATATATAGCTTGGTCAGCACCTTGTACACGTGTCGATTTTTACCAACGCTTGGTTACGCTAAGCTATTCTCACGGTCTCGAGGAAATGTTGGGTAATATCCAGCGACTTGATGTCTCCATAGACATCCGGTCTCAACTACCTTGGGATTCAATACTCTACCATTTATTACTGTAATTTATATGAATAAAATTGATATATTATGTCAAATAATACTCTGAATATTTCTTACGGGCCGGCAGGATACGGCTCAGTACAGTACTCTGCATTATTATCAAAGAATATTTTCCAGTTCCGGGGTAGCTTAAAGTACCAGTTTCCCTAAAGGTCGCAAGTTTTTGTTGGATGAAACGAAGGAAAGAGTTTACAACTCAGAAACTTCTGCAGACATAGAAATATATAATAATCTGATGGAGCGATACCAAAGCAGTAGGGCGGGTGATGTAACACTTCCCAATCAAAAGACCGCAACGTCTGACGAGTCGCAATAGACACGTTTGGCCTCGCATTGTCATGATGGAACACAAATTCATTGTTTGTTAAATTGGGACGATTTTCTTCAATGGCTTCTTTCAGATTGTCCAGTTCAGAACAATATCTCCCTGAAGTGACGGTCTGTCCATTGGGAAGCAATTCATAGTAAATAGTCATCCAGTCCCACTAAATGCAAAGCAGTACTTATCTGGGATAGGGATTTGGTTTGTGAGTGGAGGTTCACCCCTTCTTTGCTGTGACATTTTCCTTAAAATGCTGTCATATATGATCCACTTCTCATCACCAGAAACCAGACGTTCCAGAAATGGATCATGTTCACTGCGCTCAGTACGGAGTAACAAATGGACACGTGCTGGACCGAATTCCGTTCACTGAATTCATGTGGTACCCAAAAATCGGAACGAAGTAGGTAACTAAACGATTTCACGTGTTTCCTCACATTACGAGACGATATATTGACCACTAGAGCTATTTCACTCGCTGTCACGCTTGGGTTACTTTCAACCTAATCCTTAAGTCTTTCTTCGTCTGTAACAATAGGTCTTGCGGTACGAGGTTTTTCCTTTAAAAAGTGAATGGCAGATCGAAACCTAGAAAACCATTTCTGGCATGTTCGTTCGGCCACCGCATATTCACCGTAAACAGCAAAAATCGTCCTCTGAATTTGAGAATAATTTTCTCCCTTGTGATAATAAACGAACAAAAGGTGTCTGAAATGCTTATTGAAACTTTCCATACAAATAAATGCTACCGCACACGAATACAGCAGATGCTAGTGAGGTCGCCGACAGTCAAGTACACACTGAACAGCTCATTGTGAGTGATTTTCGCATCCTACGCGTCCGCTACGTGCGCAGCACAGCGGCGCATTTCACATCATGAGCATACCTCAGTGACGTCAGTCTACCCTGCAATTGGCATAAAGTTCTGACCACTCCTTCTTGGTGTTGCATTTGCTCTGTCAGTCAGTGTATATATATATATAATATTTCAATAATACTGTTTTCAGGAGCCCCTTCTTTATCATTAAAGGATAAGATAAAGTTTCACCTAATCTAATTATCTGAGAACTGTTTTCTAGATGTTTATCAACTAATTCAATCGCTGTTCTGCCTAGTCCAATAGATTTCATTTCAAACATAACTAGTTTCTACTTTCACTTTTGTATCCTTTAGTAAACACCTTTGTTTTGGTAGGTAAATTTAATTACTTCGCTGTCCGACTCGTTGGCTGAACGATCATCGTACTGGCCTTCGGTTCAGAGGTTCCCGGGTTCGATTCCCGGCCGGGTCGGGGATGTTAACCTTAATTGGTTAATCCCAATGGCACGGGGGCTGGGTGTGTGTGTTGTCTTCATCATCATTTCATCCTCATCAAGACGAGCAGGTCGCCTACGGGAGTCAAATAGAAAGACCTGCACCTGGCGAGCCGAACCCGTCCTTGGATATCCCGGCACTAAAAGCCATACGACATTTCATTTCTCATTACTTCGCTAGTACTAGTCAGTTCTTCTGCTTGGACATTATCCTTATGTCCAACTGTCTTTACATACGGCTGACAATTACTTCTGCCTTCTGCAAATCCTCACATATATACTGCCTTGTTTATTATAATTCCTGAAATGTCCTTCCTTGAATCCGTTGCTGCCTTAAAACACACACACACATAGAGTAGATAAGCTTTGACGAACAGCTAGAGGCTAATGTCCGGGATCCCCGTGTGCTTTGTATATATAGGACCCTGAGTACGGCTAGATGACTTATTCTGGTGCCTGTGGCCTACCATGTGCGTTTGACCCTTTCGTCCAACGCTCCACCTCCCCCTCCCTGTTCATGGGATGACACCCTGATATTTCACCTCGACCCATGTAACCCCGAGGCTGCACGGCCCTGGCGGACTGTCGGCCTGCCGTTCTCACCAACGGGGGCTGGTGGCCTGTTGTGGGGAACCCTGGGCTACGGCTCGTGGTGAAACCCGTCTTCCAAGGGGGCATGGCTAGAGGATTTATCCCGGTGCCTATGGCTTCAAGTAATGTAGAGGTCCACCTTCCCAGCTCTTCAGCTGTCAGGGGGCCGCTGCAGCGTGATCCCTCTGCGGCTGCCGCCCTGTCCTGCCAGACCTCTCCTTACTAACCTTCCCCTCTTTCCCCCAAATATAGGGCCCCTCAGTGGATCGAGTAGCTGAGACCCTGTACTCAAGGCCAAGTACTGCCTTGCCATTTCCTCCCACCTCCCCGCCCCCTCTTCTTTTTATCCGACCTTTTCGCTCACCACTTTCCATTGATGTTACTCAGTTGATCAACACTGGTCATGCTAGCACTTGGATGGGTGACCATTCACCCTCCCTTTGCTCTATCTATTAAATTTATAAACCCCTGTACGGGAATTATGACTACCTGGGGCTTACCCCTAGGCCACTCTTTTGACCCTTCGGGGTCCAGGTCATATCCTGCCTGACCAGTGCGCCACCTTACTACGGTACCACCACCAACCAAACCATCCTGTTCTACAACCTACCTGTCGAAAGCAGCACTCAAGATCTTCGGGTCGAAGGGCTAAAATGACACAAAGGATCCGGGCTCCCGCCCGCATATCCCTTGTGACGCGTGGTCTGTCATCAACATACCACTCCAACTCGACCGCATCGTAGTTGCAAGTGAAAATAATCAAACCCCGAGCCGTAGCCCAGGGTTCCCCCCAACAGGCCACCAGCCCCGGTTGGTGAGAACGGCAGGTCGGCAGTCCGCCAGGGCCATGCAGCCTCGGGGTTACATGGGTCGAGGTGGAATATCAGGGTGTGATCCAATGACCAGGTAGGGGGAGGGGGAGCGTTGGACGAAAGGGTCATGCAATTATTAGACGACTTGATTAGGTTCCAAGTATAATCTAATAATAATAATTTCATTGCGCATAATGTACACAGAGGATCACAATTACACATAACAACGCGACGATTAATGCGCTGTGATTCAGTGTTAGTCCATGATTAACTTACTAATCGAACAGGACCGCGAGGAACACTTCTAGATATGATAACTTTCACATACATTGTCACATAGCCTACGTAAACAGTTTATGTTTGGTTCATGAAACACATCTTGAAGTGGAATCCGTGAACAGCCAATCTCGTAACTATATATGTCAGTTGGTAGCCCGTTTTCATCCATTTCCGACCTGTCATGGCCTCCGTTGAGTAGAAGTCTTCCCAAATGTCCCTCCTTTTTCCCTTAGTTTATGCATCAGTTTATTATATGCTGCGCCTCCTGGTAAAACGAGATTGTATCTCAGGTCCTCAATCAGGGAAGTTTCTCTCGCGAGCTCGTATACAAGTCGAGACCTTGTAGTCTGTGATACACTCAGGACTCGCTTCAGACACCTGGATTTTATCTTTTCCAGATCCCCTAATTGTTTCACACTCAGGAATTATCCTATGATCTCAAGCCCGTAGGTTATCACTGGTATGAATTTAACTCGAAAGAGCACCATGGCTGTCTCTACTGGAATCTGTGCGATATTCTCAATGTCATCCATTGCTTTCAGAGTTGCAATCATTCTAGCTCTTATATGGATCCTGAAACTGCTGCATGTGGTCTGCATGGTAACACCTAGGTATCTGAAATCCACGTTTTGCCATTTGTCGCAAGCTTCGCATTTCACTGCGTTCTCGTTACCTCCAACTGCCTGCTATAGATGCCACACTGAAAGTGGTACTCATGCTGTCTGTTTCCTGTCATTTTATGGATGCAGTGATGTGTACATGATGTTTACTCGCTGTTATTGTAACCTTTTCTATTCACTTACTCTTTGCTTTCAGTTTTAGCACTATTGATATATCTGTTAGTAAGCCGCGGGAATTCCGTATGTCCCGAGAACGTCGATTATTTCTTCTCTTTGGTGTTAAAAGATGTCGACCCCCGTAAGGAAGCACGTGCTAAACACTTTTTGGCTCGTTATTCACTGGCTAACAGCCCACCAGTGAAACCGCACAGGCACAGATAAACCTGTAACGTCCCATAAGGTGAACAACGAAACGTCTAAATATTTTATACCTCCTGCATCTTTGACCCAAGATGTTCAGTCTGACGAATTATTACTCCGGGATCGGGCGAGATGGCCGTGCGTTCACCACCAGGAAAACACCAAGATCGCTACAATTTTACATTTGCTTCTTCTATTAACACACTACAACACCACACAGTTCACCGCCAAATATGAACACTTCACGAACAGTACTAGAGATCTCCGACAACAAGACCTGATCTTCCAAATATAATTTAATTTTGGAAAGCTGCACACAATTTTTTTCCATTTTACTTAAATTTATGTATTGTCATCTGGAAGCCTTCAGTTTCGTTCTCCTTTATACTCACATATTTTTAATAATTAGTAACGCCTTTAACTTATATTCAGCAATCCACTTTTTATTCCAGCCATACAGCCATACTTCCTTCACCAGCTGGCACTTGACCGTTCATACAATCGTCAAAATTTATAATAGAGTGGAACGTCGTCTAGTTTCTCATCTTGTGCATCTTCCTGAAGAAATTAGTTGTCCTGGAGGATACAGCAGACCATTCACAGCATACTAATCTTCATATACCTATGTTTTCGAAACAAATACTACAAAATTCAGAAAATGTTATTTTTAAAGCTTGTAGTGTTAACATGTATAGTATAGAAATAAAATATCTCATCATAGCACCATGTTCGCCCAATCCCGGAGGAATAATTCGTCAGACTGAACACCATGGGTCAAAGATTCAGGAGGTATAAAGCATTTAGACGTTTCGTTGTTCACCTTATGGGACGTTACACGTTTATCTGTGCCTGAGCGACCGGGCGAGTTGGCCGTGCGGTTAGGGGCGCACAGCTGTGAGCTTGTATCCGGGAGATAGTGGATTCGAATCCCACTGTCAGCAGCCCCTAATATGGCTTTCCGTAGTTTTCCATTTTCATACCAGGCAAATGCTGGAGCTCTACCTTAATTAAGGCACCGGCCGCTTCCTTCCCACTCCTAGCCCTTTCCTATTCCATCGTCGCCATAAGACCTATCTGTGTCGGTGCGACGTAAAGCAACTAGCAAGAAAAAATGTGGCTGATAGAACTGTACTGGGAATATTAGTGATCTTTATTGCACAGAGCAAGCGCCAAGTCCGTCATTGCAAGATTATTCGTTCGGACTGAGCATTTATCTCTAGTTTGTTAATGAAACACGTGATCTACATTTAATATCGAGAGTGTTATCCAAAACTGGCCATCACTGATTTCCGGCCTACTGCTGCATCAATACTTTAGCGGTGAAGTTCATTTTTCAGGTCATGTTACCTGAATGGTGAGCGATCTTACTTACCAGGAATTTCTCGGAAGTGCATTATCGATATCCATAGAAGATGTACCAATTCAAAAGTATGCGTATAATCAACATTCATTTCTACACTTACGTTTAACAACATAGCCTATATAGGCAAACATTTTATTCATTTTTTTCAGTTCCTGAATTATATTTATTTGAGGGAACTTTATTTGTGTCTTGTATTTTCGCCTTTCGCAGCAAGTCGCTCCCCACTTCAGCCACATATATTTATATTATGGTTCTCTGAATGCCTCCATGCCTCCAACCACAAAGCGAAACAACTAACTGTTCCGTGATAACGACCTTCGTTATCAACCTAGTCCAATAGGTACTGAATATCTTCATTTTCCATTCCGTTATTCGGATTTCGATGTACTTTTCTCTGTATGAATAAGAATATCAATTTAGTTGGCTGCGTAGTTAGGGCTGTGTAGCCATCAGCTTGAATTCGGGAGATAGTGTGTTCGAGTCCTACGGTTAGTAGCCCTGAGAAATATTTTTCGGTCGCTTCTCATTTTCATACCGGACAAAGGTAAGGGCTGTACCTTAATTAAAGTCACGGTCAATTCCTTCTTATTCCTAGCGCTATCCTATCTATTCGTCACTATGAGACCTGGCTGCATGGATGCGTCCTAACACCAAAGCCAAAACAAAAGATTAAGAATAAAAAATTATATGTCATTTGTTTTTCGTCCCGGTAACTACTTTCACGGTTTTCGGAGACGCCGAGGGGCAGGAAATTATGTACTCCAATTGTTATTTTAGGTGCCGGAAAAATCTACCGACACGAGACTGACGTATCTTAGTAACTTGAAATACCACAAGATTGAGCCGGTATTGAACCCGATAACTTGAACTCAAGAAATCAGGACAAAGAGCTCTGAGCTACTCAGCCCGTCATAAGAATTAGAATATAATTTGCTTCATGTCCCTACATTGTTTTTAATGTAACATGTACTCTTAAATGAGTATAATTAGCTGTACAAGAAAGCCATTAACCTGGAAGAATATTTGAAGTGTCTATCAATCTGCCAAATCAAATTTCAACAGATTTTATAAGACGCTGAGAAGATGGAATTTCATCCCACAGAAGTTCCTTAGTGTGATGAAACCCAGCGACACAGAGTTTTCACATTTAAACACCTTCAATGTCATTGACTACGGGCTGGATAGAGCCTACCAACATGAAAATGGAAGGCTAATGACAAACCGACTACGCCACAGAGATCGCCTCAAGAATTACATTCAGTAAATTTGGTGTTATGTAGCGAGAGCCCAAATAATCTCCTTGCACACCCAGTTGTACAATTAAATGAGAACATGAACTGAATAAGGGCGTCGTCTCTTTGCAGATTCTTTACTTTTACTTCTTTAAGGTTGATAAGTACCAGAAAGGAATGATATATAAGACCGAAATATTAATATTTGAATATTTGAGCACACTACTATATACTAAGCCTCAAAATTATCTATAGAATGTTTGCAAGAAAAGCAACTTATAGTAGCTGGAGCTGAAAGCAAAGATTACACTATCACATACTCCACATGACGTCCGTCGTTGCTTACAGCGTATTCCATTCGGTCAATGATACGAGCAATCTTATCATCAGTCTGATCTGGAGTTATGAAGTTTATCATGGACTCGAAATTTACACGTAGTTCACCAGGGGTAGTTGGTACCGGAGTGTTACACAGTTTCTACACACGTCCCATAACAAACAGTCACATACTGTGAAGTCTAGTCTTCTGACAGGATAGGGAAAGACAGATCACCGGACAAGATCCTATTCGAAAAGAGTCCCCCGAGGAATGCCAGTTTACCATTGCCGATATGTGGGGTAGCCCCGTCCATCTGAATGAATTACTGCTCGAAATCCAGATCATTAATATCACAGAAGATGTGTAAGTTCGCATGGAAGTGGATAAGGACCTGCTCTCGGTACCTTTCAGCATTGACAGTGATGGTCGCAGCAATATCATCTTGCAGAAAGTACAGTATCGATGACGTCATGACTGGATACCGCCACCTATATGATGACCATTTCAGAATGTATTGATATCTGTAAGAATTCATCAGGTTCCTCCCTCCCAAGGAACCTGATGTTCTGCATGTTTACGTGCCCGCTCAGGAGCACATGACACTCAAATCAGTACTATCAATCACCGATGGACATGTGTATCCACAAGGAGACAGGCCATTACACGGGCATAATACTGCATTCGAGCACGAAGATCAGAAGGCGTTAACGGATGCAGCACATGTATCCGGTAGGAACGGGCACCAATTTCCTTAACTCGACGCCGACAGTAGGCATAAACATAAATATAAACATGAGATAGGCACACAAATGTAAAACTCAGTTTTGTTCAGGTAAATATTTTTTGGAGAGACCCTGAAGGCGTCATCCAAAACATTGCATCCCACACAAGTATCTAATCTTCCTCACGTCCGCCGTAAACGCTATATGTCCTGGTGACAATACACCTCAGGTGATGCAATTGAAACGGTCGTACTGACGCCACAATCGTCCACTATCTATATATATAATCTAACTTGTCCTGACTGACTGACTGACTGACTGACTGACTGACTGACTGACTGACTGACTGACTGACTGACTGACTGACTGACTGACTGACTGATTCATCATCGCCGAGCCAAAACTACTGGACAGAAAGAAATAAAATTTGGGGGATACATTCATATTAACATGTACGTGCCCGCTAAGGGAGGATTTTTGGACACTCCGTCGCTAAGGGGGTGAAAACGAGGAATTTTTTTAAAAATGTGTATATCTATATCTCAAAAACGGAAACGTTTACAGGCATAAAAATTGGTATTTGGAATCTCCTTTAAAAATAAAGGAACACGTATCTATTTGTTTTCGAAAAATCCCATCAAGAGGGGTGTAAACGGGGGGAAAGTGGGTTGAATACCTTTCATGAGGAGACTTATATCTCAAAAACTGAAGCTGTTACAGACATGAAAATTTAAATTTGGGGTCTCCTTTGAAAATAAAGAAAAGGGCATTTTTGTGTTTTTGGATAATCCAATGAATAGGGAGGGGGGTTACTGGAGTGAAAAACGGAGTGGATTTTTAAGTACAATATATCTGCAAATTATCCGACACGTAATATGTTACAGTTTTGAAAACTGGTGTTTGGAATATCCTGTATCAGTAAATAAACATAAATATTTTTTCGGAAAATCTACTTAAGGGGAACTGAAAAAGGGGGTGAATTTTCAAAATTAGTGTATCTACAGTACATCTAAAAAGTTAACATGTTGCAGACGTAAACATTGGTATTTGGCAGCTCCTTTAAAAAATAAGAAAACACGTATTCTTTGGTTTTCGGGAAAAACATTGACGATCGGGATGGGGGGGGGGTTGAAAGAATTTAAAAATTATTTGTGTGAGAATGTGCATATATACAAAAAATCTGAAGATATTACAAACGTGAAAACTGGTATTTGGAATATCTTTTAAAAATAAAGAAACACGCACTTGGTGGTGGAAACAACATGGTAGGGGGGATGAAAACGGAGATGAGTGCCTCTTACGAGGATATATATATCTCAAAAACTGAAGATGTTACACTCATGATAATTGGTATTTGGAAGCTTTGTTAAAGAAACAGGTACTGTTTGCTTTTGGAAAATTCACATGCGTGGGGAGTCTGAAAGGAAGTAAAAAGATTGAATTCTTTTTCTGGAGAAAATTATATCTCAAAACTGAAGGTTACCGATGTGGAAATTGGTATCTAGATTCTCCTTTAAAAATAATGAAACACGCATTTTTTGGTGGGGGGAAACCAACTTAACGTGCGGGGGTGGAGTGAAAAATGATTTGAATTCTTTTCATGACGATACTTATATCTCAAAAATTGAAGATGTTACAGACATGAAAGTTAGTATTTGGAATCTCTTTAAAAAAAGAAGAAACACGCATTTTGGCAGTGAAAATCAACTTGGGACGGGGGCGGTGAAAGAGGAGTTTAATTTCTTTTTATGTGGATACATATATCTCAAAACTGAAGATTTTACAGTCGTGATTATTGGCATTTGGTAGCTCCTTTATAAATAAAAAAAGTTTTTTTTGTATTCGGAAAATTCACTTAAACGGGGAGGGTGAAAGGAAGTGAAAATCTTTATTTAGTTTATGAAGAAACTTATATCTCAAAACGTAAGGTCACACACGTGAAAATTTGTACTTGGAATCTCCTTTAAAAATAAAGGAACACACATTTTTTTTCCAAAAATCGACGTGAGGGTTGTGGGGTTGAAAATAAGTAAATAACGAGCTGAAATATGTTTATGGGGATACATTATCTTACAAACTGATATCTTAAAATCTGAAGCTGTTACAGACGTATTAGTTGGTCATTTGAATTTCCTTTCAAAATAAACACGTATTTTTTGTTTTCGGAAGCCCATTTAAGGCGGGAGAGGAGTGGAAATAAGTCAAGAAGAAGAAGTTGAATTATTCTTATGAGTATACATTTATCTCCAAAACTGAAGTGGTTGCAGATGTACAGACATGAAAACTGGTATTTGGAATCGCCTTTAACAAATAATGAAATATGTGTTTCCTTCTTTTCGGAAAATCCAGTTAAGGAGCTGAAAAGAATTTGAAAAGCAGGTGAATGCTTTAAATGAGTACCGGAATATCTACATTATACGTCAAAAACTTAACATGTTAGACAAAATAAACTTCGTATTTGGAAAGACCTTTAAAAATACAGGAACATGTACATGTTTGTTTTCTGTGAAGGCACTTACCGCGAGGGGGGGGGGGGGGCTGAAACGAAGTTAAAAATAGTTGAATTATTTTTATGAGCATACTCACATCTTAAGAACTGAAGATGTTACAGACGTGAAAATTGGTATTTGGAATTTCCTTTAAAAATAAAGGAGCACATATTTTTGTTTCCGGAAAATACCCTTAGATGGCTGTGGGGGTGGGGGAAGGTCTGACCAAGGGGTTGGATTTTTTATATGGGGATACTTATGTATATCTCAAAGATCGAAGATGTTGCAGATGTGGGAATAGGTATTTCGAATCTCCTTTAGCAACAAAGGAACATGTATTTTTTTTTCGACTTTAGAGAAGACTGTTTCTCACATGTACAGTTGTATGTCGCATGGTCGTCTGCAAACATGGCTTACAAAGAATTTCTGGGTTAAATGAAACTCAGTTTTAGGGTGAGTTTTTATACTTTAGGAATTTTCAGATAATGTCTCAGTACCATGCCTAGGAACGATTACTTTGATGAAATTACGAAATCCACGCGAGCGAAGCCGCGGGTAATTGCTAGATTATATATAGAAGAAGCACGTGTTCCGCTCTGATTGGCTATTCTTTGTATTATATTATTTAAGCTTTTTTGAATTATTTATTGAATGCTATTACTAATATTCTTTCAGGACCATTTTCGGATTGTTTTGTTGCTTTGTAGTCTTTCATTATCCTCTGTAGTACCTTACTTCTTAATTCTCCAGCACTATTTTGCGACTTCCGCCTCGTGAACATTCCATCCCTCTACATACCGCTAGCACCAGACTCGCTAGCTTGAATTCAGCCGTACTCAGCCAGAAAGTCAACCCCTCGTTAGCACATATGCGTGCCTTTGCTGCAGCTCTGAGTCACACTTCACACGAACACAACATGAAGCAGCTAACATAAACTACAGTTGCCACCTGCGTGGAAGACCTTTTACTAACAACGCAGAAGTGAACAAACCTATCAGATGGCAGTTTGGACCCTGCATTTAGCGGCGATATATTCGTCGGCCTCCCTCCATACTCGCCAACAGCACTTAGTATTCATGACACTTCCTTTAAAAAGGCATTTTTGACGGGTGGTTCGTCTACCCATTGGTTCACCAAGATTTTATCTACTAGTCATCAAAATTTCTTGGCTGAAGGCTCTAAATGCTGTTATCTGGTTTACAAAAAGTTTTGCTGAAGTTTTTCTCCCTGGAGGAGTGCTACAAATCTCATCTCTCAAGAGCTTGTAATCTAGTCAAATACTTTTTTGTGAATTTTGGTCGTTTAATTTTCTTTTCTCAAACTTAACGTTTTCTTGTATTCTTCAATTAGCTTTAATATTTTCTTGGTATCAATACTTTTGCAAGGTATGGAGTAACATTGTTATCAGAGATTCCCTCTACCAAGCGTCAAGTTCTTTCGGAAATCGCTACAATTTTTTATCCTTTGCAATACTTAGCTCCAATACCTGTTATCGCGAAACCTTTTATGCAGGAATTGTGGTCCTTGAAAGCTGATTAGGACGAAATTGTACCTCCAACTTTTCTTCAAAAATGGCTCCATGGCTAAATGGTTAGCGTGCTGGCCTTTGGCCACAGGGGTCCCGGGTTCAATTCCCGGCAGGGTCAGGAATTTTAACCATCATTGGTTAATTTCGCTGGCACGGGGGCTGGGTGTATGTGTTGTCTTCATAATAATTTCATCATCATCATCATCATCATCATCATCACGACGCGCAGGTCGCCTACGGGTGTCAAATAGAAAGACCTGTACCTGGCGAGCCGAACATATCCTCGGACACTCCCGGCACTAAAAGCCATACGCCATTTCATTTTTTCTTCAAAAATGGCTTAAGTACAGAAGTAGTCTTCTTGAAATTTCGGCTATTTCTATTCCTAGAGTTCTAATTAAGCATTCCCTGTAGATCACTTATAACTTCACTTATTTGCCGATAGTTCTGAAAAGGCATACGGGTGTTGTGTTTGCATCGTTTCGAGAAATGAGCCATCTTTTTCTAATCTCTTGTCTTCAAATTCCAAGGTAGGTCCTTTAAAACTCTCTCTCTACCTAGATTAGAGCTTTGTGCTGCCTTACTTGCAGTGAGTTTAGCTTTTCCTGAAGAATTTCGATGTCTTAACAAGGGTCCTCCCTTGGGAAAGAGCAGCAACCTTTTGTCTTTGTCACGTTATCTTGACCAGGACAATATTTTAAGAGTAGGTGACAGATTTCCTTCTTCTACTTTGGCTGATGATAAAAGGCATCCTATTATTTTGCCTTCAAACTTTGAAATTTCATATCCTTAAGACTTGTTTTGGACCGATTCTACCATCGTTTTATCTTGGTTAGATAAGGCTTCTACTCAATGGCAACCTTTTGTGGCTCATAGAGTTGAAAAAATTCAGGAACAAAATTCTGTAGATCTGTGGAATTATGTTCCCACTCGTGAAAATCCTGGTGACGTCATTTCTAGAGGATGTACTACTAAACAATTAGCAAGCTTTGGATTATATTGGCATGGTACTTCTTGGTTTATCCAGTCACCGTCACAGTGGCCAATCCATCCTAATCTGGAAGTTGTTAAGCCAACAGAAGTCCGGAAAACAGTAATTGCTGTACGTGTCGCCATGGAAACATATCCATTGCTTCAAAAATTTTATACGTTTCATGAACTTGGCCTACATGTAAAGATGAAGATTTTTGTGTTGGACCAGCATTTGAAGCCCCAACAATTTCTAACTGCTATTGAATTAAGAGACGCCACCATTAAAATTTTATTTTTATTACAAAAGGAAGCTTTTCATAAAGAATTTTGATCCCTTAGCAAGGGTCTTCCCTCTGCGAAGAGCAGCAAGCTTTTGTCCTTGTCCCATTATCTCGATCAGGACATCATTGTAAGGGTAGGATGCAGACTTTCTTCTTCTACTTTTTCTGAAAATAATAGGCATCCCCTTATTTTGCCTCCTAAGTATCATGTCATGAAGGTGATCAAAAGGCAATTTCATTATCAAAATTTGCACGCTGGTGATTGCACCTTTCTATTTATTACCCGAGAGCATTATTGGCTTATCAATTGAATTCATGAGTTTAACTCTTTAGTAAGCAAATGTGTCAGATGTGTTCGTACTAACCCTTTACCTGCTTCTCAGCTTATGGGTGATTAACCTTCTTTTAGATCACAATCTTGTCGTCCATTTGCATACACCGGCGTTGATTACTCGGGCCCTTACTTCTATCGAACTAATAATATGAGGTCAACCTCGAAGTCCTTAGGCAAGGCTTATTGACTTGTTTGCTGTTTGGTTACAGGAGCCATTTTTCTTGAAGTTGTTACTAATGGCTCTACTTCTTATTTCTTACCTGCTTTTTCTCGATTGTCTGCTCGTAGAGGTGATCCTTCAGAATATTTTTATAATAATTCGAGAACATTTTTTGGAGCTTCTGAAGAACTGAAGTGAGCTGTTTTCTCTTCCTCAGCTCTCGATCATTCATGATTGACATTTAATCTCTTTTTGTAAGTCCTCGAAGAATTATATTTTACTCTTCATTTAAAGGGATTTAAGTTGATTTTTATATCCCCTTATGAACGTCAGCATAGTGGTCGTTGGAAATCGTATGTTAAGCTTACTAAACGGCATTTGAAGAGAATTTTGAATTAATATACCTTTTTATGAATAATTTAATTCTTTCTCATTTTAATTGAGGTTATAGTCAATTTCAGGCCACCTGCTCATTTATTTCAAGATCCTCAAGATACCCTTCCACTTACACTCGCGCATTTTTTGATAAGACAGTCTGAGACTTTCCTAACTCGCTGACTAATTTTACAAACATTATAAAACTGCATTAAACTTGAAAAATCTGAATATCTGCATTTAAAATGGAAATTATGAAAATTAACATTCATTAAATAAAATACACACTCGTCGGACCTTGTACTCACAGTTACTTGTTACCTGCTTACTTACACATACGTTATTTGAAGGGCGCCAGCTGCCACTCAGTGTAGCAATAATAGAATGAGACTCTTGACTATCTCTAGGGTGTGGGGTAATAGGCTTACTTTTGACAACATACCATATAAGTTCTGGGAAAAGGAGATTGGCGTTCGGTTTCCCCATTAATTTTGAGGTTAAGATATTTTACTGTGATTGAAATAAAACTATGAATTCGTTTGATAGAACAAAATATATTCTTTAAATAATATATAAAAAATAGTGACTCTTATTGCGATAAAGGTGACTTCCGAATGTACTATTCGGGTGAAGATAAAAATGGATTGCATGGAGTGGGAATACTGATTAAAAAACGACTGAAGAACAAAGTTATGAAGGTTGAATATATCAATGGAAGGATTATGATGATAAGACTGAACGGGAAAAGAAAAGACTTAGTGATCATTCAAGTTTATATGCCGACTTGTAATCATTCTGATGAAGAGGTAGAAGAGTGTTATGAGAAGATAGATCAACTCATTGAGAAATAGGAAAAGAATGCATGTATTGTTGTAATGGGTGATTGGAATGCGGTTGTTGGTGAAGGATCAGATGGTAAGACCATTGGTAAATTTGGATTGGGAGACAGAAATGATAGGGGAGAAAGGTTGATTGAATTCTGTAATGAAAATTGCATGGTGGTTGGAAACACTTTGTTTGACAACCACAAAAGGAGAAGGTATACTTGGATATCTCGATTAGATGACAAGAAATATCAAATTGATTATATAATGATACAACAACGGTACAGAAACTGCCTAAAGAATGCTAAATGTTACCCAGGAGCAGTCATTTATTCTGACCATATATTAGTTGTAGCATAGGTAATGATTAAATTGAAAATAGTATGGAAAGGAAAGAAGAGAGAAGAAATTAATATTGTGAAACTGAAAGATAAAGACAAGTGTAGAGAACTAGAGGATGAGTATTGTAACAATAATACATTAGGAAATGAAACAGAAAATGTAGAAAGGAGATGGGAAACTTTTAAAAATGGGATAAAAGAAGCAGCTAAGAAAACGCTTGGAGTCAAGGAGAGGAAAAGGGCAAAGAAGGAATGGATAACATCAGAAATGATAAGTAAAATGGAGGAACGCAGGAAATGGAAAACAGTAAATACAGAAGAAGGAAAGCGTAACTACAGGAAGTTAAATAATGAATTAAGAAGAGAAACAGAAAAGGCAAAGAAGAAATGGTTGACAGAAAAGTGTGATGAGATAGAGCAACTGGAGAAAGAAGGGAAATATGACTTGATGTACAAGGAAGCAACAAATATAGTATTGAGAGAAAAGAGAAGGAACAACAGCAATAAGGAAATAGAGGCTACAGATGGCACAATGATATATGAACCCCAAGAAATAATGAAAAGATGGGAAGAATACATAGAACGGCTATAAGATCGGGACAATCGACCAAGTGAAGAAGAACTTGAATTAGAGGAGGAAGATATGGTTAAAGAGGATGATAAAGGGGAAACCATACTGAGAAGAGAGATCGAAGCATCACTGAACGAGATGAAAAATAGAAAAGCAATGGGAATAGATGAGATTCCTGTTGAACTGTTAAAAGCGTTAAATAATGAAGGGAGAAAGGAGTTGTTTGGATTATGTAATCAAATATACATGACAGGAAAATGGCCAAAGGACTTCAGTGAAATCATCTTAATCCCTATGGAAAAGAAAAAGAACAGCAAAAAATGTGAAGAACATAGGACATTGAGTCTAATTTCACATGCAGCCAAAGTCTTACTGCGGACGCTCAACAGAAGGGTATATGGAAAGCTGAATAACTTTATAGGTAACAGTTTGGTTTCAGGAGAGGAGTTGGAACAAGAGACGCCATTAGACTTCTGAGGGTGATAGGAGAGAGGTACATAGAGAAAAACAGGAAGGTTTATGCTGTATTTATTGACCTTGAGAAGGCTTTTGACTGTGTCAGATGGGACAAATTGATGACAATCCTGAAGAAACATGGAGTTGATTGGAGGGATAGAAGGCTAATAAATAATTTGTATATAAACCAGAGAGCAAGAGTGAGAATATGAGATGAGTTGAGTGAAGAAATTGAATTAGGAAGAGGTGTAAGACAGGGCTGCTCTTTATCACCGACACTGTTCAACATCTATCTCGAAGAAATAATCAATGAAAGTTTTAATGGAAATAGTGGAGTTTGTGTTGGGGGTAGGAGAGTAGAATGTATAAGATTTGCAGATGATATGGTTGTGATGGGAGAAAGCGAACGTGAAATGATACAAATGTTAGATAAACTCAACATGAAACTAGAAGAATATGGAATGAGAATTAATAAGAAGAAGACCAAAAGTATGATAATTGGAGGAAAAGGTAGAAGTTGTCATATTAGTATAGGAGGAGAAGAAATAGAGCAAGTCAGTAACTTCAAGTATTTGGGAAGTATGATCAGAGATGATATGTATTGCACAACAGAAATTAAGAAAAGAATTGTCATAGCAAAAGAAGGCTTTAGGAAAAAATCAAAATTATTTTGTGGACCACTAAACAAAGATTTGAGGAAAAGACTTGCTAAGTGTTACATTTGGAGCATAGCGCTGTATGGCGCAGAGACTTGGACATTGAGAAAGAAAGATGAGAGAAGATTGGAGGCACTAGAGATGTGGGTATGGAGGAGAATAGAACGAGTAAAATGGGAAGACCGTGTAAGGAATGAGGAGGTATTACGAAGAGTTGGAGAAGAACGAAATATGTTACAAACCATTAGAAGGAGAAAAATGAACTGGATCGGACATTGTTTGAGGAGGGACTGTTTACTGAAAGAAGGTGTAGAAGGAATGGTGAAAGGCAAACGAGGAAGAGGAAGGAAAAAATATCAAATGTTGGACAATATCCAAGGAAATAAATATTCGGACATGAAAAACTTGGCGCAGGACAGGCAACAGTGGAAGAGGTTCATTCCATGACAAGACTTGACATAAGGCAGAATACCTAGATAGATAGATTGCGATAAAACAGATGAGAATATGAAATTATGACATTGCAACTGAAAGAAACTAGGCATGAATTTGAATTCTTCTTGACCGGACATTTAACAATTTATACGAAATATTTCCCTCACTGATTCACTTGACTGTACCTTCAACACTTTGAGTGTAATTACGACGTATTCCTTTGATCTGGTGTTTACTGTAGATGTGTCACGCCTAACTTGGTGATACATCCTTGTGACTGCTTCTTCTCCATATCATCTGACTTCTTTGTAAGTCAATACGGTATCACCTCTTGGCAGGTGGTGTCCCTCTTTGACTCCATGGTAAGCCCTTGCGTCCGTGTCTTCAACTAAGTGACGGACCAAGTTTGGCCTCACTCTCTCAATGACCAATGATTAATGGCTCACTGAGTCTTCTCCATCTCTCGTTCACACTCGTTGACTGACCGACTGAGGCCTCTTCATCTAGTAGACTACTTCACTGTTCAGCTTCCGTTTAAATAATGACTCACGCTACAATATACACCCACCTTTTATAGACGTTGGTTGACACAGCTACGTAACCTCCAGAAATAACAATGACATACTCCCACAACGCCTCAAACTGTTGCATGTAATGGTGAAATCCCCTGGGGCGGTCGACTCTCTGAGTGAATTTCTAAAAGCTCACGATGACGTAGCCATGACGTAGCGATGACTTGGCAGAAATGCCAGCAATATTGCACAATGTAAGGATGTCGCACTCAACATCTGATATATCGAAACTCTCACTGTACAGGTATTTAATGTTAATCTACATATACGTATATATGCATACACTCAATTAAAAATACGCAAGCGACAAGCTTTGCGTAATGGAATTGAATAATAATTATAACAAAATAATAGTAATCTCACAGGTGAAATAATAATACTGACATAATAATAATAATAATAATAATAATAATAATAATAATAATAATAATAATAATAATAATAATACAGATACAATAATAAAATACAGATATCATCTTGTAACGGGATTTGAACCGTTACAAGTCATTGACTTCTTATCCTCCGGTGTCGCTTCAGATACTTGACGATCCTTTACCAATTTCATGACAAACATTGGAAGCTGCTCGTGATAAATTCTGGAAGCGCAGGCAGCTGGAATACTTGGGACAGTTTCAGGTGAAAAGTCAGTGGAAGATGGAACAACCTAACATCAAAGAGGGTGACTTGGTTCTCCTTCGTGAACCAAGCCCTCCTCTAGTTTGGCAGGTGGGGGAGTTTTCAAACATTTTTCTGGGCTTGAAAAAAGGATTCGGGTTGTTAAGGTCCGCACAAGTAATGGAGTCTTTATTACACCTATTATCGTACTTCTGTTTGTTTTCTTCTCAATCCTTCATTATTGATATATAATCTGTTTTTGTAAGTCATCGAAGAATTATTTTTACACTTATTTCTGCACTCCCCCAGTATGGTTCATGCATCACATTAACGTACTAGCACTTTGATGACAAATTTGTATTTTTACTCATTAAATCTCGGTACCTCTCGCTTTTGATCAAATTCGTTATTTACTGACGTTAATCATACCTTGAACTTGTTCCTAATTCACGTAGCTCTTCACTCTGAAAGAGTATAACTTCATCCTTGGCGTGTGTTCATGTCATAGGTTTAAGGAAAAATATTTACTGTGCTTTCTTGCCAGGTATGCTGACCCTGTGGTCGTTAATTCCTAATTTTCTTATTGGCTACTATCACCTGAATATAGCCTGACTCGTTGGCTGAACGGTCAGCGTACTGGCCTTCGGTTCAGAGGGTCCCGGGTTCGATTCCCGGCCGGGTCGGGGATTTTAACCTTAATTGGTTAATTCCTACGGCACGGGGTCTGGGTGTATGTGTTGTCTCCATCATCACTTCATCCTCATTGCGACGCGCAGGTCGCCTACGGCAGTCAAATAGGAAAACCTGCACCTGGCGAGCAGAACCCGTCCTGGGATATCCCGGCACTAAAAGTCATACGACATTTCATTTACCTGAATATGATTGCCCACGTCATCAACAAATTTCACGCTGATTGGTACCGAGGATACCGAGCTCGATAGCTGCAGTCGCTTAAGTGCGGCCAGTATCCAGTATTAAGGAGATAGTAGGTTCGAATTCCACTGTCGGCAACCCTGAAAATGGTTTTCCGTGGTTTCCCATTTTCACACGGGACAAATACTGCGGCTGTACCTTAATTAAGGCCACGACCGCTTCCTTCCCACTCCTAGCCCTTTCCTGTCCCGTCGTCGCAATAAGACCTATCTGTGTCGATGCTACGTAAAGCAACTAGCAAAAAAAAGGTACCGATGATGTAACCATGCGCCGTTGTCTCCCCTCTGACTGGCTATTCTTTGTAATTTATTATTGCAGTTTTTGAATTATTTATTGAATTAAAAAAATTTCGGATTTTTTGTAGACTTTTATTATTCTCTGTAGTAACTTAATTGTTAGCTTTAATAATTTCTTGGTATCAATACTTTTTCAATTTAAACTATTTTGCGTCTTCCGCCTCGAGAACATTCCATCCCTCCATATAACGCTAGCACCAGACTCACTGAATTGTGTCAGGTTTTACATGTAGGCTCTTTCTTCTTTCTGCCTATGTGGTTTTTCCCTGACCCTTCAATACCATACACCAATACCATATACCTAACACAATCTCGCCTGGTAACGTGTCTGACATGGAAACAGGCAGATACTCCTCGTATCACTTCCCACTCTACCCAGCTATCTCTTTTCTACTTAGAAATTAATAGCACGTCGGAGGCCATGTAGATTGAGTCGATGGTCACGACGGGGGAGCGGGCTACGGGGGCCCCCCGTAAAAAAAGTAAAAAGAAAAAAATCACTGAATTGCATTCAGCCCTACTCAGCCAGAAGGTCAACCCCCGCTAGCTCGCACTCAGCCGTACTCAGCCAGAAGGTCTACCCCTCGTCAGCACATACTGTATGCGTGTCTTTGTTGCAGCTCTGAGTCACGCCAACTCATCATGAAGCAGCTAACATAAACTACAGTTGCCACCTGCGTGGAAGACCTTTTTTCTAAGAACTCAGAAGAGAAGAAACCTATGAGATGGCAGTTTGAACTCTCCATTTAGCGGCGATATATTCCTTGGCCTCTCTGCATACTCGCCAACAACACTAAGTATTCATGGCTCTTCTTTTAAAAAGACATTGTTGACGACTGGTTCGTCTACCCGCTGGTTCACGAAGATTTCATCTACTAGTCATCAAAATTTTGTGGCTGAAGACTCTAAATGCTGTTATCTGGTTTGAAAAATGTTTTGCTGAACCTTTCCTCCCTAGAGGAGTGCTAAAAATCTCATCCCTTCAAGAGCTGGTAATCTAGTCAAATACTTTTTGTGAATTTTCGTCATTTAATTTTCTTTTCTCAAACTTAACGTTTTCTTGTAATCTTCAATTAGCTTTAATATGTTCTTGGCATAAATACTTTTTCAACTTAAATTATTGGTTTGACATAATTCAGCCTACAATGTAGTTTATTTATTTCCTTCAGTTTGTTCTGAACTTTCTAGCTTCAGTAAGACATTATTCTTATTTATATCTAACGTTTCATGTGCAGTATCTGTTGTTGTTTAGCTCAAGGTCACGCACTTTGAATATTGTAAAAGATTTTTGCTTCCTCTAGTCTGATTATTTGTTTTTAAATTCTTAACAGTCTTAAAATAAATTTTGTAAATGCTGTTCCTTACAACCCGCTTTTCTGTTCTCCTTTTATCCCCGTGAAACTTATGATCCTTTCCTAAGTTTTCTCCAGTTACGATGTAATGATGCCCGCCTCTTATCTCCCGAAGGAGATTACTCACCTCAGTTCGTAGTACACACAGTAAAGCTGCCGCAAGATCAGACACACTATCCTCGAAGCTCGCTACTTATATTAGGGTTTTGGCAGAATCATCTAGATGTTTTGTAAAAACTCTTTTGAATGGGTTAAATTAAATTCATATCAGCAATTTGATAGGTGAATTAGCTGGAAATCACGCCTCTAGAGGGGCGGCTTAAATTAATTGCCGTGTGGATAACTTCTGGGAATTAAAATAAACAATGGAATGTCGACAGTGTTTACAACATCTAAATACAAACATTCTCCCTGACTAGTAATGGGATCTTAACTGTATATCACGCTAACATTTTGACGTGAGGGACATCTAGTCCTCAAAGGAAAAACCACTATGATTTCGTCAAGTTCACGTATTTTTATAGAGATGGATGCACAGTCGGAGAATACACAATTTAAACTTAACCGGGGTACCTTACTCAGGAACAATAATAATATAAAAATAATAATATTAATTATTATAGTGGGATCACCAAAAATAAAAGACCTAAAATTAAACTACAGCGTGTAATTGACCTAGCCAGGGTGGAGTGCGTGCAGTAATTGAAAAGACTAACGTACTATCCAGCCAGCGTGAATCCCGCCAACGACATAGTAACGGTATCGCAACAGCTTGCATTCTATGCTAGAGCGGAGATGATTGAGGATTTCATTAAGATAAGTTACAAAATTCAATTTTTAAAGATTTAAATAGAAATAAACATATATTTCTATATATATTTTTTAGTGTGACTTGATATAATCTGATGCTGTCCTTCCAACAACGAAATATGTCATTCTACTTTATTAACTTGTTTATTTTTCTGGTATAATTCTCTTCGGGTATGTTTTCTTTTATAGATAGTTTATAAATTTAAGAATTAGAGGAACACAAGACCATTCAGACAGGCGAGGTCGCTGGAAATGAATACGCTTTTGTTGTCAAGGACTCAAACTTCGTGTCACAAGCAGTGCCAAACTTCATTCCAGACCGGCATCACTACCGACATCCCTTAGTTCTCGTAATTCCTTAATAACAATGCATTCTTTTGTCCTCAGATTCCTCTCTCCCTCCAAATACCTACCACTTCATATTTCTTTTCCTTTAGTTCGTCCTATTATTTGACGAAGAGCGTCGTTATCTCCCAGTTCCTTTTTCTTCGATTCATAGAGACTCTTTTTATATACATCCGTCAAGCATGTACTTAAGAATAATGGACTTAAACCCCTCACTTATAATAACCGTGCGTGTTTCATTCCGTCTACAGTACACTTAAATTCCCACATGATTTCTCATAGCTTGTTACAAGCCCATACTGTTTTTTAAGTTAACATTTACAGAAAGTGATGTAATTATTCAGTTAGTCAGTGCATGAGCTAACAAGCTAAATAAATAGATTGATACACAGTAATCTAATAAAATATGATGTATGATATTAGATTATATGGTCTTGTTTTTTATTAAATAGCCAGATATTTATTTAGTTATTTCATTTGGGTTGTTTACACGACTGAATGATGGTTTGTTTATGTATGCATGGAAGATTATATTCCATTGTAAAAACTGATGCGTAAATTATGCGGCAAGAAATTACTTACATGCATAGCACACGGCAGATGTAACACTTCCTTGTATATTTATAATTTGAACTATTAGCAATCACAGGTCAGGATATTAGGAAGAGTCCCAAGAAGTGTAAATTTTTGAAATGTTCAGATAAGATTCCTGAATTGCTTTCTCTCATTATAAAGCTATACACATTTGGAAACTGAATAGTACACTCAATGAATGGTCACACAGGAAAGATTAACATTTTCTGTGAAAGTTTCCTTAAGATTGATACACGAATAATTTAAGAAAATGTGCTGTGTGATATTAAATTACATGGTCTTGTTGTTGATTAAATAGTCAGACATTTATTTAGTTACTTCATTTAATATGTTTACACATGTGAATGATGGTTTATGGGTTCATATATGGAAGCTTATATTCAATTGTAAAATGTGGTACGTAAATTGAGGCGCTGAGATAAAAAACGGGACTATTCATCATTTTGGTGATATACGAGTTATTACTGTGGTCCTTAAGTTTATGTGATTTCGCCTCTGTTGATGCTAAAATTAGACTTGTTCACTAATTCTTCCCTGTCTAAGCCAGCGTTGAAATGTTGTGTCGTTCAAATGTGAAGTTTGGGACAGTGATCTGGAGTGAAATCTGGCGTCAAAATGAAATGTGAACGTAATTGTATCACTAAATAGCATATGTTCTTTTGTAAGAAAATCACTTTTGCACTATCCCTTCCATGTTACAAGCCATGTAACTGATAGGTTGTTGACATGTCCATCAATGACAGTGTCGAATTGGGTATATATGTTTTGTTATATGATGCATGTTTATACTCTTATTTGGAATGCGTATTAATGTGCTTAAATGATTAAAACATACTTTGCTATAAAATTCAATGTATTGTTTGGTTAAACTTTATTTTTGTTAAAGTGAATGTTGTTTATATAAAAAAGGTACTTGTCAGTCATTTTCTATATCAGATTCCTACTACGTGTCTTTATTATATAACATATTTTGGATTAATTTAATCTTCTTAATGAAAATAAAGTGTCAACTATAAGATGTAGGAATATCATTGTTTATAATTATATAAAAATTGATATATCTCAAAACCACTATTCAGTGACATGTCCCGCTTTTGATCTCAGCACCTCAATTATGCGGCAAGATATTAGTTACATGCATAGCACATGGCAGATGAAACACTTTCTTGGACCTTAATGAATAGAACTGTTAGCATTCATAGGTCAGGACATTAGGATAAGTCCCAAGAAACACTTCATCCGACGGGATCAGGGAAGAAATGTCATTTTTTGAAATGTTAAGAAAAGATTCCTGAAACTCAATAGATACACTCAATGATTGGTAACACATAATACATTAACATTTTCTGGGAATGTTTACATAAATGACGGAAATGCACGGTTAGACATTCAGAGCATAATATACGGTGACAACTACACTTCATTTACAGTCGATATCGCTGACCGTTTACATGTGAAGCTAAATATTGGTTATATTACAGAAGTGTATACTCACACGAGTTGTATGATAAACGGACGCTCATGGATTTCATTACTCAAATTGTTAATTAAATTTGCATCGTGCCATGTTCAGATGTCAACTCAGAGGTGGGGATGAAGTTTGTACAAATTGCGTTCGATCATCTGTATTAAAGGTATATATTAGAACTCAACAAACAAACTGATATTAATCCTACCGAGTGAAGTGTATGCGCGGTTTTGATGATGTAGCTGTGAACTTCAATTCGAAAGATGATGGGTTCGAAACCCCACTGAAGTCAGTTTACGATTGTTTCCTATTCTTATGCCAGTTAAATGCTGGGGCTGTAATTTTAATCAAGTCCAATATCGCATCCTTCACTATCGTAGCCCTGACCTAACCCAGCTAAATCTGTTCGTGTTGGTGCGACGTAAAACCAAACGGAAAGAAAGAAAGAAAGAAAGAAAGAAAGAAAGAAAGAAAGAAAGAAAGAAAGAAAGAAAGAAAGGAAGAAATATTGTTTTTATCCGCATTGAGCCGATCGTCAAGATGTAATGTACACGAAGTACCAACATCAATTCACAGAAGTTCAGTGTCCCCATCTGAGGACAGTGACTTAAACACATTTGAAAGGTAAATATGAGTAAATTAATCACGGAATAAAGCACGATGGTTCGATATTTTGGATGGAAAGGTGTTCAAAACAATAAGCACAGAGTTGTATTTTATTCATCAACTAATCCAACTCATCTTCACAATATAATGCTACTTATTCCACACTTTCAGAAGTGCAAATTTAGTACTTTTTCTCAAGGAATAATTTCAAATTTAATTTCTTTAAATGGCTTCATAAAGAAAATGATTTATGTTCCCTTACGTAATCTCCTCAAAATGGATATTGTACTATTGGTATAAATTGATACAGACCCCGAAATGAAAGAAAATGCATATTGCTTCTCCGTCGTGTTGGATGACGACCATTATCACCCACACTACGTATATTAAAAGAAAACAATATTTACCTTTCGGTACATTTATAACAATATATCCTCGTTCAGAATTATTATTGTATTAATATTGGCTTCGAGGCATTAGCTGCAGGTGACGGATAAGTGCAGACGGACACGCAAAACTTTGTGCCCAATGCAGCAGGATGAAATATCAACGCATTCAGTCAACTATAAAGAGTATTTGAATGTGAGAAAGACCCAATTATTCCAGCACATTGGCTCATCTCATTATTGGTAGTTAAACACATAACTATCATAATTTTCGTGAAAAGAGTGTACATGACATTAGACGGACGGTGTTGACGTAAATTATTTGTATCTGACATTTATAATTCTTCTTCTCAACCTGTTCTTTTTAATTCCTTTTGTATTATTAGGTTGGTAATGATTGTGAACATGATTATTATTTTAACATTTTCGGTCAGACGTCATACAGTCTCCTAGCGCTTCTTCTATCTTTCCTTACCCAAATGTTACTAATCGAACTTATGAGCTTTTCAGTTTGTCAAAACACGAAATGTGATACTTAGGAAACGACAACGTGCCCTTAAAGTGGCCAAGTGGAATGACAAGTTTCGTTCTACAAGAACATCCTCAGATTCTATCAAATCGCAGTTAACCATGTAAATATATATAATATTGTTTACGTTGCGTAAACGATTCTGAATGATTGTATATGGTGATATTATAAACAACTGAGACGTATTATGATTAGAAATCCGATTTAACCCTTTAAAAATGCTGAGAAAATTCCTTGTACATATCTTACTGGCCTGTGTGGTGCTAAGTTTGTCTAGTATATTTGCTTCTATTTGTGGTTTTTTAATGCATTTGTTTATGAGGAGTGGGGGAAAATATACCTCCTTTGTTCTGTGGGAATATGGTAGCACACTCCTGACTGTCGCTAACTGTCCCTGCCGTGTGTCGCTAAGAGTACATGGTGTGAGTTTTGGAGGGTACACGTATTTAACGAGCACCTTGTGAGTTTTAACTTTAAGCGATAAAAGGGAACTTACAAAATAGTCTCAGTTTCGACCCACTTCCTAAATTCACTGAATTTAGTACAGATAGATATGAACTGTCCCACATTCAAGACGTACTTTGCATCAGAGTAACCTCCAGTGGATAGCTCAATAGCAAACAAGAAACCAGTGAGTTGTGTACTTTTAAATTAAGTAATGCGAAGAGGGGAATTTTTTAAAATGTTTATGTTTGTTGAGGTTGGCTTGGTTGGTATTTTTGCGATGTGAATTTCTAACGCTTCTTTAATGTTCAATGATCTGTTTCTTTATGAAGAAGTGAGGTAAGGTACTCCGTATGAATAGAAGTTAACTGTTAGCACTTCAGCAACTTTGCGAACGTTCCTACATTTATCTGCACAGCCTCTGCGCTGCTAAGTGTGGGAGTGAGACCAGGTTATCTACTTATATTTTTGGCATTCTAACATACTTGTCTGCGAAGAGTACGAAGAAGGGATACCTTCTTTCTTTTGCGGGGCATGGGTAGGGGGCTGGGTGGATGATCTTCTGACTGCCGTTAAATGTTCTGCCGTGTGGTGGAAAGAATGCATTACAGTAGCTTCGGAGGGAATAAAAGTGTAGGGCCTAGTAATAAAAAATATGCTGTGAGAGTTTATTTTCATTGATAAAAGATAACCTTCATAATGGTCTCGATTTCGAGCCACTGCCTTAATTCAATAAATTTTATGCAGACGAATATAACCTGACACCTAGTGGGATTTTCTTCCTTACTGATAAGAAATAGTGTGGAATTTTGTATCACACTCTTTTGAATAAATTCAGTAATGCTAAGAGGGGACTTTTTTATATGGCTGAGGTTGATTTGGTTGGCCCTGTTTCCGATATGAATTTCTAATACTTCCTTAATATTCAATGATTTGCTTTTATTTTCGATGTGTAAAATGTTCAGATCTGTTTTGATGTCTGTAAAACTGTGTGAAATTGTGACATATACAGTATTCCTAGAGGTCGTCGAATTCTCATCACAAATATTCGAACACAGTTATTTAGTTGTGAAGTTCCTAACGAGGTTTCCAATTACTGAAGTAAATATTTGGTTCAGTTCAGGGCAAACTATTCCAGCTGAGGTGCTCCCATGGCCCCGGCAGCAGCCCTAATGCTGTGCTGTAGCACCGGCGAGGTGGTGGGGGAAGGAGGGGAAGTGGCAGAGGCATAACCACAGGTCGTCAAGTCAGCGTGAAGCTTACGAAAACAATATTATTTATAACAATCCTGTGAACACACAAATAAATATTTATTCTGTGCATACATTGCGTTTGCCTTAATGTACATTTAGCGTTTACGACCATTGTTGACATTGTTTTGCGACAAATAGTTTAATACTATCGGGTACAATTGATTTGGCAGTGGAAATTCTAAGCATAGCCTCTAAGACAACATCGGACAGAGAAGTCCTAGTTCTACATTTATTTAAATTTAGAATTGAAAACATCTGTTTGCATACATAAGTTGTAACGAATATCGACGCAAATTTTAAGGCACGTGCATGAAGTCTGGGAAATTCTCGTGGATGAACACCTTTGTAAATGGAAATTAAATCACCGTTGTAGTGGCAGTACCTGTCCTTTAGGATTGCGTTGCACTGTAATTTCATGAGCCCTGTTTGGAAATATGATGTTGATTATTCACGACGCGCTGAAAATGGGGTCATAAATATTTCAAGCTGAGGTGCAGTATCATTCATTTCTTTGAATTGGTCATTGAATTCATCGTACAAAGTCTGTAACGACGTCTGATAGCCTCTGAGATTTTTGTAAGTAAACAAATTTAACGATTTCAATGAAGTAGAATTGTTGAAATTTCCGGTTCAAGCAGACATTTTAATAACAAACTCGTCTGCGTACAAATGATATTTACAGTTCGTCAGTTGTTCTGATAGGTCATTCATGTATAGGGAGAACAGAAGCGGTGATAACACCCCACCGTGTGCTACCCCCATCTCAGTATTTAGCCATCTAGACATATTGTCTCCCACTGACACACATTGTTACGTCCACTGAGATAGGAACGTACCCAGCATAATACATTATTAGAAAATTTCATCGTTTCTAATTTGGCTAGTAAAATGTCTTTGTCTACGCAGTCAAATGCCTTTGTAAGGCCGAGAAGAATTATAATTGTCATTTTTCCGTTATCCATTGCTAGCTGAATGTCGTTAGTTACTTTTACTAATGCTGTGTTGGTACTGTAATTCGATCTAAACCCTGACTGACATCTGTCGAGTAAGTTATGATGTAAGAGATAGTCTGTCATTTGTTCGTGTACTAGTTTTTCCAGTACTTTTCCTAGTACAGGGAGGATACTAACAGGCCGGTAATCGTCAAAGGTTATAGGGATACTATTTTTCGACAAGAGTCTGATGATGGCATGTTTCCAGTTCTCAGAAAAGATTCTCGTCATAAGAGAGGTGTTAATAATGTGCGTTATTGTTGTCTATTCCCCTGGTATATTCTTCCAGTTACTTCGCTCATACTGAAAATCGGATCCTGACAGCCGCTCTGCGGTCCGAAACCACACTGGTTTCTATAAAATTTCTCTCAATCACTGATCGCACACTCCCTTACAAGATGCCACTGAACACTTTGCCTGGTATACTAATCAATGAGATACCTCGATGTTTGTTGCAATCCTTCCCGTACCTTTGTTTATAGGTAGGTGCAGTTATTGCTTTTGTCCAATTAGAAGGTACCTTAATAACACTCCATGCTAATTTTATTACTCTATGAAGCCATTTCATCCCTGCCTTATCACTTTATTTAATCATTTTGGGTCTAGTTCCATATATACATGCTGCTTTACGACAATGGAATTTATTTGTCATACTCTCCACTTCATCGAGCGTAATTTCACCAACATCATTGTCTTCATTCCCATGAACTCGGTTGTTCGCGACATCACTACGATGATTTCCATTTAAATTGGGAAGATTTTTGAAAATATTCCTTCCGCCTGTCCATTGATTCCCTGCGCTCTATTGTGAGTTCACCAGATTTACCCGAAACATTACTAATTTCATTTTTTTCCTCCCTTCCTATGATTTTTTTTACTGCCCAAAAAGGTTTCCCTGCTGTTTGGCCTAGCCTTCCTAGGTTATTACCAAAATCTTCCCAGGAATTATTCTTGGAAGCAATAATCACTTGTTTCGTTCTGTTACTTTCATCCACGTACAATTTCCTGTTTTTATCAGTGCTTGTTTGGAGCCATCTCTGCTACGCCTTCTTTTTACGTTTACAAGATGATCTTCATCATTTCACCGAGATATTAGCTTTTCCCAATGTTTACATACAATTGTTGCTATGAATTCCCTTGCTGTCGCTACTTCAGCATCCTAACATCCCCCGCCCCCCATTCTCCTTCTACACGCTGCACCTGCTCACTGTCCATTGATTGGAACTTTTTACAAATCATATCCATGTACTTCTCTCTGATGTCTTCGTATTCAAGTTTTTCTACCTTTATTGGTCTGCAGGCAGATTTCACTTTCTATATCATAGGCCTAGAGATAGTTTACAGCCAATCAGATAGAGGTTTGTATCATCGAAACATTCCCGGAAAATCAGTATATTCCTAACAGGTTTGCTGGATTCAAAGTAGGTTAAGGTATAGTCTCTTATGGATCTAGTGCCCTTACCCTCCCATGTGCAGCGGTGAATAGCCTTACGCTTGAAGAATGTGTTCGTAACTGCTAATCACATACTAGCACAGAAGTCCAGGAAACGCTTTCCGTTCCTAATAGCTTGTATATCTTCCCCAAATTTACCAATCTCCCTTTCGTATCCTTCAGTTCTCTTTCCAACTCTCGCGTAGAAATCGCACATTAGCTCAGCCCTCTTTTTGGTGTTGACCCTGACTAGGATGTCATTCAGTTCTTCATAAAACTTGTCAACTTCATCCTCATCTGCAACCTCAGAGGGTGAGATCATTTAGACTATTCCTCCAACTGCCGAATTTACCCACATCATTCGCTTATTTACGTGCGTAACAGAAACTATGTTACATGCAATAGTATTCCAGATAAACAGTCTTATCTCTTCCTCGTTATCTCCTCTTACCCGAATATCATTATTTCCTCACTCATCCAGATGCATCCTCTTTGCTGACTTAGCCAGTTCCACTTTATTTCTTCCATGAGCCCTATTAAAATTGGTAGCTCTCCATCGAATTACATTTCGTACGCTGAGTTGCTTCCAAGTAGTCCCTCGTCTGTCAAATGGTCAAATGGGAGTGAGACTCCGTTACTCCTGTGGATCTGAGGCTCGCTCAAAACGTTCTGAGCGTGCTAAGTGAAAATTCTGTGGAGCAGTACGCTATTATTACCTACACATAGTCCCAGTGAGGTTCTTTTCTCTAACGGTTAGGGACCACTGGTGGATTGAATAATCCTGTCCGCCTGAGGAAAAGGAGCGTCATGACTCAGAATATGTCCGAGATGCCCACCCCTATTCCAAACCAACTGGTATCCTGATGTCACGACCACTTACTAGGCCATTCATCCGTTGCCCATTGTTCACGAACTAGGACGTGGCTACAGTAAACCACACCACGAATCATGCATTTCTATCCAAGCCAAATTCAATCATTACTGCACAGTGATCATACCAGAGTGCCTTTAAGTAGCAGAAACACTGACAAGGGTGGCAGACTCAGTCGTTGAAAGAAAACGATGATTCCTTCGAAAATTCTTGGGTTGGAAAAATGTCGTAAAAAGACCAGCGTATTTTACTTTTGAGATCGATAAAAATACGACAACGATGAGGAAAAGGAAACTGTCCTTTCATGGTCACATTAAGAAGATAAATCAAGAGATTTTGGCCAAGAGAATGCTCCTTCTACAAGGAAAGTTGGAAACACAACCTGGGTGGTTTACATAGGTAAACAAGGACTTGTCAGAAGTAGTTGTAGAAAGCGATAGGAAAAATTTTGCGGGAAAGGGGATACACCCGAAAAGCCACTGGCCAATCCACGGAACATCTCGGTGGAAGAGCGAAGAAGGAGATGTCAAAGTATTAAAGATTTTTGGCGAGATTTCGAAGAGAAGGACATTAGTCTGATTGACAGACGAGCAGGTAAATTGTGTAAACGTGGTCCACAGATGGCCGTATCGTTGAATGAATGAATGAAACATAATTAACAACTTGATCTTTAACGGATATGTGGTTTATTAATAATAATTGGGATAACGTGTGAATTAAATGTCGTATTATTATTTTTTTGCCCTTGGTGCTATTATGTGCGTCGTTATGCATGTCTTACGGACTTTTAGGATTGAACATTATGTGGAATAGACACAATTGCTCTGATACAACATTTATATTAAAGATGAACCGTATTTTTGGGTTAGATTTTGGTGAAATGAATTACTCCCATTTTGTGATATATAGCTGGATGTTAGTAATTTAGGACTGAACACATTCCCTGTTAACTTTTGAAAAAGAGGTATCTGCTTACGAAATATACCTTTTGACTTTCCGATATTAATTACAGTCTTCATATACTGTATATTGTTAGATCAGCTATGCTTCCCTGATAACCATGTGTTACGAGTATTTCTGGTGTGGATTTGCAGTTATTCTTATGATATTTTTGATAATGCGTGGGCATGTTTTTTTCATCATTACATTCTCTCTAACATCGTGAGTCCAATGCATATTTATAATTTCTTTAGAAGTTTATTGCACCCAATGACCGTTCTAAAGTTTTGTTAATGATATATTCATGGTATTCTATGCCACGTGCATTTTTTGGCATTATTTTGCTCGCAAATACGATGGTTGTAATAATGAATTTTATGTTGTGAGACTAATATTACGACTTGGTATCATTATGCTATTCTGACTTCACCGTTTATGCATCGAATTTTGTACATTATGCAGTATTCGGTATTTTAGGAATTTTTAGATGTTTCATTATGTTCTTTGAGATGTGGTTTCTTTTGTATGATATGTTTTCGGAGTGTTATAAACATCGTAGTAATTGTCCATCTAACGTTCCTGTCCATTTTATGTTCACTTAAAATATATGTTTGGTGACTGAGGAATTTCCAGTCATTTTTGGCTATTTGCTTTACGTCGCACCGACACAGACAAGTCTTATGGCGACGATGGGATAGGAAAGACATAGGAGTAGGAAGGAAGCGTACTTGGCCTTAATTAAGGTACAGCCCCAGCATTTGCCTGGTGTGAAAATGGGAAACCACGGAAAACCATCTTCAGGGCTGCCGACAGTGGGGTTCGAACCCACTATCTCCCGATTACTGGATACTGGCCGCACTTAAGCTATCGAGCTCGGTTTTCCAATCATTTAACGTAATTCAAGGACTCTAATTCATTTTAGGCATAGGATAGTCAAACTTATGCTCTAATAAGACCTGGTATAGAGTAGATAGAAACGCCATTCATAGTTTGTATACAAAACCAATATTAATTCGAGTAATCATTTGAATAGTTAGTTGGATCGTTTGCTTACGTGATACATTTGAAATAATGGGTAATATTTTTAATATACTTTATTTATGTTAACATTCTTGATGAAAAGTCACCTCACTCTCGTCTTTAATAATATTTAAAAATTAAACCTCAATCATGCTGTAAACTAATCCACATATTATAATAGGATTGCTAGGGCCTTATTTCCGAATCGCCCATTTTTTATTATTTTCTTTGATTTTTGATGATCATTTAGGGGCTAACATAACGATCAGCGTCACTGTCATTTTCATATTCGGGAATAGCCTTTATACATTTTTATTTCAAGCTGTTGCTTACCAAATGTGAATAAATTTCACGATTAATATTACTCATAATTCATTGTTATTATTTTTCATATGACTCATTTTATCTGGAGATTTAGCCATGTAGTTAGGGTCGCGTAGCTTCAGCTTGCATTCGGGAGATGGTGGGTTCGAATCCCACTTTCGGAGGCTTTGAAGAGAGTTTTCTATGGTTTCCTACTTTTTCTCCAGGGAAATTCTGGGCCTGTACCTTTATTAAGGCTACGTCCGATACCTTCCCAATCCTAGCCTTTTCCCACCCTTCCCTCCCCAAAATAGTCGATGTGTAATTGCGACGTTAAAACACTGAAAAAAAACCGAGTTTGATAGCTGCAGTCGCTTAAGTGCGGCCAGTATCCAGTATTAGGGAGAGAGTGGGTTCGAACCCCACTGTCGGCAGCACTGAAAATGTGTTTCCGTGGTTTCCCATTTTCACAGCAGGCAAATGCTGGGGCTGTACCTTAATTAAGGCCACGGCCGCTTCCTTCCCACTCCTAGCCCTTCCCTGTCCCATCGTCGCTATAAGACCTATCTCTGTCGGTGCGACGTAAAGCAACTAGCACACTAAACAAAAGTACTCCTTTACGTAACGACCCCTTTCACTCACATTGAGCCTAATCTCGTACCATTGCACATGGGGACAATATGTGGAGAACGTATAATAATACAGAGTGGCCGTCCTTCCTGTATGCGGCATGTTAGTAAACAAGAGCGCGATCGCCATCACAACAGTCCTGTACTCACGCAGAAACCTATCAACGTCGGTTGATGGATAATCAGACAGAAAATACAATAAAATATCCTCCACTACAGTAGGTGGCGAATATGCTCTCCATCAGCCTGTACACAAACCTGATAGAGTATGATGATTTTCCGGTTGACTCTCATGAAAAATCAAATTGTCAGTCCGAACTGTATTTAAAAATCTACAGTACACGAAAATAAGCTCTTCAACATACTTCAGGAGCCACAGAATGCACTAAATCGATCAATTGTTCCTATATAAGAAGAAATCACTCTATACACTGTCCGGAAGCTTATCGCCGGCTAGTAGAGACAATGAGAACATTGGGCCAGCTATAAACTATGGGTTAGGCGGCTATTGTATCATCCACTTGTCGAGACACGGTACAGCCAATAACTCATCCGAGGCTCACACCGTATCTTATTTCAGTTCCCGTAGTATCAACCCTACTTCTTTTTAAAGTACATGGTGTTACACAGGCCATCACATTTCCCACAATATCAGAGAATTCAAAGACGTTCGTTCGACAATAGAGTTAGAATGGGTGATAATTATGTATGAATGGCTGTAATTGATGGCCACAACATATTCCACTCTTAGTGTAGGTATTCGAACGATCAAACATACCATTTTTTCTGCGAAAGATAGGTCTTACGGCGGTGATGGGATAGGAAAGGGCTAGGAGTGGGAAGGAAGCGGCAGTGGGCTTAATTATGGTACAGCCCCAACATTTGCCTGCTGTGAAAATGGGAAACTACGGAAAACCATCTTCACGGATGCCGACAGTGGGGTTCGAACCCACTATCTTCCAAAGGCAAGCTCACAAAAGTGCGCCCGTAACCTCACGACCAATTCGCGCGGTATCGAACATATCATGGAACGATTTACTCTAGTTTACACAGGCCACGTTTCCCACAATTGTGCAGGCTTCGAAGACCTTAATTTGACAATAGAATCGGAACAAGTTTTTTCACCAAATTCCGCAAAAAAGGGGAAGAATGAAAACAAAAATTGCACTGGTCCTCAGACAATTTCTACGCACGCAAGTGGGCTTAGTAGATGATAGAATACATACCACTTCTAGTGCTGGATTTTGGAAGGTCGAATATACTGTACATTGGAACAATTATCCTAACTATTCCTATTTCCATTTGTATTTGATGGCGTCGACATTTAATAGAGAGAGAACATTTCAACGTCGAGAGTAAGTACAATGAGTTGAGGGAATCGATCAACTAGAGTAGGGTAATGTAACACCGATCCACTTGGGACATCTGCCGATCGTAAATTATCCCCGTGAGCTCTTCTGATCATGAAACGTTTTACGGAGCGGTGGACAGTGCACGAGACACTTCCGTGGAGTGCTACTGTCTGGGAAAGAGAATTATGTACTACAGGTCGAGCACTCCTTCCATTTTAAGAAACTCGCGGAGCAACGCGCTAGCACCGTTATTTAGCACTGTGCGTTCCAGCAATAGCTATGTAACAGAACACGCGAAGAGGCTTTATTCTTAACTTAAGGACCATTCCTGACCTCTGCTGGTCCGATTAAATTTACGAAAGGCTATTCAAAAACTTACTCCACAGAGGGAGATTCTAAACAACATTATGTCAGTTATAATTCAAGAAGCTTCCTAGCTGAACTTTTATAAGAACTACGAGTGTTCTATCATTACTTTGCGATGATAATAATAATAATAATAATAATAATAATAATAATAATAATAATAATAATTAATATTATTATTTGTATAAAACAAGATCATCAGAAACATTATATCGTCTGATTTCCTCCTCAAGATGACTTATACTGAAATAAGTTTCCAGTTTAAGCATTGTTAAAGCACAATCTATTGCGCTGAGATTCGTTGTACAACCTTGAATATACAAGACATGAGCTCTAATTTACTGAGCTACATTGCCATTCGATTATTATTATTATTATTATTATTATTATTATTATTATTATTATTATTATTATTATTATTATTATTATTATTAGACTATTATTATTTTAGTTTTGCTAATTTACCACTATTTTAATCCTAACCGGGGTGTCTCAGTTGCGTTCAGAAGGAGTTCCTTAACGTGTCGGAAGGCAATGACACATCCTTAAATGCCACTGACCTTGAATAAGATCATACTACTATACTGGAAACGGAGGACAAAAGACAAACCAGCTGTGCCACTAATGTCAGCTTCTTCACCTTCTTTGTTATTATTATTATTATTATTATTATTATTATTATTATTATTATTATTATTTCCTTGAAACCCTGCTTTACTGATTGGAAGTCACCGACTTAAAGAGTTCATCATGAGTGTCAATTTAAGAAATATACCTGGTAAACATAAAACATAAGAGATACCGAACTGTATGGTAGTCTGTTTCTAACTGAACTTAAGTCATTCAAATGTTATGTCGATTTTAATTTCTTCTCATGTACAGAGACAGGAAGGTGTGTTATTAATTCGCTTAAAACTTTCTAATGTGAATGCATAAACTAACTTCTTGAAGAGGAAATTATAGGCAAATTGGTTGACGTACCATAAGTTTGGAGGACATTAGGGATCTCTGTTATTTGGGAAAAACGTGGAGAATTCAGTGACTTTCATAATGTTATCCCCTGTCCTCTAGAACTCTTGAGAAGGTAGTGATGGAGTCACTCGGGTCTCACCCAAGTATTGATGAAAATAGACAATCGAGAAAACAGTGAGTTCTAAGGCAAGTACTATTACGTCAGATAGCTGTCAGAAAAACAGGAAGTCAGCAAATTGTCCCAGAGAATTTGATCAGGAGGAACAAATCACCAGAACGTACGTGTTCATACTATTCTGTCTTTCATACACGTAAACACAGCCAGCGAAATATAGACCGTTAAGCCAGACGCCTCCACAAACTTGTATTTTCAGGTATCACTGAGGTTTCGTCTTTTCCTGAACATCTTAATTTGAACAGACTAAGAATTGTGTCGAGTCATCGGTGTCTTCGTCTAACCCTATTTCTCATACTCTCCATAGCCGGGTCTATCGTCTTCTTAACTAAGCTATCATCCTCCAATCATGTCATATGAATCTACCATGAAAGGGGCTTCATACATACCTGTTTCATTCCCAGCCGTAGCCTTTAGCTCCACATTGTTACCGTTCTCTTGAAATAGTTCGCATCTCTTTGTGCATGGAATATTCCATTTAAAAAAAATACTAGACACATTGAAATAGAACCTTACATGCTGGAGGTAAATTTCTAAATCTGAATACCTAGTCGTTATAAAAATGTACGCAGCTACATATACAACAACAACGACAACAACGACAGAAACAAGTACAACGCACTTCACCGCTCGGAGTCACTGGCCGCAATGTTAATTCAGACAGAAAATGGTGATCATTCGCCGGTCTTTCAGTGTGGCTTCTGCATGTGTCATTCTGCAAACAGTCGAGATAAATATTAGAGTAACACCCTTCTCCTCGTCTCGAGACATATTTCAAACAATAATTCGTGGTCCAACAATACTCTGAGTCCCAGGCAATAGTGAGGACAACAATTATGTTCCCTATCCTTAGAAATAATACAACTACTTAAAGGAATAAGTTTTGTGATGATTTTTAAAAGCTGTGTGAGGAATGCATCGGTGAATTAAATTGTATGTTCATAATTTGAATTAAAACTAACTAAACGTCCCGGCTTCACACGGGAGCAGTTATCAATTTATAGTGATAGGCTACTTTGAAAGGGGAGTTAGGGCCTGGAATAACTTACCAAGGGAGATGTTCAATAAATTTCTAATTTCTTTGAAATCATTTAAGATAAGGCTAGGAAAAGAACAGATAGGGAATCTGCCACCTGAGCGACTGCCCTAAATGCAGATCAGGATTGATTGATTGATTGATTGATTTAATAGAGGATTTATACGATTTTCTTGTATACGACATAAATCGCTTTTCCCCTAGTAATGAACACGACAGGACTTCGTTTTGATGTAACACACGAAATGGACACGTAAAGCTATCTATTAAAAAAAAATCATTCCCTACTGAGATTAACTCCAGCCCTGCTAAGTGTCCGATCCTGTGCTTTGTTTATTGTCATGCTAAAGCAGACTCTTACAGGGGATTGTACTGGTTTCAAATCAAAAGGCAAATCTGAAGAAATCATAACAATTGTCGGTATTAAGATCGCTTCTCCTGTGCAACAGCCAGTTAAATTTATACCTTCAATCAAACAGTTTTTCAAAATGTTTTCAACAAATCGTGTCCCATTGCATAACTTTGATTGGTGTAGACTACGTTAAAATATAATAGGCACCCCCCTTTTCAAAATTAGCTTGTTTGGTGGCAAGCCGGAAGGACATAAATGTCTTATAAATTTTGTGGGGTAATGAACAGCTTCTTTTCATTTCAATATACATTAGTTACATGACGGGAATAAACAGTTAATTTTGTTAAGGCTAATTAATATTAAAAGCTGTCTTTTAATTTGTCTTTTCTAACTGCAAATTGTTATTGTGGGTTATGTATTTAAGTCAGATGTATGTTGTCCCGGACTTCCTTTTAAAGAACTTATTATGCTGAACAATTCTTATCCGCAAATGTTGACGTGCAGTATATTTAACAGTTTATCCAGCCTGAGCTAAAAAGACGCAGGGATGGCCGTTTTTTCTTCGAATTTTTTCACTTAAATCGTTACTCTAAGATAAAAACACTTATAGTGGCTTACGTGTTAAATATATTTATATGTCTCTAGGACTTCTTTGTAGAACGTTTTACGTTGAACAATTCTTACCATCGTAGTGCAGGTGCATCTTTAACTGTTTAGCCAGCTTAAGCTAAAAAACGCGCAAGAACGGCACTTTTTTCTTCGACTTGTTTCACTGAAATGGTTACTGCTCGGTTTCCTGCGGTCATAGATGAATGTTTCTGTACACAAACCTTTCTACAGAAATGCTTAATATAATGTTGAAAACCACATCAAAATCTATCCAGTGATTCATGACATTATCCCTCACAGACAGACAGACAGACAGACAGACAGACAGACAGACAGACAGACAGACAGACAGACAGACAGACAGACAGACAGACAGACAGACAGACAGACAGACAGACAGACAGACAGACAGACAGACAGACAGACAGACAGACAGACAGACGAAATGGGGGAATTTATTTGATTCTAAGTAGAAATATTTAACATTTTCTTAAAGTATTCTTAGTCGTGTGAAATACTCAGTTTGGAGGATATAACTGCCCGTATAGAAAGGTGGTCTGCATTCCGATACTGAATGATGACGATACGGTTTACCATTAATTACAGAATGCATTTCGGCTGAATTAAACATGGATTCAGATCATCAAGGACCTCCCACACGTTTCCGTTCAGAACTACGACAAGAGGGTCTCAAATGTGGTAAAGTTTGCTATTGGATGGTATTATACAAGAATTTCCTTCAGTTATCAGGTCCTGAAGATTGAAATTAGAATATATAACTTACTGTTCCTTGATTCTGTCTCATTTATTCCTCAATTTTCTTATTTTCTACTTGTGTATGTCATTTGTTCAATATTGTGGTTTTTATGATAAGCAAGGAATCAGAAAATAGCACAGCCCAATGATAGTTCACGATATTCATTGTATGGAGTCAAATTTTGAATACAACTACATATTTAGTTTCATTTCCATTCATAATGAGCATTCTAAAATTTACTTGCGTACTGATTATTTTCCAGTTCCATTTCAAATGCAACAATAACTTATTTTGTTGTAACTAAGGTTGAGATTTACAAAACACAACTTTATTATTCGCTTCAAATGCAAAATACACTATTTACACAAATAAAATTGAAATTTAACTTGAAGCAAAATGAATTAGGAATCTTGAGAAAGAGTCTATCTTTTGTACACTATATACAAGTTTGCAGTATTTACATCCACTACTATCTCGAAAAGATAGTCCTTGTGATATGAAAAGTTGATAGTTGAAAACTATCAGAAGCACTGACACAAATGTCTTTGAAAGTCCTTCCTTGCTGAGTTCATAAAAGCAAGTTCAATGTTGGAGGAATTCTTACTTAGCGAAACCAAGGGAGCTTGCATTAATTAGGGAAATATACGGCATGTAATAGTATGACTGGACATGTGCAGAGGAATAGGCAAGAGGAGCGGTGTCCAGAGGTGAGACCTCGTACTGCCAGAAATTCAGTCCACCTGGCCGAAGCACATTTTCAAGAGGAGTAGCCTCCGTGCTCGACGTAGGGTGTATTCTGGAGTTGGACACCGGGGCAAGTGGGCATCTGGACAGGCCGGGAGTTCCTCTTTATAGTACACACACGACGGTCCAGGCATGCGCACTGAGGGCTGCGCGTCGAGGCTAGAAGAATGACACACAGGCGCGCGTGTAGCCGGCTGGCGGAGCGAGAAGGGAGCGCCGGACATACAACACCCTCCCCTCCTAAATACGCCGGTACGGCGTGAAACGGCGGCGGCGCTGGCGGCGGCTGCGATGCTGGGCCGGAGCTGCTGATGTGTCTGTTGGATTGTCCGGAGCTGGGACCGGGCGGAGTGGCGCTGTCTCGTCCTGAAAGGAACCCATGGTTATTAAATGGTCTAAAGCTCGTTCAGCAATAGATTTATCTGGCTGAGCAATAGAATCAATAGCTGGACATGGGCGGTAGCGCAGACGTATCTGGTCTTGATGGCGGCAGATACGTTTCTCCGTAGTCTGTATTTCGTAGAGACGATGACCCAAAGATCTGCAGATGACTCCAGGTATCCAGAGTGGGTTGGACTTGAATGTCCTGGTGTAGACCTTGTCGTTGACTGAGAACTTCGTTGGTGAGGTCTGAGACTGGGCCGGAAGAGGCTGCAACAGAGATAGTAAAGGTCTATGAGGTCGTCCATGGAGCTTCTGTGCAGGAGTGATATTATCAGCGCCGGGCAGAGTTCTGTAGTTGCTTAAGAGTTGGAGCAATGCTTGGTCTTTAGTTAAGCCTGAAGAGACTGCTTTTTTCATACTCCTCTTAAATGTTTGTACAAAGCGTTCAGCTTCACCATTAGATTGAGGGTGAAAAGGCGGTGCTAGGATATGACGAATGCCATTATATGTACAAAATTTCTTAAAAGCAGTAGCGGTAAATTGAGGTCCGTTGTCCGAAATGAGTACTTGAGGTAAGCCTTCTGTAGTAAATATTTTCTGTAGAGCACGAATGGTAGCTTCGGTCGTAGTAGTTGAATGCATATCCACTACATATGGAAAGTGCGATAGTGAATCGATGACTATTAACCACATGGAATTGAGGAAAGGACCTGCGAAATCGATGTGAACTCGTTCCCATGGAGTAGTAGCAGGAGGCCATGAAGCTAGATCAGAAGGCGGGGCGTTCTGATTCAGTTGACATTGTTCACAATGACGGATGAGCTTTTCGATGGCGGCATCAATACCGGGCCAGTAGCAGTGTTGACGTGCTAGTTGCTTCGTTCGGGATATACCCCAATGGCTTTGGTGTAATAATTCGAGAACTTGTTTCTGTAGGCTAAGTGGGAGAACCACTCGGAAGATGGTGCCTGCTTCCAGGAGTACGACTCCAGCACGAGTCGTGAGACGATGCTGTATACGATGATAAGGTGCAAGGTGGGCAGGAAGATTGCTCTGAAGAGGCCAACCGTTGCGGATGTAAGTACGCACTGTAGCAAGTGTACTGTCCTTATCCGTAGCTTTAGCTATGCAGGTAGCATCAATAGGAAAACTGGATACAGTATCTTCAAGTACTATGTCCAACTGAAGACATTCAGATTCTTGAGAATCGAAGGCAGTATCAGGACCAACTGGTAAGCGTGAGAGGGCATCAGCATTACAATGCTGGGATGTAGCTCGATAGACAATCTGATAGGAATAATCAGAAAGGAACATGGACCAGCTTTGAAGCTTTCTGAGGGAATTCTCAGGGATCTTATTACCAGGATGGAATAAGTGTACGAGAGGCTTATGATCAGTAATGATCAGGAAATGGTTGCCATAGAGATATTCATTGAAACGGCGAATACCAAAGATGATGGCTAAAGCTTCTTTCTCTATCTGGGAGTATCGACGTTGATGGTCATTAAGTGTTTTCGAAGCGAAGGCGATGGGGCGTTCCTGTCCATGACGATCCTTCTGGGAGAGAACGGCACCGACACCGTAGTCTGAAGCGTCAGTAGCTAGCGTGATGAGCTTGTCGGGCTGAAAATGAGTGAGTTGTATAGCTTGAATTAAGGCGTTGTTGATGGTTTTCCATGCCTGTTGGCATTGCGGAGTCCATTGAAATTGAACACCTTTTTTACGTAGAGCGTTTAATGGAGCTGCCACTGTAGCGAAGCGGGGAATGAACTTATTATAGTAGTTCGCTTTGCCTATGAATGACTGGAGCTGCTTAAGGTTCTGAGGTGCTGGCATGTTGACGATAGCTGAGACATTCTGTGCACTAGGGCGAATGCCAGTCTTATCAAGTATATGTCCTAGGTAGTGAACTTGAGGCTGAAAGAATGTACATTTAGCGAGATTCGCTCGGAGGCCATTGTCTTTCAGTGTCTGGAGAAGGAGGCGTAGATTGTTTAGATGTTCCTGATGATCTTTTCCAGTAACAATAATATCATCCAGGTAGTTAGCACAACCGGGAATGGAGGCAGTGAGGTGAGCTAAATAGCGCTGAAAAATAGCCGCTGAGGATGAAACACCGAATGGGAGCCGCTGGAGCTGGAGCAGTCCGAGAGGAGTGTTGAGTGTTAGAAATTTCTTAGAGTCTTCGTCTAAAAGTAGCTGGAGATATGCTTCTTTAAGATCAACTCGAGAGAAGAATTGTCCACCAGAGAGACGACGGAATAAGTCTTCAGGACGTGGAATAGGAAAGATATCTGCGTCAAGTTGTGCGTTGACCGTAGATCGAAAATCGCCACAAAGTCGAACATTACCATCAGGTTTCTTGATTACCACTAGTGGAGTAGCCCATTGACTAGAAGTAACTGGTACCACAATTCCAGTTTGTATCCATCGTTCTAATTCTTTCGTGACCGGGTCTTGAAGTGCTAGGGGTACTGGACGTGCTTTGAGGAAGCGAGGCTTAGCTCCGGATTTCAGCTGTATGTGAGCTGTATAGTCTTTTGCTGTACCGAGCTGAGAGTCGAAGACTTCAGGAAACTGCTTTAGGAGATCGGTAACGTCAGAAGTAGGATGCAATGTAGATACAACGTTAATGTTGTCATGTATCTGGAAACCAAATAAGTTAAATAGATCCATGCCCATAATGTTGGATGCAGTGTAGTTGTTAACTACGAGAAGAGGAATGGCCTTCTGAATTCCTTTATAACTAGCCTTAAGCTGGATTTGACCTTTAATGTCAATTTTCCTTTTGTTAAACGTCACAAGCTGGATGTCAGCTGGAGAACATGAAGGGGAACCTAAGTCGTGGTAGGTAGCCAGGTTAATAATAGAGACAGGTGATCCAGTGTCTAATTGAAAATTTACAGATCGAGTAGAGAATGCGAGAGGAACGATGATCTTGTGAGAATTCTTTGTGGGAAGAATAAGATTGATCTGATCAACTTCCATGTCTTGGCGGGGCTGTATATGCTTCGGGCGCGCGGCAGGAGTCTTAGCAGGGCGGAGCGAACTCCGACATACAGTCTTAATGTGTCCAAGTTTATTACATCGTTCACAAGTGGCTTTGAAAAAACGACAGTCACGACGTTCATGATGCTTGAAACAGCCTCGGCAGGAAGGCAGGAGTTTCGAGGTGCTTTTAGAATTGGGCTTCCTTGTAGCATTACGAGAGGGAACCTGGCGAGAATGCTTGGTAGAGAGCGCCTTATCTGGGCGGTTCACTGTAGTAGAGGACTTGCGGGCCTGAGTCGAGACTTGAGCAACGTCGTGTGGAGAAGCTATGGTTGCGGCAGTCTTGGTAGTAAGCTCATAAACCGTAGCAATACGCTGGACGTCTTCTAAAGAAGGGTTACTCTGCTTGACAGCGTCAAAACGTATCTTGTCCTCAGGAGTATGTAAAATTACCATGTCCCGAATGAGAGAATCAGTGTAGGGTGAACCACAACCGTCCTTGGAGCATATGAACTGGCAGGGTTTAGCTAGACCACGCAATTCAGTTATCCATTCAGTATGTGTCTGATGGGGTTGCTTTCTGCTCTGAAAAAATTTATAGCGAGCAGCCACTATGTGAGGAGCTTTGGCATAATGTTCAGTGAGACCGGCCAGGAGCTGTGCAAATGGTACCTCAGAAAGGGTTTCTTCTGGACCTAATTTACGTAGTAATTCACACGTAGCATTGCCAACGGAACTAAGAAAGAGTGCTCGGCGGCGTTGATCATCTGTGACAGAATGGCAGATGAAATGCTGTTGTAAGCGTGCTAAATAAACTGACCATTCTTCCTTAGCCGGATCAAAAGCAGAGAACGGAGGAATAGCTGATGGCGGTGTAGAGACAGAAATAGCTTGAATAGCCTGAATTAATGCTGCCTGTTGTTGTTGCATAAACTGTTGTTGTTGCTGCTGTAAGGCTTGGAATACCGTAGCGAGTTGCTCAGCTGTAGCCATTGCGAGATGCGTGCAATAAAGAGCAAGGATAGCTGTGTGTCAGCACTGGTTGTAGGCGCGACCTTGGCCGGTATATGCTGGGAGTGAGAGAGAGAGCAAGCAAACACGCTGGAGCGTGCCACACAGGTGGAGCGCACGACCGAGAGCTGTGGAATGTCTGTTGAGTGGGCGACACACTGAGCACTGAGTGACTTCGTCGCCAATGTCTAAGTGTATGAGGGCACTGAGTTTGCTGTACCGCTGTGTGAAGGAGTGGATGAATTGCAAGTTATTAGCCTGTTGCCACAGAGTTGGTGACTGGGGCCGATGAATTGGAGTGTTAGGTGCGTTCTTGTTTTTTTTTTTTTTTTTCCTCGTCGCCATAGAGTTGTGTTGTAACTAAGGTTGAGATTTACAAAACACAACTTTATTATTCGCTTCAAATGCAAAATGCACTATTTACACAAATAAAATTGAAATTTAACTTGAAGCAAAATGAATTAGGAATCTTGAGAAAGAGTCTATCTTTTGTACACTATATACAAGTTTGCAGTATTTACATCCACTACTATCTCGAAAAGATAGTCCTTGTGATATGAAAAGTTGATAGTTGAAAACTATCAGAAGCACTGACACAAATGTCTTTGAAAGTCCTTCCTTGCTGAGTTCATAAAAGCAAGTTCAATGTTGGAGGAATTCTTACTTAGCGAAACCAAGGGAGCTTGCATTAATTAGGGAAATATACGGCATGTAATAGTATGACTGGACATGTGCAGAGGAATAGGCAAGAGGAGCGGTGTCCAGAGGTGAGACCTCGTACTGCCAGAAATTCAGTCCACCTGGCCGAAGCACATTTTCAAGAGGAGTAGCCTCCGTGCTCGACGTAGGGTGTATTCTGGAGTTGGACACCGGGGCAAGTGGGCATCTGGACAGGCCGGGAGTTCCTCTTTATAGTACACACACGACGGTCCAGGCATGCGCACTGAGGGCTGCGCGTCGAGGCTAGAAGAATGACACACAGGCGCGCGTGTAGCCGGCTGGCGGAGCGAGAAGGGAGCGCCGGACATACAACATATTTAGCCTCAGTTTGGAATGTAGGCTTATAGTATTTTACTGCGTGTAGTCGGTTTAATTGTTCTCAATGGCCCTCTACCCTTCCTGTAAGAATAACCGGCTACGTATTAATTTATAATCGCAACAATAGTCTTTGTGGGATGAAATGATGAAGATGATCCTTTTACCCTGCTGTTCGTACACACTTCATCAAGGAATTGTAGGTCCTTTAATGCATTCGTTCCAAAGGAAATGTTTCTTTCTCATTAACTCTTCCTCTGACCATTTTAGCCCAACCTCATTGATAACGGTGTAATTTCACATTTCTAAAATGTATTTAATATTACAGTTTCAATAACATTATGATAGTTTTACTTCTTTGATTGTGCTTATATAACCGATCTCTAGTGATGTTGTTTATTATATTACAATTCAATACACATGTGGTTATAAAATACTGCTTAGTGTCCGACATATATAAATAGTACTTTATATTATATCGCGGGAGAAGAATTAGCCACACATCTGCGTTTACTTCTTGGTTCCGAACCCTCTTCATCCCTGGCACAAATTTATTAAAATTGTTTTCCTTTTTACGTTACACTAAATATTCTTACGGTTTTACGAGACGCTTAAAATTTCCATGAGCGGGAGTTCGATTATGTGCCGACCAATCTACCAACATGACACACATATGTGTACACTTCAAAATTCCACCGGACTGAGCAGGGACGGAAGCTGCCAACGTGGACTAAGAAATCAAGCGTTTTACCGTATACTAAGGCTGACACTTCAATATCTTTGTGTTGCTAAAATCACGTAAACTACGACGAATGATGTTAAAAGTTCAATCGGCCGTTGAGCTGATAACTCGTCACACACACACAAAAACCAGCGATTCGGCTGGCGACGTAGTTCACTAGATTAGCACAGCTTTGCTGGTGGGTTCGATCCCCACTGTTGGCAGCCCTGAAAATGGTTTTTCGTTGTTTCCCATTTTCACACCAGGCAAACGTACCTTAATTAAGGCCACGACCGCTTCCTTCCCGCTCCTAACCCTTTCATTTCCCATCGTTGCCATAAGACCTATCTGTGTCTGTGTGACGTAAAGCAGCTCGCAAAAAAATGTGCATACTGTGAACGCTAATATTATTAACTTTCTTGTGTGCTTCACCCGGCGCAGGGCACAAACGGTAACACTTACAGGAAATGTGCTTGGAATTTATCTTTCCCGATGTCCCGTTCGTTCACTCCCATACCCTACATGTGTTGAGTCACGCAGTGCACTCTACTCTATTGCTTGCCAACTGCACAGCACATGTAAACAACTGATACCGTGCGGTACTTAGTCGAGCGCTTATGTCTGCACCCCGTTCGCAAGTGAAATTCTGATCATTATTGCAACCCATGAATTATTCCTGGGAATTTTGTATGGTAGTATTAACGCTCTTTACCGCTAACGTTTTGCTGTGAATTAATTGCACTACGTCACAGGACATCAGAGATATGAAGCAACTACCTCTGGCGGTTTATCGGACAGCATAGGAGAAAATGGATGACAGAACCTCTCGTACTTTATTGGATGTTTTGTACCCATATATTTTCCGTAAATTATTTTTAGATATTTTGTTTACTGAAGAGTACAATCATTCTTATAACAACCACAAGTGATTCAGAATTCAACGGAAATATTTACTGAAAATCAATCCTTGATTGCATCTCATTATTGATCTTATTTACTTCTTCATATTCCCTGCTTTACACTCCTCGGGTAGTTGTAGTCTTCCTAATGTATGCAGATGGTACGAGGTTTATTCACATTCCTATCATATTGTATACTTTATATATCACTTCCTACTTTCTAAATTGACACCTGCAGCCACCTTGAAGTGTTTCCCTCTCCTAATTCAATTAGTCAGAGATTCGAAAATGCCATGTGAGTCACATTGCGCAACTAGCGAATTATGTCTAGAATTTGTTGTGCAACCTGGTTAATATGAGAGTACAGTCATGTAGTAATTAATGGCTGGAACTCAGAAAGTGATGATAGCACGCTATCATTTATCCGTATTAATTTTCCCTTCGACTTGCGAATTTTAGATTTGAATTTTGTCAATGGATTCTTTTAGCTTACCTGAGGTGGTTACACGGGGATGCTACTGTACTCGAGTGCAAACAAGGACAAGAAAATTATATAAGTAATAACAGAAGAAGTAAAGAAAGGAAGAAAAATGGTGAAACTTAATTTTCCTAAGGTACTTTTGCTCTGTGCATTTCTAATGGAGGTCTGAGAAGCCCACAAAGAGATTTTTATGTGTTTACTTTAGACTATTCTCAATTAGACCTGATTGATCCAAAACTTCATCAGTTACCCTTTCGAGTGAACTTGCGCGAAATCGTTCCTTCGGCACGAGATTCTTGGTAACCACTAGTAACTAGTAACTAAAAACCACTAGTAACAACAATGTCATGCAAGACGTCGAGGGAAAATCAGTGAAAATCTATTATGGAGTCACCCTTTGTTGAAACATTTTGTTCAAAGCACAGTAAAAGCACTGCAATAGACATAATAATATATTATTATCTCCTTACGATTACCAACCGGTGGGTATGTGGGAAAGGTACACCTCTTTGATATCTTATATATATATATATGAAATAAGAGTTTTGTCTGTACATTGCTCAGAATTTGAAAATTGTGGTATTTCTGTATCGGTCATGTTCACAGTAACAAGGAAATGCACCGTTTACTTTTCCGTAATTTCTGTCTGTCTGTCTGTCTGTCTGTCTGTCTGTCTGTCTGTCTGTCTGTCTGTCTGTCTGTCTGTCTGTCTGTACACGCATCACTAGAAAATGGCTAAAGAGAATTTAATGAAAATTCGTATGCAGAGTCGGAGAATAAGTCGCTGCAATCTAAGCTATAAATAATTTTATATACGCTGATAGAAATCGTAGTTTAGGGGAAGGCCTAAAATTTCATTTACAAATATTTATGTCATTAGTGGGCCTATCTTAATGAAAATTGGTATGCACGGTCGGAGAATAAGTCGCTACAATCTACACTATAAATAATGTTATTCACGCTGGGTGAAATAGCAGTTTAAGGGAAGGACAAAAATTTAATTCTCTAATATTTACGTTATGAGTGATCCTATCTCAATGAAAATCGGTATGCATAGTCGGAGAATGAGCCACTATAATCTAGGCTATGAATCATTTTATTCACGTTGAGTGAAATTGTAGTTTAGGGGAGGGCCTAAAATTTAATTCACAAATATTTATATTTTTAGTGGTCGTATCGATAAATACTACATAGCCAAAGTTATATAGAATTAAATTTCCGACGATTTATGTCTTATACATTTTTACCTTACCGGCTATGATAACACAGATATTCATAAATTTGTCATTTTGTTGCTAAGTCCATATCAACGCCGAACAACGAGAAAATGGGTTAATAGAATTTAATAATGATCGGTATATAGAGTCGGGGAATAAGAAACAAGATTCTAAGCTATAGACAAATTTATTCACCTTGGTTGAAATTTTAGTTTAGTGGAAAGCGCCCAGAATGTAATTTTTAAATACCTATATTATTGGTCATATCGAAAAATATTGCATACCGTAACAAAAGTTATAGAGAATATAATTTCCAATAATTTATGTTTTGTTCAGTTTTACCCAACCGACTATTCTAAGAGTGGTATTTCAGAGCCGGAAGAAAACTAAATGTGAAGGCCTACAATTTCGAAAGCGCCTAACATTGATCAACAATAACATTACGTTAACCATTGTTTCTTGTAATGTTCTTTGTCTCTTATGCTGCCTCTCAACTCCGATAGATGGGATTACTGCTGTGTACTGAGTAAAACAGTCTGACTGAATATTGGCGGGAAATAGCTGGGGAGTAAGAAAACTTTCTTCCTAAGCATGCCATTCCTGTCGTTCATACATTTTCTGATATAGCTGGTACGTAACACACTGGTTCATCATAGTATTTCAGCTATCCGATCCCTAATCTGACGCGCCGGTTTTTTTCTAATTCCCCACCCTAAAGGGTTACGCCCTCTCTCTGGCCAAGAGATGCGAGCAGGTCGAGGAGATGTGATGGAGAATGAAGGTGGGTAGACTAAGTGAGAAATAATAGGATATGTGTGCGAAGAGGAAAGGTTAGATGAGAGTTCCAGGGTGGAGATGAAACGTTAGAAGTTTGAGGGTGGTTGTAAGATTACAAAGGGAAGTAGTGAGAAGTCGAAAGATATCTAGCATAGGAAAGGGTTGGGGGAAGAAAGTAGTTGGGGGAAGAGGTGGACAAACGGGTTGACGAGGTTGAAACGGATGAGGGGCTGGCCGGGGTCGACGATTAGTATGTGTCGAGGGATGGCGAATTTGTTGGGGTGGGGAACGAGTAGGCTCCACTTTGTAGCGATGTTGGTAGATATAGGCGCCGCTGGTAAGAAGGTGTTGGACGTCATCTGCAGTTGGAAGATGTAGTCGCACCAAATACGTAGGGCCTTCGGCGTTCCGAATCCTGGACGCACGACGGGCGGGGACGGCTGGAAGTTCCCGGAGGAAGTCCCGTTCAGAAAAGGTAGGGTCTATACCGCGAATGACGCAGCTAGACATAGCGTGGAAAGGTGGTGTTGGCTGCGTAGGCGATGAGGATGTTGCGGCGGCTCCTGTGGCGTCGTCATGCGAAGATGTTGGTGGCGATGGCGGCGTTGCTACGAGCGAGTCCAAGGTGTTGTCAGGGAGTTGCTGGGGACGAGGTTGTACGGGGGTTGAAGAAATAGGGAGGGTTGAAGCCATTATGGGCGAAGGATGGCATGTCGTTGCAGAAGTGACGGGAACATCGGAAGGAGAATGAGCTGATGTCGTAGTGGTCGTGGAGGTGGTAGTGGTAGTTGTGGGGTGAGTGAAGAAAGGAGACGATGACTGCTGTTGCGATGCCCTGGGTTAAGGCGCTGTTGCAACTGCGATGAGCAGGGAGTTGGATCCACAAAGTAGAAGCGTTGGTGAATAGTTACTCCGCTGTCGATGGGGCGCTTCATGTCGGCTAACGTGAGTAAATACAGAAGAATCTGCCATTATGCTGATGAATTGGAGCCATCTAATAGCCGGAAGGCATCGTGAACTGGGAAACTGGTGGAGCGGAGGTGGCTGTAGATGTCGTCTTCAGATATGGTGGGATCAACATCGGGAATGGTGCAGGTAAACATGGTGTCGGGGAGGCTGAGTTCCAACTCGGTGTTAACCGATATGCGTAATTGAGTTCGGCGAGGTAGCTAAGTAAAGATGGAAGCCACACGGCTGAGCAAAGATATTTGGAGATTCTGCGACGAAGAGTTGCTGTCCACTTTAGAGAGGTCGATGTGTTACATGCTTTGAAGGGAAACCAGAGCTATGCGCTGTTTTGAATGAGCAGTGTGCATACTTAAGGCAGAGGCTCAGTTAGTAGTAGTAGTAATAGTAGTAGTAGTAGTAGTATGGCCTGGTCTAGAATAACAATTTAGGCCTATTCCAAATTATATACCACAATTCACTAAATAACTCAAAATTCAACTCTGAAAAGAGCCGTTTCTTATGAAAAGTTTCTTCCTCTTCACTTTTATTAAATTATACATTGATTTTATTCCAAATTAGCAGTGAAGAGGGGGTTTCTCCTCTGGCTTGGAGGAAAAATTTGCCTCCAGGTCATATAGATTTTTCCGCCGCCAGTGTAATGAATGAGGTATTTCCGACTCATCGGGTACTCCTACGAAACAGATGGGTTACTCCTCTGGCTTGGAGGAAAAATTTGCCTCCAATTCACATAGATTTTTCCACCGCCAGTGTAGTGAATTAAGATTTTCCGTTTCATCGGGTTCTCCTAGGATACAGATTAGTAAAAGGGCATAGTTTGTGCCCTGGGAGTCTACACTATTCGACTCCCTCCCCACTGAAAGAAAACGAAGAGTGTTCACGGATCACGGCTGTGTGCGGCTTTGATCATCCCAGCTCTGGAACTTTGGACTGTAAGATCGGCAGCGTAGTCCTGTTCATTAAAAGTGAGAAAATGTGTGGTTTATCATTTGATCGAGTATTTCATATGAAGGCATTGAATTTAATCACGCCATTCCTAATGACGTCATTGTAATGACGTATGCTCATTTCAGCTGGGAAAAGCACTAAGACAGTCTTTCTGAGGATTTTAAAATGTAGGTGGAGAGCGAGTGTCTACCATTATAATGGAAACTTCCCAACCTGATTGTGACTGATGGTAGGCAAGCGGGCCTACCATTACAATGAAAATTCCCCATATCAGTCTTCATATGAGAAAATACGTTTGGTGACTTCCCCGTCGCGTTTCTAGGGTAACGTTAAAAGAGCTATGCAATTCAATGCAATCTTGCTCACAATGCGTTTTGAATTTATCTCGAAATGATGAACATTTCGATGCAGTTTAGAGCTCTTGCTTGAAGTTGACAAAATATCTGATGTCGAAGAGCCCATTCTTCCAAGAGTTAGAAAAAATCCTTGAAGACTCCGTGACGGTGCTGAACACTATGCTTTTGTCTGCCCAGTGATTGTTACATGAAAATGTATTTCGAAGTTCTAGATATTGTGATCAACAGTTTCATTTGTCGACTTTCTATAGGTGCTATGACTCACTACAAAGAAATTTAAACTTTTTTTTTCCGAAACAAAAGCCTGCAGTACTGTAACAGCATTTTATAAGGATGACTTCGACCGGTAAAGATTAATTTTGGACATAAATGCGATATTGGATATTGTCCACATAAATAATGTATTATTAAGGGTATAGAAAACTTAATGCGTATATTTTCCTCAAATAACCACGTCAGCGAAATGATTCCAGAGGTTGTTAAGTTGATAAATATCGTTATAAGTGTACCCGTTTCTACATGTACATCACAACTTTCTTTGGATGCCAGAAAAGATCAAACACTTATCTGCACAGCACTAATACGCAAGGAAAACTGGACGACAAGGCAATCATGTATATTCATAATCATGAAAATAATAATAATAAACTCAGCAGCGAAAGTGTGGTGAACACTTTTATCTCACGATCGACTGTTCGTATGAACCTTTTCTTTTATGAGTGAGAATCGTAAATTTTTGCAAAGATCTTAAATTTTTTACTTAAACACCTACGATTTCCAGTTTCACTTTTATTTTTAAATTAACAATAAGCTACAAATTGGAGGTAATTAACTTTTTTACTTCATTTGGTGTCTTTCTAAGAAAAACTTATGTTCAATTGCCAGAAAATTTTAGAGACACGTTTTGTATTTTCATTGCATTCTTTTAATTCATATATATGAAAAATATCTTACCTTCTCATGAATAAAACGTACCTTTATATGTTTGTGGATATACTTCTGTTCATACTCATTTATGATAGTAAAAATAGATTCCATCAAGTATTACTGATTCAAAAAACACATAAAACTGCATTTTCACGAGGATTAAACTTTAATGTTTTACATCCTCGTCTTTTGGACCGTGCGTCAGACTACCCCCAATGATTTTAAATACGCGGCGCCCTTGAGTAGTTAGGATGCGCATTCTTCTAGGACGGCAGTATAATAAATTAAATTGAATCAATGCGCTGCAAAGCCAATGCAGTGAGCTCGCTGTTTCGATCAACAATATTCAGTAAGAATGAAGACAGCTCTCTGACGAAACTATCTCTGCACTGGCCATTTTTCAGACCATCCTTGCTTTACGGGAGTGAAAGCTGGGTACTCTCAATATATTCATAAGTTAGAAGTAAGAGATATGAAGGTAACGAGAATGACTGCTAGTAGGAACAGGTGCGAAGAATGGCATAAGTGTACTCTGAATGAGGAGAGGAAGTCTGATGAAGCTGTATGGATAAATAAGATTCGATGGTTGGGTCATGCAAGGCGATTGGAGAAGGATAGGTTACCTAGGATAGTAATGGACTCGGTCAAGAAAGGGAAGAGAAGTAGAGGGAGACCATTACGACGTTGGTTCGACTCAGTTTCTAATGATTTAATGATGAGATGTATGGAACTAAATGAGGTCACAGAACTAGTTACAAGAAGAGGATATTGGACGCATTTAGTAAATTAAGAGAAGCTAGCAAACCGAACGCAAATATCATAGAAGTCCATAATGAAGGCTGACGTATGAACCTGTAGTAGCCGTAATTCATTCCATCATCATTCATCATTCACTTGACAATATTATAATGACATTAAAATGGAAAACTAACATATTTTGCAAACTGATTATTATTTAAATTTGTTAAAAGCAGGTAATGTAGTAATATATTTATGTTAACTAAGACGCCAGAATAGTGAAAGTATATATCAGGTAATCATGAGAAATAGGAAGAAACTTTAAATACACTAAGTGACCAAATGTTATAAGAAGACACTGAATGTGATGTTAATAACGAGTTGCTCCCCGGCGAGCCCTCAAAACGGCAGCAGTACGACGAGGCATCAACTCTACAAGGTGCTGGAATCATTCTGGAGGGATCTGGACCCACGCATCTTGCACCGCCACCCACAATTTGTCTTGTGTAGTCGGTGTGGTGTTCATGGAGTGTACACCAGCATCGACAGCATCCCTTAAATGCTCGATTGGATTAAGTTCGGGGAATCTGGAGGGCCAATCCATGGTCGTAACTTCACTGGAGTGCTCCTCCAACCACCTGCGTGCCACCACAGAGCAGTGACATAGTGCAAGGTCCTGTTGAAATATGGCTTCCCCATCAGGGTACTCTAGGGCCAGAAGTGGATGCAGATGGTCTGAAGGAATGTCCACATAGCGTGCACCTGTCTGCGCTCCCTGCAGCCGGATAATGGGGCATAATTGCGACCATGAGAACGCCGCGCACACTAGAACAGAGCCACCTGCCTCCTGGACACGACCTTGTTGACCCGCAAGTCACATACCTTCATGGGGCCTACGCCACACTCTCACGCGCCCATCAGCTCGATACATCTGGAACCGTGATTCATCGGACCATACCACACGCCGCCACTGTTCCATGGTTCATTGCCGGTATAGATGAAAATTTAACCTCTTTGGGGCATGATTTTTTTCATGAATTTGAGAACTACTTATATGTTATTTATTTATCCGTTGCCTGGAATATCTATCAATGAAATATCACGATATTTCTTGCAGAATAGTTCGTGATATTTCTTGCAATATTCTCTGTTCCGTTATGTATAAAAGGGTGGAATTACATCTTTCACCCAATCTGAAAGTACCTATATCAGACTGCACGCCAGTTCTATTACTCAATGGAGCCATTTCATCCCTGCATTCCAACCTACATTCTTACCATTTCAAGTGCCATTCCATCTATTCTCGATTATACCATCCATTCCACGTACGTGACAGTAATTTTACTGTCATCGTTGTCCTCCTCTCCACGAACTCCATTGATTGGGACTACGAAACAAATATTATTTTTACGCTAGGAAGGTTTTCAAAATCTTACTCTCATCCACCCAGCCAATAAATATACCTGATTTAAACAATGCACTGTTTAATTTAAAAACGTTATTAGTTAGCAATGTACGGGTTGCCGAATATGACAAATGATACCACATCACAAGTGTTAAATAATAATAACGAACAGTGGTAATTAAGTGGGTTGTAAAGGTGATTACGAATTATTTTAAGTAACAACTTGATCGCTAATATTGTTGTTTCTTGGAGGATGATATAAAGGAATCCCCATATTTCGCAGATGCTTCGCACAAAATGTCCTTCTGGCGCCGATTATCAGATCAACACCTTTAACGCTAGAAATGCTGTTGGAGTGTTTGAAATATTCTGTTGTTGGCTCATAGATGACTCTATTTCCTTTGTCTATCTACTCAGGCTTGCTGGAGCTTACTTCGAACCTGATGGTAAAGTAAACTCGTGTTCTCATCCCGACATGTTACAGCTCTTTCCAGACACACACCCAATGGAGGCACCATTTTTGCCATATACCAGCCCTCCTAAAAGCAAAGCAAAGCAAAGTAATCTCCGTACAGGCCATGAAGGCCCTTGGAGGGGTGGAAGGTAAAGGCTTCCACTACCCGTAACCTCGGCACTTGATGGGGTGGGGTGGTGAACTCTACCCCCAGCCGCCTTTGCCCCCAGGAATTAACCTGGTACTCATTTTTGGTGTAGGCTGAGTGAACCTCAGGGCCATATGGAACTCCAGAAGTGGAAATCTCGTTTCTTAAGTTTTACGACTTCCTGACGGGGATTCGAACCCACGTCCTTCTACCAGCCCTCCTGCTATTCTTAATACTTCGAGATTTCCTGGAATCCAACCCGAACGTCCTAGGATGGAAGCTAATAGTGTTAACCGTTACACTACGGACGAGGACATCTGATGGTTGGATACAAGATCACGTCGATGGCAGTTATGTTGATCTGTCTGTTGCTCCCTCCAGTGGAAATATATGGAATTTCTTCGTACACTTCTAGTCCTTGATAGGAAATGGCAGTTGTGGTAGTCTGTGACGTGTGATGTTTATAAGGAGATACCCTCTTGTGCAAGAACCGGGAACGTGTGCAAGGGCCTCGGTCTCAGTGCAGTGTCTGTAGCGGTTTCCATCTCGACGTCGTTCTGGGAGGGCAGCACGGGAAAGACATTATACTGTAACTTGAGGATTTCAGTAGAATCTAATATCGGCAAAACATTCAATGTCGCAATCCAACGAATCGATGGCGTATGTTCTTGATAAAGTATAGTTCACTTCTCGTGAAAACTCCGTTCACAACATTTATCGTACTCTCGCTTTCTTAATAGCCCACAGTGTCTAGTATATTCCCTTGCTTCATTGGTCAGACAAAGTGCGGTAATTCAACTCCCCTATTCAGCATCGATATTGTGTGTTTTCACAATGTATTCATTGGTTGACTTCCTTAGAATACGACATACGTTTAGATGTTGTAACACTGCCTACCATTCCGCTCCTAGGAGAGTATAACACGCAGTAATAGGGAGAAGGTGGAGAATTTTCTTAACGGCGCTTCTAATTAATTTATCGACATTTGGAACGAATGTATGTGGATTTTTTTATCAAGATTGCGTTCATTAGAGGGTAGGTAAGTGAACTTATGAACTTATTAGTAATTAGGGACTTGTGATCAATTTTTTGGAAGAGTGATATTCAACAGTGGATCGATTTTATATTTTAAGTCATTCAATATCTCGTGTTCGTCAAGAATTAATGTATCGGCAAAGTCCATGCCTGGGAGACGGATCCTCTCCTAATCGATACAGCGAATTACAAAACTGACGTCAATTATCATGGGTGAATTATGGATCTTTCCTTGAACAATCCGTACAGCTACAGGTCTAGATGGGTTGAGTTGCCGCCCTATTTCATTAAATAAATCTTTAGCTGTACTTGTCAATATTTCAGTGTGCTCTTGGATGCTGCCTACAATGACTGTATCGTAAGCTAGACCCATGCATGCTCATTTTGGAAGGACGGGAGCGAGCTGATATCCGTACTTGGAGGATACTGTTCCTTCATATAGTTCTTCTAAGAGGAAATTCGTTTCCAGGTTGCATAAAGCAGGTGAGGGCGGTGCCCCCTGCATCACTCGACAGTTAACTTCGACTGGTCTTGCCTTCTGTCCGTTAGCATCGGTAAGTATCGAATTGCATGCTTTGAAAACATCCAGGAAAAACTACTATAACGTATTCCTTGCATTGCTTATATGTATGTAAAATACTATCCAAGATCACTATCAGTGTAAGCAATTTATATTTTTATAAAATGGTCCGTTTTCAGACCAACTTAACTGAATGTAAGTGAACGTTAGGAGGCTTGCGGATATCCTACTCAAAAGTTATAAGTAACAGATATGAAAGTAAAGAGAATTATTGCCGGAACAAGCAAGTGGGAACAATGCCAGGAGGGTACTCAAATTCAGGAGACAAAGGTTAAGTTAAGAATAAACTAAATGGCTAAAGCTGTGCGTGTGAGATGAACAGAGGAGGACATGTTACCTAGGAGGATAATGGACTTGGCTGTGGGAGGAAAGAGAAGTGGAGGGAGACCAAAGTGACAACGGTTAGACTCAGTTTATAATGAAGATAACAGGTATGGAACTAAATGAGGCCAAGGAATTGCCATGTCGTGACAGACAGGATTTGAGCTTATAGATGAGCTCTTAGGAAAAGTCAGATTGGTTGGAAGGTTGGTTGGATCGTTCCCGAGCGGTTGGAACGTATAAGGTTGGGAAGTTTCAACTAAGGTGCAGATCAGGAGGAAGACGAAGTGGATTCCCACGAAGTTAATATATTCTGATACTGAAGGTTGACTACAATATGTACACTATGTACAATATAAAATAAAGACTTATGTCGGCAAGTCTTGAGCGAGAAGTCTGTCTACTAGTCGTCCGTTGAATTATATAATACTTATTATTATTATTACTGATTGCGTAATCGTCCTACCGACCGGCAGGGATTCTGCTGACAACTGGTCCGCGAAGTGAATAGTAGAAGCCCTGAATAAGGGCTTACTTGCCTTTATATAGCCTCCGGGGCCAACGCCCAATGTTCTCGAAGCTTGTCGTAACCTGCGTACGTGACTGCTTCATCTTTCGAGATTCTGGCCAATCAGAGCCCGTGTCCAAAAGACCTTTCTAGTATATTCTACTGTGTCTATGCGGCTGAACCATGCCCTGTCAACATGAGTCACTTCCTGTATGACAAACTTCTCTGCTACTCAAGATTTCCTAACATGTACGAAACATGATTTCCACTCTTAACTGACTATTCAGTTCCATGAATATAATTATTTTACATCTTTTAATTATGATCAGGTACGCCCATTAGGTATGCTTATACCTGACTCCTAGCCTCTTATGACAGGCTAATTCCTAATACATCAGGTACAGCTATTCCTCCTACGTTCCCTGGGTTCGATCCTCGGAGGGAATAGCAGTCCTGGTTCGAGTCCCTGGGAGGACACGACACCTCCCTCCCCTAGGGAGAAATGAATGCAAACATCTCTTGCATTCATTTCGCTACTCTCAAACTGTATTCTTTACAGCTTATGAATTACAACCTTTTGGAGCTTACTCTCCTACTAGTGGGACTACGCTGTGCCAATATCTCTTCCGGTAACACCCTTGATTCCGGTGTTTCTATTAATTCTAACTCTGATTGCAAATCAGGCTTACTGGGGGCCCTTCCAGTAGCCCTGTGTTGCTTAAATTGGACGGTAATGTCTTCGTCCGATACCCTTGCCTTACTGTTGGCAGTAATTACATTTTGATAGATACAGAGATTGGGGCAGCGTTCCTTGTAGTCCTCAATACACTTGGGTTTATACTTACAACTTTTACAACAGCCACAACAACAACACAATATTACTATCATTGTGGTTAAAACACTCCAAGTTACAATTTGATATACACTTATATATCTTAACGCTATATTATGCTTGAGTTCAGTCTCTTGCTGTTGCACTAAGCGTTCGACTTCGCTTACTTTCTGACTTGTCCATTTCAGATCGTCTACATGATTTAATAAGTTACCTACAGTCACTTTGTTTAACTCAGGAATCTCACTGAGTTTTATATTACTATAACTTGATTCACAACAATCATATTCCAACGCAATTTCTGGTATAATGTCCTTTTTCATGGTGGAGTTTATACTCCCAGAACTTTGTATCTTACTATCTACAGAATATACAGTACACAAATCCATGAAACTTATTATACCTAGACCATGTAATTTTACATCACTAGTAGACTCTTTACAAATGCATGTCACTTGGGTTTCATTAGGGGATATGTAAATGTATTTATTATCATTCACAGGAATCCAAGTGAGCTCGAAAATTGGCAATACCCTCTTTTCACAGTCTTCGGGAAGGTGATTTACACCTGTTAACAAACTAATTATACAAGGTCTCTTGGTAATTACATTTCTTAGAGGAAAATTATATTTACACAACCTTTGATTGTCCTCTATTAATTTGCACTCTTGCACTTGTTCCTTACCTAGTTGTGCGTAAGTTTGCTTTTCTTTGTCCAAGATTACATACTCTTTTTCTTCCTGTAGGTATACAAAATGGTTGGGATTGTTCTTTATCTTTGTAGGGAAGGGAACACATTTATACAGGGAATATTTAATTCCGTTGGTCAATGGAAGCTTTAAAATGTACACCAAGGAGTCTTTTGTTAGGTACACGCTCACTGTTGAAATTTGATATGTGAGATACCCATAACTTTCTCTTATCTCTATTGGCAGGTCATAACCTTTGGGAAATTCCCCTTGTACCTTCTTGTAAGCCTTTAAGATATCATCTGGACTAAGTATTCGTACTTGTACTAGTCCTAACCTAGCATTTATAATACTATCTAAGATTATCTGATAGTGTTCATGCAGCTGAAGTAACACACCTTGCAATTCAATCAGGTGTTTATTTAACATTATCTGTAATTCTGAATGTCGGAAGGCCTCTGAAATTTGCAAAGCTTCATTCTGTACATATGTCTTTAGCTGCTCAAAATTTTCGCTTAATTTCAATTCGTTAGTTGTGACATCATATAGCGTGCTGTTAACCGACTGAAGAGTAGATCTCACTACTACTAATTGTTCTTTGGTTGATTTTATAAGGGATAATTGTTCCTGTTCTAGCTCATTAATTTTACCTTGGTAAAACTTTGCGTCATCGTCATCAAGGGTTCCAAATAATGTTTTAGCTATAGTTCCTACTACGTTAATTAACCCCCTTTTACTTCGTTTACTGTCTAACATCCTTCCCTTAGAAATTTTCTTTATTATATCCTTTAATCCCTGTATGCGTGCTAACTGGAGTTCTACTAGCCTTATGTCGTGCTGACATGATAAGTGCATTTCTCTTTCAATATCAATACAAAGAGTCTGGGTCCTTTGTAAATTCTTACGGGCTAAATTATACATCTCGGACAACTTATTTAACTGAACGTACGTAACTAGTGTCCATTCGGTGCTGTACAGCCTTACTTCTCCTTTATCTTCAAAGTACACTCCGGGTGAGTTGTCGTAAGGAGTTATTTGTAGATCTAACGGCTCGCAGGCGGCTACCATCGTTATCAGCACCAACAAGGTCGCTGTCCTGGACATTGTGCCTGCAAATGAATACGGTCTCTCTTATCTTCTGACAGAGTAACTTCGCGCTGTCTTACGCCTAATCTCATCTTACATTTAAGTTAGATAATCACAACACTTGAGTGTTAACACATCACTATTCACTTCCGAATGACATCCGAATAACTCTACGGAGATTATTGTCTATACTGATCGCACGCTGGCTCGCGGAGCCAGGGTCTCGGGTTCGGTTTTATCCTATGAGTGTGGTTTTCAACTCATTTTTCATCTCACGGCAATCTTCGGTATCATGAGTCCTGAGTTCGCAAGAACCTTTTCCAATGTGCTATTGGATGCAGAATTATGGTTCTTCTTACCTGGCTTATCTATAAGCATTCAGGTAACTACCCGCCTTACGGGGTCTTCTCAAGGGGTGACTCCCGGCCAAAGGGTGGCTCACCTTCTGCCTTCAACATCCTCTGATAGGAGACATAGCGTTGCCGGTCCAGGGTAACGGCTATGTCATTTGAAGGTCAGAATTTTACCTTGAGGATAACGTCTTATGGGACATACATTCCCCAGTTTGTTCGCTGTGCGCAGAGTGGCACAGAGTAACCGTGCATGGAGCTTGTAGAGTGGCATATGATGCGCTGGTATGGATTCACTACAATTCATGTCCACAGTATGACTTTTTTAACAACAGCAAAACCTGGTTGTAGTTCACAACCTTTCTCTAGGTGGGTTTCTGCGCTTGCAGATATCACACCTCCTTGAGTAGCCACCGGCTCAATGGTGACATACCCCAGGTGGAATCCGTCCCAAGGGATTCACACCTCCCATAGGGCGCCCACACTTGTGCTAAGACAAAATGTAAGGCCGCTCCCTATGAGGATCCATTTGTCGCCTCCTACGACAAGCTGGATCGGCTGTGGTGCTATTCTGGTATACAGGATTACTTATGTTGATCCCCGGCACCACACGGGGTTTTTCCGTGTGCCTTACTACAGGACTCATTCTATTCCTTCCTTCGTGAGAGTATTACCGTGTATTTGACCGTATTGTTTAATTTCTTAACACCGATTTGTGACTCTGTGACTGTACCTATTCGCAATTTCCTACCTTTCATATTAGTGATTTTTGTGTAGCCTTTTCTCTATCCTGCCCGTTCAATAAAATACTATGCTGCGTATTAGCAATGTTCCTATTAACTCTGAACTAAATTGTAAGCCTTCTGCTTTCACTACATGAGTGAGCCTTGTGCTCAGCTCAAGACCTCGTGGGTCAAGTTTGGCGAGGGTTGACATCTAGACTCACAGCCTCGCCACTGTGGTCTTTCTGACGGGTACTGAGGATCGTGCACTGTTTGACGTCCCGTACCAATAATCCTTGGTTCTGGAATTTCTAGGTTAAATTTCTAACATCGGTATCCCTAATTTGGCACGTGACTTGACAGGGTATTTCATACTAACCTTATCAGCAGTCATCGAAAGTTCACAATGCCGTTGAGGTAAAGGGAGTGTGTTTACCGCGGCCGAAATCAGAACCAAATACAACTATTTATGCCCGTTTCTAATCAATATAGAGCTTCAATCTATTTTTATGGACAGTGGTTCGTTTTCCTCGCTTATTCAGTTCAAGTGTGCAATTCACACCATTTACCCTTATGACCTTATAAGGGCCTTGATATGGTGGCGATAATTTTGATTTGCTACGCCCTCGTCTTAGAGCATCATTACGGAGCAATACTAGGTCTCCTTCCTTAAAGGAAACTTCGTTCTGTGATTCATCGTACCTACACTTCTCTTGCTCTTTACTCTTAATTAGAGTTTTCCTGGCTATTTCGTGACTCTCCTGGAGTCGTTGTGCTAATTCTTCTACCACATTCTGATATTCATTGTAAGTTGGCTCAGGTTTTCTCTGTAGTACGCCTGGAATATTGGCCTTTCTTCCGAATATCAATTCAAATGGTGTGTAACCAGTGCTAGTATGTTTGGTAGTATTATACACAAACATAGCCATTGGGAGATACTTATCCCAGTCATTCTGAGAGCTACACACATAATGTCTCAGAAATTCACCTAGCACTCTATGTGACCTTTCTAGGCTTCCGTTTGATTGTGGACGGAAAGCGGCTGTGTGTACCTTCTTAATCCGTAGGGTTCGACACAGTTTCTTAAACATGTCCGCCATGAAATTCGCACCTTGATCTGTTAAGATCGTTCCTGGTATTCCAAAGATACTGATCACACTATTTATCAGTGTTCTAGCTACTGTTTCTGTAGTCTGATCTGGCATTGCACTCACGACCAGGTACTTCGATAACTGGTCCTGACAGGTGAGTATATATCGATTTCCGGCCTCTGTTAAGTCTAGAGGGCCTACGATATCTAACGAGACCTTATCAAACACTGTCGCTGGAGTGTCGGTTATGACCATTGGGGCTTTCACTTCTGGCCCGGTAATCTTATTCTTTTGGCACGAAGGACATGAACGAATATAGTTTTCTATGTCCTTGTGCATCCCATCCCACTGGATGTGGTCTTTCACCCTAGCATACGTCCTGGTAATGCCTTGGTGACCTCCGACCAGCGAAGCATGCGCTTCTTCGATTATGTCTCGTTTTTCCTGCTCTGTTAGCTCAGCCTTTGATTTGATAGTAGCAGGCGTTCCTACCTCATTCTCAGGCTCTGTCACCTCTACCGAAGCGTCCTCGGATTCAGAGCTGAGTCTGTCTGTCTGCTTACTTTCCCCGTTCGACCTCATGTTAGGAGTCGACGTCCTTTCATTACTTCGTTCCTCATTGCCTGCCATGTCTAGCTCTTGGCCTTCAGAGCTAACTATTCTCACTTCCTGTTCAGAGGTAGCAGGAATTCTACTTAGAGCATCTGCGTTGCAATTACGCTTGCCCTCCTTATACACGATATCAAAATCGTATTCGGCTAACTTAAGCCTGAATTTCAATAGCCTAGAAGATGGGTCTCGTACACTGAAAACCCACTTTAATGGTTTATGGTCGGTCACAACTGTGAAATGACGTCCAAACAAATAAGGACGAAAATATTTCACACCGAATACAATGGCCAATGCTTCTCTTTCCGTGGTGCTGTAGTTCCTTTCTGCTTTATTTAGTGTCCTACTAGCATACGCCACCGGTAAATCCTTGCCTAGCGGACCCTGAGACAGTATAGCACCTAGCGCTTCCCCACTTGCGTCTGTGGTTAGAATGAATGGCTTCTCAAAGTCTGGGTACTGCAAGACTGGTTTTTCAATAAGTTTCTGCTTCAGTACCTGGAACGCATGTTCCTGCTGTTCTGTCCACACATACGGTACGTCCTTCTTTAGGAGTTCGTACAGTGGCTTCGCTATCTTACTATAATTAGGTATGAACCTGCGGTAATAACCTGACAATCCTAAAAATCCCTTCAACTGTTTCGTGGTAGTGGGTTGTGGAAAATCCCTCACTGCTTGGGTTTTCCTCTCATCGGGTTGGACTCCGTCCTTCGTAATGACGTGACCTAGGAATGTGACTTCAGTTCGTAAGAACTCGCACTTGTCCGGTCCTAATTTTAAGTTGGCTTCTCTTAGCCGTTCCAATACGTCTCGTAGCTTCTGGTTATGGTCATCTATCGAGCTACCATACACGATTACGTCATCTAAATAACAGAGGCACTTTATGCCTTCTAGGCCTGTTAATACGGTTTTCATTAACCGCGTGAACGTCGCGGGACTGTCCTTGAGCCCCATGGGCATTCTTAAGTACTCGTAATGCCTCCCTAGTGCAGAGAATGCGGTCTTTTCTCTGTCTTCTGGCTTCAACATGACCTGATGATAGCCATGCGCCAAATCCATGGTGGAAAAGTATCGGGCCTTTCCTAAAGCATCTAATATCTCCGTAATTAACGGAAGCGGGTACGCTGTACCGATTGTAATGCGGTTGAGCTCACGAAAATCAACTACCAGACGGTACTTTTGCTTCCCAGAGGCGTCCATTTTCTTGGGGATCAAAAGTATGGGCGAGGACCACGGAGAAGTAGAAGGAGCTATAATTTGATCATTTAGCATTTTATCGATTTGTCTACCTATCTCCTCTTTCTGGGCTTCGGGCAATCTATATTGCCGTAAATGTATGGGAGGTTGATCCGCGGGTGTCGGAATGGCATGTTGCAGCACATCCGTGTGCGTCAACTTATCACCTTCCAAGTAAAACACATCTTGGTAGGCGGTACAGATCGCACATATCTCTTCGCGATCTTTAGGCGCTAAGTGGTCTAAACGCAACTGTTCTCGCAATCTTTGAGCCCTAGATTTGGTGACGGGAGACCTGATCTCCACTTGTTCACCACTGACATTATTATTATTATTATTACTACTGCCATTCCTTGAGTGCTCCTGCGTTCCGCTGCTTGTTCTAGATAAGGCGGCTCGCTCGACCGTATTTACCACAGTGGGTGATTCAGCTGTCTCTTTCCCTACAGCATGAAGCTCTACCACTGGACTTAATAATCTCCAAGCCTTATCAGTAGTGTTCAACATACTGACAATAGCCGTGTAATCTTCCGACTTGGTCAAGCACTCTGCTAAGTAAACGCCCGGTCTTACTTCTTGCTTTTCAACAAGGCCTTCGGCATTATTCTTATCTACTTCGATAGCCACTATCTTTTCGGTTCGGGGTTCCAAAGTGACCCATACGGCTTCTCGTGCACCAAAGGGATATTTCTTTCCTGCTATTAGCGCATAACCGTCCTGGTAATTTAATATGCTATTATGCAGGATATCCTTCCCAATGATCCCATCTTGCTTCAGATTGAAATCATTGTCTACCAGGTGGAAATCTAGGATTTTTCCTCCTATCGGGATTCGAACTTCCCCTTTCGTGAATACTACGTCTCCACTGATGCCTTTCAGCTGGAGGATCTCCTTTCGATTCACGAAAACGTCCTTAGGTGCACACTTTTCCTTAATGAGAGATACATCACTACCTGTATCTATTAAAAATCTAGTAGGGATCTTCTGACCGGCTAAATCTATTAAGATTGAGCCTTCTGTCTTAGCTAATTCTGTTATGGCGGGACTTGATACCTTCGGGGTTGTCACAGCAGTCCCTTGCTCGTGACCCCTTATTAGTTTAACGTGTCCCGGGGATTGAACCAACAGTCTTTGCTATCATGAGACCATCGCTTACATATTTTACATCGTGTCTTATTAAGACTATTCGGCTTGTCTTGGGTGTTTTGTGTTACACCAGCCTGAGTTACAACCTTACGACCCTTTCCTTGAGGGCTTACTTGTGCCTCTTGGCCTTGCTTGTTCTTTCCTTGAGGGCTAACTTGAGCCGTTCGGCTTAGCTTGGTGGTGCATTGCCACCGCAAATGGCCTTGCCTCCCACAGGCGTAACACCGCTTACGAGTGCGTCCACGGTCCTTATTTCGTCGTGGGCACTCGGGCCTCTTATGGCCCACTTCATTGCACTCATAGCATCGTATGACGGGCTCAGATGGTCCCTTACGATTTCCTGCTCCCTGCGCATGCTGGGATTGTACCCTGATTGGTACTTTCGTAGACCTGACTATCCTTACTTCCCCGGTAGTAGGTTTCTCTTGGTCTTTTAATTTCCTTCTACATTCTCGCTCCTTGTGGCCTAGCTTTTTGCAGTACGTGCACTTAGGAGCCGGTGTGTCGGACTTGGTTCTTGGCCGTTCGCACTCTTTTGCGATATGGCCCTCTTGCTTACAGTTGAAGCAAGTTACCAGTACGTTTCGGGATTTGCCTTGCTTATTTCCCGTTGCCTGACGTCGCCCTAAATTGCCCTTAAAGCTGCCCTTTGTAGGCACTACCTGCCAACCTTCCTTACGAGGGGTTCTAACCGGTTGTGGCTTGTACAGGGCTTCACGCTCTTCCTGAGAGAGCAGTAATGCCTCCTCCTGCCTGGCTGTACTTACAGCCTCTTCGAACGTTCTAGGATCCCTGTCTTGCACCTTGTGCTGGATCCTCCTATTTCGGAGCCCTTGAGTGAAACCGGCTATTGCTATTTTAACTATAATTCGGCGCTGATATTCGCGGCCTTCTATCGGTTCTTCCTCTAAGATCGCGTTTCTGAACATGACTACTATTTCTTCGACCTCATGAGCCCATTCCGCGACGGAATTCTTAGTCCCTTGTTTGGATTGAAATAGTTTGCATAAATATAGTTCAAACGTACCTTGTTTTCCATAATATTCCCATAACGCGTTCTTTGCGTTCCTCCAATTTATGATATCCCCCCGTGATAGTAACTTCTCGCGAGCTGGACCCGTTATTTTCGTTAGGATGTATTTAAAGAATAATCCTTTTTCATTGGGTCTTACCATGCAATGTGCGGCTTCTACGTTTGCAATAAATTCGCGGAGGCGTTCCGGCTTACTGCCGTCAAATTCATGACCGATTAACTTATGGCCTTCTGATGCCGATATAAACAATCGTTCCTCTGCATGCACACTACCCGTATCCGAACCTGCGTCACTGACATTATCTACCAGGTTACCCGTTACATTTGACTCTGCCATTAGTGAAGAGAAAATTATAAGCACTCACCCTTAAGGTTGATCGGTGCTGAAGATGGGCTGGATCCTCGGTCTCTGGACGCTGTCTGCTACTGCGCGCTGGGCTGGCTCAGTAGGCTGCTGTCGTGCTGCTGGCACCTCTCACTGGAACGGGAACTCTGCTGGGCCGTTACTTCTTTCTTGAGCTAAGCCTCTTCTGCGGGGCTTTCAAATAGATTGTCTCCTTCTCTGCTGAGGTTGTCTGCTTCCCACCTCACAGCTGCACACCAAAAATTTTTTGTCTTCTGTCGTGACAGACAGGATTTGAGCTTATAGATGAGCTCTTAGGAAAAGTCAGATTGGTTGGAAGGTTGGTTGGATCGTTCCCGAGCGGTTGGAACGTATAAGGTTGGGAAGTTTCAACTAAGGTGCAGATCAGGAGGAAGACGAAGTGGATTCCCACGAAGTTAATATATTCTGATACTGAAGGTTGACTACAATATGTACACTATGTACAATATAAAATAAAGACTTATGTCGGCAAGTCTTGAGCGAGAAGTCTGTCTACTAGTCGTCCGTTGAATTATATAATACTTATTATTATTATTACTGATTGCGTAATCGTCCTACCGACCGGCAGGGATTCTGCTGACAACTGGTCCGCGAAGTGAATAGTAGAAGCCCTGAATAAGGGCTTACTTGCCTTTATATAGCCTCCGGGGCCAACGCCCAATGTTCTCGAAGCTTGTCGTAACCTGCGTACGTGACTGCTTCATCTTTCGAGATTCTGGCCAATCAGAGCCCGTGTCCAAAAGACCTTTCTAGTATATTCTACTGTGTCTATGCGGCTGAACCATGCCCTGTCAACATGAGTCACTTCCTGTATGACAAACTTCTCTGCTACTCAAGATTTCCTAACATGTACGAAACATGATTTCCACTCTTAACTGACTATTCAGTTCCATGAATATAATTATTTTACATCTTTTAATTATGATCAGGTACGCCCATTAGGTATGCTTATACCTGACTCCTAGCCTCTTATGACAGGCTAATTCCTAATACATCAGGTACAGCTATTCCTCCTACGTTCCCTGGGTTCGATCCTCGGAGGGAATAGCAGTCCTGGTTCGAGTCCCTGGGAGGACACGACAGCCAAGTTCAAGTTACAGGAATAAGTACGTTCGAGGTTGAAAATACAGCATTCTCTAATTTAAATATAATTTTCTAGGTATGTGTGTTTGTACGTATGTATGCATGTATACAGTGAGTCAGTCAGTCACTACGTATCTGCATTTAGGACAGTCGCCCAGATGGCAGATTTTCTTTCGGTTGTTTACCTAGACTCTCCTGAAATAATTTCAAAGAAGTTGGAAATTTATCCAATATATTTCTGCATAAATTATTCCAATCTTTAACTCCTCTTCCTATGCACGAACATTTGCCCCGAAGTGACCTCTTTAATTTCAACTTTTTATCCATATAGTAATCTTTCTTACTTTTAGAAACACCACCCAACTTTATTCGTCTGCTAAAGTAATTCCACGCCATCTCCCTACTCTCAGCTCGGAACATACCACTTAATCGGTTAGCTTGTCTCAATACTCCCAAATCTTCCCAGTCCAAAGTTTGCAACATTTTCGTAATACTCATCTTTGGTTTCATTCCAGTTCTCGAATGAAGAATCTAGACTCCAGAGCTTACTGGTTACACTAGAAAATAAAAATAACCATGCATCCCTCAAAAATGTACATCTCTCCTTAAGTTCTTAACAGTAAAATAATGATAATAATAATTTCAGTTTCGTATGATTATTAGTGGAGCTGTTATGAGGCACACCCTCTGATATGGGTTCACGGGTCTAACGTGGGAAATAACCCGTAGTGGGGGGAAGTGTACTGCGTAGAGTGTGAGTTGTAGAAATCGTATGGACAGAAAAAATCTCATAGACCCAAGCCACAGAAGTAATTCACACGTGGTTAAAATCCCTTGACTCGACCAGGAGTCGAGTTTGGAACGCCGTGGTCTGACTACCAGAATACATTTAGGTAACGATGTACTATTAAGCTTCGAAATAATACTACTATTATATAATATAATGGTATTGTAGGCCTATCATAGTACTAGTATACAACTTTTCCTTACCAAGTAGCTGCTGATTTCATTATCACATTTGATATTCATACAGTACAGATTCTGTTGCGAAACCTATTTGTTATCTGAAGTTATCTACCGTGCAAGAGACGTGTGACGAAGTATGTTGTCGAGTCAAATCGAGCCAACAGCTAGCACAGAGTTCTTGCACTAATTTCCGGTATACGTACCTGCTTTAGGTTTATATTACTTTAAGCTGCAATATGATTCTCACATTTCACCTTAAGCTTCGTTTGCTCAAGCGTGACAGTCTCCAGATGTTGTCCCTTCCGTTTGGAGCTCTAAATTCAGGTGTACCGAATTACCTTTCTTAAAACTTAAACTAGCTCTCCTTCTATCATAATACAATACATACTCTGATAACTCTCTAGCTATATTCATCAGTCATTCCAGTGTTTACAATCACTCCTTCGTAGCCCCTGCTGCTAGGCTGTGGAATATCATCCCAGTCAATATTTGCGTTCTCGTTGGTTATTGAAGAAGGATGGCCGAAATCACTTGCTGAATGTTTTCAGCTGAGTTGTATGATAAATGAAGTGAGAATGAATGATTAAATGAGCAAAATTTAAAAATAAATTAGAAATATACTTGCCAGTTATAGATTCATACTGCATTTACTTGTTTTTACTATTACTAAGTTTATTTTTATAATAATGGTTTTCTTCACAGTGTCATGTACATTTTGTAAGTAGTCGATTATTATTTCTATTATTCCTCTCTTCATTCTTGCTATTATTACTACTCTATTATTTAATTGTTTGGAGGCTTGTTGTTATATGAACTATTTATATTGTATAATTTTAATATTGTACATCCTGCATTAATTTGTTACGTGTTTGGGCGGGATTTGAGTCCTAAATTGGCCGCAAGTAAAGACGTTTTCTATCTGCCTTAATATTTACGACCAACGTTTCTGCGTTCTACTAAACACGTGTACGGTTCACGGAGAGTCCGATAGGTTGGACTTTTGAACAGCAACATTTCTGTTACGAGCTGGTACATCTAACTGCACGAGGGTGTCTTAATGGAGTACATCCAAATAGCACCATGCCTTGTCGGGATTGAACCCGCCAACTTGAGTTCGGAAGGCCAGAGTTCTGTCGTCTGAACATATTAATACACTTGGAATGTACTTTTTGAGAGCCAGCTACATGTTGTTTGGAACGCTAGCCTACAGGGGAGCTATCGAACCCCGAAACCATCCACCAGAATGAAGCGGTGATTTGCAGCTCGTTGGAGCTAAGCGTGTAGCATTCCCTTATTTGAAATTACCCACGGCATTACATAGAAGCACCAATCGATAACAAATTCGGCTAATCACTACTCCACACACGGAGTACGAAATACAGTTCATTTTTCATCTACACGATCCCTCATTGCAGCAGATTATTCCTGTATTTTGATAAGACTGACGGTAACTCCTCTTGATGCTTCAATCCTTCGTTAATGAGGTTATCATTTTCCAACATGTACGGGTGTCACATTTAGAGAAATGGTTTACACAACAGGCATTCATCTCGGATTATAGGTATCTGTTTATAGCTTTGTGAATGAGGCCACTTAAAATGGACAGAAAATGAAAATCGTGGTCAAATAACCGACGACACGTGTTATATCAGCGCTGCCATGGAGTACAGAGGTTAGTATCATTAACACAGCAGTGACAGTTAATGATATGAACTCGGAGATAACGAATTTTCAGCATAAGCATCAGCAGAATGAGCCAAGAAATGAGATTTTGTGGTGGGTAGTTTAAACTACCCTCCGCAATACTAAGGACGTTAACTAACAACATTTATCATAAAGACATGTTTTAGGATTAAATGGCGCTAGGAAGCTTGGAAAGTAGCTAACATGGTGTGAATGTGCGATTGAAGTAGTGAGAGAAGTCTTCTTGATCGAGCAAGTGGCTGTGTGGTCTGGATCACGTAGTTATCAGCTTGCATTCGGGAGATGTTTTGTTCGAACCCTACTGTCCGCAGCCCTGAACATGGTTTTCCGTGATTCCTCATTTTTACACCAGGAACATTCTGGGGCTGTACCATAATTAAGGGCACGGTGGCTTCCTTTCCACTCCTATCCCTTTCCTCTCCCATCGCCGCCATAAGATCTATATGTGTCGGTGGGAAGTAAAACAGATTGTAAAAAAAAAATTACTTTATTCCAGCCTTACGGTTAAGATATCTTTAAGAGTTACTCGGTATTCGGGAGATAGCGGGTTCGAACCCCACTGTCGGCAGTCCTGAAGATGGTTTTCCGTGGTTTCCCATTTTCACACCAGGCAAATGCTGGGGCTGAACCGTAATTAAGGCCACGAACGCTTCCTTCCCTTTCCTAGGCCTTTCCTGTCCCATCGTCGCCATGAGACCTATCTGTGTCGGTGCGACGTAAAGCAAATAGAAAAAAAAGAGTTACCCGAGGCATAATGTATATAGAAGATCTCCCTACTTTTACCAAAATTAATGATATCATTCCACTTAAAGAATTGGTAACTACACAACATAAACAATCTAAAATTTTACTGTTGACTCTTTCCTTGCTGACTGGGAGGGAGAATGTTACTTTAAATTTAAACGTACGAAATGTCAGAGGTCGTTAATGCAATATGCTTTATAAGGGAGATTGAATATTTATGTCCTATTCTAATTATTATTATTATTATTATTATTATTATTATTATTATTATTATTATTATTATTATTATTATTATTATTATTATTATATATACATTCGTTTAGCCCCCTAAGGAGCACATGGAACCATTAAATAGCACTGGTATTCTTCATCTTGTTCTTCTTATCTTCCCAAAACTTCCTCATCCTTTCATCATGGGCCTGCCGTCTTTCTTGTGTCCATGAGTTTTTGAGTTTCAAGCTTTTCTCAGATGGATTCTTGGGTGCAAATTTATGGCTGTTGATCTTTTGTCTGTATGTATTCCTTGTGGTTGCCATTGGATCAACGTCGACTTCTGCGAGGTCCTTTTGTGCATCCACTTGCCAGCGAACTTTGGTTTGTCGGTTTCCATTGATAATAAGAAATATTTTCTTAGTCAGTCGTAGGTCATCCATTCGTGCTAAATGTCCATAAAATTTCATACGCCGTTTGCCTGCGACTGAAGTGAATCGCTCAGTCAATGCATAGAGTTCTTCCGAGCTTTTTCGCATCCATATACCCTCTTGAAACTTGTTTCATTATTATTATTATTATTATTATTATTATTATTATTATTATTATTATTATTATTATTATTATTATTATTATGTGGTAAAGTGCTTAACGCACTCACGCGGACACACTCCAACTAATGCAATCCAGACTTCAAATGTATAATCCTGTTGAAAACCTGCATCTCAGCCCAAATACACATAATTGCTGATATGAATAAAGCTAACGCTTAGTGTTGAGGATTTATAATATAATTGCAGTGTACTTGTATATGCTAGAACATTCATGTTACCACGAATTTGTCTGCGGTTGTGAAATTATGGCAATACTTCGTATTATCTGTGTACAAACAGTTTGTGTGTTTTGAACAAACAGACATTTAATATTCATAGACGACGCATCAATTACTCTTCCAGAAATACGTTTCTATTTCAATTACAGTGCGGAGAAATGTCATTCTTGCTGTGAGATCGTGCTCACCATCCCAGAAAGTCTTCAGAAATGTATGTGATTTGTATTTTATTGGTGCTATAAATGAAAATACTTCTCCAAACCTTCTGTCTGGGAGTTTCAGCTGAAGTAATTACATAGGCACATATAAAAACCGTTCACATGGATTCAGACGGATGTCCTTTACTTTAGAAGCTGGTTACCAAAGACTTTCGTCCTCACCGAATAAGTGTTATTCTTGCACTTGACCAGCTGGTACACCAAAGCGAATTCGACGAGTAATAAGAGAGGTTAAAAACGAACAGTATTCATTATGTCTGTTCTCTGAAGCATAAGCAACTCTATTTGTTCCATTAACTACTCTTAGTCGTATGGTACTCTTTGGTGAAACTCCTGAAAAAAGCTATTTTCAACCTACACGCTATTCCTCGTTCGACACTGAGCTTATTAAGGGCCTTGGCCTGGCAGTGCGAGTGCTTTCTAGTCAGATGATCTTCATACATTTGTAAGTTACATGATCAGCCTGATTATTTGAATTTTGTGACCGCTTCCAATGCGTTACGCATCAGTTAACACCCCTCTTACTCACACGAGCCAGAGTGAACCTCATTCCAGAGTAGACCTGAAAGCCTTCGACTGACGGGGATTTGAATTCTGGGACTCCGAGTAAAATTGGATGCCGTTATGCATCACTAGACCAAGCGCCAAAAGTTGGTTGCGAGATAATCGCGTTTAAATTTGGTTCTCTGTGTAAATTCGAGCGAACATAACTTTGCTAAATATGGTATTATTGGTGTTGTAGGATAATAGATTGTACCTTCTCACCAAATTTCAACATTTTTATACTCGCACTACATAGATTTTCTTGAAGAAATGGCGCTTAGTCTACTAATGCAATTTAAGGTTTTTCTCAAGCGCGAATAATGTATCACGATGCTACACCAATAACCCCTAACTGTTGAGTATCTACTGAGTAAAACTTCAAAAAATATAACGTGGCCGTAGCCATGATTAAAAACTGAATCTCCTACTGTCGCTAAGTGCTTGATCCACCACGACCCGCGTCACAACTCCGGTACATTATTCAAGTTTTAGATGGAGAAATTTTAGAAGCTATTCCCTAAAGTCGTTGCTATAACGACTTACTGATTTGAGGAATTTCAACTTATCTGAGTCAAATACAAATGGTAAGACACGAGCCATTGTAGTCTATACAATTTCTGAATGGATTTTCCTTCACGATAGGCCTATTATATTCTGAGAGTACAGTATTGACGTGATATTTTTAAGCCTATGGGTAAGTTTTGTTCTGCTTGAGACAGAAAATGTGATTATAGATATTTTCTCCCATAAATACACACAAACCACTGGACAGGTAATAAGATTGTTGCTCTCAGTTCATTTAATCTCGAAATCAGGATCTCCATTAAATCCATCCACATCATCCACATTGTCAGAATCTGCTTGAAGATTCTAGTAAAATGGTTTGGCGACTGCAGGTATTAGGTGCATCAGCGAACCAAAGTCTCTTAGTTTGGCTTCAGAGATAGCTTTTCCTTTTGGCCACAGAGGTATTAATGCCTGGTGAAAGGGAACTCTACTTTCCCGTGGTCGTCCCTGTCTTGACTTATTTAGATTTACTTCCTGAGATTCACCATCGAATTCTAGAGAATGATTCTCAGATGCAACTTTCTTAGCAAGCTGCATCAGTAGCATTGTCCTTCTCCTTACCTTTGTAAGTACTTGATACATCGCTGAACTTCGTTACTTGATCAACCACTCAATGTATCACCGCGTAAAAATGTCAGCACTATCGAAAACGCGGGCTCCCTCGCTGCCATCCGCGCGCAATGTGAGGAATGTGGCGCTTGGTGTAAAGATGCAAACTGGAACGTCGCTTAGTTTACTGATGCGATTTACATTTTTACTGATTCCCGCTTTGTCGCTTAGGTTTTCTGTTTACTAACAATTAACGGCCTTTTGTAATGAAACGGGGAATTTTTTATAAATAGTTCAAGCCTTCCTCTACAAGATGGCGCTAAAATCTCAATTTTCGTCAAATGGCGCTTAGTCTACTGATGCATAACGGCATCCAATTGAGCTATGCTATCCCTATACAGAGGGTTATCACTCCACTACGCTGAAATATACGTCTAACTAAGTTCATCAAATAATTTTTGACTCTGCTAAGAATCTCATTTAACACTAACTAAGGCATACTACAGAAGAATCCTCTCTTCCCCTAGCCACAAAATTCACGAACAACATTCACGTTGTAGCATATACAATCACCGAAACACAATTTCACTAGCGATACAGAGAATAAAAAACTCGGATGACGACATTTAGAAACTGAAGAGTTGGGAAAAAATCTTTGATCTTCTAGTAGTGTTAGAGCAAGTGATGTGTGTCTATATAAGAGAGTAAATTCAATTACATATGAAGACACTCTGATGTTGATGATAGGTACTTGGAAGATACAACTTCGAATCATGCCACAGTTGCCACTCAGGGGAATGTAGTACTGAAGAAAAATAAAATACGCATTATGCAAGACATCGATAGTGTCTGACTGTCACTAAATTATCGCGGTAAAATATAAATATGTGAAATACATGTAAACCAACAACGTTTATAGTTGATTAGCCATAACGTGTTCTTATATGAAAAATGGAAATTACTCCCCTTTGCATAAAGCATCCGCTGAAGGAAACTTGCCATTACCTAACTCTACCCGGATGCCAATGTCTGGAATTATGGAATTAGGACCAGTCCCGGTTCGAGTATGACATGTGAACACAGAGAAGTTACGACTTTCGTGCTGATAAATATGTTCTTTTAATGCTGGTTGCCAAAATAATTTTACGCACTCCCACACAGCGCAATGACATATTTCTAAAGCTGGAGAAATCGGGCATTAGTTCTTGATCGTTTTCCAAGGAATGAATGGAAAATTTAGACTATGATAAAAGAAAATATCAACGCATACAGGGATGCCTTCAAATATGCCGCCATTGATTGTTCATTTTTTGGAAAGATGGGGAAACGCACCCACGTGTCTGGTTCCAAAACATAATATATCCGAAATTAAAGGAGGACGGAAGAAACATTCTTTTCTTTGTTTCATTTAGTGGCTAGGGCAGAAATGCACAATTTGAAGCTCTGAAAAACAAACAAGTGCAAATTGAACGAATAAGGAAAGGGACTAGGTACCTTTGCCATGCGTGTGATCTTGGGATCTTCAGGTAACTAAATGTCCATCGAATTCCGTCATATTCCGTGGAATAGAAAACATCAGTGAAAATCAAAACTGAAGAAAATACTTTTCATTGTAACTGGTCAAACCGTTGCCTACGCTATAATACCAGGCCTTGAAATGCACTCATGGAAAGGGGTGACATCCTAGTTCACCATTCAGCCGCTAGGATCGCGTTCTTGCCCCCTTGTATTCGCATGGCCGTATATGTCAATAAGTAAACTATCTCCTAAAAAAGAACTGAATGTATTTGCGAGTATTGACAGTACTTTATTTATAGAGCGGTGCTGCATTGGCTTGGATATGTCATTGAAGTTTCAAAACTTTCCTTTTGAGGGGCTTCTTATCAAGTTTCAAAACTTTCTCTCTTCTACTTGAGTGGCTAGAAACAATGTTGTCTAATAGAGGTCTCAGAAATGTTTATAGTAGAAAAAGAGGTGGTTTGTCGTCTTTACAATGTCTACACTTAATTTCACTGTTGAACATGTGTTTCGGAAAAACCGTAGACCTCTTAGAGACTCTCTTCGGGGCAAATACTGCGTAGCGGAGGGGACAAATTCCGTCGTTCACTGCAGAATTGCCACAGACGATGATTTTCGGTATCTGAGGGCTCCTCGATCTTGAAAACGAATAAGACACAATGTTGGACTTTGAGTAGCTGGAGGAGAGATATGTTCTAAATAGCCTTTACAGTCTGTTTGTTTTTTGCCACACGAACCATAATGTCATTGTATTCCGCTTCGAGTCTTAGGTAGCTGAAGAAGAGCTCGATGTCATCAGTTTTTAGGTTCCTCGTCATTGCATAATGGAAATGTATACTTATGAGGTATTTTAAGCAGACCACAGTGGATTGGGTAGTCAAGATCTATGCCTGATACATTTCCCTCATGATTTTTTTTTACTTTCTCCGAATGCATTTCAATTTTCTTGATATATGACAGGAAATCATTAATTAACCAACTGAGGCGTTCATCTTCAGCATTAAAAGATGCTCGTTTGTTCTCATTACTGGAATATGTCCCATGTGAGGTGTTGTAGATGTCATGCGCGTCGAACAATTTCATGAAATGCTTCATAAAACAAATAGTTTATTTTAAACTGTATTCAATGCTCTCGAGACAAGCCACCTCCATACTTTTCAAACCAGAGATTGTTTCAGGGGAAAATGCAATATTTTTAGGTCTTGCTCCATTCATTTTCTCCAAATTTGTTGGACAAATTATTTTTCTGGTTGGTTTCCTAATTTAAAATTTCTGAGTCTGAAGAGGCCTCTCAAATGATTGCCGGTCACGGTAGCATTGTTTACAGAAAGCCCAGTGACAAATTATGGGATCGCCCGATTTTTATGACGTAACTCGGATCAAAACTTAGGAACAGAGACCTAATTTTCCGTCAGCTTGAAGTCGTATCTCATGCGTAATGCTTCCTCTGTATAATGTTTCGAACATTGAACATTCACTGGAAACTTGTGAAACGAAATTCCACTACCTTTAATTTCTCGTGAATAAACCATGACTGGAACTGTGAATGCTTAACATCAGACGAATACATAACATTCACAACCAACTCAGTTAATAAGCACGTTGAAAGGCGCGAAAGTGGTAGGAGGGGGCAAGAAAGTGATCCTAGCGGCCCGGCATTGAACTTCAGTGTGACCACTTCGATAGCGTTTTACGGGCTCTATTTCCAGGCCTTGTGTTATAACGTAGGCAACGGGTCAAACGCTAGCGCATAACGAATTACAATCTGACTGTTTTGTACCAATGCAGAAACATACTTGGAAAGAGACAATATTCCAAACTAATTCTCATGATTTATCTCAGAAAATTTGAGTTAAACGTTACTGTACCAGTTTCTCGTTTATAAGGTACAAACATTGTTCTCTTTTGCTTTTTTATTCACGTGTTATGCTGTATTTTCATTATCATGCCATGAACAGTAAACTATTGCCAGACTGTGTTATAATAAAGTGATTTCTTTAACTGTTTGAATTTAATGGCAACGAAGATAATATAGTATTGATTTTGTCTTATTTGCTTGCAAAGTAATGTTTGTTGATACCAGTATTTATCGTTTATTCATTCCACAAAGAATCAATCTTTGTAAATAAAATATTCCAAATTACGTCGGCAGCCCTGAAGATGGTTTTCCGTGGTTTCCTATTTTTACACCAGGCAAATCCTGTGGCTGTATTTTAATTAAGGCCACGGACGCTTCCTTCCCACTCCTAGCCCTTTCCTGTCCCATCGTCGACAAGGGACCTATCTGCGTCGGTGCGACGTAAACCAAGTAGTAAAAATTTATACGTCAGAAAATCTTAACTCGCCGGAAAGAAAAGTCGAGGCATGCACTGTAATATTAGCGTGCGCACCGGGATCTTGGAGCTACCAAGGACTAGTGAAAAATTAGACCACCACTACGTATCTCAGCTTAAAAATCCTTCACGAATATGTAAAAATAAAATCGAAATTCTTCATCCGACTTCGTACCGTTTCCTCGTAAACGTCTCGAAATATAGCTATTATGTATGGAAGTAGCCAATCAGAAGCAAACGTACTTGAATTGAAGTGAGAGATAATGGAAATCGTTTGGAAGGCCTAAGATTGGTACAAGAAGACACTTTGGCATTCCTCTGTTCTGACGACGCAGTGTGTTAATAAAATAATAATGGTATTGGATTTACAAACTACTTTTAAGGTTTTCGAAAATCACAATGTGCACTACATTACAATCCGGATTCAGGAATTAAAATATTCCATTGCAGATTTGGAAATCATTAACAGAGATAAATACGCTAACTCGTAGACCAGGCAGGGGAATTATAACATAAAGAGCTTAATGTATTAACAGTAAATGCTTCTTCCTGGAAGCGTGCTGTATTAACTGAATTACCAGAGCTTCATGCGAACATATCTTGGTTTTTCTCTAAACAGCAGGGAGCATTGTAAATCATTGTAAATTAATCAATCCAATTTATTTACTATACCTGTTTTCATGTATATAAGCAACAACAACAACTCATATTTTGAGTAGAATTAGAGGGCATTCTAAGATAAATTTTGGCACCCCATATAGTCTGTAATACCAAATCCAACGGCCTTCTATCGTCTTCTCAAGGGGGTCTTCCACAACGATGACCTGAGTATGCAGACAAATTATACTCATACGTTTATACCATAACTAGCATAACGGGAATTTGATGTCGATTAAATTTTACCTTCAAGAATCTATGCGAAGTAACATGGCTCTATTCCCACGTTTCATGCGACATGTTAAATGATATTTTCGTATGAAAGCGCGTGACAGAAACGTGAAATATTATGAAGCTGAACAAAATCGAGAGAGATTGATGACGATTTACGAATTTATTTTACGGTACAGTTCCTGGTCTGAAGTTGTGCGAAATTTTCCATGAATCTCAGGTTGCATATTATATATATGACTACTGGCGTGGCGCTCTGACATTGATGATACCTCCCTTATTATCTGTCCTATCGAAAAGAGTAAAATGGTTCTTTAGATTTTCCCATGAACCAACTTGAAGTGACGTGCACCACATGTCCCACGGGACATGGACCAAAAATCCAATTTTTCGTAACCATCTGCCTTATTATCCGTCGTACGATAAATACGTACATGGTATAAAGGGAAGGAAATAACATATTCTTAAACGGTTGTTGTATACAGTCTTTTGATAGACCTAACGCTAACGAAAATATTTAAGAAAAATCTTCCTATAGCACCAACTCCATGTGATTATATGACATTGTGTTCACCTGATAACACAATCCTGAGTGAGTAGAATCCGAATACGCAATTTGGTTGAAATACGTCCAGCAGTTTTCCACTTTTAGGAATATACAAACACATAGATAAGCAGACAGACAGACAGACAGACAGACAGACAGACAGACAGACAGACAGACAGACAGACAGACAGACAGACAGACAGACAGACAGACAGACAGACAGACAGACAGACAGACAGACAGACAGACAGACAGACAGACAGACAGACACACTGATACCAAAGAGAAAAGTTCTACACCATGTTACCTCGGTGTTCAGATATATTAAGATGGGGTAGTTTTAAAGCCGCGAGAAATATTATGAACCCTCTAACTTTCTCCTGTTATGGATCCTTCAAATAACTCTACGTCCGCGAGGGTGTCCATCACGGGCTGCTGAGCATGAAGGCCGTAGAATATAGTAATTTTCTCCGTCATTTGAAGAGAAAGCGAAATAATGTAAATAACAAAAAATATTTAAAATGAACGAGCGTGTCATATATAGCCTATAGATTATACCTTTAATCAACAGTGTACGAGAAATTTGAAAAGAAAACTCTTTTGGTCTTCCTACATACTCCCAGTCTATTCAGTGATTTTTAAATGATATGCATATCAAAAGCTGATCCTGGACGAATAGACTCTAAACATAAAGTGTTAAAATAGTTAAATAGTGTTAAAAATATTGAAAACTCTTCATTTATTCCTATAAAACCCCATTCTATTCAGTTATTTTTAAATTATATGTACAGTATATGGAAACCTGCTCCTGGATGCGTAAACTCTAATATGAAGTTTGGTGGAGATCTATTCTGCCACTTACCCGTGATTGTGGAACAAAGAAACAGACGAACAAATAGACACGAAAGCTAAAAACTACTGATACGATCTTGAATTAACCTGAAACCTGAGTGTCTTCTGTAAATAGTCGAAGTCTCACATCCATGCATGAGTGTTACCATTACTGTCTTATAAATAGAATCCTGCGGGGTCCGTTGTCTGTAATGCCATCTACTTCGCCAAATTTTGATATATTTATCCGTTTCAGGTAGAAAGTGACAGAACGGTCGTTCGAAAGCCAGTGTCTAGGAAGAAGCCAGAAGCGTAAACTGAAGCATGATTTTCACGCATCAACATTGATTGGCCCACCACCTCACTCGCATTCCTAACAATCTCCTTCCAAAGCATATGATATAGTCTCAATTAAAGGATGGACGTTGTAATGAGGTAGTACAACAAAAGCTATGCAAGGAAATTCTAAAGTTTTGTATGAAGCAGTGTCATACTGACATCAGCAACTGGAGAGATGTAGCGTCTGATCGACCCATGTAGTCACGTATTGTTCATGAGAATCCACTACGTTCTGAATAGCAGCGAAAAGTTTCAATGAAGGAAATCGCAGAATATCGAAGTTCAACTGGAATTAGGATCTATGGGAATTTTGAACTGCGAGCACTGCAGCGAAGTTTATGGTTTTATAATAGGTTTCCTCAACCATTATAGGGCCCATAATCAGCGACGTTGATGCAATCAGGATAACTTGTTATGTTCGACAGTGAGTGAATGCCTGTGATAATAATTAGTATTTCGACTTATCCAATACGCCTGTGTAGGCGGTAGAAATAAATAAAATGTACTTTCTCACACTATCACTTTTCTATACTTGAAGAGTAAACTTGTAATGGTAGCTCACGGGGACTGATGCTGGGCATTCCGTCCCTCGGGCGCCCAGCACTGGAAGTGGGCGGGCAAGCAGGTGATGAGCGTATGCTATTCAACTACAGTGATGTTGCTGTGGCTACGTCACAGACCGTGAAGTCTGGGCGAAGTTCTCCCAGTCACTCCCGATCACTGCGACGATATCCGAGTTTGAAATGACGGCAGAAGATAATGAAAGAAAGAGGACAGAAACCATGTAATTTTTAATTTACGTTATTTACGTTCATTTTGACCAGATTCAGTAAAGAGTTAGGTCTACACCCTCAAATATTTTTAAATGTTCTAGTGAATTACAATTTTCACTATTACGTTTTAAGAGGTGCTTTAGAAACATTTATAATATAATACAGAATTAAGGTGAATTAGCTGTGGTTTGTTGTTGTTTCGGTTTGAATTATCTGATAAACTCATCAACAATCCAATCATGCTTACCGCGAATATCATCAGTTAGGTTATTTATTTGAAGGCTCTTATATGTATTTACATATTTGTTGTACTTTAATTTTAGATGCTACATATCTGTGTCCTCCCTCGTGATGAAACTACCTCTCGCCATTCAGAGGGTAGTTATTATCATTGGACACCTGTTAAATTTTAAATACTGTTTTCAGAAATTCATTGAACAGAGAAAAAGTCACACAATACTACAACACTGTGTAAAACCAAGCAGTAAACTTGTTGACTTATGTAATTTTATTACTTACTGCGTAATGAATAACAAGAATTTTACTTTAAAAGAATGTGGAATTGTTGTCATGTCCATCCAAAGAATTGTAAATCGTAGCTTGTAATCTTAAACCCTGTATCTTTGAAGATTGCGACAAAAAATTATAACATGCCAGTTTTTTGAATGAATAAATATAAGAAAATAAAACTCACTGTTTATATAGAGCACAATCAATCCGGAATATCTTGAAAAGTTCAGGTTGTTTTTTTTCGATTATAGCGCTTTGTTTTAAACACTGCACCCCAATCAGCATTTCGCTGAGTAGTGAAAGAGAGCTTCGTAATCACGAGTGAATGTCAATGCTCCCTCCCTTCCCTGCAACGTGTATTCGCTCTCTTGCTTCACTGTGACGTATGCTTGTTACGTAAGCTGCCCGCATTTACGTCACGCCAGCCCGGCCGCACTGGGCTAGCCTCAACGGTCGCCTAGCTGAGCCCCTCTGTGGTAGCTCAACGGTGTACCAGTCGGCATGCCGAAACCATGCGGTTAGAGTTTTGAATTAAGACTCCTGTAGGCTATCAGTCATTCACTACCGAGTTACCGTTCCTGCAGCGAACGAAATAGAAATTGACCACATACATATTTTTTTTGCTACTTGCTTTACGTCGCACCGACACAGATAGGTCTTATGGCGACGATGGAACAGGAAAGGGCTAGGAGTGGAAAGGAAGCGGCCGTGGCTTATATTAAGGTACAGCCCCAGCATTTGCCTGGTGTGAAAATGGGAAACCACGAAAAACCATTTTCAGGACTGCCGACAGTGGGGTTCGAACCTACTATCTCCCGAATACTGGATACTGGCCGCAATTAAGTGACTGGAGCTATTGAGCTCGGTCACATACAATTACAGGTAGAGGATATTTAAATTCAGCGTTTTAAATTGTGAAAATGTATTCCTCTAGAACTTTAATAATATTTGATGAAGGGGGAATTCCAATGATAATTGATGGCAATAAATTGCTTTAATGTCAATTAGTAGCAATATTTTTCCATATCAATTTGACCATTGTCAGATATAGATTAGAATGAATCGTCGCGGCTCATTCTGTCATTCATCAAAGGACAATGCCGAAAGGCAAATGGTACGTAATGTATACTTTGAAAGCTGTATTTACAAAATAACATGTTTGTTGGAATCTTGATACACATCATTTCACAACGCCGTTACGGACATGTCACCTTACAAATTGTCCCACAGTAAGATGATCTTAAATTACTTCTGCCTTGTCCAACGAAATAGTTATCAAATATTTCATCTAGAGTTCATTTAGTAGTTATTGCGAAGTTATCAGTCAGTAAGAACAGAATAGCGCCTAGTGGACTCACTTTGAAGAACAATTTCCTTAGGGGATGATAAAATGTTCTACAAAATTATTGATATTATATAGTCATTTCTTCTGTACGACACTATAAAGGAGAAGTTCTTCTTAACACCAGTAGAGCATGTGTGTGCATTTTGGTCATTCATGACCCGAGTAAGTCACATCATCATAACTAGCAGTACTTCGTTCAATTCTGCTTTAATAACAATTCACGGAGATTCGCTTGGTTCATAAGAACTTTCATTTATCCTATCATATCAATAATAATCTGATATTCTCCTGTGTTTGAATATAACAAACTAGATATCGTGGAGACATGGCAGTGTCCGGGTATTTCATTATGAAAAAGACTTGATCCTATCGTAAAGCTGTGTGTTGTTCCTTATTAATTAACACCTGAAGAATAGAGAAGATCGAACGTCAAACGTGAGATAGTTATGGTTGTACCTAGCAAGTGCATGGGTCACGTAACTATCAGTTTGCATTCGGGAGATTGTGGGTTCGAACCCCATAGTCGGCAGCTCTGAAAATTGTTTCCCTTGGTTTCCCCCTTTTAACACCAGACAAATGTTGGGCTGTACCTATATTAAGGCCAAGGTCGCTTCCTTCCCACTCCTGGCCATTTCCTATCACATCATTGCCGTAAGACCTATCTGTGTTGGTGCGACGTATAGAAAATCTATATAAATAAAATTGTTCGTGTCTGTTTGTTTGTCTGTTTGTTCCACCATCACGTCGAAACGGCTGGATAGATCTCAACCAAACTTCATATTTAGAGTATACTCCTCCCGGGGAAGGTTTCGATATGCATATCATTTTAAAATCTTTGAATACACGGGGGGTTTATAGGAAAACCAGAATGGTTTTTCCACCATCACGTCGAAACGGCTGAATAGATCTCAACCAAACTTCATATTTAGAGTATACTCCTCCCGGGGAAGGTTTCGATGTGCATATCATTTTAAAATCTTTGAATACACGGGGGGTTTATAGGAAAACCAGAATGGTTTTTCCACCATCACGTCGAAACGGCTGGATAGATCTCAACCAAACTTCATATTTAGAGTATACTCATCCCGGGGAAGGTTTAGATATGCATATCATTTTAAAATCTTTGAATACACGGGGGGTTTATAGGAAAACCAGAATGGTTTTTCCACCATCACGTCGAAACGGCTGAATAGATCTCAACCAAACTTCATATTTAGAGTATACTCCTCCCGGGGAAGGTTTCGATGTGCATATCATTTTAAAGTCTTTGAATACACGGGGGGTTTATAGGAAAACCAGAATGGTTTTTCCACCATCACGTCGAAACGGCTGGATAGATCTCAACCAAACTTCATATTTAGAGTATACTCATCCCGGGGAAGGTTCAGATATGCATATCATTTTAAAATCTTTGAATACACGGGGGGTTTATAGGAAAACCAGAATGGTTTTTCCACCATCACGTCGAAACGGCTGGATAGATCTCAACCAAATGTCATATTTAGAGTATAATCATCCCGGGGAAGGTTTCGATATGCATATCATTTTAAAATCTTTGAGTACACGGGGTGTTTATAGGAAAACCAGAATGGTTTTTCCACCATCACGTCGAAACGGCTGGATAGATCTCAAAAAAACTTCATATTTAGAGTATACTCCTCCCGGGGAAGGTTTCGATATGCATATCATTTTTAAATCTTTGAATACACGGGGGGTTTATAGGAAAACCAGAATGGTTTTTCCACCATCATGTCGAAACGGCTGGATAGATCTCAACCAAACTTCATATTTAGAGTATACTCCTCCCGGAGAAGCTTGCGATATGCATATCATTTCAGAAACTTTGAATACATGGGGGTTTATAAGAAAACCAGAATGGTTTTTCCACCATCACGTCGAAACGGCTGGATAGATCTCAACCAAATTTCATATTTAGAGTATACTTATCCCGGGGAAGGTTTCGATATGCATATCATTTTAAAATCTTTGAATAGACGGGGGTTTATAGGAAAACCAGAAAGGTTTTTCCACCATCACGTCGAAACGGCTCGATAGATCTCAACTAAACTTCATATTTGGAGTATAATCATCCCGTGGAAGGTTTCAATATGTATATCATTTTATAATCTTTGAATAGACGGGGGGTTTATAGGAAAACCACAATGGTTTTCCTCCATTTTCTCTTATACTATTGATTTTCTGTAAACTTCGTTTACCGTACGTGAAACATCTCTTCATTATAAACAACTTTCGTTATGTTCATAATTTACCTTACTCTTTACATGACGGAGAAATTTACAATTTTCTGCTGGTACCATGCTCTGCATTGAGTGACCGACAGACCGACAACGAACCTACAGGTTACCATGGCAACGTCTCTGACTGCATGTCAGCAGGGAAGTAACGTATTGCCATTTTCCTCATCATGCTTTTAAATTCGTGGTTGTTCCTTAGGTAGAAGGCAAGAGAGGCGTCAATCGGCCTATCTGCGGGATATTGGCGGAATATCGTTGGATGTTATAACCGCCTTCGAATAGATTAAGTAATAACACCATTAGTCATCTTCTTATTATTTGTTTACCTAGGAATCAATGGACCTAAATTTCTCCTCTGTTACCGCCTTATTATATCCATAACTCACACTAGCATAATTTATTGAGGGGCATTTGATTTTCCAATACATTAACTTGGCATTTACATATTTGTCTTTATCCGGCTGTCCTCAATTATAATCCATTTTCTATTACTTTCAACTTTCTTAACTGTATTATTTTCTTCCTTAATTACGCCGTATGTACGCGAGTGCTACAAACTACTGGATGTATTTCCACCAATACTCATATTTAGAATACACCTGTCCTTGATAGGTTTTAGGGCAAATATTGTTTCTGAATCCCTGAACTGACTGGGGGTTTATACGAAACCGAAACAGTGATTTTGCACTTCCAAAAAATATACACAACCAAACTTTATGGAAGTCTACCTACCTTGGTAGAAATTAATTCCTAAACCTTTTTTCTCATGTGCATCATTTCGATACGAGGATTAATAAGGGAGATATCATTAACGGACCGTATTTCTGTACAAGTCCCATCGGACTTGACTCACGAGCGGGTGCGTGTAAAGCGTATTCCTTACAACTTGAAAACTACTGAAGACATTCGAACCAAAATTTATATTTAGCATCCACCTGTCCAAAGGTAGGTTTTAAACGTAAATAACATTTCATGTTCCGGAATGGACTGGCGGTTTATAGGGAACCGAAATGGTGATTTTACTCTTCCACAATATATACAGAACAAGACCAACCTGACTGGAAATCGACCAAACGTGATGGAATTCCACCTCTAAACCTTTTTTCATGTGCATTTTTTCGTCAGGAGGATTAATAAGGGAGATATCATGAATGGTCAGTTTTGCAGGTTAAGTCCAGCGGACATAGCCAAAACGGTGTTTTACATGGAGCAGATTCCTTATCTACATAAATCAAATCGTAACGACTGTGTGCCTCTACACTGACTATTTTGGCGAAATTTTCGTACAGCTTTCCGTTTAAGGGGTAATAATGACCATCTGCATAATTTTTGGTTTAGTTTCCTGAAAGTCCTAATTTTTACCCGCCTCGCCCAAAATCCAGATTGCGGCATAATCTGCCAGAAGAAAAAGAAGATAATTGAAATTTGACAAAATTATACGTTTTAGCCTGTAACGAACGGAAAAGATCCAAGATCATTAAATTTTTCACTTTTTATCCCCGAAGAATATCGAAATATGCAGGCAATTTTAATGATGGTGCAGACCTTCGGAAATTCCTATCACATAACAGATTGCACAATCTCCGTTCAATTTGGAATGATCTACAACCTTGGTCTTATGACTTTTTGCCGTATCTGTATCCCTTTTACGTTTGATTTTTCTCTATTAATGGATGTTAAGTCAATTTGGAATTTTCACATGCATAATTCATACCTTCGATTACTTATATGAAATACAGAATCATCAATCTCTTCACGAAAATTGGCCCACCCAGTAGCCATATATGAGCCAAATGCTATGTATGTGGCTGTCACATAATTATCCGAAAAGTAATGTAATGTGAGATAATCTTACAAAAACGTTACCCTGTTCAACGTTTCTAACTCAATCTGACCCAAGAATAGATGATATATCATAGGACCAGCCATTTAGGCTACTAAATCCGGCGTGTCTTTTGGTATAATCCTTTGTCGATATGACGTACGGTTAGTAGCAGTTAATCTGTAAATGAAGGTCTTCAGTATTGTAAACACGCATATACTTTCGTATGTCGATCCATATATATTCACTGATGTCGATTTGTAGCGATTGAGAAAGGGTGGGTCTGCTATTGTAATCAGTACTCCCCACACCGTCTTTGACTGGCAGTATGAAAGGGTTCCTTCTCCAACTCCTGTGTAACTGTCATTAGTAAGGAAGGCCTACAATTGTAATGAATAGTTCACTTCTCGATTTGACTTGCAGAAGGCAAGTGAGCATGCCGTTTTGTATAAAACTCCCCTACCCGAATGTGTTTGGCAGTAGGCAAGGGTGCCCGCCATTATAAAGAAATGTCCTCATCTAAAATGTGACTGGCATTAGGCATAGTGGCCTGCTATTTTGATGGAAACTCACCAACTTGGTGTGACTGGCAGTAAGCTGGCTGGAAGTAGGAAAATGGGCCTGGCATTATAATGATAACTGCACAACTCAATTTCGAGTGATAGTAGGGTAATTTCCTGCCATTATAATAAAAACTCCTCAACTGTAATCTGTCTGGAAGTAGGAAAGGGGGCTGCCATTTTAACGAAAACTCCCCAAATCGATTCTGTCCGCGTAGTAGGCAATGGGGCCTGCAATTATAATGTAAACTTCCTAACTCAATTGTGAATGGCAGTAGGCAAGTGAGCCTGCCGTTATATCACAAATCCATAACAAACACTTTACATTGGAAACAACGTACGGGGACCTCCCCATGCTCTTTCTCGGATAACGCTAAGAGACATGCAATTTTAAAACAATCTTATTTACTGCATGTACACTATTTACTTCGATATTCGAATACAATGTAGAATACCGTAGCGAAGCACGGGTACATTCGCTAGTTGTAAATAATTTAAGTTATGGTTGTCATATTATAGAGAGATCTGTGCGAAAAATTGCACCCCTTCTCAAGTTAAGCAATTCGAATCTTGGTAACGTCATGGGGAACTGAAGGCTAAACCATGAATAATACATGACCGAGTAGCCGCTTTCATTGTCAGACCTTCGAACACGGTATGACGTATTTCGTAAAAACCGTCAAACGTCGAGTGCGTTTACGTATTGCTACTAATGATTAAGCCTGCAACATGACTATGTACGAAAAGTTAGGTTGTCTACTAAGTACATGTTAAACGAGCCATGTCTGCTACGTATGCTAAATTCCACCTAAATGGGGGTATGCTGTTGCTTCACGTCCGTAGGTTAAACCTTAAAAAGCCCTACACGTGACCCCTGGGTGGTGCTAAGGAAGCAACAACATTGCCTGCTGGACTTATCTTCTAAAGATCACCCAGCAAATATGAAAACTGTACGAAGTAATCCACTCAACGGCTCTTTTAAGAGCCAATTGACTCAAAAGCTTGGACATGGTATTAAAATTTGCCAACTGAATATTGAAGGTATCAGTAGATCTACGTGTGATGTTTTGTCAAAATTGCTACGTAATAATGACATTGATCTGGTACTCTTTCAAGAAACACATGCTGCTACAAAAGATGAGCTTAGCAAGAGAGGGAAGGTTTATGGTTATAGTATTATTGGCGCTACCTTTGACAATGTGTATGGTATTGCTACATATGTCCGTAGCAACTTGGAGCAGGTTGAATTCATCTCATCTAGTACAATTAATAATATCCATACTGTAACAATAAAACTGCAAGATGTAACCATCGTAAATATCTGCAAACCTCCAGCCATCTTCTGGCCAACCCCAGCTCTTCCAGATGCAAGTCATCCAACTATCTATGCTGACTTCAACAGCCATCATGAAACTTGGAAATATGTAAGAACCGATGATTGTGGCATAGCTTTAGTAGAATGGTCAGAAGACCAAAGTGTACATCTTATATTTGTTACAAAAGACAAAGGCACGTTTAGATCTGCTGCTTAGAAGCGAGAGTCCAACCCAGACATCTGTAGGCAACCCTCTACCTATAAGGAGTGAAGTTTTGGGGGACTTCCCAAATAGTCAGCACAGACCAATCTTCCTTGAGATGGGCATCTCTGTTCTCTTAATTACATCTTTCCCACGCCCACGCTGGAACTTCAGAAAGTCAAACTGGACGAAATTCTCTGAAGAGCTGGACAAATACATCAGATGGATTCCTGCAACCAGCGATATTTATCAGAGATTTGTAGGGCTTGTGAAATCTGTAGCCAAGAAGCACATCCCAAGAGGCTACAGGAAAAAATACGTTCCTGGATGGAGTGAACAGAGCGATGCCCTATACAAAGAGTTTCTTGAAACAGGTGCCCATATGACTGGTGAGGAGCTATTACGGTGTCTGGATGAAAATCGTAGACATAAATGGACAGAAACAGTTAGTAACTTGGATATCTCTCATTCCAGTAGAGAAGCCTGGAGCCTACTGAGAAAACTTCGAGGAAGCTCAACAGGAGTTGGAGAGAAGTCAACTGTCTCACTAAAGAAAATAGCCTCACATATTGTTTTAACTTCAAGGGTTACTAAAGATAAAAAAACGTACAAAAATGGTGAAAAAGAACCTAAGGATGCCTAAACGTACCTCTACAACCTCTTCCCACTACTCTGAAGCCTTCACGATTGATGAGGTTTATACAACATTAAAGGACATGAAAGGTGGTAAGGTACCAGGTTTTGATAGAATACATCCTCAATTTTTCGTAAATATGGGACGGAATGCGAGAATGTGGTTGACGTGCTTCTTTACCCGCTTACTTCAGACAAGTATTCTTCCTAAGGAGTTTAAGAAGACTAAAATCCTTGCCATATTGAAACCTGGCAAACCAAAAGATATACCACAAATCTACAGACCAGTCGCTCTCCTCAGTTGTTGCTATAAACTCCTTGAAAGACTACTATACAACAGAATTATCATTGTAATTAATCAACATATTCCTATTGACCAAGCTGGTTTTAGGCAGAATCGTAGCTGTTGTGACCAAGTCTTTGCACTCATAACATGCACTGAAGCAGGCTTTTAAAAACAGTTGAAAACTTCTGCTTTTTTTTTTATCTTTCTGCTGCTTATGACAAGATTTGGAGAGAAGGGCTGCTGTATAAACTTCTTCAGGTACTGCCATGCAAAACCATGGTACAATTAATTGGAAACATGCCTAATAATAGACTCTTTCAGGTTGTTCTAGGGAATAGGACTAGCAAGCTGAGAATATTGAATAATGGTCTCCCTCAAGGATCAGTCTTGATTCCTCTCCTCTTCAATCTGTATGTATCAGATTTGCCACTAACCAAATCTAGAAAAAATTTCTATGCAGGTGGTATAGCTTTAGCTACAAGTCATAATAACCTGAAAGAAACGGAGAACATTTTAACTGATGACCTCTCCATTCTTAGTGACTATTTTCGGATATGCAGACTCCAACCAAACGTCAACAAAACTGAGGTATCCTGCTTTCATCTAAATAACAAAATGGCAAACTGTACTCTCCAAGTGTCTTTTAACGGTAAAGTCCTCAGACACAATAACTACCCAAAGTACTAAGGTATAACATTAGATCGGACACTCTCCTTCAGGCAACATCTAGTAAATACAGCAGCAATGATTAGGAGTCATAACAACATTCTGCAGAAGTTGTGTGGTACAACCTGGGGTGCTTCTGCAACTGTCTTGAGATGTTCTGCCCATGGTTTAGTTTTCTCTGTGTGGATCAACAGCTGTCACGTGAAACTTGTGGATACTCAACTCAACAACACAATGACGATTACTTCAGGCGTAATAAGATCAACTCCTACCCACTGGCTTCCTGTCTTGAGCAATATCATGCCTCCTTCATTCCGCAGAGCACAAGCACTGTTGACAGAATACTCCACTCCACCCATCCACTCCAATATTCCTGACCTTCAGAGGAACCGGTTGAAATCTAGACATCCGCCAGTTAAGTTCGCTCAGAAGCTCACAGAAGACAATTTCAACCCATATGTCCAATGGAAGGAAGAATGGATCTCAAAAACAGGTGAACATCTCTGGCCTTTCTTCCCAAATAATTCGAGGTCTGATCTCCCAAGAAGAACTTGGACCATCCTTAATAGGATTCGATGTGGTCTTGGAGTCTGTGCTGCGTCCGTGTATAAATGGAGAAAGATACAATCCCCCGTGTGTGACTGTGGTGCTCCTTTTCAAACCATCGAACACATTGTAAAGGAGTGTAGCAGAAGAGCCTACCCTAGAGATTGGTTTGATTTTCTAGAGGCCAATACGGAGGCTCTAGAATGGATAACAACTTTGGACATTAAAATATAATGTACTTGATATCCTGTTTCTGTATATAAATGGCATACTATAAATAAATAAATCTGCCTAAAAGTGTGTATTAAGTGACGCCAATGGATAATGGATAATACTGAAAACACGTGATACGAGTGAAGAAAAACGCTTATATTATTTAGCTGTTCACCACGTTGGTTTGGGTGCTGTGAGTGCTTGGAATTCAATACCTGTCAGGATCAACAGTGCCAACAGTGAAATTTAGAGAATGACACATGACAGTGAGCGGGTGTTTCTTTTTTCATTGAGTGGGCTTGATTCTCTCTTACAATTGTATAAAGGTCTAAATGCAGACCTGTACAAAACACACTAAATGATCGTAGTTGAGTTTGGTGATGATCCGTCCCGTTAAGGACCGAATGGCCATCCCCATCTACAAATCACCTCTGAAAAGAATTAGAACTCCTAAATTGCTACTGATCCCGACAAACTGGACTGTACAGGGTTTAGTTCTTCAAGATGTATGTTATGCCCCTCTTCAAGGGACATTCAGAAGCCCAATAGAAAGTTTACCACAAAAGAATTGTAACTATGTCATTCGACCGGGTCAGAAATGAAATGAATGAAGCCCCATCTAGCGGCGAGGATACGAATTGTGCCGGCTGCCGAAGCTGGTCGCACTCCTCTCCGGCAATGATTAATGAATGACATGTGAAATGCAAAAATATTGAGGAGTGTTGCTGGAATGAAAAATGGCAGGGAAAACCGGAGTACCCGAAGAAAAATCTTACATAGAGTGACTGGGATTTGAACCACGGAACCCTGCGGTGAGAGGCCGGCGCGTTGCCACCTGAGCAACGGAGGCCCCAAACATTTGTAACTATCATGAATGTAAAAATTTGACGCTCCCCTTATTAATGTTCAGTAGTGAGAAATGTGTCACAGCGATATTCTTATTACAGTTTCAAGTAAGTGCCCGGTTACTCTTGATCAGATAGTGTCGATTGTGATGAAGTGGCACGTGAAATGAGTGATACTTCTGGTGATGGGGCATGAAGACCATGCTGTCTTGACTGAAGTTACTAGGTTCAACAAAGTTACGTGAATTAATTTATGGATCTACGGTGTCAGTAGCCTAAATGTTAGATGCATGTGCTGATTTTAATTGTATTCCTTGTATACACGTAAGCCTCAGCCTACAGTTGCTGAAGAGATTTCCAGAGGAGAGTTGAGAGTATCTTTGTAGTGACAAAATATGTGTATCCTTTTCCTTCCTACACAAAACATCGTTCATTATAACTCATACTTCTCAAAGGTGATATATAGGCTCAACGGACAAAAAATGAGTCACACACAGTCAAAATAACAACAGCTTGTATAGATGGCGGAGCGATCGAGTCCGTTGCCCAACAGCATGCACATTGGCTCTACGTGAGCTTAAGGCAGTGGCGATCAGTGAGACATGAACGTTTCAAACGGACCGTGTTCGTGAACATGGGTAGATGTAAGGATGTGACTGAGTGGCAAAAAGGGGCAATAATGTTTGGCCGTGCCCATGGCCATACGGTGCGTGAAGTTGCTGGATTTGTTGGTGTTTCACAGCGGACTGTTCAACGTGTCTAAAATCAGTGCTGTACTACACGTGGCCACGAAGCACGACGTCAGAATTGTGCTCGGAGTAAGATCCTGACTGAGAGGTACCGAAGACGCGTTTCACGCCTTGTGAATCAAAATCGCTTTCAAACCCGACAGGAATTGCTGCAGTCAGTAAATGAAGGTCCATCCCAGCCTGTTAGGGAGAGAACATTGCAACGGGAACGATATATAACGAACATTTGGAGTCGGTCATCATCATCATCATCATTAGTTTACCCTACAGGGTCGGCTTTTCCCTCGGACTCAGCGAGGGATCCCACCTCTACCGCGTCAATGGCAGTGTCCTGGAGCTTCAGACTCTTGGTCGGGGATACAACTGGGGAGAATGACCAGTACCTCGCCCTGGCGGCCTCACCTGCTATGCTGAACAGGGGCCTTGTGGAGGGATGGGAAGATTGGAAGGGATAGGCAAGGAAGAGGGAAGGCAGCGTCCGTGGCCATAAGTTAGGTACCATCCCGGCATTCGCCTGGAGGAGAAGTGGGAAACCACGGAAAACCACTTCCAGGATGGCTGAGGTGGGAATCGAACCCACCTCTACTCAGTTGACCTCCCGAGGCTGAGTGGACCCCGTTCCAGCCCTCATACCACTTTTCAAATTTCGTGGCAGAGCCGGGAATCGAACCCGGGCCTCCGGGGGTGGCAGCTAATCACGCTAACCACTACACCACAGAGGCGGACTTGGAGTCGGTCACCTCTCAAAATTCCTTGCTCACACAGGCACAAAAAGCTGTGCGCCTTCGGTGTTCTAGATTTCATCGAACGTGGATAGCAGCTGGCTGGCGGAACGTGATGTGCTCTGATGAATCATATTTTTGTCTCTATTCCAATGACGCACGTCGTGGAGTGCACCCAAGTTCAAATAAAGCATTTCATCCTGGATGTGTGCAAGGCGAAGTTCAAACCGGAGGTGTGTCAGTGGTGTTTTGGGGGTGTTCTTCGTATCATGAATTGGGCCCGCTCACTGAGGTGACCACTAACATGAACCAGTACGTTTATTTTTCAAAATAACAACAGCAAATATCATCGGGCTGGACGCATGTGTAATTGATTTTATGAACATTCCCCCTCCCTATTACATCTGATATGAGCAGAGTTGTCCGCCTCTGTGGTGTAGTGGTTAGTGTGATTAGCTGCCACCCCCGGAGGTCCGGGTTCGATTCCCGGCTCTGCCACGAAATTTGAAAAGTGGTACGAGGGCTGGAACGGGGTCCACTCAGCCTCGGGAGGTCAACTGAGTAGAGGTGGGTTCGATTCCCACCTCAGCCATCCTGGAAGTGGTTTTCCGTGGTTTCCCACTTCTCCTCCAGGCGAATGCCGGGATGGTACCTAACTTATGGCCACGGCCGCTTCCTTCCCTCTTCCTTGCCTATCCCTTCCAATCTTCCCATCCCTCCACAAGGCCCCTGTTCAGCATAGCAGGTGAGGCCGCCAGGGCGAGGTACTGGTCATTCTCCCCAGTTGTATCCCCAACCAAGAGTCTGAAGCTCCAGGACACTGCCATTGAGGCGGTAGAGGTGAGATCCCTCGCTGAGTCCGAGGGAAAAGCCGAACCTGGAGGGTAAACAGATGATGATGATGATGATGATGATGAGCAGAGTTAAATTGATACCCAATTATTTTATACTTTAAAATTACACCTGCGAATAATAATAATAATAATAATAATAATAATAATAATAATAATAATAATAATAATAATAATAATAATAATAATAATAATAATAATAATAATAACAGTAATAATAATAAAAATAACAATAAAAGTAAATGCCTTTTCTAGCAGGAACTAATGTTTATAGTGCACTATGGCTTCTGGTATGGGCTAGAGATTTTTTTTTTTTACTTTCATTGGCAGTCTCTGTCTTTTCCTTGGCTTTGACAATATGAAAGTGACTGAGGTATGAGCGATGCTAGTAATGCCATTCCTTCTGCAGCCAGTCCCTGATATGAATGGTGTGAAAATATTGCTCATAGGTTGAGTTTGTGCATGTATTTCAGTGGACTTGGCATACTGACATGTAATATCAACTTCTGGCTATGTAAGGAAAGCAAAGGGAAACTGGCTCACTCCTCATTTCCCTAGTACGCCTCTTCAGTGATGCCTAGGACATGTATGACAGCTGATGGCAGAGATGTTGAGAATCCAACCAGCCTTAGGTCTGAAGACTGAACAAACATACATACATACAACTATATTCACTTGATAGTCACCTGACACAGTAATATTTTGCTACGGAGCTTAAATAATAGTATTTATATAAAAATTAAGGTTCCTAGAAGGAAACCATAATCTAATTTCATCATTTACAATTATTAACATGTTTTTAACAATATTTATGTCCTTGAATTTTTTGTTTGAACTTTGATTAAAAATTTTGTCATGGAAGGATGATTATTGGATAGTTTAAGAGGATCTTACAGACGGATGTACTTTTAGGCCTATTTAAATTTTATCTGACTTTCGATCCTGAAGTTAAACGACATTTCTGACTTGTTTAAATTATTACAGTGACCATGATATGAGATAATTTTACTTAGTCACACACACCCCGTTCACAGTGATACATTACCTTACCCACTGTGACGAGTGAAATCATCAGAATATTCAGTAGTATTCAGTAATTTGAATGCCAGATGCGTTCAGCATCTTAGATGTAAATAACGGTCAAATTGGTACCTGATTGTATTGCTCTGTGTAAATACTACAGATTAGGTATGATAGGGTGTCCTCTCCTCCAGGAGTGTGTTTAGATGGTAGAATTAGGATAAGAGAGGCTTAGCTGAATCTTTAGCGTGTCATTAGTTTGCTTTATGGTCAACGTGGGGGAATTCACCCACACTGTAATGTAAATATGAGGTCAGTAACCTTAGGGAAGGAAGGCAGCTTAGTTACGTCCTTTAAAACAACATTTCGCTTACAGTTTCCAAGCAAATTGCAAATGAATAATTAAATCACTGAAGAGGCCTCCGTGAAACGTAAATAAGAAGGACTGTAAGTGTAAAGCTGTAGACTTTAAGACACTTCCATAATAACTGTATAAAATGTATGCGAATCATGCAGACCTGATCGTGTTAAAAATTTGAATGTGTAAAATGCTAATATGTAAATGTTAGGCAGGTCTGTTCAGCTGATTTAGCAAAAAAAAATATTTTAAATCTGGGAATCCATGTTGTGAACACATTGATTATAAAATGCTCATGGATAAATTTTGTTTGAGTATCCATCCGATACCAGGTCATGAAAGGTCAGTGAGGTCATACCTTATGTTATGCTAATTTAGGTAATAGTAATATAACGGAGAGCAGTAAACTACCAAATGAGGTGTACTCTCAGGGAAATAATGTTATTTATTGGAGCAGTGGCAATTCATATAATTCAATGCAATTTTTACGATTTTATTTGTGGTATCTCTCAATTAACTAAAGATAATGTTAACACTGTTCAGAATTACCTTATGTAGCAATTACGGTATTTCACATTTTCAAAATGAAAGATAACGAAGGTTACGTCAGTCATTTAATCAATATTGCACCCTGTGGTGTCACCAATTCATTTCAATTTAATTTATCAGCCATGAAGAATTGTTGCTTATGGCGAGACGTAACTATTGATTGTTATTTTACAGTTTGAGTAAATTTAATGAATTTGTTGTCCACTTAAAATTTCGGAATTTAGTTAATTTCACGATTAGAATAAATAAGTGAAAAGGAATAATCTGGTCCATTCTTATTTAGTAGCGATAGTACCGCAGTATTTAATTTCCTTATGTACCAACTTTAGAAGAAGAATGCCGAACCGATCAAGCCCGAAGCAGATGAGAGTCTCCGAGCGGTTAGTATATTTTGTTACAGAGCGCCGTGGCAGAATACAAGAGAAGATTACCGCCGATTCGTCGTTTTCAAGGGTACAGTACATTACACATTTTTTAGTAATATATTTTCCAATCGAAAGTAATTACTACAAGATATGGGGAGCCAACCTGTAATCTTACTGTGAGTAAACTGCACAAGAAGTTAATGCTCTCTTGATGTTCGAGCCAAAGAGAGAAATATATTTCCCGTCCAAATACAATGTGTCATGATCTATTATTTCAGCGCATGCCATGTACATAGTGTGCCTTAAGTTGTGTTACCATATTTTGTTTCGTAACAATGTGCAACATTCTCAACAATGCAGGAAAGATTTGCATATCAGTTCGGACTAGAACGTTTGTCTGTGATGGTGATCGATACGAGTCTGTACTTTGTTGTGCAGCGTTTGGTTAGTGCAGTGTGGGTGCATGTGAGACCCAATACTGCTATGGTGACGGCGGAAGTTAATAATAGTTCTCAAGAAAGTTTTCGGAGTTCCACCGTCCCCCCAAATGGACGTAATTACGATGGAAAAGGCGCGCATTCGGAATAGGGAGCCGAACTATCGAGCACGAAGTGGTAGACTCGCAAACAGAATGGAAACATTTGACAATGTGCAGACATCTAAGGAGCGGTCGCCTGTTAAATCAACACTTAACCGTTAATATATCTGGTTACTAACTTCTTGGCTTCTGCAATGATAATAATATCCTCGCTATTGGCCCCATAAAGCCAACTTATGTACATAGAAGCCTTAAGCACAACCCAGATGTGCTCGACATAGCAGGAATTAGTGACATCAAACCATTGACCTTCAAGACAATCACCGTTACCGATTCAGACAAAATCCCTGCCTTAATGACAATAGGCAGCTCCCAAACAACATATAAGCTCAGTAAGAAGAATGAAATTAACTTACGGGCACGAACTGGACAAAATTCAAATCAACGCTCTCTAAATACCACAAAGACAAACCCCAACCTTTACACTCCACAGCAGAGATTGCCCCAGTAATCCTAGTCGTAACAGCAAGCATGAAATCTCCTGATAAGTACTGCAGAAACACACCTTATACCACAACCAAGAAAGGCCTAGCAGCCTAGCATCGTAATAGAAGAAAAGCGAGCGGCAAGGAAAAACGGACAAAATTACAGACTGCCTGGCCTTAATACGCGTTATAACTCTAGAGAAAAAAATTTGCTCAGCAGAGCCTAAAGAAAACTCCAAAGATGAATAGGACAGAGAAGTATCCTCCTTCCAAACCAATATAACACTTTATGGTACATGGTTAAAGCAATTAGGGTAACACGATCTGAAATACCGTCACTTCTTAAAGATAATACGAATGCAGTAACGGTTAAAGATAAAGCAGATGTAACAACTTTGAACCGAACCATATCCCATTCTAGAAAGATTTTCATCACATGTAGAAGACGAAATGGAGACACACCGACTTAATAACATCAATGGATCACCAAGGCCCACCAATTTACATAACGTTGCACTACGTCTGGCATAAATCCAAACATCTGGAAAATCACAAAGAAAATCACCATTCTTAAACCGCAAAAGAATCACACCAATCCAAATAAATATTGACCAATCAGCTTATTAGACAGTCTAGATATTACCCTAGAAAAATTTATCCAAACTAGACTCCTCGAAACCAGAGCCATTCGCTATGCCTTTCCATATGAATAATTTGGTTCCTGCCAACAGCACTCCACAGCTATACAAACAACTGCATGTTCACCTCAGCTATTGGAAAATTTTTGACAGTTACAAAAATGGCCGAAATTTTTTCATAACCTCTTCTCTGTGAATATGTATACACAGATAAAGTCACGCTGGTACACCACAAGGTAGCATTATAGCGCTCCTGCTCTATTTACTGTTTTTACATGATATCCCCAACACAGAGGGCACAGAAATTGAAATGGTCAGGTCATGAACAGCCCAAGTGACACTTTTTGCCGAGACTTAGTTATGACCGTCATTTTATTCTAATCTCAAAGTTCGATGTTCTGAAGGCAAAACCAGCCCAAATACAAAATGTTCGACTGGCTTTAAATGAGAAATAAAATCAACCTCAAGTCAAGAAGTGCCCTAGTTCAACGTGTGTGGGTGTTTCTTCCCATGAAGTTGGTAGTCTTGTCATTTGGAGCAGATAACCAGCTGGTTTTATTACTTAGCTAGCAAGTCTGGCGTCTTCTCTCTGAATGTGTATCTTGTTTTCTATATATATAAAATAACTTGTCCTGACTGACTGACTGACTGACTGACTGACTGACTGACTGACTGACTGACTGACTGACTGACTGACTGACTGACTGACTGACTGACTGACTGACTGACTGATTCATCATCGCTGAGCCAAAACTACTGGACATAAAGGAATGAAATTTTGGGGATAGATTCATATTAACATGTAGGTACTCGCTAAGAGAGGATTTTTGGATATTCCGTCGCTAAGGGGGTGAAAAGGGGGATGAAATTTAAAAATGAGTGCATCTATATCTCTAAACTTTAAAAGTTTAGAGATATGAAAACTGGTATTTAGAATCTCCTTTAAAAATAAGGAAACAGGTATTTTTTTGTTTTCAGAAAATCCCAATAAGAGGGGTGAAAAAGGGTGAAAAATGGATTGAATGCCTTTAATCAGGATACCGGTACTTATATATCAGAAACTGAAGATTTTACAGACCTGAAAATTGGTCATTTTGATCGCTTTTAAAAATAAAGAAAAAAGTAATTTTTTGTTTTTTGAAAATCCAATTAATGGGGGTAAAAGGGGGTGAAATTTGAAAATGAGTGCATCTATATATCATAACTTTTAAAGTTTACAGATGTAAAAATTGGCATTTAGAACCTTCATTAAAAATAAAGAAACATGTATTTTTGGTTTTCAGAAAATCCCAATAGGAGGGGTGAAAAGGGGTGAAAAATGGGTTGAATGCCTTTAATAAGGATACTTATATCTCAGAAACTGACAATATTACAGATCTGAAAACTGGTGCTTGGAATCTCCTTTAAAAATAAAGAATCACGTATTTTTTTTTGTTTTTGGAAAATCCAATTAATGGGGGGTGAAAAGAGGGTGAATTTTTAAAATGAGTATATCTATATCTCAAAACTTTTAAAGTTTATAGACGTAAAAATTAGTATTTAGAATCTCCTTAAAAAATAAAGAAACACCTATTTTTTGCTTTCGGAAATTCCAATAGGAAAGGTGAGAAACGGTGAAAATGGGTTGAATGACTTTAATGAATATACTTATATTTCAGAACCTGAAAATTGGTGTTTGGGATCTCCTTTAAAAACAAAGAAACACGTAGTTTTTGTTTTTCGAAAATCCAATTAATGGGGGGGGGGGATAAAGGGATGAATTTTTAAAATGAGTGTATGTATATCTCAAAACTTTGAAAGTTTGTAGATGTAAAAATTGGTATTTAAAATTTCCTTTAAAAATAAAGAGACACGCATTTTTTTGTTTTCGGAAAATCCCAATGGGAAGGATGGAAAAGGGGGAAAAGTAGTTGAATGCCTTTAATGAGGCTACTTATATTTCAGAACGTGAAGATATTACAGACCTGAAAATTGGTATTTGGGATCTACTTTAAAAATAAAGAAGCAGGTATTTTTTCGTTTTTGGAAAATCCAAATAATGGGGGTTGAAAAGGGGGGTGGATGTTCTAAATGAGTGTGTCTACAACTTAAAATTTTAAAAGTTTAAACATGTAAAAATTGGTATTTAGAATCTCCTTTAAAAATAAAGGAACCCGTATTTTTTTCTGTAAATCCCAATAGGAGGGGTGTAAAAGGGGTTGAATCCCTTTATGAGGATACATATATCTCAGAAACTGAAGATCTTACATAACTGAAAATTTGTATATGAAATCTCCTTTAAAAATAAAGAGACACGTATTTTTTTTGTTTTCGGAAAATCCCAATGAGAAGGATGGAAAAGGGGGTAAAGGAGTTGAATGCCTTTAATGAGGCTACTTATATTTCAGAACCTGAAGATATTACAGACCTGAAAATTGGTATTTGGGATCTACTTTAAAAATAAAGAAGCAGGTATTTTTTCGTTTTTGGAAAATCCAAATAATGGGGGTTGAAAAGGGGGGTGGATTTTTTAAATGAGTGTGTCTACATCTTAAAATTTAAAAAGTTTAAACATGTAAAAATTGGTATTTAGAACCTCCTTTAACATTAAAGGAACCCGTATTTTTTCTGTAAATCCTAATAGGAGGGGTGTAAAAGGGGTTGAATCCCTTTATGAGGATACATATATCTCAGAAACTGAAGATCTTACATAACTGAAAATTTGTATATGGAATCTCCTTTAAAAATACAGAAACACGTATTTTTTGTTTTTGGAAAATCCAATTAATGGCGATTAAACTGGAGTGACAAATTGGGGTGAATTTTTTGAAAGACTATATCTACAGAATATCTGAGAAAGGTAAAATGTTACAAACGCAAATAGTGGGTATTTGTAATTTCCTGTATATGTAAAGAAACATAGGTGATTTTTTTTGGAAACTCCACTTAAGGGGAAGTAAAAAGGGGTGAAATCTTAAAATGAGAATTTCTACGGTATATATCAAAAAACTTAGCATGTTACAGAAGTGAAAATTGTTTGTTTATCGTTATTAAAAAAAGAAACGTGTATTTTTAGTTTTCGGAAATACCACTTGGGTGGAAAGGTGGGGGGGGGGGGGATGTGTGTAAAAGTGACTGAAAATTGTGTCGATTTGTTTTAATTAGGCTACTGATATCTCAAAAATGAAGATGTTACAGACGCGAAATTTGATATTTGGAATCTGCTTTAAGAGTAAAGGTACACGTATTTTCGGAAAATCCAATGAAAACGGGGGGGGGGGGGGGTGGAGAAATAATTGAAGAATTAATTGAATTAATTGTATGAGAATACATAAATCTAATATAAACTAAAGTTTTTACATACGTGAACATTCGTATTTGGCTCTCCTTTAACAACAAAGAAAAACGCGTTTTGAAGGGGAAACCATCTTCGGCGGCGGGAGTGAAAATGAATTCCTTTCATGAGGACACACAAATCAGAAACTGAAGAAGTTAAGAGTCGTGATAATTGGTATTTAGAAGATCATTTACTATTCAAGAAACAAGTATGTTTTTTTCTTTTTTTTGCTAGGGGCTTTACGTCGCACCAACACAGATAGGTCTTATGGCGACCATGGGATAGGAAAGGCCTAGGAGTTGGAAGGAAGCGGCCGTGGCCTTAATTAATGTACAGCCCCAGCATTTGCCTGGTGTGAAAATGGGAAACCACGGAAAACCATTTTCAGGGCTGCCGATAGTGGGATTCGAACCTACTATCTCCCGGATGCAAGGTCACAGCCGCGCGCCTCTACACGCACGGCCAACTCACCCGGTACAAGTATTTTTTGCCCGAAAACTCACCTGGGGTGGGGGGTGAAAGGAAGTGAATAAAGGTGAATTATTTTTAGGGGGATATTTATATCTCAAAACTGAAGGTAATAGACGTGAACATTGGTGTTTTGAATCTCCTTTAAACATAAAGAAACTCGCCTTCTATTAATTTATTTTTTTGGGGGGGTGGGTAAATAAAATTAACGGCGGTGGTGTGTAAAAGGAGGTGGGACGAATTGATTTTACTGTTCATAATGTACTTATAAGGAGCCTCCATTGCTCACTCGGCAGCGCGTCGGCCTCTCACAGCTGGGTTCCGTGGTTCAAATCCTGATCACTCCATGTGATATTCGTGCTGGACAAATCGGAAGCGGATCGGGTTTTTCTCCGGATACTCCGGTTTTCCCTGTCATCATTCATTCCAGCAACACTGTCCAATATTTAATTTCATTTGTCATTCATCGCTCATTGCGCCAGAGGAGTGCTTCGGCAGCCGGCACAATTCCTATTGTCGCCGCAAGAGGGGGCTTTATTCATTCCAGTCCTGAACCTGTCGATTGACTGGAAACAGGCTGTAGATTTTCGATGTACTTATTCTGATCATAAACCGATCATTTCTAATCTTTCCTGGGTTCGATTTCAACATCCGTCTTTTCCTTCGGAGAACATTCTTAGATTACAGTAGACTCTCCTGGCATACAAATAAAAATTTAAACACATTTGAAATAAACGATAGGAATGAGATTGACCGTCAAATTATTCACCTCTATTATAAAGTCAATAATGCACGGCAGTATGTCATTCGTATCGCCAGAAATCCGGCACACTTGCCTACGCGCTACAATGGTGCTGGTCACATTGTCAACAATGACAATGGTAGCAGATGTAATTTACCGCCAGTAGCGGTCATGCATCTTGCTGTGGGGTCCAGAACATCTGAAGATAATAATAATAATAATAATAATAATAATAATAATAATAATAATAATAATAATAATAATAATAATAATAATAATCATAATAATAATGTTCTGGTCCGTCGTCAAATTGTGCGGACAGCGCTGGAAACGGGTCCTGGCCTGGTAACGACTACGAATACAGTCAAGCCGCGGGTTCAGTACCGCCAAGGCACCCAAGACGACACCACGCCGGATCTCCTTCAGGATTTGATCCATACTAAAAATGCTTATAGGAAAAGATGGCAAAGATTTAGGGACCGAACTGACCGCGTGGAATACCTGGACCTACCTCGGGAAGTACGAAATCGATTGCTGGAAAGAAAGATTGAAAAATGTGAAGAACTTTGCCGTAATCTCTCAGAAAGTGAGTCAGATCGCGAATTTTGGCGGATGCTCTCAGAAAACGAGACAGATCGCGAATTGCGGAGGATTATATATAAAACGTTAAGCATTTAATTATAAATTTCAGTATAATACCGTAGCCAAGCACGAGTATGTTGCTAGTCTATATATAAAAAAGCAAGTCGGTCTGCAGTGATGTATATATAAACATTTTAAAAATGAAAATAGACGTGAATTAATGAGGCACTTCCAGAAAACTCAGAAATTTGAAACTTGGTACGGGAGAAGCTGATGACCCCAGCATACCTAGAAAAATCTAAAATTCTCAAAATTCCCCGAAGGAGGCACACTGGGGGCCTCAAATTTTGGGCTATCACAATATCGCAGTCGTATAATTTACCTAAAGTCACAACCTATAGGTTTCATGGGCTTAAAAAATGTTCATTAATTTTCTAATCTTTATCCCCGGTCCCCGCAATCAAGATGGTGGCACACCCTGCCAGACGACGTAGAAAATTGAAATTTGGCGAAATTATAGCTTTTAGCCACTAACCGACGGTAAAATTCCAAGATATTCAAATTTTTCACCTTTTACCCCCAAATATATCCAAATATGGGGGCAATATTCGTGACGTCTCAGACATTCCTTTTGAGGTATTTGTTGGCTAAAGGTTATGTCGCATCACAAAACGGACGGCACAACTTCAGTTCAACTTGGAGTGAACTATAACTTTGGTCCTATGACTTTTTGTCGTATCTCTCTCCCTTATACGTTAGATTTGGCCGTATTTCTGGATTGTTCGTAAATTTGGTTATTTTTTCAAGTATATTTCATTGTTTGACACACTTATAGGAAAGGTAGGACCAACAAGTTTGGTGCGCACATTGGCACGATCAAGGACCATATGTGGACCAAATTTCATGATTCTATCTTATACATAAAAACCAAACCAAACCCCATGGCACTACAGCCCTTGAAGGGCCTTGGCCTACCAAGCGACCGCTGTTCAGCCCGAAGGCCTGCAGATTACGAAGTGTCATGTGGTCAGCACGACGAATCCTCTCGGCCGTTATCCTTGGCTTTCTAGACCGGGGCCGCTATCTCACCGTCAGATAGCTCCTCAATTCTAATCACGTAGGCTGAGTGGACCTCGAACCAGCCCTCAGGTCCAGTTAAAAATCCCTGACATGGCCGGGAATCGAACCCGGGGCCTCCGGGTAAGAGGCAGGGACGCTACCCCTACACCACCGGGGCCGGCTATCTTATACATACGTATGCAAAATATAATGTACAACATTAAAAATGTACCCAAATTTCACCCTATTGAAATTTTCGAACTCAATTTACCCCTAAATTTGGGAGATTCGAGGAAATGGTTTAAAAACTAACATATAGAGCGATAAAGGAGGCGTCCGATGGCGCAAACCGTTTGTTAATATCATGTACCGTTTAGGAGTAGTGAATCTCGAAGTGGAGTTCTGCACTTTTAAACATGCTCATGCTTATCCGTCATCTCTATATATAAAATAGTGTTTTGTCTGTACATTGCTCAGAATTTGAAAATAATGGTATTTGTGTATCGGTAAATGAAATGAAATGTCGTGCTTTTAGTGCCGTGATATCCTAGGAGGAGTTCGGCTTGCCAGGTGCAGGTCTTTCTATTTCACACCCGTAGGCGACCTTCGCGACGTGATGTGGATGAAATGATGATGAAGACAACATATACACCCAGCCCCCGTGCCATTGGAATCAACCAATTAAGGTTAAAATCCCCGACCCGGACGGGAATCGACCGTTCAGCCAACGAGTCGGACTGTGTATCGGTCCTGTCCACAGTAACAAGTAAATGCATTTTTTACTTTTCCGTAATGTCTGTCTGTCTGTCTGTCTGTCTGTCTGCCTGTCTGTCTGTCTGTCTGTCTGTCTGTCTGTCTGTCTGTCTGTCTGTCTGTCTGTCTGTCTGTCTGTCTGTCTGTCTGTCTGTCTGTCTGTATGTACACACATCACGAGAAAACGGCTGAAGAGATTTGAATGAAAATCGGTATGTAAAGTCGGGTGATGAACCACTGCAATCTAGGCTATAAATGATTTTATTCACGCTGAGTGAAATGGTAGTTTAGGGGAAGGCCTGAAATGTAATTCTCAAATACGTTATTTATGTCAATAGTGGTCGTATCGATAAATACTACATAACTAACATAACTTTAGTTATGTCGTAAGTTAGTTGTAGTTATGTAAGAAGTTATTAAATTTCCGATCACTTATGTCTTATACATTGTTACCGTACCGCATATAATCACAGAGATATTCATGAATTTGGATTTTTGTTACTAAGTCCATATCAGCACCAAGTCACGAGAAAATGAGTAAACAGAATTTAGTGAAAGTAGGTATGTCTGAGAATAACGAACTACAGGCTACGATATAAATAATTTTGTAAGACGCCCTAATATCACGGAGTCGAAAGAAAACTAATGTGAAGGCCTGCTCTATAGAAAGCTCATAAACTTTATCAACAATAACATTACATTGACCATTGTTTGTTTGTTGTGAAGTAGCTGGGGAGTTAGATAACTTTCTTCTTTAGCATGCCATTCTTCTGGTTCATACATTTTCTGATATTACTGGTACGTAACACACTGGTTCATCATAGCATTCGAGCTATTCAATCCCTACTCTGAGGCACTGATTGAAATGAGTAGTGTGCTTTTTTACGGAAAAATGACAGAGGAGTGTTCACGGCAGTCTGCGACCTGGTTATTCCAGCTCTGGAACTTTGGACTGTTAGATCGGCACCGTAGTACTGTTCGATGAAAGTGAGAAAGTGTGCGGTTTTCCATTTGATGGAGTATTTTATATGATAACATTGCTTTCAATCGCTACATTCCTCCTGACGTTTTTGTAATGACCTATGTTTAATTCAGTTAGGAAAACCACCAAGTCAGTCTTTCTGAGAATCCCGTAGCGTAGCACAGGTATATCGGCTAGTCTATATACTGTATATAAAAGCAAGTAGATCTGGAACGTTCTATATATAAATATTTAAAAATGAAAATAGACGTTAATTAATGAGGCACTTTCCGAAATCTCAGAAATTTGAAACTTGACACGGGAGAAGCTGATGACCTCAGGATCCCTAGAAAAATCGAAAATTCTCAATATTCCATGAAGTGGGTAGGCGTGAGGGCCTCAAATTGTGGGCTCAGCATAAGAACGCAGTCGTATAATTTATCCAAAGCGACAACTTATAGGTTGTGGGCTTAAATTTTTTTTAGGAATTTCCTAAATTTTATCCGCGGTCCGTCCAAGTCAATATGGCGGCACAAACTGCCAGACGAGGTAGAAAATTAAAATTTGGCAAAATTATAGCTTTTAGCCTCTAACCGAAGGAAAAATTCCAAGTTGTTCAAAATTTTAACGTTTTAATACCAAAAATACAGAAATATGGAGGCAATTTTAATGACTGTGCAGACATTCCTTTTGAGGTATTTGTTGGCTGAACGTAAATTCGTATCACAAAACGGATGGCACAATCTCCGTTCAATTTGGAGTGATCTACCACTTTGGTCCTATGAATATTTTCGTATCTCTCTCCCTTATACGTTAGAGCTGGCCGTATTTCTTGATTGTTCGTAAATTTGGTGATTTTTACAAGTATATTTCATTGTTTGACACACTTATAGGGAAGACAGGATCATAATGTTTAGTGTGCGCATTAGCACGATCAAGAGCCATACGTGGACGAAATTTCGTGATTCTAGCTTATACTTAAGTATGACAAATAGTGGAATGCGTTAAAAATGTACTCAAATTTCACCCTACTCAAGGTTGTGAACTCTATTTAACCCATAAATATGGGAGGAACTAGAAAATGTTTTAAATACAAACATGTAGAAAGATAAATAGGGCGTCGAATGGCGCAAACCGTTTGTTAATATGATGTACCGTTTAGGTGTAGTGAATCTCGAAGTGGAAGTCTGCACTAATAAACGTGCGTTTGCATATCCGTCATCTATGTGTATAAAATCGTAACTACCGTGTTCCTGTACATTGAATGTTTTGGTGGAAATTTCCATACAGTTGTCCTTTTCAGGTGTAATAATGACCATCTGAATATTTATTAGCTTTGGTGTGTGTTTGTTTGTCTGTTTGTCTGTCTGTTTTTCTATAACTTGAAAACTGCTGGCTATATTTCTACCAAACTTCATATTTCGAATCTACCTGTCCTTGGAAAGATTTTAGGGCCAATATTGTTTCTATGTCGCTGAATTCACTGGGGGTTTATACGATACCGAAACCGTGATTTTGCACTCCCACAAAATGTACACAACCAGACTTAATGGTAAACTGTCTGCCTAGTTTTTAATATTGAAAACCAGTATATGAATATGTTTATCTCATTATTTAGAGCAACCAAACAAAAATTATTTTAAAACAATATTAACAAAACACTCCATTTTTTTATGTTTTATGATAAATGTTGGAATGTTACATAGGCACTCTTTGACTTCACCCATTCAATGGCTATATATGCTGATAACACATTTATGACTTCCGAATCATTCAAAGCAGATATAGCCGTCTCGAATATTCAAAATGCATTGCACACACTGGAACAACGGCTCGGAAAATGGGGATTAAATTCTAATCCAGCAAAAACAACCGTAGTCTTCCATAGCATTAGATGAAATCATAAGTCAACCAGTTTCATCCACGTATGCAACACGGCAATTCTTTGGTCCAATGAAGGCAAATACCTTTGTGACATGCTTTACAAAATACAATATTAAGAAGCCACATAAACCACTTGCTACATAACACCATAAAGGCCACTTCTGGTATATATAGTGTAATATTTAGAAAGCTAATAGTATAATAAACCTTAATCAAGACAACCCATGCTCTATGCCATGCCAGCGTGGAGTATAGCACGAGACTGCTTTTTTGAATGGCTTAAAGTGCACGAAAATGTAATACTTAGGACAATAGCGAACGTACCACAACACGTACGCAACACTGCCATTCGTAGTCAACTGAAAACAACAAACATTAGCGAAGAGCTCATTAACAGTGCTAAGCCCTTCTATCAATCCGCTTCTGGGATATAATCCACTTATTCAGGAAATTAACAGCATGGATTAAACGTTCTTCTTCAAGGAGAAGCACTCATAAACTTTAATAATAGACAATTGAAAGTAAAATACTTGCATCGCAAAGCATACACTGTTCCTAACAACATACATGTACATATGTGTTAATATAATTATAAAATATAATACACACACATTGTAAATCTCCTCGGTTTGGAAGGAGACAGTCACAACTCGAGAATGATCAGTTTTTAGTTTTTGTTAGGAATTAACTCCGAAAGGTGCTCATTTGATTGAGGAAAAGTATCGCATGTTAAACTCGTTTAGTATCAGGTAGGTAGCAATTGCGCCTGTTTGCCTTTGTTCACATAGCAAACGGGATTATGTGGAAGACCATCGCGCGTCATTTGTGTCTCCACTCTGACTGTGGATACCCCGCATTATTTCGAGAATAGAATCGCAGTATGTGCTGTGCATTTGGTTTATTTCATTTGCTTTGGAGAATACAGTCACATTTTGAGTTGGACCAGTCTTCTTCACAAGGCAAGTGCTGCTTCCTTTATTACATTTTCCAACCAGTGTGCGATGTCGAAAATTGTAAATCTTCTTTAAGGAAAGATTTTAAAATATTTAGTATGATCAAGTAATGAAACAGTATTAGAAAATCAAAAAAGAAATCAATAGGTTGTAATACTAAGTATTGTAACAATATTTTGTGGTTTAATTAAATCAGAAACAATATTCAACGTATCTAGTTATTTTGTAAATTTTAATTGCGTTTTATCAATGATGACAAGGAGTAAAGGCCGAACGAAATTGATTCATAAACTGTTCAGGGAGCAGCAAGAATAACGTGCGAGAGTAAAGGAACATGGTGAGAAGTTTAAGAAGTTGGCTGCTAAACACTCTACTAAAAAGATGTCGTAAATACTGATGTTCTTGCAGATGTCAATGTCCAAAAAATTCTGGTATATCTGTCGATTGTGATACAGATGACGGAGGTTGGTGTGTTGTTTAAACTTGAAAATATAGTTAAAATATGCTGATATTATGTATTAATGAGACTAAAACTGTATTTATTATTTAAAATCTTGTTACAGAAATTGATAAACATAACACATGGAATTTAGAAACACTTGATACAGTAGGAGAAGAAGAAATAAGCCTTCCTTGCAGCAATCAATTTCCAAGCAAAATCCAAAGTATACCTAAGTTTATGTAAATATAACAAAATATCGAATACTGTCATACAATTGTATATCATTAATTATTCTTGCATCGAATTTAATTAATAATAATGCTTTTCACCTGGATTTCGATAGACAAAAGATTCGTGCCTGCAGACATTTTTATGGCAATGTCGGATATTAATAGCAGTATCATACCAACAGTAACAGTGAAACAAGAACCACACACTAAAAGGATCATCAAAGCATAAATAAAAAGAAAAGAGGACAAGCATGTGGCTTTTTGACACTATATGAAAGAGGGTGATAGAAAGTACGTAAAATCGATTCCTAGAATGGACAGTTATTGTTTTGCTTCCAAACAAAGAAGGAATACATAGAACGCGGGAAGTAAGTTTCTGATCTATATAGGAATTGCAAGGAAATGTGTGACGAAGGTAAAGTTCCATTTGCTAACTACTTCAGGAATTTAATAGTGGATTTTCTCCCCAAAGGAAGACAAACGTGAGATCTGTCCTTTATTTGAAAATGCAAATTATGAAGAAAAGGTGCAACGCCAGGCAAGATATAACTCCCATCTATGAGAAAATGAGCTATCTTTGTAAAATGTAAAAGATAAAAGCTCAAACAGTGTAGTCACCGTGCATAACCTGCAAGCCGTATTGCCCTGTCCTACAGTACGTGATTCCTCATTTTACTATGCAGCCCCAGTTAAGAATTGCTGGTACATCTAATACACTGAGCGTATGTTGAACATTAAAGCTTGAAATTTTCTTCACCAAACGAAAACGAAAAATAATTCATGCAGTAGAGGGTTAAGGAAGACAACGTAAGAAGGCTCATAGTGTGGTCGTATAGATGTTTAGGGAAAAATAATAATTTCAAAATGTTTCTTCTGTATAATCTGATGGACAGATGTAACTATTTTACTCGGATTGAGCAGAAGTTTCTCTGCTGAGGACAACATTCTACCATGCGATACGGACAGTGGCCTGATTGGGAAAATGATAACCGGGCTGAGTGGCTCAGATGGATGAGGCGCTGGCCTTCTGACTCCAACTTGGCAGGTTCGATCCTAGCTCAGTCCGGTTGTATTTGAATGTGCTCAAATACGTCAGTCTCGTGTCGGTAGATTTAAAGGCAAGTAAGAGAACTCCCGCGGAACGAAATTGCAACACCTCGGCCTCTCCGAAAACCGTAAAAATTGTCAGTAGCACGTAAAGTTTATAACATTATTACTGTAATTGAGAAAAATATATCTGTCAGTAAAATGTACATACCAGACTAAATGAACCCATTCAAAATCAGAGAACTTTTTGGTGCTGATTATTTTATAGACTTTGAACCACTAGAAGCAATATTGAAGAGAGATCCCAAGTTCAAGATAAAGGAAGCCACGTGACTGAAATTTTCAGAAGACGATCCAAACGCAGTAGATGTTCGCAAGTCACGCAGTAATCTCCAGCCTTGGGATAGGTATTTACCCGTTAAGATAGAAAAATATATGTCTAATAAATCAGTTGTCCCAGCTATATCATTCCTCTATTGAACTTAAACCAGAAAAAAAGGGATTTAATAAAAATGTACTAATACATTCCTGTAGAGTACATGGAATTCTACAAGCAATTGGAATAAAGGAAGCCAGGAACTCCAGATTTTATGCCTAAACTACGTATTATACTATTTCAGTAACAATAAAGTAAAGAAAATGATTTCTAACCTACTAATTATTTGTTTCTCTTACAGGGTTGCGTGTGCGTTGGAGCCACATTCCTTGAAACATAATATGAATTTTTTTCTATTGTGGTTGAATAATTCACCTTTTCCTATATTGTTTTGTACATAAACTGTATTGCTTTGCTTCCAATAAACATAAAAGTACATGATCCGTGAATGAATGGAATGTTTCTTCTCTCTCTTGAAAATTTTATTTTGTGCCATTGACCTTATCCCCGGTAGGTACTCAATTAAACTAGCAGCACACTAATAGCATACAGTACACATGCGAGGGATGATTTTGTTTCATCTGTGTAACAAATATTCCAAGCAGTTTTCTCACTTAATAGGAGCGAACGCAAAAGACCCAGCTACTTATATTTCGAAACAGTGATTAATGATTGTTGATCTACATCACTGTCAACATTGCACTGGAAGCTTTAACTTGATATTAAATAAATTCAATCAATACAACAAACACATAAAGTGTCATTAAATACTACTTCATTTATAATACATGGAATTATATCCTGAATCTTAAGTAAGCTCAAGAAGCATAACACCATTAACTGTGTTATTATCAGTTATGACACACAATGTTTTCATTCCATGTAAATGTACTTCTTGTAAGACTTCTTACACAATGTTGCTAAATCTGACCCTGTAAGTTGTTTAACCGGAATAAGACTTCTTACCTTTTTTAAATGATAAAAAGCCAGAAGAAGTTTGAAATGATGCAAAAAATTTCACAAGATCGTCTGTTTTATTCGCGGCAACCCCGAACAATCGTCCATTTTTCACAGCCTACAGTTCCCTTCACATGAATTTCATGTTCAGGATTTTTTTTGGGTTCAGGAACTTTCTTAACATTCTCAATGAAATGTGAATTCTCATTTTCTAATCAAGGCAATACTTCAAGATAAAGAGATAATTTTCTCAGCTATCTTGGGTTCGGCAAGGAAAGATACTGTTTAGTTTTATGACGTCATAGCACTTGGTACTCTACATATAAATTGAGAATGAACTCATAACTTTTACTCTTCGCTTTGCGTCGCACTGACATTGATATGTATCATGAAGAAGATGACATAGGAAATACTGGCTAGGAGTTGGAATGAATTTTCCGTGGTCTTTATTAAGGTAAAGCCCCAGTTTTTGCATGGTGTGAAAGTAGCAAACCTTGGAAAAACATCTTCAGGGCTGCCGACAGATGGGATCGAACCCAATATCTCCTGTGACCGAAACCACGCAGCCACTTCCTCGGTAATGAATTTATTGTACTCGATACACTATGTAAATTTTCTAAATTTTTGAGGCAGCTGTCGTCTATATTCTCATCGTTTTCCAACCATAACCGAAACTTTTATATAGAGGCATCAATTTGAGATATACGACTGCTTTTGTTACTGAAACTATCTGGAAATCCAATAAAAGAGATGAAAGCTGACTCCATTCTTTAAGGAGAGAATTTCTACAGATTGCCAAGTTAAAAGTTTCATCCCATAAAACACATCCACCGACCACATGAATTTCCACTTTAAAATCACTGTTTATTCTCATACTGAAAGTTATCGTTGGGGGGATGGGTACCATTTATGTATAGTTTATACACTAAGCAACAAGATACAGTGTTAAATACTGACCACTTTTTCGCAGATACCTTGTTTGAACATTTTCCTAAAAATGAGAAAAAAATTTGACACGATTTTCTTCGCCTTCCTGAATTTCTTAGACCTTCTTTTGCTTTTAATGGCAAATGTCGATTTTTTCTTTTCACTCTTGGGAATTTCTTGTCTGGTTCGACTGGTGCTACTTAGATATGAAGGCAAATTTGGAAACCGTTTTTTAATTACACCTTTGCAAATAACAGTGTGATGACGTTTACGGAAACAGGTCTCTCCGTCCTTATCTATACATATAAAATAGCTTGTCCTGACTGACTGACTGACTGACTGACTGACTGACTGACTGACTGACTGACTGACTGACTGACTGACTGACTGACTGACTGACTGACTGACTGACTGACTGATTCATCATCGCCGAGCCAAAACTACTGGACATAATGAAATGAAATTTTGGGGATACATTCATATTAAGATGTAGGTGCTGGCTAAGAGAGGATTTTTGGATATACCGTTGCTAAGGGGGTGAAAAGGGGGGTGAAATTTTAAAATGAGTGTATCTATATCTCAAAACCTTAAAAGTTTACAAATGTAAAAATTGGTATTTAGAATCTTCTTTGAAAATAAGGAAACACGTATTTTTTTTTCAGAAAATCCCAATAAGACCGGTTAAAAAGGGTGAGAAATGGGTTTAATGCCCTTAATCAGGATACCGGTACTTATATCTCAGAAACTGCAGATATTACAGACCTGAAAATTGGTACTATTGATCTCTTTTAAAAATAAAGAAACACGTATTTCTTTGTTTTTGGAGAATCCAATTAATGGGAGGGGGAAAAGGGGGTGAATTTTTAAAATGAGTGTATCTATATCTCAAAACTTTGAAAGTTTACAGATGTAAAAATTGTTATTTAGAATCTTCATTAACAATAAAGAAACACGTATTTTTTTGTTTTCGGAAAATCCAAGTAGGAGTGTGGAGAGGGGTGAAAGATCGGTTGAATGCATTTAATGAAGATACTTACATCTCAGAAACTGAAGATATTACAGACCTGAAAATTGGTGCTCCTTTAAAAATAAAGAAACACGTATTTTATTGTTTTTGGAAAATCCAATTAATCGGGGGGTGAAAAGGGGGTGAATTTTTAAAATGAGTGTATCTATGTCTCAAAACTTTGAAAGTTTACAGATGTAAAAATTGGTATTTAGAATCATCATTAAAAATAAAGAAACATTTTTTTCTCAGAAAATCCCAATAGGACGGGTGAAAAAGGGAGAATAATGGGTTGAATGCCTTTAATGAGGATACATATATCTCAGAAACTGAAGATATTACAGAACTGAAAATTTGTATGTGGGATCTCCTTTATTAATAAAGAGACACGTATTTTTTGTTTTTGGAAATTTCAATTAATGGCGGTTAAACAGTAGTGATGTATTGGGGTGAATTTTTTGAAAGACAATGTCTACAGAATATCTGAGAAACGTAGAATGATACAGACGTAAAGAGTGGTATTTGGAATCTCCTGTAAATGTAAAGAAACATAGGTGATTTGTTTTTGGAAACTCCTCTTAAGGGGAATTAAAAAGGGGGTGAAATTTTAAAATGAGAATTTCTACAGTATATCTCAAAAAACTGGACATGTTGCAGAAGTGAAAAACGGTATTTTTTATCTCTATTAGAAATAAAGAAACGTGTATTTTTAGTTTTCGGAAATACCACTTGGGTGGATTGGGCGGGGGGTAAAAGTGACTGAATATGGTGTTGAATTATTTTAATTAGGCTACTGTTATCACAAAAATGAAGATGTTACAGACGTGAAATTTGATATTTGGAATCTGCTTTAAAAGAAAAGAAACACGTATTCTCGGAAAATCCAATGGAGAGGGGGGAGGTTAAGAAAGAATTGAAAAATTAATTGACTTAATTGTATGATAATACTTACATCTATTAAAAACTAAAGTTGTTATGGCCTACAGACGTGAAAATTAATATTTGGATCTCCTTTAAAAACAAATACGCGTTTTGGGGGCAAATCATCTTGGGGGCGGGAGTGAAAATGAGTTGAATTCCTTCCGTGAGGACACATAAATCAAAAACGAAGAAGTTACAGAGTTACAGTCGTGATAATTTGTATTTAAAAGATCCTTAACTATTAAAGAAACAAGTATTTTTGCCGAAAAATTCACTTAGGGGAGGGGGTTTTTGTGAAAGTTAAAAAAGTGAATGATTTTATCTCAAAACTGAAGGTAATAGACGTGAGCATTAGTGTTTGGAATCTCCTTTAAAATAAAGAAACACGCCTTCGTTAGTTTTTTTTTGTTTATGCGGGGTTGGGTAAATAAACTTAACGGCGGTGGGGTGTAAAAGTAGGTGAGACCAATTGATTTTACTGTTCATAATGTATTTATAAGGAGCCTCCGTTGCTCAGGTGGCAGCGCGGCGGCCTCTCACAGCTGGGTTCCGTGATTCATATCCCGGTCTCTCCATGTGATATTCGTGCTGGACAAAACGGAGGCGGGACAGGTTTTTCTCCGGATTCTCCGGTTTTCCCTGTCATCATTCATTCCAGCAGAACAGTCCAATACAATTTCATTTCATTTGTCATCCATTAATCATTGCCCCAGAGGAGTGCGACAGGTTTCGGTTGCCGGCACAATTCCTATTGTCGCCGCTAGATGGGGCTTTATTCATTCCATTCCTGACCCTGTCGAATGACTGGAAACAGGCTGTAGATTTTCGATGTACTTATTCTGATCATAAACCGATCATTTTTAATCTTTCCTGGGTTCGTTTTCAAGAGCCATCTTTTCCTTCGGAGAACGTTCTTAGATTACAGTAGATTCTCCTGGCATATACATAAAAATTTAAACACATTTGAAATAAACGATAGGAATGAGATTGACCGTCCAATTTCTCAGCTCCACAATAAGGTCAATAATGCACGGAAGTATGTCATTCGTATGGCCAGAAATCCCGCACACTTGCCTACGCGCGACAATGGTGCTGGTCACATTCTCAACAATGACAATGGCAGCAGATGTAATTTACCGCCAAGTAGCGGTCTTGCATCTTGCTGTGGGGTCCAGCACATCAATAATAATAATAATAATAATAATAATAATAATAATAATAATAATAATAATAATAATAATAATAATAATAATAATAATAATAATAATAATAATAACAATAATAATAATAATACCGGGCGAGTTCGCCGTGCGCGTAGAGGCGCGCGGCTGTGAGCTTGCATCCGGGAGATAGTAGGTTCGAATCCCACTATCGGCAGCCCTGAAAATGGTTTTCCGTGGTTTCAAATTTTCACACCAGGCAAATGCTGGGGCTGTACCTTAATTAAGGCCACGGCCGCTCCCTTCCAACTCCTAGCCCTTTCCTATCCCATCGTCGCCATAAGACCTATCTGTATCGGTGCGACGTAAAGCTCCCTAGCAAAAAAACAATAATAATAATAGTAGTAGTAGTAATAATAATAATAATAATAATAATAATAATAATAATAATAATAATAATGTTCTGGACCGTCGTCAAATGTGCGGACCGTGCTGGAAACTGGTCCTGGACGGGTAATGACTAAGAATGCAGTCCGGCCGCGGGTTCAGTATCGCCAAGGCACCCAAGACGACACCACGCTCGATCTCCTCAAGGATTAGATCCACATTAAAAATGTTTATAGGATAAGATGGCAAAGTTTTAGGGACCCAACTGACCGGGTGGAATACGTTGGCCTAGCCCGAGAAGTAGGAAATCGATCGCTGGAAAGAAATATTTGAAAATAGGAGGAAACTTGCCGTAATCTATTAGAAAACGAGTCAGATCGCAAATTTTGGCGTATTCTCTCAGAAAACGAGTCAGATCGCGAATTTCGGCGGATTACATATAAAACAATAAGCATTCAATTCTAAGTTTCAGTATAATGCCGTAGCGAATCACGGGTATCTTGCTAGTCGATATATACTTCAATACAGCTGAAATCATTGTCTTGAAGATGTTCCATTCACTCCACTGATCTGTTGGCTGGTGACCAGTCAGCGCGTGGGACCGATCGAATCAATTTACCAAGACCAGGGTCCTTCGTAAATAGAAAAAAAATTCGCATCCTTCTAATTTTACTGATTTATCGTACTTGCTTATACACCCAATCACTACACATCCATCTGGCATGATTAGAAAATTTTCACATCACCACAGACACCATAATAATGGAATTATCTGCACAAACGTACAAGCGTGGACTGTGTCTTACATACAGTCATAAGGCGCACTGTTCAGCTGATAGGACGAGGTGCGGCGTTGCCACTTATAGCACAACCCGTCTATAAGTACAGCTACGTATAACTCAATACAAAGTAATTAGAGGTACGCGCCTAACTGCATTACAGGTCTGCTACACGGGTCGCCCACATTACATTTGAACAGTGTGCCCAAGAAAAATGTAAAATGAGATGCATTACGCTTGCAGTATCAAAGGAGTAGGTTACACACTAACCTGAAGCTCATTTTGTACTTAGCGAGAGAGCTGCACCCTTTCGCACTCAGTGCGCCGATCTATCGGCGCGAGAGGTTATGGCGAAAACGCTCACGGCGCCGATACATCGGCTCTGTCTTATTTACAGATTTTGGTCATTTGCGTAGCTGTTAAATCGTAACAGTTGATCGTGACAATACATTAAAGCGTTGAATTTGCGTTTAAATCAACAGATATATCCACCAGCCCTACAAAATATTTTTATTTTCGACAAATGAAATCTGTTGACCGTGAATGTTTATGTTGTGGTTATTTGAAGTTGTTATTGCGTGGATCTGTTTTGATTGGCTTATGAATACAAGTTGATCTTGCTATGAGTATTGTTTATAGTTTATTTCGTTTCTTTGGTATATCGTATGTTCGATGCACTTCGTAAACTACAATATTACTTCTTTTCATAACTCCGTTGTTGCACGTGCTTGCGTCATCTCTTTATAGTAATGGCTAGGCCATATTCAAGGCCGAATGAGGCCGATACCCATGAATTTTCAGATGATTTAGGCAGTAATAATGACCTTCTTTTGCCGAAAGTGATTCCCGTTATGTGGGAAGTGACACGGTCGTAACTGCTCACCGTGCATCGGACCGCGAGGCCCTGACATCGATGACCGTTACATGTACACTGAATAACTGTGTGCAATGCTTCATGGGTGAATTGCAGCACACACATCATATTGATATCAAATTATTCAGAATTAAATGTTCTTTCATCCACGTCTAAGTGTAAAGAAGGAAGACGCAACAATGTCTAATTTTCTGTCATTGAAAACAATAAAAAAAATTTAAATTTATTTTCGAAATTTAATAATATTTTTGGGCTTAACCAATAACAATACGTCCAAGGTATATGCATTTCTGAAATGCTCATAGTTTCCTGTATTAGTGTGATTAATTTTCTTTTAATGTGTGTTAATCTCTTTACGTGTTGAATTTTTGTAATTTGCTTTGGAAAATCACAAAAATTGGTCTGAGTGTCTTCGAGCAAACACCTGCATGTAGGCTGAGTGCCAAAGGGTTTTAAAACTAAGGAACACTACCTTGCAGAAAGACTTCTTCGAAACCAAGATTAAAAGTAGCAGGCGACAGTAGGCAACCAACAGCATAACTGAATCAAGAGGTTGCCTACTCGGCTTGAAACGCACAAATGGAAGTAACTGCATTACATAACAATTAGAAAATCAAATAAACATTGATATTAAAGACTACTATGTGTCCGACTCCTTGGCTGAATGATCAGCGTACTTTTCTTCTGTTCAGATGGTCCCGCGTTCGAATCGTGGCCGGGTCGGGAATTTTAACCGCTTCTAATTACCTACTTCTTCTGGCTCGGGGACTGGGTGTTTGTGTCCGTCCCAACACTCTCCTCTTCATATTCTCACAACACACTACTCTACCAACCACCACAGAAACACGCAATAGTGATTACATCCCTCCAGATAGGGTTGGCGTCAGGAAGGGTATCCGGCCGTAGGAAAAGAATAAGATTAAAGACTACCATGTCACTTATATAGTAAAAATTAAAAACCATTTTCACGATGCAAAAATCCTCAAACACACACCTCCCTCCCCCAGCTGCCATTGGACATACAGTAGGACCTCACACAGTCGGCGGTCCCACCATTCAATCTCTTCCAAGTGCACACGAGGGTGTTGAATACCCGACTGTGACTGTGAACTTGGAACATCCCGGACGACGTACGGCGTCATATGACGAAAGATTTAGGCCTGAGACCGTTTCGACCACTGTCTGTTAGCGATCTGAGCGATGCTGATAATGAAATGGCGTATGGCTTTTAGTGCCGGGAGTGTTCCAGGACATGCGGGTGAAATGAGGATGAATACAACACATACACCCAGCCCCTGTGTCGGAGAAATTAAAGAACGATGGTTAAAATTCCCGACCCTGTCGGAAACCGAACCCGGGACCCCTGTGGCCAAAGACCAGCACGCTAACCATTTATCCATGTAGTCGGACAGGGATGCTGATGTAAATGCTCGACGCAATGCTCTAGCTGCCTTTCTCCGAATATTCCATTCAGAGAGGGATCGCAATCACGTTATGTTTACAGATGAGTGTTCAATGTATCGAAGTTCAGAACGTCGCAACGTAGTGTTTTGGACTAGGCACAATACCCATTTTTCTTAGGAATTGAAAAAGAACCCATCGTACGATAAAATCTGTGGTGGACCGAGCTGGATAGCTGCAGTCGCTTAAGTGCGGCCAGTATCCAGTATTCGGGAGATAGTGGGTTCGAATTCCACTGTCGGCAGCCCTGAGGATGGTTTTCCGTGGTGTCTCATTTTCACACCAGGCAAATGCTGGAGCTGTACCTCAATTAAGGCCACGGACGCTTCCTTTCCACTTCTAGCCCTCTCCTCTCCCATCGTCGCCATAAAACCTATCTGTGTCGGTGCGACGTTAAGTAACTAGCAAAAAAAAACTGTGGTGGCAGGACTGAGAACCACATTTTGGAACATATTTGTAATGGTCCAGTTAATGGGCAGTCATACGAAGGGATGCCTCGACAATGGCTCCATCCGAAGCTCACGGAAGCTAGAACATCAGATAGCCTCCCTGCAATAAGATCGAGCGTATGCACGTATAGCTATCAGTGTTAGTGAATGCCTCAATGATTTTTTTCCATACAGGTGGATTTTCCTCGGATGGTAGGCAGCACGGACTCCCCCTCTCCCTGACCTGGCCACCAATAGGCCCTGATTTGTCATTTCGAGACAACAAATTGTGGGGTTTCATTAGAGAAAATTTCAGGCAACAGTGCAACCGAACATCGGATGAACTGCAGGCTGGTGTGAGAGAAGCGTTCTTCTCTATCACGGAAAATGTTATCTAGAAAACAACTCATGGAACATTGCGTCGCATTCGTTTCTGGTGCTCACATTGATATTTTGGACGCATGATATTGACTACACCTCATGACAAAAACCAAATGTTAATGTTGTCGAATTTACAAAAAAAAAAAAAAAAAAAGAAATGAAACGGGGGATGACGTGACTTACGGATCATTTATATTAGTCATAGCAGGAAAAGAAGCTGATTTGCTTACTCCTCGGGCGGTGTTGATTGACATCTTTGCTTAGCCCCGTGTTTTATCCCGACGATCACAAACAAGTAGAATCTGTGATCGGACCTAGGTGCAGAATAGTCGGAATCTCTTGTTTCTTTTACGAAATTTAATTTGAATTAAAGAGACTCTAGCGGATTATACTACATTATTGTTCCAATGGTTCCGCGTATTTTGGCGTTACTAGAGGCGAGAGAGATAACTTGTTCCTTAATCCGTCTATCACCTTGCTCTTCAATTCCTCAACACATTTTGAAATGTAGAAGAGAGTACTAGACACGTCGCGGAACATGGTACGATTGATATTACAGACCAACCACATTTGATGAAAACTGTGAACGTTTTCAGAAGTACAAGTTATCCTAAGGGAAAATATTTCACCATCATTCTATCAAATGAAGAGTTAATTTAAACCACGCTTGAATGTTTCTACGAATAACGTAAGGAATTTTTCAATTGCTTTATAACAACCATGCATTAATACCATGCATTACCCAACGTTTAACTACACATATGCCAAGAATAAAAAACTGTCAGTGTGAAATCAAGGTTTCATTGTGGTCTGTTGACTTCAGATAATGGAATTTGTGGAAATTTAATATACAGAATTCCACCAGAAATTGCATGTGGAAATTTTCAGTCCGAAATTAATTGTAATTGTTACACGAATTTCCGTGTTCCAGAGAGAGAAAGGCGCGTGAGGTGTAAATGGCTGTACAAAGCAAGAACAAAAGGTTACATTTAGACGACAGTATTTACTTATATATATTTTCTTCCCCTTTTAGAAATTTGCGTCTGCAGCGGCAATTCGAGTGGCAGTTGGCACCACAGTGACGCAACGAACTGTTCAAAATCGGTTACTTGGAGGACAGCTCCGAGCCAGACGCCCTGCGGCGTGCATTCCACTTACCCCAAACCACCGCCGTCTGCGACTTCAGTGCTGTCAAGCGAGAGCTCGTTGGAGGATGGATTGGAGATCCGTTGTCTTTTCCGATGAAAGCAGGTTCTACCTTCGTGCCAAGGATTGCCATGTGTTGGTCAGAAGGATTCTAGGTGTGCGTCGGCATTCCACTTGTCTTCGGTGTCGACACACTCGACCTACACCGGGAGTTCTGGTCTGGGGAGCAATTTCCTATGACAGCAGGAGCGCTCTCGCGATTAATCCACGCACCCTGACAGCAGATGTATACGTCCGTCTGGTTATTCGATCTGGTTTGCTGCCATTCATGAACAGCATTCACGGGGGTGTTTTCCAACAGGATAATGTATGCCCCAATGCCGGTGTTGCAACCCAACCTGCTCTACAGGGTGTCGACATGTTGCATTAGCCTGCTCGGTTTCCCGATCTGTCCCCAATCGAGCACGTATGGGATATCATTGGATGACTACTCCAGGACCACCCATATCCGGCATTAATCGTCCCTGTATTGACTGACTAAATTCAACAGGCATGCAACTCCATCCCACAAGCTGACATCAGGCACCTGTACGACACAATGCATTCACGTTTGCTTGCCTTCATTCAACAGTCAGGCGATTACACTGGTTACTAATGTACCTGTACCAGCATGGCGCATTCTGGGTGGCTTTTCTCAAGCGTGTATTAACCTGTTATCTACCACCTTTAATCAACTAAATATGTTACCTCTACAAATATATTGCAAACATTTCCGCATTCTATATTTCTTAATTCGTTGTATTTTTATATTTCCTTCCACCAGTGTAATTTCCTTACATTTTCATCAGAGACTGTCACGACAATCAAGTCATCAAGTAGTGTACCACAATGGAACTACAATACGTAGGCTTACAGTGATATGCACTAAGTCAGTTTTGTGCATTTTTAGGTTTTGACCGTTCCTCACGTAAAATGGTGTGTTCTTACGATTGGTGAAGTCCACAGAATTGTATTTATTTTACCATTCTAAAGGTAACTGTTCTTTCTGTTATAGAAATAAATCCAATTAGCCCCATTTACTAGGGGTGGAGTACACTAGGGAATTAGTGTGTTCCACCTATCAGTTTACTTTTTGTTTTGGGAGGTTCAAGCTCTATGGAGCGCATAAATTCGACTGAGTGTATTTCACCTGACAATAAATCGGAGAATTTCAGCGCGGTTGTTGTCATTGTTACAACAGGCTGCACTATAATAATGCCAGAAGTTTTCTTGCTGGAAAGGAGAAGTGATAGTTAAACTCCGTTCTACGGTTTTTGTTTCAATATTGAATTACGAAATGACGTTTTCTCGAGACAGGATTAATGAAGATTTTTCAAAACTAAGTACGACAACATTAAACAATTTAGAATGTACTGTAATGTAATTCTAACCTACATTTTAACACTGTTGATAATATTTTTCAGAAATGTATAGGAATTCCGAAGAAACTTACGCTGAATTATAGCAAACTAATTCGGCAGATTTATCTACAATTGGTAAGTAATTAGTCTCTTCCCTTTCACATTTTTTTTGCTTGTTAGTAAACAAGAAAACACTTCTTCCTGATACCCACTTAGACCTACCCATTGCTGTCTAGTGTAATTCGTCTGCAGGAATTTCACCATCAACACTGGGATTTTTCTAGGATAGTTATATTATCACATTCTATATCCAGGCATTTAGAGTTACACACACAATAACAGATGTCATAATACGTCACCTTATCACAGAGTGTTCACATTCAAAATATACGAGTATGATAACCATGTATTCCTTAGCCTCTAAATTGAATAGAAAAGACACCACAGAATTAAAAGTCTTGGATTCACTTGGATACCCAAGAATAACAAGGATGTTATCTCAATGGGTCAGTGACTTAGGACTTCATGTGATATTGCTTTACTGTATCTCTTGAGGGTGTAATGGCTATCCACTTGACACTTATTTTCAAAGGTAATGTTATTCTATTAAAGCCCGTTCATTTCTCATAGATCTTAGAAACCATACTGGAAAGGCTCCTTCGTAACGTCCTGTGCATTCGGACGGACATTTAGATACTCTAACGGGCCATCTGAACGAGCTAAACTTAGATCGTGCAATCATCGGCATGGAAAACAAATGTTAAATCAATTTCACATCATTTATTAGAAAGGGCAAACCATCATGGAATACATTCTACGAAACTTGAAGTCAAAAGTAAACCAATGGCTCCTCTGTACTGAAATTAAATGTATGAATATAGTTCATATTAAGAAACCGCTGTCTAGTATTCATATATCAAAGTGCCTTTTCGTTATAAACCTGAACGTGATGACCACCTGAGTTCTTTCTTCTAAAATGGAAATGCTTCTTTTCATAGCAAGAAAATGTTCTAAAAATGGTATTATTTTATAACGAATGGATTTAAGACTTGTTCAATTATCTGGAAATAGGGTATGGTCAACCATGCTTAAAATTACCACTAACTCCTTTCTTTTGTAACTTTAAGGGATTATTCCCTTCTGCTTATATCCTTCCAAATATCCGAAACTACCAGGCCCCGCTATGTACTTTATTTTATGTGATGTTAAATTATTCTGTGTTATTTTGATGCTTCTTTAATTGCATTTTACCCTTTTATGAAAACAAAACCGTAATATCCTATAATTTTTGCGAATTGTGTGTTGAATAAACTGGCCTTAATTACTTACCTCAGGTTAATTGCAGAAGTTTGTAGTGACCTGGATTGGACGTAGTCCACTTCTGTTTAGGAGTGTTTCAAGGGAAGTCATCTAGCATTCACGGCTATTGAGAATTGACTTGACTGCGAGAGAATTAGCGCGTGGAGTTACTAAAGTTATAATCGTATCTAATTCACACACTAGAGTGTGGAATATTTGCTAATAACATACAATTACGTAGAGATAAGCTCTATTGTACTCAAATAGCCTCCAGCGTATTGCGTAGCCCATGTTAGCAACTTACAATTCTCCTCATCCCCTGGATTACTGATTCACTTAGAAGATTAATATCCTGTTAAGTAAAGATAAATGAGGGAATAATCTCAATCTACCAAATGCCAAACACGTTATATGATAATGGAACGGTTGCGCTTACAGGTGCTTGAATATACGATTTGAAGACATAGCCTTAAGAACAAGAATAGAAAAACATTATATCAAAATTGCGTTCTTAATACTCATTCATTTGTATGAAATACACAAAGAAGTTAAATAAAGTATATTTCGAAGTGGACGAGTACAAACGGAGGAAACAACCAATTAACTTCAGACGTGGGCACTCTGTGCCAAACGTACGTAGGTAATTAGTTCTTTCGAACACCCTGATTTCTGCACCAAGTTTCCTTACGGTGCATGACGTACTTGAGTAATTATTCTGGGAATATCAGCCGAAGTTCATTCTCTTTCATTATTGATTTAAATAGTGTTCTTGGCTGAATAATCAGTGTACTGGTAAAATCAAAATATTTAATTTGCAAATGAGGTGTCTCCCTCGGTTGCAAAGGATACAAAAAAAGTTTTGTTCTCAACAAATAAATTTAAATTAGAAAGAAAAGAAGACACTTTCCTAAAATACAGTGTTATACAATTTATACTAACAATTTTTTATAAACACACAGCTCATCCTTAATAAACTTATATTATTTACAAGATTCGACTCATAATATCTTCCATACTTACACACATAATCAACTCATATACATTATGTGGAATCACTTCAAAAAATACTATTCCTTACTGCCGCCCTCGAGTTCGATGCCAGACAGGCTTGTGGATTTTAACTGCTTATGATTAACTTCTCCGGGATGGGGACTGGTTGTTTGTGTTCTTCTCAGTTCACACATCCTCACCTACATACAACACACCACACAATTAAGCTCCGCAGAAACACGCAATAGTTATTATGGTATATCCCTTGACATAGGGCTGGCGACAGGAAGTACATACGACTGTAAAATGAAAAAAGGTCAGGAAGAATAAAAGTAGCGATTTCTGCACCAAGTTTCCTTATGGTGTATGACATACTTGAGTACTACTTATTATTCGGGAATATCAGCCGACGAGACGGTGCAAAAGGTCAAGTACCTAGCTTTCGCCCTGAGTGTCCCATGTTCAAATTTCTGTGGCTCTGGACGGTGTATTCAAAATGATCAGTGGAAGCGTCAGACCGTAAGTCCACACTGAATATTTAGACTGACCTCTGCTGTTCACCTTAGAGAAAGGTCTCGCTGAACTCAACGTAACATGCAAAAATCCGTGTTCATTGGAAACACGCATAAATACAGGTCCTACCAAAATTTAAGGAACCTGCATATTTAATGTCCTTAAACTTTCGGTCTCAGGTAAACGACTTTTCACAGGGAACTAGCACGTATCTAAAGGAACATTTGCTGAAATTTCCATTAAAATGTTACTCTTTGGTTTGAAGTTACTATTTTTTTCTTTATAATGATTGAAAAGGAAATAGCTGATTCTTAATACTTTAGGATATCGGGACAGTGCAACATGGAAATTACATTAATAATTTTTGTTATGATAAAAAACAGCTGCCTGTAGAATATTTATAATTGTAATAGAGCGGCTTGTGGGCAGCGTCTGTTCTCCAGGATACGGGCGGCTGTTAACCTGATGTGCAGAAGGCAACGGGAAATCACTGCACAAGCAAAATATCAAGATTAGCAGTCATGGATAGAAGCTTGAGCGAAACTGTAAATACTGATCATGGGCTTCGGAACCCAAGATCCGGCAGGAGAGGGGATGGCTGCAAGGCCTCTCAGGTCGTCATCCAACGAAATCCTTGCAGAAAAGTGCGTAATAAATTCAATGTAGGAACTTGGAATGTGAAAACGTTGCTAAGAACAGGAAAACTAGAAGAAATCAAAATCGCAATGCAAGAAACAGCACTTGATATTCTAGGAATATGTGAAACAATTTGATCAGGAAACGGGGACTTCTGTTCGAACGAATTTAGAATAATTTACAGCTGAAGTGAAAAGTCGGGAATGAATGGAGTGGCTATTATCTTGCGAAGAAATTGGTCCAGTCACGTGATCAACACATATGTAAGTGACAGATTGATGATGATCAAAGTGAAAGCCACTCCAGTTGATCTAGTGTTCATTCAGGTATACTGCCCAACTTCTAACAGTTCCGATGAAGAGGTAGAGATAGTCTACGAGCAAATGGAAAGCTTGTTGGAACTCATAGGAAATAAAGATAATGTGGTCATAATGGGCGATTTCAGTGCTTCTGTTGGTTCACATAGCAACTTGAAATATGCTGGTAAATTCTGACTAGGGAACATGAACAAAGGAGGTCAGAGACTTTTAGAATTTTGTGAACAGCATGACTTGGTTATAACAAACACATTCTTTGAAGTACCTGTCCGAAGAAGATACACATGGAAAGCACCTGGAGATAATGCACGATATCAGATTGATTATATATTAGTCAGACAGCGATATCGAAACCAGATTAAATCCAGCCACAGCTATCCAGGACCTGATGTGGACAGCGACCACAATCTTGTATTAGCCAAGTGTGACATTAAGCTAAAGAAGAATATGAAAATGACACTGCACAAATGGAACACACAAAGTTTAAAGAACACTGACATACAAAAGGCATACAAAATGAAAACTAATCAGTTAGCAGAGACTTTTCATGACAGTGCAAATTGGGAGGAAATAAGGAATGGCATAACTGAAGCTGCTGAGGAAGTGCTGGGAAGAAGACGGTTACAGCCGAGGAAGCCATGGATGACTGATGAAATCATAAACCTTATTCGCGAAAGGAATAAGGAGAGGAGAGTATGGAATAAAGAACGCTAAAAGGAAATTAGAAATCAGATCACAACAAAGTGTCGCGAAGCAAAGGAGAACTGGATGAAGGAGACAAGCGAGATTATAGAAAAGGACATGATCAGAGGACAGGTAGAAAAAGGCATATTTGAGTATCAGAACCCTACAACACAAACCAAAAACCAGAAGCTCCATAGTCAGAGATAAAATGGTAAATCTCCTGTTTAACACACAAGAAATCTGTGAACGTTTGAAAGAATATATTGAAGACCTGTAAGAAGAAAACGATGTAAATAATACAACCAGCTAGATTGAAAAAGAACACGAGATAGACGAATGCAGAAAGGGTCCCTCAATCACATCTTCAGAGTTTAATGCAGCACTTCACAGTATCCAGGAAAAGAAAGCACCCGGTCCAGATAACATTCCAGCAGGACTTCTGAAACATTTGGGTGACGATACGAAACGTTACCTTTTTCAGCTGGTGTCAGATTGCTATGAGAATGGCGTAGTTCCACCTGACTTTAGTAAAACCAGAACTGTTGCAATACCAAAAAAAAGGGGAATGCCACGGACTGTTCAGATTATCGAATTGTTACTCTCCTGTCTCATGCTTCAAGAATACTGCTCAACATCATCAAGAATAGAATTAAAGGGAAGTTAGAACACTATATCGATAATGACCAGTTTGGATTTCGAACAGGTAGGGGTACTAGGGAAGCAATTCTAGCATTACGTTTAATTCTGGAGAGAAGAATTGAGAAGAATAGGAAAGTATACGTGACCTTTGTCGACTTAGAGAAAGCTTTTGATCGAGTAGACTAGGAACAACTTTTCCTTACCATCAAAAAAGCAGGAATTGATTGGAAGGATAGACGCCTCATACTAAATTTATACAGAGTGCATAACACTGATTTAGAAATCAGTGGGACAAAAAAAAGCCAAAATAAGAAGAGGAGTTAGGCAAGGATGTCCACTGTCTCCTTATCTCTTCAATATGTTCATCGAAGAAGCCATCGTAGTCATGAAGGAGAAAACAACGGGGATCAAAATTAATGGCAAACAAGTACACTCTATAAGATTTGGTGATGATATTGCCATACTAGAAGAAACAGGTAAAAGTATGCAGAGAATGATCAACATATTAGCGGAAACTTTAGGCAAATGGAACCTCAAAATTAATACAAGGGAAACAAAATCCATGACAATATGTAAAGACAAGAAAACACCTGTAACACACTTAAAAATTGGCCCTGATATAATAGAACAAGTAAAACAGTTTTGCTACCTAGGAACCCTGATCACGAGTGATAATCGGAGGATGTCAGAAGTCACGAAGAGGATAGCTATATCAAAGAGAGCATTCCAAGATAAAAAGCATCTGGTGTCCAACAAACATATAGATATTCAAACTCGGAAGGCCTTTGCAAAAACCTTTGTATGGAGCGTGTTTCTCTATGGTTGCGAAAGCTGGACATTAGGAATGCAAGAAAAGAAAAAAACTAGAGGCAGTTGAAATGTGGATCTGGAGAAGAATGCAGAGGATAAGTTGGACGGAAATGAAGAGCAATACTGAAGTCCTCAGAGAGATAAGAGAAGAACGGTGTCTGATAAACGAAATTGAAAAACGGAAAATAAAATTTATTAGTCACATTCTGCGGCATGAGGAGTTCCTATGTAATATCATTGTAGGAAAAATTGCTGGAAAAAGAGGAAGAGGACGACCCAGATTGTCTTACTTCAAGAACCTGCTTCTGAGGATGAAGTGCAAGACCTACGCTGAGTTGAAAAGTCTGGCTCAAGATAGACAACTGTGGCTGCAGCGACAAGGCTTAGCCTTTAGAATATGATGATGAATAGAGCGATAGAATATTCACCCATTACAAAAATCCCCCGTTTTATCACTCACAATAGAACCGCAGAAAGAAGCCATAAAACAAATATGTGAGAGGCATTCAATATATAATGAAACACATTTTATTTCTCGGCTAATTTAGATTTTTAAAAAATTAGATTTTTGTTTGGGGCATTTTTGAATATTTTTGCTTTGTCTTGTAGAGTTTCATTAATTTCCGTTCTGTGGTCTTCAAAATGACGTCGGTAACGGAGATGCATACCAAACAGGGAGCAGTTATTGGGTCTCTTTTGACGGAGGACCAGGGCACCACATGTATTCACAGGCGCCTGCAGAATGTCTTAGGATACCTGTCAGTGGACAAAAGCACGGTGAGCCTTCTCCACAACTCACACAAGTCTGCGCACCCGACAGAAGTTCACAATTCTTCAGTGGACTGTCCTTCCTGATCCACCCTACAGCCTGGATCTCGCTCCTGAATTCCATCTACATGTTTGGCCCAATGAAGGATACACTCCGCTGGAAGCTCTACCTCGATGATGGGGGAAGTCATCAATGCAGCACGACATTGACTCCGACATCGACCAGTCGAATGGAGCCATACAGGCATACAGGCCCTCAATGGTGTAAGACTGAAGCATTGAACGGGTATTAGTTGGAAATTAGGGTATTTAAAGAAAGGATTGGGAATTAACATGGTGTATTAAATCCTCAATAAATCAACCTTCTGTTAGAAAAAGAAATGTGTTGCGTTAGATATTGAACTCCCTTCGTACATTGTCCTTGGTTGGACAGGGGACCCCTCAAGCTACCGGGATCGTTCTGTATTTTAGGTTTTAGTGGTATATTCAAATTACATTTTAAAATTATTTTGCCTCTCTGTGAATAAGTCAAATTTTAATGGTGCTCCTAGATGCTTTCATGCCCGAAGCTACCTTATGATACAGTGCCTACCAATCATTAATACCTTTTTTGGGCTTAGTGTATATATACCATGTGATTCAGCCACCCCTTCCAATGTAATTTTACGAAACCCGCAATAATAATTGCGTCCTGAAAACACCCACCCTGCAGGTATGTTATGAAAACTAAAACGGGTTATCTTGGTATTTACCGCCCCACCATGATAGGACGCCGTAATATTATACTCGCATTAAACACTGGAGCACCTATATGCTCTAGTGCTCAGTGTGATTAGCTGCCACCCCGGAGGACCGGTTTCGATTCCCGGCTCTGCCACGAAATATGAAAAGTGGTACAAGGGCTGAAACGGGGTCCACTGAATCTCGGGAGGTCAAGTAAGTAGAGGGGGGTTCTATTTCCTCCTTAGCCATCCTCGAAGTGGTTTCCCGTGATATCCCACTTATCCTCCAAGCGAATGCCGTGATGGTATCTAACTTAAGGCCACGGCCGCGTTTTCGACTTTTCCTTGTATCTCCATTCCAATCTCCCCATCCCCTCACAAAGCCCCTGTTCAGCATAGCAGGTGGGGCCGCCTAGGTGAGGTACTGGTCCTCTTCCTCTGTTGTATCCTGTATCCCCACGGTAGAGATGGGATTCCTCGATGAGTCTGAAGAAGAATCTATCCTGGAGGGTAAACGGATTAAGAAAGGAAAAAGAAAGAAAGGAAGAAAGAAACATTAAACACTGAAAGGCATGCGTTTGCCTTTCTAGATCATATGAACCTGACACGCCGGCGAAACACTAAATTGATATTGTGTTAGCAGTAAACCTAATACATGCTATAAGCTGCACTTTTTTCTGTACGAAACCGTAGCTTAGTTAGTAAAGACGCAGCGAAAACTGCTTACGAGTGAGCTGGGTGGTTCCTGTCCGGGCCGAAGATTCTATATTTTAGGAATATTGGTTTAATACATACCCCACGTACTGTAATGTAAGTTAAATACCCTCTTTCGTGCAAATTGTGTGGGAATAAATGTGTTTGTGGCCATAAGAAGGGCGGATTAGTTAGCAGGCCGAACACATACGGACGGGAAATAATGGGAAACAACTGCCTTGACAACTTTTTATCGCAGAAAATGCTCGATGGGATGACCGTTTTGGTCTATGCACATTCGGGCCCGGTAACAATAGAGCGTCTTGCGTGCTAATGCATTCCAGGTGAAAGCATTCGGCAGGCGTCCGTGCTGAGCTGCCGGAGCTGGTCGGGGTTTTCCGGCGCTTGAGTGTACACGACGTTATTCAAATGCCCAGTCAAGAAGAAGCATAACGGTGATTTGGCGGGCCAAGAAACAGGGCCTCCTCGTCCTATCCATTTCCCTGACATTTCTTCATTCAGATAATTACAAACGGGTAAAGTCGAATATGGCGGAGCTCTATCCTGTTGTATCGACATCATCAAACGATCGTGCTAGGGCACATCCTCCAGCAGCATTGGGAGTTCATGACGCAGAAGGTGCAAGTAGACTGAGCCTGTCCAATGGCCCTGAAATAAATAAGGTCGAATCAGATGATCCCCCTAGATCCACACCACACTCACTCCCCATCGTACTTGATGGGCGGTCTGTCGCACCCAGTGAGGATGGCCCGGACTCCAATAGTGCATGTTGTGGCGATTGACGTTCCCGTTATTGTGAAAGTGCAATTCGTCCGGGAACATGATGTGCGATGCGAATGCTGCATTATTGTCCAGCCTGCCTAATAGCTGCCAACAGAACTACATTCGAGCTTCGGAATCCCGCCCATGGAGTTCACGGTGTAGCTCAATATGATATGGGTGAAATGTATGTTCGCGCAGTATTCCACACACGGACGGCTGGTTGATGTTCACCTGTTGAGCAATCGCCCTGTACTGATGTGTGAATTAATACGAGCTGCCTCTAGAACGGCCTATTCTTTTTCAGCCGATGTAACGGGTCTATCGCGGACTGGTGGCTGCTTGGAAATCATGTCTGTGGTCCTTAGGCGTCTTTCAACACTGCGGAATAGCGTAGCATCCGGGTGTCGCCTGTCGGGATACCGTTCCTAGTACAAACGTAGTTCTTCGCATGTGTTTTGTCTCGCTTCCCTACAAATCAGGAGCATTTCGACGTATTCCTCTGGGAAAGCCATGCCAAATGACAGCAGAGATTACAGTACATTCAGGCGGATTATGCGCAGGGCACAAGATGAATAAGAACTTCGTTCTACAGCAGTGGCGGTTTCTGGTATAGCGCAATGGAGCAATGAACCTCCAGTTTATATCAAATTGTACTCAACTACGTAATTTTCATAACTCCCTTGTCAATCTCGAAGCTCTTGCTAAGTCCCTCTATCCGTAATATACTCGTACTGGCTTTCAATTCATGTGAGCTGCGCAAGGTCTGTGGCTGGATACTTGTCTGGAATGAACCCCCTTGCAAAGACGATCTCTCCGTCCGTACATAGGCGAAGGGAGTGGCGAGGTGCGGGGGGACGAAAGCCAGCACTAAGGCAAGACCAGGATATCGCAGAAACGGATCTCTGTTCTTTACGCATGCGCAATAGGCCACTGTCTCAAGACTAGCTAGTCGTGTTGTTGGGGTTGGGGTATGTGCCTGCCATCTGTTGGCCTTACGGGAATTTGACTAGGCAACAGAGAATAGTGCACGTAACTAGCGCTAGTGTTGAAAAGCATCGTTACTACCAAAAGTCACATTAAACTGTCAAATTCCAATTAATATCTTGTCCCAAATATATCATTACTTTCTAAACACCTATTAATTTGCCTTCTTTGGAATAATTACCTTTTGGAGAGAAACTTAACTCAAAAATCATTGAGGCAAAGAATAGCGGCAAGGTAATACCAATGAAAACTTTTAAATATAGTTGTTACTATTCCCATGACATCGGAAGCAGAAAGGTGTTTCTCTACCCTGAAGAGAATAAAAACTTTCTAGCGCAGCACAATGACCGAGGATAGACTTATTGCTCTTGCTATGTTGTCAATTGAAAGGAACTTTGTTCGAGACTCTGCGGACTTCAATGAAGCAGTTATTTCTTATTTTGCATGTGGTAAAACTCGGCATGTAGGCCTACCGTATTTTCTGCTCCTCTTGTATTTGATCACTTTCTAGAACTTATGTCATCTTAGTTTAGGAGGTTACGGCCCACGATGGAAGAGAAGCTGGCGGAGATGGGAAGAGGAGAGGTTGGGGGGAGGCAATTTTTTCTTCTTTTGAACCCCCAGTGATGAAAGTCACGCGCCGCCACTGTTCTACAGTTTGAATATGGCAACGTGGGCCTTTGCCTGCGTATTCAAACATCATACCGAAGCAAAAAACAATTTGAACGATGCAGGTTTCGAACTGCCGGTGGTACATTCCATCCATTGCTAAGCTAGCACCTAAACACATCCGGTACGCTACACTGATAGGAACTTGCTGGTAGTACGATGAGAGTGGAGTACATATGCCATCCGGTTCGGTGTTTAAGACATTAATTAGGTCTGTCATTTTTAAAATTCCTTAAGTCTCTCATTTCGTAATTGTCATGTTATGCGAGAAAAATGAAAGCTGAAACAAACGTGCATCATTTTATGGAGAAAATCCGTAAGTGTGATGAATACAATAGAATGGATATGAGGACACTGGGAACATTGGGTATGGTTTCGAAATTCTGTAAATAATTAATTCGCGGGATTTCTAAATGTAATTATTGTTGACTACAACTCCTTTACTGTTCAAGAAATCTGTACTTTCCATTGAATCCCATGGGAAGGGAGTGCCTTGGTATATCAAAGTAAAGTTTCAGATGTCACAGGTTAGATATTTCTTGTATTCTAGGAACCAATTTGGTATAGTTCCCAGGACGTTGATGGTCTTATAAGCTGAAACCTCAGACTTTTTAACAGTGCCATTGTGATGCCAGTAAAAAGAGCGCGCAATATAATCTTCAAAATTAATATACACAAAAGGGAGGATTTAAAAAAAACTGGAAGGATACATACCGATTGAAGGGAAATTTCAAATATTCTGGAAAACCGTACATGACTGAGATATCACTAACAGAGGGACTGGGTAAAGAAAGGTTGTTCATTTTAAAATCATTTCCACGGTATGTACATTAATAAAAACGCAATTTTCTAAAGATTCTAGCGATGTTTTTACTGACTAATATGGAAATTATTTTCTGGATGAGTATTGTAATTCAATACATGTTAGTTTTTGAAATCGTGTAAGTCATAAACATTTAAACCAGTCTTGAAACAATTGTAATATTTATAAAAGCAAATTACGTATCTCCATGACATGCTGAATCAAGATTTAAATTTTAGAAGCAATAAAAGCAATTTAAATTTATCTACGTAATTAATTATTCATTTTTCTTATTATCCCACAAACATACAATTCTTGACTTACGGGGTTTTGAAAATAATCGATTCAATTACTGTACTGTAACCTAGTAACCCAGTTGTATCCCCCGACCCAATGTCTCGCGCTCCAGAATACGGCCCTTGTGAAGGTAGAGATGGGACCCTCGCTGAGTCCTAGGGAAAACCGACCCTGGAGGGTAAACGGATTAAAAAATAAAGAAAGGAAATAAAATAATACGCCTAAAGGAAAGGAAAGATGCAAATCATATTGAAAATGATGGATTAACCCTAGTTTACATGGGTCCAATCCCGAAGCAGAAATATGACGTCTTACAGAGCCTCATTCACAACAGATCCATACCATATCTCCATGCTTTCTTTTGCAAGCTTAAAATGTGAGTAGGGTACAAAATCTGATTCATCAATGTGGACTGACAGGCAGTATTTGAATTTTCATTACCATTATCATTTTAATGTAGTCCCTTCTTTTGGTTTGGTGTGAGTACCTGTATCTTTTTACTCGTTGAATTATAACTGCTTTCCGATTTTATTCAGAGAGAAATCTAAAGCATCTCCGTACAGACCATGAAGGCCCTTGGAGGGGCGGAAGTTTACGGCTTCCACTATTCGTAACCTCATCACTTGATGGGGTAGTGTGGTTAGCTCTACGCTCGGCCGCCTTCGCCCCCAGGAATTAACCTGGTACTCATTTTTGATGTAGGCTGAGTGAACCTCAGGGCCATGTGCACCTCCGGAAGCGGAAATCTTTTTTTTACTACTTCCTGACGGGGATACGAACCCACGACCTTCCGGGCGAACCAAGCACGTCTTTACCGCCTCGGCCAGGCAGCCCCTGAAATGTAAAGTATAATGAATAATGTTGTCCTATCGAGATTTAGCAAATATTTGCTTTTGTTTCTCATTCATTGGTTGTATACTCCTGTCAATGTTAGCCCTTTTTCGGGGAGTAAACAGTTCTGTAAGAATAAATAACATTCATTACCTCATTATTGCATCCATATTTTCTTGGAACATGATACCAAATAATTCATTAGCGACGTAAGTTAGAAAAAATGCAAACATAGCAAACATACTTTGAGATTATGTTAACTTGAAGAGTACTGCCTGTAAATAAATATTGGACCAGAAATCTACTAAACTCCCTAATTATGCTACTCTCCTGCTCCAATCGATTGCTCAGGGAGCCAAACCCTCAGCCTTAAACATAAGAGGTAGGTGCCAAACTAACAACACCAAAAAAAAGGATCTACCCAATAATTTTCGAAAGTATAAATAAACAATCACAAACTCCGTTAGGAAGCTCACAGTCGGAGCTGGCACTGTAATAACTGAAAACAGAGTTTTTGGGATTTAAAAAATTGGTTTAACACATACCGCGAAGTGGAAGCTGAAGCCCTTAGATATTGGCTTGATCAATCAATAGCATATATTCCGTCCTTACTAGCACCCGGTGAAATTGGGCAATCTTCGTAAATCACAGACTTCAATTCCAAGCGAAAAGTATGTGAATAAATATTCTAGCTAATATCATAGTAATACCCTCCTCACTCTTGATCACTGCACTAAAACACCACTGTAATAGATTTTATTCATTACCTGTTAAGATTTTAAATTATTTCTATGCAAAACTTATTAACATTGGTATAATAATATTATCCATTTTACGTCCCTCTGATTATTTTTATGGTTTTTCGAAAACGCCTAGGTGCCATAATTTTCTCCGGAAAGACTTTATTCAGGTACCAATAAATCTGCCGACGTGAGGCTGGCATTTATGAGCACCTTCAAATACCAATGGACTAAGCCGGGATCGAAACTGACAGCTTGAGCTCAGAAGACTAAAAAATGCTCTATAGTCTGAGCTACTAATCCCGACTAATATTAAGAGAGTACACTTATCTTCCTAGTAGGAATAGCCTCATAACATAAGGTAGAAACTCCGAAGTGAAAAGTATCAAGGATATGACATTACTGTTCTACGACTGTTTCATCAAATAGGAGTTTTCCAGGACAAAATCATTTCATAATTGTCAAACGTACATTCCATTATAAAACTCCCATCAAAAACGGACATAACTGTGCATGAAAGTACCATCCTTAAGTGTTTATTTTAAAGGATAGACTACCCAAGCCCATTAACCACACTTAAGGGAGACTAGAAAACACACATGAAAGACACTTGTATTAAGTGTGAGAGAAGTATGGGAGAGATAATTTAATGAAAATTAAAAATACCCATAAACTAACCTCCATTCATATTATGGACCTTGGCCTGCCAAGACGCCAGCTACAACTTATCCATAAGGATAACTTGTAACCTATGGAGTGACATGGGATCAGAATGATGGCGTCCTCAGCCTTTTTGTTTGACATTCTTGGCCAGATCAGCTCTCTCGCTCATGTCCGACATTTCCCAAGATGAACTGACAAGCCAGAGTAAGCCCCATTTCTTCCTTCATTTCGGGTTTAGAATTCCTAGACGGGCAGGGAATAGAACCAGGAGACTATGGGTGGGAGGTAGAAATGCTAACCTGGTCTTTCAGAGCTGGTATATTCTAACATACGACCCGAAAATTCTTCGTACTCTAAGATCGGCTTTGCGATGATTCGAACAATAAGGACGTCAGTTTAGAGGGAACTGCCCTGCAGCAGTTGAGGTACACACTGAGTCATGTGTACGATACATTAATCATAGAGCAAATTAAGTGCGATGTGCCACACCGTGCTCGCTCCATCACCACCTGTAACTATAAACACAACGTAACAAGCAGAGCAAGGAACCTGCAAGCGAAAACTGCAGTGTATTTATGCTAGGTCTAAGACATTCACCTATCCCAGAAATTTCATCAATGGGATTATCACATAATTTTTCTGCGTTCGGTCCTATCGTGAAGCATGTTGCCTTCAAATAATTTCCAGTCTGTACGATTTAACACTTCCAACATAACTCAAAGTATTTAATAAGTAGAGCAGCTGACTGGGGAGATAGTAGCGTTACAGGAAACTCAACACCCAACAGGAAAGAGAAAAGAACATTATTTCTGAATAAGTAAAAATTGAAAATAAGCAACGCTTCTTTTGCGAGATATCAGGAAGTTAGAGATGTAGTTGTCTGTGTTTCCCAGATATTAACAGTCCCATTTCACAGTGTGCTATCAGTAATCAAAAATTCTGATGAGCCGGGCTGAGTGGCTCAGAGAGTTGAGGCGCTGGCCGTTTGACCCCAACTTGGTAGGTTCGATACTGGCTCAGTCCGGTGGTCACGCCGTGTCGGTAAATTTACTAGCACGTAAAAGAACTCCTGCGGAACTAAATTCTGGCACCACGGTGTCTCCGAAACAGTAAAAGTAGTTAATGGAACGTAAAGCATATAACAATGAAAATTTAATGACGTTTTATTGCTAGCAAAATTCCTTCCTAAGGTACTAAATATTTCCAGTTAAAGTCAGGTTTAAAAAAAATCAAGTATGGTATAAATATCACACGACACCACATAATCTGCAGGCCTTCGGGCTGAGCGGCGGTCGCTTGGTCGGCCATGCTCCTTCGGGGCTGTTGTGCCATGGGGTTTGGGGTTTGGTTTTACGGTATAAATATATTTCGCTTAGGCTTTCCAGTTCTGGATCAAAACAGAGGGGAAGAGGAGTATAAATATTTAAAAGATTAGGACATTAAGGCATATTTCATTTTACGTTGCGTTTTGCTGACCTACACTTATATTTTATCATAGATGAAGAACGAAACTGTTATTTATTCCCTCTACGGACTCGTTGTAAACAACTTACGTTGTGATCAAATTAAAATCATTAGTAGAAGTAAAGGTAATTGTCAGGATTTCTTACAATGTACGAGGGGCGTCCGACGGGTGAGTTTACATGACGCTTAGTATCTATTTTTACAATTTGCTTTACATGGCACCGACACAAATAGGTCTTATGGCAACGATCGGGTAGGAAATGCCTAAGATAGGGAATGACGTGGCTGTGGGCTTAATAAAGGTACAGCTCCAGAATTTGCCTGATGTAAAAATGGGAAACAACGGAAAACCTTTTTCGGGGATACGGACAGCGTTGTTCGAATCGTCCATTTCCAGGATGCAAACTAACAACTGTGCACCTCTAACCGGTTTTAGTATTCGTAAACGTGATGCTAAATTAATTGCAATTCTGGAGAAACTTTCTTTTTTTTTTTGTATTTCTGCATCGGTCGGTAATATTGTGCCCCACCAGTTATGTTTTAAATATCGACATATCTGATATTAGGCAGTAAGTCTCACACTAAATTATTTTGGCGCTAACATACACAAATATATACCTAATAAATTAAATACAATAAAGCAATCAATAAATAATCAATACATAACGAAATGAGATTATAGAATTGAATCAAACAATAATAATAGTTACAATAATAATAATATAGACACAACAATAATAATAATACTATTAATAATACAAATAAAATAATGATAATAGAGATAAATATTTGTAACGGGATTTGAACCGTTACAATTCACCTCCCTCATAATTTAATCGAAGAACAAAGAATCTATTGATTTATGAACTATTTAATACATAACACTGAAATTGACACTTACAAACACTTTTAAATGAGTATACAACATTTTTCTTTTTTTAACATATGAATAAATTTGATAAAATATCAATTATATGAGAACTTTTCTCGCACATTGTAATCATAGATGACTCTTAAGTGTCCTGTTCTCTCCTTATCATACTTTTCACAACAATATAGGACTGAAATTAACACATACGAATAATTTTAAATGAATATACAACATTCCTATTTTAACACATCAATACATTTTATAAAATATCATTTATATGAGAATTTTTCTCGCACATGGTCGTGATAAATGACAGTTAGTGTCCCGTTCTCTCCTTCTCATACAATTCACAACAATATAGTACTTATTTTTCCATGTACTGGTGTTCAGTGCACCAATACAACACTTGATTCACAGGCAAATTCACAGATGTTTCATTTATTTTGCCAGCTTCTTACAAAAAACTATCATCTTACTAATATCTCAACAAATCTCACGTGACGTACTTCCTTAAATTTCAGATATTATGAGTACCGGTACCGGCAATATCCCTTTCCTGATTTTGTAAGGAATATGCACACTCCCCGATACAGTTCACAATCGTGAAGTACCCCTGATAAAAAAGAATTTAGACATATTTCACGTCTCGGCTGATGATGGAAAAGCAACACTGAGTAGCACCTTGTCACCTAAACTGAATTCGTCCAATTTTGCCCTTTTTAACGTACATATCTTAATAGATCACTTCTTACGTCTAACTTACTACTGCCATTAATTACTTTATTATCTATGACTTCTTCATTACTTAAAATATCTCACTTATCAGTGCTTAAGGTCACAATCACACTGTACTCTTAAATCTACTTTCATTACACAACTATTTATACTACTTACCTGTTCAACTTCTACCTTCGGCCTGTCCACATGACCTACTTTATCCGATCCCCTGAGAGTTTGAAATTCTCCTGCTCGATAACTTCTCCTGAATAACATTCGTATTGGGCCTATCATTATCTCTCTGATAACTCAAATTGACAGGCTTCCCATCTTCAGATTGTCTCTGGTAACTTCGCTGATCCCCATCACCACTGAAATTACTATTAGTCTTCTTCTGATCAAAATTATTACCTCTCCTCTGATAATTATCTGACCTAGTTCCCCCTCCCTCTACTGCTTTATTTTTACCAAACATAAGAAGTTCTCTCTCGCGACCTTGTACGTATTCATCCCAAAACTTGTCGATGAACTTATTTTTCAATCTTCCTAAATTAAACATATTATTTCGGTACACTTGAAACCATAATTTACTTTTACCGATAATAACATTTGACAAGATCTCCAACACGTATTCCCATTCAATAATATTATTCCTCAACTTACTTGCAAATTTCTTCTCAACTATTTTTACAAATTCCATAGGATGAAGCTTTTTTCCAGAAAACTTAGGTAAATCTTGCTCTCTAATGAACAAACCACTCGCTACTACCACTTCTCTTGCCGTCTGACCTTTAAATTCGTGCCTTAGCACTCTCTGGCAATTCAAAATTTCTTCTTCCGCTACTCTCTTTCAGCATTCTCTACCACTATTCTCAGTTCTTCCTGTAATTTTTCTTCATTCTCTGTCGCCTCCTGTGTTAGCATTTCCTGTTTGTTCCGTAGATCACTGACCCCCCCCCCCCTCCAAGTTTGCTTTCAATCTGTTCGATTCTACTAACCTGTTCCCTCGTCTCTTGCCAAACTGCGTTGTAAATCTTGTCCAATCTATGTTCGACCACCTCATGATTTTCTTCCCGATTACTAGAAATATTATTACTTAACGGTACGATATTGTTATTGTTCTCTGTACATGTTTCCTTGACTTGCTCTGTCCGAGTATAAAGATTGCTCCGACTCAACTGCATTTCACCTCGAATTTCAACACACTCTTTATTTGACTTATTTATTAACTTAGATGTTTGATCTGTTACGTTTAATACTTTAGTATCTATTTTATTAATGATCGCACTGTTACTACTACCAATCAATTCTTCCATTTCGCTACTTAACTGTTTATTACTATTTTCGCTAATTCTACTAATTAATTCTTTCATCTGTTCCTTAATATTTTCGTTACTACTAATAATTTCCTCCATTCGCTACTTAATATTTTCGCTGCTACTACTACTAATTATTTGTTCCATTTTGCTACTTAGAGGGTGGACATGTTTATTAAAATTTACATTATTGAGCTCGGTCATTCTGGCCATCCACATATTAAAACGTTCTAGGTTCATCCCCCCTTGGACTTTCTTTTGAGTTTCATTGAGCTTCTCAACTTCTGCACTTTCCTGAATTACCTCAGAACCTTCCATCGTATCCACCAGCACCCTGTTTTCAGCCTCAACTTGGGTGTCATTAGAAACAATGGCCTCCTCGTCACGTGACTTGCTATTGTCTTCCTTGTCCATCTTTGTTTCACTAGTAGTAGTACGCTGGACATGCCCCTAAAATACAACTATATAAAACAAAACTACACTCCTCACATTTTCCGGTTATAGTTCCGTTGGCTTGGATGTGCATATTCTTCCCAAAATCAACCTATGTTATGCTGTCATTCAGAACAAGTTCTGAATTATTCGAGCCCCACGTTGGGCCACTTTGTGGTTGCTCATTAATTTAAAAAATGAAAGGGAATTAAAATACTCGTGAAAAAAATATTGAATCTTCGGACTATGTACTCACACTTAGTACTAACCTAATTACTTACTCATACAATTGTTAATGTGCTCCGGCTACAAATAAATGTAACGATACCATAATGAGAATCATGAATATCTCTAGGGTGTGAGTTAATAAGCTTACTTTGACAGCATAACATGTAGGTTCTGGGAAAAGGATATTGAAGTTTGGTTTCCCCACTAAAATTTGAGGTTATCTGATCTACTATTGAAATAAAGCAATTAATTGCATTTGATACTAAACAAAATATATACGAGTACTTTAAATTTATTATTGAAATAGCAAAACTTGCACGGAACATAGTTTCTGTTAGGCACGTAAACGAGCGAATGATGTGGGTAGATTTGTCAGTTGGAGCAATTAGGACTAGAATTGTGTCCGTGTATTCACCATGTGAGGAAGCAGATGAGGATGAAGTTGACAAGTTTTATGAAGCATTGAGTGACATCGTGGTCAGGGTCAAGAGCAAGGATAGAATAGTGCTAATGGGCGATTTCAATGCGAGAGTTGGGAATAGAACTGAAGGATACGAAAGGGTGATTGGTAAATGTGGGGAAGATATGGAAGCTAATGGGAATGGAAAGCGTTTGCTGGACTTCTGTGCTTGTATGGGTTTAGCTGTTACGAAAACATTCTTCAAGCATAAGGCTATTCACCGCTACACATGGGAGGCTAGGGGTACCAGATCCATAATAGACTATATCTTAACAGACTTCGAATTCAGGAAATATGTTAGGAATGTACGAGTTTTCCGGGCATTTTTCGATGATACAGACCACTATCTGATCTGTAGTGAACTAAGTATCTCTAGGCCTAAGGTAGAGAAAGTGAAATCTGTCTGCAAACGAATAAGGGTAGAAAATCTCCAGGACGAGCAAATTAGACGGAAGTACATGGATATGATTAGTGAGAAGTTTCGAACAGTAGACAGTAAGCGGGTTCAAGATATAGAAAGTGAATGGGTGGCATATAGGGATGCTGTAGTAGAAACAGCAAGGGAATGCCTAGGAACAACTGTGTGTAAAGATGGGAAAAGGCGAACATCTTGGTGGAATTATGAAGTGAGAGCAGCTTGTAAACGTAAAAAGAAGGCTTATCAGAAATGGCTCCAAACAACGGCCGAGGCAGACAGGGAGTTTTATGTAGATGAAAGAAACAGAGCGAAACAAATAGTTGTTGAATCCAAAAAGAAGTCGTGGGAAGATTTTGGTAACAACCTGGAAAGGCTAGGTCAAGCAGCAGGGAAATCTTTCTGGACAGTAATAAAAAATCGTAGGAAGGGAGGGAAAAAGGAAATGAACAGTGTTTTGAGTAATTCAGGTGAACTCATAATAGATCCCAGGGAATCACTGGAGAGGTGGAGGGAATATTTTGAACATCTTCTCAATGTAAGAGGAAATCATCTTGGTGGTGTTGTGAACAGCCAAGCTCATGGGGAGGAGGAAAATGAAGTTGGTGAAATTATGCTTGAGGAAGTGGAAAGGATTGTAAATAAAATCCATTGTCATAAGGCAGCAGGAATAGATGAAATTAGACCTGAAATGGTGAAGTATAGTGGGAAGACAGGGATGAAATGGATTCATAGAGTAGTAAAATTAGCATGGAGTGTTGGTAAGGTACCTTCAGATTGGGCAAAAGCAGTAATTGCACCTATCTATAAGCAAGGGAACAGGAAGGATTGCAACAACTATCGAGGTATCTCACTGATTAGTCTACCAGGCAAAGTATTCACTGGCATCTTGGAAAGGAGGTTGCGATCAGTCGTTGAGAGGAAGCTGGATGAAAACCAGTGTGGTTTCAGACCACAGAGAGGCTGTCAGGATCAGATTTTCAGTATGCGCCAGGTAATTGAAAAATGCTACGAGAGGAATAGGCAGTTGTGTTTATGTTTCGTAGATCTAGAGAAAGCATATGGCAGGGTACCGAGGGAAAAGATGTTCGCCATACTGGGGGACTATGGAATTAAAGGCAGATTATTAAAATCAATCAAAGACATTTATGTTGACAATTGGGCTTCAGTGAGAATTGATGGTAGAATGAGTTCTTGGTTCAGGGTACTTACAAGGGTTAGACAAGGCTATAATCTTTCACCTTTGCTGTTTGTAGTTTACATGGATCATCTGCTGAAAGGTATAAACTGGCAGGGAGGGATTCAGTTAGGTGGAAATGTACTAAGCAGTCTGGCCTATGCTGACGACTTGGTCTTAATGGCAGATTGTGCCGAAAGCCTACAGTCTAATATCGTGGAACTTGAAAATAGGTGCAATGAGTATGGTATGAAAATTAGCCTCTCGAAGACTAAATTGATGTCAGTAGGTAAGAAATTCAACAGAATTGAATGTTAGATTGGTGATACAAAGCTGGAACAGGTCGACAATTTCAAGTATTTAGGTTGTGTGTTCTCCCAGGATGGTAATATAGTAGGCGAGAATGAATCAAGGTGTCGTAAAGCTAATGCTGTGATCTCGCAGCTGCGATCAACAGTATTCTGTAAGAAGGAAGTCAGCTGCCAGAAGAAACTATCTTTACATCGGTCTGTTTTCAAACCAACTTTGCTTTACGGGAGCGAAAGCTGGGTGGACTCAGGATATCTTATTCATAAGTTAGAAGTAACAGACATGAAAGTAGCAAGAATGATTGCTGGTACAAACAGGTGGGAACAATGGCAGGAGGATACTCGGAATGAGGAGATAAAGGCTAATTTAGGAATGAACTCGATGGATGAAGCTGTACAAATAAACCGGCTTCGGTGTTGGGGTCATGTGAGGCGAATGGAGGAAGACAGGTTACCTGGGAGAATAATGGGCTCTGTTATGGAGGGTAAGAGAAGTAGAGGTAGACCAAGACGACGATGGTTAGACTCGGTTTCTAACGATTTAATGATAAGAGGCATAGAACTAAATGAGGCCACAACACTAGTTGCAAATCGAGAATTGTGGCGACGTTTAGTAAATTCACAGAGGCTTGCAGACTGAACGCTGAAAGGCATAACAGACAATAATTATAATGTATGTATGTATGTAGCAAAACTTGTTTCGATACTATAGATGATAATATAAAATTCTGAAATTAGAATCGAAGGAAATTCTAGGCACTAAGTTTGAAATCCTCTTGACCGGATATTTAAAAGTTATAAAGGAAATTTATTCCTCACTGGTTCGCTTAATTGTATCTTGAGCACTTTGAGTGTTATTATGACGCATTCCTTTGAATTGGTATCAGGAGTAGGTAGCTCAAACCCTATTTAGTGATGTATCCTTTTAGTTCCACAAAGGAGATATAGCATGGCTTGAAATTATATTAACAATCAACTTTACAAGTAATTCACTGATAACTGTTAGTCTGACACAAGAACTCGACCGAACAGATACACGAAACACACTGCGAACATATAACGCATTTGGTCACTGACGATTACGTATCCATGCGAATGCTTCTTCATCTCACTGACTCACTGACCAACTGTGGCCTCTCTCTCCATGCGACTGCCTATCTCACCGTTGACAATCCGTCTCCTTCCAATTGACTACAACACTCAGTAGCATGACTCTCCAACCAACTGAACAACCGCTATAGGATACACCTCTATATATAGACACTACTTGTGACACCCACTTCATCTCTGAAAGAGTATATAATGTCACTCCCACGGGCTCTCAAGTGTTACAGACTGCGATGAAATAGCCTCAGGCAAAGAGGAATTCCCTAAATTATCTCATGCCGCTAAATCCATACAATGACAGAGCGATGACTCGACAGTTACTGTAACAGTATTGCACCACATGTTGTAATATTTTAAAAGTGTTACCATAAATAACATATCCATAACTGATATTAGGCAGTAAGTCTCACTCTACATTATTTTGAAGAAAACATACACATATATATACCTAATAAATTAAATACTATAAACCAAACGATAATTAATTAATACATAGCAAAATAAGATTATAGTAATGAATCAAACAATAACAATATTTACAACAATAATAATACGGATACAACAACAACAATAATAATTGTACCGGGTGGTACACCTATACGCCGCACGTTTAAATCTTGCGCCAATTAGAACTCCTCTAGTGGAGGAACACTGAACTTGGAACTAGACCAACTTAAAATTTTCCTCTGAAGATGTCACTGTCTGAATTTCGATTTTCCTCTGAAGATGTCACTGTGTGAATTTCGACTTGTTTTTGTTTACTATTTATCAAGAAGTGTGGACTTTCTCTCATACATGTCTCAACTAAAAACTATGATCATGCACCATGGTGCGAAGTGAAGGAACTTTATTTGAAGAAATTTTGTATTCATAAGTTTTCTTTTTTTACTAAATTTTGTTCATTCATTCTTGCGTTGGCAATATTTACCTTTTCCTTCCGCCAGTTTCTAAGTTAACCAATCAATAATTTCTGTAATTAATTTTCAGCCAATCCCGTATTTCTTCTTCGATTTTGTGTGTACCTTTTGATGTTAACCAATAAAACTCCGTGGGTGTGTCTTGATTATTCATGAAAGGTATCGAACCTTCCCCGAGAGTATAAAACCAGCTGATTTTCTTGTCTCTCGGCCACTTGTTTAACATCTAACCCTGTGTATGGACGTGTAGCAGGAGGCGGGAAGTGCCTCTTTGTTCAGGCAGAAGTTCTTCAGTAAGGTAATGGCCGCTTAACATCTTTATTTCTTGCTAGCTCAGCAGTTTAACCCGCGGGAAAGGTCCGAAACATTTACTATGTAACCCATCTTTACAAATATGTAAATTTCTACCAGATTATGTAAAAACTTAAGTAAATTGGTAACTGTAATTCGGGGATAGAGAGTGATTTACCCTCTCGAGCTCGCCTTCATATTGGTTTGAGGTGACTAGGTTTGGATAACTGATTTTCTTCTTTTCTTCAATGTTTTAAATTTCTTCCTTATACGAGTCACCTCCATAGTTTGGGAATAGCCCCTGTTTCATCGGCCTAGTGCCTTTAGGTTTTAAAATGTGTATTTAGGAGTGCAAGTATGCGCCTCCATTCTTTTTGGTATACCGGGCCATTTACTTAACCTGTTCTTTTCCTGCTAAGGCCCAGTAGATTGGGTACAAGACACCCCCGTGTCATTGTTGTAAGTCGTGCCTTGATGGCAATCAATGGTAAAGTATGATATTGCCTTGGATAGGCGTGAAAAACTGAGAGCGTGTTAGCTCTTTTCCAGTGTGTAATAGTGCCTCTGGGAGGCTTGAGGTTCAAAGTTGGGAACAAGTGCTCCAGGTATTAGGGGATTTCTGCCCTTCGTAAAATTATGCTCCTCTGTAAGGTTGGATGTTCAAAAGTTGTAAAACTAGGGACTTGTTCCCAAAGTGTGTTAAAAGTTGAAATCTTGGATTTTTCTAAGCTGGGTACCATTGTTATCTCAACTAGTTAGAAGTTGTTAAGTGTTGTTGCTACTTGTTGTTTCTTTTAAAAGAGAGAAATATATAACCTTGTTACAGTTTTAAATTAACTTTATTTTTGTAGTTAGACCCATTCACCCCGGCACCTTCTTTCACCTCTGCTGATCCCCCAAACCACGGTAACAACAACAACAACAACAACAACAATAATAATAATAATAATAATAATAATAATAATAATAATAATAATAATAATAATAATAATAATAGTAATAATACACAGAAATATTTGTCCCGGGATCTGAACCGTTACAATACAGTTCACTGTCTCGGTATTGGAAATTGTGAATAATATTACTTACTCAGTAGATGAGTAGGTGAACATTTTGGTGATATTTTAGAAATGTAAGAAGTTAGAACAGCGGTGAAACGCTCGTTCAACGGTCAGGGTGATTCGAGGTCAGGTATCCGGAAAGAAGACGCCAGTATCACTCACATTCTTATGGAAGAAACTCCGACTGTGAGAAGTAGCGTATTGCAGAGAACGCTCCCAAATCATTGATAGAATTGTCCGAAACTAAGTAACGGACATATTTGTTCCAGGTAAAGTTACAATTGACTCTGCCGCTGTGAATTAGTTCTGTGCTGTCACAAGGGCGAATACTTTGTCCATTTAATAGATTCATCGAGTGTATTATATACACGCATACCAGTTGTGTTTTGACGAGGGACCGATTTCTTACATCGGATATTTTTTTTTGTCAGAGTGATGAAGATAATGTCGTAGGCGACTCTTTGTTCCTTATATTGTTCAAGGATAACGTCCTGCTTATACCATAATCATGAGCATAGTAAAGCGGCCCAATATGCGCTACTGGAAAGTGGAGTATTCTGTCTGGGTATGATGTATGTAATACCAGAATATCATCACTCAGTGTTTGGTATGGAGTTATCAGTGACTATTGAAAAGCAGAGCGACTGCTGTTCCGTATAGGTCTTCTGTCCTTTAGGAAGTTCGTGTCTAATCGGATGACATTTATTAACCTGAAATTACCTCACTTGAAAAGTAGGGCGGTTGGGTAAGAGCGCGCCCTTTACCTAACATGACCTTGCGCTGGCTACGTGTCTAAACTTAACCTTACTGACCTCGAGTTTTACCCCAGGCCTAAGGGCGTTAACCATACAGACCTTAAGAGTACAAGCTTTAACTAAAGTTACTCAAAGTTCAACGCCCGCACTAACCTCATAAGAGTGGAAGCTTAACCTAATAGACTTCAAGTTCGATACCTGGGCTAACTGGATAAAAGGGCATGCACAACGTTACGCTCACCACAAGTTTTCCTAACCTAAACTCCTAGGCTAAACGAACACCAGTGTAAGCTTACCTTAAAGGATATTAAGTTGGATACCCGTGCCAACTGCATAAACGTGCAGGTCTAACGTTACGCTGACCACGCCTAACCTGACCTGTCTCGCACACCCTGGCAAACGTGCAGGCTTAACCTTACGCTGACCATGCGTTATACTAACCAGTTGCCCTTCCCTACACCTGGCTAAAAGTGCAGTCTTAACCTAACTAGACAAAATGAGACATGGTCCAGGGGTTTTTGGAGCTGAACTTAGAACGAGATGGCGACTCCAGACATTGTAGTGATAGGACTAGGGAGATGGCGAAAGGCTTAATACATATGTTTTATTCATAGCGCAGTTACGTTGGAAGCCGAACTCGTAACAAGATGGACCTTTCACATAGGATTAGAAAGATGGTGTAAGGGTTAATACATGTGCTTCATCATATTTTTAGTATCTGGAACTAGGACTTTGACCCAAAATGGAGATTGAGTTTGGGACTCCCTCGAACTAAAAACAGAACTACTACGGGACTGAATCCCGGCACTTCGTCGTCTCTAAAACGTATTTAGTAGGACGTAAAGCCAATTTCGTTATTAATATTTGACCCAAACAGAGATCGAAACTGGAACTCCCTTGCACGAAAGTAACATTATTCAAAATATCTAACCTACACAGAGATTGAGTCTAGGACTCCCTTGAACAAAAGAAGAACGGACATCGAACTTTAAACACTCTTAGAGTGGACCTCAACATAACCAACAAATCGAATACTGGGGTTTTTCTTGGACCGAAGACTAGTGTAACCTAACAGATGAATTCGCTACAGAAAAATGAATGCTGAAGAAGTATTATTAACCGAACAATGTCACGTCTCAACAAATATTTTTCTGCAAGCAGCAAGGGTTAGTAACATAGCAAAAATTTGCGAATGTAGCTTTTGTGCATGTACTCGTACATGCCAACACCCAGGTCTGCGTGTGAAACAATATGCATACGTTTAAACTTTGGCCGATTGTCCTTCCCTACACCGGCTCAGTTATAACGTTACACGCTAGCTAATAGTGCAGGATTAACCGCACGCTGACCAGGTGTTAATCTAACCGGTTGCAATTCCCTACACGAACTTAGCGAGTACCCTTTGTAGTAGTATCACTACGGAGATAGTGTTAAGACTTAATACATATGCTTTATTCATAGGGGCGTAAAGTTGGAAGGCACCTTCAGGGGGCTTGGATCTGAACTTGGAACAATATGGCGGTACGGGACAAGGGGGATGGTGTAAGACTTAGTACATATGCTTCATTCATAGGGTATAACATTGGAAGGCAACCTCAGGGGCTTGGAGCTGAACTTCGAACTAGATGAGCTTAGCGGCTATGCATTGTACTGATAGGACTACGGAGATGATGTAAGACTTAATACATATGCTTTATTCATAGGGGCGTTACGTTGAAATGCAACTCGGGGACTTGGAGATGAACTTAGAATTCCTAACAAAATTGCTACAACATATTTTATGCGACTAGGGAGGCGGTGTATAGCCTATTAGTTTTGCATTGCTTATATGGATTTAACGTTGGAGGGCAATCTCAGGGTTTTGGAACTGAGCGACTGCAGAGTCAACTGCGCTAGCGCTTGTGCTGATGCGGAACACTGTGTTGTTTTAGTGTCTCGGACACTGATTTTTATTTTAAATTTACGAGCTGATAGATTTACCATGTAGATACTTCTAACCGTCTGCCGTAATGTTTACATCACTTACAGATTAAAACTTTATGTTCAGAGCCGAAAATACTCTTTGCTCTATAACTGCAGTGGGAGGCTGCGGGTTTTTGACTTGATGCTATTTAGGCGACCCGCACTTTTCGAGATGAAACCTAATTCTGACACACTACCCTCTTCCGAGTACGAAAGCAACTTAAGCTGAGTAGCTCAGGCGGCAAAGCGTTAGTCTTTAGAGTCCAGAAAACCGTACTCCCATTAACCCAAAGAGCTGATCAAATAATGACAGGCAAAGGTGATGTTGAAACATAGAAGACTAACTTAGGCAAAATAGCTCAGGCGGTGAAGTGCTAGGCTTTGTGTCTTTAAAATTGCATGCGCATCAGTTCAACAGAGATAATCATGAATTTAGACTTTAGCTGAGCTGCTAGATTTTTTTTACAAATATAATAAAACTCGGAATGTAAGAATTAGGAATAAGCCGCTATTGGGAAGACTATAAATTATTTTCTTTTTGCTAGCTGAAAAGGTATTTAGTGGATGGAGTCTTAAATTTTATTCTCGTATATCCACGTTAGTAGCAGTTCCATCGAAGAAATGCTACATAACGAAAGTAGTAGAAAATAAAATTTCTAATCATTTTTATCTGAACATGTTTTTCTGTATAGGTTATTACAACAGAAGTAATCGTGAATTTAAATTGTTGATCTGCTAGAAAATGTTTGAAAAGAATGTAAAAGTCAGGAGTAAAGTGTAATCGTGTAGGCTACAAAATATTTTTATTCATGCTATAATGCAAACTTAGAGTGAACATCGGTGACAGTTAATAGATGCTTGTAGGCCTACCCCTTATTTCTATAGGCATAAGGATATATATATAGTTCATCCTTTCTACATGTGATGACATGTCTGCTATGGTAGGTGCGATGAGCTCGTTGATGTAACTCAAGTGCAATGCTTATGCTTTCCGGCGGGGTCTGCACTTTGAAGAGCTATTACTCAATAATACCCGTACGACGTAATATTTGCTCTTTTTCTAGAATCTGTGGTTCATACACTAAGTAACCAGCACCTTGATAAGCTCTTAGGAGTTCAAACGTTCTACGAGTAATATGGTGTCTATATAGTATCTTACATCTACATACGGTAACAGAGTCTTGTTGTTAACATTGAGACTACGTGGAGACAGTTGATGTATAGGAGACACTAGAACGTGTTTCGATGTACTACGTGCTTCTGCAATGCTATCTGTAGTTAAGAACTTAACTCGCTTGACAGCGAAGAAGCGCTTAAATCTTCCCCTTCTTTCTATTTTTCCGATACCTCACCGTGCTTTTCTTCTTCTTCTTCTTCTTCTATTCCTTCTTCTCCTCCTCCTTCTACCTGATGTGTTTGTACAACGGTAGAATGTGCAGTAGGCTTAGGTAATGAACTAGAATTAAAACGCTCTGATGGTAAATGAACGTTGAGTTCTTCTTCGTGCTCTTCTTCCTCTTCCTCCTTTTGCATCTTCTCTTCTTGCTTCTCTTTATATGGAGGTTTGTGTTTAGTAACATAACTTGTAGTAGGTTGGGACGGTGTAGTATCGTTTAGATCACGCTTTTTTATTTTACGCTGCTGACATTCAGATATAGTTTCTAAGCGTTCAACTGGTAGATTATATGAGCAAATGGGTTTAGAATTACATGACGTGCGAGATTATCACGCCTGTTGAATGTGGCAGTACTGACTGCATGCAAATATTCTGAAGTTATGCTTAACAGTTTTATGTCACCGAAAATTGTCTCACCTTGAAAATGTCTCAGCACAAAAATCAAACTTAAACATAATAGATACTTTAATATTAATTTGCTCACTTGGGTAGTTATGATGAGTAGTTGTCATACTGCAACCAATAATAAAATCAACTGACCCTCTGTTATAAGTAGAACAGATTGTCACGTGAATACGAGTTTTCCATGGCATCCCTCATTCCAGCAACACTCTCCAATATAATTTCATTTCATCTGTCAGTCATTAATCATGGCCCCAGAACAGTGCGACAGGCATCGGCAACCGGCACGATTTCTGTCCTCGCCGCTAAATTGGGGCTTCATTCATTCCATTTCTGACTCGGTCGAGTGACTGTAAACAGGCCGTGGGTATTTATTTATAGTAAGGGAGGTTGAATCAAGGTGCAGGAATGCTAATGTAGTGAACTTGCAGTTGAGATCAACAGTATTCTGTAAGAAAGAAGCATCTCACGAACGAAAATATTACACCGGTCCCTTTTCAGGTCAGTTTTGCTCTACGGAAGTAGAATTAGGGTGTACACTGGATATCTGATTCATAAGTTCGATGTAACAGACATGTCAGTACTGAGAATGATCGTGGGTGCAAACAGTTGGGAGCAATGAGATCAGGGTACTCGGAATTCTGAGATAAAGGCTAAGTTAATAACGAACGATACTGATGAAGCTGTATCCACAAACCGCTTTCGGTGGTAGGGTCATATCATACCTAGTAAGTGGACTCGGTCAGGGAGGGTAAGGGTAGTAGAAGGGGATCTAGACGACGATGTTTGGACTGAGTTTCTAGTGATTTAAAGATGAGAGGTTTGGAAAGGAACGACGACGTAGTGCTGGTTACAAATTGAGGTTTGTTAATGCAGATTGAGCTGAAGCCTGCAGTCAGATTTCTTGGAACATGAAAATTATTGTAAGGAGTATCATATGATGAAAATTATCCACTCCAAGGCTAAAGTGATATCAGCAGATAAGTAATATAACAGAACTGAATGTTCTCATTCCGATTACCCTCATCCGGTTGTTCCGAACTGTTTGTATCCGCGATCATTCTCACTACAGGCATATCTGTTACATCGATACTCCAGTTTCCAGTAGTGCATATTGCACCGCTTTCCTATGCCCATGTTTATGGTATACGCAAGACGTTCGATGATTCTATGACGAAGATATTTGCATGTAAATATATATGTATTATGTAAATCATATTCACAGATATATTCTATTTAAAATAATGAAGTGCTTTGTACCAACATTTAGGATATAACGATCCGCACAGCCTTGAAAGAATTCTGCATTCAAAGACGCCAAACACACTTTTTCTAATCCACCTGTGATACATGTAGCTTAATTATCGAATTATTACAGGAGGAAAACGAACTGGAATTTTGTTTAATCGTAATATTACAATTGATAAACAAAATTAATTATGCACACTACGAGATTTGAGAAAACAAATCTAGTTGCAGATTTCTACTTAATAGTTCCCTGAAAGTGTTCAGAACCGTGTGTTTTCGCCATAATTTTGTCTCTGGGCTGTCTCCTAAAAATCCCTTGATTTTATAAATATGTCATGTGAATCGGTGGAAGCTAGCCGGCTGCGTGCTACTATGTGAATATTTTAGAGGAAGGTTTTGAAGCATTGTAATAAAGGGAAACCATGGTGAATTTCTGTCCATCCAATACTCGACCGAAATTTTCCCTTCAAATGTGTATAAGAATAGTATACGGCATCAAAAGTTACTTCTTCTAGGGGCAGCGTCATTATAGTGATCGAACAGCACACATCCAGGACACGGTATTCCGTACCCTCTTGTGTGGTCGGTTCAGTGAGGTAATTGAAATCTTTCATATGGCGTACGCGGCCATTAAGTGACATCCTGGGGTGTCAGGTTGGACGATGGTTTAGATTGAGCTTGAAAAATCCATTATCCAATCCATGTTTTCTTTTATTTGAAGAATTTACCGTTTGGCTTGTAAGACATTTAGGAATCTGCCTACACTACAATGTATTCATGTTGGTAGTGCGTGTTTGCCGATTAGCTTAAACCCAACCCAGAGTCTCTTTATATTTTTATTTACCATTTTCCAGCGATCATAGATACTTTTTAAAAACTCCTCATGCCTGCTTTATCAGCCATATGGTACTGCCTAATAGTCCCAATTTTAATACCTTCCTTTCTTTCACATTTATTTTTAACTACGATAAAATCACTAATACCATCTATTACTCCGGTCTCTCTATAGAGCTCATCTGGTTTTATCAGCACCACATCCAAAATATTCTTCCCTCTAGTTGGTTCCATCAATTTCTGAATCAGGTGCCCTTCCCATATTAACTTATTTGCCATTTGTTGTTCATGCTTCCTGTCGTTCGCATTACCTTCCCAATTGACATTTGGTAAATTGAGATCACTCGCTACAATCACGTTCCTTTCCTTATCGTTTCCCACATAACTGATTATCTTATCAAATAATAATCAATCAGCTTCAGCGCTACACTTTCCCAGCCTGTACACTCCAAAGACATCAAGTTGCCTATTATTTTTAGAGATGAGCCTTACACCCAGGATTTCATGTTATTCATCCTTAACTTTTTCGTAGCTTACAAATTCTTCTTTCACCAGAATGAATACTCCCCCTCCTACCATTCCCATCCTATCTCTACGATACACACTCCAGTTCCGCGAGGACGTTTCTCCATCCATTATATCATTTCTCAGCCATGATTCAGCTCCTATTATAATATCTGGTAAGTATATATCTATTAAATTAATTCGATTCCTTTGTTTGCAATGCTTCTACAATTGAGCACTAACATTTTTATGTCATCCCTACTTGATTTCCAGTTCCCTGTTCGCTTAACACCGCTCCCTAGGCCACCCCGTTTCCCTGAATGTACCTGCCAATAACCCTTCTAAACGAGTTTCCTAACTTATATGTACCACTTCGGTTTAAGTTAAGGCCATCTGAGCGCAGATCCCTGTCTCCTACCCACACTTAGGTTCTAGAAATCTCACTCCCAGTTTACCACATACCCATTCCATAGACTCATTTAAATCCCCAATCGCATCCGGGAGATAGTAGGTTCGAATCCCACTATCGGCAGCCCTGAAAATGGTTTTCCGTGGTTTCCCAGGCAAATGCTGGAGCTGTACCTTAATTAAGGCCACGGCCGCTTCCTTCCAACTCCTTGACCTTTCCTACCCCATCGTCGCCATAAGACCTATCTGTGTCGGTGCGACGTAAAGCCCCTAGCAAAAAAATCACCAATCACCTTCCAGTCAGTATATCTCCTACACACTATTCCACTGATAACAATCTCCGCTTCCTAAAACTTCATCCGTGCTGCATTTACCAGATCCCACACATCCCCAACTATGTTGGTACTTATACCTGCTTGCCTTACGTTGTTAGTACCAACGTGAAACACTAACACCTTCTCCTTCCTCTCTTCCTTCTCTTATACTTTCCTCAACATCTGCCTCAACCTGATTCCTGGATAACACTATACCCTGGTTCCCTTTCCTCCACACACTTTCCCCACATGTCTAACGATGGAATCCCCCATGACCAGAGCCCCAACCCTACCCACCTCATTTGAACCCATGCCCTCCTGGTCAGCCCTATCTTCTCTCACTCCTGCAGAACCTACTTCCTCCTCCCTTTTCTCCCTCCCTTGACCCTGTTCCACCTGTCTTTTCCTTTCCACTACCCTACATTTCCCTTTCCTACATTTTCCCTTCCTCCTACTTCCACACATATTAGCAACAGTTCACTGTTCCTCATTTTCCCTCGGTTGTTCTACCTGCAGTGACTCGTACCGATTTCTCACAGACACCTGTCCTGAATTCTGATCCTGAACATAGCCCTTAGCCTGCAATCTCCTTCGCCTTAAAACATTAGACCACCTGTCTTCTACAATTCCCCCATTTCCTTCCCATCCCTACTTTACACCTACTGTATCCTGTACATTATTTGAGGGAGGCCTACTTTCATTCCTGTCTTCTGAGAGAATCCTAATTATCTCCCTCAAACTCTCCAACTCCTCCCTCATACTACTCATTGCCTGGCCACACCCACAGTTCCTACACTTGCACTGCGTAGCCATTATTTACTGAATAATGGGAAGAAAAGGAAAAGTAACAAACTTATTCTGTGCAAATAAGAATGAAAGGAAAGGAATATTGCCTATAAAAGTGAAAGGATAGAAATATTGTCTAGGATAGTCCACAAAGATCACACAACAACAAGGTAATTCATATAAGCCATTACTACACTACAATACTACTTACTTGTTCGAATATTTATTCTACAACACCCTAACAGAATGAAAATTGCTGTTAATTACTGAAAACCGAAAGTAAGACACAAGAATTAGGTCTACACAATTCTAAACTGAAGTTAAGTCTACCCTAATTACTGCAACTGTATTCTAGTGCGAGAGTTAATACAGGTACAAGAGACACTATAGATACTACAGATAATATACTACACATATATTTCACAGTAATAGAATAAACACACTAATCTATATATATATAAAATAGCTTGTCCTGACTGACTGACTGACTGACTGACTGACTGACTGACTGACTGATTCATCATCGCCGAGCCAAAACTACTGAACATAATGAAATTAAATTTTGGGAATACATTCATATTAAGATGTAAGTGCTCGCTAAGAGAGGAATTTTGGATATTCCATCGCTAAGGGGGTGAAAAGGGGGGTGAAATTTAAAAATGTGTGTGTCTATATCTCGAAACTTAAAAAGTTTACAGATGTAAAAATTAGTACTTAGAATCTCCTTTACAAATAAGGAAACACGTATTTTTTGTTTTCGGAAAATCCCATTAGGAGGGGTGAAAGAGGGTGAAAAATGGGTTGAATGCCTTTAATGAGGATACGTATATCTCATAAACTGAATATATTACAGACCTGTAAATTGGTATTTAGGATCTCCTTTAAAAATAAGGAATCCCGTATTTTTTGTTTTTGGATAATCCTATTAATGAGAGGGTGAAAAGGGGGGTAAAGTTTTAAAATGATTGCATCTATATCTCAAAACTTTTAAAGTTTACAGATGTAAAAATTGGTATTTAGAATCTTCTTTAAAAATAAGGAAACACTTATTTTTTATTTTCGGAAAATCCCAATAGGAGGGGGGAAAATGGGGGGGAAATGGGTTGAATGTTTTTACTGAGGTTACTTATATCTCAGAAACTGAAGACATTACAGACCTGAAAATTGGTGTTTGGGATCTCCTTTAAAAATAAAGAAACACGTATGTTTTGTTTTTGGAAAATCCATTTAATGGGGGGAGGGGTGAAAAGGGGTGAATTTTTAAAATGAGTGTATTATATCCCAAAACTTTTAAAGTTTATAGATGTAAAAATTGGTATTTTAGAATCTATATAAATAAAATTGTTTCTGTTTGTCTGTCTGTTTTTCTGTTCCACCATCACGTCGAAACGGCTCGATAGATCTCAGCCAAACTTCATATTTAGAGTATACTCATCCCGGGGAAGGTTCCGATATGCATATAATTTTAAAATCTTTGAATAGACGGGCTGTTTATAGGAAAACCACAGTGGTTTTCCTCCATTTTCTCTTATACTATTGATTTTCTGTAAACTTCGTTTACCGTACGTGAAACGTCTCTTCATTATAAACAACTTTCATTATGTTCATAATTTACCTTACTCTTCACATGACGGAGAAATTTACAATTTTCAGCTGCTATCATGCTCCGCATTTTGTGACCGACAGACCGACAACGAACCTACAGGTTACCATGGCAACGTCTCTGACTGCATGCCAGTAGGGAAGTAACGTATTGCCATTTTCCTCATCATGCTGTTAAATTCGTGGTTGTTCCTTGGGTAGATGGCAAGAGAAGCGTAAATCGGCTCATCTGCGGGATATTGGCGGAATATCGTTGGAGGTTATAACCGCCCTCGAATATATTAAGTAATAACACCATTAGTCATCTTCTTATTTGTTTACCTAAGAATCACTGGACCTAAATTTCTCCTCTGTTAACGCTTTATTATATCCATAACCCACACTAGCATAATGTATTGAGGGGCATTTGATTTTCCAATGCATTCACTTGGCATTTACATATTTGTCGTTATCCGGCTGTCCTCAGTTATAATCCATTTTCTATTAGTTTCAACATTCTTAACTGTATTATTTTCTTCCTTAATTACGCCGTATGTACGTGAGTGCTAGAAACTACTGGATGCATTTCCACCAAGATTCGTATTTAGAATACACCTGTCCTTGATAGGTTTTAGGGCAAATATTGTTTCTAAATCCCTAAACTGACTGGGGGTTTATACGAAACCGAAACAGTGATTTTGCACTTCCAAAAAATATACACAACGAAACTTTATGGAAGTCTACCTACCTTGGTAGAAATTAATTTCTAAACCTTTTTTCTCATGTGCATCATTTCGATACGAGGATTAATAAGGGAGATATCATTAACGGACCGTTTTTCTGTACAAGTCCCATCGGACTTGACTCACGAGCGGGTGCGTGTAAAGCGTATTCCTTACAACTTGAAAACTACTGAAGACATTCGAACCAAAATTTATATTTAGGATCCACCTGTCCAAAGGTAGGTTTTAAACGTAAATAACATTTCATGTTCCGGAATGGACTGGCGGTTTATAGGGAACCGAAATGGTGATTTTACCCTTCCACAATATATACAGAACAAGACCAACCTGACTGGAAATCGAACAAATGTGATGGAATTCCACCTCTAAACCTTTTTTACATGTGCATTTTTTCGTCAGGAGGATTAATAAGGGAGATATCATGAATGGTCAGTTTTGCAGGTTAAGTCCAGCGGACATAGCCCAAAAGGTGTTTTACATGGAGCAGATTCCTTATCTATATAAATCAAATCGTAACGACTGTATGCCTCTACACAGACTATTTTGGCGAAATTTTCGTACAGCTTTCCGTTTAAGGGGTAATAATGACCATCTGCATAATTTTTTGGTTTAGTTTCCTGAAAGTCCTAATTTTTACCCACCTAGCCCAAAATCCAGATTGCGGCATTATCTGCCAGAAGAAAAAGAAGATAATTGAAATTTGACAAAATTATACGTTTTAGCCTGTAATGAACGGAAAACTACCAAGATCATTATTTTTTTCACTTTTTATCCCCGAAGAATATCGAAATATGCAGGCAATTTTAATGATGGTGCACACCTTCGGAAATTCCTATCACATAACGGATTGCACAATCTCCTTTCAATTTGGAATGATCTACAACCTTGGTCTTATGACTTTTTGCCGTATCTGTATCCCTTTTACGTTTGATTTTTCTCTATTAATCGATGTTAAGTCAATTTGGAATGTTCACATGTATTATTCATACTTTCAATTACTTATATGAAATACAGAATCATCAAACTCTTCACGAAAATTGGCCCACCCAGTAGCCATATATGAGCCAAATGCTATGTACGTAGCTGTCACATAATTATCCGAAAAGTAATGTAATGTGAGATAATCTTACAAAAACTTTACCCTGTTCCACGTTTCTAACTCAATCTGACCCAAGAATAGACGACATATCATAGGACCAGCCATTTAGGCCACTAAATCCGGCGTGTCTTATGGTATAATCCTTTGTCGATATGACGTACGTTTAGTAGCAGTTAATCTGTAAAAGAAGGTCTTCAATATTTTAAACACGCATATACTTTCGTATGTCGATCTATATACACTGACTGACAGAGCAAATGCAACACCAAGAAGGAGTGGTCAGAACTTTATGCCAATTGCAGGGTAGACTGACGTCACTGAGGTATGCTCATGATGTGAAATGCGCCGCTGTGCTGCGCACGTAGCGAACGATAAATGGGACACGGCGTTGGCGAATGGCCCACTTCGTACCGTGATTTCTCAGCCGACAGTCATTGTAGAACGTGTTGTCGTGTGCCACAGGACACGTGTATAGCTAAGAATGCCAGGCCGCCGTCAACGGAGGCATTTCCAGCAGACAGACGACTTTACGAGGGGTATGGTGATCGGGCTGAGAAGGGCAGGTTAGTCGCTTCGTCAAATCGCAGTCGATACCCATAGGGATGTGTCCACGGTGCAGCGCCTGTGGCGAAGATGGTTGGCGCAGGGACATGTGGCATGTGCGAGGGGTCCAGGCGCAGCCCGAGTGACGTCAGCAAGCGAGGATCGGCGCATCCGCCGCCAAGCGGTGGCAGCCCCGCACGCCACGTCAACCGCCATTCTTCAGCATGTGCAAGACATGTACATGTGTGTTCCAATATCGACCAGAACAATTTCCCGTCGATTGGTTGAAGGAGGCCTGCACTCCCGGCGTCCGCTCAGAAGACTACCATTGACTCCACAGCATAGACGTGCACGCCTGGCATGGTGCCGGGCTAGAGCGACTTGGATGAGGGAATGGCGGAACGTCGTGTTCTCCGATGAGTCACGCTTCTGTTCTGTCAGTGATAGTCACCGCAGACGAGTGTGGCGTCGGCGTGGAGAAAGGTCAAATCCGGCAGTAACTGTGGAGCGCCCTACCGCTAGTCAACGCGGCATCATGGTTTGGGGCGCTATTGCGTATGATTCCACGTCACCTCTAGTGCGTATTCAAGGCACGTTAAATGCCCACCGCTACGTGCAGCATGTGCTGCGGCCGGTGGCACTCCCGTACCTTCAGGGGCTGCCCAATGCTCTGTTTCAGCAGGATAATGCCCGCCCACACACTGCTCGCATCTCCCAACAGGCTCTACGAGGTGTACAGATGCTTCCGTGGCCAGCGTACTCTCCGGATCTCTCACCAATCGAACACGTGTGGGATCTCATTGGACGCCGTTTGCAAACTCTGCCCCAGCCTCGTACGCACGACCAACTGTGGCAAATGGTTCACAGAGAATGGAGAACCATCCCTCAGGACACCATCCGCACTCTTATTGACTCTGTACCTCGACGTGTTTCTGCGTGCATCGCCGCTCGCGGTGGTCCTACATCCTACTGAGTCGATGCCGTGCGCATTGTGTAACCTGCATATCGGTTTTAAATAAACATCAATTATTCGCCCGTGCCGTCTCTGTTTTCTCCCCAACTTTCATCCCTTTCGAACCACTCCTTTTTTGTGTTGCATTTGCTCTGTCAGTCAGTGTATATTCACTGATGTCGATTTGTAGCGATCGAGAAAGTGTGGGTCTGCTATTGTAATCAGTACTCCCCACAACGACTTTGACTGGCAGTAGGAAAGGGTTCCTTCTCCAACTCCTGTGTAACTGTCATTAGTAAGGGAGGCCTCAAATTGTAATGAATAGTTCACTTCTCGATTTGACTTGCAGCAGGCAAGTGAGCATGCAGTTTTGTGTAAAACTCCCCTACCCGATTGTGTTTGGCAGTAGGCAAGGGCGCCCGCCGTTATAAAGAAATGTCCTCATCTAAAATGTGACTGGCATTAGGCATAGTGGCCTGCTATTTTGATGGAAACTCACTAACTCGGTTGACTGGTAGTAAGCTGGCTGGCAGTAGGAAAATGGGCCTGGCATTATAATGATAACTGCACAACTCAATTTCGAGTGATAGTACGGTAATTGCCTACCATTATAATAAAAACTCCTCAACTGTAATCTGTCTGGAAGTAGGAAAGGGGGCTGCCATTGTAACGAAAACTCCCCAAATCGATTCTGTCCGCGTAGTAGGCAATGGGGCCTGCAATTACAATGTAAACTTCCCAACTCGATTGTGAATGGCAGTAGGCAAGTGAGCCTGCCGTTATATCACAAATCCGTAACAAACACTTTACATTGGAAACAACGTATGGGGACCTCCGCATGCTCTTTCTCGGATAACGCTAAGAGACATGCAATTTTAAAACAATCTTATTTACTACATGTACACTATTTACTTCGATATTCGAATACAATGTAGAATACCGTAGCGAAGCACGGGTACATTCCCTAGTAAAAACTAAAGCTGTTACAGACGTGTAAATTCGTCTTTGTATCTCCTTTAAAAACAAAGAAAAACGCGTTTTTTTTGGGGGGGGGGACATCTTGCAGGGCGGGAGTGAAATGGAGTTGAATTCCTTTCATGAGGACACATAAATCAAAAACTGAAGAAGCTAGAGTCGTGATAATTGGTATTTAGAAGATCCTTTACTATTAAAGAAACAATTATTTTTTGCTGGAATATTCACTTGGGGGGGGGGGGGTGCAGTGTGGAGGGAAGTGAAAAAGTTAATTATTTTTAAGGTGATACTGGTATCTCAAAACTGAAGCTAATAGACGTGAGCATTGGTGTTTCCTATCATCATTCATTCCAGCAACACTGTCCAATATTTCATTTCATTTGTCATTCATCGATCATTGCCCCAGAGGAGTGCTTCGGCAGCCGGCACATTTCCTATTGTCGCCGCTAGATGGGGCTTTATTCATTCCATTTCTGACCCTGTCGTATGACTGGAAACAGGCTGTAGATTTTCGATGTACGTATTCTGATCATAAACCGATCATTTTTTATCTTTCCTGGGTTCGATTTCAACAGCCATCTTTTCCTTCGGAGAACGTTCTTAGATTACAGTAGACTCTCCTGGCATATAAATGAAAATTTAAACACATTTGAAATAAGCGATAGGAATGAGATAGACGGTCAAATTGTTCACCGCTATAATAAGTTCAATAAAGCACGGAAGTATGTCATTCCTATCGCCAGAAACCCCGCACACTTGCCTACGCGCGACAATGGTGCTGGTCACATTCTCAACAATGACAATGGCAGCATACGTAATTTACCGCCACTTAACGGTCTTGCATCTTTATTCGGGGTCCAGAACATCTAATAATAATAATAATAATAATAATAATAATAATAATAATAATAATAATAATAATAATAATAATAATAATAATTGTACCGGGCGGTACACCTCCACTCCGTTAATTTAAAAGGTGCGCCTGTTGGAACTCCTCTGCTGGAGGAGGGCTGAACTTTATCTACGCTGTTAATTCTTTACTTTCTCAAAAGATGTCACCATGTGGAAAAATTTGAGTTTTTGAACTGTGTCATTTTTGATGTGTTTTTGTTTCGCTTGAAGTAAGAAGTGTGAACTTTCTCTTCTAGAGGACACTACTGAAGATCTACAATAGTGCAACCTAGTGCGGAGTCAAAGAACTATTTTGTTGGAGAAAATTTAATTTCAGGAGTTTGTTCTTTGTTAAATTTCTTTCTGTCATTGTTTAAGTTGGCAATATTTACCCCTTTCTTCCCCTTGTTTTGAATGTATCCAATCACGAATTTTTTCAATTAATTTCTGACCAATCTGGTGTATCTTTCCCCAACTTGAATCTGTTGCGGGGTCCTACCCAATAAAATCTTTGTGGGAGGGTGTTTTCTTTCCCCTAACGCCTAGAACTTTCTGCGAGAGTATTTAAACTGCTGATTTTAGGGTCTCCGAGCCACTTCTGTTCCATCTTTCAGTGTGTTAAGTACATAGCAGGGGGCGGGAAGCGCCTCTTTCTTCTCCAGCCGTTCAACTCAAGGTAATGGCCGATTAATAACTTCTTTCTTTGCTAGCTCAGCAGTTTAACTTTCGGGGCGGGTTCTAAGCGTTCTACCATGTAACCTTTTTCCTAAATGTAACTACTCTTTTATATATTCTCTTTTAAAGCTTCATATTGGGATAGAGAGTGCTAACCCTCTCGAGCTCCCACTCATATTGTTGTGAGGTGAACTTAGTTTTCTCAACCTATTCTTCGATAACGTAAAACAAGTGTTCTCTTCTTAAGTCACCTCTTTAGTATGGGTTTAGCCCTTGTGTTAACGGCCTAGTGCCAAGTAGGTCTTAATCAAAGTGTACTAGGAGTGCAGGTTTGCCTCCTCCCAAATTGTTATTTTAGAGGTCATTTTATTAACCTTCTTTTTCATTTAAGAGACCTCAGTAGGTTGGGTATTTTACCCCTGTGTATATGTCCTTAGAGGACAGCTTGAAGGTGAAGTTTGGTGTAGCCTGTGATTGGCTTACACCTTGAGAACAGATTGCGCTTTTGGAATTCAATTTTTGTATGCCTCGAGGAGGCTGTACTGTGTAATTCGGAGCAAGTGCTCCAGGGTTTGATTGGGGTCTTCTGCCCCTTGGTTAAAATTTGTATATCGGAAAGTTGGGCTAGTTGCTCAAGAATTGTGAACTCAGGGCTCGAAGCCCAAATTCTGTAATCTCTGTAATTGTACATTTCAAATTGTGTTTCGGCTACTAAGTACCTGTTCTTTGTTATTACTTAATTTTGAAAAGAAAATATAACCTTGTTAAATTTTACAGTAACTTTGATTCCGTAGTTTGAGACTCATTCACGCCCGCACCTTCTTTCACCTCTACCTACCACCAAAACACGGTAACAAGTGGTAGCAGAGCGTGGTTGAATGGGTCACAATTTAGCCCCTTTTGACGGCTACACATTGTTTTGATCCGAACTCTAACCATTTTCTCAGTTGCTGGAATTTTTTGACTTTTTCAAAATTGTTTTGTCATCATGCCAGGCCCTCGCGATGTTCCCCATCTTAATTATTTGCGCAAGGAGGAGTTGATATATGAATTGACTATTAGAAATGTACAATCTGGAGGCACGGTTGCAGTAGACACTAACAAGCTTAGAGAGTCCCTAGATTTGCCCATTTCCATCCCCAATTTGGGAGAGAAAGAAATTGATGACTCTCTTTCCACGATCGTCGAGAATATTACTGGGCTAGCTTCTGTAGTTAGTTTTTTTGATGAAAATGATCCGTCTCCTAATCAAATTAAGCGTGTGCAAGGCAGGCTATATCATTTTTCGAATAGGGTTAACGATCTGTTGTCTCTAAAACTGAATGACGTTCAGAGGAAGGAAGCTAGTACGCTCCTGGAAAATATTTCCGAATTATCTAGTAAGGTCACTTTATTGTTGACTGGGGAAGTCCCTCCCAAATCTGATATACCCACCATAGTGAATGCAGGTAGTGAGGAAGCGCCTCCCAAGGGAGAAGTTAATAGGATAACCGTTGCTGCTCAAACTATCTCTGCCCCATTGGACAACGAGCCTGAACGCCGTGCATCGTTGAGTAACATTCGTTCTGAATTAACTTCTTTGCCATTGAAACCTTTACCTACTATGTCACCCGGGTTTAGCAGCTTGCCTCATCCATTGGCAATGTTGCTCAGAGGGATCTGTAAGTTTTCCGTTAATACCACCAGTGATGTAATTTCTTTTTTAAGATTTTTAGTTGAATTTCAGGATCATGCCCTTGTGTTTTCTCTTTCTCCATGTCAAATTTTGCAGATTATCTATCCGTATGCTATTGGTATTCTTTCTGATAAAATCGTAAGAGCCATTGCCGAGCAATCATCTATTGAGGATTTCCATGCCCATTTGCTAGCTAACTTCATCCCTGCTAGGGCTAGGTCCTCCCTTATTCAGAAGTACTATTATCGGGTACAGCGCTTGGATGAAAACTTGGCTGATTTCATACAAGGCATTAAGTTTTATACCAGGGTGTTTGCTCTTCACTTCCCTGAGGATCAAATTGTACAAGCTATTGTGGAAGGGATTTCACCACCCTACAGGTCATATTTGTGTTTCGCGGCGTGCCCGCAAACTTTTTCTGAACTTGAAGCATTGGCCGTCTCAGCGGAAGGAGTTAGATACGCCGATTCTTTGCGTGTCGCGAAAGAACACCCTCCTTCGTTTAGTAATACTCGGCCTCCACCTCGCCGACCAGTCACACCCCGTAAATGTTATGCTTGTGGGTCGCCTGACCATCTGCGCAATAAGTGTCCACTGATCAAGTCTAGTAGGGCAAATAATGGAGCTGGTTCAGCACAAGGCTGTTTTAAATGTGGGGCTTTCTCACATATCGCCAAGAATTGCCCAAACTCGAATAGCACCCCCTCCTGCTCAACTTCTGGTGCAAATTCCACCTATGCCAATAATAAAAAGTGACTAGTGGCTTCGGCTGAGTCGACTAATCCATCTTCCCGAGACTCAGCCCCGGGTAAACAAGTTGTAAATTCAGGGAACGTGCAATTTTCAAATTCATCTTTTGAAGGTCCCAAAGAGTGTCTTAGGATTGCGGCGGATACCCCCGCACCTGTTCCTTTTCTTAAGATTGAGTTAAATAACGAGCCTATAACAGCTCTCTTAGATTCAGGCAGTGTTTGTTCGATTATTTCGGCTGAATGGTATTCTAAATTGAAAACGGTTTGTAAACTTCCTGACTATGTCTCTTCTCCTGTTCAATACGTTTCGGCTAATTCATCTCCATTAGAAATTCTAGGTTCCTTACTGGTCAAAATTCGTGTTTTTAAGTTTACATGGAAAGTTAAATTGTTTGTGGCCAAGCAATTGTCTAGCCCCATTATATTGGGAGCGGACTTTATTTCTCACACTGGTCTTGTGCTCGATCTCCAGTCTAGGTCGTGCACATTCAAATTTGCTCCTAATTGTAAAATACCACTATTAAAGTGTAATTCTGTGTCATGTTCTTCTATTTCGCCTACCCAGGATGAGATGTTGTTAGACCTTAGACATCTACCTGAGGAGCAGGCTAATAGTATTCGCAAACTGTGTCAGTCGTTTCCCGAGGTGTTCTCTGATACTCTTGGTGTTACTGACCTTATTGAATACAAAATTGAGGTCACGGATTCGATTCCTGTCCGTTTTCCACCTTATAGGCTATCTCCACCTAAAATGAAGGCTCTGAAAGAAATTATCGATCAGATGTTGAAGGATGGTATTATTAGGCCCTCTAAGTCGGCGTATTCATCGCCTATTTTTCTAGTCCCGAAACCCCAAGGAGGCTTCAGGCCTGTCATTGATTACAGGGCTCTCAATCGGAAGGTGGTGTTGCAATCTGTGCCCCTTCCTGACCTTCATTCTTGTTTTTCATGGTTTCGTAAGGCCAAGTTCTTCACCATCTTGGACTTGAATCAGGCCTATAATCAAATTCCCCTTGCCGAAGAGTCTAAACATCTTACAGCGTTTGCTACGGACTGGAATTTATACGAATACAACCGCGTGCCTTTCGGGCTCCCCACCGGAGCAGCTGTGCTCACTAGGCTACTAGATAGGGTCTTCTCCGACATCAAATTCGAGTACTTATATCACTATTTAGATGATGTCGTCGTATTTTCAGAGACTTTTGAAGAACATCTAGACCATCTGCGAGAAGTTCTGAATCGCCTTCGTAAGGCTGGGTTAACTGTTAAGTTGTCCAAGGTTGCCTTTGCTAAGCCCTCTATGTCTTTCCTAGGGCATATTGTGTCACCTGATGGTGTAGCAGTCGATCATTCTAGAACACAGGCCATCCGTGATTTTAAACCTCCCAAGGACATTAAAGGTATCGCCAGGTTCATTGGTATGGTGAATTTCTTCAGAAAGTTCATTCCTAACTTTGCTAATAGAGCGGCGCCATTGAACCTTCTTCGTAGGAAAGGCATCAAATTCGAGTGGGGACCTTCTCAACAAGCCGCTTTTGAAGATCTGAAATTAGCTCTCTGTAATGCCCCTGTCCTTGCCATGCCTGATTTCTCAAAGAAATTCATCGTCCAAACGGACGCGTCGTCGTCGGCGGTAGCGGCAGTCCTTCTTCAAGAGACTGAACTAGGGAGGCGACCCATCGCCTATGCATCTAGGACTCTATCGGCTCAAGAAGCCAAGTATTCCATCTATGAGCTCGAAGGTTTGGCAGTCTTATTCGCTTTAGAGAAGTTCCGTCTCTATCTGGAACATGTCAAATTCGACCTGGAGACAGATAATCAAGCCTTAAGCTGGGTCTTAGGTAGGCCGCGTCGTACTGGTCGTATAGCCCGTTGGGCCATCCGTATTTCTGCCTTCCAATTTGATGTCAGGCATATTAGAGGTACCGAAAATGTTGTTGCCGATGGACTCAGCCGTATGTTTTCAGACGACGTTGAGAACCATGAACAGGTCGACAGTTCATCACCCCCCGAGTCCATGCTATCTGGTGTTAATGCCATCTTAACAGATGCTCCCATGCTTTTTAGGGACATTGAGAAATACCAACGTGAAGATCCGACGCTGGCTCCGATAATGGAAACCCTTTCTTCTGGGGAATATGTTGTCCCTTATGTTCTGAGGAATGGTGTTTTATGTTGCCCTTCGAGGCATGATAAGATGATGAAAGTTGTCGTTCCAGCTGTTCTTGTGCCTATGATCTTCAAGTATTATCATGAAACCCCATTAGGAGGGCATCTGGGTATCTTTAAAACTCGTGAAAAGATTCGTGAAATGTTCATCTGGAAAGGTATGGACGGTGAAATCCGTGAACTTGTAAAAGCTTGTAAATCTTGTTTGCTCAGTAAACCCACCATGTCCACCAAGGTAGGCCGTTTGTCTTCGCATCAAGCATCGCGCCCCATGGAACGCCTGTATATTGATTATGTAGGACCATTCCCCCAGTCAAAGGGTAATGCCAACAAGTTCATCCTTGTGTGTGTAGATGGTTTTACCAGATTTTCCTGGTTATTTCCGACTAAGCTGGCTACCGCTCAGTCCACCATTACTTGCCTAAATTCTATTTTTGCTTCTTTTGGTCCGTGCCAATATATTGTATCTGATAATGCTAAGGCTTTTACATCTAATTTATTTCGTAAATTCTGTTTTGACTTATCCATCTCTCATGTAACTACTTCGGCGTATTACCCTCAACCATCTCTGGCTGAACGGGTTAATCGTAATCTCAGGTCCGCACTGATTGCCTATCATCATGATGATCATTCCAGGTGGGACACGTCCCTGCATTGGTTAGCTTTTGCTTTGAATTCGGCGGTTCATGAATCTCACAAGTTTACTCCAGCTTCTTTGATGTTCAAGTTTGTTCCCAACTCGCCGCTCTCTAACCTCTGGTCTCTGAGTGACATTCTACCCGAGACAATAGATCCGGATAACATTAAAGATCTTTGGAAGAAGGCTAAAGCCAATCTTAAAGTGTCTCATGAAAAGGTTAGGGAAAGGTATGATCGTGGACGGAGACCCACCCCTTTGAAGGTAGGTGACCAAGTTATGGTCAAGAATTTTGTTCCCGCGGGCAAGCTTGCCCCCAGATTTCATGGGCCTTGTATAATTCTCGATTTTCTCACGCCGGTTACATTGTTAGTAAGCAATCCTGCCACCGAGAGGATATTTAGGGTTCACCTGTCACAGGTGAAACCAGTGTAAATTTTGTGTCAACTTGCTTCATATAATTTGAAAGGAATATGAAGGTTATATATTTTTTTTTTTGAGTTCAACTTTTAAGGCTTTCTGCCCCTTCTATAATATTTTGGTCTGATATGTAATCCTCTTGTAAAACCTTCCCCGATCCGTTAAACTGCCATTCTGTCCTTGCCTCGGCCATTACCACGCTCCCGTCTCCTGCTTCATACACACTGTGGCGTAATTTGAGTAAATGCCATGGATATCGGCACGCCGCTGACCCCTCGACCTCCTCACCAAGCCTGTGCCCTCAAAGAAACATGATGGTCCAACACAATTCTGCCGCCGAGTTTTTATGTTTCAGTGCCCCCGCAGCCGCGCAGCGCCGTGCAGCAACTGGGGAGGGGGATGGGCCCCCTCCTCTCCAGCGAGGACGACATGTGCACGGCGAGCCGGAGCTCTCCTCCCGGCCAAGGCTGATGTGCGGCGCACAACCTGCTACTTGCCCGCAGCCTGTATATGTTCACCGCGGGCGCGGCGTACTTCAACACCTCTGCTCCCCTCATAGTGCGGGCGAGCGGTATCTCAGGGTACTTGAGGGGTCCGAGCGGCCTCCTTTGGACGCAAGCTGCAACGGCCGGTCTGGCCATTCAACTTAGCCTACATCAACTACATGGACAGTCACTATAAGAGATGACTACACTTGGGAATTCAACAACAAATTTGGTGGACATTGCAAAATTTTTCATCACATTTTAAAAGATTATCTTCAGAAATTTGCCTTCTACAAACATAAAAACCTTACGTTACCAATTACAACAAAAATTTTGGAACTGAATTAAGAATTTCTCAAATACTTCTGCAATTTATTTTAATATCAACATCAAAACTTGGACTTTGTTTTCAAACTGACTTCATGTGAAATCCCTGGAGGAACTTTTGGGGGGGGGGGGGGAGGTCTGTACCGGGCGGTACACCTCCACTCCGTTAATTTAAAAGGTGCGCCTGTTGGAACTCCTCTGCTGGAGGAGGGCTGAACTTTATCTACGCTGTTAATTCTTTACTTTCTTAAAAGATGTCACCATGTGGAAAAATTTGAGTTTTTGAACTGTGTCATTTTTGATGTGTTTTTGTTTCGCTTGAAGTAAGAAGTGTGAACTTTCTCTTCTAGAGGACACTACTGAAGATCTACAATAGTGCAACCTAGTGCGGAGTCAAAGAACTATTTTGTTGGAGAAAATTCAATTTCAGGAGTTTGTTCTTTGTTAAATTTCTTTCTGTCATTGTTTAAGTTGGCAATATTTACCCCTTTCTTCCCCTTGTTTTGAATGTATCCAATCACGAATTTTTTCAATTAATTTCTGACCAATCTGGTGTATCTTTCCCCAACTTGAATCTGTTGCGGGGTCCTACCCAATAAAATCTTTGTGGGCGGGTGTTTTCTTTCCCCTAACGCCTAGAACTTTCTGCGAGAGTATTTAAACTGCTGATTTTAGGGTCTCCGAGCCACTTCTGTTCCATCTTTCAGTGTGTTAAGTACATAGCAGGGGGCGGGAAGCGCCTCTTTCTTCTCCAGCCGTTCAACTCAAGGTAATGGCCGATTAATAACTTCTTTCTTTGCTAGCTCAGCAGTTTAACTTTCGGGGCGGGTTCTAAGCGTTCTACCATGTAACCTTTTTCCTAAATGTAACTACTCTTTTATATATTCTCTTTTAAAGCTTCATATTGGGATAGAGAGTGCTAACCCTCTCGAGCTCCCACTCATATTGTTGTGAGGTGAACTTAGTTTTCTCAACCTATTCTTCGATAACGTAAAACAAGTGTTCTCTTCTTAAGTCACCTCTTTAGTATGGGTTTAGCCCTTGTGTTAACGGCCTAGTGCCAAGTAGGTCTTAATCAAAGTGTACTAGGAGTGCAGGTTTGCCTCCTCCCAAATTGTTATTTTAGAGGTCATTTTATTAACCTTCTTTTTCATTTAAGAGACCTCAGTAGGTTGGGTATTTTACCCCTGTGTATATGTCCTTAGAGGACAGCTTGAAGGTGAAGTTTGGTGTAGCCTGTGATTGGCTTACACCTTGAGAACAGATTGCGCTTTTGGAATTCAATTTTTGTATGCCTCGAGGAGGCTGTACTGTGTAATTCGGAGCAAGTGCTCCAGGGTTTGATTGGGGTCTTCTGCCCCTTGGTTAAAATTTGTATATCGGAAAGTTGGGCTAGTTGCTCAAGAATTGTGAACTCAGGGCTCGAAGCCCAAATTCTGTAATCTCTGTAATTGTACATTTCAAATTGTGTTTCGGCTACTAAGTACCTGTTCTTTGTTATTACTTAATTTTGAAAAGAAAATATAACCTTGTTAAATTTTACAGTAACTTTGATTCCGTAGTTAGAGACTCATTCACGCCCGCACCTTCTTTCACCTCTACCTACCACCAAAACACGGTAACAATAATAATAATAATAATAATAATAATGTTCTGGACCGTCGTCAAATTGTGCGGACCGCGCTGGAAACGGGTCCTGGCCTGGTAATGTCTACGAATACAGTCCGGCCGCGGGTTCAGTACCGCCAAGGCACCCAAGACGACACAACGCCGGATCTCCATCAGGAATTGATCCATACTAAAAATGCTTATAAGAAAAGATGGCAAAGATTCAGGGACCTAACTGACCGCGTGGAATACCTGGACCTAGCCCGGGAAGTACGAAATAGATTGCTGGAAAGAAAGATTGAAAAATGTGAGGAACTATGCCGTAATCTCTCAGAAAACGTCTCAGATCGCGAATTTTGGCGGATTCTCTCAGAAAAAGAGTCAGTTCGCGAATTTTGGATGATTACATATAAAACGTTAAGCATTCAATTATAAATTTCAGTATAATACCGTAGCGAAGCACGGGTATCTTGCTAGTCTATATATATAAAATAGCTTGTCCTGACTGACTGACTGACTGACTGACTGACTGACTGACTGACTGACTGACTGACTGACTGACTGACTGACTGACTGACTGAATGATTCATCATCGCCGAGCCAAACTACTGGACATAATAAAATTAAATTTTGGGAATACATTCATATTAAGATGTAAGTGCTTGCTAAGAGAGGATTTTTGGCTATTCCATCGCTAAGGGGGTGAAAAGGGGGGTGAAATTTAAAAATGTGTGTGTCTATATCTCGAAACTTAAAAAGTTTACAGATGTAAAAATTAGTATTTAGAATCTCCTTTAAAAATAAGGAAACACGTATTTTTTATTTTCGGAAAATCCCAATAGGAGGGGGGAAAAGGGGGGAATGGGTTGAATGTTTTTACTGAGGTTACTTATATCTCAGAAACTGAAGATATTACAGACCTGAAAATTGGTGTTTGGGATCTCCTTAAAAAATAAAGAAACACGTATGTTTTGTTTTTGGAAAATCCATTTAATGGGGGGAGGGGTGAAAATGGGTGAATTTTTAAAATGAGTGTATTATATCCCAAAACTTTTAAAGTTTATAGATGTAAAAATTGGTATTTTAGAATCTCCGTTAAAAAAAAAAGAAACACGTATATTTTGTTTTCGGAAAATCCCAATGGGAAGTGTGGAAAAGGGTGAAAAAGGGGTTGAATGCCTTTAATGAGGCTACTTATATTTCAGAACCTGAAGATATTACACAGCTGAAAATTGGTATTCGGGATGTACCTTAAAAATAAAGAAGCAGGTATTTTTTCGTTTTTGGAAAATCCAAATAATGGCGGTTAAACAGGAGTGACAAATAGGGGTGAATTTTTCGAAAGACTATATCTACAGAATATCTGAGAAACGTAAAATGTTACAGGCGTAAAAAGTGGGTATTTGGAATTTCCTCTAAATGTAAAGAAACATAGATGATTTGTTTTTGGAAACTCCCCTTAAGGGGAAGTAGAAAGGGGTGAAATTATAAAATGAGAATTTCTACAGTATATCCCAAAAAACGTAACATGTTACAGAAGTGAAAAATGGTATTTGTACCTCTATTAAAAATAAAGAACGTGTAATTTTAGTTTTGGGAAATACCACTTCGGTGGAGGTGGGGGGGTAAATGTGTCTGAAAATTTTGTTGATTTCTTTTAATTCGGCTACTGATATCTCAAAAATGAAGATGTTACAGACGTGAAATTTGATATTCGAAATCTGCTTTGAAAGTAAAGAAACACGCATTTTCGGAAAATCCAATGATGGAGCGGGGGTGAAATAATTGAAAAATTAATTGACTTAATTGTATGAGAATACATACATCTAATAAAAACTAAAGCTGTTACAGACGTGAAAATTCGTATTTGGATCTCCTTTAAAAACAAAGAGAAACGCGTTTTGGGGGGGGGGACATCTTGCGCTGCGGGAGTGAAAAGGAGTTGAATTCCTTTCATGAGGACACATAAATCAAAAACTGAAGAAGTTAGAGTCGTGATAATTGGTATTTAGAAGATCCTTTACTATTAAAGAAACAATTATTTTTTGCTGGAATATTCACTTGTGGGGGGGGGGGTGGAGTGTGATAGGAAGTGAAAAAGTGAATTATTTTTAATGAGATACTGATATCTCAAAACTGAAGCTAATAGACGTGAGCATTGGTGTTTCCTATCATCATTCATTCCAGCAACACTGTCCAATATTTCATTTCATTTGTCATTCATCGATCATTGCCCCAGAGGAGTGCTTCGGCAGCCGGCACATTTCCTATTGTCGCCGCTAGATGGGGCTTTATTCATTCCATTTCTGACCCTGTCGTATGACTGGAAACAGGCTGTAGATTTTCGATGTACTTATTCTGATCATAAACCGATCATTTTTTATCTTTCCTGGGTTCGATTTCAACAGCCATCTTTTCCTTCGGAGAACGTTCTTAGATTACAGTAGACTCTCCTGGCATATAAATGAAAATTTAAACACATTTGAAATAAGCGATAGGAATGAGATTGACCGTCAAATTGTTCACTTCTATAATAAGTTCAATAAAGCACGGAAGTATGTCATTCCTATCGCCAAAAACCCCCCACACTTGCCTACGCGCGACAATGGTGCTGGTCACATTCTCAACAATGACAATGGCAGCATACGTAATTTACCGCCAGGTAACGGTCTTGCATCTTTCTGCGGGGTCCAGAACATCTAATAATAATAATAATAATAATAATAATAATAATAATAATAATAATAATAATAATAATAATAATAATAATAATAATAATGTTCTGGACCGTCGTCAAATTGTGCGGACCGCGCTGGAAACGGGTCCTGGCCTCGTAATGTCTACGAATACAGTCCGGCCGCGGGTTCAGTACCGCCAAGGCACCCAAGACGACACAACGCCGGATCTCCTTCAGGAATTGATCCATACTAAAAATGCTTATAAGAAAAGATGGCAAAGATTCAGGGACCTAACTGACCGCGTGGAATACCTGGACCTAGCCCGGGAAGTACGAAATCGATTGCTGGAAAGAAAGATTGAAAAATGTGAGGAACTATGCCGTAATCTCTCAGAAAACGACTCAGATCGCGAATTTTGGCGGATTTTCTCAGAAAACGAGTCAGTTCGCGAATTTTGGAGGATTACATATAAAACATTCAATTATAAATTTCAGTATAATACCGTAGCGAAGCACGGGTATCTTGCTAGTTTATAATAAGATACCTACTATAATACACTGGAATGTTTTTAAACTATGTTCAGACGTGTCCTAATTATAGTACAACAGGTTATTACTAAGCACAAACTGAAAGGAAAATTACAATTAAAGTTTCAAAATAATAGAATAAGAACTCTAATTTCTAATAAGTCAGTACAATACACTACAGCAGTTTTAAAGCTAGGTTCAGATGTATCCTAATTACAATAGGTTCTTATTAAGCACAAATAAAAGTAAAAATTGAAATTAGGCCTAAAGTTTGAAATTCGCGAGAACTACCGTACTCAAGAACAAAGTCAAACGCGTAGACAGAAGATTATTTATTTAGTATTACTTTATCCTACTATGCTCAAATATAAATTAAACCTTACGTTTGGTTAAATGCTTAAGAATCGAAAGGATTGCCGTACACAAAGAAAAACACGAATATAACAAGCAAGATGCTATCTAATACACCTTACCTTCACTACAACTCTCCACTGAAATATGGTTATGTGATTATTACAGCTGGTGGATGACTATTATTTTCCCTACTCCACGGGACGGAGAATAAAAGTGTCCTTAATTAGGCCTACTGAAAAATACGAGGTTGTTCACAAAAATTTCTCAAAAATATTTCTGTCAAAAGTACTCCTACTACTCCAGGGACTTGAATTGAAAATACTGGGATATTTGAACTTTACTATTATTAACTAACCGCTCATAAATACTGAAAGATCGAGGGAGCGAAATATAAATTACGGATACTTTAACTACCTACTCAGAACTACAAATGATTGGAATACAAGATCAGCTGATTTTTATTTTTGTTTACTTGACTACACTATTTTATACACCCCTGTTCAGGACTTACCCAACAATGCAATAATTGAATATGAAGAGCGACCTCGTGGGCCCAGGTGCAAGTTTCATTGTTACCCCGTCTGAGATATACATAATATAAATTCACGTTTCCTTGGAGTATTGTTTAGAGAAACCTACTGAAATCTTGGTGAGCTGAAAGGCCTGTAGATATAGTTTATAAATAATATTCATGAAGCATTGACACAGTTCATGTTATATGATGAACTTGTATAACACCCGATTGTAGACAGGGTTGTCTTCTCGATTCTGTCCCATTTAGAGACATTTTCACTTATCGCTGTACAGAGTCAACCGCATCTTGTTGATCATCCATATCGGATACCTGTAGCTAGTAATTTTCCTCTAGGTGGAGAGAAAGGTTGTCTTCGTCATTATTTTCTTCAGGATACACATGATCAGGGTCAGCTTTAATGTAATTTTGTTTATCCGTCTACCTCTTTGATGCTTATACTTTTCTGGCCTTCTGTCATTTTAAGCATATTATTTTCTGATCCACGAGGCAAGTACTGGCGGCCGTGTAAAATCTCCGTGGTGACGACTTATTCTGACTAGGTGTTTTCAGAGTAATGAAAATGTTTGTGTAAGTTAAAGAAATTTTGTGAAAAGAACATATTACTGGAAGGCGAGATGCATGAAACATGTTAATAATAATAATAATAATAATAATAATAATAATAATAATAATAATAATAATAATAATAATAATAATAATAATAATAATAATAATAATAATATGAGTTTTTGCTTGCTTGGAAGTTATGCAAATGTTTCATTTAATTGTATTTCTCCGTCCGGACGGTATGTTAAGGTTTAATCTACCTATTTAATTTATTGTAATATAGTTTGGGTGGTTTTTCTCTTCTTGGACGTTTTTCCTGCTAGTTATGGTTTAATTCTTTTTAAAAAATAAATACGTAACTTATGTTCACTATGAGAAGCTTGTTTTCTTTAATTGTAGGCTAGCAATTTATTGCCGTATCATGATTTATTTCGGTTCATTGTCTCTGGGTAATTAATTGACTTATTTAAGGTAAGTTTTGTAGTTTAATGTGATATTGTGTGTGTTGCTCCTTATAAGTCTTGTATATGTTTAACTTCTACTGCTGATAGTCGGTACGGTGGTAGAGTTATGGCTTCGCTCACCATGACGCCATGAGTAGCACCGCTGTTTCGCACCAAAACATTGGAAGAATGGGACCTCTCCGCAGGTCGCAGCCATACTCGAAAACGATGGTCATCCGAGGTAGTGCAGAACCGCAATACATTGCTGAACAAAATGATACGCCATTCATCAGCAGTCCATACTTCCCCTCCAAGGCACCACTCCAAACGGAACCGTTTGTGTTGTGGAGTGAATGGCAGCCTTCGCATGGGGCGGTAATTTCCTGGTCCGGCTGCTGTTAGTCTCCGATCAATGGTGCGGGATGGCACAAAATGTTGCAAGGAATCCAATTGTTCTGGGATGGCAAGCGCAGATGTGAAGGGTTTTCGATGTGTGTGCTGCACAATACTGCGATCCTCCCTTGTGGTGGTCAGATGTGGTCGACCTGAACCTTAACGACGAGTATGCCTGCCCTAACATTCACATGCAGTCCAGCATCGGGTCACTGCCACATCCGAATGCCCCACAGATCTGGATATTGAACGATTGGACCATCCGGCCTAATTGAGACCCAAAACGCTGACTCATACGTGTACGCGGCATCTCCGTGTCCTCCTCTGTGACCACTCAACATCTTACGCTGTTCACGTCCCTAATATATCCTACCAGGACTGAAAACGACACTAAACACGAACAACACTCATACACTCTGGCGGCCGTTCTACCTGCCGTAGAGAAATACACCTCTAATCATTTACATACCCGCCGGTGGTGTGGGTACTTATATTTTTCTGTCAGGCTGTGTATTTAGCTGTACTGAAATGGAGCGTGGGACGTGGGAAGTAAATATAAATCTCGAAAATGTAAGTTTGTATTATTTCATTTAATTACACTAGGATACGCAATTTTGTGAATACTATATGGATTACAAATACACATTAATATCCTGTAATTTCAACACATTTAAAATTCATGTTAATTGTTTCATATGATGGTATGGCAATGTAAACTTTGAGAAATGCTTAAGACATAATGTTGTTGCAGATGTTTTGGTCTCTCTTTACATGTGCAAATACTTCGAATTTCATATTTTAAAGTGGAATTATTACATTGTTACATTGCTTTTAGGCAAATGACCTCGGTTACTTTCAATTCTAAAACACCTTTCAGGAGTAGTTCCAAATGTCTATCGTGTTCACAGATTCTTTAATAACTCTTTTAGGACAAAATAGTGGCTACCCAGAGCATGAAAATAATGATATTAGTTAGAATGAAAGTTAAATAATATTATAGGAATATCAGTAAAGATATGGAAATAATTTCCTTGTACTCAACATTCCATGTTGTATCTTCTTGTTCTTCACCATTTACTTCTGGATTTAGGAGCATATTGTACATCTTCTCTGAGTTCTAAAAATATGTGAACTAGGGCAATATATTGTATTTTGTGTTCGTCAAGATTTGAAATAGATTACGTTAGGTTTTCCGGAGAGAATTTCAACTTCGCAAATCCATCAGGGAGTATGTATTGAATAATTGTTCGTGGAATCCGGTCAATGCTTGTATGATATAATCTGTCCATTTTGCACTCTTGTGTGTTGATGGTCACGTTAAACGTCGTGTTAACGTTTCAACTCATTAAGTAAATACTTTTATTGAACCAATCCATCGCCGTAAAGTGCATTTTTTCAGAGATAAGCTAATGTAGATAGGGAAGTGTTTGAGAGGTATCCGTGAAAAATTACGGTACGGTTGTGAATTGAACATCATCGCAAGAATTTGCTTGGATAAGGTCTTATAGTATAGGAATGCCTACGTACTTGTGAATAGAAAGAAGGGATCAGGAAAGCTACTGTTTTCAACAATTCACGAGGAGGAAGTTAGCGGAGGTTTAAAACATGTATTATGATCCGTTTTATGAGATTTGTTGTAACGAGGCATATATAACAATGACGGAATTTCACAGTGAATATTGACGTCATCGACTGCTGAAATGGAACATTAATTCATAAATGAATGTATAATTATGAGTAAGTATGATGGCTGAATTTTCCTTTCCTTCCTAGCTGTTTAACTTCTGCCTTACTCAGTGCTGGGAAAGAAGTGGCCGTGATCTTGATTAAGGATTTGTGTAATATTAAAACGAGGAACGGCATATCTTCCGATGGTTGGGGTCAAATTCGAAATGACCATCTCTTGAATGCAAGCTTACAGATAAAATGGCCGTGCCAAGGAGCCAACGTACTCGGTGGTGGCTGATGTGATGTACGTAAAGCGGCCCCGTGGTGTAAGTGAATAACAAGGAATCATCCAGTATGCTTAAGGACAAATACAGTGATTCAAGTCTTGCACTGTTAGATGATTGACATACGGCAGGAGTGAAAGGTAAAGACAAGTTTGTTCGTGAAAATCTCAGACTAACGACCAGCAAATACTGTTATTTGTTTCTAGGTAATCAAACCCGTGGTCATAAACCCGATTAAGTGTCTTGGCGTGTCATGTGGTTCGCTGCCGAGCCGGATGGCCTGAATACTGCATATCGGTGTGGCAGGAGGTCAGCATGATGACATCCGCAACCATATTGTTTGGATTTAGTTCCAGGGTGTGTGTTAAATGTTCCTCAAGCAGTCATCAGAGTTCCTAAATTGTACCTTCATGAGATTTTTGCAGAAACATCCAATTAATGTACATGCGTCTCTCACATTCAAACATACACTGACTGACAGAGCAAATGCAACACCAAGAAGGAGTGGTTCGAAAGGGATGAAAGTTGGGGAAAAAAAAGAGACGGCACGGACGAATAATTGATGTTTATTTCAAACCGATATGCAGGTTACACAATGCGCACGACATCGACTCAGTAGGATGTAGGACCACCGCGAGCGGCGATGCACGCAGAAACACGTCGAGGTACAGAGTCAATAAGAGTGCGGATGGTGTCCTGAGGGATGGTTCTCCATTCTCTGTGAACCATTTGCCACAGTTGGTCGTCCGTACGAGGCTGGGGCAGAGTTTGCAAACGGCGTCCAATGAGATCCCACACGTGTTCGATTGGTGAGAGATCCGGAGAGTACGCTGGCCACGGAAGCATCTGTACACCTCGTAGAGCCTGTTGGGAGATGCGAGCAGTGTGTGGGCGGGCATTATCCTGCTGAAACAGAGCATTGGGCAGCCCCTGAAGGTACGGGAGTGCCACCGACCGCAGCACATGCTGCACGTAGCGGTGGGTATTTAACGTGCCTTGAATACGCACTAGAGGTGACGTGGAATCATACGCAATAGCGCCCCAAACCATGATGCCGCGTTGTCTAGCGGTAGGGCGCTCCACAGTTACTGCCGGATTTGACCTTTCTCCACGCCGACGCCACACTCGTCTGCGGTGACTATCACTGACAGAACAGAAGTGTGACTCATCGGAGAACACGACGTTCCGCCACTCCCTCATCCAAGTCGCTCTAGCCCGGCACCATGCCAGGCGTGCACGTCTATGCTGTGGAGTCAATGGTAGTCTTCTGAGCGGACGCGGGAATTGTTCTGGTCGATATTGGAACAGCCAGTGTGTCTTGCACATGCTGAAGAATGGCGGTTGACGTGGCGTGCGGGGCTGCCACCGCTTGGCGGCGGATGCGCCGATCCTCGCGTGCTGACGTCACTCGGGCTGCGCCTGGACCCCTCGCACGTGCCACATGTCCCTACGCCAACCATCTTCGCCACAGGCGCTGCACCATGGACACATCCCTATGGGTATCGGCTGCGATTTGACGAAGCGACCAACCTGCCCTTCTCAGCCCGATCACCATACCCCTCGTAAAGTCGTCTGTCTGCTGGAAATGCCTCCGTTGACGGCGGCCTGGCATTCTTAGCTATACACGTGTCCTGTGGCACACGACAACACGTCCTACAATGACTGTCGGCTGAGAAATCACGGTACGAAGTGGGCCATTCGCCAACGCCGTGTCCAATTTATCGTTCGCTACGTGCGCAGCACAGCGGCGCATTTCACATCATGAGCATACCTCAGTGACGTCAGTCTACCCTGTAATTGGCATAAAGTTCTGACCACTCCTTCTTGGTGTTGCATTTGCTCTGTCAGTCAGTGTACATTCTTGGCAATCAATTGCATCTAGATTTGATCCTGCTATATTGAATGTAGAAAATAATCGCATACACATCTACACCCCTCGGTTGATTAATTCATATATGCAAATCGTAATATTCTAGACCATTTATATATCTGTAGATGAAATAATTCACTTCCTATATCCAGTTAAATTCCAGGGTTTCTTAATCACAACCCCAGATTGCTAGTGTAATGGAAGTTAAATGAAACTCGCAAGTTACTTTAATATATGTTAATTCAATATTCCTTTTCTTGAAATTAATTTTCTCAAATCCCGTCGTTCACATTTCTTCCCTGAAGCTATGTTTTTGAATTCTTTCCTTAATTTAAGGTTGAATGCAGGTATCCATTCTTGTATTCAGCTCAGACGGCCATAAAGACAAAAATATTCGCCAGCAGTATCACCAACTCCGTCTTCTTATTCATTTATTCATAAGGAACCCCCGTGGCTGTAAACAAGGCGGCCAATCAGGTAGTTGTGCGCAGAAATCTCCTCTTCATGTGGAGAGGAGGCGCCAGCAGTCTGCCTCAAGTAGTTCATACAAGATTATCAAGTATTACACTGAGGATAATCATTACTTGAGACTTCAGGGGTCAGACTTCATAAATCATACACAGTAAATACGACGTATTTAAAAACCGACGTAGCATTTACGACATTTTTAGGAATTAGTGAAAATTACGTTCATAATACGTTGCTTTTTCATTCTTGGGATACTTTTCTACATGAATTGCTTTAGTGAAAAATGAATTACACTCTTAACGTAATGTACTGAACAGGAAAAACATAATGTAATTATCTCATACCACTTAACGTGCAACCAACAGATCAGTGAATCTATATGGTAATTGTCATATTCTAAGACTTAAATTGTTTCTGTTTTTCCTCTGAAGACATGTCCATTCAGTTCCAAGGCTATATGAGGATAGTTTACTTTGCGGACTCAATGTTTCGTTATTAACCTTAAGGCTACATATACGAACGGAAAAAAGTTTTTCGAAAAAAATTGTTATCATAAAGCTATTACGTTGAATAATTGGGAAGGAAGAGATTATTTCTCCTGAAACTTTCAGTTCACCTGCAGATTGTTCGTAGTTTTTATTGTCTGATCATGAATTCTCTTATAATATCAGATCAGATACAGAAATTCCACTCCATTCTCGGATGGCGAGTGATTGCGAGTGTTCGTCATACTGTTGAGCTATAATACCGTACCGGCCATAAGTATGTTGATATTCATATGTTCGAGCATAGATAGATATCCATGAAACAAAACAAACAGGAGACCGGTCCAGTACCTGCTTGTGTCCGAGTAGAGATTTCAGTGTTTGTTATGTTTCAAACATATCAGTAGTGTGGGACCAAATGTTTACGTGGAGACCGTACGCATTTTACACTTGAGATTTTACTTGTAACAATATTTACTTACGCCTCCATTCCAGTTCTTTTAACAAAGGAGATATTACAAAGGGGAAAAGTAAATAGTATTTAATACATCTTTCTTAGGTAAACATTGACTGCGGTTTTGAAGAGAGGCAATAGCCAACCACGCATTTCAAAATGCAGTACTTTAGCCTTTCTAGACAAATTCTGAAAGCTTGGAAGAAAGGCTACAACAACCGCTGGAAACTTTTAAATAAGCCTAGATTAGGTCCACCTAGAATTGTTAACCCTGCTGTTGGGAGACTCATTCGAAGACAATGTGTTGCTGATCCTCATACGACGGCAGAAGCTGTACGGAATAATTTAAAAGGCAATTGCAAATTCAAACATGGCTCACCTACTATCAACGGCACCACAAACACCAAGGTTGCGCCATAAAAAAAACCTTGCAAAATTTGGGCTGAGGAGACTTGGGAGAAAGGAGACGAGCTGCTCGACTAAATGGTATTTTCAGATTGCCAGTGTAGAGATTCCATGGTATGACATTAGTAGACGAATAAGTTTGAGTGGTGTTTTTGAAAGTAGGAAAGATCACAATATGAAGATAAAATTGGAATTCAAGGGAACATATTGGTGAAAATATGAATTAATATGTAGGGGAGTTAGAGATTGGAAAAAATTACCAAGAGAGATGTTCAATAAATTTCCAAATCCTTTGCAATCATTTAAGAAAAGGCTAATAAAACAACGGATAGAAAATCTGCCACCTGGGCGACTGCCCTAAATGCAGATCATTGCTGTGTGTGATTGATTTTGATTCGATTGATAATGGGCCGACGACCAAGCAAGAAGTCCTTCTTTTCAGAAAAAAAAAACCAGGAAGGCCCCATTTTACTTTGCTACGAAATATGGTGCTTGAACGAGCAAATGAAATGGAGTACTGTGGAGCGATGAGCATAAATTCAATATGTTTAACTCGGATGGAAATTCCTTTTATTATTATTATTTTATTATTACACGCAATGGTGTACGGTACAAAAAACCCACAGTAAAACATGGTGGTTATATAAGGGTTTGGGGCTACTTACCTATAACTGGAGTTGGTTCACTGGTAAATATTGAAGGCATCCTGGGTCAGTTTGTACATGGAAGGATCATTGAACAACGTATGGTACCATATTCTAAACAAAATATGCATGGTGGGTGGTTTATCAGCATGACAATGATCCTAAACATACCTCCAATTTTGTCAAACCATGTCCCTTTTTTGTTTATATTTGTTTTACGTCGCACCGACACAGACAGGTCTTATGGCGACGATGGAATGGCATAGGAGTAGGAAGGAAGCAGCCGTGGCCTTAATTAAGGTACAGCCCCAGCATTTGCCTGGTGTGAAAATGGGAAACCACAGAAAACCATCTTCAGGCCTGCCGACAGTGGGGCGCGAACCCACTATCTCCTGGATGCAACCTCACGGCTGCGCAACTCTAACCGCACGGCCAACCCGCCCGGTAAACCATGTCTCAGCAAGAAATGAGTCTGCGTTTTTGTTTGGCCAAGTCAAAGTCCTGGCCTAAACCCAAGTGAACATCTATGAGAGGAAGTTAAATGTTGTGTTAAACGCATATTATACACAAACAAGGAGGCTTATTTCGAAGCTTTAAGTGAAGAATGGTCCAACATTTCTGTATCATGCCTTGAGAAATTGATGGACTCAATGCCAACTCGATGTGCAACAGTTGTACAAGAAAATGGCTACCCGACGAACTACTAGAGAATATGCAGTTCATATGAACTTGCTTAGTTATATGTGTCAAAATACTTACGGCCCCCATGTATTACGATATACCATTGTCATTATTTGTGTTATACATTTAATTTCGTAACAATGTGATTGTTTGGTTGGGTGTAGAAATGGTCAAATAATTTGTTGTGTACAAGTGCACGCATTATATTAATAAAAAACGAGACCAGAGAATTTTAATCGTTTGTCAATATACGTATGGTCTGTACTGTATATTTACTTCATGATTGCTTATGTAGGCTAGGAATTAATGTGAACATCACAAGGATATAAACCAAGGGACTTACTTCATAGACCTTACTATAGAAAAGCTTTGATGAAAACACATGAAAACTTTATATCACTCCACGTCTGCAATAAGATAGCACGACCTGTATTCCACTTTTATTATGGTACTTTATCACATCACTGCCCCTTCTTGTTCCAGTGTAAGGTCTTTGATATGTAGGGCTACTTAAGAAATATACATGCCACTCCAGTCATCTTCAGTACACTCGGTGAGTACCATTAAAGGCAACATATCATCGTCTTAAAAGTGAAATGATTACTCAGTGCTGTGCTGACCTACCCTATACCATAGTAAGGTATTCGCTTATACACTCGAATACGGCAAGGAACAACATGATACTCTCCTCTCCATCGAGCATAACGTGTTCAGTCAAATGTATTTCACTCCCTTCAAAACTACGTTGCAGTTCTTCTAGGTGAGCCACTACAGAGTGGCTACTTACGTGACCACAAAATAGAGCTCGTGGAAAAATTGAGTTCGCTACCTAATATTCTGCTAGTAGAAGTCACAATTCAGAGAGTGGGCTGTGGTGAATTCGAGGGTGCAGGGTCAATGTTGAGGGAGAGAGGCTAATATTGTATGGGCCGAAGTCATAATTCAAAAGAGAGGAAGGTGCTGACATTCCTAGGTCAGAAACAGGGAGAGAGAAAATACCATGCAGCATACGTGGATTTCCCGGCACATACGTCAGCCAGCTGATTTACACAAACACACCAAATCACTCACACACTCAAATGTATTACACATAGAAGTGTTTACTGCTAGTACAGGAACGTCTTACCGTTCGTTTGCCTTGGGCCGCCTGGTAAGGGCATTTAGTTCTGAGGGTGTGTTGAGATGATTCTTTGTATGAACCATTCGACCGTCCTGTGTGTAGGTATTCCACATTCCGAAACACTCTCTTGCTCTGTTGATCATGCCTTCTCTAATGGCAATCACGGATTCTGTGATGAGGAGCTTAGTCCCTTTCAGCTTCCTGTTGGCTCTCTAGACTAGGTCGCGTTGGTGATTTCTTAAACAGCAGCCACAACAGTAGCAGCAGATCTGTGTTGGCGGCCGAGTCTGTGGCATCGATCTATATTGTCCACACCGTGCTCTATACAGAGCCTGCCTTTTATTGTAGCAAGAGCCTTTTCACACACGTTCTTGTCCGGGCTTTTACTCACTCCATGAAGGAGAGGCAGTTTCGCCTACTATGCTGGAATGCCTCGTCGATCTGATTATCTTGTCTAGAAATTAGGTCTTCGATTTCTACGATATTCCTTTTGATATCGTTCAGCTCTGCGGAGATAGAATCTAGAAAGTCTTGGAACTTGGCGCCGAGTGCGAACAGGACGTTCTTCGGGTTGGAAGCACTGTTGATAGTAGCGGTAATAGATTCCTACAACCGAGCTTGGAAATGCGACATACGCCTTTCAATTTCCGATATCCTGTTGATGAACACCGTCAGAGTCATCTCTGTTATACGACACTTCGCAGTATAAACAATAAATCGTAACACACTCACAGATAGAAAAGTGAAGTGTAACTTGGTGTTTCGGCAGGTGGTTTGGAAAGCATGTCTGCACATGCGCGCCATAAACGTTGCTGCCCTTCTCTTATAATCACGGCTAATATTCTCCCGCTGTTTATTTCACCTGAACTACAAACACAGGTAGAAAAATGGATTTACTTAGTGATTGATCGTTCATTTCACTGGATTTCATGAAATGGACAGCAAGTCTCGAACACGGACCCCTAACACTACTTATGCTTGCCGTGGGGGTCTCACTCGGAGTGTCACTAATATCACCATTTCTATCTTCTCCCAGTGCACTTAATCATGTCCACGTAATAACATTTAACGCCCATGGAATTTTCTTCAATTTTTCAATGGTGTACTGACTCGTTTCGCTTTCTTTCGAATTTGTCTCGCCCCATACAGAAAAACCTTCCATTTTACAAGTAATTTTGTATTATTATTATTCTTCTTCTTCGGCTTCTTCTTCTTCTTCTTCTTCCTTGTATTAAGTTGAAATTAGATGTATGCTTTTGTATCAAATGAGCTGATATAAGGTTTAGGAGTAATTTCTGTCTTAAATTGCATGGGATGTTGCTTTCAGATTGCGTAACTACACGTATGAGTTCGAGTTAATCCATTCAACAACTCGAAATAGGAAGAGGTGGTAAGAAACTACTTCACGGATGTTACTTTTATCTAAATACACGCATTATCACCAAGTTTCATAAAAATCGGAGGCGTTGAAGTCAAGGGGTTCCCTCCACTGCAAATCACTTTGTGGTCTGTGACTTTGAATGATCAATCGGAATGCCCGCATATTCCTAAGAGATTTCCTGAATTCAAAGTCGATTATGACGTAGTCTGTTATGGACCCGGTGCCTCTACCCTCTCATGTGTAGCGGTGAATAACCTTGTACTCGAAAATATTTAATTGTGACTAAAAAAGCAAAGTCACCTCCGTACAGGCCATGAAGGCCCTTGGAGGAGTGGAAGGTAAAGGCTTCCACCATTGTTAACCACTGCAGTGATGGGGTAGAGTGGTTAGCTCTACGCCCGGTCGCCTTTGCCCCCAAGAATTAACCTGATACTCATTTTTGGTGTAGGCTGAGTGAACCTCAGAGCCCGAAAGTGGAAATCTCGTTTCTTATTTAATTGTGACTAGGTGAGTTATTAATCACGTTGGTATGGAATAACTTTTAATTTGGGATGAATTGCAACTACTACACAGTCTTTTATTTTGTTTAATGTTTAAGCTTATCTTATACCTGTATGCGTACTTAGTTAAAAGGAAACTGCACAATCAAATTGTATTGTTGCCCAACCAAAATATCGGTTGTTCCTAATTCCTTTCATAATCCCTGGGTAGATCAAATATTTGAGTTTGGGACTAAGGGAAGAAACACGTTTCACTCAGCCTCGTTAAACTGCCTGAAGAGCTGTCGGAAATTGCAGGTCGCCGACCATGTCATGAAAGGCAAGTAATAGGCTGAAGATTTCCTTGCACTGGGCGTGTGTTACTGAAACATCTGCATTCCACATGACTGTGCCATGATCGTTTTCAAATACTTCATTCAATCTATGTTTTGAAATTGATATCAAAATTGCCACCGCGCCTCCTTTTCATAATCTGCTTATTCCTTGTACCCTTCCTCTCACAGAAGTGTGGTAACTGTCATTGAGTAAGTATTCCTAATTTTCTCTCCGTATGAGTGTTGCTGTATAGTAGAAGTCGAATCTTGTTTTTACCCACGTCAACGTTTCCCTTCCATCTTGCCTCCTATAAACAGTTTCGTCATGCTGTATTTGCCATTTGGGAAGATATGACCGATGTAGTCAACTTTCCTGCATTTTGTAAGGGTTAAGACTTAGCATGATTTTCTAGCACGGTGGAGTACCTCCTCGCTGGGGCTACCTACGGGATCTTCAACAGTCTACATCGGATACACAATTGAAAACCTTGTAGTAGGTTATTTGACGAACCCTCAGTTTTCAGCCTCTGGCACCGTACATCAGCTCCGACACTACATAACACTTCAAGGATGGAAGCGATTTTAAAATATGAAATCACTGCAGCGCAGAAGATACACAGTATTAACTTCAGAAATATACCTCTTGCAATGCACATTTTCGTTTTGGTTTCTACATCCGTTTTCCACTACGCACTTAGCAGCATCGAGGTACATGAAACACTTATTTAGTTGGTCTTCTCCTTCTTCCTCTTCTTTTCCTACCGCTTTTCCCACACCTGTGGGGTTACGGATGCGAACTGTGTCACACACACACACACACACACACACACACACACACACACACACACACACACACACACACACACACACACACACACACTTGTATTTCGCCCTGTTTTACAACCGGATGCTCTTCCTGACGTCAACCATATATGGAGGGATGTAATTACTATTACGTGTTTCTGTGGTGGTTGGTAGTGTGGTATGCTGTCTGAATATGAAGAGGAGAGTGTTGGTACGGACACGAAGACCCAGTCCCCGAGCCGGAAGAATTAATCAGAAGCTATTAAAATCCCCGAACCAGCCGGGAATCGAACCCGAAACCCTTTCAACCGAAGCCCAGTACGCTGACCATTCCGCCAACGAGTCGGACACCTATTTAATTCGTACTTGTAAATAAACCACATTTTTTTTCCTTTCTGGATATTTATTTCAAGGCCATTCACCATGCTTACATAGTTGATACATAGCTCATGGTGATTCTTTTCATCCCTTTCAGAGTGTTTACTTGATCAGCCTCAGCAAGGGTGGTTCGAAAAATTCTTCACAGTTCGTGTTAAAAGTGTTTGGTTGTATCTTGATCTCTGCAGTAATGTGGTTTTAAAATTTCGAGTAGTCTCTCTGATTCTACTATAGCTTCCTAATCATGCTTATCAAGTTAACTGTCAAGACCGGCACGTCTCAGTTGACTTACGAGAGTACCTATGCTGGACACTATTAAAATATTTTTCATCATGAATGAAACGAGGAAAGGCAGTTTGCGTTTGACTGAGATATGTTTGAACTAAGAGTTGGATACATAACCGGGCGTCCTTTCTACTAAGCCAATTTTTGAATTGAAACTGAGTTTCACTGGCAGTTATTACAGTTCCTTTTCCACATTGGCAAGTTTTCTCTATACACCACGCTGCCAAATTGGTGCAACAACTCAGAATAATGCTTGAGTATGTCTAATATTAACTTTCCCTTTTACTCAGCTCAGTCTGCTCAACGCATTGAAATCAAAATTGACTGAAATGAATTGAAATATGGAAACTAAGACAAGAACCAACAATACTACATCATACATATATCTTCATTATAGACTGTTATGCCTTTAAGCGTTCAGTCTGCAAGCGTCTATGAAATTAATAAACGGCGTCACAATCCCCTAATATAATTAGATTATTCGGCCTTGGTTAGTTCCATACTTACATGAGATCATTAGAAACTGAGTCTAACCATCGCCGTCTTGGTCTCCCTGTACTTCTCCCACCCTCCATGACCGAGTACATTATTCTCACAGGGAACTCCCCCACTCGCCTCGCATGATCCCACTACCGAAACCGTTTTATGCGCACAGCCTCATCCATCTAGTTCATTCCTAACTTAGTCTTGATCTCCTCATTCCGAGTACCCTCCTGCCATTGTTTCCACCTGATTGTACCAGCGACTATTCTCACTATTTTAATGTCTGTTACTTCTAACTTAGGAATAAGATATCCTGAGTACAGCCAGCGTTTACTTTCGTACAGCAAAATCGGTCTGAAAACAGACCAGTATAAAGATAGATCGCCACACATAAATTGCTTGTTTCCATAGCAGTATGAATTTTATAGAATTGGTTCAAATTCTCTCATTTCCGGTTAGAAGCACTCATTGTGTGACAGGATATGTAAGTTACTCTAAATAAGCACTAATATACATTTGCATGAAGCAATCAAACACGTGGTATGTACTCTCGTACACCGGGTTGATCACCGGCCCCTTATTTTTTTGAGACAGGCAACCCCAATAATGCATTTAACCTGAAGATCCTTATAATTTACTTATATGAACACGAAATAACTTGAAATTTCTCCTTATGATCAATAAGGCTCTCTCTTTCCTGTGTGTCATCGCTGTAAATTGACCCATGGACCTAGCAAAGGAAAAACTACTATGCACAATTCCGCGCCAAATATTAAGGACCATTCTACAAACATGTGATTTATTGCGCCTTGAAGTAATACAAGTACCCTTAATACGATCGAACTAATGGGTTATGCCACATGCTCTGTAACGTAAGGAAGTTAAATGAACTCTGTAAACTTTCATTGAAGACTTTGACATGATGTTAACTTTCGAGGTAGAACGGCTGTCCTTAACCTATAGCAAGCACCATGCATACTAGTAGTGATGTGCCTGTTGTAGGGGAAGGACGTGTTACTTGTCCGCCTGCCTTTCAACAATATACACAGCATAAGACAGTAATCAGTAAAGTGTAATACTCTGTTGTATAGTGACAAGGTTATGTGAACAACCCTTCTGCATTTAACTGTAGTGAAAGAAAGAAAATAACAGGGAAATGTCAACAAACCAACAAAAAACACCCTACGCTGTTTGTGGGATGATCAGAGTCCCCGACCTTCGCCTATGGAAATTCATCGGTGGATTGCTAACACACTAATGTTAAGCGTGGACCAAGTGGAAGCTATTTAACTGAATGCCCAGGAGCGAGCCATGTACATTAAGTTAATCAGTGATTCCGTCTATCAGAAGTGCTTTAAAATTTTCAGGAATCTGTGCAATTTTGCTATGAATCTGGGGAAAGACGTTATGCCAAGATCACTCCAGCTGACATGAATTCCACTACGGTTCGTGTTTTCAATGTTCCCTTGGAGGTTCCATCTGAAATTATCCGATCAGTGTTCAGTAAATATTGAACTGTTAGTGAAGTGCGTAAGGAACAGTGGTCGTCTTCTTACATGTTTCTTGTTTATAATGGCATTTGCGCGATAACTGTGGCTATTAAGAAACCGATTCCCTCAAAAGAAAATTTTGGTGGCCACCCCGGGTATATCTCGTATAATGGACAGGTACAAACATGTCTCATATAGGCTATAATGAAACGACCCATTTATGGAACAACTGTCCGAACCGAATGGTTCCGCTTGCAGCCAGTAGTAAACATTCACGTAGTGTACTATATTCCGGGGCAGCCACTGGCGTTAACCACGAACAGGACACACTCACCCCGAGCATACAGCCTTCAGCTGACCTTGGAGCTACTCCACTAGCCACAAGCGAACATATGGAAACGGATATTACAGCTGATATACAAGCTGTATATAAACCGGGCCAGGAACAATTTACGGATGTCCCTTCCTTACTTATCACATCTGACGAAGACTTTCCAGAGCTAGTAAATATACAACAACCCTCAGGAACACAAAGCACAGAAATGAATGATGATAGTGAGGCGAACGAGTCTGAAGACTCGCGGCCAGTCATTGCTCATAAGAAAATGAAACTAAATAACTCATCTCCCACTGCAGTTTTTAATAAGGCGTCTGAATCAATACGTGAAACACCTGCAGATACTAAAAAGGAAAAAAAGAAATATATACTTAAACGTCCCACTGAGACCCGAGGACAGTGGCGCATGCCGATTTCCACCTTTCGAACAGTAGCAAGGACAAAGACTCGCTTCATTTCACCCCATGTTGGTTACGTACTTCTTGACTTACAAATTAGCACGGAGGATAACCTAGGTTCAGTGTATTGTGTAAAAAATGGAGTTGCTTCTATTGCTGATGGCTCAACTACTGACAGTAGCCAGTGTGAACAATAATGTTATGCAATGCAACCTCACGTTTCAATGTTTGGAACGATTTCTCCGTGGTACTGATATTGATATCGCCTTCCTACAAGAAGCCGCCCTTCCGGTGTTACCCACTTCCTCAGATTATAACCAGAATATAAATACAGGCAATGCTAATAGGGGAACAGGGTTCTTAACACGACATGATCTGAAACTAGAAGGTGTGAAGTGTCACAATTCTGGAAGAATCATATCTGGACATATTAACCCATTTATGCCCAAGATTTATTTCGAATTTTATGGTTTGACTACTGGAATCAGTTTATTTATGTCCAAATACGCCCCAAAAATTGTTTTTAAAATGTTTGTTGTTGTTGTTGTTGTTTAAAAATTATAGCATGGGTCGTAAACGACGACCCACTGGTCATGGACCTCACGGGCATATTTCCAACATGGGCTTTGGCTCTTTTCATGTTTGGGATCATCATGCTATATTTTTAATGATGAAAGAAGAACAACTGGTGTATCTTTCGACTCATTATTATTGAAAAATGAAAATGACATATCTACTACAGAAGTAAGTATTATAAAGCACATAGAAAATGATAATAAGAAGTCGCTCTTCACTAAATGCCATAAGAAGGAATCCTTCCTGAAAGTGTAAAGAGTATCAAAATTCAATATTAACATTTAACATTAAGAATATAAAATAGACTATCAGTCGAGATTCCTAGTAAGTCTTACACATTCCTTTGAACACTCAGTACTGAATTGGCACAACAGGCTTTTTGCTGACGGGACAACGTCGCCGGAGCTGATTGTCCACCAGAAAATGACCACCGTAGCTTTCCCGCATGGCTTCCGTCACTGGTGCACTCGTGTTAACATTTCGAGGAGGGGTTCCATACTTCTCTAACAAGCAGGTCACAATGAATCGACGGACGCCAGGGCGTCCAACTTCATGCCGTGAGATCTCGAAAAAATCCACGCAGCAATCATCTTCGTCACCCGAATCGGCGTCTGATATAGGACCCGTATCATCCGGTGGAGTGATAAAAACATCCACTAATGTTCCAGGAATATCGCTGGCAGTCGATACCTCAAACTCTGACAGAATTTCAGCAGTAGTTACATTTTTTCGCCTAAAACAGACGAAATAAATATTTAAAAAAACAGTAATTTACTAATTAGTTAATGAATAAAAGACTTAAATGTGCTCCGAATGGTTGATATTGTTTCAAAAACACTAATTTAGAAAATTTTCGGACAATCCCTTGTGTTGTAACCATCTAAATGCAAAAATACGGTAAAGTACCATTGTTCTGTGGTTTGTGCCCAGCGGGTCGTTTGCGACCCACACTATGTTATTCGTGGTGTAGTGTAAGAACCACCGGGCGAGTTGGCCGTGCGCGTAGAGGCGCGCGGCTGTGAGCTTGCATCCGGGAGATAGTAGGTTCGAATCCCACTATCGGCAGCCCTGAAGATGGTTTTCCGTGGTTTCCCATTTTCACACCAGGCAAATGCTGGGGCTGTACCTTAATTAAGGCCACGGCCGCTTCCTTCCAACTCCTCGGCCTTCCCTATCCCATCGTCGCCGTAAGACCTATCTGTGTCGGTGCGACGTAAAGCCCATAGCAAAAAAAAAAGTGTAAGAACCAACTGACATACTGAAATAGAAAGGCGTCTGATGTTGCGTCAGATATCCCCGAATAACATCAACACACTAAACACTACATTTTAAAACTTCTAACCACTCTACTTACCAATTAAGGCGAGAGCACGATGCAGGTTCCACCATGACTCAACTAGCTGCCGCGCAGCATCTGCGTTGTGGCGGGAAAGCTGCTCCAAACAAGACACGGCAGTGCGGACAATCTTACTACACACACTGAATGCGCTACCAACGAGAAACAACAAAAATACGCTCGGAAGAATTTTTCCTTTCGGGTTGGTCGCAAAAGACCCGCTTGCCATAAATGGGTTTTAATGATACTACCCTAATAAATACTTATGCACCATCAGGGAACCAATACCGTTTTCAACGCAAAACATTCTTTTAACGAGATCTAATGCCACACCTGCATAGTATAAAAGAGAAAACAATCCTTGTCGGGGATTTGAATTGTGTTCCAGGATTAGAGGATTCAACGGGGCAAAATTACGCGAATAACCCAGCCATAAATGACCTCATAACCTCCTTGAACCTGAGTGATGTTGTGGATGAGCTGAATGTGCCCCTTCCTCACTATACCTATCTCCAGTACAACACTTCCTCACGCATTGACCGCATGTATGTTTCACGAGCACTCATTCAACCTAGGAATTATGAAGTGATACCTGTTAGCTTCACTAATTATCACGCAGTCGTATGTACAATAAAATACCGGCATAATGTATATTGTATAGGAAGAGGATACTAGAAAATGAACTGCTCACTACTTAAGGATGAACAATGTAAGGAAACATTTCTGCGACACTGGAATACATGTGTACTTCAGAAATGTAAATATACTGTAGTGATTATGCGGAATGGTGGGACCGGCTACTCAAACCATGGATAAGACGAAGTTTCAAAAGCATTGCGTATCACAAGGCCCAAGAGAGACGCGATACATCTAAATTCTATTATAGCGTCCTCCGACAGTTACAGGAGAGGAATAATGCTGGTGAACAAAAGAAGAGTGAGATGAAGGCAAACTATTGAAAGTGCTGCAGCGGACCCTAACAGAAATAAACGTGACACTGAAGGATCACACGACCCTACCTGATGAAGTTGCAAGGGTCTTACCACATAGCACGTGCACAGCGAGAGCAGCAACGCCGGAATATTCATAAAATAGATCGCCTGATGGAAGTGAGATTAAGCTACCGGAAGATATAAGGATAGATTTTTTCATTCTATTAACAATTATATGCCAGGGAATCTATTGATATAAACAAAGTCAATATATTGCTTCAGTCCTGTGATGCCGAACTTACTCCGGAAAGAAAACTGCCTAGCATAGATATTACTGATTCTGAAATTCAAGCTGTCATAACAAATCTTCCGTCTAATCGCTCGCCAGGAATCGACGAGATCCCTTATGAATTTTATAAACAATATTGTCATATTACTGGCAACGAATTCTGTGATGTTATCCGCATTATCTTGAACCGTCGTGCTCTATGCAAATCTTAACATGAACGTATTACAGTTATCATCCCAGAAAAGAAATTACCTCTTCAGGTGGAGGACTTTCGGGCGGTTACATTGTTATGGAGTGATTACAAAATATTACCCAGAGTGTTGTCCCGTCGCATGAATACTGTCCTGGTAGATATAATTGGAATTGAACAGTGTTGCAGTGTTCCCGGACGTACCATTCTGACAAATAAGCGAACACTACGTGATATCCATTTGAAAGTCCAATCCCAGCCAAGTGACCAACTAAGCTTATTGAATATAGATCTTGATAAAGCATTTTACCCTGCTAGCCACCAGTATCTATACATGGTTTTAAAGCATTTTCAATTCCCCGATACAGTGATTGATTAATTACATTTGAATGGTCAATTGCAATTCTATATCCAGAGTACTTGTCAACGGATACTTTTCAACATTGTTCCGTTAGAAATATCAGTACGACAGGGGTACCCACTATCTATGCTGCTGTTTATTATAGGACTACAACCATTCATTCGGACAGATGAACCACAGATACAAGGGTACAGAGTAAATAGCTATCAATTTTCATTTTGTGTTTACGCTGATGATATATCGATGTTAGTCCGCTGTGAAAATGACCTTGATCATATTGCTCAAGCTCTCAGCACCTACAATACCGATTCAGGGTCGAAATCCAATCCCAAACAACTACTTTTCTTAACTTTAATGGAGGGTCAGGAATCATTGAGAGAAACTGGTTTCATATGGTTGATGCCGTGAAGATCCTTGGTATTAAATTGAAGAAATGTGTGCTCAATATTTTAGAAACCAATTGGGCTACAGTTATTGCCAAGGTTAGGACTGTGATGGTGAAATTTCGTCAAAAGAATTTGAATTTAACTCAGAGGATTGTGGTGACCGATATTTATGTGCTCTCAAAGATTTGGTATTTAGCTCAAGTGTTCCCGCTACCTACACGCTTTGAAGGCCAACTCTCAAAATATTTTGGTCGGTACATATGGCAAGGCCAGCTGTTTCGAGTACAACGAGAACAACTGTATCTTCCATGTTGGCTCGGTGGGTTAGGACTAATAGCACATGGAACGAAATGCCAAGCACTACTTTTTAAAAATGACATATGTATTGTTACAGCCGGACAACTTCTCGAAGGCACTGTACAAGGACATTTGGATATTAGCTGACGGTAACAACAGACCTTTGCCAAAGGTATTCAGAGATAATCATCTGAAACTCCAACAAGTGGTAAATGAACTACCGCCAGGAACGAATGCTACCACCAAGACCATTTACAGTATGATAGAACGAGCTGTGAACATCTCCACATGGATTGAATCCACAGCACTCTACACCCACTGGCCTACGATCTGGCCAAACTTTATTCGTATGAAACTCTCGTCTCACGCACGTTCTCAAATCATTCTTTTTCTAAACAATCTGGTACCAACAGCACAACGTCGTCACAAAATTCATCTGGAACACTCGCCATGGTGTACGATGTGTGGTCAAGCGGATACAGCGATAAACCGACAAAGAACATGCACAAATGCAGTGCACGCATGAATATGGTGTAAACGACAGATGTGTCGCCTTATACACATGCCCCTTGGAGACATCGATGACAGGAAGTTGATTCGACTGTCCGTGACGGCCTTTCACCAGATGAAACAGCAAGTGATTGTGTGGATAATAGGCCAATATGTGACTTAAATGTTGGACAGTGTTGATGGTGTTATACTCCCGGCTCTCTTATAACGCATGAAGAAAGAGCGCTGGAAACTCAATGAAAGTGGACAGCTGGAAGATAGGTATGGTCACTATTTGAACTGCGTTGATTTAAAACAATGTTTCTTTGTGTGTCCTTTTTTTATTGTGATCCTCTCAGTTCCTACGTTCAGTTGTTTCCTTCGAAAGTATAAGAATATTTCGTTTTCATTTTTATCTGAAATTCTGTGAGTGGATATGTGAAACTGCTTAGAACTTTTCACTATCAACTGTCCCGGTTCATTGGTTCAGATTTATTACATGTGTGCACTGTAAATATCGAAATATAGAACAAAAGACTAAAAATACTTCGTGGCGGAATCGGTTAAGGACTGGAGCAGGGGATCTGTGAGTATTGGCTGCGTAGTGGTTCGATTCCAGCATAAGGCAAGTTTTTTGAACGACAGAGGTAACTTTTAGCGCGGATGCAATAATAATCAATATATTTTATGCTATTGGTTTTAAGGTGTGCCATCTGATTTGGCGGATTTCCCCTAAGGATGGGTGGGGGAAGAATTGGGAAGGAAATCGACATTGGTCCCTGATTAAGGTACCATCCCGGCATTCGCCAGGTGGTGAAAATGAGAAACCGAGGAAGACCGTTTCTAGGACGGTTAGCATGGGATTCGAATCCACAACCAACCGAATCCAAAGCATCAAATTAATAATCCACACCTACGAGGTCACATTACAGCACTTATTCATTTCCTCACGATGTATTCCTACGAAGAGTACCTTCAATTATTGCTAATTTATGGAGAAAATATGGTCGAATTAAATTGTACGCCACGTGCTCCTTAATAGTAAAAAATTAAATGAACACTGTAAAGTGGTCAACATTTCGAACACTTGTTACTCTGAATAAGCACGGTACTCTACTTCCTACCTACGGACCATCACGTTGTAGTCCAACTTGGTTACTTGACATCGGATAAAAACGGTCCTTTTCAGCACCAAATAAAAATTCACTCTTTGGCAGAGGATGATATGCGGACATATTACAGTCACTATAGACGGTGTTAATCGAGGAAAAGTGTACCAGTCTGTGATTCGAACCTATTATCACACAGATTGGCCGATGCAACGGCAATGATGCGTGATTAAGCCACCTTAGCTACCGCGCACGTTGTAGTCTTAGTACACACTTCCTGTCCAATCGTACGACAGTATTATTCGCAGCTGTGATCGTTTCCCACATTCATTATAGTTTAAGTAATGCTTGCTTGTGATGCTTGTTGTTTAAAAGGGCCTAATATCGAAGGTCATCGGCCCAGTTTAAGTAACAGAAATAACATTGCCGCTAATGATTTCTAGCATATTCGCGAGTATTATATAAACGGTATGGTTGTACTAAGGCCACAAAGAACAGGTACTAATGTTTTTCGGATAACAGTGATATGCGCGTTAGTTGGGTTACCTACCTCCGAAAAAATAAGGGGCTGGTGAACCATGCGGTATAAATACAAGTATATTATGCTTGTTTACAGGGTGATTGAAAACAACGTAAAAATGTTATATGATCATTAGAGGGTTGGTCGTCCTAATGAATAATTTGAAAAAAAAAAGTAATTCCATATATCACGCCATAGTCATTTCATCACCGCTTTTCGAAGCGGTGTTGCTAAACCTGCACGTGGATTACCGGCTTGAGAGCAGCAGTCGAATGAAACATTTCGCCAGCGGGGGAATTTGAACACGGACCTCAGAGGTCACAGGATCGGGACGTAGCAAGTACGCTACGATGAAAACGCCTGAAATGCACGGTGTGTTCGGATTTGATAATGATTTCTCGCATCGCTCTCAATGAAAAAAATTCAAGAGGACTAATTAGGGCAAGTATTATTTTATAGGAAGAGGAATTAGGCATTGAAATATCCTTCCATGGAAGATGTTCGATAAATTACAAACTTCTTCGAAATAATTTAAGAATAGAACAGTTAAACTGATAAGAAATCTGCTATCTTGGCAACACAGCTAAATACAGATCAGTGACTCCTGATAGATAGATAGATAGATAGATAGATAGATAGATAGATAGATAGATAGATAGGTAGATAGTGTGCCCTACTGCGCTTTAAAGTTCCGTCCAGGCGAAAGCCGGTCTCGAACCCAGAGTACAGTAGTGAAAGAACTCTCACAGACGTGAGCTGGTGCACATAGTCTTACCTGAACACAGTCCTCTTCATTCAGCCGGTAAGCGCTCTTCTCAGGGATTACATGGGTATAACGGGGCAACATAAAGATAAAACACTAGGACATGTGCCTACTCAGGTAAGAATTCACTAACTCAAATAAAATAAAATATCGAACAGAAAAAAAAGCTGCATTCAAAGTTTAACAAATAGGGATTTATTACACAAAATAGAATTATTTACAAATGAAAGAGCTTTTCAATATGATAGGGTAAAATGATGCTGAGCCGATGACAACCAGTTCACTGCCTTCACGAAACAGCTGTACTGCAACAAGCATGTTACAATAGTGTAAGTAACGAAGTATAGAAAGATGGATATCTGCTTAACTACTCATAAACAGTGATTCCCATAAAATTTACAATGCCTCGCGCCGTCGAACCCCGGTGCAAACAAAAATCACCACAAAATTTACAATGACCTGACTCGGTCACGAACCCTAGTCCCATGACGAGTAAGGTGTCAAAGATACCTATGCAAACAATATAAAAGGACACAATCAACATATACATGGGTGTCAGTATAAAACGGGTCAGTGTTAAAATTTTACGTAAAACAAATAGGACATAAAAAAAAAGATCTCTCCCTGCTTTCAAGACATGAAGGTCGTTTCTTCTCCCCAGGCACACTTGACAAGCTGCAGACGACAATAACCAACTCACAAGCCTGTGACGTCAAGCTCAACGACCTCCACCCTCACCACTTCACTTGCGGCAGCCCCTAATTTATGAGCTCAAATGGGCGACAGGCTAAATTCTCGCCTTTCAAAAGAACACCTCACGTAATCAGCTGCTACAGCCCTCTTTTAAATATACCTGGGCTATCTGCCCTCGTCTCAATATCTCCAGCAATCTCGCTAATCTTACTTATGCCTTTCATGGGCTAAATCCTGGTGCTACAAAAACACTAATCATTAAGCGATCGTCACATGGCCATACTAGGCATTTCCAAAATATATTCAATAAACTCTCAATTGTTGGGCTCTCTCATGTCAACTGCCAATCTTACTTCTGCCTCTCATGGGCTCAAATCTCTTAAATATTCGGACTCGCTCGCTCTATCAGTGAATCTGGGTGAATTACTGGTCACGTCTTGGTCACAACTATACACATCTACGTCTGCAGAAACAAATGCCTAAATGCGATCTAATAAAAGTACCTATCTGTTAGACTAACCTCCTATGAACAAATGAGTTCGATCAGACCCTTACAAATACACGTACGTTATAATAACACAATCAAAATGAAATATGAACACGCTAACAAGGACTCTACAAATATCATCTATCTTAAAGTACGGGGTTCGAGTTTGAGGCCTAGCTCTAAATTACAAGGAAAATTTTCCTACCACAACAAATCTGTGGACTGACGGCCCCCATATTCCTATCTAAATTTAAATGACATGCTTGAAACAGAATTGGAAAGCTCTGACCTTATTTATCGGGACATAACGGAGCGGCCATCCCTGTGGACCACTGGATCTACCACATCATGATAGACTGCGGAGCTGGCATCAGATACTGTTGACCACTTGGAGACATTCTTGCTTGTGTGGCGTCTTCGTACAGCTCCCTCTGTAGTTGGAAGGTGTCCCCTTCGATGTCGTGCTGATCAGGTGCTCCCAATGTTCCTGGATCGATGCCCGTTGTCGTGTTGGCTTCAGCTCCTGGTTGTGGCTTCTTCGCACTGATGATGTCAAACACTCGTTCTGACTTGATGCTGGGGTAACTGAAAATAAATTCATATATTACAGACTGTCCAAACTCGATGCCTGTCTTCACTACTATCGTGTCTCACACGTCACATTGACCAAGTCTCGTTCAGAGTTTTAACCTGGTACACAATAGTTTCTTCACTCCTCTCAGTCACTGTTCTTTCATCCTATCACACGGACAACACATAGTTTTAGAATCCCTCACCTGAGCCAATATTAATTCTAGCCTCTCGTCAGTAATAACTTGACCTCATAGAAATATGAAGCTACTAGTTCATTAGTCTCTTAGAAGCAGTACCTCATCTCCCCATAGCATATTCTCACAGGTAAAATCTTAAATTTAGCTGAATATTCAAGCTGCTTACTTACTTCCTCGCAGATCTAGCTGTACTCTTCGTCTGTGCTGCTCGAAGACAAAGCGTTGTTCTCAGTACCGACACGCAGTATGACGACTCGTTCAAGCAGTCTTATTGTCCACGAATGACTCTGATATGCCAGGCGGCCTTATTTTATAATCCCGGATAGCGTCATCAAGCCGCTTGGTCGCGTGCAATCCGCGCGCGCCCGCGAAAATTTTTTTCCCGCACTAAGTATATCATGAGCTCTAATTAACGAATGCATTAATGAATGCAGCCCTAATGCATATCAACATAAAGCAGAAATTATACAGGTTGCAATTCTCGTCTCAAATCCAATGCAACTCCTCCGTAACCAAAGATATTAATTTAATTCTTTCTTCCCTCCTCATATACGTTTTGCCGGGATCTGGGAAGCGTCCCCAATCTTCATCAAGAGGCTTGGCTTGGGACATAACTCCTTTTAATGGGTTTCTAGAGATTTCTCATCATGACGCTCGCACACACTTCACACAAGAATGCTTCTTCTGGACTTCTTTATGACATTTACTGTAATACATTGGCTTCTTTGGTGGCCTTGTGTGATTCCAATATCCAATACTCACATTAATACAATTGCCCCAATGAACAGGATGGTTCAATAGATAGATAGATAGATAGATAGATAGATAGATAGATAGATAGATAGATAGATAGATAGATAGATAGATAGATAGATAGATAGATAGATAGATAGATAGATAGATTGATTGATTGATTGATTGATTGATTGATTGATTGATTGATTGATTGATTGATTGATTGATTGATTGATTGATTGATTGATTGATTGATTGATTGATTGATTGATTCACCTCTTCCCTTGTTGCATTAAGGAGCAGGAACGGGCAGCAGGAATTACTTTGTCAGGATTTATCTTCATTTTTTACCTATTTTTGATAATTTAGAATTATTTTCTTCCTTCTTCCGTCATGATCTTTCTCCATATTGAAACAAAAAGGCTGCATAAAACCTCGAACCCGTAAACTTCAGTTTCTTCATCTGCGCTACTTTGAAGACCATACACACAAACAGAATGAGGTTTTCGGCCACGGTCTTGACATATATGGGCATCAGACATTTCTCCCGAGCAGACACAGCAGGCTGTTACTTCAGAGGTTGAAGGCTGTTGGCTTTCCAGAGTTTGAATACCAGAATTATCCTTCGTTCGCATTCAGTTGTGGTCTGATCGATATTTGGGAGAGAAAATTCTTCTTCCTGTTCTCCATGTGGTTTGCATGACATCTCGGGGCAGAGAAGAATTTGTCAGACCCAACTTTGCAACCGGAGGGAGCAACTTCTTTTAATTCCTGAATGAAAGGCTCTGTATAAATAAAGTGTAACCCATAACTCCATCGGTTTGTTTATTCATCTTGCATCCATACCGAAATCATATTTTATAGGTCTATATCGGTTAGTTCTTTCGTCGCTCCCTTGACTGAGTGACTTATGAGGTTTACCGTGAACGATCCTCAAACAAGACCAAACTTATTTAACCCAGATATACCTAAAACGACTTTTTGATTGGTTTCTTTCATGATTTTACGTAATATGATTAACCTACTGCATGAGGTAGTACTGGTAAACCTCAACTTGGATGAAAAATATGTTAATTTAGACAGAAATTGGCGTCCTTTCAAGAGGACAATAGGCATTTGAGGGATATATTGGACACATGTACATATGGCGAATAAGGAAACATTAATGCGATTGTCAGTTGTTTATTATACGGTATTGTGTACAATAATGAAAAAATATTCACTAAGACTCCCATCCCCTTCACACACACATACAAATATGCATAAAAGGGAAAGATCACCTACGAATATTTGAAATGATTTTCAAAATTATTCACAGGAAAGTTATGGTTAATATTATGGTGCTGCACAAAAAGTTTGATTTCTAGTGAACTAAACACTTCTCAAACTTGAATGTTGAACGAAAACGTCACATGTCTTAGCATTCTTCTGTATGGTATTGCACAGAGAGTTTGATATGCAATGCAATATCGCTTATCTCACATTTCATGATTGTCTTCTTGTGACAAATTCTGCACCGCGTCTGCTTGCCTTGTGGTATGATTTATGGTTTGTTTGATCATGCCATGAAACTGCGTTCTCAAGACCAGAAGGAACGACAACTTTTCTTTGCAGCAGACCACCGGCTTGTTTCTAGAAAGGCAGTTACAACCCATCTGTGGAAATTCAGTTGCTCTAATTTTCCTAAGCCCCTGCAACTGCCACACATTTTCTTTACACGCATTAATACAGTCATCTGCAAGTGGAAAATATCATTTTTCCACTAATGGAAATTCTGTAGAGGCTTACAGTCTAGTTACCCCTCTCCAGACCTCCCATTCCTGCGTTGTACTCATAGGAGAGGTGCGGTTGTTTCAGAGAGATCCTTCTCTTTATGACAAAATCAAGTTACTGTGTGAAATGGCGTACAAGTGATGAATTTGAAGCAATGGTCACCATATTGTTGTAATTCCACCTCAAAGCTACGATTTTTTATTATGAGTCACTTTGTAGGCATATGATCCTTTGGAAAAAAAATATTTTAGCTTTACTCGAAAGGGGACATTTGGATATGTGATTTTCCCTGATTGTTCCTGTAGCTCGTATGCCCCTCGCAGCTAGTTCTTCCAACAAAGGTACTGTAGTGAAAAAGTAAATGTCATATAGAACATCACTGTATTGCAACAACTTTCTGGCCCTAAACACAGTTATTTATAAGCTGCCGGCATTTCAGTAGTTGCTCCTTTTTATGGGTCCATCCAGATAACGTAGCCAGTACTGGTCGCATCAACCCTTAGCTTATACCCACTGCGTATGTGTTTGCCATGAATACGTTGTTGACAATCATTGTTTAGTCCACCATTACAAAACCATAGCCTCGTCTACCCAATGCATTTCTTTATGCGATGCAATTTTTTGAAATGCTTTGTTGAGAAAATCAAAGAGTGATCGGACTTAGGCAAATCGATATGACTTGTCTGAATTTCCATTGTCATAAAAATACACAATTGGAAATATGAATTCAAACCTGTCCCTGGACATGACACTGTATTGGTAATAACGAAAGTTGGTGTTTGGCATTTCTTAGAGGGAGGTCCGTTTACTGCCCACCGGGGCGGGATAAAGGGAGTGGCAGTATGGTTGCCATGGAAACGAGGGTTGCCATGGAGATAAAATTTCTGGGCAGCTCGTCTTGCTGGGAGTTGCCAAACCTCTCACTTCACTTGTGGGTTAGATATTGTCGCAAGCAGTTCAGTGTGAGTGGCATTCTATTTCTGTTTTGTGGCCGATAGTAAGTTTCTAATTGTATTTTAAATACTATTTAAGTAGGTACAATAATTGTATTTTAATTTATATTTCGAGTACGATGAAACGCGCCAGGTACTCTACCGCTGGGTGGTGCGGAAAAGAGTACACATGATTTATGACCCCCCCCCCCCCCGTCCTCCCGGCGCACCCTTTTCCCCTTGAACTCACTTTTTCTTCTTTGTATTACGTCTTGTACTTATGCCAATAAGGTGTACAGAGGCAATGTATAGGACAAAGGGCATGTTGAAGGATTTGTCAGGTTATAGGTACCACCCCTGTTAAAAAATAATAATGTTATTGATTTTACGTTCTGTAGCACTCTCAAATACCATCGGACTGAGCCAGGATCGAACCTGCTAAGTTGGGATCAGAAGTCTAGCACTCTACTCTATGAGCTTATCAGGCCGGTCCCTGTTAAAAATAACGCAACATGAGACCAAGTCAGTCACAGTCACAACAAAATTTGTCCCATTTGCGATCACTCCCATTACAGTGGAAAACAAGAATGTGAAGAAAGACCACTTCATGTCACAGCGGTCAGAATCAAGGAGGGAACAAGTGAGCCGGAAGCAAGGGGTAAGAGAATGTAGAAAGGAATACTGGAATGTGGCAACATCGTGAAATGGCACGTGCAATGCTCCTCCCTCCAACCTTACCTGTCAGACGCCAGCTTTAGTTATGTATAGTATAGTAACAATCTCGTTATGAGTACCATCACTACGTTCCAAATACATTCTCATTCTTGGAATTACGAGGTATCCGCTAAGGAGAAGGATGCCTATAAAAGACTTCATTTTAAAATCTGTAATATCATCAGTCTTGTTTTTCTTGCCGCATAGCAGTTACTTTAGGAAACCATTAGGTCAATAATGTCTTCATCAAATAAATTCAAGAATATATTCATAGAGATTGTTTGAAACCGAAGCCATATCTCTCCATTGACAGCCAGGTGTACTGTATTGTATTTTAGTGTATTGTTTCTTGGAAGAAATATTATGATTTAGTTGTATTTTCTTCGTGACAATTATCAGTACTGTACGTTACTTTCCTATTCCATTTGTCCATTTCCTGTACATTCTCATTCCTGTATATCTTCAGTACTTCCAGTTATTTCAACTTCTTAACGAAGCTGAGATCTACGAAGATTGTTCACATTCATTATGCCTATATCTTCGTCTCCCGAATCGTTATCCGTTATGTCTTCACACGCATACAGCGTAGGTTTACTAAAACCGTCATCAGTTTCCTCCAGTGCAGTCAATACTTCATCACGAGTCGTAAACCTGAAAACAAAATTGAAGGTTGTCATGGACCCAGATTTGCCTACTGTCCTTTAAACCATTTGGTGGTATCGAGAATATAACAGAATATAATGTAGGCTATTAGTCAGTTACTTTTAAAAATAATCATGTTGGTACATTTGAATTCGTCGGCGCACGTTGTCTCCCATTATTGTACTATTAGTTTTATTTAGTGTCGCATACCACACACATACACATATACATACACTCACTCATCTAAACTAAAATGTGTAGTATGCAAGTTCATGCCTTCCCTTCCAATACTGCAACATTGTTAAACCGAACTCGTTATAGCCAGTAACAATGACTGACAAAAAGTAAAAGAGTGTCAGTTGTCCTTTTGAAAGGACGATACCAGCACGTTTGCGAACTCTCTCCCGTTATCGGATTGTAAAATTGATGGATCATTGAATTTTGTGAACAAGTCCAAGAAGTGGTAAGCTACCTATTCTGCTGTCTTAGATTTAAGATGCCGGAGAAGAACAAATTTCTTCATGTGATCCTCATACATTATTATAAATGAGTATTAACTATCAGCTTGAGAATGAAAATCGACATGGTCGACCTGACAGTGGAAATTAAAATCTGAAAAATATCTCGTAGTTCAATACAACACATCTTTGCTTTTTTCGTTTTCTCTGGAACGGATCACGTAGGTGAATTTAGAATGGAATATCGTGAAGAATGATATTATTATCCTTAAACGAATGTTCCTTCAACGTTCTGCCTCGTCCTTCATGACCATTTGCAAAATGGGCTTCATGAAATAGGCCTACGTGTAACAGATCAGGATCTTTAACAAGATCCTCCTTGAACTGTTTAATTTAGTTTGCCTAAATTCTCAAAAAACGTGTTATCATAACCATTTTGCAGCCAATAGTTACCAAGTGCAATCTACGTGGACATTCTGGCCTTTAACACATCCTTCACCAGCTTATGATTACTTTCATCTGTAAGGAAAACACAAATTTTAGCATTATTATTTCTAATATTTGAGAGTTCAATGCAACTTCGGTTTTTGATCGAATCAGTCCGATCTTGTGGCGCTTGTGGCTCAGGTATAACGGTTTGTTTCGACATCTTTAAAAACAATATTTAAACTGCTGATCTGCTTTGTAGCGAAGAGAGCTACGCAATAAAGGCAGAGTTTGGATTTCACAAAATATTATTCTTTGCTTACATTGACTTTTAATTCTGTAAAATGCCTAGGATATATGTAAAATAATTTGTATTCCATACTCAATCATTTAATTTTGGGCATTCTGTAGAGTTCCTAAGAATTCTTTAAACTGGCGGATTGTAAACAATTCTGACAACATACTTAAATGTTAGATACTTTACAGTTAGTTCATATTGACTTTCTACTATGTAATACACTGAACGGAAGTACACAGCATTATTAAGTATACCATGGGGACATCTCGTTCATGTGTTGTGACATTACATAATGAAGGATGTCGGTCAAACACGAACTCAACCTTTTACATGGCCTCTGGGAATAGTCATGCTACAAAATGGAACATTAGAATGTTTCTAATGGATTAACATGGTCCATTTACTGCGTTCTTTTATAATTTATTACCTATGAAGAAAGAAAGGCAAAACAGCGGAAACAAATGTAAATAAAGTTCCCAGGAGTAAAAGAACGAATATAACATATTTAGCTGCTGAATGATGCATTCTTAACAACGCTCTCACCTACAAAACTTTTTCTATAACACATGTAATTGTGAAGGAAGTACGTAACCTAGTGTAGATTCAACACAGACATTTCTACATGATACTCAGAGAAATGAATAACGTAATACCTTTAAGTTGTCGTATGCTCTATTTAGCTACACCGATTAAAATGTACGTATAGCTATATTAAGTCGTTATAAGTCCACATGCTGTATATTTTACCGAGCAATTTAATGACTTATTTTGTTTTATTGACTTAATCTTGCTCTTATTTAATTAGCTAGTCACGAGAAATACCTATGTAAATCATGTGCTATATTCTAGGAAATATTTGTTCTAAATATTTGAAAAACCAGCAACCCATCACCTAGTATCCCGTGTTTCATTACTGCTTCAGCCATTGAACATAATTAACACACCTAAAGTGATCTTCAATCACTTTCCCATACAGAAATAAATTTTTCAGTTATATCGCCGTAATTCATACACATTTTTGGTTCATTGATACAGATTTCCCATTCCAACTTCAATTATTATTACAAGTACACGAAATATAATGCCGATGTTTATGATTAAAGGCATCACGAATACTGAAATAACGTGAGTGTACTGTGTGTTGATCTCTGATTTTCAATATTAAGATATTAATTTTGGTAAGAACCTCTATTGGATATAAATATCCTAGTTACCTCAAAAATATACGTTAGTTACCTGTGAAATAGTCCAATCTTCTGAAAGATATCTGTCTATATCTCACGTATCAGAACAGACCGAAGAGTAATTCATATGACGGACTTTCAAGAGAGTTAAATTGGTTAGAAAAAAATTCAGTATTCCTGTGGGTATTTAATTTACTGTGTATTAGGTAGTGTGTTGCTATGCAAATTTTGTAGAGACATCTCTTTACATGAATGTTATTCATGAAAACTAATTCTTCAATCACTCAATAAAAATGAGTAAATATGTCAAGTTTATACACGGTTTTAATTTCTAACCGACGTTACTCCTTATGTCAGACCTTTGCAAGTCACCCCTTTCTGCCCGCGCCAGGCCCTCCTCTACTCGCAGTCGCTGCAGCAGTGGCTATGTATGAACGCACGTGCTGGTTAGGTTCCTCTGACCTTTCAGGTGATATTAGAAACGATTTGAATGATTTAAATATTAAATATGGTATTTTTACTTTAACTCCAAGTCTTCCTAAATTAAAATTAGAGAACTTACTTCTTTTTTCGGGGTGGGGGGGGGGGGCTGGACACGGAACGCCCTATGTTTACAATGTTAAATCATGCATCACAAAGGTACATTTTTCTAAAAACGTATTACAGCCATCAATTTGAAAATTGCACAGCATGTACCTACATGCATTTTCTTGATACGGAAATTACTGGCTTTGAGTGATATGAAATACTTTCTGATTTTTGAATTATTAATTAGAAGTTACAAATTTTGGCAATTTTTTGCCACTTTTTAATCTAATAAAATAACTAATATCTGAACTACAACAATAATAATTCTTTCAGCATGTGCACAACAACATTAGAAAGGAACCCTGAAAGTTTGAATCCTCTGTATTTTACACAACCTGAGAAAATGTACCTTATGTATTAAAAACAATTACTTTCAGGAAATGGACATTAAGGTCACAGCTTTAGTGCTTGCCTGCTCCATAGCTCGGATTATCTGTATCTTCTTCCATTTCATCTTCTAGCCTTCTCTCTCTAGCTCTCCTGACTTGTCTGGCCTTCTGATGCAAGTTTTTAACAGCCATTTCAGCATATCTCAGTCTTTCCAAGTCAAGTCGCAGTATGGTGTCACGAGTATGAGAGCCAATGCTCAGCCCAAGTCTTTGCAGCACTTCACATCTTGAGATATTTCCCTGGTTAAATGATGCCACACCATCATGTACACCAAAATGAAATATCCTCATTTATACAAACACAGTTTTTTGCAAACGTCTCCATATAATGCTATTTACACATTCATTAGTACATTGTGTGCGACCATGGAAACATTTTTTCAAAAGGTTAATGTCTCACAGATCCCTGAAAATAGATTATATTTCCTCCATAATAGCATATGGCAGGCTGTGAGGATGTTGTACGTTTCTCCTGTCTCTATTCCTCTTTTGAACATACATCAGCTCTCTTCTCCCCGTGGAAAGAGTCCATGCTGGTGCTTGTCATCAGTTAATGACATGTGACAAGAACATTACTAGTAGAAGGACTGGTTACTAAACGGTTAGCAACAAAGTTCACTCCAACTCTGGCCTTTTCGTCGAATGGACACGCTTTTTGAACACTCTAGTATTAACACGAGGCATAATGGATCATCTAAATATAGGTAGAGTAAGAACAGCGAAGTAAACAGAAACACATGTCATGTAATCACATCAACCATAAACAAAGCAAACAAATGACGGTCAGCAACCAAATCCATGATAATGCAGCCAACAGTGATATTCCATGGTAATATATTTCCCTCATCTATTTAAATCTAACACTCTATTGGCATATATATAAAGAATACTGCTTCCTCTGTTTAAATGTCAAATTACCTGTCTTGCGGGAGCTTGGAGCCCATGCATCATATTACAAAAGAATTAATTAAAAATACTTCCAGCTGGAGGATTATCATAATTCATACACCATTGGAAAGGGAAATGGTCACAGATACAAAATTCAAAATAATAATTTAAAAAAGTTTTTCATTCATTCCGTTCCGTGTCCCCTTATTTGCAAGGCAAAATTATGTCTATTGCTGCTTGCAACATTCATTGTTCGGATAACAATTACAGGCAAAATATATTGAGGAATTCCCATCTTCACAAAAAAGTGATTTGTCTAATTGCAACACACACTGCGGAGCCCTTGAAAAATTAGACCATGGTTTAGGCATATCGAAGAACTGTCACCTGAATTAAATATCCTTGTGACTCAATTTCCCGTAAATTTTGAGCATGCTCCTGACAAATTTCAAAGAGGATGATAAGGCTACAAAGTAACACAATTGTGGAAGATTGGTATTATAACATTTATAAGAACTTGGAAGAAAAAAGAATTTCCGCTTATACGCACATTGACATGAAAATTAGCTACTACCGATTAAGTGGCTGTGCAGTTTGGTTCACGTAGCTAACAGCTTGCTTTCGGGAGATAGTGGATTCGAACCACACTGCCCACAGCCCTGAAGACGGTTGACCGTGGTTTCCCATTTTCACACCAGGAAATGCTGGGTTTCAACTTTAATTAAGTCCACGATCTCCTACACCATCTTCGCCATAAGGACCTGTCTGTATTGGTGCGTCGTAAAAGAGATTTTAGAAAATATATTTACCATCATGCTTTTGCGAACACATGTTATCAGTCATCAACCAGAATATGTGTGACATCAGGTACTGTTTGTCCGTTATTACTTCGGAAGCAGGGTTATGCATTCATTCTGCTCAAACAATGATATGTCGTGACATCACCAAAATAGTGCAATCAAATAAACGCCAGATGTCGTCCGAAGTGCAGATAAAGAAATGTTAAATTGTGTTGTGTTATTTTCAAAGCCTGACTTTTGCAGTTGTTTAGTTCCTCCTATGCCTCATGAAATGGACAGTCCATGCACTCCTCTGCCTTACACGCCTGGTCTTCGAGTTGCTTGGCGATACATTGCTTTCTGTGAGTAGAATGAATCCATTGTAGTGGATCGAACACATTCCTAAAGTAAACATTTTCAAGAAATAATTTACTTTATTAAACATCGAATCGAATGCTTCATTCAATCAATAGGACATCGTCAGATTCCTCATACCTCAACCAAGAACCAAAATCAAATTTGAAATCACATGCAAGTGTTATTTATTTATTTATTTATTTATTTATTTATTTATTTATTTATTTATTTATTTATTTATTTATTTATTTATTTATTTATTTATTTATTTATTTATTTACTTATTTATTTATTTATTTATTTACGAAGTGCGAACTAGTAATTGTGCCGAAAGGAAAAATTGGGTTAAATGTTGCAAGTTACTTATTTTCAGTGTGTTCAGTAAATAATTGGAATATTCAGCTTATTCTGCTGTTCATGATGCTTATACTCTCGATACGCCCCAGCTAGCAAACCTTGAAACAGTTCATAGCACTGTTTGGATAGATTTCCTACTGCCTTGCATTCTGCGACGTTCGGTGTAAAGTTGTATGAACCTTTGGAAATAATATTGAGAAGGTAGTTTCAAAAATGGTGTAAACAATAGGACCAAGACAGTTTGGCTACGCTATTCGAGACGTGTAGCCGTTAGCTTGCACTCGGAAGATAGTAGGTTCGAATGTCACTATCGGGAGTCCTGGAGATGGTTTTCAGTAGTTTTCCATTTATATCAGGCAAATGCTGGAGCTGCACCTTAATTAAGGCCACAGTCACTTCCATCACAGCCCTAGCATTGTCCTATCCCATCGCCGCCACACTACCTACAGAGTGCACGCGACGTAAAACAAATTGGAAAAGATCGATGACGTGAAGAAAGCGTGAATTCGACTGCTATGGGTCATAAAAGCTATCCCAATATTACTTGACGAAGCTTCAACGGCAGGTCAAACTCAAATTACGTCCTATACGATTCACGCACTGCAGAGTTCATTTTCATGGTTCTGCAGGAAGTCTGATACGGTGACAATATTTTAATCTCAGAACGGTCTAGAAGGATCATTTTTAATGCTACGTACCAAAAGACATTGTTAGGGTTCTTAGAGGAGCCAAATGTATGAGAATATTTAAGGTCACTGCATTTATACGCTAAGGTTAACTGGGAATTTATACCCGTAACATGGATTACGTTTATCACTGCAAGCTGATCACTTATTGTAGTGCAGAGTGCATTGAATGCGGTCGAGAGGGTATTAGGTCTGCATATCGGTTATGGACTAGTCTAACTTCAGCCATATGAATACATGCATTTGGTGACATCAAGGAAATAAGTCCACTCCTCTAATATCATAAAGGGGAATATTGTATAGATGGGAACGGATGGTGGGGACAAGACTCTGTTGAGTTCCATGTGTTTATTCGTGACTTAGTAATGGACCAGGTTAACAGAGATGACACCTTTCGACAGTCTGTCAGTCCTTTCTGGAATGGAAATAGCACACAATTCTGTTAATGGACGGCTGCATTGACCGATAGTTACCAGGAAAAAGGGAATATCATTTGTTTGTATCAATGGGTGTGTTTTCCAGAACAATTTCTACCGATCGTATCTGGACCCCACTAAAGAGTTGGGCATCTTATTATGGGGCATCAGGTACCTCTACAGATATTCCAATCTGGGTGTACTTAGAACCGAGAGGAACGCGGATCCATAACCACTGCTGGAGAGTTATGTTCTCGTCAGGGAGCCGACTGTTCTCTTAGTACCACCCTCGCCTTGTTTATTTAAACATTTCGAGCCAAATATCCTTATATGCCATACATTCAGGTTCAATGCCGTGATCATTAACTACTAAGATTCTATTGCATAACTGTACTGGTTGGAACTATTATTGCGATTAAAACGTTAAGATTTACGGTGTAAATTATCAACCGTCTCCTTACTAATTCAAATTGGATTAGTGCTTCAATGGTTACGAAGTTTCAAATGTTTACTTTGCTGAAAATGAACCCGATATATTTTCCAGTTTAATGTTATCTGCTTCAAACCACCATCCCAGTGATTACGTGAATATAAATTCAGCATAAACATATTTTTCAATATGTTATCTGTACTGGCGTGTACAGTTTAAATTGAAATTGTTGTGGGTTCGGCCGTGCATTATCTGTTTTGTGTCATTCTCCGAAATTCTCTGACATGAAATGGGAAAAAGACGAAATTACACTTCATCCATAACCGAGAGCTGTAAAGTTCGAATAATTCGCTGTAATATGCAAACGATTAGTCTAAGTTGAGTTAGGTCAAGTGACGCTGTTGATAGTGATTCGTCCATATGATGAAGATGTTAAGCCTTGAGCAGAACCCTTGGTGCTATTCGACAGAAGTAGGATGGGTGTCGGCACCGGTCTTCACACTCTACCCTCCCACTAACATGTTGTATGTTGGGTATTCAGCCCAAAGGCTGGTTGAATCCTCAACAGGTTCACCATTAGCTGTCATAGATGGCCTAGGTGTCACTGAAGAGGCGTACTCGGGAAATGAGGAGTGAGGTAGTTTCCCGTTGCTTTCCTCACCGAGCCAGAAGTTGCTATTGCACATCAGTCTGCCAAGCCCACTGAAATGCGTGCACCAACCGACCCTATGAGCGACATTTTCACACCATTCATAGCAGGTACTGGCTGCATAAGGAATGGCATTACTAGCGTCACTCATACCTCAGCCACTTTCATATTGTCAAAGCCAAGTATAAGACTGAGACAGGTCAATGAAAGTAACAATTTTATTCTAGCCCATGCCAGAAGATATAGCGCACTATAAGCACTACATCTTGCCAGCAAATTCATTACTAACATATATGACGTAATTAATTTCATCTCATTAATTCCTCCGATGAGGTTGTCGTCAGGATGGGTATCCGGTCACAGCAATTTTGCTAATATTCGTCTCACTTCACACACCCAACCCCGCAGAGAAATGGGAAAAGGGTCGGCATACACATATCTCAGGGAGGTTTCCGGCTAGGAGGAGACAGAAAAGAGTCAGGCTGGGAAGAAAGCGTCTGTGGTCTTAGTTTCACGGTGTAAAAATCCATGGAAAACTATCTTCCGGACTGCCGATGGAGGGTTCGCATCCACCATATTCCGAATTGAAGCTTATAGCCATGCGGCCATACCACGCAGCTAATTCGCTCGATTTAATGGAAATAGAAACTATGAAATGAATGTAAACATACCAAAGTATGTTATTGACAAAAATTCTTCTTCTATAAACTCAGGCAGCAGTGAATAAATGGGCTTAACACCCACAATATATTGTACGGACAGCTTTAATTTATATTTACGTCAAAATAGAGGGTTATTAATTACATATTTTCACTCTCATACCTTCTATCTCAATAAAAAGCTGGGTGTTACTGTTAGTTTCATTGTCATTTGGTTGCTCGCAAGGGAAAAGGGAGGGGAAAAGAGAGGGGAAAGTATAACTCCCGCACGCAACAGATCTCAAGGGCACGTGCAAATGTATTAGGCTATATTTTCCCACGAAGTTCAATATGTATCTTCTCTTAAAGGATGGATATCCAGTTATACTTCCTCTTAAAACAGTAATCGCCACTACCACCACCACCACCAGGAAGTAGTACTGAAAAGTGTCAAGAGAGACAGAACGAGGTGCTAAGTGGAAGTATGAACAACGGTAAGGAAAGAGCAGTGGACGGGCAATGCAGGAGAGAGGCTGAAGATCAAAGGGGTGATGGGGGAAAGGAGAGTGAGCAACAAGAAGCTGAGAGAGCTGAGTGTAGTGGTGTAGTTAGACAAGATCAGGGTATAAAAGTAAGGCCAGTGTTAACCTATGAGTACCTCGATCAGAAGTTGGGTTGGAGCGCAGGGAGAGATAGAAGATATATTTGTAGAAGAAGTAGAGATGGAGGTACTGAGATTGCATTGGTGTAGGGTATAAATGCTGAGTGATGGCAGATGAGTGTGTGTTAGGGCTGAATTGAGGTGTTGGAAGTAGAGGTGGTATATGTTGAAATGTGGTGTTGGAAAGGTATGGAGATGTAGTTATGATATGTTATAGGGTTGAAATGTGGTGTTGGAGAAGTGGTGGTATAAGATGGTGAATGACAGTTTGTTGATATTTGGAGCTGGAGGAGTGATGGTAAATGTGGTGTTGGATAAGTGTTGTAATTTGGCTATTTGTAAATTTTGGTTTGGGGGAAGATGGAGTTTTTGGTAGGAAATTATGATGGATATTAGGATGAGTATGAGTGTATGGCAAATTGAGCAAATTATGATGTGTTATAGGGTTGAAATGTGGTGTTGGAGAAGTGGTGGTATAAGATGGTGGATGGCAGAAGGTGAGTGTATTTGTAGAAGAAGTAGAGATGGTGGTACTGAGATTGTATTGGTGTCTGGTATAAATGCTGAGTGATGGCAGATGAGTGTGTGTTAGGGCTGGATTGTGGTGTTGGAAGTAGAAGTGGTATATGTTGAAATGTGGTGTTGGAAAGGTATGGAGATGTAGTTATGATATGTTATAGGGTTGAAATGTGGTGTTGGAGAAGTGGTGGTATAAGATGGTGGAAGGCAGAAGGTAAGTGCATTTGTGGAAGGAGTAGAGCTGGTATGCTGAAGTGTGGTGTTGGAAGTATTGGAGGCTTAGTATGATATGTTATAGGGTTGAGATGTGGTGTTGATAGCTATTTCATTTTTGGGGCTGGAAACAGGTGAGTTTATTATCATTTTGTATTGTATTGGTGACTGGTATAAATGCTGAGTGATGGCAGACGAGTGCGTGTTAGGGCTGAAATGTGGTGTTGGAAGTAGAGGTGGTATATGTTGAAATGTGGTGTTGGAAAGGTATGGAGATGTAGTAATGTAACTCGGCTATTTGTAAATTTTGGTTTGGTAGAAGATGGAGTCTTCAGTAGGTAATTATGACGGGTAGGATGAGTATGAGTGTATGGTAAATGTAAGTTATGATATGTTATAGGGTGGAAATGTGGTGTGAGAGAAGTGGTGGTATAAGATGGTGGATGGCAGAAGGTGAGTGTATTTGTGGAAGGAGTAGAGCTGGCATGAAGTATTAAATTATGATATGTTATAGGGTTGAAATGTGGTGTTGGAGAAGTGGTGGTACAAGATGGTGGATGGCAGAAGGTGAAGAAGAAGTAGAGGTGGTATATGAGGTAGGGTTGGTGTGGTATTGCTAAAATGGGTGTTGGAGTATTGCTGGCCAAAATTATTGGAGGCGTGATTGGTATTTGTTATTCATTGTCGAAATTTCTGGAGATGAGAGGTAATTTTATTATGGGTGTTATGACGGAATGAAATGAAATGAAGCAATGTTAACGCAGATTGGTAAAAGTTGCGGTATGGTTGATTGGAACGCAATGACGGAATAGGATGGCCGGGTTGGTATGCAATCATGTAATGGCGGGTTTGGAATGCAACCTGGTAATGCTGCGCTTGCAGCTTATGCTGGAGTAGGTCAGGGAACAATAGAGGTGAAGAAAATGCTGAAGTAAGAAGGCTGAGTACGTGAGAGTGATAACAAGCATGGAGTTGTAACACCAGCAGTAGAATGTAAACATTGACCAGGCTGTTGTGAATTGATGTAGATGGAGTTGGTTCTGGTATAAAACCGGGACGGTATTGTTTATTTCATTTGATGTTATTTAGTATATAGGGGAGAGGGGTGGCTCAGGTTGGACTATTCTTATTAATTTTATTTGTTATTTATTATTATTATTGTGAACATGTATTCGGGGCTGAATGCCTGTTTTGTTCACTAATAAATACAATACAATACATACTCTAGTTGGGGTCTCACCAGAGACAAATATGCTCTCTCTTTATATCCTTACTACAACCCCTAAATACTCTCATAACTATGTGTGGAGATCTGTACCCCTTTTTTACATTCACATTGATGTGATTACCCCAATGAAGCTCTTTCCTTATATTAATACCTAGGTATTTACAATGATCCCCAAAAGGAACTTTCACCCCATCAACTCAGTAATTTAAAACTGAGGGGACTTTTCCTATTTGTGAAACTCACAACCTGACTTTTAACCTCGTTTATCGTCGTATCATTGCCTACTGTCCATCTCACAATATTATCGAGGTCATTTTGCAGTTGCTCACAATCTTGTAACTTATTTATTACTCTGTACAGAATAACATCATGTGCGAAAAGCCTTATCTGTGATTCCACTTCTTTACACGTATCATTGATATACATATAAGAAAACATAAAGGTCCAATAATACTGCTTTGAGGAATTCACCTCTTAATTTTTACAGGGACAGATGAAGTTTCACCTACTCTAATTCTCTGACTTCTATTTTCTAGAAACAGAGCCACCCATTCAGTCACTGTTTTTTTTTGCTATGGGCTTTTACGTCGCACCGACACAGATAGGTCTTATGGCGACGATGGGACTGGGAGGGGCTAGGAGTGGGAAGGAAGCGGCCGTGGCCTTAATTAAGGTACAGCCCCAGCATTTGCCTGGTGTGAAAATGGGAAACCACAGAAAACCATTTTCAGGGCTGGCGATAGTGGGATTCGAACCTACTATCTCTCGGATGCAAGCTCACAGCCGCACGCCTCTACGCGCACGGCCAACTCGCCCGGTAAGTCACTGTTCTGTCAGGTCCAATTGCACTCATTTTTGCCAGTAGTCTCCCTAGTCCTATTGGTTCAACGTGTAGCCGCTAAGCTACAGGTAGTATAGGGAAGGGTTTCCGGTTGGGTTAATGCCTGGTCAATGTGGAGGTAATCCTGCAAAATTATCTAGGGTGTAATGTTATGTCCGAGCTGAAGTAGTGAAGGGCAACTGGTTAGGTTTATGCCTCGTCAGCGTAAGGTAAAGCCTGCACTTTTATGCGGTCAGTCTGGGTATCGAACTTCAATTCTGTTAAGTGAAGCTTACACTTACACTACTCAGCATCGAGCCCGAAATAAAAACAGTTTACTAATAATCCCGAATAAAACTCAAGTTATTATTATCGATACCGGTAAAAGCCTATATTCCCTCAAGCAACGGGATATCTCTCCAATAATTTTAAACAATAAAATCATACCCTACTCTACTTCAGTGACTAACTTAGGAATTGTTATGACTGAGACCCTAAATTGGACTCATCAGGTGATAAGCAAATGTAACAAAGTACACAAATGATTATATCCTCTGTAGCGATTCTGTAATTCATTCTCGGTTCAACTTAAAGTACAACTAATTCACTCTCTTATACTATCTATACTTGACTATTGTGACACTGTGTTGACTGAAATTACCTGTGACAGTAACAAGAAACTGGACAGGAGCCTGAATAGCTGCGTAAGATATATATTTAACCTGCGATATGATGCTAATATATAACCATATTATAAGGAAATGTCGTTGCTTCGAGTGCATCAGCGCCGTGAATTTCACATGTTATCACTTCTGAACAAAATACTTTCCACTATTACTCCCGACTATCTTTCTTCACCTTTTTCTTACCTCTCGTCATATCATGACCACAATACGAGATCTGGCTCCTCTCTTACCATACCTGTAAACCGTACTGCTGCTTACAACCGCTCCTTCATAATCTCAGCGTCCATGGCATGGAAATTGATACCTGTGAACATTAGGGACAATCCCTCTCATCACAACTTTAAATTGGCGTGCCGCGAGTATTTGTTGAGTAGATCATGCTGACTTGCTGGATAATTGTTGAGTGAATGAAAGAATGAATGGGATAAATGAACGGATTATTGCAGTTACATCACTTAAGTGTATTTTACTTTGTGTATTTTAAAATTAAGGATTCTTTTATTGCCATTTTTAATATTATTACTATTGTTTTTGCTATTAATGTTATTTGTGTTATTTGTATTTGTAAGTACGGTACTCTATAAGTTATGTACATGTTTACTCTTCTAGTGGTTAAGTGTAAGAGAAGGCCTTGAGCCCTAACTTCGCCACCAATAAAAGCATTATCTATCTATCTATCTATCTATCTATCTATCTATCTATCTATCTATCTATCTATCTATCTACCTATCTATCTATCTATCTATCTATCTATCTATCTATCTAAATGTTACCCCCGGTGAATAAAGTACATGTGTTAATCCTTCACCATCTCCCTATTCCCATGCGAAGCGGCCATCTTGATCATAGTTTAGCCCTGAGACCCCCATCTCCGAAGTCACCTTTCGACATTAAGCCCCTATGAATAAAGTATATCTATTAATCATCATAGCCGCCATATTTTTCCAAGTTCAGTTCCAAGCTCCCTTAAATCACTTTTGAGTGTTACGGCCCTATGAATAAAGAATATGTATTAAGTATGTATGTATTAAGTTCAGCTCCAAGTCCGGAGGAGTTCAAGTTAGGTTGACGCGTGGTCAGCGTGAGGATAGGCCTACACTCAGCCGTTAACAACATGTAAGTTTAAGCCTACACTGTTGTGCGGTTAGCCTTGGCATCGAACTTAGGTCTGTTATGTTAACGCCTTTAGACCGGGGGTCCAACCCGTCATTTTTAAGGTTAAGCCTAGACTCGGCATGCCTGTTAGGTTAAGCTTGCCCTCTTAGCCATACTGACGTTGGTTGCTAGGGTTAGCTTGCACTTTTTGCCAACGAACTTGGGTCTGTAAGGTTAAAGCCCTTAGGTCTAGGGTCGAACCTGAGGTTTGTAAGGTTAAGCCTGAACACGTAGCCGGCGTAAGGTCATGGAAGGTGGCGGTACCAGAACTGTCCAATTATTGCTACTTGAGCGCTATTACAGTTAGGAAAATAGTTTTACGTTATCATGACTTTGACGCTTTTCTTCATCATTCGTAAAATTTTCGAAATTTTTAGAAAAATCAACATTTTTTTAAATATTTGTCCGACGTGACGATAAATGTCCCTTATGGGAAATCTCAAGTGGTTTAAATTAGGCATCGGATACCCTCGTGTAGCTAGGAGATGCACAGAACATGGAATGGCGTTGAACCACTCACCGCCTTAATTAGCATTATTACCGGGCGAGTTGGTCGTGCGCGTAGAGGCGCGCGGCTGTGAGCTTGCATCCGGGAGATAGTAGGTTCGAATCCCACTATCGGCAGCTCTGAAAATGGTTTTCCGTGGTTTCCCATTTTCACACCAGGCAAATGCTGGGGCTGTACCTTAATTAAGGCCACGGCCGCTTCCTTCCAACTCCTAGGCTATTCCTATCCCATCGTCGCCATAAGACCTATCTGTGTCGGTGCGACGTAAAGCCCATAGCAAAAAAAAAAATAATTAGCATTATCAAGAAATTAAGAGAAATCAGCTACGGTAACTGACACAGCTGTATCGAAACATCTGAAACGTGGAAATGTATCAGTTTCCTTACTGATTTAGAAAGTGCCAGTCCGGCTCATTGGCTGAATAGTCAGTGTGGTGGTCTTCGGTTCAGGAGGCCCCGAGTTCGATTTCCGATTGGACGGGGAATTGACCACGTCCGTTTAATTACTTTATCTCGGAGGCTGAGTGTTTACATACAACACATCGCACTACGAACCTCCATATAAATAAGCGACAGTGATTACATCCCTCCAATTACGGAGGGTGTTAGGAAAGGAATCTGGCCATAGAAGTGGGCTTAATCAACATGAATTGTTAACCTCAACTAGTTCTGTAAAGGCCAAGGAGGAGAAGAAGATTTATGAAAGGCCAGTAGCTGAAATGAATATAATGTAGGCATGGAACAGCACAACACGACATCCTTCTCGCAGTTTTCTTCTTAATGAATAATATAACATGAAATGAAAAGAATATTCTTAAAGAACGAGGACGGGTAATAAAAATGACGCATAATGAAGCATATTGAAGAAACCTTAACTTTTCATCTGTTTTCCAATAACTACTGTTCTAGTCGTTTGCAAAAGTTTTCATCTCTAATAAAAATAATTTGATTGTTTTCATTTGTGTTCGTATGTTATTTGTTTGTTCCATTTTTCTTTATTAGCATGTGAAATTGTGATTTACATTAAAGAGGAAGATTTTCACTGCGTAATTATTCCGAATCGGATAGTTCTGACACAAATTTGCTCACTTCAAACATGCCGGAAATTTTGGACGTTTTGAATATTCCTGAAAAAAGAAGGTACCGTTATTATACATTAAACCTGTGAAGTCACACTGCATTCAGTTATGAATTATCATATTTTTCATCTGTCAGTATAACGGGAGAAGCTTATTCAACATTCAAAATGCTGTTTGTAACCACGGGCCTTGAACGATTGTAGGACACAACTTACTCTTCGTATATAAGACTAAAGACTTCAGTGATAGTGATGGCGGATGTTGACACCATTACAGCTATGGGCAGCTAGTCCTGTGGTGTAGGGGTGGCGTGCTTATCTCTTACCCGAAGGCCCCGGTTTCGGCTCTCGTCCAGGGTAGGGATTATCGTTTTGACCGACTCCCCCCTATTTGCAGAATAGTAATGCTCTCCAACATAAAATTAGAATAGAAATATAATTCAATTTTTCTCTAAAAACGGACATTGTGTGACAGTATGATAATATTTATACGCTCAAATATTCGCTGTGATTAATACAGTCAACGACCAACATCATTAACGTTAAAACAGGGCAATATACGCCGACACTCATTCACTAAGCAGGAATATTATTCACTGAATCTTACGACGCTTTCAATTCTTTTCATTTATAAACGAAAAAAGTAGCAAAGGAAATCACTCTTCACGTAGGACGTGACTTTCCTCTTGGCTCTAATAATGAATGGTACCTTAATAATCTCTGCACATCCACGTCGACTCATATGTTAGCAATGCCCGCAAAACAATGCTCTGGTGCCCTATTGAGTAAAAAATTATTGTTTCTCTTATAGTGTCTGAGATGAAGAAAGATAAATCTTATTCCACTCGCTCATTCACAGCTGTGGTGTACAACACTAATCTTATCTTCTAATCTTATATTGTCTGCGATGCTTTACTTGGGCCTCACGGAACACTGTATGATATTCTTCTATCACAATACAAAGTCCCTTACCTATTTAAAATAGACATTCAGATTATTCGGTCATGTTCATTATACACACTGACAGGCCGAAGGTCATGAGATATCAGTATTTAATGGTAATAATCTTTACCGTGACGTCTTGGAAGTGCTCAGATCTTTGTCAGGTGTGATCTCACAACTTGAGAATAAGTGTAAACATTGTCTGTGCAGGTCGTGGCAAGGCAATGTGAATTATTTTCTTTCGAACAGGGCATGATAGTAGGTTCTAGATGGATGGAACATTCCAATATCGAAGTGTATGGACATTTAACATTCTTCGATCGACGGTGCCAGTGTGTATCGGTAATACCTCTTGGAAGGCATTACCACCGACAGTGACCAGCGCAGTGGCCGACTACAGATTCTTAATGATCGCGATTAGCGGCGTTTCACTAGAATTGTCCACATTGGCTCATTTCACATCCATATTCAATGCAGGAGCTACCAGACGAATATCCAGCAGGTCAGTACAGCGTTCTTTGACGTCAGTGGGGTACAGGAACAGAAGACCTACCAGAGGTCCCTAGTTAACACCAAGCAGCAGGGTACGCCTTATCATCTGTGCAATTTACGTTGCTAATTGGACTCTGGAGGCCTGGCGATATGTAGCTTGGTCCGATGAGTCACGGTTCAAGTTTTTTCTTGCTAATGGTAGGGTTCGAATATGGCGCGGGCCCCATGAAACCATTGACCTCGAATGTCAACAACAACATACAAGCATACATATCAACATACAGCTGATGTTAGCTCCATGATGGTATGGCGTGTGTTCACGTGGTGGGCTCGAATCCCACCTTCGGCAGCCCTGAATATGGTTTTTTGTGGTTTCCCGTTTTCTCACCATATAAATGCCGGCGCTGTACCTTAATGAATTCCACTGCCGTTTCTTCCGATTGCTAACCTTTTCCCATCCTTGCGACGCCAAAAAACCTTCGATGTGTTAGTACACGTTAAGCAACTAGCAAAACTTAAGATATAAAATAGAAGTGGATTTCAATTCATTCCACAGATGGTTGTAACATTATAAGAACTGAAATGAATTTCCTTTCATTGTAACTTGTTACCAACGTTTTCTTGACCACTGTCTTTCAACTAAGCAATTAGCTCTTTGTTTCCTCTACCGAGCGAGTTGACCATGCGGTTACGGTCGAGCGGGTGTGATCTTGCATTCTGGAGATATTGGATTCGGACCCCACTATCGTCAGACCTAAAGATGCTTTTCCGTCTTTTTCCATTTTCACACCAGGAACATGATGGGGATTTACCTTAATTAAGGACACGGCCGCTTCCTTCCCACTCCTAGCTCTTTCTTATCCCGTCGTCACCGTAAGACCTATCTGTGTCGGTGCGATGTACACCAAATTGTTAAAAAGGTATTATATTGAAGAGAAGGGGATACCTTCGGAATGCCATTCCTATCTTACAGGCTGACTACTTAGGCGTTGAAAGTGTTCTCAATTCATCTGGAAATGGATCGGTTCAATTAGCCGTCAGGTATTCGCAGAATTTAGAAACAAGATTTTCACTTCTGCATAAGGTCATTCAGTCCACTCAGCGAATAGAATTGTGACTTCTTACTCATCAACATCTTATCTGGAAATTGTCATGTATTTGGTCTACATGTCGAGATCATGTTTTCCCTGTGATCGTCATAAATACAACAGGTCAGCTACCTCAAACTACCATAGGAAATATTTGCGAAATGAGATTTGTAATTGAAATGTTATCTTCACAGAACTGAAGTTCAGGCAGAGGCTCAAAATATTAACTCATCCAGAGTTTCCAACATCGGTCATAAGGGTTTTCTACGTCGGGGTTTATGTTTTCTTTTTTAACAGAATGGTTCTTATTAGCACTAGCAAAATAATTTTAGGCCTAGTATTACAACGGCGTCTCTGCTTAATCCTAGTTTAGACAGGTAATTCAACATCGTCATTTGAATAACTGAGTGTTGTCTGCTTCGGCTGAATTTTCATTGGTGGCGTACGTGCGTACCTACCACTTACATAAGTGAACGGTTTGCAGTTATGTTCCCTGTTATGACTATTCATCCTAATGTGCACTTTATTCCTTCACACAAAAATCACTGCACATAGCGTAGCTTTCAAAGGGAATGTTAATTACAGGATGTTCCAGTACGGAGTTCCATGCCTTCCGATTTAGTAGGTACGAACCTTTAGACGACATATTTCAGTTCTCCTCACAGAAAATAATCCGATGATGTCAAATGGACTGGAACATTTTGCAGGCCCTCTTCACTTAGTTCAACGATTTGAAAACATTTAGTTAAAGCAAGCTGTAAGCTGGGCGCTCATTATACTGAAACCACATGTTCCTCATCGTCTGAAACGGAATGTCTTCCAACACTGGTGGACGTCCCTATGTTACGAGGGTGACATACTTGTTGGAATTCAGTGATTCGTCTTTGAAAGGTGGCTTTATGGGACGATGCCCCACTATTACACATCATACGTTTACACTCAATGGACGTAGACGTTCTATACCGTGAATGCAATGGAAATTCATTACTGACCATTTTCACAGGTTTCTATTGTTGATCTAACCGTGGTTTGTTTACTTATTTTGTTCACAATTTGCTTTACCTTGCATCGATACAGATGTGCTTTATAACGACGGTAGGATAGGGAAAGGCCAGGAGTGGAAAGGAAGCAACCGTGGCTTCAACTGAACTACAACCCCGGCATTTTTCTTGTGTTAAAACGGGAAACCACGGAAAAACCATGCCTTGTAAATATTACTTTGATGGTAATCAAGATACATGACAAATCCGGTGTATCATGTCGTAATATTCATTCACACACATGGGTATTATTCTGAAAATTGTTTCAATGTAGCTATTGACGGAGAGAGATAAGCCATGGGTAGAAGTTTTGACGGTCGAGAATAAATAGTGTGACTGCTTAATCATCCCATTTTCCCTCAAGAGGAATGGGGATAATATGTACTAGAACTTTTATTTCAGCATCTCCTCAACTCACTACTTTCTTTCAAGAACGATTTCGAGGTACTACTATTTCACTCTTCTAAGTTGTTTAAAGAGATTCAAGAGATTTGCAAATGATTGTCGAGATCGTTGATATCTGGCTAGATATCTCTCAATGAATATATTATTTAAAAAAAAAGAATACCATGTTTACACTTTATTAAGAAACTAGGATTATGTCGGCTTCTTTCAGCACTTTAAAATGCCTTCGCCTATATCTCATCCAGCATAACATCTTTTCATAGATTTTAACAGAGTTCTGATTAGGAAGTCTATATGCATTTCGCGTTTACGGAAGCAAAATGTAATCACTAATCACTAATGTCATCAGTGATGTGCATATTGAAAATATTGTACTGATATTCCCATGTGGTTTTAATTAACATTAATTTACAAAGTACCTTGCTCAATATCAACAGTCACACTCACAAGTCAGTAAAAACAATAAATAAAATGCTTTCTAGGTAATGGAATTAAAGTAACACCTTGGAAACGTCCACAGCCCTCTCCAGTTCTTTGCCTGCTAATTTCTGTGAGGGTTGTTGTATACGGTGGTGATACTTTGCATTAAGTGTTAAGACAAAAACTTCACACGATTCTCAAATCATTCCAATTCTTGACACAGGGTGATGATTCTGATATTTCTTCGTGTTTATAAAACTTGTATAGTAGGAGGTAATAAGGAAATCAAAGGAAAGCAAAGCAATCATCATCGTAGTTCTCTGTCTTTGAAAATACCTGTGTTGTATCCTCATTTACATTGCACTAATACAGTAAACTTGAAATTTCACTAAAAATATTATTTATTGATACTAATAAAGCCTAACATGTATTCATTACAACTGCCCTTTGCATTCTTGAGAACTAACGTATTCTCAACTCTTTTGTCCAACATAGTGCTCATTTTCTTTCATAGATACTTTACTAGACTTCATACATATTTTATGCTATATGATTCAATATTCAATTTATTCCCAGCTCCTCCTACAAATTAACTTGAGTTCGATGCTTATATAACAAAAGTTTCTTCCTTGACAGTGAATCTCCTATCTCTAATGTTATGCTCAGCGTCATTCGAGTGTAACGCATTTTGTAAGACTACATGCAGAATTTACTGAATCATTCTACCAGTATTTACATTTCATTCCGTTTGTACATGTCATTCTCTCAACATCTACTCTCTTTCATTGTCAGGATGAGTTGCTGAAACGGTAGAGTGGTGGTTTCTAAGCCCTAATGATTACTGTTATTCTCGGGCGTTTATGAGCCACCTGTGAAATACGTACACTGTATATTTTAACTATAATGAATATGGATACATGAAATATGAAATTTTAGTGAGAAGGGCTGAATTCGGTTATTCATGTGGTCGAAAAATGTAACATTTTGCTACGATGTCAACTCCAGTACTATATAATTCGTTTAAGCACGATGTTTTTAAATCATTACTCTCTGCTGTACTGCAACTGATATTTGTAAACAGAAATAGAAATATATCTATTTAAATTTAATTACAAGTAAGACCAGAGGTCCCTTTGGCCGTAACTAACTGCCACTTAAACTTAAATGTATCAACTAACATACTCAGCCTAATAAAATGAATACATAAAAAGCGTAAGATACATTTTTCTACTGGGGATATAAGAATAAGATTAAAATCTAAACATCTCACAATAATACTTTTACAATTTCATAAACATAGACTATACTAACAAGGAAGATAAGACATAAGGAATATCGAATATCTACATTTCTATTGAATGCAGTAAATTTAAAATTATATTTTATGTGTCTTGAAATAGTTCGTATAAAATAAAGTACTCAAATAGCCAATGTAGGTGAGATAGTTACGTGATGCCTGATTAACCTAAAATGACCAGAAATTGTATTGTTTATTTCTCCAAAGTAGCAGTGAGAGGCTCTAATGAAAATTATGTTACCTCTACCATGTTTTCCTAGTCAGGGACGTGAATAACGGTATCACCAGTTCCTTAATGTGATAACATGCTGAAATTGATTTTATTTTCTTGGGAGCCACTGTGGAGGTGATGTAAACAGTATTTGCAGACCGTTTCAGTAATTTATTGTGTAAATAGACCAACGACAAACAAACGGTCATATAAAGGCTTCAAGAATTTGGTCGAGACTCATGTATGCCGATATGTTTCTTAAGCACGATTTCAACTGAACGTATTAGGTATACAAGGACATCAGTTCACCCTATGCGACCACACGGATATTCATTTCAGGCCTTGTGAGGACCAATTACAATATAGAGACACATGAGAGATATATAGGCCTATTCATGTTTAGTGATTATGGTTCTTACACTGACATCAAAGCTGGTATGTTAGTAGTACGTAAGGATGTTGATGAAGGAAGCTGAGTGAGTCCCTGATTATGCTTATAATAATACCAATAATAATTTTACCAGGGTTACACCTACCACGGGTGTTTAAACTATATACCTTCTCCACTATGGCCATCCCTGATAGTGGTTGAGAAATTGCAAGTCTTTCTAAAACTTTCCTCTCCGATGTTTAGATGGCTCCGGCATCTATTTTCTAGTGATCTCTTGTGGGCTAAGTCCAAGTTAATTTACGAAGAAATTTAATTTGTCGTGGTTTGTGAACCTTTCTTTCTGGTTATTGATTTTTTGTGTGTGCCGAAGCTGTCAATACTTCACGTGGTTCTTCCTCTAATGTAATCTGCCTATCGCATGCCTGTAACTACAGTAAGTCCTCAAACCAATCAGAACTCAGCTTAGTGTATGGATATTTATCCTATCAGCGCTCTGGGTTACAATATAGTCTAGAACTTTCACCTGCGGGCCTATTTAAGGAGAGTACTTTCGGGCCGTCTTGTCTGATATGCTCCGGTGATTGAGACTGGTACTTGACGGAGGTTAGAGGGGGCAGGAGGCAGAGGGTGACCAGCTTGAGGAAGATCCAGGTAATGGCAGTATTTACCTACATACGTAACTGTCCCGGCGTGCACCCCAAATGTTTTTTAAATTAAAGATGCTATTGATGTGCTGTTTTCACAGAAGGATGTGTAACCAAGAGCTCATATTTGTAGCCTATACACAAATTTTAATAATTATTAGAAAGTTACATTTCTCAAATGGAATAACGCCTTCTAATATTAACAAAATAAATCTAGAGTCAATTAGAATGTCAATGGTGTTTTTTGAGGATTCTAGTACAATTAGTGTACGAGATAATGTAGTTTGAAAATTGTAAATACCGACATTTGGCTTCCCCATGTGTCAGCACTAACTTAGAAAAAGTGAATAAACAAATTCTTTGGATTCCGAGGAAGAAAGCGAATTGGCCGTCTAAGGTTGTGTTCAAAATGTCAACCACTAGCTTCAGTACAATCTTCCAATCTTCCGTGTAAAGATTTACGCCCACGTTGCAGCATTTCATTGAAAATGTCAGCGAAGGCAGCAGTAATACAGTACGTCGTTTCATACCCTCTGGTGTTGTCGGTATGTCCTTGTAAACAGCGTACTTTATCATTCCCCAGAGAAAAGATCTAAAGGGGTCAAATCTTGTGAAAGGGCCGGCCAACGTTAAAGTTCATTTCGTCCAAACCAACGATTTAGAAACAATCGGTGGAAACAAGTTGTAGTACTTTGCGCATTCTGCTCTGGGCATACAATATGCTGATACCACATGTTCCTCATAGTCAGCAGTGGAACGTCTTCTAACATCATGGACATTGTTCTCTTAGGAGGTTGAGGTACATTGGAGAATCTAGTGTTCTTTCCATGAAAGGATGGCCTATGAGCTGATGGGCCACTGTTCCACGCCACAAGTGTGAACTCCACGTATGCTGATGTTCCACCTGACGAATCGAATAGGGATTATTTACCTTCAGTTGAATGGCGCATACGACTGTCGGTGTTTCCTATTTTCAAACAAGGATAGCTCGTAAACTACATCTAATAGAATCCTGAAAAGACACCACTGACATTCTAATTTGCTCTAGCATTTCGTTAATATCAACAGGCATTTGTCCATTGAAAAATATAACTTTCTAAAATAATAAACATTTTATTTATTATTAGTATATGTGTATACGCTACAGTTATGAGCCCTTGGATACACTCCATTTCTGTAAAAGCAGCTAATCAATAGCAACTTCCAGTTCAGAAATATTTCGTGTTCAAATTTTAAGTGATTCGCTCTGACAGCATAGAGCAATGATGTCTGTCCATTGGAAGTGATAGTGTGCACTTCCCCATTTATAATTCTCTGTAAAGGTCTAGCTGGATAGACGCCAGCGGTGCTAGAACTTTATGATGGTGCAGGTTTTGATGTATTTCTCCTTTACGACAGATGTCAAGCAGGTGACATTGTGTTTCGTTCTCGTCACATTCGAGACGATGCCATATGACTTTGCTAGACCATCTGCTTGGGACTGATCGAAATTCCCATGTTTTAAATGATGTTTTGAGTGTATTTTATCGGCCTGAGCATAAAACATTATTTGTGGTTTGTCACCCAAACAGGCTTCTAAGTTGGCTTGCATTGAGGAAGGCGTCTTTCTGCGAGGATCATGGGATTTCCTAGTGTAAAATCTTTGCTCCCTGAATATATGACTCTTTTTCCTTCCTCGGAATAGTTAATATTTCCAGTTATGGTCTCTGGTAACGTGCAAGCGGGAATAACCAATGCCCAGAAGATTTTATCAGGTGTTTAAATTTTGAATAAAAGTCTCTCATTTCTCTAACACGTCGCCAAGTCCTGATAATTTTCACCTAACGCAGATCATTCCGTCCGAACTGTCTTGTAGGAACTCAGTGATGTATTTAATTGCCCCTCTGAGAATTTATTCGCATCTTCCAGTAATCGTTAAAGATTATGCGAATATACAAAATTCTTTCCTCATTATCAAACAGTTAAGTATATTTACTAAAAAAATGAAGAGTAGTCCAGGCGTCTAAGTTTCCAGCTGAGCCCAAAAATGCAATCTGGTATAAAATGAGGTGAGCATCTGCACGGTTCAGACACTGATATCAATTAGGTTGCGAATCATTTAACATTCGGTAATTTTAACTTAATGGGTAATTAGAGTATGGTACCCATGCAGATAATAGTTTACAGTACGTTTTCCTCCCTTTCACCGTCTAACGAGATGTCAATTAGGCTGAACGCCGTTGCAAAAAAGCTGGAACACAGTCTTACCAAGACTACTAACGCCTGTTACCTTGTCTCCCACTTTACAGATGATAGTGATACTCTACTAAATGCGACGTCTGTGTCAGTAACGTTACGATTAAGTGGTGTAAAGTCACGAGAGTCGATTGTGACCGGAAGATCCCATTGTGCCTCAAGAAGAAGATACACCGCACCTGTATAGGATGGAACGCTGGAGTTTTAGACGTATCTAATGCTCACGGCTTGACCATTTCAGGAATGAAACCGTTCTACCCACTTTGGACAAGATGAGGGAAGTGGGATTTCGGTGGTATGACCATTTGATAAAAGCAGACACAGAAACCGTTGTGAGCACTCACGCTCAACCCAGACGGAAAACGACCCCATGCCTGGTCGGAGAAGTGGTGAGTGGATCGTTTTTCAGAAGACATGAGAAAAATACACGTCAGTTCTACTGATTCTACAGACCAGACAACGTACAGAGTGATACGCAGACAGGTCAACTGAGCATATTGATTGGATTAACCTCAGATGGAAGAGACAGACGATTTCATGAAGGTTTAATTAACGAAGTCAGTTTTAACATTTTTGGTAGCTTATTATTTATTAGTGTGTTTAACTGCCTGATCTATGGACATTGAAAGGACTGGGAGAGCACAATTAAAAATAAGCATGGATCTATCACGCAGGTCTCGGTTCCGGAAGCTGTTTTAGGTAACTCATTCCACAATCCTCAACGTGGGTTTACGAAGTGACAGGTACATTGAAATATGATCTTCTGCAACTATACATCGAGGCCTAACGTTAGATTCATAATCCGACTGAAGACCTCAGTGCATCTCATCAGAATTTCGTCAAAATATAAAATATTTCAGAATTTTTATAATACACTTTACTGAATACAACATGTTGAATAAGTGTATCTGTCTTATGTGCCTATTAAATGTTTCTTGATTCAATAATTGCATTGAGGGTGTGGAACTTTCAACTCTTATCATACTCCAGAATTATGTGTAAATAATATTTCAACTTCACTATAATTGAGAATTGACATTCCTTAAGTCACTATCTGAAATAATTGACAATGAAGTATCCAAAGGACATTATCCCGTGACAAGAAAGGGAATGCACATCTCGAACCCCTAGGTAGTTGATTTGCTGAGGTACCGGTAGGTTCTAAATGCATCTTACTCATACGGCGAGGAATATCAGAAACTCGATTCTTTGCATATGGTTAAAACAAACTTTTGTCCCATGATCTCGGTCACTGTCTTACCTTGTCCTTGATACAAGAGTCAGAGTATGTTATCCAACAAGAGCGCTTTAACCTAGGAACTGTCCTGAAGAAGTGGTCTCATAAATGGCACCTGAACTCGTACTATCATTTGCGTGTGAAATATTATAAGCCATGTAACAAGCTCATTACTGCACCCAATTTAAATTTACGATTGCATTTCCAGAGCCCTGCCATTGAGTCCTAATTGGATCCTCATGTGCAGTTTCTGTTAAAACAGGCTCAATTATCTCCGCAGTTACACAACATAGCGGTGATAATTAGTGGCAAGAGGTAAGATACCATTTTTCCCATACAACAGAGCTAAATGTACACTTGGGTCCTCATTTCAATGTAATAATACTTCATTTGTATTTCAGTGCCATGTGTCCTCATCCCATGTGTCTCGACTAGTCTCTGATCAGTTTACTCTTCTGTTGGATCTATATCATCACAAATATTTATCACTTCTACTTGAGGAATGTGAACATGACGAAAGAAAAATAGGTCTTTTCCCAATTGGTTACCTGAAAACAACTGGATGAAAAGTAATGTATTCCTTATTGCTTAAAACATTACACGTTGGAAGTTTCAAAATAGAAAGAAAAACGGGGATAGATTGCAATTAAGGGAAAGACAATTATATAGTGTGGCAAAATGTTCTCTTCTGTGTAAGCCAGAGCTAAATCAGAGAAAACTTTACAAGTCAGAGGATGAATTGTAACGGTTCAAATCACGTTGCAAATATTTCTCTGCATTATTATTATTATTATTATTATTATTATTATTATTATTATTATTATTATTATTATTATTATTATTATTATTATTATTATTATTATACCCATATATTATTACTATTATTTAAGTATTGAAATGAAATGGCGTATGGCTTTTAGTGCCGGGAGTGTCCGAGGATATGTTCGGCTCGCCAGGTGCAGGTCCTTCGATTTGACTCCCGCAGGCAATCTGCGCGTCATGATGAGGATGAAATGATGATGAAGACTACACATACACCCAGCCCCCGTGCCAGAGTAATTAACCAAAGATGGTTAAAATTCCCGACCCTGCCGGGAATCGCACCCGGGTTCCCTGTGACAGAGGCCAGCACGTTAACCATTTGGCCGTGGAGCCGGACATTGCAACTATTATTATTGTTTGATTCAATTCTGTAATCTGATTTCACTATGTAATAATTAATTTTCGCTTGCTTCATTGTATTTAATTCATTGTATTTGTATATATATATATATATATATATGTGTGTGTGTATGTTAGCATTAGAATCATGTAGAGGGAGACTTACTGCCTAATATCGGATATGGATATATTATTTGTGGTACTACTTTTAAAACATTGCAACATATGTTGCAATACTGTTAACAGTAACTGTCGAGTATCGCTCTATCATTGTATGCATTTAGACTATGAGATAATATTCTGGGAGTTTCTACGTTGCCTGAGGCTCTTTCAAGACATCGTGTACTCTTTGAGAGATGACGTGGGTGTGACAACTAGTGTCTATATATAGGGGTGTATCCTATAGCCTCAGTTCAGTTGGAAGGAGAGTGAGGCCTCAGTTGGCTGGAAGGAGTTGAATGGAGAGGCTTGCCATGAAGTGTAGTAGTCGAATGGATGGAGCCTTTTTCGATGGATAGTCATTTAGAGAGTGAGGCCACAGTTGGTCAGTCAGTTGCAGATAGAACAGTGACATTGATACAAAATCGTCAGCGAACAAATAGATTATATGTTCGGAGTGTGTTTCGTGTATCTGTTCGGTCGAGTTCTTGTATCAGTTCGGTGACAGCCGAATATTGAGTCGTCGTAATGCAGACTAACAGTTATCAGTGAATTACTTAGAGAGTTGCTTGTGAAGTGTGAATATCATTTCAAGCCAAGCTATATCTCGTTTGGGAAACTAAAAGGATACATCACCAAATTAGGTTTGAGATACCTACAGCTGATACCAACTCAAAGGAATACATCGTAATAACACTCAAATGTTGAAGGTACTGATAAGTGAACCAGTGAGGGATAAATTTCTTGTAGGGCCTACAATTTTTTAATGTCCGGTCAAGAGGATTTCAAGTGTAATGCCTAGAGTTTCTTTCAGTTATAATGTCAGAGTTTGATATTGTCTTTTGAATTATCGCGGCAGGTCTCACCAGTTAAAGTCAACATTTAAGGAATATGTTTTGTTTAGTACCAAATACAATTAATTGTTTTATTTCAATAGAGATCAGATAGCCTCAAATTTTAGTGGGGAAACCAAAACTTCAATGTCCTTTTCCCAGAAACTGTATGTTATGCCGTCAAAGAAAGCTTATTACCTCACACCCTAGAGATATTCAAGATTCTCATTCCGTCATCGTTACATTTATTTATAGCTGGTGCCCATCAACAATTGTATGTGTAAGTTATCAGGTAAGCACTAATTGTGAGTACATAGTCCGACGATTGAGCATTTTATTTCATGAATATTTTCGTTTTAAATTGGTGAGTAACCACAGTCCTTATATTCTGTTATCACTCCTCTCGGCATAGAATATAACTTTCATTTAGTATAAGGAGAGATTTAAAGTCTTAAGTCTTTTTCAACTGATCAAAGTTAATGTTGGTATGGAATCTGAAGGTAAATTAGTAGCGCAGAGAAATGTACTTGATGGTACTGATACTGGAACTCTTTGAACTAGAGAAACTAACATTCAGTTTATCAGAGCTATTTCTGGGGCCACCTCAGCAAACCAGGCTCCGTTTTGTTTCGGTCCTGGGTTTAAGGCCGGCTGTCTTTCCTGACACCACGTAATTTTTGAGATGAATATCTCAATCCAGAATCGGCTGGCATTCGAAACTCAGCATTCCGTGCTGGAAACCAGGGTATAATTCACTGAACTAATCACGCCCCCAGTGGAACACTCTGAACTGAAGCATCATTTTTAAAAACTGTCACTGTAACGATTCTTGGTGTTAGGAAGAACATCCGGTCGTCAAACTTGGCCTAATTTGCATTTGTTCCAACCGTATATAATCGAGAAGAGGACAGGAAAGAAAAAAATCATGACAATGGTTCTTCATCATGTTGAATAGAAGAGTTTTCTTGAATCAAGGACCTTACGCAGGACAGAAACATTCTTATGGCGTGAATGAAAAAAGAGCGGTGTACTGGAAATAAACACAAAATTATAAAACTATAGTATTTTACACAAGTGAAAGTATATCCGACCGCGATTATAAATAGATAATCAATTATTAAATACATTAAGGAAATTAATCGCAGAAGTAGCAAAAATGTACCAGCATTCAGCATCAGTACTGTCTAATATAAACACATTACTGATAACAATTGAGCTATCGCTGCTTGCTGAGATGCATTGAAAGGTAGCCTTGGTATTTCTGCGGAAGTAGTCATGTGGAAGACTAAGATGACTGTAACGCATGACATTGATAGAGGTTACAGCATGGAGAGCCATTAAAATTATTTGTTGTAATCTATGGTGAACAGTTAAACAAATACATATCTAAGTTGTTTCATTCATCCTATGCAGGCCAACAGTTTGCCCACGTTTCGAATACATCGCAGGTATTCTTTGTCAAAGTGACTGACTTATCCCTACACCATCCCAGGTAATTAATCTCCGCAGGCAAAATAAAAATCAAGTACAAAAGTAGCCGCTGTTTGTCGATTTTATTAGCTTCCTCTCCTTGCAACAGTCGTAAGCCTCTGCGGGGCATCTTTATACATCTGGAACGGACATCTCACTTGACAATCACCTAGGAATACCGGTGCTGTTGCGTAACTTGGAGGGTTCAACCCGTAATGCCATACTCTAACCTGCTTATCTATATATAACAGGCATTCAAGAATTGCTGCTGTGTAAACATCCTCTAAGTTCATAGTGTTTGGGTGCTTCTTAATTATTTCTAAGCCTCTCGGAGTTTCCTTTCAAATTACTTGGAATAGCTGCTTAAATCTTGGTTCTGTCAAATTAGTGTTCGTTTCTTGTTTCGCAAGAATGCTTCACTACAGCTGAAATATCCGTGTCTTGGTTATTAGTGTGACGGAGATGTTCTATAAGTCGGGTAAAAATCAGACGCTTCGCTTTTTCTACGTAGCAGGTAACGCAGCCACATTCAATATGGTAGACCCCAGGAGCCTGTAATTCTGTCTTCGAATAGCGGCAGATAACGAGTTAACTTTCGGTGTGGTTTGTAAATGGCCTTGATGTTACATTTGTCCTGTATCTTCCCAATTCCATATGCGTGTTTCTAATGATTGGAACTTTCATAATAGGAAATGGTCTTATGCTAGTGCGTATATAAATGCGTTTTATCCTGGAACTAGCAATATACCCGTGCTTCGCTACGGTATTATACTGAAATTTATAATTGAATGCTTAACGTTTTGTATGTAATCCGCCGAAATTCGCGATCTGACTCGTTTTCTGATAGAATCTGCCAAAATTCGCGATCTGACTCGTTTTCTGAGAGATTACGGCAAAGTTCCTCCCATTTTTCGATCTTTCCTTCCAGCAATCGATTTCGTACTTCCCGGGCTAGGTCCACGTATTTCACTCGGTCAGTTGGGTCCCTACATCTTTGCCATTTTTTCCTAAAAGCATTTTCAATATGGATCAAATCCTTGCGGAGACCCGGCGTGGTGTCGTCTTGGGTGCCTTGGCGGTACTGAACCCGCGGCCGGACTGCATGCATAGTCATTACCCGGCCAGGACCCGTTTCCAGCGCGGTCTGCACATTTTGACGACGGTCCAGAACAGTATTATTATTATTATTATTATTATTATTATTATTATTATTATTATTATTATTATTATTATTATTATTGATGTTCTTGACGCCACAGAAAGATGCAAGACCGCTACTTGGCGGAAAATTACATCTGCTGACAATGTGACCAGCACCATTTTCGCGCGTAGGGAAGTACGCGGGATTTCTGGCGATGCGAATGATATACTTCCGTGCATTATTGACCTCATTATAGAGGTGAACAATAAACAATTATTTCAAATGTGTTTAAATTGTTATTTATATGCCAGGAGAATCTACTGTAATCTGACTTTAAGTTCTCCAAAGGAACAGATGGCTCTTGAAAACGAACCCAGTGAAGATTAAAAATGATCGGTTTATGATAATAATAAGTACATTATGAACAGTAAACTCAATTGGTACCAACTCCTTCTTCACCCCACCGCCGTTAAGTTATTTACCCCCGTCCCCCACCAAAAAATGAAGGCGTGTTTCTTTTTTTTAAAGGGGATTCCAAATACCAATGTTCACGTCTGTTACATTCAGTTTTGAGATATAAGTATCCCCACAAAAATCATTCATTTTTTGCACTTCCTTTCACCCTGCACACCCCCTTAAGTGAATTTTTCGGCAACAAAATACTTGTTTCCTTAATAGCAAATGATAAATACCAATTATCACGACTCTAACATCTTCAGCTTTTGAGATATGTGTCCTCATAAAAGGAATTAAACTCCTTTTCGTCCCCGCCCCCCCTCCCCCCGCCAAGATGATTTCCCCCCAAAACGCGTTTTTCTTTGTTTATAAAGGAGAACCATATTCCAATTTTCACGCCTGTAATAACTTTAGATTTTATTAGATGAAAGTATCCCCCCCCCCCAACTTCATTGGATTTTCTGAGAATACGTGTTTCTTTACTTTTGAAACAGATTCGAAATACCAATATTCACATCTGCAAAATCTTTCGTTTTTGAGATAGTAGTATCTACATACAAATAATTTAAATAATTTTTCAATTCCCCCTCCCCCTTTAAATGGGATTCCGAAAATATAAAATACGTATTTCTTTATTTTTAAAGGAGATTCCAAATACCAAATTTCACGTCTGTAACAACTTCAGTTTTTTAGATATCAGTATCCTAATAAAAATAATTTAACCGCATTTTCAGTCATTTTTTCCCTACCGACCCAACTGGTTTTTCCAAACAAATTAATATTTCTCTGTTTTTAATAGAGTTATAGAATAAGAATTTTCACTTTTGTAACATTAAGTTTTTGAGATATACTGTAGAAATGCTCATTATAAAATTTCACCCCCTTTTAGTTCCCCTTAAGTAGAGTTTCCAAAAAACAAATCACCTATGTTTCCTTACTTTTACAGGAGATTTCAAATACAAATTTTTACGTCTGTAACATTTTACGTTTCTGAGATATACTGTAGATACAATCTTTCCAAAAATTTACACCAGTTTGTGACTCCTGTTTAACCCCCATTAATTGGATTTTCTAAAAACAAAAAATGAGTGTTTATTTTTAATGGAGATCTCATATAGCAATTTTCAAGTCTGTAATATCTTCAGTTTCTGTGATACAAGTATCCTCATTAAAGGCATTCAACACGTTTTTCACCCTTTTTCACCTCTCCTATTGGGAATTTCCGAAAGCAATATAATACGTGTTTCTCTATTTTTAAAGGAGATTCTAAATACCAATTTTTACATTTGTTTACTTTTAATGTTTTGAAATATAGATACACTTATTTTAAAAATTCACCCACATTTTCACCCCCCCATTAATTGGATTTTCCAAAAACATAAGATACGTCTTTCTTTATTTTTAAAGGTGATCCCAAATACCAGTTTTCAGGTCTGTAATATCTTTTGTTTCTGAGGTATGAGTATCTTCATGAAAGGCATTCAACCCCTTTTTCACCCTTTTCACCCCTCCTATTTGGAGTTTGTGAAAACAAAAAAAAATATGTGTTTCGTTATTTTCAAAGTTTTGAGATGTAGATACACTCATTTTAAAAGGCACCCCTCTTTTCACCCCTTTAGCGATGGAATATCCAAAAATCCTCCCTTAGTGAGCACCTAAATTGTAATATAAATGTATCCTCAAAATTTTATTTCTTTCTGTCCAGTAGTTTTTGCTGGGCGATGATGAATCAGTCAGTCAGGACATGTTCTTTTATATATATAGATGTTCTGAGACATGTACTTTAAATGTTGTAATTTGAGTTATTCATTTCTACTCTTTTAATGCATACTTTAAAACCATTCTTGATAATTACCTTAGGATTACCAACTGATCTTACAAGAACATGCAAACATTCTCACATTCTAACAAACTGTGCATATTTTGTCTTATAAGTATGGTCTTAAAATCCAGCTCCTTGGCTGAATAGTCATAATGACCAGTTCAGAGGGCCCCGGACCGGGCGAGTTGGCCGTACGGATTGGGTAGCGCAACGGTTGGCTTGCAACCGGGAAATAGTGGGTTCGAACCTCACTGTCGGCAGCCCTGAATAAGGTTTCCTGTGGTCTCCCACTTTCACACCGGGCATTTGCTGTGGCTATACCTTATTTAAGGTCACGGCCGCTTCCTTCCCACTCCTAGGCCTTTCCTATCCCATCGTCGCCATAAGACCTATACGTGGCGGTGCGACGTAAAGCAAAGAGTAAAGAATAAAAGAGAGACCCGTGTTCAATTCCAGCCGGACCCGAGATTTTAGTCCTGAATCTTAGGGACAGGATGTTTGTGCTTGTCTTAATACACTTCCCTTCCTCTTGATACCACAGATCGCACTACCAGCCACTTAGAAACATGCTATATTGAATACGTCTCACTACTACGAAGGGCGTCAGGCCGTGAAACTGGGCCATATCACGTCCCGTTCCGACCTCAATACATTAGTAAAATGGTCTGGAAGAAGAGATAGGGCACTAGAAACATTTCAAAGCACATTATTTAAATATAGCTCAGAAATTATTTTGCATTGAATGTACTTAAGCACCCTATTGACATAAATAATTTCGCTTCAATAGTTCATATACAATGTAGGATGTATTATACCAACACGTGCTCTTGCGTTCGGAAATTCGATGCGTGTGCTTAAAGGTTCTACCTCCTTTCCCTATATTTAAAATTCTGTCACATTTTCAAGAAGTTCTGCGCTCTCCAGGAAATATGAATTTTGGTTAAATTGCATACGCGTGTTTGCGATCTACTTCTTCGTGGTTTGTGATAATCTGAAATATAATATTTTACATTGTTATATTATCAAGTTGTGCTTAAAATCACTAGTGTGTATGACGTTCTCCAATATAAATTAATTTTGCATGGAACAACAATTTTACAACTCTAAATTAAAACTGCGAGCAGTCGGCCTCCTTTACAAACAAAGAATCCTCTCATTGAGTATCTAAGCTCTGTTCAAAATTGTGAAAAATGACCAGCTAAAGAATCGTAATATTTTGTTCATTGATGTAATACCTTGTCATTCATTCAAACCTGGCGTCAAATGTCACGTAATCCTTGCTACACACTCATTCCTTTCCCATTCGTATCCAACGAGGTAAATTCCGTTTTAATCAGTGCTTCCAAATGTACAGAATACCCTTTGTTGGATTCTTCGGACATCTCGATAATAATTTCATAATTCCAGACCTAAACATTGCTGATTCATTTTAGCATTTGTTGAAAGAGTTCCAAATTTTCACGGGAATGTTCTCATTCTCCATCCGTTTTTGAGTACTTCTTTTAGCACCAGTCGTCTCTTCTGTTCTTCCTTTAGACACGTTCTCAACACCGATCCTTCCTGGTTTCTGAGAACCTACAATATTGGTGATTGTTATGCGGTAGGGAATAGATATTCTTTTCCGTCATAATGACCGCCAATGAAATCCCAAAATTCTGGAATGAGCTGTGGATTTGTAATGAATGTTATCCGATTGCAATCACAAAATTAAAGAAGAACCTAGTACGAGGAAAAAGGGACAGGAATAGGTTCGAGTTTTACCTGGGGATTCATAGATTCACTTGGATTTGGAAATTCCATCCGGTATCAACTCTGAAACTAATCTTCATACATCCCGTTCCATAAATACCGTTCAAAAGTGTTTCCTTGTCAACTTACCAAAATTGACAGAAAGTGGGACTTCAGCGACGTATTAGAATCGAACTTTGGTATATCCTCAGAAGTTCGTTAACAGCTAGAGGTCTTCAATTTCCTAAGAAATTGTGAAGAACACGTTTGAAGGTTCCCCAAGCCGATTTATCTTTCCCTACAATGACCCTATTAAAAATTTCATTGCGGGCCAACGAAAACTCCCTCTTTGATCTTAGCATCACTGAGATATGGGAATGTTGTCTTTAAATACTCCACTTGAAACCTTCTCATTCTTGATTGATCGCTTTCATTAAATTCTTCATAAGCCCCAGCGTTATGTGCAAAGGTTGGAATAAGATTTTATCGCGGGAAACTAAAGCAGCGTATTTGATATTATTTCTTCCAGGCTCCAACATTTTTCTTTAAGGCCATAACTTTCTTATGTAGTGTGATGTTCTGTCACGAGTGTCCGTCCAGCAGTGCAAGCAGCAATACTTAGTACATCCTAACACTACTCCAAGTGAGATGGCAATAACCTTCAGATTGCCACATATCTGCCATTAATGGACTTCATAAGTAATTTTTTCGAGAAAGAATTTAAAATTTTCATAGCTATTCTGCGTAACCTACAGGGACAAACGGCAGGGCATTTCAACTGTGAAGAAAAACAGCTTTCTAGAATAATTTAGGCTAGTCCAGTGCTGTGGATTTTGCTTCATTCTCAATTATGTCATCAGTCAATTTACATCACACCAGTAAACAAGGCAGTTTTCCGTTTCAAAAAATGTAGTTCAGTCTCTTTCTCGGTATATACGTACAGTGTATACAGACACTTCACATTTTTTACCAGGGAGAGCCTGGAGCCAATAAATTCGGCCTTGCTTTTTGGTAACTCAGATCAGCAATTAAATCATAAAGTTCTTTTTGAGAAATGTTCTGTAAATTACTGTTTGAGGTCGATTCTGGTGAATGAACTGGTTGTTGTATAGAATAGAATACTCCCATCTATTAGTTCCGACTCGCCTACTCACTTTCACGCATTCTCCAAATTGTAGTTTACAAGAATTTTATCTTTGTCGTAGACGTTAACATTGTTATACAGTCTAGGACATCATGCATCTTACCCCTAATAATTAGCGTTAGTGCAAGTATAATTATTAGTGTCACTACTCTGAACAATGCTTACAGTAGATGTTATGAATTAACTGAATGATTGTATGAATAAATGATTGAATGACTGAATGAGTGCATGAATGAGTGAATAAGTGAACAAGTGATTGAATGCTTGAATGAATGAGTTGAATGTTCTCCACCTATATCTACGGAACTCCAGCAGGTGGGGTGAGAATAATCTATGTGGAAGAATGCATGACTGACTGACTGACGGAATGAATGAATGGAAAGTGGTCTCTCTCCCAGTCAAGGATAACCACCAACTGGGGAGAGAACTTTGTTATGAATGAATGCATGAGTGACTCGCTGAATGAATGAATTGCCTGATTGGACTGCATTTCATGAGTAGATGAACAATCCTCACTCCCAAATACTGATAGATACCAACTGGGGAGAGAATCTCGCTGTAAGGACTAAGGCTGTTGTTTGAAAGCAGCCTCTGTGTCTTTATCGGACTCTAGAAGATAATGTTCCGGTGGGTTAGGAACACAGATCATCATCCGTGTGGCACTGGTCGTGTAGTTGATGTCATAGTGGGATATATGATGATCCGCTTTCTCTTTATCGATATTCCACGTTTAAGAGGAGGCAACATGCACAAATAACAGTCACCGATATGATCTGAAGGTTCTCACCATGTCATACGAATGGCGAAATGAACTGACCGTACCGTTGTTTTTAATCAACTGCAGATATTTACTGCGCATATACTAACGAAAATTTGTGGTGACTAAGGTTTTTCCTCGTCTATTTCACAGCCGAAGTAATGGTTCCTGGGGTGGAAAAGTCACTTCACGCATATAAAGTAAACATTACTCACACTATTACCACATTTACAAGGTATATTCAAGTCTATTTTGTCTTAAATATAAACCAGATAAGAAATTAGCTAGGAAAATTCAGATTACGAACACGTCTTTCGTACACGTGGAAATTATTAAAGATTTGCCCTTGTTGTGCACCTCTGAAAACTGAATATTTTTAGAAATTCAAAACAGCAATTCACTGAGGAGTGAGAGCAAATAAAATGTCCCAAGTGCAACAAACAACGTATATAAAAATGGATTCTATAGGAGCAAAATATAGTTTACTCAGTGTTGACAACCTGTATTTGTAACAAAGTTAAAAATTGGGAACATTGTAATATTTCCCTCTATCGTAAAATGTAACCCCACATTACAAGAGACTGAGAATGTTTTAAACATCATATTCGTTAATTTTACTTCAAAATGAATAGGAATTTACCATGTTTAAATCGGAAAGATTTTGAGTGTAGGCTAGTGTAACCCGTGTCCAAATTTATTTCAGGATGAAATGTACAAGAGAGTCAATTTCATTGGATAATACTTGTCTATTCTACTGTATATTATTTGCATGGGAGAGTTGATGTCTGTACTAGTGTTAAAGGAAGATACATGATGCATTAAAATAGTCAATAATCATGTACTACAGACTATACGAGTATTGCCTCGTACAAATTATTATAGTCCTATCTAATACCCATTGTGAACATATAGGATTCATAATGTTGATTTTTTATTTTATATTAATGTATTTTTACCATTACCACAATCACCGCTTTGAAACTTTTTGATATATCAGTAATAGTGTTTTTTGCCATGCTTGGATTTTCTAGAAATAAGTACAGTAACAAGTATTATACTGAATATCGAGTTATTGCAGTAAAGCACACTTTCCCATATGTTACCACATTTCTGTGATTAAATTATTATCCTGCATAATCACAAGATATTTTACAGCCGTACGTAGAAATCGACGTGAACATTTTTAATATTAGTGGATAAATCTTTCTTGATGTATGTTCAATGTGTAATCTATTTACTCTGCTGTTTCATTAGGAGGCATCTCTCTCAATAAGCAATATACTGGATTTAGTCAACCGATTTAGGGAAAGAAAATTGCTGATATTTAAATGCTGGTGATTTCTGGGAAATTGGGCTGTCACAACATCCTGTATAAAGTGCAATTTTGAAATAAATTTGAGTATATATTCTGTGAAATACATTTCACATCTTCGGGAGGAAGCATGAAGTAAGTGACTCTACAACTAGTTTTACGATATATTCTACAGTGAAGGTATCAGCGATGCACTTGACGTGGCTTCTGTTGTTGATCTCTCACTATCTCATCGTAATGTGATGGACAAAGTGTCCATAGGGGGCAATTGAACAATGGATACATGTTACTCACGCTATTGACCCACTTAGTGTTATGTTCTTTAATGAATCCCTGGAGTTACAAATGAGCTCTGTACACAGACAGTAGTATGTAAGGACATCACTTTCTTGTGCTGACATGTCCTACAGGCTGTCATCACAAACGGAGTGTTTCTGTGAATAATTATATTTATACCAGATTTTAAGTTGTTGAGATAATGTTTTGGTAACAAGTATCATTTAGCTTATGACATCTGCAACACTGATCTTTAGTGAGTTCTGAGGGTTTTCGTAGAAATGATGCAAAGTAACGGAAAATGTGTTTAAGATATTTGTGATTCATCAAATGTCCTTTATTTCACCTGGACTGATTACATTGCCTTAAATATACTTCTTTTATAACAGGTATAGACTATATTTGTCAGAATATGAAAAACAAACAAAATTTATTTTCGAAATAATGGTCAACAATTTCATAGGCTCTCACTTCAAATATTTTACTTGGATTTCGAGGTGTAAACTTTCATGCAAGTTTTATATGAGTCCTTAAAATTATTCAATCGTCTTCCTAGAAATTCTTGCATTGTGTACTGTACGAAAAATGAACGAAAAAGTGAACTGTGTGAGTGTGTAAGTTCATTCCGTTTAACTTCGTGAGTTTCTATTTTTAATCCTTTTCTATATGGTTGAACATTTTCGTAATTTACCACAGTACGCGTTCTGCTTACTAAAATCTTACCAATGAATTCTGATAGCACGACAGCCAAGATGGGCCTTAGCCTGTCTACCATGTGAACGCTGCTCAACGCAAAGGCATACAGATTACGAGGATCCACGTGGTCAGTACAATTGATCCTTCCGGATATTATTCTTGTCTTTATAGATTAAAACCACCATATCAGTGTCAGATAGTTCCTCAGTTGTAATTACAAAGACTGAGGGGATCTGAAACTGGTTAACAGAATCAACACCCTGGCATACGTGGATGATGTAGTCCTGATAACACAGAATGAGCAAGATTTTGTTAAAATTACAAGAGTTTTAAGGTAAGAAGCAATTAGTGTGGGCTTAAAGGTGAATATGGAAAAGACCAAATACCTTGTACTGAGCAGAGAAAACAATAACAAACCCTTAGATGTGGACGGAGAAATCCTTGAGAGAGTAAGAACATTTAAATATCCCGGGGCAGTACTCAGTGAGAGGAATGAGATAGACCCAGAAATAATGGCTGTAATTCAAGCAGGAAACAGGTCAAGGTTTACAGTCAGAAAGCTGCTCAAGTCCCGGCTTCTATCGAGACACACGGAGATAAGGATTTACCAGACTATAATATAACCCGTGGTCCTATAGGGAGCAGAGACCTGGACTCTTACACAAAAGACAGAAAGGAAACTCATGACATTTCAGAATGCTGTGCTGAGACAAATTTTTGGACCAGTGAAGGACAGAGGGGAATGGAGGAAAAGGAAAAACCTAGAACTTCAGGAATTGTACAAATTGTTAAACATTGTGGCAGTGATTAAATAGAGGAGGATGGTGTGGTATGGATACGTAATGCCTCGAGAAGGTCAGATAACCAGCCAGGTGGTGGAAGAAAACATCAGAGGCAAGACCAAAGGGAATACCACGATTGAGATAGATAGATGGGGTCAGAGAGGAAATGAGCAGAATGGGACTAACCGAAGAAGAATACACGGATCGAGAAAGGTGGAGGAGGCTAATATTGGCGAGGCCAAAAACCGACTACGGTTTGTGTGGCCAACCTGGTAAGTAAGTAAGTAAGTAAGTAAGTAAGTAAGTAAGTAAGTAAGTAAGTAAGTAAGTAAGTAAGTAAGTAAGTAAGTAACATTGGACCTGAAACAAGCCTTGTGGTCCACGAACCAGTTCTCTACTTACCTGAGCTGGGTAATATTGTCTCTAAAGTTTGTAAAGCTTATTCAGTTGTTGACATCAGACCTTAACGGCAGTTCTAGGAATAGTTTGGGCAAATGAAAACCTAAATAAATAGCCTACTATCGTCCTTGACAACCTTCTTGGATCCTTTCGTATGGGGTACGCACACTTTTCTATTCTCAGGATTAAAAAATTAACATTTGTCGTCACATGTTACATTGCGTTTACAGAACTGGTCATCTGAGGGATTTTTGAAAAGTTGTTTGTAGATTTTAACTCGTGACTGATGGGTGGTTTATTCTTGGACTTCATTTCACTGTGTTCATGTTGGTGGAGTTGAGTAGCAACCGACGCCTTTAAACAACGTGATTCATCGACAGTTCACAGGTCGCTGATAGGAGGGTTTGTAGAACCTCATTTTTCAAAAATAAAGGTTGAAATGATCTAGGGGTGTCATTAGACATAATATTTTCATAAATCAATCACTTGAACATGTTTGATATCATTTCAGAACTAGCCACTGTATATCTTTTATCTCAAATGTTTTTTTCGACTGCTAACTTCGCACTCAAATATTTTCTCCTACAGAATGCCGGAATAAGGACTTTTCCTGGTACAATTGTGATGATGTATTGAAGAATATATACATAATATCCTTTCGTGGACTCTTTGTGGTCCTTTATAGTACCCATAGTGAGCATATAGGATTTATTGTGTTAATTTTTCATTTTCTACTAAAGCATTTTTGCCATGATATCTCAATCACTTAACTTCTGTGAAATACATTTCACACCTTCGGGAGGAAGCATGAAGTAGTAATGAAGTAAGATGGAGGTATAGTACTTAAAATATAACATGAAATATGCCATACATTCAATTTTATTTTGCATAGCAACTCCAGAAGATTGCTTGGAAAATTTATGGGCAAATAATTTCCGTGCAACCTACTAAAGGTACTTTCATAGATAATTGGGCTGTCATAAACTGAAGAAGGCATCTAACTATTTTAGGGAAGAAATGGAATCAATATATTGAACCCTTGGTGGTCCAAATATCATGGGTTCAATGTATTGTACGAAGAGCAAAAAAATGGAATTCGGCGTCCATAATGTCAGGTATTCATGGATGATGGTATAAGGCATCATTTTCAAACATAAAGTTTTCCCTGTGGGACCATAGACACACATAAAAAATACAATATTTAAAAATCGATACCTTAAACTATGAATGAGTACATAGCTTAAATTTGGCGCGATAAAACTTTACTGAGACCAAACGTCATCTTTAAAGAGGAAACAACATGTGTCTTACACAGAATATTTGTGGATATAAGGTTCGTACATACAATTATTGTCATAAGGATCACAGAAGCAAGTACTGTAAACTGTAGGCCTGCCGAGCGAGTTGGAAGTGTGATAAGGGTCGTACAGCTGTGAGCTAGCATTCAGGAGATAGTGGGTTCGAATACCACCGTCGGCAGCCTTAAAGATGATTTTCCGTGGTTTCTCACATTCACACCAGGCAAATGTTGGAGCTGCACTTTAATTAACGTCACGGCCACTCTTTTCTCAATCCCAATATTTTCCCGTCCTTCCGCCGCCGAAAAACTTTCAATGTCTTAGTGCGACGTTAAACAAGTAGTACAGAAGACGGTGAATTATAACAAATAATCTCAAATAATTCCTTATTATCAGCATTCATAAATTTATTTATTTATTTATTTATTTATTTATTTATTTATTTATTTATGTTAATATTAGGGACACAATGCACGATGCACTTTAACGGAACAGAACATCTACGGCATTTCCTTGACTTATAATTTTTTTATTCAGTGTAGATTGTTTACGAAGAGGGGGCCCAATGTGCGCAGATAAATAATACTGTACCTCGTAAGTGAATGTCATAGATGTAGGCAATGTGCCTAAACTGACAATAATACGAAGAAGGATCAGAAAGCAATTTCGGTCATTTTTGTTGCTAAGTAGGTAAAACGAGAACCAGAAGCACTAGTTTTTAACTTCAAGTTAGTTTTCTAATTTATTCAACTATTTATCAAGGCATAAACTGAGACTCTCTAACCCTTGACGATGGAAGGTGCTGCCCTGCTCGTTGTGCTATTTGACCACTTTGTTTTGGCATAAAAACCGTCCGCCCTGTTGATGTTCATCACTACCATTCATGTATGCGTTGGATATTGAAGGATGGCCTCTTCGCTCTTGTTCTTCACAGTCGCACAATCTCTGTAAATTCGCAGCACCAATTGAGGAGAGACATTACCTTCTCACAGTATAAGGACACATAAAATCATGTGAATGTTCACTGGCTGCAAGATTTCTGCCCACAGAAAGGCGTTCATGGCGTGCCCTAAATCCCGTGGCCAATCGTACAGTGCCTTTGCAGACTCGTAATCTCGTTATTTTTACTGCACCAACTGACGGACCTATCATTGCATACCAGTTATAGAGAGCTCACTTCTTTATCTCTGAGTAGTAAAATAGAGAAGATTACGTTGTAACTTATCCTTGCACAATGAAATACACAGTTTTGTTATCTTTAGTTTCATTGAAGGTGAAAGTAACACGCAATGGAAAGGAAGCAGTCAGATTACACTCTATTCACTTATTGTTAGATTTAGGTTCAAAAAATGTTCTCAGCTATATTGACTTGTATACAGCAAATAGAAAAAGTGTAATTTGAAATCGTCACCCGATATTAACATTATAAGCAATTTTAACTTAGGATATCCTCTCATTTTCTGTTATATGAGGCATATCTCCGATAATTCCTCATGATACAATTTAAGTTGCTCTGTCATACTAATACATCTCCATGCGGCAATTTTAGTTCACCGTATAATTTGATGAAGTAAAGAAAAATTCGACATTCTGCCTTTTATGGGTGCAGAAATTTTTTAAAAAAAGGTTTGGAATGGAAATAAAGTAGTTGAAAATGTTTTCCATCCTAAGTTAACGAAAACATGTACAAAACTGATAACGTTAATGTTCGTGGAGTTTCTCTACAGTAACTTCTACGGAATTATGTTAGCTCCCATATTTATTTGTCCAACATACTGTTCGATTAGGCATATTAACGATCATTTACGACTGAGAGTTTTCACAATATTTCACGAGCTGATAATCAAGCCAGGATAGCCAGAGAGACGTATATTTAGTCCAACATGGTAAAATAAAGAGTTCCTACTAAATCATATTTCACCATTTTGAAGAATTTCTGTCGAATGTTTCGTAAGATATTGCCTCGTATTTTACTCCAAACAAGCACTGAATATTTCTCGTAAATCTGTGTCAATAATACGTTCTGCGGTGCACCTTCAAGCGAGAGACGTATTGTGTACTTTGTGGAACAGGGGAAGATCATCTCTCCGTGCTTTTGATACAGAGAGGGAGATATTGGAATGTCTCTTCACGTTATCATGGATTACTTATGAAAAGTTTCGCATGCGAGAAATATCGAATATGCATATAGCGAAACTCCTTGAATGTATGAATGTTACTTTTGTTTGTGTCATGAGTCCACAGAGTGGTTTGATGCAGCACTCCATGCCACCCTATCGTGTGCTACATTTTCATATCTACGTAACTACTTCATCTTAGATCTTCTCTAATCTGCCTGTCATATTCATACTTTGGCTTACCCCTACCGTTCATCACAAAAACACTTACCCCAAAATCCACCTGAAGAAGTCCTGGATGTCTTGAGATGTGTCCAATCATTCTATCCCTTTTTCTTCTCACATTTAGCCAAATTGATCTTCTCTCACAAATTAGATGAAGTATCTCTTCAGTTGTGACTCGATCTATTGATTTTACCTCCAGCATTCTTCTGTAACACCATATTTCAAGCTTTTCTATTTCTTTTCTGTCTGAGGTAGTTGTCATTCATGTTTCACTTACATACAGTGTCACGCTCCAGACGAAAGTCTTCAAAACTTCTTTCAAATTCCTATATCAGTGTTCGAAGTGAGCAAAGTTCTATTCAAAGAAAGGCATTCCGTGCTTGTGCTAGTCTGCTTTTTTAATCTCCTCCTTACTTCTGCTATCTTTAGTTATTGTACTACCCAAGTAAATATATTCAACCACTTCATTACCTAATCTAATATTTCCTGCATTAATTGACTTCATTTGACTACACTCCATCACATTTGATTTGATCGTATTTATGTTCATCTTGTACTCATTCCCCAAGTATATGTCAAATTCCTCCAGACCTTCTGCATTCTTAATTAAATAACAAGTGCATCGGCAAATCTCAGGGTTTTTATTTCCTCTCCTTGGATTGTGATTCCCTTCCCAAATTCCCCTTTTAATTTCCTTTAGAGCCTCACCTGCATAAACATTGAAAAGGAGGGGTGGCAAATTTCAGCCTTGCCTCACTTCTTCCTGGATTGCTGCTTCTTTTTCGAAGCTCACGATTCTTCTCACTTCAGCCTGATTGTATACAGATTGTAGATAATTCTTCGTCCTCGGTATCTTATCCCGACACTCTCAGAATATCAAATAGCTTGTTCCAATCAACAGTGTCGAAATAATATTCTTGATCCACGAACGCCATGTACGTGGACTTGTCCTCATTAATTCGGTCCCCTAAGATCAGACGTAAAGTCAGGATTGCTTCACATGTTCCTACATTTCTTCAGAAGCTAAATTGATCTTCTAACAACTCAGTTTCAACTTGCCTTTCCATTCTTCTGTAAATAATAAGTGTGAATATTTTGCAGGCATGAGATAATGAACTAATGGTGTGGTAGTTTTCATAGTGGTCAGCACCGACTTTCTTGGGAATAAGTATAACAACATTCTGCCGAAAATCGGATGGGACTTCTCCTACATCATACATCTTACATACCGTAATAAATGGAATAATCTCGCTATGCTGGTTTTTACCTAAGGCAGTCAATAGTTCAGAGGGAATGTCGACAGTTCCAAGTGCCTTGTTTCCATTTAGGTGTCTCAAAGCCCTATCGAATTCTGACCTCAAAATTGGGTCTCACATTTCAACAGCATCAACAGCCTCTTCTTCTTCAAAAATCATATAATTTATGTCTCTACCTTGATACAACTGTTGGATATGTTTCTTCCATCTCTCAACTTTGCCTTCTTTGCCTAGAAATGTTTTCTCCATCTGAGCTCTTTATATCCATAAAATTAGATTTAATTTCTCCAAAGGTTTCCTCGATGTTCCTGTATGCGGCATCTACTTTTCCTAGGACCATAAAACCTTCAGCATCCTTGCACTTCTCATTCAGTCAATCTTCCTTAGCTGCCCTGCATTTTCTATATACTTCATTCTTTAATAGCCTATATTCTTTTCTGCCCACCTCATATTTTGGATTCTTGTACTTTCGTCGTTCATCAATCAGGTTTAGTATCTTATGAGTTGTCCATTGTTTCGTAGTTGATATTTGCTTCAATCTCAACCTTTCTTCAGCAGCCCTACTGACCTATCATCTTCACGACAGTCCTTTCATCCTCTATTGTGTTTCCTTCAGTATTTTCCTTTAGTTCTTCTAGAGCGTGTTCCTTAAAACACTCACTCACACTCATTTCTTTCACATTGTCTAGATCCCATCTCCTTGCAATCCTTCCTTTCTTCAAATTTTTTAACTTCAGATGGCATTTTGTGACCAACAAGTTGTGGTTAGAGTCCACGTCGGTTCCTGGGGGAAGTCATGCAATCTATTACCTGGATTATTAATCTCTGTCTAATCACAATGAATTCTATTTGATACTTTCCAGTCTCTCCAGGTATAGTCCACATATAAAGCCGTCGTGTTTCAACCAAGTGTTGGCAAAGACTGAATTATGATCGGTGCAGAATTCAACCAGCCGACTTCTTCTTTAATTCCTTTGTCCCAATCCTAATTCTCCAAATGTATTACCTCCTTCTCCTTGGCCTGCCACTGAATTCCTGTCTCCCATAACAAGTAGATGCTCTTCATCTCTTACATGTTTTATTAAATCTTCTACCTCGTTATATATCTTTTTGATTTCTTCATCATCTGCTAAACTAGTAAGCATTTAGGCCTGCACTATTGTGGTGGGCATTTTTGTGCCTATCTTGACAACAATAATCCTATCAAGAAGTGCGTCGTAGTAGCTTACCCGTTGCCCTATTTTATTATTCATTATTAAATGAAATCATGCATTTCCCTTGTTTGATTTTGTGTTGATAATTCTGTAGTGACCTGACCAAAAATCCTTCTCTTCCTGCCAACGTACGCCTACCAACAACATCTGACTTTAGTCTATTCATTTCCTTTTTTCAGAATGTCTAACCTACCACAACGATTCAAACTTCTAATACTGCACGCTCCGACTCCTAGGATGGCAGTATCCATGTTCCTGGTGATTAGTCCGTCTCGTGTAGTCCCCATCCGGAGATCCGAACTGGGGACTATTTTAATTCCGGAATACCTTACCCAGGAGGAAGTCTTCACTAGTACAACTTTCATACAGAGAGAGAGCTGCATGTCCTCGGAGATTAGTTGCTGGTGCTGTTTCCCATAGCTTTCAGCCGTGTAGTAGTATCAACACAGCTAAGCCATGCATAGATTGCCGCCCCTGCAACTTCTTAAAGGGTGCTACCCATCTTTCGATGAACCATCCGTTAGCCTGATCTCACCGGTGATACCTATCCGCCATCGTTGCTATTTGCTTCACTGGGACGTACAAGCCTCCACACGCGGCAAGGTCACATGGTTATGCTTCATGTTATTAATTTCAATATCTTATGATCATATTCAAAGAGAATGAATTTCAGAGAGAATTAAAAGAAGGATTGCAGTTCTTCCAGAATTGTTTTAGGAAAATCCAAGCAGTCACCCTGACAGTCACCAATTCAATTAATTTCTGAATTGGTAGACCGCTCAAGATGCAGTGAATGTCCATTGTAAATTATATACGTGACACTATTTCACTTAATATATATATATATTTCTTCTACTCGTCCTACTCATTATCAGACTTCCCTTTCCTTCGTTTTTACCAGTAAGTTTTCATGCGCTGTCCCATCTGCTGTATTTGTTCGGAGAACTTCATTTTCTTTCCCATTTCTTGAGTGGATATTAATTCTGTATGTGCTCCTCTCGTACATAGTGCCCTGTGTATTGGTCATTGTTTTAGATGTTATCTGCTTCTGTTCATGTACCTCGTGTATCCATGGTTTAGATGGAGTTTTTCATAGTACCATGAATATCTTTTGGTTCAGTTTGGTTGAAGCCACGTACTGTATATATCCGTAGAAATTCAAGGGCACCTTCCTTATGATATCATAGAAGAAGTTTCTGTGATGATATACTTCATTACTGCCTATGATCCTCTACTAGCCATCATGGTTCTCTCCGGATCCTAATATCTTCCGCGTGAATCAGTGTTCTCTAAGCTATAGTGCATTGAGCAGGCCTTTCTTGTCTATTGTAATACTAGCCTGTCTGCAGCGTACGGTACTGTTGTCTTGATATATGTAGTGCAGTGACGAATATTCGCATCTCTGCTGATGGTCCTCTTGTTATAGATTTCAGTGATGGTCCTGTATACAGCCCACAATTTATCCTTAGTTGCATCATTTCCTGTGATATTATCTGATATAATTTCATCTTTACATCTTTAAATCCACTTAATAGGGTATGTAGGATGGTTAGCACTTGTGTTAGTTATTTGCTGTATTTAAGAATGGGATCTGCAATCCAGTTCTTTATATGCAATTCTTGATGCTTTCTATCTGAGTGAATACTGTGCCATTGTTCATCAAGAACAAGGCTAAGTCGTCTGCGAATGCCGAACAATCGATATCAACTACTTGCCTATTGCCTTTACCTAGTTTTTACAGTGGTCTTTCTCGGCCAGCTCCTTGCGCCATTCACTTATGACATTTTGTTACACCAAGTTAAATAACACAGGTCCATCCCCGTGCTGCGTGTCATTCTTGATATAGAAATGTTCTGAGATCTTACACATGAATTACTCTTTATAGTAAGTGTCGGTGAGTGTTTTCTGGATGAGGTTGATGGTCTTGTATCAAGGACGAATCATACAACACATTAGAAAGTGAGGTGGGATCAAACATGTCGTACGTCAGGAAGTCCACGAAGACGCCCAGCGAGCAATGTTCCCTTTCTCACTTCCAGCCAAATACAGGGACACTTCCCATTTATAGGCACTTCACATTCTTCCTTCACATCACCGCAGATCGCCTGTCATATCCTGGTTAGAGAGTGGGCCTTACCCTTTAAGTTGCTTGCAGTACCCCTTCAGGGTGTGGAATTAACCGAAAAGAAATTATGGGATGCAACTGGCCCTGTCCGAAGAAAATCATTTTGGGCTCATTTCACCGAAGTATAATATCACCTAGAATACACTAACAAAATGGGAGCTTACGTACAGCGTAACTGAGTTGGAGAGCTTGTACCAGAGTTATATAAACTTTTTTTCAAATTTGAAACATTTTTGCCTTTCACACAAAACCATAAGAAGTGAAAGGTGGCTAATGGATTAATTTTTGGATATTTTCTGAAAGGATGACCTATATCAAGTCTTTTTTCGGTCAGAATTATAGAGTGTATGTTTGGTTTCTTTGGATGAAGACCTACCGTAGCCTGAAATTTATCATAAAAAGCAAGGATACCTAAACGACTTGGACGTTTCAAACCCTGGAATCTATCTTGAATTTGTTTTGACGAGCTGACCGATTTAACACATAATATGTCTTAAATTACAATTCACAAACGGGATTTCTTATGGGTACTCACTCAGCAACAAGCTTTCCAGGACACATGCGCATGCAATTAACTCGGCAGATGGCGCTCTTGTAGCCGACGCCTCTTTCTTATTTGAAATGCCTTCAAAGTGGAATGAGAAAAAGAATAAAATTTTAATATCAATGAAACCTGGAATATGAATAAGAGAAAAAGTAAGAATAACAAAATTAAAAAGTAAATTAAGGAAAAGAGCAGGAATAATAACAAACAAGTTTAAGAACAATAATAAGAAGAAAAAACAAAAGGACAGGAATAAGTATAATAAGAATAAGAGTATGCACAGGTATAAGAATAAGCAGAATAAGAATATGTATTTTGCATACAATCACTCACGTGTAAATACACCCAATTAAATGTAAAAATACAACTAAAAAAAGAATAAGCCTATCTTCAGTTGGTCAGGATCTTCGGTATTCTGTGAAATCCATGGCAGTGCATGGCTGTCACCATAAAACTTGCAAGTCAGAACTGTATCATGCACCCAACTCAAACTGTGTCTGTAATCACTGTATCGAAAACTGTGACTGGTACACTTTTGTTAGATGTAAAAAGAGTGTAAAATCTATTGTACTGTAGACGATTGTACATACATAAGTGAAATGCATTCCTTTGCACAAATTTTATTCGTTATTAAATATTATTGATAATTTGCATATACCTCGACTATCACTTTGATGAGTCAAGATAGAACGTGCCGTTCATGTTCGAGTTAGTAGAGACACTCCTCTTACTTAAATGAAAGCTAACAGCTGCGTGACCCAACCCAATTAACATACTTGCTCGGACTTTTCTCTTACATATTGTATGATTCCTTCTTCACGTGTTGCTTATCACTGCTACCGTTAACTGAGATATGTTAAAGGAGTTACGATGTTTACGGGCGCTTATTTAACATAATTGTATGTTTTGTGTTGTTCCTATAATCTCCTCAATCATTAGTAATTTAGAATGACATTTATACAGATTAATTTACTTTCTAACATCAGATCAAAATGCAATTCAAATTAATGTTATCCTCTTTCTGTCTTATTTCATTTTTCGTATCATTCAAAAAACCTCAATGACTCCAATGATTAATTTACTCAACAACGCAGTTAGTTTAAAATGCTTAAACCTGTAGATGCACAAGATTATATCACCGAGTACGAACAGTTGGTAATGCCTGGTTGGAAAGATTGTTCACTACTGGGTGATGTAAAGAAGGATGACCATCCACGTTTAAGTTTAATTCTTCAACCTATGTTTCACTCAGACTGTCCTCAATCAATCTAATCCGAAACTCAAATATGACCAACTAATGTTCAGTGAGCTGTGTAATCTATGGCCGTCTGTGCACGGAAGGCGAGTGATTCGTATCTTACCATTACGTTACCCATCCTCGATTATCCTTCTATATTATAACTGGTCAAATAAGTGGAAAGTATATTTCTTAAGGCAGTGGATAATTTACTTCCTAGTTGATTTATGAATGATTTAAAAATTAGTTAATTAATAAAAGCCCCATGCAATAAACACCAAAGTAGCACAGCCTTAATAAGCGTGAACTTACGAAAATATAAGTCGTTCACATGGTGAGGACAAAGAAGACAAAGATAGAGAGAGCAATCCATTAATTCCTATATGTGGTTTTCATTTTGACCTCCTCTCTAAACCTTTCGAAATGAACCTCACGAAACGCTGACATCAGCTATGTCGAGCTGAATCAACCAAAAAGTTCTTACACTCTGAAACATGTCTATCTTAATTTCCTACAGAATTTATGCCGTTATTGTCACATTAACGCTCCAAACCTATTGTGTTTTAATGAAGTTTGTCGGAACCTCCATACGTTTCGCTATACCTTCCCAGAAGCAGTGAGTTTGTGCATTTTTTATTTATACTTCTACCCATTGAATTGGTCACGAATGCTTAAATTAAATTTCGAAATTTCTATACTGTCTATTTCCAAATTCGTTAATGGCTGTTCCCAAGAATTAGGCCATCGCGTGCAATAATTGTGTTTTCTCCCAACACATCATTTACACGCAATCTATTTTTTTATCCTCAGTGTCAATCCTCCGTAACTACCTATCTCATGTTGTTTAACCACAAAGTAATTTAATTTTTTGTTAAATCCAAGCCCTTATACACGACCTAGAAGGTTTTCTGCTGCAGTGAGAACAAGTACAACAGCAGCAGCAACAACGACGGCGATGACGATAATGAAAGCGATGATGATTTGCAGTAATTTCTATCAATACACGTTTACATACAGAAACTGCAGTTTAAAGAGAGAGTGAAGCACTTCGCATGTTCAGTAAATATCGATGTTAGATTACATACATATCGAAACAGCATGGAATACATAAGTGATGTATGAAAAATGAATAAAATATGATTAAATATATTAAATTATTGTTCTTGCTTTGGCGTCTGAAAAACTCTTTCAGTACTTGGTTGAGATACAGTGATTCAGCCAGTTATGTTCCATCGGAACCATAACAAACCCGTTCAAACGCGCCAGACAAACTGTTGAGTTCAGGTAAGATTTCATAACTTATTTTGCCAGTTACCACTGTCACAGAATGTGTTAAAATAATTCTTAGCGGTGCACTTGAACTAAATTGTGAGCTAAGCTATGCTCTTGTATGTGTTTCATTGTTTCAGTTAGTGTACTTCCAGGCTTCACCAAGATTGAGACCACTTTATGTTAATATTTTATATCAACAAGAATAATTCCACCGTCTTCTCCTGACTGATACTGTCCCACAGCTTGGAACACTTATTAGTTAGAGGGTCAGGTGACATATCTTTAATTTTTCTGATTACATAAAAAAATCAAAAACGTTTGGTATGGTTTTTAATTTGATGAGATCTTTCACTCAATGTGTATAATAATAATAATAATAATAATAATAATAATAATAATAATAATAATAATAATAATAATAATAAATACTTGAAAGTAAAAGTATAATCTTACCGCGATTCTGGTCCTTATAATTTCTCATCTTCACCCTCGTAGTAAAATTGTCTGTTACCATTCTCTTTCGTACGTACAGTACATTTTACTACCTACTGTACGGTTTTTGTATCAAGTTGGGTCGCCAGTTCTTTAGCATCAACTAAATTACCTTGTAATTTAGAGTCATACGTTTTGTTTGTGAAACACTCTGTTGCCATTGCGAGTAAACCGACAGCTTTTGATATGTCTGTGTTCAAGCAATGTAAAGTTACGCTGACGACATTAATATGGAATGATATGTCATGCCATATCACCACCGAACTAGAAAATGTAAAATTCTTGGTAAGGTTTGCAAGTCTACTTTCATCGTCGTCAATTTCAGCTAGCGCAACATTGACCTCAGATATTTTATACGTAATTACTAGCCTGTTGTACTCAACGTTAGAATAGTTATACGATTACTCAAGACAAATCTTTGAAGATTTAACGCAAGTAAGAAATCGTAAACTTTCTCACCGAATTAAAGAGTGAAACAGCACATTCGTATGCGTTTGCAGTATCATATACAACTATGTTTACGTAAGGAATAGTAACAGCAGGGAACATAAATATGACATGGGGTCTATATATATAATCCGCCTTTCCATTCCTATGTTCTTACTCTCATAATATAATCATTATCATATCCTTTGCCCCTCATGTCCTCTAAAGTTATTTTTACTTAACCTAATTGATTTAACACAAATATAACCCCGAAACCATAAGCATCTCTCACACATAGAAACTCAACAAAATGTTCATTAATTTTCATGTCATAAATCCAACATTAGTAGAATTAGTAGATTCACTCAATAGTTGTCATTTGCTCGACACTAGAAATGTCTAGCGTACAGTCAAATATTATACTGTAATATTTACCAGCTTTCGGAAAAGGCAAAATTTTGTTTCTTAATTTGTTGATGGAGAAATCTGATGATTTAAGTTTGTATGATTTTCCCATGATAATTATCAGACTCATTTTCATCACGACCTGTTCCTTACCCAATACTGAATAATTTATTTCAAATAATTCGACGAAATTAAGAAATTCCTATCGTTGTGTGAAAAGTTTTCTAACGGAATAAAATGTCGAACTAAACACTGAGTAATAGAAGTGTAAACTGCAGAAAGGGACTAAACATAAACTTTTGATCACAACTGAGCATTGTTGAACGCTTTTCGCAAAATCCATCAGTCATAATTAAAGTGGTCACTTTTTCTTCTTCTTTGCCTTTCGCTTTTCCCACACCTGTGGGGTCGCGAGTGTGAACTGCGTTGCACATATGGACTTGGCCCTGTTTTACGGCCGGGTGCCCGTCCTGACATCACTGTATGGTGGCATGTAATCACTGATGCGTGTTTCTGTGGTGGTTGGTAGTGTATTGTAAACTGCTCACTTCGTTTCAACCAATATCTTGAAGTAGGAAGATTTTTTAATGTTAGTAATTTCAGGAACTTGAATCATGTTCTTCTAATTCAAAAAGGCAAAAACATTGTGTGCGTTTCTTAAGGATATTAAATGAGTGTGTTACGTAGTATAGGCTACACTCCTGTTGATAATTATGAATAAACGATGTGCGAAAGATCATCTATGCCGTCACATTACCCCTACCACATTAATAAAACAGTAAATATTATGAGGGTCACTTACAGCCACAAAACACCATTTACGTTACCCAATACACCAGACCGGTTGAGTGTTAAATCATTTACGTTCATAACATGACCTATTGTAAATATGTCAAGTGGCGAACAGAGAGTACTTTCACGCAGTAGATTACCATTCTCATACACCAGTTGATTTACACGGCCCCACACGAAAGAAACAGGGGTGTAAGTTCGGGCAATCTAGTGGGCCAGGGGACATCCCTTCTAATTCTTTTCAGTTTGTGAGGATAAGTCGTATAGAGATGGTTCCGGACGACCGCCGTCACGGGAAGTAGAGTCCCGTCATTGTGAAACCACATCCTGCAACGTTCAAGGAATGATACATTTCCAAGAAAGGTGGGAGTTCATAGTGGATAAACCGTAGATGAGTGCTCCTCCGGCGGATAGCCCTCAGGGAAATACGGACCATACTTTCGCACCCCACTGTAATTTAAAGCTGTCTGTCGTACATAATTGGGGTTATTTACACAGGAGTAGTGCAGATTGTGACGATTAACGGTTCAATTTGTGTGGAACAGTGATTCGTCCGTAAATAAGATTGTCGCTAGAAAGTGAGGTTCAGTATCCACATTCTATAGGATCCATTGACAGAACGCCACCCGGGTTTGGAAATCATGACCATGGAGTGCAGATGGTACGGGTGAAACCGTTGGGTGTGCAATATCCGTATAATAGACGCCTGGCTGATGTTCATCTTCTGTGCAATGGCCCGTGTGCTAGTGTGAGGGTTATGCTGAATAACGTCCAACACAACCTCTTCATTGTGAGCGGACATCACGGAATGATCTCGACCAGGCCGCGTCCTTCCCAGTGACGCAGTTGCAAGCAGGCATATTTCCACTCTCCGAAATGTCATGCCTGTCGGTTGTCGTCCGTCTAGAAGGCGTTCTTGATACAGGCGTTGTGTCTCGTATGAATTCTGCCTAGCTTTTCTAAAGATGAGTAACATATCCATATACTCGTCGCGGTAAACATCACGAGGCAATAAATGAGCTTAGTTTTGTGTTGTGTTGTGCTGTGACCTGTCTCGAAGGAAGGTAATTCGCCGGGCTACGTACTTACATACAGCCGCATTGTTAACATTCCAATGTGACATACTTTGCCCTACCTGTGTCCTACGAAGTTTGAAACACGTACGATGTAGCTAACTGAAATGCTGGTTGCCTGTGTACTAACCGCAGACCAGCATTGCCTCATCCTCATCCAAAGCAACTGCACATCCTATGCCGCGAAAGTCAAGGCCCTTTCAGGACTACGCAAACAAATCAGCCTGGATACTCTTAAGTAGGGAACCTTGCCATATCTCAGGCAAAAGGCAGTAAAAGAGAAAGCGTTACTTGTGTAAGATTCGAACATCCGCACCCTCGAGCACTGTACACTAACATAACCTGACCGCATCCCTAGCAAGTGAAGTATTACGGGGGTTGGTTTCCAGTGTTCAGTTGCCAGCGTCAACAGAACTTGTTCGTAGTCCGTGTGTGCACCTACTGTTCTGACGTACGTGTTCTGCGCATGTGTGCTTGTTTTACGTGTTCATTCTGGGTGTCCATAATGAATTATTAATAGTGGCGCTGGCGATTCCTGCCATTTTCTAGCCCGTTGCCATACATCTCCTGATCAATGTGTTCCAGAATTGTAACAAGCGCGATGGGTTGTATAAAACTAGATCGCAATCTTTGAGAGGACCACCCGGAATATGTTTAGTTATAACTAGGTCTCGGAAGTTAAGAACCCATGAATAGCCAACAAATGAAGTATAAAGTGACTTTAAAATATCAAAAAGGAGCTAAATCCGCCAAAAATGACGTAAAATGAGATCCAAATTCATTCATAATTTCAATTTTAATCATAAATTTATTGAAGGGACATAATATTAAAAATGCAAAATTCGGGTGGTATGCAACATACAGTGCAAAATGATATAAGTGAAATACATTTTCTTTCAGACATTATAAATATATTATAAATAATTTAGATTAAAATGGAATTCGGTGTTTGTTACAAAAAGTAACTGCAGAATTTAGAATGACATATTTTTTCCACCTAGAATGTATTTAGCGAACCCGTAATGGACATCCTGGAGAAGGAAATTAGTAAAATTGAAATAACTTTTTCCTTTATCACACTACCGTTACAGATGTTGGAATTCGGAAACCACACCTCAGTTGGCTTTGTAGTAAATCACAATCCTCATCTCCAGGTTCTTAGATGTAAAGGATCGTCGGTTTTCAGACAGCACGTTGTGGATCATCGAGAAACTTATCTGCACATCAAAGGATATTAAGGTTTATGCGTGAAACAAATACACTCACATCGAAATATCCTCCTTTCAATATTTCAATAATCTTCCACATAATTTGATACCCGCTTTTTAGCATTAGTTTCATTTTCCATTTAATTTCATTTTCTCTATTTTCTGATGTGATTCTATTACTGGTACATGTATTTACTAGAGAAATGTTAAAGACGTGATGGATAAACTTATGACGATTCGAATTGACAATGGGCAGTAAAAATGCAATCGAAATAAAAGTTGAAAAAAGCCGTCAAGGCCTGAAAAAGGCTACAAAGGGCCAAAAAGCCAGAAACGCCAGAATAGCCAAAAAAGACGAATAAAACCCGCAACTTTCTGTCCAAACATTACCCAGAGTGAACGTAATAATATTAAGTGGGACCTCGTCTTGGGACACTAAAATTTCGAGCCCTAGGTATAGCATTAAACACATTAACATTTAAATTATTTCTTTATTATTCTATCGTAACCTTGTATCTAGTCCGGTGTAGGGGGCAACGTGTTCACCTGTCACCCATCCCCCAGGGTTCGATTCCCGGCCGGGTCAGGGGTTTTAAATTGTAAATGATTGATATCCCTGGCCTGGGTGTTTGTGTCGACCTTAACGTTCCTTCTCTCGCATTCAACACCTTACACTTCCGCCATTTACTGTACATAATACACGCAGGTTCCTCACATATGGTGCAAGTAGGAGAACAAGTTTTGATATGTTGACGCTCCGAACAAGTAGCATTTAAAAAACCTCGTACCTAACAAAATAAACTATGAAGACCAATTTTCAATGAAATGATCATTATAAGGGAGTCAAAGATAGAAAAATGAAATTATAATTGCGAATTTCCGTGACTTAATAAAATATATAGAGTTCGAATACGGCCTACCGGGTTCAGTGTATCAATCTTTATCAAGCTCTCAATCTCTGGAATAGTATAAGCTAGGTTTTCCTTATCACTCTACTCATAAAAACAGGAATACCACTGACTGAGCAACCTCGCTCTCACGAAGCCAAACCTGGCAGCGTTATTAATCGTATTATTCTCTCCCACGTAGCAATTATTGATTTGAAGAAGTTAATTGGCTGTCTCGCTCTTGGTACGCGATATTGGGTGCCGTATATCTAGACGCCTGAGAGCAGCAGAAAATGAGCGAATGAGCTTGGTGCCTTCCCCGCCAGTCAACAAATAACTTGCACCTTGCTCTCTCCCATAACATGTTTGTAAAGTAGACGATTTTCGCGTAATTTTTACGTTTCTTTTTATACTCGATGAGCATTTAAATTATTCGAATGTTATTTATGTACTATCGAACTTTCCCTAGTGGTGTGTAATCGTAATACGAATGGTTGATGGCACAAGGTCACTAATTTAATTTTCATTATATAATACAGCAGCAATATATTTCATCTAATTACGTACAATATGGCTCTCGATGCAGAACTTACTGATATTCCAGGGACGGAGTTCTTACACGGCCCCACGAAAAAAATAACAGATTCGAAACCTCAAGTTGTTATCTATATATATATATACACTGACTGACAGAGCAAATGCAACACCAAGAAGGAGTGGTCAGAACTTTATGCCAATTGCAGGGTAGACTGACGTCACTGAGGTATGCTCATGATGTGAAATGCGCCGCTGTGCTGCGCACGTAGCGAACGATAAATGGGACACGGCGTTGGCGAATGGCCCACTTCGTACCGTGATTTCTCAGCCGACAGTCATTGTAGAACGTGTTGTCGTGTGCCACAGGACACGTGTATAGCTAAGAATGCCAGGCCGCCGTCAACGGAGGCATTTCCAGCAGACAGACGACTTTACGAGGGGTATGGTGATCGGGCTGAGAAGGGCAGGTTGGTCGCTTCGTCAAATCGCAGCCGATACCCATAGGGATGTGTCCACGGTGCAGCGCCTGTGGCGAAGATGGTTGGCGCAGGGACATGTGGCACGTGCGAGGGGTCCAGGCGCAGCCCGAGTGACGTCAGCACGCGAGGATCAGCGCATCCGCCGCCAAGCGGTGGCAGCCCCGCACGCCACGTCATCCGGCATTCTTCAGCATGTGCAAGACACCCTGACTGTTCCAATATCGACCAGAACAATTTCCCGTCGATTGGTTGAAGGAGGCCTGCACTCCCGGCGTCCTCTCAGAAGACTACCATTGACTCCACAGCATAGACGTGCACGCCTGGCATGGTGCCCGGCTAGAGCGACTTGGATGAGGGAATGGCGGAACGTCGTGTTCTCCGATGAGTCACGCTTCTGTTCTGTCAGTGATAGTCACCGCAGACGAGTGTGGCGTCGGCGTGGAGAAAAGTCAAATCCGGCAGTAACTGTGGAGCGCCCTACCGCTAGACAACGCGGCATCATGGTTTGGGGCGCTATTGCGTATGATTCCACGTCAACTCTAGTGCGTATTCAAGGCACGTTAAATGCCCACCGCTACGTGCAGCATGTGCTGCGGCCGGTGGCACTCCCGTACCTTCAGGGGCTGCCCAATGCTCTGTTTCAGCAGGATAATGCCCGCCCACACACTGCTCGCATCTCCCAACAGGCTCTACGAGGTGTACAGATGCTTCCGTGGCCAGCGTACTCTCCGGATCTCTCACCAATAGAACACGTGTGGGATCTCATTGGACGCCGTTTGCAAACTCTGCCCCAGTCTCGTACGGACGACCAACTGTGGCAAATGGTTGACAGAGAATGGAGAACCATCCCTCAGGACACCATCCGCACTCTTATTGACTCTGTACCTCGACGTGTTTCTGCGTGCATCGCCGCTCGCGGTGGTCCTACATCCTACTGAGTCGATGCCGTGCGCATTGTGTAACCTGCATATCGGTTTGAAATAAACATCAATTATTCGTCCGTGCCGTCTCTGTTTTTTCCCCAACTTTCATCCCTTTCGAACCACTTCTTCTTGGTGTTGCATTTGCTCTGTCAGTCAGTATAAAATAGCTTATCCTGACTGACTGACTGACTGACTGACTGACTGACTGAATGATTCATCATCGCCGAGCCAAAACTACTGGACATAATGAAATGAAATTTTGGGGATACATTCATATTAAGATGTAGGTGCTCGCTAAGAGAGGATTTTCGGATATTCCGATGCTAAGGGGGTGAAAAGGGGGGGGGGGTGAATTTTAAAAATGAGTGCAACTATATCTCAAAACGTTAAAAGTTTATAATTGTAAAAATTGGTATTTAGAATCTTCCTTGAAAATAAGAAAACACGTATTTTTTTGTTTTCAGAAAATCCCAATAGGACGGGTGAAAAAGGGTGAAAAAGGGATTGAATGCCTTTAATCAGGTTACCGGTACTCATATCTCAGAAACTGAAGATACTACAGACCGGAAATTTGGTACTTTTGATCTCTTTTAAAAATCAAGAAACGCGTATTTTTTGTTTTTGGAAAATCCAATTAACGGGAGGGGGAAAAGGGCGAAGAATTTTTAAAATGAGTGTATCTAAATCTGAAAACTTTAGAAGTTTACAGATGTAAAGATTGGTATTTAGAATCTTCATTAAAAATAAAGAAACACGTATTTTTTTGTTTTCGGAAAAACCCAATAGGAGGGGTGGAAAGGGGTGAAAAATGGTTGAACGCATTTAATGAGGCTACTTACCTGTATATCTCAGAAACTGAATATATTACAGACCTGAAGGTTGGTGTTTTGGATCTCCTTTAAAAATAGAGAAACACATACTTTTTGTTTTTGGAAAATCCAATTAATGGGGGGGGATGGGAGGGGGTGAATTTTTAAAATGTGTGTATCTATATCAAAAAACTTTTAAAGTTTATAGATGTAAATAATTTGTATTTAGAATCTCCTTTAAAAGTAAAGAAACAAGTATATTTTTGTTTTCGGAAAATCCCAATGGGAAGGGTGGAAAAGGGTGAAAATGTGTGGAATGCCTTTAATGAGGCGAATTATATTTCAGAACCTGAAGATATTACAGACCTGAAAATTGGTATTTGGGATCTACTTTAAAATAATAAAGAAACAGGTATTTTTCGTTTTTGGAAAATCCAAATAATGGGGGGTGAAAAGGGGAGTGAATTTTTAAAATGAGTGTATCTACATCCTAAAATTTTAAACGTTTACAGATGTGAAAATTGGTATTTTGAATCTCCTTTAGAAATAAAGAACATGCATTTTTTGTTTTCGGAAAATCCCAATAGGAGGGGTGTAAAAGGGTGAATAATGGGTTGAATGCCTTTAATGAGGATACTTATATCTCAGAAACTGAAGATATCACAGAACTGAAAATTTGTATATGGGATCTCCTTTAAAAATTAAGAAACACGTATTTTTTGTTTTTGGAAAATCCAATTAATGGCGGTTAAACAGAAGTGACATATTTGGGCGAATTTTTTGAAAGACAGTATCTAAAGAATACCTGAGAAACGTAGAATGTTACAGGCGTAAAAAGTGATATTTGGAATCTCCTGTAAATATAGAGAAACACAGGTGATTTGTTTTTGGAAACTCCTCCGAAGGGGAACTAAAAAGGGGGTGAAATTTCAAAATGAGAATTTTTACAGTATATCTCAAGAAACTTAACATGTGACAGAAGTGAAAAGTGGTATTTTTATCTCTATAAAAATAAGGAAACGCGTATTTTTAGTTTTCGGATATAGCACTTGGGTGGAGGAGGGGGGTAAAAGTGACTGAAAATAGTGTTGAATTCTTTTAATTAGGCTACTGTTATCTCAAAAAGGAAGATGTTACAGACGTGAAATTTGATATTTGGAATCTGCTTTAAAAGTAAAGAAGCACGAATTCTTTTAGTTTTTTTTGGGGGGGGGGGGTAAATAAACTTAACGGCGGTGGGGTGTAAAAGGAGTTGAGACCAATTAATTTTACTGTTCATAATGTATTTATAAGGAGCCTCCTTTGCTCAGGCGGCAGCGCGGCGGCCTCTCACAGCTGGGTTCCGTGGTTCAAATCCCGGTCTCTCCATGTGACATTCGTGCTGGACAAAACGGAGGTAGGACAGGTTTTTCTCCGGATACTCCGGTTTTCCCTGTCGTCATTCATTCCAGCAACACTGTCCAATATAATTTCATTTCATTTGTCATCCATTAATCATTGCCCCAGACGAGTGCGACAGGTTTCGGCTGCCGGGACAATTCCTATTGTCGCCGCTAGATGGGGGCTTTATTCATTCCATTCCTGACCCTGTCGAATGACTGGAAACAGGCTGTAGATTTTCGATGTACTTATTCTGATCATAAACCGATCATTTTTAATCTTTCCTGTGTTCGTTTTCAAGGGCCATCTTTCCCTTCGGAGAACGTTCTTAGATTACAGTACCTTCTCCTGGCATATAAATAAAAATTTATACACATTTCAAATAAACTATGAGATTGACCGCCCAGTTTTCACCTCTATAATAAGGTCAATATTGCATATTGCTGTTGGGTCCAGAACATCTATAATAATAATAATAATAATAATAATAATAATAATAATAATAATAATGTTCTGGACCGTCGTCAAATGTGCGGACCACGCTGGAAACGGGTCCTGGACGGGTAATGACTAAGAATGCAGTCTGGCTGCGGGTTCAGAACCGCCAAGGCACCCAAGACGACACCACGCCGGATCTCCTGAAGGATTTCATTCATATTAAAATGCCTATATTAAAAGATGGCAAAGATTTAGGGACGCAACTGACCGGGTGGAATACCTGAACCTAGCCCGGGATGTACGAAATCGATTGCTGGAAAGAAAGATTGAAAAATGGAGGGAGACTTGCCGTAATCAATTAGAAAACGAGTCAGATCGCGAATTTCGGCAGATTCTCGCAGAAAACGAATCAGATCGCGAATTTCGGCGGATTATATATCTAAAACAATAAGCATTCTATTATAAATTTCAGTATAATACCGTAGCGATGCACGGGTACCTTGCTAGTTTATGTATAAGGTTGTTGATGTTAATTACTGTTTTCCTAGTGTGCGTAATACAGACGTCACCGGCCAGCTAGGGTTACATTCACTATATTTCAGTTAGCTTTCCTGATTTCAGCTAAAATATTATGTAATATACGAGACACGTTTCCAATTGCTAGCCGCATACAGTATATTACATTTGTGGTTTAATTCATATCAGACACCTGGAATTGAGGAATATTGTGACAGGGTTTGGTTTGCCTTGGGTCTGTGTATCATGAGATATGTTGTAAAATACGAAACTACCTCTTATACAACGTTAATTTAGGACCGAAGTACTCAGTAATGAAGCAATGAAGATAACAGTCCAGTACTAACTTAGCCCCAACTAGTTAGTCAAACATCTGAGTGAAAATAAACCTAAATGATCTACGATAACAGCTGAAGGTTGTGCTACTATGCCACGAAATGTTACGCAACATTCTAGACAGACTGGTTCTTTGGTTGTTAGCATTTTATTTCCGACTTATGGCTTTAGATATGCTTGGCCATCGGTTTGGGGTATTAAAGATGTATCGAATAGCCGTCGTTGATGCGAGTTCTGTTTCTGTTACGTCCTTTAGCGGACTGGGACATCTGTGGCCATCAGCCCCATGCTCTAGTGGTGTGGAAATGGCCTGAAAGTCTGTGACGGTTTGTGGTCTGTATGAGTTTGTGGTATTATAATTATTCGAGAGCGGGGTTGAGAGAGGCGCTCCGGGACGTGAAATACGCTACTATCCTATTTTTCAATGCATAAAGCGGGAAGGAATAAGGAAAAATCGTGCTGACGTGTACGTAAAAACGGTCCCTTACGTTTGCGAAAGAATGCATGGCATATGATGTCCATATGGGTAGTATTAGAAGTGAATTGTCGAAGCTAATCGAACGAATAATTGACATGGTATAAAACCCAAAGTAAATTAAACGCAACTACAGTTCATGCCTCCAGTGAAAAAATAACATGTGTAATGTTCTAATAAACCATTATAACTTATTGATGCTTTTGCAGTGCTTATTAAACGTATCAAAAGTAATGTTGCCAGGCTCCGTGGTACACACGGTTGAAGCACTTACTTCCTGGCCTTAAATTTGCAAGCTCGATTGTGGCTTCGTCCGTTGGCATTTGAAGGTGTTAAAATACGTCAACTTCCTACCGGTAGATTTAGTAGCAGGTTAAGGAACACCTGCGGGAAAAATTATGATAGCTCGCTGTCTCCGAAAACCGTAATAGAAAGGAATGGAGGTAAATAAAGACTATTATTAGACTATTATTAAAGTAGATGTTAACCATTATACTCAAACGTTATAAGATTTACTGTATTCTATCAGAATACACGAAAAAGGAAATAGTGAACTGTATACAACTCCGATTTATTAATCGTATAACCCTGGACAAGTCTTCGATATTACTGAAACATGTACTCACACATCTAATGTTACTGTTGCGTTCCTCCATACGAAATGCTACAAATATTGTTCGTTGACTCAACAACAAGCTTCCATTCGGTGACACCATGAAGCCCTCACCCTCTTCCACACCTCTAAGTCAGCTCTCACAGTTGCGACTGCAACCCAAATACGTTGCCGTCGAGTTGCTTCATCGGAAATTTCCACGCAGTACACCAAGTTCTTTAGGTGTCCCCAGAAATGAAAGTCTATTGAATTTTAATCGTAGGATCTTGACAACTGGCTGACAAGAGAATACCGACCAACCCACAGGCTTGGAAGACGGCAATCTGGAAATCGGCAAACTTCCATACTGAAGTGAGGAGATGCCCCATCGTTCAGTAACCATATCCGGTGACGTATCCGTTGTGGAACGACGTCCGGAAGCTCTGACAGAAATGACTGTAGAACATGCAGACAAGAAGCTGATATCCCAAGATCCCGCCCCAAAGTTTATAGAAAACCGGTGCCAGAAATAACCTTGGTAAATGATATGAGGGTTTTTTTTCTGCCCATAAATGGGCATTCTGAAAATTAATGATATCCACCCAGCTAAAGTTTGCCTCACCTGTAACCAACACGTCATGCGGAATTTCTGCATTGCGTTTACATTGTTGCTATAGCCAGGTACAGGACTTTTGGTAGGCAATCTTCTTATTGGAGATTCTAAACTCTCCGGTAGTAGTATGGGTACAATAGCTGCTCATGCTATGTACGAAGAAGAGTCCAGTGAGATGTACCTACTTGCCTTGACAAGCTTCTTGTGCTTATAATCGGGCTCTCTTCGACAAGTCTTAATACTTCTTCTTCCCACCGAAGCTAAGCAGGATCACAATACAGTCCACGACCCACGACCCGAGGATAAAACTAGCCTGTGTCCCGGTGAATTTGATGCTCAGCAACCAACGTTCGGCTATTGAGAATACGGTGGTTTGGATATCACTGTATATACAGCTCCCTCACCCCATGTGCAGATTATCCAGTTGCTCCGTAAGCGTAGTAAATATCACCTAATTCGGCATTATATTATATTATATTATATTATATTATATTATATTATATTATATTATATTATATTATATTATATTATATTATATTATATTATATTATATTATATTATAATTTACTAATCCTAAGTGATGTTCTGTCCCTAAAACACTTCTCAAAGTTTATAACTATGGATCCCAACAGTTACATAATGCCCCCAATATGATTAAACGAAGGCCCCAATGCAAGACTGAGTAGGTTGGACGGCAGAGTGCTGACCTTCTGGCCTTCTGATCCCAACTTGGCCGGTTCGATCCCGGCTCAATTCAGTGATATTTTCAGGTGCACAATTACGTCAGCCTCGTGTCTGTAGATTTACTTGCGTATAAAAGAACTCCTTCGGGACAAATTGTGGCACCTCCGGGTATCCAAAAGTCGTAAAGGTAGTTAGTGGAACATAAGAGCCAATGATATTGTTATTATTACAGGTCTAATTAAACGGGTCAAGCTTTCAGTCATCATTTTATCTACCGACGGTTACTGTCCAACAATAAGCCTTCTATTTCAAATTCCCGGCGGCAATTTTATAGTGGTGATACTTCAATAAGGCGACGGTCGCTTTCTTTCCACTCCTAGGGCTTTCCTACCCCATCGTCGCCAAAAAACCCATCTGTGTCGATGCTACGTAAACCAAATAAAAAGTTTATCTATGGACAGCATTTTTCTTTACGTGTGCACCGTTCTTTTATTGACGTGAAAGTATTATGAAATTAGCATAGGAAACTCGCATAGTCTCTTGTCAAAATTTCGCATAAACTGACACAATAACAACCTTGAAACGGTTCACCCACTGTTTAACTATTGACTTTCATTTTTGTTATTTTTGGATCACTGAGTAATGTCGCTGACGTCTTAAAAGCCATTCACGACACTTGATTCGGACGTACGTGCTGGAGCGTTTATTCGACCTCCCATTCTGCATGTAAACGAGTACAAAATCGCAGTCGACGGCGACATGAGAGGGTACAAGTGTAGATACATCCGAAAACATTCCCTGTACTTCTCACAAAATACACTAGACGGGTTATCGAGGCCACAAATTCGTCGACTGGCACGTGTGTTCTGCCACCCCTACTTCCCAAGCGGCCAAGGGAGTCCCGCAGTGTACATGAGTTTGCCTACGACAGTAAACATGTTCAACAAACCCTATACTCGGCTACTGTATTTTAACACGTAAGTCCAAGCCACGAAGACATACAAAGAGCACTAGGAAAGTTTTGCAATACGTAAAAATGGTTAGCTGGACACCCCTGTTCTGGTGAGGGATGAAAAGAGGGGTGAAAACCGGTCTAGGAAACAGCAACGGGCTACCTTCACACCAGTTGTTACCAAGCAGTGGGATTGAAAGCAAGTTAAGATGTCAGTGTCACCAGCTAGTCATTCAATTCTACACAACCATCTCCATTGGGTGCCCCATTCACTTTCAGAGGAACAAAGGGCATACCGAGTAAAATGGTGCCAAAAATGCTAAAAGAGTTGGTTTTATTATTACGATGTCCCAACAAAATCCCAGAACAAGGTGTGGCCGTTTGAAGTTGAGGGTACTCCTGTGACTGTGCGGAAGTCAAGCTCAGTGAAGAAAAGGATGATTGCAGTATTCTTCACTAAACGGAGCATCCTGACTCGGGTAGTCGTAGAAACACAAAGGACAGGTACTGCGAAGTGGTACAGTGAGACTTGTCTGCCTCAGGTCCTCCAGGCTCTCAAGCAGCTCTGTCCAATGTCACGACTCAACACTTGGCTCTTGCATCACGACAATGCTGCAGCACATCGTGCCAATGTAACAACGGATTTTCTTGCCAGATTAGGGTTGACTGTGCTTGATCACCCTCTATACAGTCCTGATCTTGCCCCATGTGACTTCGCACTCTTCCCAGAAGTGAAGATGAAGCTGAAATGGCGGCGTTTTGCATCCGACTAGGAGCTTCTGTCAGCATGGGATCAAGAGTGCGAAAATGTAACCGAAGAAAAGTGGCAGAGTTGGTTCAGTGACTCTGGTTGCGACGTATGGAGAAGTGTATTGAGTGTGGTGGAAATTATTTTGAAAAAGTCTAAAGCGTTCACTCACATTGCAAAACTTTCCTAGTGCCCTTTGTATGACATAAACAACGTTTCTTACTACGGCCATTCACAACACATCAGGTCCTGAAATAAATGGCTCGTTTATAGAGAAACTAATAAAACAAAGTAGAACGTACATAGCATATGTTGTGACATGTATTATTCTTTATCGACTAGAAAAATATCAGCACGTATACCCCTAACACACCTGTATATATACCGAGTGGTTCTCCTGCCTCCTGCGATCTAGTTTTATGCAACCAGCCCATTTTACTACAATTCTGAAATTTATATCAGCCCCTCTCCCCAAACCGTGGTAATATAACGAGATGTGTGGTCACAAGCTAGGAAGTGATGAGAATCGTGAGCGCCACTATTAATTCATTAACACATTATGAGTACCCCGACTGAACCCGCAAAAATAGCACGGATACGAAGAATTATATACCTTAAAGGATTAGGTGCACACACGGACCAGGAACAGGGAACTGGCCACTCAATGTCAATCCTCTCAGATCTTCAAGTGAACAGCCGGCTGGGAGCTCTCCGGTTTAACTCACTAATATTTTCCAGGAAATACCGAAGGGAGCTGTGACAGGGCTGGCACGAAGCAACAGCAAAAAGTGACGAGGAACAGATGGAGAAGACACCCAAACACACACATGCATAATGCAAAATTCTAAAGGCACCTGTCGAGTGCACATAACCAAGCTGTAATATTTAAGATTATGAATCAAATTTAAGCAAATTCTCCGAGTTGAAGTTTATCCACCATTGAGTAGTAGTATAAGGAGGATAGCGTATATTAGTGCAGTAGTTATACTGGAGAACGAATCTATGTTTCTGTACTGAGAGTATTGAAATGTCGAGAAGAAGATGACCAACTACTGTCGGATTTTTTATTATGGATACTCGAATTTAGGCTTTAATTACAAACGAACCGGTAAGACTATTGCAATGCGAGTTATACGAATATTTTCCTTGTTTAATTTTACATTAGCGTATATAAAACAAATTGGATTCGTCATTCATTAAATGTTTTTTAACTGTGATTGTAATAAATATTGCCTGGGTTTTTGGCTTCTTCTATAAGAAGCGCTCACTTAGGAATATGTACAAGGAAAACTACTTGTTTGATGGAAATGAAAATTTTATATGTTATAACCACATGTATTTGTAGTTTAATAAACACGTTACAATTGTTTTCAACCACCCTGAAATTTCTTATAATTTTTCTAAAGCAACTCTTTCTCAGCCCAGGATAAACGTACAGCAGCAAAATTAGGCTTGTTTTGAAGCACTCAGTCATGGTTTTCAGAAACTACAACAACTGTAACCGTACAGTGCGGTACCGAATTTATGAAGACTAATATTGAAAGGAGGTTTTGTGTACGCCGGACCGTGCGGTTAACAGCAGGCCGGGTAGTGAAATCGGGCGCAGTGTTGTCGCGTTCAGTAGTAATCACGCACGCAACGTACAAAGCTTTTCGTTTACTTTCAACCTTCAATTTTATTTTCTCTTATAAATTCCACTTCCCATCCTTTTTTTCATAAAGGCTTTGGATCTTCAATGGCAGGTTTAAAAATGGTTGACTTCCTAATTTAGAAATATCGCACTGTAAATTTTACAAGAGTTATTTGCATTATTATTTACATATATTACAATATTTAATTCTATCAATTTTCTTCGTCTGAAAAGTATCTTTGTTCCCACGAGTTGGTGCTGCTGTCATTCATGTTGATTATGACTGGATCGAAACAAGGCACATTTTCAGACAGTCCATCTTTTTCCCAATTTCTTCAATTTTCCTAGCGTGTTTAATACATTGTTTCCAGAGTTCAGGGGTCACGGTACGTAAGGCTTCTCGGCATAAAGCGTTAATTGCTTCCATACCTCTACCATTTTCTAATGTGTTAGCCATATTTGTTTTTGCTATTTTCCCTTTTACGTAAGCCCAAATGAGCTCGATTGGAATAAGCTCACAATGGGCCAATGATAAGTAAACAAGCTGTACATCTGGTCGAAGTCATTTAGTCAGTTGTTCCAGCATCTTCAACGGTGTTTTAAAATAAGTGCTGGCAAGGACAATCAGCTCTGATGTAGTTAATTTATCATCGTCAACTCCAGGTGGTAGTGAAATATTCTTTTATATTATCCAAGATATAATTTCAGGTTACCGCCATGATATGTTCGGATTTCTAGATGAAGGAGCGACCATCGTATGATATGGAGCTTGATCTATAACGACAGCCGACCTTTCAGGCAATAAACTCAATACTTTCGTGAACCATTCTTCACAATGAGTCGAGCTCATCTCATTGTGGTAATCACCACTTCCTTTCTTGCCAATAAAACAAAGTTCTGCACCCCTGACATTGAAAGAAACAAATAGCACTCAAAATCATTGCAAGTTCACCCTCTGATAACGGCGGTCTCGGAGGCATCTTGAAGTGACGTGGCTAACATGCAGAACATAGGACAACTTAAAATAGCTTGCGAAGAAACCAAGGGCATGGGCATTCCGTTTCTCAACTGCCCGGGGCGAGTGTACTGTGTTCGTTGCACGCGTGATTACTACTGAACACGGCAACACTGCGCCCGATTTCACCACCCGGCCTGCTGTTAATCTCACGGTCCGGCGTACACAAAACCTCCTTTCAATGTTACTCTTCATAAATTCGGTACCGCACTGTACGGTTATAACATATAAAAATTTCATTTCCATCAGACAAGTAGTTTCCCTTGAATATACTGTATTCCTAAGTGAGGGCTTACTAGAGAAGAAGCCAAAAACCCGAGCGATATTTATTACAACCACAAATAAAAACATTAAATGAACGTCGAAAATAATTTGTCTGATATACTCTAATGTAGAATTAAACAAGGAAAATATTGCTCGCATTGCAATAGGCCTATTGGTTCGTTTGTAATTAAAACCTAAACTCGAGTGTCCATAATAAAAAAATCCGACAGTAGTTGCCATATTACAACCGTGCAAAGTCTTATTCCAAAATCTTGGTCTAAAACTCTTCACCCTAAATCATTTGCTTTGTGCTTTTTAAAGAGTAGAGAACGAGAGAATCATTTTCCCAAAGCAATATTTGCAATAAGTCAAATATTGTAAGTATTGTGTGTAACATTTAAGTTAATGGGAGAAAAATCGCATTCTAGGAACAATGTTATTTGCTTTACGTCCCGATAACTACTTTTACTGTTTTCTGAGACGCCAAGGTATCGGAATTTATTCCCGCAGGAGTTATTCCACGTGTCAATAAATCTACTGACGCGAGGCTGGCGTATTTGAGCACCTTTAAAAACCACCGGACTAAGCCAGGATCGAACCTGCCAAGTTGAGGCCTGAAGGCCAGCGCCTCAACCGTCTGAGCTACTCGCCCCGGCAAATCGCATTCTTACACTACTTATAGGTATACTCAGGGGCGCAATTTGTTCCCATGGGATTATTCTGTACTCATTTTCACCCCAATTTAATTATCTTGGGACTGTGAATTAAGATCACTTGGCGTCTGAGTGTGTATGTGTACGGATAGGCGACGTTGATGTGTCCCTTAAGATGTTAAATGGCTGACCAAGTTTCAGTTCAACTTAGTACTATTGAAGTACTCGTATTACTCCGAATAAGTAGAGCCCATTTTATCTAATAATTTTTGGTGCTATTAACTGTCGTTTACGGTCATGAAATTCTATATTCATTTATACAATGCACACGCATAACTTTAAGAATCGTCTATTCGCTTTGCAAAATATGGTTAAGATTGGATGTTTTCTGGCAATACTAGGGACATTTGGTTCTCTCTTCCATGCAACCAGATTATGAGATACAATGAATTTGCAACACTAATAAAAAATAATCATTGATTACACACAATGGAGTACCAATACAGGTAATGATATTGAATGAGTGAATGCTGGGGCTGTACCTTAATTAAGGCCACGGCCGCTTCCTTCCAACTCCTAGGCCTTTCCTATCCCATCGTCGCCATAAGACCTATCTGTGTCGGTGCGACGTAAAGCCCATAGCAAAAAATTGAATGAGTGATAGACAATTATGATGAGTTTGATGATATATCGTGAAGTGGTGAAAGATCCACAAATTACATTCAGTAATGAAAACTAAATCCTTACCGTGTAGTAGCTACGAATAATGAAATAACTGCTCTAAACCACTACTGAGAACATACAATTTAGGAAATGAGAGTAACAGTTACGACGAGTGTTGCTAACCCCGGCGACACGATAACAGGCCTTGCTTCAGACTTCCAGGTCTTTCGAGAAATAATAGCCAACGAATTGTATGAAATGAAGAAGGAGGTAAGTCATCTAAAGGAATGTCTCGACCAGCAGCACATTCCAATTGACGAGGCAGAACATTATGGAAAAAGGAACTGCCTCCTATATTTTGGTGCAAGTGGGGCCCGTGGCGAGGAGAACTACGCTGAGGTGCAGGGTTCTTCGACAAACAGACTGAACAACGAATTGTTCAAGGACAGTATAGATCACTGTCACATACTGGGCCGTATGAAATTGATGTCAGATGAGGTGGTGTACGCAGCTTATAGGCCTAGGATATACGTGGCATGAATGGGAACGCATCTGGCACGCCAAGAGAGATCATCACCAAAACTCTGACGTCCGCAAGAAAGAAAGTTTTGAGCAAAGTTGCCGACTTCTGGAGTATGCTGCCGGTTTTGACAAAGGGGGGCCATATTAACGTATATTTAGAAAGTTGAAAAGCTCCACATTAGTATAACTCATGAATTGAAGTTATACATGAAGTGGCTAGGTGGATTATCAGAGTGACAAAACCACTACAAACCTAACCATACCCGAACTGACTATCAAAATTGTAGAAGAATGAGGAACTAAACGAAAGAAATCATCCCTAATCATCAATTTAAATACGTAACTGAAATACGGCTGGGTGCCTGGAGGCATCTCCGAGCCATCGGCATAGGCAAAACACGGGAACAGCTTCAGGTACCTAACATTCCACTCTAAGATTTAATGCGTATTTCACGGAAGTGAAGGTTCATTCCAACCCGCTTAGAGCCCGCATCTACAGGGCCTATCACTTGTCTCACAATATCGACTCAGTTTTTTTTCGTATTGGCAACACTAATGAACTTCACAAAGTACTGTACTGTATTCCAGTTAATCTTAAGCAAGAGGTATCGATGATATTCCTATACGCTAACATTCATACATAATACTGTTAACGCTCTTCTACCAATTCTCACCCATACATTAATTACTCTCTCAATAATTAGAATTATCCTCATGAAGTTCCACTTGATAAGAACCCAGGTTCGATACCTCTACTCGATTACCAACCTACCTCCATTTCCCCTGCTTTTTCCAAAGTCCTGGAACGGTCAATACATGCTAAAATACTGGAATAACTGCACGCTCACTTTCTTCTGGACCCGCAACAATCTGGCTTCAGGAAGGGATATAGCACAAAACTTCCTTACTCAATGTGACTGGAAATATCAGACAAGAAATGGCAAAAAACATGGGACAATACTCACACTCCTTGATTTCAGGAACGCTTTAGGCACGATAAATATACTGGCATTGTTCCAAGATATTAATAATATTTTAGTAAGTTGCTTTAAAACATTTTACTGCATAACAAACAGATCATATGCAACGTGGTAAAGGGCAAAACACTGATTCACAGTAACAACTTGGGAAGCCAAGAACCCCACAGGGTTCTGTCCTTGGACCTCTTTTGTTTGTCCTGTATTTTAATGACGTCTCCTCAGCAATAAAATATAATAGATATCACCTTTATGCGAATGACTCCAAATTTACTGTCCTGCTGGTCAAATGTATGTCGAATCCGATACGAGACGTAATCACCGACCTACAACAAATCACCGTGTGCGGAGGTGAAAACAATCCCTTTTTCTACCCTAAAATCAGTTCATAAAGATTATTGAACATCTTGTATAAAAGCCACACTTATCCCTCCACTGACTTTAAATGCAATCGCAAATCTGTTTAGTAAAATAGTGAAGTAACTTGTCATGACTCTGACCAAAAGTCTTGACCGAGCATCACCTACACCCACTCAAACGGCATAACAGTATTTTGACACAAGATGCGAGAATGAAACATTTATAGATTATCATAATTCCGATACCGATAGCACGCCATGGTCCTCGTTGACGCAAATTGCGAACAAACTCTAAATTGTAACAGGCACCGAACTCTGGTCTTCGGTTTGTATTCAATTTGAGTTACAATAATCACGTAACTCCTAGTTAAAGATCTCTTTCCTGTATGAAAACACAAAATTTAAAACTGCTTCGAGATATTTCCTTCTTAACACCACTGACAGTTTCACGTGACCGATGACATATGATAGTTGGTGTGGTTGAGCTATTATGATATGTAAGGTAGTAACCTTGTGATTTTGAAATTAAAATACGGTGTTCGTTGCTGTAACTATCCTGTAATAATAATAATAATAATAATAATAATAATAATAATAATAATAATAATAATAATAATAATAATAATAATAATAATAATAATTATTATTATTATTATTATTATTATTATTATTAATTATTCCAAACAATACCGTGTATATGGCTTTCGCGAAGATATGAGTTCATCTATAAGAGAGAGTTCGTTAACAGATGTAATTTGTGTAACATATAAAGTAGTCTATGTCAACACAATCCAGATATTTACTAAACCAAAGACGGGGTAGAATTGCCCCTCGCCGTATATGCACGAACTTCAATACATCATGTGAAACCTTAATTAGTGCGGTGCTAGAGCTTGTGACTCTGGTGGAAATGAGACTGGTATTCGTCAAGGGTGTTATTATTTTATAGATTGATGTAAGGTTGCCTTGTACGACGTGTTCTAGTCCTTTCCAAGTAGTATAATTGGTTGGCAGTCATTCACCTCTTCGGGAAGAGGTACTTTTGGGAGTGGGGTGATAATGGTAGCTTTCCAGAGTGATGTGTATATTCCAGTCATTAGAGAATAATTAATTATATGAGTTATGTTTGGGAGGATAATGTAAATTATGCGCTTAATGAATTCAGTTTATATTATTTCGGTCCATTAGAACTTAGATTTGCTTCTGAGTTTGCATTGTCAGACTTGAGAAGGTATGAGAAGAGAAAACTAGAATTTAACTCCGCCGGGGTCACGAGTGTTGTAGTTACTAGCGAGCGCTTTTTGTTTCATGGCTTTGTCAGTCGTGTTTCATGGAGTGAGTCTGGAGGTTCTTGGATAGGTAGGTAATATCTGTCCTCACCTATCCTCATGTCCCTTAGTTCCCTCTATACAATGGCAGGTGAGTGAGTGTGTGTGTGTGTGTGTGATATCCTGGCATTGCTTACCGCTTGGATTATTGTATCGGAGCCATTCATAATTGTTAAAATTCTGTTGAGTCGGTTGTCATTTAAACAGTCCCTCATCCCTCCGTGCCATTAGCACTTTCAGTTCCGGGTTAAGGCACAGTGAAGGTGCTTGTGTCACCCGGACAGTATTTAGCGGGGCATGTCGGTCCTAGAGTCCAATCATCAACTAGTAATTTAGTTTAATTACAATATCGTCAATGAAAAAGGCACAGTATGCAAGGTAATGTTCCCGAACATTTTTCCATAGAATTTTTTCGCTGAAGTATTTTCTAACCCGAAAGACTTCTTCCCTAATGTTTTTCTGCCTAGACCATTTTCCATAACTTAATAGTATATTTATTTACCCAGAAAATTATATTACTTAACAACAATTACTTTTGCTTCCATGGAAATAGTACAATTTTTTTGAATTGGAATATCAAACGAATCTCAGAATTTAAAGTCATATCGCGATGGCAAAGAAAAATAATTACAGTGGGCACGTGGATCACAGGAGAGATTTCAGAGCTGAAAAGAAGTATTGGATGTTAACTAAGAAGCCTGAATGAAGAACAAACGTCATGACCACAAGCTCTGGAAATGTATTTTACCAGTAACGCTGGTGCAGTGATTATTCTAAGGTGGATCCGTGAAGTATTCGCAACAAGTTCAAGTAAAATAGCTATAAAATATTCAACGTGGAATATATGACGTATGCCACGTCACTTCCAGCTTGTTCCGAGCTTATGTTACATTTAATTTAATATATCCATGATGAATTGAGATAAAATGGAGGTGATTACGGCAACAGGCATGTTCTTCGGATATGTAAACGTCTGGTTACATTTCAAGATGATCATGACAATCTTGAAATGAAAATCCACAGCCTGTTTCTAGTCATTGGACCGGGTCAGGAATGGAATGAATGTAGACCCCATCTCGCGGCGAGGATAGGAATTGTGTCGGCTGCCGAAGCCTGTCGCAATCTTCTGGGGCAATGATTAATGAATGACAGATGAAGTGAAATTATATTGAAGAGTGTTGCTGGAATGAAATGAAAATGAAAACCTGTAACCTGTTTTCCAGTCTTTGACCGGGTCAGGGATGTAATGAATGTATTATATATAGGCTGTTATTACGATGGGTTTCGCCACTCCCAAAGTGATTTATATTAATGAGTGATAGATGCTATGAAATGAGAATGGAGACTGTTGCTGGAATGAAATATGACAGCAAAAACCGGAGTACCCGGAGAAAAACCTGTTCCGCCTCCGCTTTGTCCAGCACAAATCACACATGGAGTGACTGGGGTTTGAACCACAGAACCCACTGGTGAGAGGCCGGCCTTCCTGCCATGTAAGCCACGGGGGCTTCATGGTCCTGACGATCTTATGGCCCCTAAATAAATGTATATAAAGGCTGATGCAACGTGGACGTGCTATATAAGCACGATGAAGGTAGGGCATTCATTCGGTAATTTGCTTGTCAGCCAGGCCACTGAAAGCAAGGCTATACAGAGCTTGTTGTTCGCGTAAACTAGTGCGAAATAAAAAGTGAACGATCGGCAGTGTCAATTCGGGAACTCAAACTTTCCGCGAAGTGTTCGAGTAATTTCCAAGTCAATACTTTAGGATTTAATCTATTTGCGTGTGGAAGACTTGTAATAACCTTCGCGTGAAGGACTTGTAATAATTTTTCCTTGGAGACGGGTAAATATCTCCAAGTTGAGGATTTGTAATAATATTTGTTTGTAGGACTTGTAATTATTTCTACGGATACGACTTTAACTTTCGTTATTTCTACTTCGAGTGTTTGAAACATTCCAAATCAGTGCTCGAGAACGTGTATTATTTCTCCAGTGCAAAATATTTAACTTGTTTTTGGCTACTAGTGCTTGAGTAATTATCGAGACAGTGATAGCGACTCGCATTTGAGAATTTGTTTATTTCTACAATATAAATATGTCACTTAGCGACTTTTTAGCACGAGTGTTAGTTAACCATCAGTTCATAAATATCATACTTAGAATATATGAAAATTCCTGCGCTATAACTTATATTTATTTTGTGGTGTGAACATTGAGCTTAGATTATTTGCTACACCGAGTGCTCATTTATTAGTCAAGACGGTATTTGGAACTGTGCATTTTTTGTTGTTGTGTCACACATATTAACATATATTTGTGTAGTGTCAAGGGACTTGTATTTATTTCTATGGATAATCATCCACCAACTTGACACTTGAACTACGGCGAGTATTAAAATGACGTGTAAATTAAGTATTCACCGTTCAAGCATTACTTGTCGACTCTACTGCAGAGACAAGTGCTAAAAACTAAAATTCAACACTGCATTTGGACTACATTCATCAGAGACAAGTGCAACTGGGTTAATCTTCTCTCTTTCGGCGGGATGCTCAATTTATTGAGTGACTCATCACAGAACTTCACGATGGATACTACTAGAATTCATTGTGCCCATTGTAACTGGTAACCCTGGCTGAATTCTGTGTTGCCTATGGTTGTTGGTGACGCTGTTTGTACTAAGTGGCGCCCATGGTTATTGGTGACGCTGACTAGACCACGTGGTACCCATGGTGAAACGTGGCGAACGTGCTCAGGCGTGTTTATGTCCTCATTACTGCAGAAGCCAAAGAGAAGATGAATTCTAGAGGTGATATTCAATAAACGTAATGTGAATAACTCAGCAATTAAAATATAATTCACATTCATTTCAAAACCTCTTTTTGTACCTATTCCTCTTAGTGTGACGCACACGGCACTGCACTCAAGACTCGTCATTCTCTTGAACATAACCGCTGGCGAGGGCATTTTCAGGTACAGCAAAAATGCATTGAATGAATTAAAGCATGTCAATGCTCCCAATTACGAACACGTTTGGGCAGGCATTACCTATAATAATTTAAAGATAAGAGCCAAGGAAGATCACGAGGTGACCCCATAACAACTGATCGCCGAGAGTTGCATCCGGTGATTTAGAAGTACGGGAAGTTTTACATAGAACTCTCAGACAGCAACGTAGGAGAGATCAACTACCTCAACCAAAAGCACTGATTGATTCGATGGAAGTACCCGACCGATGCAGAAAATTATTGAACGGATACAATTTATCGTTTTATGCTTCTTATGACGTGGAAAATTTAGTGGAAGAACGAGTTTTTGTGTTTGGAATAAGAAGAAACGTGGAGCTTCTACTGAAATCAGGGATATGGAGTATTGATTGTACCTTCAAAATCACATCAAACATATTGACACCATTAAACTCCATTTTGTCATACAAATCTAAATCATATTTCAAGGTTGTACAGACAGATGACGTGCTGTTGATGATTTGTAATGCAGTCCATCCCGCCTCCAGCCAGAGATTAGTCCTATTTTCAACCTGCCGTTGTCATTTCCGCATTCACAGCTTTCCCTGATACCGACATCTCCTGTTGCTGTTTACACTTGTGCCACTCAGTATATCGTAAGGTACAAAGTGCGGGACTACAGAGAATGCTCAATGATCGTAATGATGGATCATAAACAACTGGAACGCATTCCATGTTAGCTTTTTGCATTCATACCACAAGAAGATGTTTTAGATGCTTATGAAAAATTGCTTGTGGAACTTCCCGAAGAACTTGGTGAAATTGCAGCATACTTCAAGAGCACGTACATACCTGGTGCCCAGAAAGAGGAAAACCACGCCCTGTCACACCCAGATTCCCTTAACAATATTGGAATTGTTATCATGCGACAATTTATGCTGAACATCCCGCCATTGACATTTCCGAAGGATGGCATAACATATTCCATTCCGTGGTAGGAATATATCACCCTCCTCATATATACGAAGGTTGGGACTTAAATAGTTGCAACTATTTATTTACAACATATACTAAAGAGTTACATGTTAGAAACATTTACTGCCCTTCAATGTAGCCACCAGCGTCGTGTATAACCCGTTGCCAGCGATGTGGAAGTCGTAGTGTATCTTTAGCAGAGCCTGTTCTCTTGATGGTGCGAATGGAGCAGTATACTGCCTGTCGAATCTCTGCAACAGTTCTGAAGCGAATGCCATGAAGTGATTCCTTCATCTTCATCTTCGGAATGAAATCGAAGTCATAAGGAATTAAGTCCAGGGAGTATGATGCATTTCCGTCAAATCATGCGCAACCCATCTTGATGCAATTTTTCGCATGCCCATGCGTTCCTTCAGGATGTGAAGAACAGTTGTATGCACTAATCCGATTTCTTGGGCGAGCTCACAAATCATCTGGATTCGATCACCGTCCAGTAACGCGGCAAGAGCATGCACTTCTTCACTGACGCTGACGACCTGCCCGATGAATGTCCGCCACAGTTTTCCCACCAACGTTGAAGAATTTTACCCATAGTGCCACTATTTTGTAAGGCAATGCAGATTCCCCGCAAGCGTCTTGAAGACCTTAATGACACTGTCGTGCCGTACGATCTCTGGCATATTCAATCTTGATCCAACTCCGTTGTTCCTGTTTGGAAAACATAGTGACAACGTTACGTTAGACTACTAGCTCACATGTGACTGTGTTTCTCTCGCTTGTGCGCACGCATGTGATGTGGGAGGTGCGAGTCCATTTGCTCTGAGGTAATGTAGGTATGTAACCAACCAGTGCTATCAGCGACAATATTAGATTCCGTTGTATAGCGTCTCCACAGCTGTGTTGCCACTATTTAAGTTCCAACCCTCGTAGATGTCACAGATATTCAGAAAGAATAGAGAGGCAGTGAAACAGTGCTAACTCAACTATCACTAGGAGAGACAGCAGGAGGAAAACCGAAAAGGAAATGCCTACAGGGTCAGAAAAAGTACATTCCACTATTGTGGATTATAAAAATTATAATGGGAAGGATAGGATTTTAGAATATTTGAGAACACTGCTTCATCAATTCGCACTAAGAAACATAATAATTTACTTCATGTGAAAGCGTTTTATATTTGATAACACCTTTCATTGGAAATAACATATGTGTTTGTTTTTGGATTAACGGTAACAGGGAAGAAAGTTGTTGAAGGAATTATCATTTTGGGTGAAATGACTGTAGGAAGAAAAGGACCGGAGGGAAATATTATTTTGGGAATGTGCGTCTAGAGAAGAGTTACTTTGGCTAAGGTACTGCATGTTTGTGCTATCTCCACCATCCATGCACCTCATACACCACACTCATTACTCTGCACACTTCCTTCAGAGACTCCGAATACACCAATAGAACTTATGAGACGAACATTTGATTTGTTTATGGACTAAGATGTCTTGGATTAGGAAGAAAGGATGCTAATCTACTGTGTGGCATTATGAACATGCCCCCACTACCTCTACGTTTTACCTCAGTGAACCATACCCTTCTTCAGACAGTAGAACATGTTTTGAAGGTAGCACGAAAGAAGCAGCTTCAGCGGCTATTACATCGAATACACTGGATAATCCAGGAGGAAGTGAGGAATTTGTGCCCACAGATACTAGTGTATCCTACGACAATACATGGATAAACGTGGGCACACGTCACTTCATCGAGAATTGACAGTCATCAGCGTCGACAATGATAAGGTATTAGACCTAGAAGTACTGAGCAAGAATTGCAGTTTTTATGCAGTCAATAAACAGGATCAAGATCTAGAGAAATAGAAGAAGTGGTAGGTGCAACACAAAGACTATTGTAAAATAAACTACTCTGTGTCGAGTGGAAGAATGGAAGAAGCTGGTATGAAGCAATTGTTTCATCGCTGTGAAAACTGATATGTATTACAATACACAAGGCACCTTCGGGATGGTGATTCCAATTCGTTCAAAGCTTTGAGTGACAGTAATCCTTATGGCGATACGTGTAGTATTAAAAAATTAAGAGTGTATTATCCACGTTCAGAAGAGGATGTGTGGACGACTGAGGCAGCTTGTTGAACAGTGAAAGGGAACAGTTTTAAATGATGATGAGCTAATTAGGGGTAGGAATAGACTTACAAAGAAAACGGTAGATCAACTTCATAACTACCATGGGAGTGCAATAAGAGGAAATCAGGATGAATCTGAGTCAATGCACAAAGCAATGTGGACCACATGATTTCATTATCTCTCTACAGATAGTTCACCCCAACGTTGGCTCTGCTCAGATTCCTGGTGTAAATACGAGCAAGCGCAAGCAGATGGTAAGCGGCTTATTCATAGCAACAACCTTTCTGAAGCTGTCCTTATGGCATTTAACGCATTGTACCGAGCCCTCGCCTCATCTGAGCTCCTTAAGGTATGTACACATGGTAAAACACAAAACCCTAATGAGAATTTAAACGTTCATATTTGGAACCAATATCTGAAGATAACATTCGGTGAAAACGGCTGCTATTGAGGCTGTCCCAGTCTTCAATGGTGGAAACAATGTCAGGCATATCCAGAAGCAACTAGGATTTGAACTGGGATTGTTTGCACAGAACGCACGAGGACAAATCGATAGCTTTCGCGTCATGAAAGCAGATGCTGTTATCCTAAATAAGACCAAATGGATAAGACAGAAGAAGAGGGCCAACTAGAGAGGTGTAGAGGATCGGGAAGGAGACGAAGAGTGGAGTTATGAAGGCTTTTATGCAGTGTAAGACTAAAGAATGTAACAGTTTCCTTGTCTTGGTTTTCTAAGTTTTCAATATTCACATTATAAGTACATTTTTCATCTAAACTACTTACATGATTGAAATGAATTTTTAGCAACCACTTTCTACACTATGTAATGTGAAAATAGGTGGAACCATTTTTGATATATTTATTATTATTTAAACTGGTGTAATACAAATTAGTTTTCGTTTGTTAAATATAAGCAATAATATTAGAAACCTCTCAAAAACCAGCTAATGAAAAATTGAGGAATCGTTCCAGCAAATGAAGGTCCTGATGCTCTAAAATGCGCGTGTGAAATTTTAAAGTGATATCTCTGTGGGTTTCAGAAAATAGTGGTCCTCCTCAGTGATGTACTAAACGTCGGTGGGTATATTGGTTAAAGGTTTAAAATATCAACAAAAAATTGTATGCGTAATCATAAACAATGCCTATCTCATTATGGGTATGGGCGCACATTTATATTGGATATCTTAAATATTATAGAATTTGTGCCAATTATAAAACTTAACTGTTCTTCTCCCATCATCTCCCAATAAGTCAACCACGTCTATCAAGATTGAAAATTACCGAATTGTGTGCTTCATGAAGAGACGCGACTGCAGGTTCAAAGAGCTGAAAGCAACATTCAAAGTAAAGTATTCATGAAATTAAGCAAAACAAATAAAAACAAGTATTTTTATCATTATAAGAGAAGATTCATTTAAACTTATCTAACACTCTCTGATGGCTAAATGCCTAGCCTTCGACTGTATCAAAACCTCGTTATGACTAAATAGGTATGCTATTATTTAATTTGTATTACATTCAAATGTTAAAGGGCTAACTCGAATAAATTTTTGTTCTTTACGTGGTGTAGTATGTATAACAGTCTACACCGACCTATCCTTAAATCACTGCATTCATTCAGTTACATAATACGGTATGTTTAGATGGAGTAAATATTAGCTTACTTTGGTTTACAAGGTGTAAATATTGTACTTTATACGCGTACCATCATGGTTGAACCCACAAAATACCCTGCATAGAATGACAAAGAAGTTAAAACTAAGTGGTTTAATGTCGAATCACTAAGGGAGTTGGCCATGCGATTAGGATCGCGTAGCTATGAGCTTGCATTGGGAGCATAGTGGGTTCGAATCTCACTGTTGGCAGCCCACAATGTATTTTCCGGGATTTCCCATTTTCACACTAGGTACCTACTGGGACTGTACTTTAATAAAGACCACGATCGCTTCCTTCCCACTCCTAGCCCTTTCGTATTCCATCGTAAACCACAAGACTTATCTGCATAGGTGCAACGTAAAGCAAAGTTGTTCAAAAATAAAAATAGTAATGTCGAATCATTATAAAGTTCTGTAGTAAAAAATTGTGGGCACAACACTCAATTACTTAATGTTCAAGCTAGATAACTTCTAAGGTCGGCCCTTACATTTTTTCTAGATACAACCCTCCAAGTACTAGATCTAACAAATTATTTTAAAAAATACTGCATACCCCCACCAAAGAGGTTATCTGATATATTTCGCGCTTCACACACACATAAAGGTTAACAGCAAGAACGCACCTGAGCATTAACAAGTTCCAACAATTTGATGTACTTAATATTTCACTGGTCTTGCATGTAGACGTGATGTACCAAGTGTTCAAAATTATTTACGGTGCAGATTTCAAATACGCTCATGTATAATTTCAGATGATTTATCGTTCTCCGAATAAATGCATGAAAAATCATTTGACAAATAATTAGTTACAGTATGATTACATATTTCAATCGTTTTTAAGAAATGTATTTTTAACTATCGTATGAATAACTTCAGTAATGCAGGCTGTTGTCCGCCTCTGTGGTGTAGTGGTTAGTGTGATTAGCTGCCACCCCCGGAGGCCCGGGTTCGATTCCCGGCTCTGCCACGAAATTTGAAAAGTGGTACGAGGGCTGGAACGGGGTCCACTCAGCCTCGGGAGGTCAACTGAGTAGAGGTGGGTTCGATTCCCACCTCAGCCATCCTGGAAGTGGTTTTCCGTGGTTTCCCACTTCTCCTCCAGGCAAATGCCGGGATGGTACCTAACTTAAGGCCACGGCCGCTTCCTTCCCTCTTCCTTGCGTATCCCTTCCAAACTTCCCATCCCCCTACAAGGCCCCTGTTCACCATAGCAGGTGAGGCCGCCTGGGCGAGGTACTGGTCATACTTCCCAGTTGTATCCCCCGACCAAGGGTCTGAAGCTCCAGGACACTGCCCTTGAGGCGGTAGAGGTGTGATCCCTCGCTGAGTCCGAGGGAAAAGCCGAACCTGGAGGGTAAACAGATGATGATGATGATGAATGCAGGCTGTTGACTAATACCTAAAATTAATTAACGCCTTCATTTACATTTCATACAGCACAGTAATTTATTGATTGATATATTTATTAAACACCGTATAGAGTTTTGTGCCTAGAGTGCCCGACGACATGTTCGGCTCGCTTCGTACAGGTCTTACTATATGACGCCCGAGTGTGAGATGATGATGATGATTATGATTATGAGGTAGGGAGAAAATGAAACCTGGTGTCGACACGTAACTTACTCCTACCCAACGATGCCAAGGGTTCTCCTTAAGGCCTAACATTAAAATTCAAAGGAAGAATCACCATGAAGAGCGTCAAATGCCTTCAATCCATATGAAAAATCCAGTGGGGGGTTTGTATTTTAATCCAGGCCTTTGGCACACAATCCAGTGATGGTAAATTTTATGCCGTCACCTCTTGTACCCTTTCGACCAACATCCTGATGGTGAACAATTTCTCCACCAACGGGACTCGAACCACGCCCACGGGCGTCAAATAGAAAGATTTGCACTAGGCGAGTCGAACATTCCCCCGGCAAATCACGGTCTAAGACCATAGAGACACAACGATTTACCTGTCATGGCTACCAGACGTTAAGTCATGAAACTGTACTAAGTATTAAATTGCTCTACAATATAAAAACCCTGGTATCGTTTAACCGAGTTAAATTTCTAGGTTGCCGGATGTTGAAGCGAGTATGTGACTCACTATATAAATGTAAGAAATAGTGTACATTCGAGTTTTGATAACTTAATATACATAGATACCTTTGCTGGAGGGACCTAGTGTTTACAGTGCACTATGTCTTCTGGTGTAGGCTAGAGCAATTTTGTTTCTTTCATTGATCTCTCTCAGTCTTACTCTTGCCTTTGACAATATGAAAGTGACGGTACGAGCAATTCTAGTAATGCCATTCCTTATGCAACCTGTCCCCGCTGTGAATGGTGTGGAAACGTTGCTCATAGGGTCGGATGATGCATGAATATCAGTGGGCGTGGCAGACTGAAATGTAATAGCAACGTCTGGTTCGATGAGGAAAGAACGGGAAACTACCTCACTCTTCATTTCCCTAGCACGCCTCTTTAGTGATGCTGTAATATCGTGGTCGCCACGACATTTACATAACTTGATTGCCCACCCGAATTAATTGTATATATATATATATATACAGGGTGAAGCGTAATTCGCGCACTCGGGCGTCGCAGCGCGACTCCTCACATGCCAGCAATAAAAAAATGTCTCTTACAAATTTTCGTCTTGCGAGTATATCCGGCAGAAAAACGACGTTGAAGAGTAGCAATCCGGCAACACTGTAACCACATGTAGGGTAACTATCTCCCTCAGCAGAAGTTAGATGTACTGCACTGTTAGTGCAGTGGATAGAGTTTCGGGTTAGCATGCAGGAGGTCGAGTGGTCGATCCTGGGTTGAGGCGTATGTTCTTTATTTCGTAAATGTAGTCCAGGTGGTATGGTATCTGGCATCTTAATCGTCAACAGCGATTGCAGTGGGCCCTCAAGAAACCATTTGCACTTACATACTACGATCCTAGAAGTGGACGAACAATCGTTTTCATTGGTGAGCTTTGAAAGGCGCCCTTTCCACGTCGTGGGACGTGAAACAAATAACATTATTATTATTATTATTATACATGTAGTATGTAAATGACAAGTAGATGTTGTGTTATTGTACTGTGCTATCATCTTTAGCATATCGAAAGTGATACTGTTTGTGTAGTTATTCTGTCCTATGACTGGTCATTTGTTTCAGCTGTCTATTTCTTATTAGTCTAACCAGGTATTTGTTGTTTCAGCGTTACAAAATGTTGTAAATGTAGGATACATGTGACCTCAGAAACGGTGTCTTACTGTATTACAGTAGGTAATGTCAGATGGAAATTAGCAAATAAAAAATGCGCCTCAACCCAGGAGCGAACCATCGACCTCCTGCATGCCTACCAAAAACTCTACCCACTGCACCAACTGTACAGCATGACCAGAACGTGCTGACAGCGGTATTTACCCTACATATGGTTACAGTGTTGCCAGATTGCTACTCTTCAACGTCCGTTTTCTACCGGATATACTCGCAAGACGAAAATTTGTAAGACACATTTTTTTTTTTATTGCTGGCATGTGAAGAGTCGCGCTGCGACGCCCGAGTGTGCGAATTACGCTTCACCCTGTATATATGTATGTATCATGTACCATATGTAATTGTATTCATTATTAACGTCCATCATCATCATTTATGTAATTGGTACGTAAGAACAAGAAATAATTTTTAATTGTAATATATTTGAATATTCCGTTGAAATGTTAAGGCAATAAGTCTTGTGCTAACAGGCTACCTGGTGTCTCGCAATAGTCCAGGAAGGTTAATTTTGGAAGGTTCTTAGTAAGGTACGCAACGGTACGGGGGAAGGACATAATTTTGCTGTTGGGACACTGATTCACCCCATATCACGTTCTCCTATCAGGAGGGCTTTTTCTGTCAAGGACGGACACTACATCTATACATCGACAGGGTGGCGACGTACATCAGCTCTCATTGAAACGACTTGTCATGTGACATCGGGGGAGGCAGTGGGAATATGAAGAGGATTTATATGAATCTACACTACGTGGTGAAGATTATTCTGCATCCAGCTTTCTGGAGTCTCCATTCTCAGGTAGTCCACGATTTTTTTAGTGAGTGCATGCTGTATGCTATCTGAGTGCATCGCTTATGATGTGCTTACACACTATATTTCTTATCGGCTCTGTGAGACTTACTCAGTTTATTTAGAATGCCAAGTTCACATAATATAGAAGGACTGGATGTTTTCAGTCCTCTCTATCCAATTAATTCCGATGTAGAATTTCATATTGCAAGGCTGGTACTATGTTTTTGGTACTTAGCAAAATAGGGAATGACAAATTCAGGGTGGAATCCATTCCGTGAAGCAGATGCCGAGGATGATGCTGTTGGAAGAGGGACGACAACTATCAACCACGGAAGCAGACGACGAAAAGGTCAACCTCCGGTGAGCATTAGTTAGCCCTGTTATCGCAAGTCTTAATTGTAATCTCAGTCAGCAATTTTCAATGTTGGGAATAACTCGTTTTTACGTAATTTCATCCTTTTATGGAATAAACACTTTTTCTTTGTACATCTTTAAATACACTGACTGACAGAGCAAATGCAACACCAAGAAGGAGTGGTTCGAAAGGGATGAAAGTTGGGGAAAAAACAGAGACGGCACGGACGAATAATTGATGTTTATTTCAAACCGATATGCAGGTTACACAATGCGCACGGCATCGACTCAGTAGGATGTAGGACCACCGCGAGCGGCGATGCACGCAGAAACACGTCGAGGTACAGAGTCAATAAGAGTGCGGATGGTGTCCTGAGGGATGGTTCTCCATTCTCTGTCAACCATTTGCCACAGTTGGTCGTCCGTACGAGGCTGGGGCAGAGTTTGCAAACGGCGTCCAATGAGATCCCACACGTGTTCGATTGGTGAGAGATCCGGAGAGTACGCTGGCCACGGAAGCATCTGTACACCTCGTAGAGCCTGTTGGGAGATGCGAGCAGTGTGTGGGTGGGCATTATCCTGCTGAAACAGAGCATTGGGCAGCGCCTGAAGGTACGGGAGTGCCACTGGCCGCAGCACATGCTGCACGTAGCGGTGGGCATTTAACGTGCCTTGAATACGCACTAGAGGTGACGTGGAATCATACGCAATAGCGCCCCAAACCATGATGCCGCGTTGTCTAGCGGTAGGGCGCTCCACAGTTACTGCCGGATTTGACCTTTCTCCACGCCGACGCCACACTCGTCTGCGGTGACTATCACTGACAGAACAGAAGCGTGACTCATCGGAGAACACGACGTTCCGCCATTCCCTCATCCAAGCCGCTCTAGCCCGGCACTATGCCAGGCGTGCACGTCTATGCTGTGGAGTCAATGGTAGTCTTCTGAGCGGACGCCGGGAGTGCAGGCCTCCTTCAACCAATCGACGGGAAATTGTTCTGGTCGATATTGGAACAGCCAGGGTGTCTTGCACATGCTGAAGAATGGCGGTTGACGTGGCGTGCGGGGCTGCCACCGCTTGGCGGCGGATGCGCCGATCCTCGCGTGTTGACGTCACTCGGGCTGCGCCTGGACCCCTCGCACGTGCCACATGTCCCTGCGCCGACCATCTTCGCCACAGGCGCTGCACCGTGGACACATCCCTATGGGTATCGGCTGCGATTTGACGAAGCGACCAACCTGCCCTTCTCAGCCCGATCACCATACCCCTCGTAAAGTCGTCTGTCTGCTGGAAATGCCTCCGTTGACGGCGGCCTGGCATTCTTAGCTATACACGTGTCCTGTGGCACACGACAACACGTTCTACAATGACTGTCGGCTGAGAAATCACGGTACGAAGTGGGCCATTCGCCAACGCCGTGTCCCATTTATCGTTCGCTACGTGCGCAGCACAGCGGCGCATTTCACATCATGAGCATACCTCAGTGACGTCAGTCTACCCTGCAATTGGCATAAAATTCTGACCACTCCTTCTTGGTGTTGCATTTGCTCTGTCAGTCAGTGTAATTTACTTTTTAGTAGGTTCCCTATATTTTTCCACATAGTATTTAATGGTTAGTATCCTTATACCTCACGACCGGAATAGTCTCATTAAATTAAGTTGAGTATCTTTTAGATCTAAATTCGGTTTCAAATTACATTTAATTTTGAAGCCTGGCGCCCAGCTTGCAATTGTTGTTAATTATCTATATTGTGACACGTAGGCATGTAAATTACGATCGCCATTGAGGAGAAAGGTCTTAACGACAATTTATCTTGTCCGAATTAATTTGTTCTGGTGTTTGATCCGTTACAATGCCTAGGCAATCTCTGAGAGCTGATGGCGGAGCTGTTGAGGATCCAACCAGCCTGAGGGCTGGGGACTGAACATTCATACAATATACATAGATTAGAATCAGAGATAGTAACCAACCACAATAAATGATAAATTAGGATAAAATTTGTGCCATATTTATGTTCAGTTTAATTCTGGGCATTTTTTTCCCTCGCTTGACAAAAGGAGACGTTTCCGAATTAAAACTTTGAACAGAGATTGTCCATTATTACGATTGAGGAATTTTATCTCCCTTGTTTTGACTTCAATCACTCCAATTCGCACTTCCCTAGCTATCTATCGAGCAAAGTCACATAACGTCCCTCTATTGGTGAGCTCTCAATAGCAGATGAAAAGTGGAGCTAGACCATGGAGCACGCAGCAGGGAGAGCGCATAAATCAATTTTATGCCCGATTTCGGTGTGGTGGTTCCACTAAACCTACAATTCCAGTAGCTTGTTGGATTTAGGCGTATCCCGCTCATATGTCAAATGTCGCTCTATTATTATTTAAATGAATGGCTTCGTTGATTTTTTACGACGTTAATATGACGTTAACCATACCGACACAAATATGCATCTCTAATGTTATTAAAGGAATCTCCGACACATTTATAAACCTCACTGTGATGTTCATCATTTCCTACCCTAACATTTAATTAAACATGTTCTAAGATACGGCTGCGTAGCCAATGTAAATGTATTAAATCCTGGTCTATAGGGTCCTTACGACCTTCGTTGGCCTTCTTTGTTAAACTATGCTCTAGAAAATCTAATCGCACCACAACGATATTGCTTTTAGAACATATATACAGTACATACTTTCAAGACAATTTTTAACCTCCGCTCCGGGCTAAATGGATCAATCGGAAGATTGCTGGCTTTCTGAGCCCAAGTTGGTGGGTTCGATTTCGGATCAGTTCAATGTTATTTGAAGGCACCAACTTACGCTAGGATCGTGTCAGTACCACGTAAGAGAACTACTGTGCGACCAAATTTCTGACCCTCGGCAACTCCGAAATCCTTCAGTGTAGATAGTGGAGTGTAAAACTAATAATATTGTATATTATATCCCCATTCCTGGCATTTTCTCCATTTTATTGTGTTCGGCACATGATATGGATTTGGCCAATTTCTATGGCAGGACGCCCTTCTTCCCGTCAAACCTACGTAAGGGGTGCATTCGTTGTTGCGTGTTGCTGCGGTGGTCGGTAGTGTATTGTATGTAGCCAAAGAGAAGTGTACGGTATTAAGACGGATACAAACACCAACTTCAAGAGCTAGAGGAATTAACCACGCACACTTAAAAACTCCGGCTCGAACTCGAGGCCTTCTCAACTGAAAGCCAGTACTCTGATCATTCAGCCAAGTATCCGTACGGCATTATTTTATTAACATATTGGACAGAAATGCAACAATAACATGAATTTTACTATAATAGCTATGGTAGTTTTCAAGAAGAGTGTGGTTTAGTAGCGACTCATGTATTCATACGTGGATTAGTTAAAATGTACTTGGATTTTTCTCTCCAATTTTCACTTATGCAGGCCGGTGCTTCTCTTTTATGTCGATGACGGTAAATATTTGTTACGTTAACATTTATTATTTCACATTCTACAGCCTTGGGACATGTGTTGATAAATATAGGAATCTTCTATAATGCTAAGGATGATAAATTTGATAGGAAACGTGGTCATAAGAATTCTCAGCCAAGGATCTTAATTCTGGTCAGATGATTGTGAAAAAGTTTAGCCTCCTTAGATGACCTCATGATTAGTTTAACAGGAGAGACAATGGTCTGGTCACAGATGTCGTCTCTCTGACCAAGTGGCATTCCAAAATCCGACGACCATCTGTCTGTGCTGCAGTCATCCTAAGAGTCCGAGGTCCTCATTGAGCCGTTAAGTCAGGGGTTTGTTTATTTGTTTGTTGTGATTGCATGGAAGATAAACTGTTAACATTCTGATGAAACAAGATCAGAATTCCTTTAAAATGATATGATTCCTGTAAAAGGTAAATTTAGTCTCTGTTTAAGAAGCTTAAGTAGAAGGGTGATTGGAAACATATACAGAGTCCTTATTTAAATAACTATCTACCTCTCAGTATGCACGTCGACGGTGATACAAATGAAACTGGTGGTTACCTGCCGGCTTCTCTTTCAGTACTTGGAATTGTCTGCTGTCGACTGCATTCAGTCATCCTGTGAGTATCATTTGTAAATTAAAACCTAGTTGTGTGTTATATTAATGTTGAAGTGCGTCACTTGAATTATAAGAAAACGAATTTATAATTGAGACTAATTTTCGTACTAATCGTAAATGCATGTTAGATTAATGTAATAGTGCATCACTTGTCTGTAGAAGATAATTTATTGGTGAGTTAAAGTTACCGTAATAATCAAAGAATCGAGAGGAAAATCTTTCAAAATATGAAGTCACGACCTTTACAGAGAAAATACTGCAGTCCTGATACAACTTGTATTTCACTAATTTTAGTAATAAATAATTAATCAGTCATTATACCAGTTTTCAAGAAGAAGATCTAGTCTTTTAAATTCTGGAGTGGAATTTCCCTAGAATAAGCGATGCACTAAATTCCTCCCACGTACCGGTATATTACAAGAACTTCGTTATACAGACGATCGCCTAAGTTTGTGAACTTGCTCTTTATACTTAGAACATTGCTACTTCATGACTATAGTTTTCACTTGCAACTATTGCTTCATTCAATTAGTCTTTAGTGCTATCACTGTGTTACAGTCATGAAACAATGGTGATATCTGGGGTTGCCATACAGTAGCATTTATATGGATGTGCGCGCTTTTTTGGTAACAAAATGGCTGTTCTGTACAATAACAAATCATTTACTTTAACATAATCAAAATTGTATTGATTCTACTCAACACCATCTTCAAAACTACAACCATGGGAACTACATAACAGCATAGAAAAACATTCTTTCTTCTGCTGGAAACCGATTACTCTCACAAGGTGTAAGTTGCTTTCTCCACATTCTCCCACCTTGCAAAAAGCAGTTTTGCAGCACATCCACAAACTGAAATGAACATTCTGACAATTATAACCTTACATTGCCTTCATAGATTTCAGCCACTACAAGTCTAGTTTCTTGAGTGGTCGAACAGCTCTGTTCACTGCTGTTTTCAGTGCCGGAATCACTACTGGGAACATCTTTGTTGATTGTTGCCTCTCCTCTTCGGTATTGTGAAGCAGGGGTAAAATCCTTCTCCCAAGATAGTTTATCTCTAGAGCAAAAAGTCATTGTGCTGGACGAAGCAAGCCACCACATGTTGTCTTCATCCTAACCGGACGAGTCACCTTGTCTCTTCCAGGCAACAGCTCCACCACTCTTCCTAAAGACCAGTTGACTCGTTTCTCGTCATCGCTCTACACCAATACTATATCTCCAACTTGGAGGGATCCCCGTTGGTTTTGGTTCTGTGACTGCAGATATCCCAAGTATTCTTTTTTGAAGCGATTTCTAAGGCCCTCCCGAACAGCTTACAGATAACGCCATCTGTCTTTCAAACTGTAGAATTGAACTTGATCAAATTTGGTTACATCAATACCCTCCAGATTCCGCAGGAACATGGACAAGCTTTGCCCAGAGTACGACGTAGCAAATCCTTTAAAATATGAATAAATATTTCCAGGAATCCTCTCTACCAGGCTACCGTGGGAAGGTTCAGCTTCCAGGTAATTTTCAGAATTTCTTTATTTCAGTCCAATCTAACTTTCCAGGGCTCTACAAAATCCTGTGAAATTCGTCCCATTGTCAGAATAAATGGTATTAACACTTCCTCTTCTTGCTACAAATCTGTGTAGAGCTTGGACATAAGCTGCCGTACTCACTGAAGTGATTAACTGCAGATGTACAGCGTGATAAAGCGCATAAGTGAAAATAACAATCCATCCCTTTCCCGCACCTCGTATAAATACAGGGCCTGATAGATCTGTACCAGTGATCTGGGAAGTACTCGATGCCTTGGTTCGATCCTGTGGTAGTGAAGGGAAAGGCATTTCCAAAGCTTTAGCAGAGTTACAAGGACTGACCACACATCTCCGAACAACTACTGCCACTATTCTTCTCTCTCTAAGGATCAAAACTCTTTGGCGCAACCAAAGAAGTAGCGTGTGTATCGCAGCATGATTATGAAGGTAATGAAATTGTCCGATCATCTTTCATCTATTACATGTCTTGATGAAAGTACAATTGGATAGGTATATTCTGGTGTATCGTCACAATCTACAACTCTTGATTGAATGCGAAGAATTCCTTCGTTATCTATGAACACATGCAGGTTCTTCAACCGCTCCTTTCTTTCTTCTTCATAAAGAGTTTCACTCTGGATAAGGAAGAACAGCTTCTTCTCAGCATAGAGAAATTCTTCGCTACCAATTTCTGTATATACACGATTCCTATGATTACATTAATCACAAAATCCAATAATAGTCCTAACGATTTTAGTGTATCCAGAGAATCGTGACCTTAGTTGCAGTAAGATCGTTTTCACAACAGTGATCCTGGCAGTTATAACCGTTTTGCTCCTTTCCCTGTTGACGTCTTCTAGTACTGGTTCAGGACGGTTAGAGACCCATTCTTAATCTTTACTTTTAAGCCAAGAATGGCCCTCGCACCATCGGAATCTCCAGAGCTGTGATGGTTAACATCCTCTAGGCAGGAGGTCTGCTGGGTTGAGACTGCCGGGAATGTGCCTCTATGAATCAGCCTTACTGTACTCGTGAATCTCCTTTACTCGATTCTCTACAAACACAGACAAATGTACTTTGCTTTCTATCCAGCATAAAACTGCCGTTGAATCGGACCAAAACACCGTGTGTATATTTTCACGATGTATGCTCGCAGACTGGACAGGGACATCCTAACTCCACTGAGCGCACCAATCAGTTAGAGACGAGGTTTTGTCCTTGAGAGGTACCAATCTAGATGTAGCCAAAAGAATGCTCAGTTTGATTTCTTTTCATCTTCTGTCCTCAAGAATACGTATACAACAATCAAATCCCTTTTTGCTGGCGTCGACAAATACATGCAACGAGCTGTTGTCATTAAAGAAAATCCTTCTAGGTATCCGGCACGCATGTAAGTATTGTAGCTGCTGGTTTCATCGATGCAAATCTTCACAGACATCTTGTAGTAAATCTTCATCCCATCCTATATTCCTCTGCCATCTATTCTGTAGAATGAGTTCGGGATGAGGGTTAACGAGCTAAAATCCATCCGGATCAATTATTTCCTGCACGCTGGAGAGTATCACGCTCCGGATTATAAAATCTGTTATTGAACTGAAGTTTCATCCAAGTTCATTTACGTCAAAATACTGTCCAAGTCCTAAAACATTTTCAGTTGTGCCCACATTACAACCTGAGGAATTCACCCATCCCCTCAAACCGAATCCTGCAGAGGACATCAACTCTTGTGCTTTTAGAATAAATGGCCAACTCTCTTCTTTTGAAACAACTCCAGTAAGACAGTTGTCCACACAAAATGCCTGTTCCATTTCATTAGATGCGTCCTTCAAATGAGTCGGGGCACCATCCAGCAGGTGGTTCAGTACTAAAACCAACAAGAAGTGACTGGAACAGACAACAAAACCCACCCTGCAATGTCTAAAAGTGACGACCTCTCGCTTACCACACCAAAGAAGACGAAGCATATCTCTGTCTTCAGGATCAATTATAATCTGCAGGAATGCCTTCTCCATATCAGCAATTAGACCTAGAGCGTAGGACCGGAAATTGTTCATTACGGATGGAACAAGGTCAACGAGATTTGGTCCAGGTTCTAGGCACTTATTTAAGGAATTACCATTTCTATCCTTGTTGGAAGCATCAAACACTGTCCTAATATTTGTAGTGCCACTGTCTTTCAGCACAGCTCAGTGAGGCAGATAATGCGTAGGTCAATCCGAAACCTCGTTTGCAACGCCTTCAATGATCCCCTTGTGTAACAATTCTTGAAACACTTCATCGTAATTTCCTGAAGTGCTGAACAATCGTTTCTCAGTAATTTCACGATTTGATTCCAGAGAAGTACAACAGTCAATCCAAGGTAGTTTAACAATGTAGTGTCCAGTTGCTTCTTCCCTTTTCACAGCCTCATCGAAGAACATCTAGATTTGTTGTTCCCTCTCTTCCTTTTTGATCTCTTCGCCAGGATATTTTATACCCATAGCTTCAATTTTCCACAAATCCGCTACTCTTGTTGGTTGAGTCAATGTAATTAGTGTGTAAGATTAGTGTCAACCCAATGACTCGCGCACATGTTAGACTCCTTGGTCCGTGTTTCAAGACGGGTCGTGAAATTACCCGAAGCTTTTGCGCCGCTGACGGGAGTCTACAAGATTCTTCTGTCCGAGGCATCCCCAAACCAACAACTGAGCGGGGCCGGAGCCGGGCCGGAGGTCCGTCGTCCATGCCACGCGCTCTCGCTTGTCAGGGGCCGGACGCCTGCCCCGCCCCACGGGGCAATTGGCTAAGTGGTCTCATAAAGGCCCATAAGTGTCCACCCGAAACAAGTTCTCACAGCCACAAGATTCTTGTGCACCGCAAATACAATAACAGCCTAACGCTGTAACTTCACATCCGTTTTCCTCGTTCATACCCAACAGAGTTATTTGATAGGACTCGAAACAAGCAGGTGCGGTTTTCCTACCTCGAAATAATTCTTGACATATGGTTACCTACCTGCTTGTTCCAACTCTAATTTCCAAGCACAAAACTTCTTCATGTAGATTTTCTGCGATCCACTGTCACAAAGAACTCTCAGACTGTGTGTGGATCTACCAACAACTACCTTAGCAACTAAAGTCTGCAGATAGATCACATGTCCTTCGTTACTACCTGCTATCATGCTAACTGTGTTTTAAACTGAATCATCTTTAGGTTTATCTGCGGCTGTCTTCACACACATCAATACATAATGTTTCTCTCAGCAAAACGGACACTTCACAAACATCATACACTTCGCACTCATATGTCCCTGTCGTAGACACCTAAAACAAGCTCTCTTTTTCTTTTATGTCCCTTGGCGTTCTTCTAGAGAACATTCAATAGCTACAGCACAGTCTTGAGAAGGATGTGTGGTTCTGCTACAAAGCACGCATGCTAGTTCTCTGTTGTTCTTGTTTCCCTTACTAACCGAAACATCCTCTACTGAAATTAAAGCAGCTGCTGAAGGTACTTTCCTCTTCTTAATCTTGATTTAGTCGTCTTGCTTTACTGGATCTACTCTCTCATTAGCTTCAAGAGGATCATGCCTTACCTTAAGTCGTTCTTCCCCTTCAACCTCAGTCTTTAAGAAGATTAACAGTTCTGCCAAGCAACAGTCAGTTTCCTTGGTAGACGTTTCGTTCGATACACGGTTCTTGTCCAATGTTTAAACATAACTTCTGGTAAGGCACTCTCTAAAAGGGGAAATCACATTGCCGCATATTTCTCCTTTGTCACTCCTAATGAATCATGCGTTCTCAACGTTCCTTCCAGAGTGCCATACGCTTGTGCTATGGATCCTAAGCTGTCTTTCTTTGACACCAAGGACAAATGTTCCCTAACATAGTATTCAATAAGCCTTTTTATAGTTTTCCTAGGAAGGAGGAAAGTTTTCTACCAGTTTCTAAACAGGTGAACCAAGTTCCATACACTGAACCAAATAAACAAATTTGTCTTCAATTTTAATGCTGCCATCTTCATGTATTTTAGTAAATTGCACCCAAAACCCAATCCAACCTTTCATATTCCCATGAAACCTTTGAGCTCTAGTTTTTATAGTCATAATTATACCTGACAGGAAGAATGTGAGCAGTTACTATTGATTTCAGAAACAGCTTGATCTACAACTTGTAAGGCCTGTACCTTTTCTCGATCCTTAAAAAATTTCACTTCGTACTCACTGCAATTGTCGATCTCTACTTCAAGCACAATATCTTCTAGGTTTTCCGTTTGCAGCAGTTCACTGTAGACTTCATCATCAATATCTTTTAATTTCTCGTATCTTTCCACAAGTGAAGCATAACGGCTACGAATTTCCACGCAGTCACAATCGGCAATATTCAGTAGTTCTTCAAGCTTATTCACTTCGCGAGTGAGCATGCCACGTAATATTCGTCGTTCGGTCATCGTTATTCTAATTTATCTTGATGTTGAAATTGCCTGCAGTCCTGTCACGGTCGCCAAATGCTCTATACAAAAATGATTTAATTTAACATACTCGCAATTGTATTCATACAACTAAACACTATCTTGTAAACTACAACTGAGGAAGCTGCTTAACAGCGTAGAACAAAACACTTCTGCTGGATACCGATTACTCACACAAGGTATAACTTGCGTTCTTCACAATGGCTTTCCGCAAATACTTTGAAAATCCTCTCATTTCTTCGCATGTTTCCTATTGTAGTCCTATTTATTCATTCTTCGTATATATGAAGGGTGAAATTTAGCAATCGCTTCTGTGTTAGGTATTCGTAACATCGTGCCAATGGAGATCTTTTACGTTGGCTATAGGCCGGTCGAACCAACAATCGAATCATAACTTTTATGGTTAGATGTTCTTAATTTCAAAGCGTCACCGAATCAAGCCAAGAAAACTGGTTAGACTACCTAAAAAATCAAAGACTGCAGAACAGTACGCAAATATTGCGAAGGGGGTTCCAATACCTTCGGAAATATTCGACCACAATGCCAGTATTTCTAGGCTGTGTTCTCTAACACACGCGTAGTGGACTATGGAAGGAAATAAACTTTACATTCATTTAATTTAAATTCAGACATTTTATATCCATATATACGTTTCACTATTTGCGTAGTAACAAGACATTCTTAAAGAGAACTAGATATAGTGGTATACATGCAAGAGCTGCAAAGTGATAAAACAAATGTCGAATTTGGTACGTACAGTTCGTTGATGAGAAGAGTTTTCCAGCATTTTCAGATTTTAGAATATGGGAACCCCAGTGGTAGCAATAAGACAAATGGGAAACTTTAGAAATGTACATATGAAGAAATATAATTTCGACTGGAAATAATTCAAAGTCTATCAAAAGAAGATTCCGTTAATAACAGCGGGATAAGGATACGGAGGACTCTAATGACTTCCTACCAAGCATCCTTCAAAACTAAAATTCTGGTAGTGAAAACGTAACTGTTTCAGTTCGTAGCGGCATAACGTTGTTTTCATGAACATTACATGTATTCAGAAAAATGTAGACATGGCAGGAATTAATTGCTAAGAGGATAGCAATAATTTACGAACAAGTTGTATCCTAGGATCTGATGAAAGGAAATTTGGAAAGGATAACATAGTCTGGAGGAGAAAGAAGGCGATACATGACAAAAAGCTGTAGATCATTAAGGTTTACTTAAAATCCTGGTGATGTCAAATTCCCAAAACTACACCCAAGGGAAGAATTTAACATAATATAGAAATGCAGATAAATTTTGTGCAAATATTGTAATAAAAGTGATAAAAGGAACTTTAGCAATATGACACCATTTATTTCCATTGCGCAAATAAAAATGTCTATTACATTTGCCCAGTTTACATTTCTGCAACGAAACATTATTAAATATCGTATTAAAAAGAGAAGTATCAGTCATTAGCAATTCATATAGGCGTATCTCTGGCTTTGTAAAAAATGAAATTTATTCCATACTCGACAGTTTTGTGCTGCAATATTGTTCTTTGTAGTGTTGAATACGAACACGCTCGTCGTGTACCTAAATAATATTTTATCAAATTTCGTAATACCTGACCAACTTAAATACTTGGCCTAAAACAACTATTGAATGAATGATTCATTTAGTGTCGTTATCATGTACGTTAAGCGAGGATTATATCGTGAGATTGTTGGGAATTTGACTCATAAATCTTTGAAAAAACTAGCTCAAGAGACAGGTAAGTCTACTACACTGTTAACAGGTCTCTAATCCTACTAGAATATTCGAGTGTGTCTAGAAAGGGTTTATCCTGTTAGTGTTAATTAATTCTTAGTTTTTCAATGGTGTTGAATAATGTTATAATCTGTTTGAAGAGTCCTGGTTTAATAGATTTGGACAGTATAAATCCACAACTGTAGAGTTCGATAATCTAATGTACATGTATCATTGTAAGGAATCCCTCAGCATTTCAAGAGAATTAGTGTTACGTGTGTGATTACTTGGAGAATAACAGGCTCCGTATTATTAAAGGAAACAGTGAATTCCGACGCACACCAGACTTCAATTACGGAACCATTTTAAGTTAATTATCACAAAATGAAAATTATATTCTTGGTATTAATTCAAATTCACTACATCTCATAAAACTACAAAAACAATATTTTTCTGAAGGGCTTGAAATCAAAGATATTAATGAAAATTAGTGGCTCTGTCATTTATAAATTTATTGGTTTTCTGTTATTAACCATGGGGTACACTGAAAGTGAGTGCGTGTCATTCTAATACATATTCACTGCAGGTTCAAAGAGAGCACATCAAGTATTAAATAATAATTCCTAATCCGAACTCAGAAGAGTAATAAAAACACCACATTCTCGTGATGTCCTGCTTGTTTGAAAGATTAAGCGTGACACTTCCAAGATCAGCTAAGGTAATACTCTCAGTTTAACTTGAATGTTCGATTTTTATATTTATGTTACATTTACTATACTTCAGTGTTCTTGTAGCCTTAGTCGACTGACTGCTCATAAGGTAGGGGTAACCCTGCTGGCTCTTTCTCTAAGTGCAAATAGCAGGAGGGTGGATAAAGAACCACCGCTACTGCCTGTGAAGGTGGTTTCAGATCTCCGCAGTATAAAAACCTTACGCTCTGATACTACAGCCCAGAAGGGCCTTGGCCTACCAAGCGACCTCTGCTCAGCCCGAAAGCCTTCAGATTACGAGGTGTCGTGTGGTCAGCAAGACGAATCCTCTCGGCCGTTATTCTTGCCTTTCTAGACCGTAGCCGCTATCTCACCGTCAGACAGCTCCTCAATTTTAATCACGTAGGCTGAGTGGACGTGAAACCAGCCCTCAGATCCAGGTAAAACTCCCTGACCTGGCCGGGAATCGAACTCGGGGCCTCCGGGTAAGAGGCAGGCACGCTACCCCTACACCACGGGGCCGATCTCCGCAGTATGGGAGTCAGGATATGAAACAAAACGTTAATTGAAAAGCCGTGTCAGATTAATTTCTCTAACGATGGAGTTATGTCAGCCCTTAGTGTTTTCTGAAAATAATGAACAGGTAAATTACTCTATCCTAAGTACTAATCGTATTATATTTACAAAAACTTAATAAACTGGGACAAATGAAATGTGAAACTCAATATCTCCTTTAAATTCCAATGGATATATTTATTCTTCGCAAACGTATCGCATCTTAACGCGTTGAAATAGGAACAGGAGATATTTCCTTTCTAAAACCCCGGATTTCATCCTCGTCTATTGCAAGAGGAGTTGAGGAATATAAATGGCGTTCTTGGGGAAGCAATGTAGGACGTGATTCACCCCACTTTGCCTTCAGTTTATCGTAACTCTATCAGCAATGAAGGCTTGGTGAGTATATATTTTATTATTAATGTGTTAGCCCAATTCTTGCTAGGATCTGCATGGGTTATGTACATTATTTTTTACGTAAGAATGTAAGGCATTCGTAATAAATTTAAAGACCTGAAAAGAAAGAACTCAGTATGTTGTTTTTATTACTGTTATTGTTGCTTCTTCAATTAGGGGACTTCTGGCAACATGGACAGTAGCCTCATGAACGTCCTGAGAGTGGAGACTATCTAATTAACTTGTGCGATAATGATGACTGTGACCGAGTTGGTAATAATTTGAAACGAATATTTTGAAGGAAGCTGACGTGACCCGTACCCACAGTCACGGCACAATGTTTAACAATATTGAACACATACCACCAGCAGAAATGAGGCTCTATTCCAATTTCCTGCACAGTGCTGCTCTTGAACTGTTCAACCCGATTCCACATTGTCTCATAAATTAGATTATCTACTGTATAGTAGGTTTAGGATTCGAAACTAGATAAACCGGAAGGAAAAAACATGCTTTCCCAAAGTCCTAATAGCACTCTCCACTGAAACCGTTATTTTCATCCTAAAGAATACTTTATTCAAGTCATCACAGCTGTGAACGAGCAGTGATCACAGACTTCGTCTTAGACCAGACTTTATTCTTCAGTCCATATTTTGTTTTCAGATCTGCATTTACTCGTGAATAGATGAAAATTGTCTAATAAACTTCGATGCTATGACATATGGACTACCTTATCTGGAATGTCAACCTAAGCATTAAGTACTTCTCGAAACTATTATTGTCAATACCGCTTTTGGTAAGAAGAACCAGTTCATGCATATAGAGGGCGTAATTCCTTATTTAAATATGTTGCGGATAAATACTGCATTACTCGCAGTTCTATACAAATATTGTGGAAGAAATCATTGGAATGCACTACATTTGACCTTTTTAAAAAGTATCGAAACACGTTCGTCCCTGCTTTACTTCTTTCTAGTGCATTATTTCTCTACTTTATGTGAGGAAGAACATGGAAATGAAACAGTGTAAATATCTCCTTCAAATTAACATTTAGTAATTAAAACCATTGGAAAGAACTATTAAAATAATTAACAAATTTGGAGCTATGAAATTTGGATCACTTGAAGAAATCTAACGAATTCAATACAATATTTAAATTTACGAATAAAGAAGCTAAATTTCTATTAATTTAAAGGAAACACGAGTGTTTCTGGAAGGAAATAATAGTATAAATGTCATGGTATATTAAGAACTTGTCAACATACACAATGTTGCACATTTACTCCCCAATGCTAATGACAACTGTGAAACTATTGTAAATAAGTAAACTAATCTCTTATCAGAAGCCAGCGTATCCAGTTATAAGGCAATAACTGAATCAAGACATAAAAGCTCAGGATGTCCATGGATGACTCCTGAACTCCCCAACCAACATAAAATATAAAAATAAAATATATGGGAAAATTAAGAGACAGCATTATAAATTGGGAAGGGGATGCCAGTATGTCTAAGGATATAAAAAACGAATATTATACTCTGTAATAAGGCACTAAACGTAAAATAGAAGCTGAAATTTCTTATTACAGTAACAGGTTAGTTCCTAGTAAAAATCCCTGGAAATTAGTTAACGAGATACTTCAAACAACACATAGCAACAATGGAGATATTCAACTAAGAATTAATAATAATAGAATCACCAACCACTGTGACATTTCAACAACATTAAATGTTTTTTTACAAGTATTGGCCAGGATCTAGCTGTCAATTTGCCTAGGACCAATACGAGTATTCCTCACAGTTATCACACAGCGCCAAGAAATTCCTTGTATTTGTATCCAACTGACTACGATGAAGTACCGTGTATGATTAAAGAACTAAAAAATCCAGTAGTTGCGATTGTTATGGTTTAAATAACACAGTTTTCAAACAGTTATCAACCGAATTACATCCATACGTCACTGCATTTATTAACAAATCGTAAGCTGATGGTACAGTCCTCCATAGTTAAAAATTGCCAAAGTTATACCCATCCATAAGGGTTTAAATAAATTAGACATAAGCAACTACAGAACGATCTCTATCGTTCCCATTTTTGCCAAAATACTATAAAAATATTAAATTAAGATTATTAAAATTCCTTCTTAAGAATAAATACTTATATAAGTATCAATATGGCTTTATTCCAAATTCCAGCACATATAATGCTGTTGAGGATTTTATCATTAGACTGCAGGAATCTCTTGATTCCAGAAAATTAGCTTCTGGGTTATTTTATAAACTTTATAAAACAATTTGATACAATTGATCACGAGATCATGATCAGAAAACTGGATGAAGCATGAGTCAGAGGTGTAGTGATGAATTGGTTTAAGGATTATCTCAATGATCGATAACAGTTCCTTTCAAATAAAATGCAAAATATTTATCTCTTCTTATATAAATTGGAATTCCGCAAGGTTCAGTACAGTACTGGGTCCCAATTTTATTTCTAATATTCGTCAATTATATGGGCTCCCGAGAATTACACGGAAAATTATTTCTTTTTTCAGATGACAAAAATACTTTTTTATTTTGGTACTTCTGCTAAGGATGTTGAGAATAAAATGCAGTATGACATTAGCTTATTACAAACTTGGCTTTTAGACAATAGACTAACCATCAACCTTAGCAAGACCCGCCACATGATCTTTCACAAACACTCATGTGCAACCTCTTGACCTTACACTAACATTTTTTGATAATCCTTTACCAAGTGTACAAATTACTAAATTTTTACGTTTAAAATTAAGTAAAATGCTTGACTGGAATGAGCAAGTTAAAACCATGCCTCAAAAAATATCTCCAGAAATTGGATTGCTTCACGGACTAAGATATAAATTCTACCCTATGTTTATAAAATCTATTTACCATGCTGTAATTAAAAGTCACCTGACTTATATGATTCTTGTTTGGCGATGTTGCAATAAGGAACTCTTTGAGAAAGTTTCCATTTTACAAAAAAAAAGAGCACTAAACTACTTTATAATTTACCGCCCTTAACACCTACGGATTATTTGTTTAATAAATGCAAACTTCTACCGCACCACATGTTGCGCGATAGATTATATATACAATTGAGCATAACTTGGTTCATACAAACACTATTTTCACTTATGTTAGGTCAGAGCTAAGCAGTACGTTAAAAATGTGTCCTCTGTGACTACCAAATAATTGGGGTGGATGTAAATAATACACCCAATAAGCAAAATACGGTATAGTCATTATTGGAGCTTATCGCCCGCCGAAGGCAGGTTTAAACACTATCACTCGTCTTTTGGAATTGGCATGTGCTAATATTTCCAGGGGATCTAAACCTACCGTCAGTAAACTGTGCTGGGTCAACTACAGGGGCCTATCGCAGGAATCAGTTAACTTATTAGTGCGGAATAATGGCTTTCCCCAAGCCATTACAAAGAACAAACGTAAACGAGCACTTTTAAATATTTTTCTAGTCAGACCGGATGACGTAATTCAGGGAATTAATGACCAACGCGCAGTTGTACTCGATCTCTCTTAGGAAACTTGTAATGCGAGGCATGTGGTGATTTCTAAGACTATTTGGTGCTATGCGTGGGGAGACTTCGTAAGTTTTCAAAACTATTTGAGGTTGTTCTATAACTAACTGGTTAAAGTAGGGCAAGGGGTTGGACAACATTTGGGAATCTTCAAAACCATTTTAAATACTGGACTGAATAAATTCGTTCCCAAAATGATATTTAGGGAAAATTCAGACCCGACGTACTACACTGCGACTATTATTAATCTTAAACGTAAGACTAGGAGAGTGCTCAACAGAAGAAATAATAACGATAGTAGTAGGGCTGGGCGGGTTCTAAAACAATGTTAGGTGAATCAGCATTTTCGCACGAGGTCATTGACTACTGCCAAGGCCATTGACCCAATGACGTTATGATCACGTGACCGTGACGTCACGGCCGCGTGCTATTGTCTACAAACAAGACCACGTGCTCTTGACAGCTCTCAGCTGCCAACTTGGCGGGCCCTAACCTCACTTTTAGAGCACGTAGTCACGGCTAACCTCACTGCTGCCACCTTGAAAGGTCCTAAACTTACTTTTTGTGAACAAGTGAACGTGGCTAACCTCACTGTTGCCATCTTGTCAGGTCCAATCCTCGTGGACTTGTTTTGGCGCGGAATTTTGAACGACCCTAACCTCACTGCTGCCATCTCGACAGGTCCTAACAACGTGCACTTATTTAGCGCGGAAGTTGAATACGTATGCATGGCTAACATCACAGCTGCCATCTTGACAGGCCCCAACCACGTGCTCGTGTTCGGGGCGGAAATTTGAACGATTCTAACCTCACTGGTGTCAATTTGGCAGGTCCTAAGCACGTGCACTTGTTTGGCGCGGATTTTGAATAAGTGCGCATGGGTAACCTCACTGCTGCCACCTTGAAAGGTAGTAACCACGTGCTCGTGTTGGGAATTTTGAAAATGCGAACGACTCTAACCTCACAGCTATTATCTTGACGGGACTTAGCCACATGCATTTGTGTGGCGCGGAAATTTGAAAGATCCTAACCTCACTGGTGTCATCTTGATGGGACTTAGCTACGTGCAGCGCGGAATTTTGTAAAAGAGAACGACTGGGTGGTTTAACTACACAGAAAATAGTTTTATGGCTAGATGCTCTTCCCAATGCCATCTTGCCAGATCCCCTTCTCGACACCCCCTTGGAGGGGGCGTAACCTCACAGGGTGCTAGTTTTACGGCTAGATGCCCTTCCCGACACTTTCTCGGAAGAGCGTAACATTACAAGGTTTTAAGGCTAGAGGCCTTTCCCGACACTATCTAAACTAGGGCGCCCACGTGCTCAAAAAGTGAGGTTAGGGTCTGTCAAGGTAACAGCTGACGGCCTTGTTTGTAAACAATAGCACGTGGCCGTTTCTACGTATCAGGTCACGTTTTCTCGCAATAGGTATATCACAATAAGAGATAGACCTGAATATTGCATATAAAAGTACTGGAAAATGTTGATAATTTTGGAAATATTTATATTTTTTGTATTATTAAATGCATTTTGAAATAGTTGAATAATGTTGAATTATTATATATAATGAATAAATATTGAGTATAAAATAACAATGAAATATTTAGCATTTATTGTAATATAATACTTTTGCTGGCAAGATGTAGAGTTTACAGTGCACTATGTCTTCTGGCATGGGCTAGAATAAATTTGTTACTTTCATTGACCTGTCTCAGTCTCATACTTGGCTTTGACAATATGAAAGTGACTGAGGTATGAGCGATGCTAGTAATATCATTCCTTATGCAGCCAGACCCTGTTATGAATGGTGTCAAAATATCGCTCATGGGGTCAGTTGATGCATGCATTTCAGTGGGCTTGGCAGACTGATATGTAATAGCAACTTCTGGCTCGGTGAAAAAAGAAACGGGAAACTACCTCACTCCTCATTTCCCTAGTACGCCTCTTCAGTAACGCCTAGGCTGTTTATGGCAGTTGTTGGCGGAGCTGTGGAGGACCAAACCAGCCTTCGGGCTGAATACCCAACATACATACACAATACTGATTTACACAAAAACACATAAACAAACAACTCTGTGGTAATGGAAGCAATTTTTTTTGACAATTAAATGTTATTTACAAGCAAACAATGTAACTTTAATTCAGTATCCTTATGAATTCATAAATGTGAACAAAATAAACGTTAACACTCCTAGATGTCCCCTTGGAATGAACGCTAAGCTGCCCAGCGTCTGACTGCATCAAGTTTGTCTTCTCTTTTCAAACACCAAGAGTAGTCGGCCACCATTGGTTCATCCCACCACCCCTTGTATCACCTTTCTGCCTCCTTGATGTTCTGGTGGAACCTCTCTCCCATCTCTTCACTAACAGCCCTACTATTTCCTGGAAAGTGGTCGAGATGAGAATGAAGGAAGTGCAGTTTCAGACTCATTCTACACCCAAAATCTTTCATATCATCCAACATCGTTTTCATTATTGTCTCGTATTGTTCATCCTTTACACCTCCTAGGAACTTCTTTATGACGCCTCTTATTGAATTCCATGCAGCAAGTTCCTCGTCATTCATCGTCTGTTCAAAGTTTCTGCCTTTCAGAAGCTTTCCAATTTGTGGTCCATTGAGAATGCCTTCCTTGACTTTTGCATCAGAAAAATGTGGAAATTTGCTTGCAATGTACTTGAAACAGGGGTTATTTTGTTCAAAGCCTTAACGAACTGCTTCATGATTCCCAGGTTGATGTGTAGTGGTGGCAAAAAAAAACTTTTGTCGGTCAACTAAGGCAGCATTTGTAACATTATTCACACCAGGTGGAAAAACTTACTTCTTGAGCCAGGAAGGTGTAGACCAGTGTTTGTCCCTAGATCTGCTGTCACGTTCACATAAATAACAAAGCAATTTAGTGTAGCCTGCTTGTTTCCTAATAGAATACCAACACACCTTCAAGTCACTGCACATATCCCAGCGGTGCTCATGATATTTGATTTTATCTAGAACAGTATGCATTGTGATATAATTTTCTTTTAGTGAAACGGAATATGCCACTGAAATCGTAGCAAGAATGTTTCCGGTATGAAGTATTACAGCCATAAAGCTCCTCTTAGATGAGTCCACAAACAATCTCCAATCTTCAGGATTGTAATCCCTCCCTAGCTGTTCTATCAATCCTGGAATATCACAGCAGTAGGTTAGATCATCTTCCTTCTTGAAATACTTCCAGAACTCCTTATCTCTGTGTCTATACTAAGAAAAGGTAGTTCCAAGCGCAAGAAGGTTTTTTCTTCCAATCGTGACCCTAGCAGTTCACATTTTCTCCTTCGTGAGACCAAAGTGAAAAATCCATATCAACTTGCTCGTTATCAGAATTTGAGGAACCGTCAGAGTCAGGTAGACTGGTAGGAGGAGACGGTGTTGGAATTTCCGGTCCATAAGGAACAGGTCTCATCGCCGACTTTAAATTCCTGTATACAATACTTTCGTTGTTTCTCTTATTGACCCCCGCTGCTTTACACAGGCAAAAGTAACAGCCCCTGGTATGGTCCTGGGACTCGGGCCAATCCATTTCTATCCCAGATCGAAGGGTCTTAAATTTCCCAATGCTCCACTGTCGTAGATGTTCAAGGCACGTTTTAAAAATTACGTGGGGAGCCTCGACTGGTCCAAGTCACCTACTTTTATCATAAAATATGCATAATATGAACGTTTCACTAATGGCAGTTATTGGCCTAACCTGTCCCTTCATAATATAACACCCACACACGTAACAGAATGAGTCTGGCGTATTCCCACATCTTCTTCTAATTCCTAACACACTTGCCATTTTCGCAACACAGCACAGTATAAAAAGGTCAGACTTCCGTCACACTCATGACGCAACTGACTGGTTTCACCGCATTGCCGCTACCACGAGCTAAAAATAGACTCTGTTATCTGACTAATTCAATGGAGGGGACATAGTCGGTGGAGGAAGCTCGGATTGACAAACGTACGCAACATTAACCAAGCAAATCATGGCCACTCTAACAACAGCCGATTCGCTGTTATCAGAAAGCAGCATTGTGCAGCAAAGACACATATTCAGACAGTAAATGGCAAATAACACGAAAACTACATGTGATACAATGGAACTAATGACATTTCGGAAATCAGGAGATCTTATATAGTTAAAATCACGTATTAGATGCTTTACCGCAAAAATCATGCTGGTTAGAGATTTTTGCTACGTATGTGGTGATTAATGTTCGAGTACCGGAGACATAATTTCTCGCCACTTTTAAAAAAATGTGTTATGAACTATATTTTGCGTGTGAAGTTGGTGATTTTCATAAGAGTGGGTCACAGATATTTGCTGTGTATCATATGTTAGACTTTCCACTGGATGGAAAAGTGGTACATCCAGTACGCCATTTGCAGTTCCTATGACTTTTAAGAGAATAGAAGAAACATTCAAATAAACCTTAAGTAACACAAGACAAATCACGTATAAAACAAATTATACAGTTAATTCTTCCGATTTGGCATCTTCATGGAGGACTATATTATCTAGTCCGGTAACTAGTATCCGAATATCATGACTATGAGTGATAACTCCAACTCCAAATCTGACTCAAATTATACTGAATAACGAAGAGACGAGGAGCATAATGCCACATTTGAAGCAAGTTGTTTAGAAGAACTCATTTCCTAACTCAAGAAGTTCTTCATGGCCTTACTTGGAATTTAATGCTATCTTAAGGAGTGGTTTAAGTATTAAGTTCCTGGCTCAAAAGTTGGAATCTACTCAACAAATATACAGGGATGTGCATTTATCGAAGTCGCGATAATAGTTTCAAAGGCTACTTCTCTAAAGAGAACGGTGTAATTTATTGTAACAATGTTTGCTCTGTAATGGAGGGTCTTGCACATCAACACCAGAAAATGAGTACAAATTGTTTGTAGACAGATCAAAGCTGCCTTATAAGCCCGTACTTCTGCATAACGGCAATGCATTTCCATTAATGTCTTTGGCGCGAAAATGATGTGAAAGATAGATAAGAAATTGTGAGAATACTGTTAAAAACTACCCAGTACACAAAATATACATAGAATATCTCTGTAGATTTTAAATCCATAGCTTTAAGCTCGGATTGAGCCTTCGATTCGCTATGTTTTACTCTTTCTTGTATGAATGGAAGAGTAGTGAATCAAAAGTTCAAATTTTTAAAAGTAATTGATAAAGATTCTGTTGCATTTATATTTTTGAAATCTAAATGTCATAATGTTAGCGATATAAAACTGAAGGAAGGTACCTGTTACAGGGCTAAAATAAGATTATTGTCGACCATATTATTTTGTGCACTCGAGTTTTGAGTTCGTTTATAAAATAACCAATAAGCCTATAGAAACTCCAATAACATCATGATATTCCTCATTTCATTGTAGGTTAGGTCATGAAGATTTGGATTGTTTAATTTATATTTTCATACTTCTTTACCACACATGAAAGGGAAAAAGTGTCCGTTTTAATCGTGTTTTAAACATGCGTTTTATTTAAGTAATTGCTTGCCAAAACCCATTATCTGATCAAATCCAAATTTTAACACATTATACTTTGAAATACTGTGTGCACTGCATACAAATTTCAGGATTTTATGTTTACAAGAAGAACATCATTCTGCTATCAATTTTGTAAGGCAAATTTTTCTAGGCTACATCTCACGGCTACTCCTATACCGGCCAGCCACTAATCCAAATCATTCCATCGAATACTAAATTATGTAAAATAATATTTCAAAAATGAATTCACTTACATATATCACAGTCATAGCCTATAGCATTGCTATTGAATGTCCGACTAGTTGGCTGAATGGTCAGCGTACTGGCCTTCGGTTCAGAGGGTCCCGGGTTCGATTCCCGGCCGGGTCGGGGATTTCAACCATCTTTGGTTAATTCCAGTGTCTCGGGGGCTGGGTGTTTGTGCTGTCCCCAACATGCCTGCAATTCACACACCACACATAACACTATCCTCCACCACAATAACACGCAGTTACCTACACATGGCAGATGCCGCCTAACCTCATCGGAGGGTCTGCCTTGCAAGGGCTGCACTCGGCTAGAAATAGCCACACGAAATTATTATTATTATTATTACTATTGAATGTATGAAGACTAAAACGCGACCAAGAACATAACTTTCCAACCACTATTAGACTGCTTTCCTGAATTTCTTGGGACAGTCAATGATGAGCATGGCGATCAACATAGTGATGAACATCAGCCGATTTCCAAGAGGGGAAAGAGTTAGACATCCCAAAGGCAAAGTATGACCGAAAATCATCATGTGCAACGTTTTAGGCAACCACAAATGAGGTTTATATTTATCAGTTAGCGACACGTGTGTCACCAAAAATCCTGCTCGATGTAAAAAATCTGAAAGCGGATTTGTTCTCAGCATGCAAAACACACTTAGATTCAGCTAATTTATTTCTTGTGAAAGAGATACCTTCATTTTGTAGACTAGTATTATTATTATTATTATTATTATTATTATTATTATTATTATTATTATTATTATTATTATTATTATTATTATTATTATTATTATGTACCCGTAGGTCTAGACTATGATCTCTAAAATCCGTAGCATAACGAAATCAATAAACATGATGAAATGACATGTGTAGCAAAATTGTTGTAAGACATCTATAGTGTAGAGATGAGAAGAATGCAAGAACGAGGAATGCGGCTGCAATCACCAATTTGCTGTTCAGGTCAGACAGATCTGCTCTTATCTGCTCGTAACTGCTACACGGAAACATTGACTCACACTTGGCAGTGTTCAGCGTTTCGCGTGATCTAAACAGATATATGAACACTCAGAAGAATCGGTGTGATTTTTTACTTAGTTGATCCACATATTGCTTTAGCACAACTGGTGTTGCTCGCACATATCAAATCACAGAATTAATAAGAAGAGAAGCCTGCAATATTACTGGCTAAATCTTTTGCGAGCATTGTTTCAGCATGCTATGAAAACGAGAATTTTTGCCTCGAAATCTCCCAGCGACAGAGCTGGAGATAAAGGTTGAAAGTTTATACATTTTATACAACATATTATATCAAATCTCAAGATATTGTTCTATTAGTTCATGGGTAAGGGAATGTATTGTAAGGCAGGCGCCACTGCTTCGATATGTTTGGGTTTCTAGTGAAAGAATTAGCCTTAGTAATGACAAAGCATACCAATTTTTTGTTTCATTTTACAATTTGCCTTACGTCGCACCGACACAGATATGTCTTATGGTGACGATGGGATACGAAAGGCCTGGGAGTGGCAAGGAAACAGACGAAGCCTTAATTAGGGTACAACCCTAGCATTTCCTGGTGTGAGAATGGGAAACCACGGAAAACCATCTTCAGGGCTGCCGACAGTGTGGTTCGAACTTGCTATCTCCCGGATGCAAGCTCGCAGCTGCGCGCCCCTAACCGCACGGCCAACTTGCCCGGTTACCAATGTATGGTGAAACATTATTTAGAGAGACATTTTGAGTTCCAGTGTTTTGGTTTACGTTGTTTTTGAATTTCACTGATGTCTCATTATCCTCGGCGTAACACTCGTCCGTTAAGAAATAAATTGTCTTAAACTCTTTTGCGTCATATTTATCTAAAATAGTAATGAATGCATAGCAATTTAATAAAAAATCACTATCGTACATAAGATAGGCCTATATGATAATATACTTATTTCTTTCTTTCCTTCTTTCTTTCTATCTTTCTTTCTTTCCTTAATCTTTCTTAACCCATTTATCATTCCGGGTTGGTTTTTCCCTCGGACTCAGCGAGGCATCCCACCTCTACCGCCTCAAGGGCAGAGTCCTGGAGCTTCAGACTTTGGGTCGGGGATACAACTGGGCAGTACCTCCCCCAGGCGGCCTCACCTCCTTTGTTGAACAGGGGCCTTGTGTGGGGCTGGGAAGATTGGAAGGGTTAGACAAGGAAGAGGGAAGGAATCGGCGGTGGCCTTAAATTAGAGTAGGTACCATTCCAGCATTTACCGGGCGAGTTGGCCGTGCGGTTAGGGGCGCACATCTGTGAGCTTACATCCGGGAGATAGCGGGTTCGAGCCCCACTGTCGGCAGCCCTTAAGATGATTTTCCGTGGTTTCCCATTTTCACACCAGGCGAATGCTGGGGATGTACCTTAATTAAGGTCACGGCCGCTTCCTTCCCATTCCTAAGCCTTTCCTATCCCATCGTCGCCATAAGACCTATCTCTGTCGGTGTAACTTAAAGCCAATTCAAAAAATCCGTCTTTTGCCTGGATTAGAAGTGGGAAAACACGGAAAACCTCTTCGAGGATGGCTGAAGTGAGAATGGAAACCCTCTCTACTCAGTTGACGTCCCGAGGCTAAGTGGACCCCGTTCCAACACTCGTATCACTTTTCAAATTTCGTGGCAGAATCGGGAATCGGACTCGGGCTTCCGGGGGTGGCAGCTAATTACACTAACCACTACACCACAGAGGCGGACATATTATATTTTATGGAAGTAAATATACAGTGTGCTTATTTTTAATTTATTTCAGTCAGGTTGTTTAATGATATGAAATGAAAAGGTATGAAATGCATCATATAATTATTTTCTCTTTTGTGATTTATCATTAGCAATGAAATACCGTAGACATTGCTGCAAAACTTATATTGAAAATTATACTGAGATTTGAATAATAATAATAATAACGTACACACTGCATCATCATAGACCGTTATGCCTTTCAGCGTTCAATCTGCAAGCCTCTGTGAATTCGCTAAACACCGCCACAATACTCGTATTTGAATATAATACTTTCATTTTTTATTTTACAATTTGTTTTACGTCTCAAAGACACAGAATATGTCTTACGGCGACGATGGGATAGGAAAGGTCTAGGAGTGGGAACGAAGCGGTCGTGGCCTTAATTAAGGTACAACCCCAACATTCGCCTGGTGTGAAAATGGGAAACCACGGAAAATCATCTTAGCTAGTTGCTTTACGTCGCACCGACACAGATAGGTCTTATGGCGACGATGGGACAGGGAAGGGCTAGGAGTGGGAAGGAAGTGGCCGTGGCCTTAATTAAGGTACAGCCCCAGCATTTGCCTGATGTGAAAATGGGAAACCACGGAAAATCATCTTAAGGGCTGCCGACAGTGGGGATCGAACCTACTATCTCCCGGATGTAAGCTCACAGCTGTATTCCCCTAACCGCACGACCAACGCACCCGGTGTAAATAATAATAATAATAATAATAATAATAATAATAATAATAATAATAATAATAATAATAATAATAATAATAATAATAATAAATGTCCGGAAATCTCGTCAAAATCAATCTCTCTAATTTTAATAAAGCATGATAATTCTTCCTCTTCTCCAAAGACGTCTACATTAGGCCGTGTTGTGGTCACCTTAATCGGGCTAAAACGACTAAAAGGGGTAGGGAACAGCTCCTGGGTTGTATACCTTCCCACTGATCTGAAATCTACCAGCTGGTTTCTATTATAATACACTTAAGAAAATGGAAATTGCAACACCATGAAGGCATTAGTCGTTTGTGCTGATTTGCATGATATGGAACGATAACATGTAGGTATGTAAACGATCAAAGTTTCAGACCCATTAAATTGTTGCTACAGGTTTCCCAACGTGATTGGTAGCGGAGGAATCAACTCCAGTATACGGACTCTGGTGTAGCGTAGTTGACTTGTAGTCTGTGCAGTGAAGTGTTCCCGTCAAACATGCTTCGACGACAAAGAAGAGCACGCTATCAACAACTGTCGCCGTTTGAGAGGGCTCGGATTATTGGGGCTGTGTGAGACTGGATTATCGCTAAGGACTGTCGCTGCACGTGTTGGCCGACAGGCATCTACGGTACAACGTGTATGGCAGCAGTGGTCAAATGAAGGTACTCACACTCGTTGACCTGGCACAGGCCAAGCGCGATGGACAACTGTGAGAGAGGATCGCCTCATCATTCGGATGGCCCGGATGGAACCCCGTGCAACAGCAGCGCAAATTCGAGCAGCTGTGGCAGCCCACGTTCCACAAGAAACAGTTGGTAATCGCCTGCGTGCAGCTGGCTTACGAGCCCGTGTCCCTGCAGAAGGTGTTCCATTGACCCCACAACAGCGACGTGTAAGGCTAGCCTGGTGTCAAGAAAGATCGACGTGGGTCGACGAATGGCATATGGTCGTCTTTATTGATGAATCGCGCTTCTGTCTTGCCCGCAGTGATAGCCGGAATCGTGTACGCCGACGTACCGGGGAGAGGGGCCGCCCAAATCTTATTGTCGAGAGGCAAACAGGGCCAACACTAAGCATTATGGTCTGGGGAGCTATTGGCATTAATGTGAAATCACAATTAGTGCTTGTTGAGGGCACTATGACTTCTCGACAGTACGTTGATAGGGTACTCAACCCAGTGGTTGTTCCTATGATGGCGAACATTGCTAATGGGATGTTTCAGCAGGACAATGCCCGGGTTCACACTGCACGCATCTCCAGAGAAGCTCTCCACGACATCACAACCTTAGAATGGCCGGCCAGATCCCGGACCTCAGTCCTATTGAGCATGTGTGGGACATGATGGGTCGACAACTGGCCAACCGTCCTCAGCCACCCACAACTCTGGAACAACAGACCCATGCAGTGCAGCAAGCATGGGCCATAATTCCCCAGGAAGCGATCCAGGGCCTTATTGACTCCATGTTTCGACGAATTCATCAATGTATTGCAGCTCGTGGTGGGGTTATCCTGTATTGATTGTTGTCGAAACTTGCGGTCAGAGGGACCTGCAAGTGTAATCATCGAATCACAACCGAACACTCGCCATACATGTTCAATTACAGGAATGTAGAACCACTCCTTGTGGGTGTTGCAATTTCCACTTTCTTCAGTGTATATCCACACCCAAGCATTTCATCAATACATACAGCAATACATACATCTGTTATAAACAAGCATACGATAATAATGAAACATACACAAGTAAACCTCCTAGGAACTTCCCCACTATCACTTGAACATATTGCACATAACAAAGATAAAAGTACATGGTAAGACATGGTTCCGATTTTTAATACATTTTGCTAGTCCGTAATTAGAACATAATTTCCAAATGCAGCACATTTACATGCAAAAAGTAACGACTATGGAAAACCTCCCAGTTTCTAAATCTTACATCTATATATATAAAATAACATGTCCTGACTGACTGACTGACTGACTGACTGACTGACTGACTGACTGACTGACTGACTGACTGACTGACTGACTGACTGACTGACTGACTGACTGACTGACTGACTGACTGATTCAAAATGGCCGAGCCAAAACTACTGGACATAATGAAATGAAATTCGGAGGATACATTTAGAGTACAATGTAGGTGCTCGCTAAGGGAGGGAGGATATTTGGATATTCCGTCGCTAAGGGGGTAAAGAGGAGGGGTTAAATTTTAAAATGAGTGTACCTATATCTCAAAACTTTAAAAATTTACAGATGTAAAAATTTGTATTTACAATCTCCTTTAAAATAAGGAAACACTTATTTTTTTGTTTTCTGAAAATCCCAATAGGAGGGGTGAAAAGGGGTGAAAAAGGTTTGAATTCCTTTAATGAGGATACTTATATCTCAGAAACTGAAGATATTGCAGACCTGAAAATTGGTATTTGGGATCTCACATGTGTTGTTTGTTTTCGGAAAATCCAATTAATGGGGGGGGGGGTAAGAGTGGTGCATTTTTGAAATGAGTGTAACTATGTCTCAACACTTTAAAGTTTACAGATGTGAAAATTGGTATTTAGAATCCCCTGTAAAATTAGAGACACACAGGTGATTTGTTTTTGGTGGAACTAAAAGGGGGTGACATTTAAAATGAGCATTTCTATAGGATATCTCAAAAACTTAACATGTTACCAAAGTGTGAAATAGTACTTTGAATCTCTATTAAAAATAAATATATATTTTTTGTTTTCTGGAAAATCACTTAGGTGGAGGGTAAAAGTGACTGAAAATGGGGTTGAATTATTTTAATTAGGATACCGATATCTCAAAAGCTGAAGATGTTACGGACGTAAAATTTGGAATTTGGAATCTCCTTTAAAAATAAAGAAATTTTTTGTTTTCGGAAATCCACCAAATATACAATTGATACAATTAGTTGAATTATTTGTATGACGATACTATTACCTCATACCTGAAAATTGATATATGGAATCGGCTTTAAAATTAAAGAAACACGTATTCTCGGTAAATCTAATGAAGGGGGAGGTTATAGAAATGAAAAATTAATTTATGAGGATACTTACATCTAACAAAAACTAAAGTTGTTACATACGTAGAAATTGGTATTTGTATCTCCTTTAAAACAAATAAAAATCGTTTTTTGGGGGAAATCATCTTGGGGGCGGGGGTGCAAAGGTGTTGAATTCCTTTTGTGAGGACACATATCTCAAAAACTGAAGATGTTAGAATCGTGATAATTGGTATTTAGAAGATTCTTTACTATTAAGGAAACAAGTATTTTTGCCGGAAAATTCACTTAAGGGAGGGGGAGTGTGAAAGGAAGTGAAAAAGTGAATTAGTTTATGAGGATACTTACATCTCAGAACTGAAGATAACAGTTGTGAACACTGGTATTTGGAATCTCCTTTAAACATAAAGAAACACGCCTTATATTTTGGGGGTGGGGAGAGGTTAAATCAATTTAACGGGGGTGGGATGAAAAAGTAGTTCAGACCAATTGATTTTACTGTTCATAATGTTCTTATTCTGATAATAAACTGATCATTTTTAATCTTTCCTGGGTTCGTGTACAAGGGACATCTTTTCCTTTGTAGATTATAGTAGATTCTCCTGACATATACAGTAAATAAAAATTTAAACACATTTGAAATGAACGATAGGAATGACCTTGACCGTGCAATTGTTTACCTCTATAAACAGGTCAATAATGCACTGAAGTATATCATTCGTGTCACATGAAATCTCGCGCACTTGCCTGCGGGCGACGATGGTGCTGGTCACATTGTCAGCAGTGACAATGGCAGCATATTTAATTTACTGCCATGTAGCGTTCTTGCATCTTGCTGTGGGGTCCAGAACACCAGTAATAATAATAATAATAATAATAATAATAATAATAATAATAATAATAATAATATTAATAATGTGCGGACCGCGCTGGAAACGGGTCCTGACCGGGTAATGACTACTATTGCAGTCCGACCGTGGGTTCATAGGAAAAATTCTTATAGGAAAAATGGCAAAGATTCAGGTACCCAACTAACCGGGTGGAATACCTGGACCTAGCCCGGGAAGTACGAAATCGATTGCTGGAAAGAAAGATTGGAAAATAATAGGAACTTCGCCGTAATCTCTCAGAAAACGAGACAGATCACGAATTTTGGCGGATTCTCTCTGAAAACGAGTCAGATCTCGAATTTCGGCGGATTATATATAAAACGTTAAGCATTCAATTATAAATTTCATTGTAATACCGTAGCGAAGCACGGGTATCTTGCTAGTCTATATATATAAAGTAACTTGTCCTGACTGACTGATTCATCATCGCCGAACAAAAACTACTGGACATAAAGGAATGAAATTTTGGGAGTACATTCATATAACAATGTAGGTGCACGCTAAGGGAGGATTTTTGGATGGCCTAATCCGTCGCTTACGGGGTTAAGAGGGGGGTGAATTTTGAAATAACTGTATCTATATCTCGAAAACTGAACAGTTTAAAGACATGAAATTTGGTATTTTGATCTTTAAAAATAAGGTAACACGTATTTGTTTTGTATTAAGGAAAATCCCATTAAGGGGAGTGAAAAAGGGTGAAAACGGGTTTGTACACCTTTTATGAAGAGACTTGTATTTCAAGAACTGAAGAGGTTACAGACATGAAAATGGGTAGTTGGAATCTCCTTTGAAAATAAAGAAACGCGTATTTTTTTGTTTTTGTATAATCCGATGAATAGGGGGTGAACAGGAGTGACTCTCGGGGTGAATTTTTGAAATTCTTAAAATTACTGTATCTATATCTCAAAACTTTAAATGTTTACAGATGTAAGAACTGGTATGTAAAATCTCATTTAAAATAAAGAAACACGAACTTTTTTGTTGCTGACGGGGTGAAAACTGGGGGGTGACATTTTAAAATGAGGATATCTATGTCTCAAAAACTTAAAAGTTTACATATGTAAAACTTGGTATTTACAATCTCCTTTAAAAATATAGAAACACGTATCTTTTTATTGCTAAGGGGGTGAAAAGGGGGGTGAAATTTTTAAATGAGGATATCTATATCTCAAAAACTTATACGTTTACAGATGTAAAACTTGGTATTTGGAATCTCCTTTAAAAATAAGAAAACACGGGATTTTTGTTTTCGCAAATTCCCACTAAGGGGTTAAAAAGGGGGCGGGGAATTGGTTGAATACCTTTTATGAGGATACCTATATCTCAAAAACTGAAGATGTTTCAGACATGAAAACTGGAATCTGGAATGTCCTTTAAAAATAAGGGAACACGTATATTTTCGTTTTTGAAAAACCCAATGAATAGGAGGTGAGCGGGAGTGACAAACGGGGTGGAATAAAATATATATAGGTCTACAATATATCTCAAACACTTAATATGTTACAGAAGTTAAAATTGGTACTTTTAATCCCTTCAAAAATAGGAAACACGTATTATTTGTTTTCGGAAAAAACACTTGGGAAGGGGGGAGGGGCTGGTAGAAAGGACTGAAAAGTGAGTTGAATTCTTTGTATTAGGATATTGATATCTCAAAAACTGAAAAAGTTACAGACGTAAAAATTGCTGATTATAATCCCCTTTAAAAGTAAAGTAACACATATTTCTTTGATTTCGGTAAATCCAATTAAGGGGTGTGAAAGAATTGAAAAATTTGTTGAATTATTTGTATGAGGACACTTATATCTTATGCAGACTAAAGTTGATACAGACGTGAAAAATTGGAATTTGGAATCTCCTTTTAAATAACGAAACGCTCATTTTAGGGGGAAAATAAACTTGGGGGAGCTGGTGAAAACGAATTTAATTCCCTTTATGAGGACACATATCTCGAAAACTGAAGATGTTACAGTCGTGATATTTGGTATTTAGAAGCTCCTCTATAAATGAACGGGTATTTTTGTTTTCGGAAAATTCACTTAAGGAGGGAGGGTGAAAGGAAGTGAAAAAAATTATATCCTTTTATGTGGATGCGTATATCTCAAAAAGATTGGTTACCTCCTTTAAAAATAAAGAAACGCGCATTTTGGAGGGGGGTTAACTTAAAGGGGGTGGGGTAGAAAAGGTTTGAAATTATTTGTGAGGATGTTAGAGACGTGAAAATTTGTATTTGGAATCTTCTTCAAAATTAAAGAAACACGTCTTCTTTTGTTTTCGGAAATCCACTTACGGCGGGAGAGAATTTTAATATTCGTTGAATTATTTGTATGAGGATGCTTATATCTCGAAAAGATAAAGATGTTACAGACATGAAACATGGTATTTGGAATCTCCTTTAAAAATAAACACGTATTTGTTTGTTTTCGGAAAATCGACTGGGGAGGGGGGGCGAGGGGTGAAAATAAGTAAAGAGTTGAACTCTGTTTAAGAGGATACTTATATCTCAGAAAGTGAAGGTATTACAGAGGTGAAAGTTGGTATTTTGAATCTCCTTTAAAAATAATGAATCACATATTTTTTTGTCGGAAAATCCACAGAAATTGAGAGCAGGTGGAGAAAAATGGAAAGAGAAGTTGATTTCATTTTATGAGGATACTTATATCTCTACCGAGCTCGATAGCTGCAGTCGCTTAAGTGCGAAATGTATCCAGTATTCGGGAGATAGTGGGTTCGAACCCCACTATCGGCAGCCCTGAGGATGGTTTTCCGTGGTTTCCCATTTTCGCACCAGGATAAAGCTGGGGCCGTACCTTATTTAAGGTCACGGCCTCCTTCCCACTCCTAGCCCTTTCCTTTCCCATCGTCGCCATAAGACCTATCTGTGTCGGTGCGACGTAAAGCCAATAGCAAGATACCTCTATAACAAAACTTAAGATGTTACAGACGCGAAATTTGGTACTGTATTTTTAATCTCCTTTAAAAATAATGAAACACGTACTTTTTTTCGGAAAATCCACTAAGGGGTTGAAAAGAATTGAGAAAGTGGGTGAAATTAGAAAATGAGTACGAGTATATCTACTTTATATGTCAAAAACTTAGCAAGTTACAGACATGAAACTTGGTAATTGGCAAGTCCTTTAAAAATACAGGAACACGTACTTTTTGTTTTCGGAAATGACACTTAACGGGGGGTGAAAAGAAGTGAAAAAAGAGGTGAATAATTTTTAATGAGGATGGTTTTATCTCACAATCTTATTATGTTAGAGATCCGAAAATTATTGTTTCGAATCTCCTATAAAAGTAAAGGAACATGTATAGTTTTGTTTCCGGAATATGGGAAGGACTGGTAAAGGGGTTAAATTCCTTTTATGGGGATTCTGAAAATGATACGACGTGGAGATAGATATTTGGAGTCTACTTTTAAAAAAACATTTTTTTTCGATTTGAGAGAAGACTGTTTCTAACATGTACCGTTCTCTGATGCATGGTCATCTTAGCCCCAAAAGGCAATAACACAAACATGGTTTACAAAGGGTTTCCGGGGTAAATGAAACTCATTTTGTCGGTGAATGTCTATACTTTAGGGATTTTCAGATAATAACCTTAGCACAGTAGCAAGGAACGATTACTTTTATAACTTTACGAAATCCACGCGAGCGAAGCCGCAGGTAACTGCTAGTATCAAATAAATTAATTCTGAATTACACGTAATAATGCATGTCACGGGGCTGTGATATCTGTCTCAGTGCAATAATGTAGTTCGTAAGCATCACTTTACAAAGCATTAAGTCTGCGACATACACACTTTGCGAATAATAAATTTTTCACTTTCCATCACTAATCTTCAAATAAGTAAGTGCAAATTATTGCAGTAGGTTACTATAAAGGCTAGCAATATGATGCTCCGAAAAATGATTTGAACACTATGTGAAAATATGAACGAAGAAGTTAATTGAATGACCGAGCTCGATAGCTGCAGTCGCTTAAGTGCGGCCAGTATCCAGTAATCGGGAGATAATGGGGTCGACCACCACCGTCGGCAGCCCCGAAAATGGTTTTCCGTGGTTTCCCATTTTCACACCAGCCAAATGCCGGGGCTGTACCTTAATTAAGGCCACGGCCGCTTCCTTCCAATTCCTAGGCCTTTCCTATCCCATCGTCGCCGTAAGACATATCTGTATCGGTGCGACGTAAAGCAAATAGAAAAAAAAATTTAATTGAATGAACAGTTTGAGACTGAATGAATGGCATTAAATACAGTACTGAGGGAAAAAATTAAAATGTAGCCTGCCTGGGACAGTCATCTTAAGGATTTTGAACAGTTGTGAAAGAATGAAGAGCAACAACTATAACAACGGATAAATGACAAACAACTGAGAAATGAACACGAACGAACGCAGAACAACGCAACAGTAATGAACTCAGGCACTGCTGGATTACAACTAACAAGAGCGAAGAGCTGCCAGTAGAAGATAATACAAAGTCGCCTGGGTAGTAGCGGGGTTGGTATGGTAACTTTTTCGCCACTGGCTCTTTTGGCGAAAATCCCTTTGCCCCGTCCCTCACCGGGCATGTGCATTCTTCTGATCTCCGAACTTAATACGTCAGGGCCTGGTACCTTACTCTAACGTAGTATACTACCCAATTGTCAATCCAATAGTTTCAGATAACAGGGCATGTTTACCACTGCAATATAGAATACTTATATAGATGAAGTAGAAGGTAACATAATTTTAACATGTACCAAAATGCTCAGGGTTGTGTGCTGAGCATGAAGTTTCATAACAGCACCTCTATCATATAAGAAACCGTAAAAATTGTACGATTGGAATATATCGATTACTTCGATCATTTCTTAAATGAAAACTATAATCAGTTCAGTGTGTTCACCATACAAGAAAGCAGAAGATTAGTGGTAAAGTTGTATGAGGCACTGTAGATTTTCGTAGCGTCTGCCAGAGGTAACGATATTGTTTTGCTGACTGACGATTACCATTTTAGAATTGGAAGTTAAATATTAAGGAATGAAATGGTAAACGTAAATCCTGTATAAGGTATCGAAGCAAAGAGGAAAGCCAAATTCTTCTTCTTTTCCCCTCTTCTACCGCATTTCCCACACCTTGATGAGGTCGTAGGTGCATACTGTGGCCCACAAGTGTACACTGAGTTGTTTTACGACCGGATGTCCTTCCTGACGATAACCCTCTATGGGGAGTGTGTACACTATTGCGTGTTTTCTGTGGTGGTTCGTAGTGTAATATGTTGTCAGTGTTTTAAGAGGAGAGCGTTGAGACGAATACAGACACCCAGTCCCCGGGGCAGAGAAATCCCCGACCCCTCCGGAAATAGAATCAGGGACACTCTGAACCGAAGGCCTAGACGCTGACCATTCAACCAAGAGATCGTTCAAAAGGGGAAAATCTTACTACTTTTCGTAATGGAGCTTCGTATGGAGCTTATCACAGCATAATTTTTCTTCAAACACCAGGCCACTCTCCTCTACAGTTCAGACGGTATTGGTGCCACACTGATAATAATTGATCCCTCGCGGGTGACTTAGAACTGTAGAAGAAATTATTGTGTATTATTCTTGTATTCGAAGAATGTGTTATTTATACCGACCACGCCCTCATATGTAGCAAGCTGAGTATTACACTGTCTCTGGTAGAAACAATGACGCATGTCTGTAGATGTTTAAGATCTAAAATGCTCTGAGGTAAAGATTTGAGGCCTTCATATATGGACATGATCATTAAGCGGACCTAAAGAACACACACTGAGGCGACCCATCTTACCAAAATGGATTGAATAGTATACTTATGGAGTTATAGAGGAAAGCAAGGTTTTGGATTATATCAACGTTGATGAAGGAATATCTCGATGGAATCATTAAGTCAAAGAACCACGCATCATTTACCAATACCAAACGACTGAAACGAAATAACGGGGGGAGGCGATACGGAAAAGCAGCAGGTGACTCAAGGACATAGCATAACAATAAGAACTAATAGGGCACAAGATCAACTGAAACAAAGTATAACCCCATTGTACTTTGTGACCAGAAGGAAAGAAAATCAACTGCCGAAAATTGAAAGATATGAATACATTTAGAATAGCCTACCCACAAGAAACAAAAGTGAAAAAATAAACAAGGGCTCACATTCGTGTTTCCATTTAAGACATTATGCCTCTTAAGGCAGTTACATTCGCTGCTTGAAAGTCTTAGAAATTACCTACATGATTGAAATATAAGCTATGTTATTAAAATCCCTCCATAAAATTGAAGTAGATACGGCATGAACCTAAACTTTACATTCTAGGAGAACGCTGTTATCTTCCCTGAAGCCACTAGAATCCTTTAGAGCCTACCTTACATGTTGCCCCAGCAAGTCAGCTGCCTTAAGCCAAGTGAGAACTCATCCGTTGATCCTACTGTCAAGATAAATTTTAGCAAGCAACTGGCCCTTTCTTTTAGAGTGACAGACTGGGCTATAATTGGATGGATAAAGTTCAGTGGGAGAAACTTAGGAAGTGACCAAAGAGGAAGCGTTGCCAATCACTAACTACTTCATTTCATAATAAATGAAAGTAAATGTGAGTTAAACGTAGGTTCCTAGGACACAACCGAAACAGGGAGGTGCTGTCTAGAGGTAGGCTTCAGAACTTCATGTTAAAATAGAGTTCTGCACATTTCCACAAGATGTCACAATAGGTAGATGTTTGAAGTGCTTCATAACTCTAGGAAGAAGCCCTCTTAATGTCACAATTATTATTATTATTATTATTATTATTATTATTATTATTATTATTATTATTATTATTATTATTATTATTATTATTATTATTATTATTATTATTATTATTATTATTGCCATTGATGCTTCCACAGCCCCTACTTATAAACATGGTACTGTATAGGCTTTTGGGCTTATGCCGTGTCAAGAAAATAAGGTGAAATTCTTTACGTTTCGCAGAGAACTGTGCTCTGCGTCATCAGAAGAAAATCTCGACTGTCCACGAGAAAGGCTTCTTACACAATGACTCTTTAAATTTAGACGTTATAATAGAAGAGGAAATGGTACGTTCATTCGCCACCAGATGGCTCCCCGGACGTGGAAAAGCGGAAACTGACCGCACCATCAGAATCAGTCTAAGAGGTTCACATAACATGTGTACGTAACATATGACACTGGCAGGTGTATGACATTAACACAAGCCTCGAATGAAACATCTGGCGATGAGGAACGTGCGAATTTGGAAAACACCGAGACGAAATAACAATAGTGATGGGACAGGGAGAGGAACTACCTACGTAGATTCTTTATGGCTGGCAACCAAGTATTACTTAATTGATAGCCAGTGTCCCTGTTGAATTTGTTAGGATTTTTACTTATTTCCACAGATTCCCGTATAATCCTTGGCCTGTATTGTCTAGTGTGAGTAAGAGCTCGGGCATCTTGGAACATGACATCATGACCCGACGATAGAGCGTGCACAGCTATTGCCGATTTGTCTGGTTGGTTGAGACGAATATTACGTTCATTTTCCTTGATACGGGTACCAATGGACCGGCATTTTTGGCCGATGTATACCTTACCGGAAGTACAAGGAATTTCGTATACCCTAGGATGTAAAAATGGGGACAATTTTTCCTTGGTTTTAATCAGAGTGTGAGCAATTTTAGTGGCGGTGCTAAACACGGTTTTTATGTTGTGTTTGCGGAGGACCTTGGCAATTCGATCTGTGATGTTGTGAATGTAAGGCAAGTAGGGAGTTCCTTTCACTTCTTCCTTCTGTGAGCTTTGCTTGGTCGTTTCTCTGGGATGCAGGGCTCTATGAATCTGCAAATCGCTCTAACCATTACCCGTGAACGCGAATTTGAGCGTGTCAATCTCCACCTGGATATTTGATGGTTCTCTGCGAAACGTAAAAAATTTCACCTTATTTGCTTCACACGGCATAAGCCCAAAAGCTTATACAGTATTAGGTGTACTATTATTATTATTATTATTATTATTATTATTATTATTATTATTATTATTATTATTATTATTATTATTATTATTATTATGTAAGGTAAATGTTAAAACACTCTACTAAAATCTTAGCTGTATCTGTCTGTGAGGTGATGTGCTCTTTAAATTTTAATATGAATCCGCTTTATGTACAGGGATGGAATGTAGTGGTACTATGACTAAACTGGGGAATTCTGTAAATACGAGAGAAAAAGGGAAGTCGCTAGAAGATATAATGTATTATAGAAGCTAGATACCAACGAACTCCCGATAACACAAAGTCGAAGGAAATACATTTATTTCCCCATTCTTTCTGATAAAGAGGGATCTGCCGAAGCTCTCGTGGCCTCCACACGGGTAAGTTCTTGAAGTAGCGGGGAAGAAGAAAACGGGCTGGCTTTGAACAGTGTCAGAAAGAGAATGAATTGTGTACGGGCTCTAAGTTGATACCTTTACTTGACAACTTCCACCGCCTTCACGTGATCAAGAGTACGATTTGATCACGATTCAAACATCAATGGAGCTGGGAGAGTCAGCAGAGCAGTGAATTATTCCATTAAATTTTCAGATTCCATTCTCTTCGATGTTTAATGATTTCCCTCGTTAGTGTGCTACAGTGAGACCAAATAAAAAGGAAATTTTGTTCTAATTTCAAGATACCTATAATACGAAAAGTATACCGAATGTATACAAAGATTTGTAACGACCGTCAGGAGGGAGGGGAGGATGTTGAGTGATTCCCAGGTTCGAAACAAGAGGAAATGCCCCTATGAACATATCTCCTACAATGCTTTGGTACTAAGGTACAGACAATGCACATGGCCACAATCAAACTGTCGTCTTTATCGTCCGTCTTCTGTTTTTACACCGACAAAGTCACATTTGGAAGACTGGACTTTTATCTGTGGTTACACATCAATTGTATGGTGTACGCTACCTCAGTTAACGATATCAATGGCATATAACAGGGTATCAATAATGCTTGTGCAGCTTTGCAACAGGAGCCAAGGTATCTTCAAGCAGCTTTGCCAGTCTATTTTGAGGATGCTATTGCCAGGCATTTTGAGCATCTCCTGCGATGTGACCAACTTACATCCTGCAAACCCATCACATGTAACTCAATAGTAACGTATTGTGTGATGTATCCTACTGTATGTTTATACAGCATTCTTTCTTGTTTCGATTCCCCCTCCTCCAACTGATGTTTGTTACAAATACACTGACTGACAGAGCAAATGCAACACCAAGGAGAAGTGGTTCGAAAGGGATGAAAGTTGGGGAAAAAACAGAGACGGCACGGATGAATAATTGATGTTTATTTCAAACCGATATGCAGGTTACACAATGCGCACGGCATCGACTCAGTAGGATGTAGGACCACCGCGAGCGGCGATGCACGCAGAAACACGTCGAGGTACAGAGTCAGAGTCAATAAGAGTGCGGATGGTGTCCTGAGGGATGGTTCTCCATTCTCTGTCAACCATTTGCCACAGTTGGTCGTCCGTACGAGGCTGGGACAGAGTTTGCAAACGGCGTCCAATGAGATCCCACACGTGTTCGATTGGTGAGAGATCCGGAGAGTACGCTGGCCACGGAAGCATCTGTACACCTCGTAGAGCCTGTTGGGAGATGCGAGTAGTGTGTGGGCGGGCATTATCCTGCTGAAACAGAGCATTGGGCAGCCCCTGAAGGTACGGGAGTGCCACCGGCCGCAGCACATGCTGCACGTAGCGGTGGGCATTTAACGTGCCTTGAATACGCACTAGAGGTGACGTGGAATCATACGCAATAGCGCCCCAAACCATGATGCCGCGTTGTCTTGCGGTAGGGCGCTCCACAGTTACTGCCGGATTTGACCTTTCTCCACGCCGACGCCACACTCGTCTGCGGTGACTATCACTGACAGAACAGAAGCGTGACTCATCGGAGAACACGACGTTCCGCCATTCCCTCATCCAAGTCGCTCTATCCCGGCACCATGAAAGGCGTGCACGTCTATGCTGTGGAGTCAATGGTAGTCTTCTGAGCGGACGCCGGGAGTGCAGGCCTCCTTCAACCAATCGACGGGAAATTGTTCTGGTCGATATTGGAACAGCCAGGGTGTCTTGCGCATGCTGAAGAATGGCGGTTGACGTGGCGTGCGGGGCTGCCACCGCTTGGCGGCGGATGCGCCGATCCTCGCGTGCTGACGTCACTCGGGCTGTGCCTGGACCCCTCGCACGTGCCACATGTCCCTGCGCCAACCATCTTCGCCACAGGCGGTGCACCGTGGACACATCCCTATGGGTATCGGCTGCGATTTGACGAAGCGACCAACCTGCCCTTCTCAGCCCGATCACCATACCCCTCGTAAAGTCGTCTGTCTGCTGGAAATGCCTCCGTTGACGGCGGCCTGGCATTCTTAGCTATACACGTGTCCTGTGGCACACGACAACACGTTCTACAATGACTGTCGGCTGAGAAATCACGGTACGAAGTGGGCCATTCGCCAACGCTGTGTCCCATTTATCGTTCGCTACGTGCGCAGCACAGCGGCGCATTTCACATCATGAGCATACCTCAGTGACGTCAGTCTACCCTGCAATTGGCATAAAGTTCTGACCACTCCTTCTTGGTGTTGCATTTGCTCTGTCAGTCAGTGTATTTAGATAGGACCAGTATATGTTACGGTTAATATAAGGATACCCAATAATCCGTGCTTTACTCAGGTAAAGCTGACATTATCCGACATCTTTGAACACAGCTCGTAATTTATTTCAATTTCAGTTTCACTCCGGGTTCTAACTGGTAAAGTGCGAACTATCCACGTATTCTTAGGTAATAACGGTTCATTTCCTACAAAAAATTAAAACAGACGTCCATATCCTTGAATGTCAAGCATAGAAATCAGTGTCAAACTGTAATTTCTCTCCGTCAGATATTGGTCATACAGTGGACGTTCACATTCCTGATGTTGATCAAGACATAGGGGATTTAGGAACTATTATGTTGGCAGTTGTGGAAATAGAGCAAGGACTGTACAAGCTATAACTGAAGATTGGTACTGTGAAAAATCTTTACAAGGAACCATTTTTATCACAATAAACTCATATAACTTAACAAAATAAGAAACTGAGGAAGAAGTAATCTGCTAATTAGTGACTGTTCAGTCAATTGCAGAGGTCAGGGATAAAAAATAAGTGCCTAACTCCTGAAATATCAAACAAAGTATTGTAGGTATCGAGCATTTGTGACACTTTTCACCTCCTCAAATTGTTATCTTACCTTATCTTGCCAGAACATGGAAAGAGGATGAAGAGTACACTTTTTAAGCAGACAAGGCGAGATCGTTATTCAACTAGCTATTTATCATGTTTCTACTCATTTGTTAGCTTACTTAATACGGCCTGGCACTCCGTATATTTGTTTCACGTTTTACTTGTATGCTATTATAATCTCAGCCTTTTTTGGAAGGTTTATTTAAAGTGGAAAATTAAGTGATTTAGGTAATTTAGAACAAGATTTCAAGGGTCTGGTTTTCGTACTAGAGTTAAAAATGAATCTTAATATTGGTAATCCTATTCCAAAATTACATCCACCTTTTTTCAGCTGTAATTTGTCTCGTTCTTGGTTGTATGTCATTTTACCTTCTTTCACTTAGCAACCCATTATCTTGTTTTATAATTTTATTTTTTGTAAGCTCAAACTGCATCAGAAGTTTTACGTTTAAAGAAATTTGAAAACATTACTTGTATAATATACTTGAATTGCCTTATCCAAAGAAGTCTGAATGGACCCATTTTACGAGAATAAAGCTGCTTCACACTTATAGATTTTGGGTACTGCTAGGTTTACCTGGGTTAGCCGTGGTCTACTCAATTCTCTTCATAAGCCGTTGTCAGTATCTTCAAAGTCATTTTCCAATTCTAAGTTAGGAAACAGATCAATTAGTCAGTCAGCAGGCAGATTATTGAATTATAGGAATATTATATTATTCGAATAACTTTGTAGTCAGGTATTTTAACTAAGGTAATTATTTCCATTTCTGAAGCATCAAGAGATGGCTAGTTTAATCTACTATACCACTCAAACGTTTACGATCACCCTTCAGTATTTTAGATAATGAGTAGTATTTATAAGAAAAAATGAGATTATTTTAGGTTGAACTCTATTGAAACAATAGTTCGTTATATTATTCTATATTTATTTAAGGAGTTATGAATTTTTTAAACAGAAGTATTGGACCCTTTTAGGAAAACTTAATTTAATGTTGCTGTGGAACACAGAATTTGTCCGTAATTCACCACATGTCGCTCACATGAGCTGACTAATTATTTACAGGTCGTTAAAATCAATTTTTTTGTTCACAAGCGATCTTAAGGTTGACATAGTTTTGTGGGTAAAGTATATATATATATATATATATATATATATATTCAAACGGGCAAAATAAGAGAATTTTCAACAGATAAACGTGCTGCAATAGTCAGTTTACTAACAGTAATTCATAGAAAAACAGTGGAGTAAGAACATGTGTCCTTGGGAAGTGTACATTATGCTCTCAAGAGGAATCACTGTCTGCACAGTTAACAACGTGATAGTGGCTACCGTTTTAGTCACGAAGTTGAAGAACACAGTTCGACTTGGGTTCGCGGTAGAATTTCAACATGCAAATTACATAGTAGTAATCAAGCAAGGCCAGCTTAATTAACAATTGTGATAGAGGTTACAGTTTTGGTCACGGAGATGAAGAACACAGTTCTAGTTGGGTGCATGGTAGAATGTCAACAAGCAAACGTCATGGCGGTAGCCATATGCTCCGGAGAGCTTACAAAATGTTGAAGGTACTGATACGTTTGGGTCCATTACATGGCCAATTTCGAATAGAACTCCGGAAAAGTTTCCACTCTTTTCCTCTCCGTTTTCTGTTATCTTCTTCCAGATCTCCGTGAATCCCAGAGTGAGCTTAAATATTAAGTCCGCCGGGCAAGTTGGCCCTGCGGCTAGGGGCGCGCTGATGTGAGCTTGCATCCGGGAGATTGTGGGTTCGAATCCCACAGTCGGCAGCCCGTGATTTCCCATTTTCACAACAGGCAAATGCTGGGGATGTACCTCAATTAAGGCCACGGCCGCTTCCTTCCAACTCCTAGGCCTTTCTTATCCCATCGTCGCCATAAGACCTATCTGTGTCGGTGCGACGTAAAGCCCATAGCAAGATAAAAAAAGAAAACAATAAGTCCACCATTACATAGGGCTTGGCAGCGAGCTCATAAACCAATCTTGAGCGGCCACATTTAGATAATTAATTCAAGAACTACGTCAAGGAACTTGCTCTGTTCTCACCGAGTGTATGAAGGTCTATCAGACTTGGTTTGTCGCACGTAGAGTGAAGCAGGGACTAGTTTTAATTCAAATAGTTCAATAGTCGATTTTAGAGATAAACTGCTAACAGCTTTGATGCGATGTAGGCCTATGACCATAGCTGCTGCAACTTTTAGTCTCTTATGTATCCTAAACTACTTTGTTGTTGTTTGTAAGGTTCAAGACTACGTATTTGAGGTTATTTGTGATGTTTTGGGGCTCGTAGTTAAAAAAGAAATTGGTGTTCGGGGATACTCGTCCTCCCTTCGTGAATAATATATGCTTAGCCTTCTCTGTGTCTACATTAAGTTCATATGTGTTTGCCCATTTCTATAGCGCATTGATTGGCTTTTGCATTCCTTCAGTGTCTTCATACCCCATAGCCAAGACATCTTGATATATACAAAGGTTCAAGCTACTGAAATTCTTCTCTCATCGCTCGAACGACAATGTACAACAGCGCTGAATAGTAGGAGGTCACCTTGCAGCACACCATTTGTCCGTATGACCTCTCATAAAGTTATAACATTTTTCCAAAATTCGGAGAGTGTTGTTTCTGAGTATATTCGTCACCAATAATATGAGGATTTTAATTAGTTCTACTATCGTTTCTTGTTTCAAGCAAATGTAATCCCATATCCTAATCACGGGGTGGTGTAGGTCTTTTCAGGTGAACCCAAATGGGGGGTGAGCTGCATGTACCATTTGGACCACATACCAGTCCCGCTGCCAATTTTAAAACTATCGCAGTAATCGGGAATCGAACACGGATCACCGAGGGTGGTAGTGCATAGTGCTAACCGTTAACCTACGGAGGTACACTGCAAGCAAATTATGTTCATTTTTTGAACTGTCGAAATTTTTCGGAAACTCAAAGGAGACAGCGCGAAATTTGCTTCGAGGTTGTCAAATAGTGTTTTCAGTGGCAGCCATGAGGTTCTTATTGTTTGAAATGTGTTTCACCATTTTCTGAAATCGAATAATTCCTACAAAATTTTTCTGTCGATTCCTTAACTGATTCTTGTTGTCACTAGCTTTGTGAGGAACTTCAGTTCATATAATTAAAAGAACACTCAAAAGCAAAGCAAAGTCACCTCCGAACAGGCTATGAAGGCCCTTGGAGGAGTGGAAGGTAAAGGCTTCCACCATTGTTAACCTCAGCACGTGATGGGGTGGAGTGGTTGGCTCTACGCCCGGCCGCCTTTGCCCCCAGGAATTAACCTGGTACTCATTTTGGGTGTAGGCTGAGTGAACCTCAGGGCCATATGCACCTCCGGAAGTGGAAATCTCGTTTTTTAAATTTTACGACTTCCTGACAGGGATTCGAACGCACGTCCTTACGGGCGAACCGAGCAAGACTTTACCTCCTCGGCCAGGCAGCCCCTAAAAGAACACTCACGTTTAAAATTAATAGAAACTTTCAGTGATCCTAGATAAGAAAATTTGTAGACATAAGTGTAATTACTGTAGTTAATGGAATTAAATATGCGTAAAAGTGTTCGTGTGAAATTTTAATTGTTAGGTTACATCGGACGCAAACTGATGACAATCTTTGCAGTGATAATGTTATGATCCTTCTAAGATCATGAATCATTCAGGATGACACCCATACATTAAGACTCATTATTGGAATGTACATACCGGAAAACTCTAGTTCTTGAAGTTACGATATTCCCCCAGATTGTTTGGATCGTTTAAGAGAGAATTAGATGATAATATTCTATAATTTTCTTTCCTCTAAGTTTCATCCAACAGAATCCCAAAAGCTTTCAATGTGATTTTAGTACAGAGAAAGAAAATCATAATATTTCAGTCATGAAAAAGCAAATTCCTGGAAATTATTATTATTATTATTATTATTATTATTATTATTATTATTATTATTATTATTATGATTATTATTATTATTATTATTATTATTATTATTATTATTATTATTATTATTATTATTATTATTATTATTATTATTATTATTATTATTGATTTTCCTTACACTGTAACATTTAGGGGTGGTAGATGGAGAAAGGGCAAGCCCCACATACATGGAAGTTTACATAAATTCTACTGAATATTTACATATATGTAGACAATTTTAAATGTAAATATTTTCACTCCAAGCACTGCATTCTTAGAATAATAATTATCTTAGATTTATGCTATACATATTAGAGTAAAAAGACCCAGCCATTTATACTCTCAATCATACCCCTGTATACACACTCATTCACAACCACTCCCACACGCACACGCATACGCATTCGCCCACAATCAACTGCACTCGCACCCATCTTTCTTGCAATTCTAATTTATACAAACTATATACGAAATACGTCCAGAAAGTAAGTTCCGTTTGTTAATAAAACTAAATTGTGTACAGATACTGAATCATTATCTATTTATTGCACAAAATTCTACAACTCTTAAACTACTTTTCCACATAACTGCCGAAATTTTGCAGGCATTTGCCATAGCGGGGCACAAGTTTTTGTATACCTTCTTCATAGAAGTTTGCCGCCTGTGTCTTCAAACAGTTGGAAACATTTTCTTTCAGCTCTTCGTTACTGTTGAAGTGTTGACCGCCAAGGAAAGACTTGAGATGTAAGAACAGATGAAAGTCGCTAGGAGCGAAGTCAGGGCTGTACGGAGGATGGTCAAACACGTCCCAGTCAAATCCCTATAGGAGGTTTTTCGTTACATTTGCAGTGTGTGGTCGTGCGTTTTCGTGAAGGAAAACAACACCTTTTGACAGCAATCCTCGGCGCTTATTCTGTATTGCGCGGCGCAATTTCCTAAGTGTCTCGCAATAAACATCTGCTTTCATTGTTTGACCACGTGGTAAGAAATTAATGAGTAAGATGCCTTTGCAGTCCCAGAATACTGTGCACATCATTTTTCGAGGTGTCAAGATTTGTTTCGGCTTAACCGTTGCTGGGGATGAAGTGTGCCTCCATTCCGTTGATTGCCGCTTACTTTCAGGGGTGTCGTAAGAAACCCAAGTTTCATCCCCTGTGACTATCTGTGTCAGAAATTCTTCGGCGCCTTCATTATGACGGGTCAAAAACTGAAGTGCACTACCCATCCGTTTTGTTTTGTGTTGCTCAGTAAGAATCTTTAGTACCCAACGTGAGCAAAGTTTACGAAATTTCAGTTTTTCGGTAACAATTTCATGAATTAGTGATCGTGAGATTTGGGGAAATTCCATAGCGAGAGCACTAATTGTAAACCTGGGGTTTTCCCGGATCTTGTCATCAATCGCGTGAACCAGTTCTTCTGTAACCAAAGATGGACGCCCACTTCGTTCTTCATCGTGCACGTCACTACGTCCTTCATTGAACTGTCGGACCCACCTTCTCACCATTGAATCACTCATCGCATTTTGTCCGTAAACGTCGCAAATTTGCCGATAAATTTCAATTGATTTCACTTTCCTATCGTTCAGAAAACGAATCACAGATCTGATTTCACAAGCGGCGGGATTTTCAATCAACACCGACATTGTAAACAAGCACAACAAAGCGTACGTGGCTGACAGCGATCTCAAAATGGCACACGCTTCTTCTCCTTGATACAGAGCGTCTACCGTGCATGTGCGGAAATGCGATCGCAGCGCTGCAGCGGAGATAAATTGAAACGGAACTTACTTTCTGGACGTGCCTCGTACATTGCATATGGGTTTCTATTTACATAAACATTTTCTTTTCGACGCGGAGGAAGTCAGGTAGAGGAAGCAGTTTTACCTCAGATGGTAGGAGATTCCAGATACGAGCACACCTTGCATAAAATCAACTTAAAAATCAGGTTGTTATGACGAGGGGAGGGACAAGTGTAACTCTTAACAGAGCGGTAATCAAGCTGCAGGTGGTGGAAAGGAGAGAGGTGTGTTGTCTGTCAGGGATTTCTTAAGGAAGGCTATGTCTACTTGTTTATGTAGCGAGTTCACTGGTGGCCATGACCTGGCTGTGTTTAAAGGGGTATGTTAGTTAATTGAACGTTCTCCTCGTTGCTGGACACCCTCTAGTTTCGTCATATTATCCGTTGTTTTTGGGTACCAGGAATGAAGACCATACAGTAGTATGGACTGCATCAGGGAAATATAAGCCTTTCGTCGGTCTTTTATTCTTCCTCCCGAAAGACATCAACGGGCAAAACCCAGCGCTCTGTATGCCTTACACCTCACTTCCTCCACGTGCTTATTGCTTATTGGAGTGGTTGTATAGCTCTGCCTAGTCTTATATACTTACAGTAGTATGAGCTGTGTATGTTCCAGAACATTGGGTGCTGAGTCAGCATTTCCCACGCTTTTTTAATAGTAAGCCTATGTAGGTTCTATGTCACTCACCTAGTAGTAAAGCTATGTAGGTTCTTACCCGGCTTCAGTTACCTCTTGGTGAGGTTAAGACGCGAAATAACATCATAACCTTGCGTATGAGTGCAAGCCTAACCTCACAGACTCCACTGGAGGTACCTAATGTGTCAGAGAATGATCAGGGGTGCTTTTGAACCCTAGATAACTTTATGACGTCATACCCATACGTGCGAGGGCAATGGTAACCTCCCTGGCCAAGCTGGAGTGTCCTTGAACCCTGGGTGAGGTTATGACGTCATATCCTTATGTACGAGGGAAATGCTAACGTCACGGGCCACTTTGGAGGAGCCGAATTGGACGGGCGACTTGGAGGAGCCGAGTCGGACCGGTCACGATACCTTTGGAGGAGTCGAATCGCTCGGGCGTCCTTGGAGGAGCCACAAATTGGTTAGGTGACTTGCATATGAGGTTAAGATGTCATTATGACGTGTTAACCTAACCTTGCGCTCGAACTCTAACCTAACCGCACACAGGCTCTTTATCGGCTCCCCTTGGAGGAGTCCGATCGGTTAGGTGACTGGTAGTTGAGGTTATGACGCAATGATAATTTGTTAACTTACCCTCGCTACGAGGAACGCAAAGCTAACCTCAGACAGGCTTTTTAAGTGCTCCTCTTAGGGGAGCCGTAGCGGTGAGGTGACATGTAGGTGTGGTTAACGCGTGTGTTGACCTAACCTTGGGCACGAACGCTAACCTAACCTCACACAGGACCTTTGCCATCTTCCCTAGGAGAAGTGACAGAAATGTGACGTAATATGTGCGAGTGATTTAAAATGCATGCTTATCTTTACATAGCCGAACGCGCAGGCCTTCTCCGAACAGAGGTGTGACGTTACAGTGTGGGTGATAACGTTGGCCACGAACGGTAACCTAACCTCATACAGGCTCATTGCCGTCTGCCCTTGGAAGAGTGACGGAGCTGTGCATAATAAGCGCGGACGAATTAAATGCATGCTTATCTTTACATAACCGAACACGCAGGCCTTCGCCTGACAGAGCTGTGACATCACAGCGTTGGTGATTTGAAATGCGGACTCCCGGCTAAGAGTGCATGACGGTATAACCTAACGTGTGTCCATTCCTTGTCCCGTTTCTTTACGGTGTTGCGTTTGTGGAGAGATGAATCTGTCAAGATGGATTTTTATAACAGGATGCCCTTCCTGACGTCAACCTCATCAGGGATGAATATAAGATGAAATAAATGACATGATATATGATAGTAGGAAAAGAGAGAGTAAAATCCGGTAATGGCACATAGCTTTCTCCTGTTGAATAGCATCGGGAGCTCTGCTCAAAGCTTTAGGTTTCCATCCGACAGACAAATCACCCTCAACGGAGTAATATTCCCTCACACCATATAAGCACTGCGAGAGGATTCGCATTTAATCGAGGCTCTTTGGCATACAATCTACTAATTAGAAATTGAACACCACCACCTCCCTTATCCTGCCAGGCTGAGTAACTCAGACAGTTGAGACGCTGTCCCTCCGACGCAAACTTGCTGGATCACTATCAACAGTGTCATACGCCCTCACTCCTTATGAGCACTGCGGAAAGGATTGGAATTTAGTCGAGTTTTTTTGGCATACAATCTAATAATTAGACAATGTATACCATCACGTCCCTCACCCAACCAGGCTGAGTGGTGAAGACGGTTGAGGCGCTGGCCTTCCGTGGCAAACTTTGTAGGTTCTATCGTGGCTCAGCTGTGTGTGAAGAGGGCGACGTATCAGCGCACTCTCGCGGTGTCTTCGTGAGTTACTATAAGCAAATATCCCGCTGGAGACGTAACAGTGCATTCTTAAGACGACTTTCGTGAGTTATTGTAAACAAATGACTATCAGATCCCGCTAGAGACATGTCAGTGCGCTCTCGAAGAGACTTTGTTAGTTACTGTAATCAAATGACAATCAGATCCCTCTAGAGACATAACAGGGCGCTCTCGCGGCGACTTCCTGAGTTACTGCAAGCGAATGACTATTAGATCCCTCTTATGCAAGATGTAGCATGTTACAAGTAATCTTTGTACTTAACGCCCTTTATACTATGCATTTCCTTTCACTTCCTTATCTTATCTAACGGAATATTCTCCTCCTAACAGAGAGAGTTCTATCCTTCCTCTAGAACTATTAGGTTATAACTACCTCCTCATCTTCCTCCTCATAGAATTAGACTTCCTCCTTATCCTACTCCTCTTCCTAAAACCCATCTCTACTTAGTTGAGCACCTGTGCCGGTGTTGATTCCGTTTCAGGCCTTGCACCACTTTTCAAATTTCGAAACAGAGCTGCGAATAAAACACATTGTACATACTTTATATATATTTCTATGATAATAATATAATAATAATACTGAGCATGTGTCATACTTACGTCACGTTGTTTTAACATGCAACAATCACGTGGACATGGTTATGCATGTTTAGACATATTCGTTATCAAGGTTACTCTCTATTAAACTCAAGCCTTTTTATATTCTATAAATGAGCCTAGTTTATTTAGTCTATAAGGTACTATGATAAAGAGCAAAGCGCTTTATTCCATCATGACAAGAACATTACCAGTTGATGTACAAGGCTTTAAAGTGAACGGGAAGAAATTTGTGTTCAAAGTGGTGGCTGTGTTGGATTGCACTGTGTTGTGGGCGCCAAAACTCGTCAGTTTGGTATTTACACCACATTTCCCTTGCTGTTTGCAAACAGATGAAGACAAAACGCAGACACAGTGGTTAGAAAAAAATTAGGTGAGCAGTGGGAAGGAAAAGGAGTACCTTATCGCTTTCTAGCTATAAACATGAACACTCATATCTCAAGAGCAGGTCTTCTCTTTTAAAGGGTTGTGAAAAGAAGGAATGGTTGCGTGCGGATCTACCGTCAACATGTGAAATTATTGAAATGCATGAGTTAGGATGCCCATCATTTAAGACTCTTCTCAAGGAGCATAGTGGAGAAACGATTAAACAGTCTTCAAGCTCTGTGTGCATGCTCCTTGATTGGTTGTTTTGCAGTCCATGCCGGGAGGTGTACAACATATGTAAATTGCAGTGTCGAAATGAAGACAGTGTGAAAGAAACTTTTGTAGAGTAAAGACATCATGTCATTTCTATCTGATACTAAGTGTAACGCAGTTGAAAAGCAATCGTTAAGTTTTATTCGTGAAAAAAGAATCCGGACACTTTTACTGAAGAAGAGTTGAATGCATTTCCAAAGGCACTTTTGGTCAATGTACCCGCGAATGCTGAAAAAAGATCTGGTATAAGGTGTCTCGTGAGTGGACTGAAGATCCTTTTTGTCAGAGCTTCAAACGTGTAGTTTGCATCATGAACAAGTGAATTTAGCTAAGAAACCTTCAGTACATGCCAGCTCATTAAACTGTATCAACGACCTAAAACTAACGAGTTGACTTCGCTTATAAACATTTATGGCTTCGAATAGAGTAAGCAAGCTGTCGCAGAATAAGGCGAAGGAACGTGCTGGGAGAAAAGTGAGGAAGCATGCTGGGCTTGGACTCATTAATGAGGTGATTGATCTTCTCCAATTGAGCTCCATCTTCCTAATTACCAGTATTATGACCCTGTTACTTGACTTGACGTCCGCTTTCTTAATTTGCAAAATACATTTATTTACAAAGTGCTATTAGTATATCTGGTTTCAAATACAAAACAAACTCAAGAAATGAATTATTTCATTATTGTACAATCCTTTGAATAAAAACACTACACAGTCAAGTCAAAGCAACTCTGTACATTAACTAGATAGGTTTCTAGTGAGTCATACATTTCAGATACATGTATGAAACTTAATCACAACTTTGAATGAAGCATTTCACATCAACTTGATTGCTAAATTCTGGATGGGAAATATACAAGTCCGAGAAGTGTGCAATCTGCCTCCAGTAAGGTTAAATCTTTAGAAGAGCCCAAAAACTTTGACAACTCCAGGTCATTAATCCTTAACTTTACTTTAGCACCACGTACATACTTCCATTTCTAGTAGGTCGTTGACACACGCAGTGGAACATCCATCCAAAGTCTACGTGTAAGTCATCATTTACAACATGAAATGTCTTTCCATATACTGTTTTACCTTGTGGATCACCAAGATCAATAAATTTAGAATTCTTCACTAAGGAATTCAATACGGGCGAGAGTAACATTTACAATATACCAACGGTAATACATTCTTAAATACAAACCTTCATTCTTAGAAAAGTCTTCTTCTTGAATAGACAAAATTTTCTTCTGATGACGTGGAGCAAAGGTCTCTGCGATACGTAAATAATTTCACCTAGTTTCTCTACTAATATGTTGGAGCTTGAATGGTTATGCAGCAACTATGATATATAAATTAGCATTTCAAAAATAAAGTGATGTAAAAAATCCATCTTCATTACAGGATATTTAGCCCCAGTCTTCAAGCCACCGTTAATTAACTACTTACCTCCGCAAACCTCTATGAGCTTTGTGGGCTCGCTTAGTTCCGAAACGTTTATCATTAAATCGTTAAAGTATGAGCCTACCTATCGTCGTCTTGGTCTCCCTCTATTTCTCTTAACCTCCATGGTCGAATCTATGATTCCTTTAGGTTTACACTCCTCCATTCGCCTCACATGACTCTACAACCGAAGCTGGCTTACGCTCACACACTTTCATCCATAGAGGTCACTCCTAAATTTTCCCCTTATATCCTCATTCCAATTACCCTCTTACCATTATCCCCACCTCTTTTTACCAGCAGTCCCTCTCGGTACTTTTATGTTTGTAACTTCTAACTTATGGGTAAGATATACTGCGCCCACACAGCTGCTTTCACTCTCGTAGAGTCGGTCGCAAAACAGACCTATATAAAGACAGAATCTTCCGAGTACTCACTTCTTTCTGTACTGAAGAGTACTGTTGATCGCAACTCTGGGAACAATGCATCAGCTTATTTGTATCATATAGTAACATATAGTACTTGAAATGTTCTTGGGCCGATGACCTTCGATGTTAGGCCCCTTCAAACAACAAGCATCATCATCATCATCAGAAATGTTCCACTTGTTCCAGTTTGGTGTTCCCGACCTGACAGTCAATATCCTGAAGATTCTTTCCTACCGACATCATTTTGGTATTGGAAATGCTAGTTTTCAAAACCTACTCGCTGCACCTCTTTTTAGGTTAGGAGATATTTTATCGCCGGCTTTCAGGAAGCTTGCCATTTAGACCTAGTCGTCGTCATAGTTCATACTGAGTATTACATTTCCACCCAACTGAATACACATCTGCCATTTTATTTTGAACAAAGAACTCATGCTGGGGTCCAGCACAAATGTTTTTCATTCCCTCTAACAAGCCACTCCTAGACCCAAACCCTATCAGTGCGGGTAAAATATTTTCCTCTGGTATTCATGTCTTCTATAGATTTCTAGATCTCTCATAGAAGTTTTCGTTTGTCTGTGAACACCTAGCTTGATTTACTGATCATCGAATGCCTCGAAAGCTGCAGCTATTCTTTCTTCTCTCTTGATTATAGAATTTACCGATTTCGTCCGATCAGAAGTTGCCTTGCTCACATTCCATGCTAATACCCATGCTAATTTCATTAGTGATTTTCAACCATTTTACCCCATACAGGGTTTTAAATCACGTATTCCTGTTGCTTTATGGAAATATAATTTATTTACTACACTTTCCACTTCCTCGTTTCTGCTTCATTATTCTTCCATACCTCTCCCATTGAAATCCGTTTTTCGGAACTTTAATGGAAGGACTTCTTCCTACATTTTCGAAATATCCCTTTCATCTGTCCAGTGAGCCCCCGCGATCTACAATGAGTTCATCTGGCCTACCATAAGCACTATTCGTCTCCCGTCCCTTTCTGATGTCATCGTCATTCTAGGGAGATCGAATGTCAGGCAGAGAACAGGAAAATGGAACAGGTAAATAATTGCAAGTACGTTGTATATATTTCCTTGTAGTAGAGTGCGTGAAATGCAATTAAAGTGTAGATAAACTAATTGTAGATAAACTAGTTGTCCTCAGCGGTAAACTGTAAGAAGGAAGTGCGCTCCTAGGCGAAATTGTCCTTACAGCACTCTGTATCAAGCCGACTTTTACGTAGATGAGTGAAACGTGGGTAAACTGAGGATAATTTCATTGATAAATTGAAAGTTACGGTTATGAAGGTAGCGAGAATCAGTGCCGTACAACGACGTGGGAAAACGGCAGGAGGGCTCATGTAATGAGGAGATAAAAGCTAATGCCTGTTGCTCAGGTAGAATTTTCTGTAAAATATTCGAAAAAACTTTTGTAAAAAACATTTTATAAAACATCTTACACAAACTTTATGTTAACCCCTGTGTAAGCCTGCCACCTGTGTTTTGTGAAACGTATTTTATAAAATGGCATCTAATGAAAAAATTGCTGCGGCATTAGTGTCCATTATAGCATGTACGATCGTAAAAGGGAAAAGGAGGAGAACTGCTAGACGTATTGGGTTCGACATTGGTTTCAAAGGAGAGATGATGGGAGAGGATTGTTGTCATTACTCCAAAATGAATTGAGATGTGAGGATCTGGAAAGTTATAAAAATGTTCTTCGTATGAATGAGGAAACGTTTGTAAAACTCCTACAGCTTTTTGGACCGAATATCAGAAAAGAGGACACAAACATGAGACAAGCTGTATCTCCTAGAACAAGACTACAAATAACACTCAGGTTTCTTGCTACTGGGGAATCTTACACAAACCTGATGTATGCCACAAGAATACTATATGGAACGCTCTCACGTATAGTTCCTGAAACATGTAGGGAAATACATAATGCACTAATGAAGGATTAAATGCAGGTACATTACTGTACATTATTTACATTTCATTCACAGTTATCTTTTATTTCAGCTTCCATAATAACTTTTAAAATTTAATGTTCGGTTTGTAGTCGTAAAGTTTTATTTCCAATTTTCCTCACTGAGCTGGCAAAAACCTGCAAAATCATCATCATCTTCGTTCTTTTTGCACCTAAATGACTGTAAGGTTGTAGCTACAGAAGCTAAAACTGCATGCTCAGGGGATATCCCCTTCCTCCTCTTTTTAGATGATTCACCTGTAAAATAATGATTTTTCCTTTCAGTGTTTTATTGATAATTTTTCAATTTGAACATTAAAAATAAATTAAATAATGGTAGCTACTGCAGAAACAATGCCGATTCATTTGCATTGTCGTCATGTAGGCGTACATTCGATGCTGTACTTGGTCCTGGTTTATTTGTCTCTTCTTCCCCCTCATAGACACATTACACATTAACTATAAAAATACCAGATGTACCTGCAGTCTCCCCTTTTGTTTCGTTTAAACGAGAATAACATAAAATAAAATATCAATTGCATGTTGCAAGAACTTCAGATGGATGGCTACAAATTGCAAGAGAAGTGAAATTTTTCAAACTATTTGGGTGCCTTGGATGGCAAACACATATCTTTTGTAGCTCTAAGGTCAAGTGACTCACACTTCTATAATGATAAGGGCAGTACAAGTATTGTTTTGCTTGCACTATTAGATGCACACTACAGGTTCATATGTGTTGACATTGGGACCAATGGACGAGTGAGTGATGGGGGTGTGTATCAATCCAGCTCCTTGTGTGCTGTAATGCAGAATACTACCTTTCTTGCTAGTGGCTTTACGTCGCACCAACACAGATAGGTCTTATTGCGACGATGGAATACGAAAGGCCTAAGAGTTGGAAGGAAGCGGCTGTGGCCTTAATTAAGGTAAGCCCTGAATATGGTTTCCCGAGGTTTCCCATTTACACACCAGGCAAAAGCTGGGGCTGTACCTTAATTATGGCCACGGTCGCTTATTTCCCACTTCTAGCCCTTTCCTGTCCCATCGTCGCCATAAACCTAGCTGTATCGGTGCGGTGTAAAGCAAATTGTAATTAATAATAACAATAATAATAATAATAATAATAATAATAATAATAATAATAATAATAATAATAATAATAATAATAATAATAATAATAATAATCAGAGACATGACAAGCTTTGATGAGGAATTTTCACCTGGACATTCGATGTTCGAATGCCAATGGGTGGTGGATTTAAAATGTAATCCCAAAATTCACAAGGCATCCGTGAGACCATCTAGCATTTAAAACCCCGGTAAAAATTGAAATTATTTGAGCTGCCCCCAATTTCTCTACGAATACTTGTCAAAATATGTAGAAAATAAATTATTATTAATAATTATATATATTTGAAGGAACCTTGAAAAAGAGTTTAATACACCTAAACTTCTAAAAGAGTGTGTCACAAACAAATTGTTTGATTTGAGTGCTGTTTTCAAGGAGAGTCAAATGCGAGTTATAACGCTGAGAAAAATTCTTTGGCACCGTCAGTTCGTCAAAGTATTTGTCATGAACATCTGGGAGTGAACTGCTGTTACCATTGCCTGCGTTTCACTATGTTGAGAGAGACCGTCTTTCTATACGTCAGAGATCTCGTTTGTCTATTCTGTTCCACAAAAGGAATAGATACAGTAGTCACATGATTCGCTCTTGACGAGCCAATTAGTGTAGTAACGCAATGTTGAAATACGAACAAGCTTCGCTTGAAAGAGGCGTCAGTTGACTACCTGAGTGGCCCCTCGTATGAAAGCGGTCAACAAGACCCGTTATTGATTCAGGACTGTGGTCAAATACTTTAATACACCAATACCGGACAGCTGTATCTCAACAGCATTGAGTGGAGTGCGAACAGCGATGGTGGTGACATCTAGCGTGTTGGTGTGAACTGCATACTTGTCTGTGCTACAGCTGAGAGGAATGCACTACACTCATTGGAAATATTTTTGTTAAAATAATTGAATAATCACAATAATTAAGAATGAAATTTTAAAATATGAAATTTCTCCTTCATAAACCTTCAAACGAGCATTATGTTAGCCGTGCCTTTCGCTATGTCTTAAAAATTATAAAGCAGAATCTGTTTGAGGATCCACCCAGCCTCTGGGGAAATACTTAATAATTACACTCTCCTCTTCTTTCTAACCTTTTCTCAATTACCTAGCGCAGGATTTTGTATGGACTTAGCCTAGTTTTCCGGCCGGATGCCTTTCATAACAGCAATCATATGTGGAGGGATATATACCGTACTCACTAGTGTTTTTGTGGTTGTTTTTTTGCATGTGTTGTATATACTTGAAGATGCGTATGAATACGAACACAAACCCATAGCCCTCGATCTACAGGAATTAACAGACGCGATTAAAATCTCCGACTTAGCCGGGAATCATACCAGGGCCCTCTGAACCGAAGGTCAGTACGCTGACCATTCCGTGGTGGTGATTATTTTAAAAGGAAGTACAACTGGCCAGTCATCCTCTATTAACACTAATCAGAAGGGAAATGGGCCGGCCCCGTGGTGTAGGGGTGGTGTGCCTGCCCCTTACCCGGAGGCCCCGAGTTCGATTCCCGGCCAGGTCAGGGATTTTTGCCTTTACCTGAGGGCTGGTTCGAAGTCCACTCAGCCTACGTGATTAGAACTGAGGAGCTATCTGACGGTGAGATAGCGACCCCGGTCTAGAAAGCCAAGAATAACGGCCGAGAGGATTCGTCGTGCTGACCACACGACACCTCGTAATCTGCAGGCCTTCGGGCTGAGCAACGGTTGCTTGGTAGGCCAAGGCCCTTCAAGGGCTGTAGTGCCAAGGGGTTTGGTTTTAGAAGGGAAATGGAAGAAGTCCAACACTCAAAAGAATGAGGGTATCATAAATGGGGGGGGGGCACGAAGAGCTAACCAATCAGCCAAAGAGCCAACGGGGACAGATAACCTAACAACATCCATGATTTATTAAGATTTTGGGAAAGAGAAGAAGCTGTAATTAAGAAACAGTAGTTGGGTCCATTATGTTGACTTCTTTCTTCTTCTTCTTCTTCTTCTTCTTCTTCTTCTTCTTCTTCTTCTTCTTCTTCGGTACGGCCGATCTTTCCGAACTCTACAGAGCAACTCAACCTCACGCTGCCATCTCGCTTTTGCCGTTCTTTGAATTTTCTGTTTTACCTCTGAAGACAAAAATACATACCGGTAATATATAACACATATTGGGGTTACGTGAGTGAACTACGATGTTCCTGACAAGGATGAAGGGTCCAGAATTTCCTAAAGTCTCTTTCACAAATTAATGCATGAAGAATTAGCATACACACGTTTTAAGTTAATTGGACTGGTGCTCAAGCCTATGCCAATAATGCACTGAAATAATTTTCTTACGCCGGGCTGAGTGGCTCAGACGGTTGATGCGATGGCCTTCTGATCCAATTTGGCAGGTTCGATCCTGGCTCAGTCCGGTGGTATTTGAAGGTGCTCAAATACGTCAGCCTCGTGTGGGTAGATTTACTGGCATGTAAAGGAATTCCTGCGGGATTATATTCCGGCATCTCGGCGTGTCCGAAAACCGTAAAAGCACTTAGTGGGACGTAAAGAAAATTATTATTATTTTCTTATAGTAAAAGAAAAGGTGACTGGATTCGAAACTCATGGCTTTAAATTTTCAATTTCAAGACTACCACGATAACCATTACGCTACAGACCCGCAAGTTTTCGATTGTGAAATTTATGGCACTGTTTAACAATATGGACCCTCAAGCTTGAGTATACTAGAGTTGCATATTTGTTAATATTATTGGTTTTACGTCCTACTAACATTTCAGTAGGGCATTTGATTGAATTTCTTAATATAAGGGGCATAGAATGTAACCTCAACACAGATGGAAGGTCATTACTTTTTGTAATACTTGCGGTCCTTATCATTTCCCACGCCCATTATCTTGCTGGGTAATTTGTTCAGCGCATAACACTTTTCTTGGAATATAACTGCAATGTAAGATTATTTAGTGACAAACACTGATACATTATAAACAACACGGCAGTGCGCCAAGAATCATGCAGATGGCAATATGTTTTTGAAGAGTTGATCACACCAAGCCATGTAGGTAGCAGCACTATCGGCTTTCTCGCTGAAAACAGCAAGCTGTCCGGTATTATCATATTAAAGTATTTGCTGTGGTCACCAACCTTTTGATATCAGTGGGTCAGATCTTCATAGGGCAGCAAGGCCGCGGCACACACAAAAGGTAGTCAGTCGGTGTAAAGTTAAAGCGATGCCTACAACATGAAAGTTATTTTTAATGCACCTCCTTTCGCAGGAAGTGTCACATGCTGTATCTGGACACTCAAACTAGCAGAACTTCACTTATCTCTAGGAAGTACATTTTAGATATTAATTAAGTTTCGTTCCTAATTGATTTCTATTATTTCTTCAATTTTAAATAAACTTATTTCAATTACTTTTTTTACGAAAAATCAAATACTTTGGGACTTCATTTAATTCGAATGGTTTACTTAATTATCAAATGTAACAAAGATTTTCTCGATTTAATTTCTTTGATTTTAATGTTCCCATTTCTACTGCTCTTTGCGTCACCGGCAAGTTCCGTAAAACAACCTGCTTTCTACAAGTGACTGTCTTTATTTTTAAAACCAGAGAGAGGAAATTACATTTGGATTAATCCCTTCCACAAATGAGGGACATATATATGCAAATACCCTAGTAATATAACTATGGTTCTTATATTTATGCTGTGACAGAAGGTATAATCTAGTTAGAATTCAAGATACCGAGCTCGATAGCTGCAGTCGCTTAAGTGCGACCGTTATCCAGTAATCGGGAAATATTGGGTTCTAATCCCACTGTTGGCAGCTCTGAATATGGTTTTTTTCCATGGTTTCCCATTTTCACACCAGACAAATAATGGGGCTGTACCTTAATTAAGGCCACGGCCGCTTCCTCCCATTCCGGCTTTTCCAATCCTATCGTCGCCATAAGACCTATCTGTGTCGGTGCGACGTAAAGCAAATAGCAAAAAAAAAGAAGAATTCAAGATAACGTAATTAAGTCAAAGAAGGAAAACATTCTCCCTCGCTGCACATCATTCATAAGGCTCTTCATTAAATTCATAATTAAGGAGTTTGATTATCGAAGTGATACAACGCATTTCATTTCAACATGTGATACCAAGAATTTACAATAACTTCTTCCTAAGTATTTTTTTCACGATTTTATAACACAAGTTTAAAAAAATTTACTCGCACATTTGAAATCACTTCAAAGTTCTGATGTGAAACTGTGTTAATGATTTATAATACTCAATTGATTTGGGTGTAAATAAAACTATGTGGGATTCCTGGAGAGTAAAAGAGAAATATTAACAATTCAACACAGAATAATAGGCCTACTGATTCCGTTACCATTCATTTTCATAGCTTTGTATACTTACAAACGTGAAGGGCAAACGTTCTTGTACGCGCAAACTTTTTTTTTCTTTTGCAATTTGTTTTACGCCACACCAGCTAAGACAGGTCTTACGGCAACGATTATCTTCATATTACAAGAAGGATTGGCAAAGAACACAATCAAACATCCTGAAAGTTTGCAAAATCGATAACTATTATTTTCTGTGCGTTTAATACTTTAATGACAAAATAAGCAAGGCTATGAGTTGACTGTTATGGAGTGTGATATTTCGCAACCTGATTTAAAGCGATCAAGGATTTCGTAAATTAGTATTTGGACTTCAATACAATTAACCGAATGTTGTAGTCGTGTACAAACGTGAGAGAGGATTGTAGTTTGATGGTTTGTACTAAAAATGAAAATATATCACTCCGATTTTGAAAATAAAAAACAAATTGCAGAAGACCACAACAATCAAAACCCCAGTGTAATAACAACTGCTTGAATGACAAGTGCAGGGACAGAAAGTGCAAATAGTGAACACTTTGACTTCTGCAGGAAGATGGAGGAAAAGATGACCACGGAATTGAATGCGAAAGCTGCGGAAGTTGGCAACACTATGAGTGTAATTAAATAACAAGAGAGGAATATGATATAGTAATAAGGGAAATTGCAAGTTAGCCTGAACGTGCAAGAACTATGAACCTCACCTCTTGGAATATACACACATTGGGGCGGACAAATAGAAGTGATGGACAAGAAATTGAATTGCTTAATGTAAACTATCTCCAAAAATATCCCTAAACTGATCAAAGCAATGCTGAAAGAGTATGTCAGGGACCTTAACCTGAATAAACTTATTTAACTATTCATGAGGTATATTGTTGGGCTTATGCCGTGTAATTAATTATAAGAAAACACACTCAACGCGTTTCGAAAGGAACCTGAGTGTGGTTTTTTATAATTAACTACACGGCATAAGCCCAAAAATATACCTCATGAATAGTTACACGGGCCGTGAAAGTCTAAATGATAATCAACTTATTTAAGTTACTGTAATTTACGAAACACAAAATACTTCTGTATCCCATTCCTTTCGAATGGTTTTCATAATTACCAAATGTAATAACGGCTTTCTCGATATCATATTAAGAACTGGAAGGGCAAAATGTCTTGTACGTGTACATTTTACTTTTTCTCTTTTCTATATAATGCGTAAAGAATAGAATAAACAAGACTGTGAGTTGACTGTTATGAAATGTGCTATTTCACAGCCTGTGACAAGTCATGATCTACTTCAAGCCGTGACAAAAGTATCCCATGGAAAGAAGAGCATGGCAACGAATCCTCTCTGGAAAAGTAAAATAGGTAAATTATCCGTAAGGCTAGGATAATTACGTGTGCAAATATTTTTATTTCACTACAAATATTTTATTTATATAATTTTGCCGTCCTCTTACAATTAAACACGTATTCTGGCGGATTTATTCGTAAGTGTACATTTTTGTACGTTCTACCTCGTATATAACTTTAGCCCATATTTTCGATCCTTGGAAATTCTGGCAATAGCCTTCCCTGTTTCGTAAGTGCATTTTTATCTCTGTATTTTACTTCAAGGCATGAATTTCCTCATAATTATGGATAACAGGTGGCTGGATCTGTCTGAGTCTCATTAAGCCCCCTTTGTCCCTCAACTTGTCTGTACCTTAACATGAAACTTTACCTGAAATTACAGTGGCCTGCTAAACTTCTGACACATAGACTGACAGTGTGGATTCCCGTTTCAAAGTCCCAAAAGTGTGAAAAGTTTCTATTTGAAACCTATTTTGCGCGAGTTTTCGGGCGTTTCTAAAATTGGCGGAACGTTACTATTTTGCTACATTTGTGAGAAACCGTTGCTGTGGACATGCGTTCGCAAGTTACGCAACATACTGCGAAAACAAAACATGTGAAATGGGCATCGTTAAAGAAGCCGACATGATATTTGCTTCCCGATATACAAGGTGTAGGACCTGGATCTGCAAACTGCCATTTCCCACAAGATCTTTGTCAAGCATTCCTTCCTCGGATGCATACCGTATAGCCACAGCAACAATTGACATATCGCCGCACACTTCTGCTTTTGCTCAATGGCGACAAAATGCAGCACTCATTGAACGCAGATAGTTTCTCACCTTCAGCAAAGTGCATGCCGTCTTCGAACTTTCTTTATCGAGCTCGATAGCTGCAGTCGCTTAACTGCGGGCAGTATCCAGTATTCGGGAGATAGTAGGTTCGAATCCCACTGTCGGCAGCCCTGAAGATGGTTTTCCGTGGTTTCCCATTTTCACACCAGGAAAATGCCGGGGCTGTACCTTAATTAAGGCCACGGCCGCTTCCTTCCCACTCCTAGCCCTTTCCTGTCCCATCGTCGCCATAAGACCTACCTGTGTCGGTGCGACGTAAAGCCAATAGCGAACTTTCTTATCAAGCGAAAAACGGTTCTACAATTTTATACTACTTCCCACATACGGCTGCTAACCTCGTTTGCATTTGTGAAGCATCCACCACTTCCCTCCAAAGAACCCACACAGTCCACCGTTGCCCATGATTGTCTGCCTTCACTTAACAAACTGCAGCATTCAGTGCTTCGTGAAACGTTAGAGAACATCAAACTTCCTCTCCCCGACGAGTCAACATTGCGTAAGTACTCTGAGACAGTGGACAGAATTCGTGGAGAAATTGGTGACAACGCAATATGGAATACAATGAACGAGACGACTGGTGCTACTGGCCGTTACGTAGCTAATGTCATAGTCGGTACGTTAAAATGCGATCCATCACCATCATGTTTACTGACAACGGTTCATCCTGAGAGAACTAACAGTCATGCATTAGCTAAAGCTTTCAATGATGCGATGTTCCTTCGTGTCCTGATGGCATCCGATGTGATAAAATGCGTCTATTATCTGGGGCATTCAAAAATTATTAACAGTATAATTTATCTCCTCAGTAGCCATTTATTGAAACAAAATATATGGTTTATATTGGAAATATTGTGCGCCAATATCTATGCATCTTTGTCATTGTTCCAACGGTTTCAGTATGTGCGCAGTGAATTATTCTTGGGGGGTATTCAAGCATCACCTTTAGACAACAGCTAGACGCTCATCATTCAAAGTGAACTTCTTAAGCCGAATGACATCTTCGGAAAATGGAACCCCATGGACTGGCTTTTCTTTTCTGGGGTCCCGAGCCAGAACCATGATTCGACGACGTTGACTAGACAACGAATGTACACCGCCGGATACGCGCTGTACTGCCGCATCAACTGTTGACATGTCTCCACAAGATTCTGCTTCAGCACAATGGTAAGAGAATGGGGCACTCACTATATATAATAATTTCGTGTGGCTATATCTAGCCGAGTGCAGCCCTTGTAAGGCAGACCCTCCTATGAGGGTGGACGGCATCGGCCATGTGTAGGTAACTGCGTGTAATTGTGGTGGAGGATAGTGTTATATGTGGTGTGTGACTTGCAGGGATGTTGGGGACAGCACAAACACCCAGCCCCCGGGCCATTGGAATTAACCAATGAAGGTTAAAATCCCCGACCCGGCCGGGAATCGAACCGGGGACCCTCTGAACCGAAAGCCAGTACGCGGACCATTCAGCCAACGAGTAGGACTGGGGCACTCACTGAGCAGAGGCCTTTCCTCATCTTCACGTCGTTATGTATAATGGTGTGTTAGGTTCCGTGTGACATACATGTCACGTTGTCTAGTACATGGAAAGCGATTCGCCTGTTCTCCGGTATCAAGCCGGACACGCGCTGTGTATTGTCTGCTTTGTGTGAAGTTGCTGGATGCACACTGCTTTCACTTTATGCATTTTTCAACATAGTCTTTTCTGACTCCGAACTCTGTTATCCTGTGAAACACGGTTATGTGATTTTTGCTACTCCTCCGCATACGGCTGCTAGCCTCATGTGAATGTGTGAAGCAGCCAATTCTTCCTTACAGCTAAACTGCAGAGCACCGGGTGAGTTGGCCGTGCGGTTAGAGGCGCGAGGCTGCGAGCTTGCATCCGGGAGATAATGGGTTCGAATCCCACTGTCGGCAGCCCTGAAGATGATTTTCCGTGTTTTCAAATTTTCACACCAGGCAAATGCTGGGGCTGTACATTAATTAAGGCCACGGCCGCTTCCTTCCAACTCGCAGGCCTTTCCTATCCCATCGTCGCCATAAGACCTATCTGTGTCGGTGCGACGTACAGCCACTAGCAAAAAAATCTACAGAGTCCGCCGTTGCCTGTGATTGTTTGCATTCAAGCTATCTGTGGATTGTCGAGGAAAGCATCCACACACTGGCACAAAATACTCTGCACTATTATGCCTATGTGCAGTAACAACGTCATCTGGTGGCTATAGTTTGCACTATAGTACGTCGTCCTGCACAAAATAGGAACATATTTTAAGCTACTATATTTCCGGAGTTGTGAAGGGAGAGTCAATAAATTTTGAACCCTCTGAATAATTACAGACGCTGCACCTTACATGGTTAAAGCAAGTCAAGGATTGAAAGTTCTGTATAGCATTTGACTTGCTTAGCAAACGGTATGCACCTTGCTGCTGAAACAGTAATGAGTATTTTAGCAAGTGTGTACACAGCAACAGCATCCGTGAAGAAAGGGTTCATTTAAGCATTCAGATATGTTTGTTTTTCAAATATTGTGTCACTGATTTGACGATACATCCGCAATCAGTGTGCAACAGGTGGGATAATTGGCTGGATGCGACATGCTAATTTACTGACAATTTTGATCTTATAATATCAGTCCACAATATACTAAACAAAGATGATGCTGTGTTCATTAGTGAGTCTTTAGAAGCCATGTGTGAAAAGGGAGTTCAACGTGACATGATAGCATTAAGTAGAAAGTTTGGTTTTCTTTAAGCTCCACAATCACGAAACGTGAAGAGAAAGCCGTACCACTTTCATCAACACTACAGGATATTGCTTGAATGCTTGTTTAAAAGGGCCTATCATCTAGGTCATCGGCCCTGCAGGACATTGTTGAAGTCTTTGAGAAGTTTGCGAATTCCCGCGGAGAACCCGGTAAACAAGTTTCGGCGAAATTAAGGGACGTCTTATCAGAGAATTTTTGGTACAATGAACTAGTACAAATAAATGCTCTTAGTGGCAGCGGAGATCTGGATCACAACGAAGAATTTTCACTGCCAGACATTGTGTGTTTTGAATATGCACCAGTGACCTCATCAAGTAGCTGCGATTGGAAATAAAAAGTGTGGGGTCAAAACATATATATAAACAGACAAAAAACAGTATCCGGTTTGTGGAATATAGCGGACCGGGAGGGGGGTGTTATATACGTTTTAAAAATAGCTACAAAATGGTAAGTTTTTAATGCTCTCTGAACGAATTTTGAAAGAGAGGAAAAGGTTGATTAATTACCAACTTAAGTGCGGTAAGGGTAATTTTTTTGAGATTTTGATTCGAAACTATATAATACAACTTTCATCAACGGAACAATATTACATATTTATTACAATTAGAAAGAAGAATGGCGTGTTTCTACAATTAAAACCATTTAGCATTCGACTAAACATTAAGACAATAAAGGGACTGCCAGGCTGACGAATGCGCTCGGCCAGCGGGTGAATCATACATTGGCAAAAATGTACACCTGCTGCCCTTCCTCACAGTACATGCTAAGGGTGCACTATTTGGCGTGGCGCAATACAAATCAGTTAGCCGGGACGAACGATATTTTGAGTGTAGGTATTTCCGCTAATAATTTTGTCAATAATTAAAGAAAATTAAGGAAAGAATTAGCTGATAAGACAACAGGGCTTGTGCAGGTTGCTTTGTTTTTAATAATTCCTGTAATTCCAAGTTTCAACCTGCTAAAATGGAATAAAATGTAGTATTTTCGCCGCTACTGACCTCATCCTATGTGGAGAGAAAATTTTCACGATACATACCTTTTAACTGAAAATATTCCTGAGGTTTCTTTTGAAAATTTGAAAAAATTGCTCGTTGTGCTTTGAAATGCTAAAGTGTAGAATGAAGCTTTGACCTGTTATAATGGTTTTCCTTCTTTGGATTTGGAATGACAAAGAGGGTACTATACTATTTTAATATTAAGCATAGCTTCATTCGTGAAATCCAATATGTTCTCTTTATATGTGCTGTATGATTATGTGTATGTTAGACACAAGCAAAAAGCTCAAGTAAAATCAGATTCAAGAATGGCACTGAGTGGCAGAAGTAGAGTGCTTTCTTTTGCGTTATTTTTTCTACACATTGACAATCGGAATTATTGGTACGTTCCTTATCTCTCTGTTACCTGATGGAAATTGTGAATTCCTGTGTATTTTTGAGTGCATATGTTCTACATGGACATGGAAATACTGTTGTATTACGGTATTCTTTCTATATAAAAGTAAGTCGGTAATGAAAACAAAGTAGCGAATTTTAGTGCCTCTGAGCCCTATTAACGGATAAAGGTGTTGTTGCTTTTTAACTGCCTAACTGAGAGCATTTGTGTAGGCGTGCCGGGGGCGAAATTTAATTTACTTATTACGCCAATCGAGCATATTCAGCTACTCTATGAGCATTATAAGTCAAACCAATCAGACATTTCGAAATGACCCTTGCTTCTACTCTTTCAAAAACGTTATGAAATAGCACTCATGTGCCTTCGTATCACGAATATGCAGCAAGTATTGTAGCGCTGGCCCGTTAAACGGGAAGTATCTCTGACGGAATATTTGTGTCCTGGACTGGTTTATTAAAGCAGCCAGACGTTTCGACTACATTTTTTAATAACTGGGGGTGTAATTATTGTAAAAATATAAGAAACTATTGTGGAATTTTAATCACATATTTTCTACTTTCTGAGAGCATAAATAAACATATATTTCTGAAAATGAGGTATATAATTGTCCAAACCTTCGTTATCAGTTCATGGTGTGGGTTACTGTAGTCACGTCCTAGTTCATGAACCATGGGCAACGGCTGAGTGGCCTAGTAAGTGGTCCAGAAAGTCGGGATACAAGTTGCTATAGAATGGGAGTGGGCAGCTCGGATATATTCTGTATCATGGTCCTCTTTGTGCTCAGATGGGTAGGCCTACGCAATCCACCGGTGGTCCCTAACATGTTACAAGAGAGATCCTCACCTGGACTATGTGCAAGTAGGGTAACATCCTGCTTCATGAATTTACCGAGCTCAGAACATTTTAAGCAAGCCTCGGACCTATGGGAGTGACGGTGTCCCACTCCCGTTTGACAGGCGATCAAAATGGAATTCGACGGGGAGCTATCAATATTAATGGGGCGTATGGAAGAAAGAAAGTACTGTAGAACTGGTTGAGTCAGCAAAGAGGACGCTTCTGGATGTGCTAGGAGTAAGAGATATTCGGGTAAGGGGAGATAAAGGAGAAGACACATGAGATTATAAAGTGTACCTGGCGGGTGTTAGAAAGGGAAGGGCAGAGAATGTGGTAGGGCTGTTATCAGGAATACAATTTCACGCAAAATAGTTCCTGTTAGGCACGAAAATGAGCGAATGATGTGGGTAGATTTAGCAATTGGAGGAATTAGGACGAGAACTGTCTCCGTGTATTCACCATGTGAGAGTGCAGATGAGGATGAAATTGTCAAGTTTTCTGAAGCATTGAGTAACATCGTAGTCAGGCTCAACAGCAAGGATAGGATAGTGCCAATGGGCGATTTCATTGCGAGAGTTGGAAATAGAACTGAAAGATAGGAAAAGGTGATTGATAAATGTGGGGAAGATATTCAAGCCAAAAGGAATTGGAAGCATTTGCTGGACTTCTGTTCTAGAATGGGTTTATCAGTTAGTTACACATACATTCTTCAAGCGTAAGGCTATTCATCGCTACACATGGGAGGCTAATGGTCCCAGATTCATAATAGACTGGATCTTAAGCAACTTTGAATTCAGAAAATATGTTAGGAATGTACAGAACTATGTATCTCTAAGCCTAGGATAGAGAAAGTGAAATCTGTCTGCAAACGAATAAGAATAGAAAATTTCCAGGACGAGAAGATTACACAGGAGTACATGGATTGGATTAGTGAGAAGTTCCGAACAGTAGACAATAAGCAGGTTCAGGATGAGGAAAGATAATGGGTGGCATACAGGGATGCTGTAGTAGAAACAGCTATTGGCTTTACGTCGCACCGACACATATATGTCTTATGGCGACGATGGGACAGGAGAGGGCTAGGAGTGGGAAGGAAGCGGCCTTGGCATTAATTAAGGAACAGCCCCAGCATTTGCCTTGTGTGAAAATAGTAAACCACGGAAAACCATCTTCAGGGCTGCGGACAGTGGGGTTCGAAACTACTATCTCCCGAATACTGGATACTGGGCCCACTTAAGCGACTGCAGCTATCGAGCTCTGTAGTAGAAACAGCAAGGGAATGCCTGGGAACAGCTGGGTGTAAAGATGGGAAAAAGTGAACATCTTGGTGGAATGATGAAGTGAGAGCAGCTTGTAAACCCAAAAGGAAGGCTTATCAGAAACAGCTTCAAACAAGGGCGTAGATGAAAGAAGCAGAACTAAAAGAATAGTTGTTGAATCCAAAAAGAAGTCATGGGAATATTTTGGTAATAACGTGGAAAGGCTAGGTCAAGCAACAAGGAAACCTTTCTGGACAGTAATAAAGAATCTTAGTAAGGGAGGTAAAAAGTAAATGAACAGTGTTTTGGGTAATTCAGGTGAACTCATAATAGATCCCAGGGTATCACTGGAGAGGTGGAGGGAATATTTTGAACATCTTCGCAACGTAAAAGGAAATCTTCCTGGTGGTGTTGCGAACCGCCAAGCTCATGGGGAGGAGGAATATGGTGTTGGTGAAATTACGCATGAGGAAGTGGAAAGGATGATAAATAAACTTCATTGTCATAAAGCAGTAGGAATAGATGAAATTAGACCTGAAATAGTGGAAGTATTGTCGTAAGGCAGGGATGAAATGGCTTCATGGAGTAGTAAGATTAGCATGGAGTGTTGGTAAGGTACCTTCATATTGAACAAAAGCCATAATTGCACCGATTTCTAAACAAGGGAATAGGAAGGATTGCAACAACTATAGAGGTATCTCATTGACTAGTATACGAGGCAAAATATTCACTAGCATCTTGGAATGGATGGTGCGATCAGTGATTGTGAAGAAGTTGGATGAAAACTAGTGTGGTTTCAGACCTCAGAGGGGCTGTTAGGATCAGATTTTCAGTATGTGCCAGGTAATTGGTAAATGCTTACGAGAGGAATAGACAGCTGGGTTTATGTTTCGTAGATCTAGAGAAAGCATATGACAAGGAACCGAGGGAAATGATGTTCGCCATACTGGGGGACTGTGGAATTAAAGATAGGTTATTAAAATCAACCAACGGCATTTATGTTGACAATTGGGCTTCAGTAAAAATTGATGGTAGAATGAGTTCTTGGTTCACAGTGCTTTCAGGGGTTAGACAAGGCTGTAATCCTTCACCTTTTCTGTTCAGAGTTTACATGCATCATCTGCTGAAAGGTATAAAGTGGATGGGAGGGTTTCAGTTAGGTGGAAATATAGTAAGCAGTCTGGCCTATGCTGACGACTTGGTCTTAATGGCAGATTGTGCCGAAAGCCTGCAGGCTAATATCTTGGAACCTGAAAATAGGTGTGATGTGTATGGAATGATAATTAGTCTTTCGAAGACTAAATTGATGTCAGTAGGTAAGAAATTCAACATAATTGAATGTCAGATTGGTGATACAAAGCTGGAACAGTTAATTTCAAGTGCTTAGGTTGTGTGTTCTCCCGGGATGGCAATATATTAAATGAGATTGAATCAAGGTCTAGTAAGTACTTGAGAAACTTTATGAATTTTATCAGGAAATAACTTATTGATTTTTAACGAAAGATAATCGTTTCATATTAAAATATACACCATAATGAAGTTAATTTTATTTCAACTAGCCAGACGACATTAATGTGTTCAAAAAATATTTTAATTGGATTTAATGCTACGAGTCAGAAATAATGGGGAACTTATTCATGAAATTCTCAAGCTGAATAAATTAACTTTTAAAATCTATCCACAATTTCGCTCTGCATCTCTCTCTCTCTCTCTCTCTCTCTCTCTCTCTCTGTACCTGCTCCATAAGTTTCTCATGCCCATATCGTTAATTTTTCCTCGTACACTGCGCTTAATCTCAATAAATAGTACACATTAAATATTGTAGTATTCCAGTGTAATTTTCCTTAAGGGGCTATATTAGGCTGTGATTGGTTGGATTCTTTGTTTCCTTCTTGGAGAAGTATGTTTTTTCATATTAGTCCTAAGGGTGGTTGTTTAGAGCTCTCTTCATATCTGGGGATTCCTACCCAGGCTTAAATTGCGGATCTTAGTAAGAGGTTTCCTAAAGCTTCCGGATTGTCAAACAATGATGAACTCGTCAGGTAATATACGGCCAAACGCCGTGCCGATGTTTCACTAGCCTATAAGGTACTCACTTCCCAATGAGGTTGACCAAGAGTTAGATAGACCAGAGAAGCAAGGTGTTATAACTAAAATACATTTCTTAGAATGGGCCAGCCTGATTGTGTGCATTCATAAAAATTTTGGGAAGCTTCTTATCTGCCTAGATCTAAAAGTGACATTGAAAGATCAAATACAGGTGGACCAACACCTCCTGCCGAAAGCAGAGGATTTGTTTGATAAGGTTTTAAATTGCAAGTATTTTTTGTCGAATTGACTGAGCCTACACTTATTTTAAAGTGGAAGTAGATGAGGAGAGCCGAAGAATGCTTACTATAAACACACCAAAAGTTCATTTATACACAAAAGGCTAGTTATGGCATTGGCCTCTGCGCCGGCAAAATTTCAAGGAATGATGGACCACGTCTTGCTTGGTATTCAGAATTGTGGTTCGCTTTTAGATGATGAAATTGTAGGAGGTGTTGACAGAGAAGCTTGTAAGTCTGTGTTGTTCGAAGTGTTGTCCCGTCTGGATGAATTTAACAAAAAACTAAATATCGAAAAGTGAGTTCTTTCATTAAGTCTCTTGAGTCTTTGGGATTCAAATTGTCAGAAAATAGTCTAAGTCCGTCACAGTGTAAGGTTCAGAAAATCATTAACACACCTAGACCCCAAAATGTTACTCAGCTCAAATCGTATTTATCCATGCTCAATTACTATCAACAATTTATAGCAATGTGTCCTAATATTCCAGAACCATTGTATAGTCTGTTAAGAAAAAACTCGCTGTGGGTGTGATTAGCAGAAAGCGAGTTGGCTTTTTCGATAAGCAAAAGGTGTTCTATCAGAGACTCTTCCAAACCTCTAGTGTTAGCCGTTAGTAGTTCATTCTATGACGTCGGTGCTGTACAGAGTCACCTCAACGATGGGGTGGAGCACCCAATAGCTTTCGAATCAGCTACGTTGAATTCAGCCCAGCGGCATTATAGCCGGCTTCACAAGAAAGCATTAGCACTTGTGTTTGGAGTTAAAATTTCCATAAATATTTGTTCGGGAGGGAATTGCTTTTACACAGTGATCGTGAGCTGCTAAGGGCGTTGTTTTCGGAAAACAAAAATCCTCAAATGACACGTTCAAGACCAATAAGGTGGTCAGTCATTTTATCGGCTTATAGTTATAATTCGTGGGTAAAATAGTAATCAAATTCTTCAACCTGATTCCATGTCCTGTTTAACCTCGTGGGATAACGTTGACGTCCCTGGGTGTATTTTTTGTATTTGAATACGCTCGTATATTCGCACAGAGATGTAGCGGAGTCGACTACGTCTGATCCGATTTTCAGTAAAGCTGTAGAGTGCGTGCAGCCCAATTGATCTCAGTATAATGATAAAAGGGAGTCCGACTTACGGCGCTATTACGGGATGCGTCATAGTCTGTCGACGAGTGATTGTAGTCTGCTATATGGGAATAGAGTTTTTGTCCCTCTATCTCTCCAGAGTCGGATCATGGAGATCTTGCACCATATAATGGTATTATCAGAACCAAAATCTTTGCAAGGTCGCATGTCTGGTGGCCTCGTTTGAATAAATACACAGAAAGAACGGCCAGGTTGTTGAGATTTGTCAATCGGTCGGTCAGTCTATCCCTACAAGGATAGAGTGTCCTGGCTGGATTCCCAGAGGCCCTTCGAGTGAGTCCACATGAGCCTGTTCAAATTACAAGGTATAAAGTTTTTTTTATATTATCAGATTCAAACTCTAAATGGATCTAAAGTTTTTCATTATAGTCTAAGGCAGTTCAGCTGGTACTAGAAAAATTATAGGAGTAATTCGCTATGTTCGCATAGCCCCATACAATAACCTACAATGATCCTCCTTTTAGCAGTCAAGAACTTGTTACATACTGTAGAGAAAGAGGAATAAAATTAATGTTCAGTATGCCGTATAACCCTCAAACAATTGATTGGATGCACGATCTGTCCAAATATTTGAGAAAATGCTTGTCAATTCCATTATGTTCCCTAAAATAAAACATTATCCACTGACCAACGTCTGACGGACTGCTTATTCTATTACAGATCTACACCCTCATCAGTCACAGGATTATTATATGGCTAAAGTCTTGCATCACCAGCCACGGAATCCTCTGACTGTCATGAACCAACTTATTAATAAGTCTTCCGTTTGGAGTTACGAAGTCGAAAGATCAAGAGCATCATCATATCCGCTGTAGGGTTTTTGGGGCTGGTGAGAAGGTTTTGGTGGAAATAAGAATTTAAAAGATTTTCAGAAATGGGTTCCAAGAAGAATACTGTGTAAGTTGGGTTCGAGAGCTTATCCTGTTGCGTTGGATCTGTTCCCTATGGGAGGCGACTCGTGCATTGCATGTTAACCAGTTAAAGCGAAGTGCTCTTAAAATTGTAGTCCTGTTGTTTCTGATTTGTCAGAAGATTCCTCTGGGGGACGTATGAGCAGAGAAGAGGTACACAGTCCGCACATGGAGTCCATCAACGCTAACTTCGATCAGCAGCCTAGTGGTGATGGGGAAGGGCGGGCTATTATGAAATCAGGTGGTGATTCCGAGCAGAGTGGTGACGCCGAACCCCGTCGGTTCACACTCTGACCTAGATTCTTAGGCTAAGTATATGTTTATTGTATACACATAAAGTAAAATAATTAGTCCTACATTTTAGGTGATGTAATATACTTCCTAGGAATTGTATGTATCGCTTACTAGTGGGGGGAAGTCATGATACGTATATACGTTGATGTGTATGCACTTTGATCCTTTCTGTGTGCTTTTATTTGATATACCGTATGTTCTTTGGGCACTGACTGTTGTTTTTGACGAATAATAAAACAATATATTGAAAATGAAATTGAGATCCTGTCCTCGGATATATTAAGATCAAAACCATATCTTTCAAATTATTAACGGTTTGAGAATACTCAATACTTTGAAAGTGTTAACTGCTCTCCTGATGTTTTATTTCGTCTGATATTCAATTGCACTTCCACTTTGAATCAAATCTCACTAATAAATGATGAAGTATGAGAATTAACGAAGTAGGATGTGAAAAGGAAAGGGTGTAGGTCCCATTGGCAGAATATTTATATCATGAACAATGTTTCATATCATATATGAGTTCCAAAGGTTCAGTGGCTTGTAGGATGCCTGTTTTGTAATCTGAGCTTTAGAACCTTGTAGAGGTTTCTGAATGAACAACAGCCTAAGCTTACTCCATGTTGGTGCGAATGCTAATGAGCATGCACGTTATTGAGTGTGTTTGTTTAGTCAGCACCCTCAAGATTGATGGCACCCACTTCCTCCGTGTGGATATGACGAGGACTAGTGTGCATGCTCTGTGTGTGTTTCATTTGACAACACGGGGAAGGGAAAATAGAATAACCACCACGACTCAACGCGTGATTAATTCCACACATCTGATGAAGCGATGACATTCATACAAAGATTATTCTGTTGCACTTAAAAGAATAAAATTAAACATCATCGTTGCGATAGAAAATGTAATATTAAATCCATTTTACGCCCACCATTCTTTAGCAGTGTCTTTAGACAATCTAGCAGCAGCAAAATACAACAGTGATCATGTTCCTTTTCGTTCAACATAAGATTACGGCTTGTCCATGGCATTCCTTCTCGTCCTTAGAGCAATTATGAACTGACTACGGATATAAATCTTTTCATTAGAATGCCAAACACCCTTCGAGAATGTTGAAAAGACATATTCCCACTACGGATGGGTAAAATTGCTTACAAAGTACGAATGATATTCATTAGCTGCATTCTCTGTATGAGTTTACGATTAGTCATCGTTGACTATATACCTATTGTTTCACAATCTTACAATTAAGAAGGATTTCTTAAGGTATTTTGAACGGTGAAACTAGGAAAACTTAAATTACACAAGGGAGGTTACATTTTTTCGTATGAACTACAAAGGTAGCCAAATTCTTTTTACTATTTCTTAAAAGTTCAAAACACGAAGAACGCCTTCTCGTTGAACATGATATGACAAACTTAATAGTAAATATTATAAACAAGCAATGATGATACACCGACGTTAAGTGCTTTCGGTCTCTCTGTTTCAGTTCTCGCTTTGTTTGCTCCATAACTTACCAGAAATATACTACTTGTACTTATTGTTTATTGAATTTACATGGATAATTTGAAACTGAATTGAAAGTTTTGCTTACAGGATTGAACTAATATAATACTAATATTTATTAAAATAGTCTACAGATTATTACATATATTTGATTTACGAATAAAAAAAACAAATATCTAGTTCCACTTTACCTTAAATTCATTCACTTAGGAGTAATGCTGGAAATATTTTCTGCATGAATTGACGGTCTTGCAGCAACAAGGGGCCAGTCTCACGTTAACTGACTGTTATTAATTTATTAAATATGGTTACAATTGTTCATTTCAAAGTAAATTCGGCATGTTTTGTTCATATATATCCATATAGCAAACAATATTTGCTCAATTCAGGATAACGAATGTTCTGTGAAAGTAAAGTTACATTGTGTACCAACCCAGCATACTAAATTAATTTACGTTCCCATTCAGATTTCTGTGATTCATTCAGTAACGTACCGACCTATTTCAGTTCATCTGATAAGCACGTATCATTATTCCAAACGAACGTTTTAGGAAGAGCTATAATATTTTCAATTTCGTAGCCGTAAGTGATAATGAGATCTAATAAGCAGGCAGATGATGCTTATTTCGGGCGCCTGCCTTTATCATTTCACGTATCATCGCTGATATAAGAATGGCAGTGGCTGTAATTGTTGTTGTCGTGTAGGAACATTTTATGTTTTACGTTTGGCAAACAATATATTCTACTGTTATGTGCTACTAAGTACCACATATATCATTTCATTAAGGCACTCGTAGTCTGACCGAAACTGAAAGTCATTGGCGGTGTTACTTCAACCACTGGAAATATCCTGATTGCTACTTTGGGGATGTTTCCATATTCTCACGGCAAAAAATCCATCCCTTTTACATACAATTTCCCTGTTCTAGTTTCTGGAAAAGGGTGGATATTTTCATATATTCTTCCATTCCTGACAACGTAAATAAGTACTGTGTTAAGGCATCGTTCTAAATTGAAACACATAGTCACTCGTGGCCATGATGTTCACTAGGCAAACATCTTAAGATCGCTTATGCCGCAATTGAAGACATGGATGGAAGAAGGGCTTACGTCAGATTATGGCGTTATTCAGTAAATTGCATATATACGTTCCTTGGAGGCTGTGCTAGATTCTACCTAAATGGCTTCTAGGTAGTGTCAATAGATGGCGTGTGATGTGCTATATTGAGTTGCGCCGTTCTTCCAAATATTGCTCGTACCCGACTTAAAATACACTCCAATGCTGACTTACGGCGAGCCAACAATCATCATTCAGCAGAAGCGAAACGTCTGACTCTGATATTTCAGACGATGACAGTGAATATACACCAAGTGAAACCTCAGATGATTCGGATACTAAATCCTTACTATCCGAATGCTCTGCCGTTCTCAGCCCAGTGTCATTTGCAACACCACAAACAAAAGGACTTCAGTTTTCAATTCCAAAGTATGTCATATTATGTCACTCTCCTGAAGGAACTGTATGAGGATGCAAGACTTATAATTTTACGTTTCATGACATGTTTCAGTTATTGAAGGATGTAAGGTCTGTAGATACTTTGGGCAGCTTCACAGTCCCTCATGTAGGTATTGAACCCGGGAAATTAAAAGGTGTTAAAGATTTAGTAAGCTTTCTATGCGCAGGTGCAGGTGTATGGTTTGAAAATATATTCCGGGGGAGATGAATCTGTGGGAGTAGGAAATTTTTGATATAGTGACTCCCCTAATAATATGTTGTGACCTGTCAATGTTCAAACCTGTAAAACTTGTCTACATACTTCCAACAATGTAAATAACATTAATTTTGAATGAAAATGTTTCTTGAAAATGGAATAAGGGCGTAACTCCAAAATACAAAATGGATAACAAACCACAAAATTTATAAGTATTTTTGATGTACATATTATGAAATAATCAAGAATATAGTTAAGTATAATATTCCAAAATTCTGTATTTCTGAGGAATGTGTTTGATGTTGTAATTCTTCAAACTCGTTTATCTCAAAAGAGTGTTTTTTTGAGTTACGCCCGTCTTCCATCCATTTCTTCAATTTATTTGACGCACCAAGCACATATTCCCACAGACCATCATTAATATTAGTAAACCATTTTAACTCACATATAGAGTTCAAGGTGATATGATTTTACTAAGTCCAGGTACATATGATTTTTACCCGTGTTGCTGGCAACACAACTTTCTGTCCTCGGTACCGTGTAAATACACACTTTGACACGGACTAATCTCATTATCTTATTTACGATAGAACAAATCAGATAAACGAGTCCTAGACAGCCTGTTGCTTACTGCACTGTCAGCCATAGAACTGGTGTAAAACCAAACACCACTACAACAATCCTAGTAATGCAGAATGGAAAATAGCTTTCGTGAAGCACTGGACACAAAACCATGTCTTTGCGATAATATCGCTGTCAACATTATATTGCTAGGTGGAGATATTGAAATAATGTACTGAAGATGGAACTTTTGAACTGGTTTACTCCATGACTGACTTTATAAGTTACAACTCAGTGCTATATACGACAATGAAAATTATCTTATTCGAATTATACCACTATCTGATCCGTTGTGATCTAAATATATCTAGGACCTATAAGGAGAGAGAAGCTCCAGGGTGAGGGAATTACACAGCACATGGATATGATTAGTGAACAGTTACAGATAATAGACAATAAGCAGGTTCAAGATATAGAAGGAGAATGGGTGGCATACAGAGATGCTGCAGTAGAAAGAGCAAGGGAATGCCTAGGAACAAGTGTATGTAAAAATGGTAAAATACGAAAATCTTGGTGTAATGATGAAGTGATAGAGGCTTGTAAACGTAAGAACGATTAGTATGGATGTTTAGTAAGGTACCACCTGATTGGACGAAAGCAGTAATTGCACCTATCTATAAGAAAGGGAACAGGAAGGACTGCAGTAACTGTCGAGATATTCCATTAATAAGTATACCAGGCAAGGTGTTCACGGGCATTTTAAGGGAGGGCGCGATCAGTGATCGAGAGTAAGTTGGATATAAACCGGTGTGATTTCAGACCACAGAGGGGCTGTCAGGTTCATATCTTCAGTATGCGCCAGGTAACTGAAAAATGCTACGAAAAGAATACCGTAGACAGTCATGTTTGTGTTCGTAGAGCTAGAGAAGGCATATGTCAGAGCATCGAGGAAAAATATCATCTCCATGCTGGGGGACTATGGGAGTAAGGGCAGATTATTGAAAGTAAAGCTTTACATTGGCCATCTACTCAAAGGTATAAAATGACAGGGATGGATTCAATTAGTAAATAGTAAGCAGTTTGGTCGATGTCGACAATATGGCCTCAATGGCAGGTTGTGCTGAAAGCCTGCACTTTAATGTCTTGGAAACTGAGCATTTGTGCAATGAGTATGATATGAATATTCGCCTTTCCCAGACTAAATTTATATCATTAGATATGAGCCTAAGGGAACTGAAAGTGAGGTAGGGAATACAAAGCCGGAACTGGTAGATAATTTTAAGTATTTAGGATGTGCATTCTCCTAGAATGGCCGGCCTTGCGGTGTAGCGGTAGCGTGCCTGCCTCTTACAAGGAGGGCCTGCGTTCTATTCCCGGTAAGATAAGGGACTTTTACCTGTAACTGAGGGCTGGTTCGAGGTCCACTCAACCTACGTGATTATAATTGAGGAGCTATCTGACGGTGATATGGCGGCCCCGGTCTAGAAAGCCAAGAATAACGGCCAAGTGTATTCGTCGCGCTGACCATACGATACCTCATAATCTGCAGGCCTTCGGGGTGAGCAGCGGTCGTTTGGTACCCCATGGCCCTTCGGGGCCCTTGAACCATGAGGTTTTTCTTATTCTCCTAGGATGGTGAGTGAAATTGAATGAATGTGCAGCAAATCTAATGCAATGAGTTCGCAGTTGCTATCAACAGTATTCTGAAAGAAGGAAGTCAGTACTTGAACGAAGCTATTTTATACAGCTCTCTTTACAGACCAACTTTGCTTTACGGGAATGAAAGCTGGGTGAACGAAGGATATTTTATTCATAAGATAGAATTAATAGACATGAAGTTAGAATGATTCTTGGTACAAAGAAGTGGGAACCATGGCAGAAGGGTACACCAAATTAGGAGATAAACACAAAGATGGGAATTAACACGAGCAATGAAGCTGTACGCATAAACCGGCTTCGGTAGGAGGATCATATGAGGGGAGTGCAGAAGGATAGGTTACCTAGGAGAATAATGGACTTGGTCATAGAGGGTAAGAGAAGTAGAGGGAGATCAAGACGGTGAATGTTAGACCTAGTTTCTAATGCTTTAAGGAAAAGAAGTATAGAACTAAAAGGAGACACATAAGTAGTTACAAACAGGGGATTGTGTGGCGCCTTTTAGAAAATTCACAGGGGCTTGCAGACTGAACGCTAAAAGGCATTACAGTCTATAATGAAGATGTATGTTATTCTTATTGTTGTTTTAATCACTGAAGGAAGATACAATCCCAAAACCCTGAGTATTAGTTCTGTGATGCCATAATAATAATAATAATAATAATAATAATAATAATAATAATAATAATAATAATAATAATAATAATAATAATAATAATAATAATAATAATAATAATAAATGTAATTAGTAAACGTTTTCATATTTGCATATTGGAATTTTAAATCGGTCAGATAAAACGGGGCACTATCCTGCTCTATCCAACTTAGATATACCCTGTTGAATTGAACTTGTTCGTAACACGGCGTTGTTGAATAAAAGCGGGACATACATTTTGAAACACTCATAGATTTATAGTGCAGACAACGTTTAATTTTAACTTTCTTTGCAGTCTTCAAATTAGTGCCTTTCACATACTGTATAAACACACAATTCACAATGGGATATTATAATATTATCTACCTAATATATTCCATTATTATTATTATTATTATTATTATTATTATTATTATTATTATTATTATTATTATTATTATTATTATTATTATTATTACCCGAGCTGTGTTGCAAAGACGGTTGAGGCGCTGGCCTTCTTACACCAACTTGGCAGGTTCGATTCTGGCTCAGTCCGGTGGAATTCGAAGGTGCTCATATGCCTACGTAAGCCTTGTGTCAGTAGATATACTGGCAAGTAAAATAAATTTTACGGGACTAAATTCCGGCACTTTGGTGTCACCGAAAACCAAAATGTAGTTAGTGGGACGTAAAGCTATTATTATTATTATTATTATTATTATTATTATTATTATTATTATTATTATTATTATTATTATTATTATTACCGGCCACACAATACAAGGGTTGCCCCACACCCGGAGAATACGGATGAGATTCCCGGCCAGGTCAGGGATTTTTACCTGGATCTGAGTGCTGGTTCGAGGTCCAGTCGTCATGGTTGGAAATGACTGAGGAGTTATCTAACGGTGAGATAGCAACTCCGGTCTACACAACCTAGAATAATGGCTGAGTGAATTTGTCTGGCTGACCGCTCGTCAACCTCATACTCAGCGGGCTTTGGGGCTGAGCAGCCCATCAGGTTTTAGCGTCAAAGGGTATTATTATTAGTAATATTATTTTTATTATTCATATTATTATTATTAGCATCGTGTTTGTATACTTTCTCAGTGTTCTCCTACTTTTATTAAGTTTAATGAACAATCATTCTTAAAACTTGATCAAGTTGTTGCAAAAATCTGTACTGTTCCTACCCTTAAATTCGCCCCGATTGGGTTAACTGCGGTTTAACCTACTCCTTTTGAATCCATTTCATTCTATTTCCATCTCTAAGCAGCATACCTGCGACTATCATTCATCGTGGTTAATTTTAGTGCATGTGCCCTGAACATTATAAGAAACCCATCCTTCAGTTTGTTCTCCATAACCATTTCGTGTATCCATCACTTTGAGAACATAAATTTAGTGCTGAAACCAATAATTAAAATACATTCATTTCCACAATAATTACCCCTAGAATCTAAAAGTGGACTTGGACAGGTACGTGAAATATATTGTGGTAGAGAAATTATTTCCGTTCTTCCATGCAGTCCACGGGAGGTAACTAGGACACGCAGCCCGTTAGTGAATGTGAAATTATTGTGTCCTATTCATGTCACTGTTATGGTGAGTAATGTGCATGAACCTGTTAGTATTTTATTTTATAAGAGTAGCAGATTCAAGGGGAGTTGTAATGCCAGTGATAAAATGGTAACACCTATTTCTAAATTCCTAGAGTTGATTTCAACATATTTTATTTTAAGATTACTGGCCTGATACTTGGGGAATTTTAATTTCCGTATGATTAGAGTTCTTCTTTACTTAAAGTAGAGTTTTGGGAAGAAAAATATTACAAATTACGCGTGGCTAATCCCAGAACTGTGTGAGTATTTCTATGATTATTGTTCCATTGCTTTTCTCAATTGCTATTTAACTTGTCTAATTAGAAAATAGCCGGCCCCGTGGTGTAGGGGTAGCGTCCCTGCCTCTTACCCGGGGGTCCCGGGTTTGATTCCCGGCCAGCTCAGGGATTTTTTATGGGCCTGAGGACTGGCTCGAGGTTCACTCAGCCTACGTGATTAGAATTGAGGAGCTATCTGACGGTCTCAAAAGTCAAGAATAACGGCCGAGAGGATTCGTCGTGCTGACCACACGACAACTCGTAATCTGCAGGCCCTCGGGCTGAGCAGCAGTCGCTTGGTAGGCCAAGGCCCTTCAAGGGCTGTAGTGCCACGGGGTTGGGGTTGAATTAGAAGATAATCGGCTTAGTAGTTTCTCAGATATAAAGGGTCATTTTATTAATTATTTCAGCTAGCAGAAATGGAGACGGAAGTATTTCAGTACGAATTGTTCTTTTTTTTTTTGTTAGTTGCTTTACGTCGCACCGACACAGATAGGTCTTATGGCGACGATGGGACAGGAAAGGCCTAGGAATGGGAAGGAAGTGGCCGTGGCCTTAATTAAGGTACAGCCCCAGCATTTGCCTGGTGAAAGTGGGAAACCATGGAAAATCTTCCTCAGGGCTGCCGACAGTGGGGCTCGAATCCACTATTTCCCGGATGCATGCTCACAGTTGCGCGCCCCTAACCGGACGGCCAAATTTCCCAGTAGAACATTCTCTTATTACTTTATTCCACACAACGATGTATATAGCAATTACGCGTCAGATGGGACACAGTGGGATGAGGTAGAGAGTGAGGTAATATGTGGTATGTCTCATGAATATCTGCAGTAGAAATCTGTAAATGTTAGCATTTTAATTTTATTCTTGGCTCTTACTCGTTTAAGAAAGATAAATTTGCTCCAGAAGCTTATGTAAGTTTTAAGGTGCTCAAGGATCTTTAATGATAGTTTGTTATGTATTAAGAGCACTTTTTAATCAGTCGATACTTTTTAGAGACGCTCAGATGAAGTAAATTCCTAGGGTTCACATTTTAAGCCTCGTTCCGAGTAAAACAGAAGAGCCTAAACGAATGATAGACGACGAACCTCCAGTAAGGAAGGACTAACTGTTAACCGTCTTGTCATGAAAAGAACACTATAATGATAATTTAAATATCGCTACACATAAAGTGTACCCTTGAATGGTAAGTAAGTTAAATAAACTAGGCACATACAGCATACATACCCAATTTTGTATTTCCATAAAGGGGTACTGAATTACGTTGTACGATAGGTTACGGAAATATTATTAATAATAATAATAGTAATTTATTTAACGTGGTTTCTGCTCAGTCCCAGGTCAAGGAGATGAGAATGTATCTGTGGTGAAGGAGGCTTTACATACCGACACCTCTGCGGGATGATAGCATTTGGAGGATTACGTCGTATTCACTGAATAACATACTTAATATAATTGTCATCCCACCTCCACTACCAGGTATAAGTATTTTTATTTGACGGAATTTTTGTTGCCCAATAGTCAATTTTGACGTTCCATTTTACTCTTCCATATGGAATAGAATTATTAATCGTATGGCATACATTTACATTTTAAAGAAGTAGAAAAGAAAACACACAAAGTTGATCACAATTTAAAACTTAAGGTAGTCACAGAGGTAATACCTGATGTCTCCTTCATATGGTCTTATGGGACTATCTTGAATGATATACTTCACTGTTTGTCTATCGGCTTCACAGTCGCACTTCAGAGACGGTAACGGAGAGTCCGCACAAACTCCAGAGTTGTCTCTGATCCAGTTTAGTTAGGACCATATCCCACGAGGTAGGTCAAATCCAGGAAATTTAGGGGTGACTGATGGCATGTCCTGAAACTCCTGAGGAGAGAATGTCTTCCAGTCATGGAGCCATTGTCACACCGTAGTCGAACTATTTAAAGACATATCCTGACTAACACATTTAAAACGGATGGAATAGGAAATGTAACCCTACTAAGCGAATAAAGAACAACGAATGTGTCACCGTGTGTCAGCGTTGTAAATGTTGAATTCTAAGGTCGTACCGAAGGATACACATGGAAGTCCTACCAATAAAGAATTATTCACAAAATGCATGTATAGCGAAATTATACTGCTTGTAGGTCGCGACTGAGTAGCACTTAAGGTTTACATTAACTTCTTTCTTCATTCAACCTCAACCAGTTCAATTTCTGGAGCGGATATTTCACAAGGACGACAAAAATTTTGTGAAACTCTACTAACTGCAATTCTGGTATACCTGAAGCATTCAAATAATTGTTCAAACTGAGGTTCTTCTACGATTCCATATCTGAACCGGTCATTACCTTCAATGAATAACATTTATACATTATTAAGTCTTAAAGAATGCGGGAAGTACACATGACATTTAACCTGTTCTGTCTGCTTTAATAGCGTTGATAACGTAATTATTTGAAGTTTATTTTTCATCTGCATACACAATTTTCTATATCGGCCGATAACCAGGTAATTACCAGCACTTAAACCATTAATTATTTCACTCCCTACCTTTTAAAAAATCCCTGTCTATTCACTCATCCTAATTTTTCTCCTAGTTATTTTTACTTTTGGCGTGTGTCATGTTGCTAGTCTTACTTCTAGATACTCTCGTTGTCCCCAGTTCCAGTAAGTTTAATCTATATTTTACCTGCGTATTGCCTTCGTGTATTTTACTTTACATTTTCTACCAGATATCCCTTCAACTCAACTTTTAATTCTGAAAACTATTTTCTTCTTCTCATCGGACGTCTACCGCCGCCTATCCAGTTCTGTTCGCTAGCTCTCCCGTGTATTGTTCCTCTCGGATAGTCATCCGCGCACACGTTCTGTGTTCACTTTCTTCCTCTATAGTACCAGCCCGCTTCTATGGGGTTGACGCACCGTGCTACTAGTACATTTCTTATAAGTGCGTTGGAGTTCAAGATAGGAAATAATTTTCTTCAAATACTGTAAGACTTAGTCTAGTGTGAAGGGATGATTCACAAGGAAATAGGATTGGATACTACCTAGGTAGTCCTAGTGTCCCATGTTTAGACTGGTTACGCGCAAGAAAAGGACTACATCCCTAAATTTGCCAGAATAAATTAAAACATATTATTATTACTATTATTATTATTATTATTATTATTATTATTATTATTATTATTATTATTATTATTGTTAGTTTTATTATCTCCGATTTGTTGATTTATAAAGAACATGTGTACGAGTAAATTCAAGAATTTTTTTGAAAATGAAAATTGATGTACAGATTTCATGAGCGTTCATATTCTGAGAGAAGTGAAGTGGTACATCTGTTCATGAAGAGGGTTCACCAACGACACAAGTGTTTCAGTAGTCTGATCATGAATTTAACAAGTTACTGAATGGTGTAAGCACTAGCTCTAACATGGAGAACAATGTTAGTGGCAATGAAATGTTAAGTGACTTGCATTGGGAGCTATAGATAAATTGGTAATCATAATAATTAATTTCGTGTGGCTATTTCTAGCCGAGTGCAGCCCTTGTAAGGCAGACCCTCCGAGGAGGGTGGCGGCGTCTGCCATGTGTAGGTAACTGCGTGTTATTGTGGTGGAGGGTAGTGTTATGTGTGGTGTGTGAGCTGCAGGGATGTTGGGGACAGCACAAACACCCAGTCCCCGGGCCATTGGAATTAACCAATGAAGGTTAAAATCCCCGACCCGGCCGGAAATCGAACCCGGGACCCCCTGATCCGAAGGCCAGTACACTGACCATTCAGCCAACGAGTCGGACATCATAATAAACAGATTAATAGTTCTATTTAGACATAAAATCAGCCAGTCTTCAAATAGGTAAAATGGATCTAAAAGGCACACAACTACGAACAAAATCCTTGCAAGTAAGATAATTTCTTCGCCACACTTGGTGAGAAAGATGAAACGTGTTTCGATGAATAATGAATCTGTATAGAAGATAAATGGTGTAGCATGAATGAAAGTAAGAAAACAAGACCAGAATAGTCTCTCGTTGGAGAATGCTGTCTGCGAGTTGGTTAAATTAGATCACATATGGATCATAAATGGACAAAAGGCGAGCTTCTGCTAAGTGAGCTATTCTATAATATTTGACTAGAAAAAGATACCTTCCCTGCGAATCATGGGACCTTACCGCGGTGGGGAGGTTTGCGTGTCCCAATGAAGCAGATAGCCGAGCTGCAGGTGCAACCATATCGGATGGGTATCTGTCGAGAGACCAGACTAGTGAAAGGAGCGCAGCAGCCTTTCGAAAGTTGTAAGGGTGGCAGTCTGGATGATTGACTGATATGGCCTTGTAATAATACTCAACATGGCTTAGCTGTGTTGATACTGCTACACGGCTGAAAGCAACGGGTAGCTACAGCCGTAACTAACACCCGAGGGCATGCAGCTCTCTGTGTATGATGATGACTTCCTTGCGTGTAAAATATACCAGAAGTTAAATAGACCCCCACTCGGATATCCGGGTGGGGACTACACGAGAGGGGGCAATCATCAGGAAGATGGATACTAACATTCTGCGAGTCGGAGTGTGGAATTTTAGAAGTTTGAATCGTTGTGGTAGGTTAGAGAATCTGAAAAAGGAGATGGATAGACTAAAGTTAGATGTAGTTGGTATAAGTGAAGTACGTTGGCAGGAAGAGCAGGATTTTTGGTCAGGCGACTACAGAATTTTCAACACTAAATCAAACAGGGGAAATGCAGGAGTTGGTTTAATAATGAATAAGAAAATAGGGCAGCGGGTAATATTACGACCAATATAGTGAAAGGATTATTGTTGTCAAGATAGACACCAAATCAATGCCCGCCACAGTAGTGCAGGTCTATATGCCTACTAGTTCAACAGATGATTTAGAAATCGAAAGAATATATGTAATGTTAGAATATTTAATACACTGACTGACAGTGACAATGCAACACCAAGGAGGAGTGGTTCGAAAGGGATGAAAGTTGGGGAAAAAACAGAGACGGCACGGACGAATAATTGATGTTTATTTCAAACTGATATGCAGGTTACACAATGCGCACGGCATCGACTCAGTAGGATGTAGGACCACCGCGAGCGGCGATGCACGCAGAAACACGTCGAGGTACAGAGTCAATAAGAGTGCGGATGGTGTGCTGAGGGATGGTTCTCCATTCTCTGTCAACCATTTGCCACAGTTGATCGTCCGTACGAGGCTGGGGCAGAGCTTGCAAACGGCGTCCAATGAGATCCCACACGTGTTCGATTGGTGAGAGATCCGGAGAGTACGCTGGCCACGGAAGCATCTGTACACCTCGTAGAGCCTGTTGGGAGATGCGAGCAGTGTGTGGGCGGGCATTATCCTGCTGAAACAGAGCATTGGGCAGCCCCTGAAGGTACGGGAGTGCCACCGGCCGCAGCACATGCTGCAAGTAGCGGTGGGCATTTAACGTGCCTTGAATACGCACTAGAGGTGACGTGGAATCATACGCAATAGCGCCCCAAACCATGATGCCGCGTTGTCTAGCGGTAGGGCGCTCCACAGTTACTGCCGGATTTGACCTTTCTCCACGCCGACGCCACACTCGTCTGCGGTGACTATCACTGACAGAACAGATGCGTGACTCATCGGAGAACACGACGTTCCGCCATTCCCTCATCCAAGTCGCTCTAGCCCGGCACCATGCCAGGCGTGCACGTCTATGCTGTGGAGTCAATGGTAGTCTTCTGAGCGGACGCCGGGAGTGCAGGCCTCCTTCAACCAATCGACGGGAAGTTGTTCTGGTCGATATTGGAACAGCCAGGGTGTCTTGCACATGCTGAAGAATGGCGGTTGACGTGGCGTGCGGGGCTGCCACCGCTTGGCGGCGGATGCGCCGATCCTCGCGTGCTGACGTCACTCGGGCTGCGCCTGGACCCCTCGCACGTGCCACATGTCCCTGCGCCAACCATCTTCGCCACAGGCGCTGCACCGTGGACACATCCCTATGGGTATCGGCTGCGATTTGACGAAGCGACCAACCTGCCCTTCTCAGCCCGATTACCATACCCCTCGTAAAGTCGTCTGTCTGCTGGAAATGCCTTCGTTGACGGCGGCCTGGCATTGTTAGCTATACACGTGTCCTGTGGCACACGACAACACGTTCTACAATGACTGTCGGCTGAGAAATCACGGTACGAAGTGGGCCATTCGCCAACGCCGTGTCCCATTTATCGTTCGCTACGTGCGCAGCACAGCGGCGCATTTCACATCATGAGCATACCTCAGTGACGTCAGTCTACCCTGCAATTGGCATAAAGTTCTGACCACTCCTTCTTGGTGTTGCATTTGCTCTGTCAGTCAGTGTACAATATGTCAAAGGCGACGAGAATCTAATTGTGATGGGAGATTGGATTGCAGTAGTAGGACAAGGAAGAGAAGGTAGCGCAGTAGGAAAATTAGGGTTGTGACAAAGAAATGAAAGACGAAGTCGTCTGGTTGAATTCTGGACTGATCATAATTTAGTCCTTCCTAACATTTGGTTCACACACCACAAAAGACGACTGTATATGTGAGGAGACATGCAGACACTGGAAGGTATCAAATAGACTTCATTATGATTAAGCAGAGATTCAGAATTCATGTGTTGGATTGCAAGACTTCCCCAGCAGGGGAAATGGTCACTGACCACAAATTGTTGGTCACCAAATGCCATCTGGAGTTGGAGAAATTTAACAAAGGAAGGAATGCAAGGAGATGGGATATAGACTAGTTGAAGGTAAAGAAATGGAGGGACTGTTTAAATGAACATGTTGCACAAGGACTAAATGAAGAGCTGAAGTTAACTTAGTAAAGGAAGAATGGACAGTCGTGAAGAATGAGGTCTCTAGGGCTACTGAAGAAATGACGGGAAGAAAGTAAATATCACCTAAGAATCCATGGATAACTCAGGAGATACAAGACCTGATTGATGAACGACGAAAGTACAAGAATGAAAAAGACTGAAGAGTGCAGAAGTGAATACAGGCGATTGAGGAATGAAGTGGATAGACAGTGCAGGACAGCTAAGGAAGAATCGCTGAAGGGGAAGTGGAACGATGTTGAATGTTGTATGGTCCAAGGAAAGGCAGATGCTGCATTCAGGAAGATCAGGGAAACATTTGGAGAAATAAAAACTAGGCTTATGAATGTTAAGATCTGAGATGAAAATCCATTTCTAGGGAAAGGAGATCAGTCATAAGTATGGCAAGACCGTATACAACAGTTGTATCAAGGTAAATACTTAGATGATATGGTTTTGGAACAAGAAGGGGCTGTTGATGCTGATGAAATGGAAGACACAATTTTGAAGTCAGACCTTGACAGAGCGTTGGGGACGTAAATAGGAAGAACACACCTGGAATTGATGACATTCCATCAATATTGCTAAATGCCTTAGGAGAAACAGGCATGGTGAGGTTATTCGATTTAGTGCGTAAGATATATTAGACAGAAGATATGCCATCCGATTTTCAGCAGACCGTCGTTTTACCCATTCCCAATAAATCCGGTGCTGACAAATTTGAAAAATACAGTGCAGTTAGGTTAGTATCTCACGTCTGTAAAATTTTTACGCATATTATATACAGAAGAAGGAAAATCCAAGCTGAAACTGAGTTGGGAGAAGATCAATTTGATTTCAGAAATAATGTAGGAACGCGTGAAGCAGTCCTGACTTTTCGACTGATCTTAGTGGATTGAATTAGGAAGGGCGAGCCCACATTCATGGCGTTCGTAAATCTTGAATATGCATTTGGTAATACTAATTGGATCAGGCTATTTGAGATTCTGACGGTGATCAAGATCAGATACCGAGAACGGGGTATTATCTACAATATGAATAAAAATCAGTCTGGAGTGATAAGAATCGATGGCTTTGAAAAAGATGCAGCAATCCAAAAAGGAGTGAGGCAAGGTTGCACTTTGTCCCCTCTCATTTCCAATTTTTATACAGAAGAGGTGATAAAGAAAATCAAGGATGAATTTGGGAAGGGAGTCGCAATCCAAGGAGAGGAAATCAGAAGTCTGAGATTTGCTGATGATATTGTTATTTTATATGAGACTGCAGAAGATCTGGAGAAACTGTTGAATGTTATCGACATACCCTTGTGGAAGGAGTACAAGATTAAAATAAATAAATCGAAAACAAATGTAATGGATTGAAGTCGAACGAAGTCAGGTGATGCAGGAAATATTAGATTAGGAAGTCTTAAAGGTAGTAGATGAATATTGTTACTTGGGTAGTAAAATAATTAACGACGGAAGAAGTAAGGACGACATAATATGCATACTAGCACAATTAAAGAAGGCCTTTCTTAAGAAAAGAAATGTGCTCACTTCAAACATTGACATAGGAATTAGAAAGATGTTTATGAAGATATTCGTCTGAAACGGCATTGAATAGAAGTGAAACCTGGACGATAACTAGCTCAGAAAGAAAGAGAATAAAAGCTTTTGAAATGTAGTGTTACAGAAGAATGCTGAAGGTAAGATGATTAGATCGAATAACGAAGGAAGAGGTATTGAATCGAATTGGTGAGAGGAAATCGATTTTGCTAAATCGGACGAGAAGAAGAGATATAGAAAAATAGAGCACAACTTATGAAATGCAGGACTTGTGCATTTGTGGTTTGAGGGAAGTGTAGGTAGTATGAACGGTATGGTTAGACCAAAGTTTGAATATGACAAGCAGATTAGCGCAGATGTAGGATACCACCGTTACGTAGAAATGAAAAGTTTAGCACAGGATAGGGTGGCATGGGGAGCCCCATCAAAGCAATCTATGGACTGATGACTCAAACAACAACAACAAGAAGAAGTTAAATTCTGGGATGTTAGAACTCGTTTATTTTTGGTTTGTTTAAGAATAGATAGAGAAGGCATACAAGACCTCTGCAATTCGACCTAACTGTTTAAAGTGTGTGAGATACAGTTGCAAAGGGTATACTAAAGATTGATTTAGTTGCGACAAAATATTTGAAGCGACCTGATGATGTAAATACAATATACACTTTACAAATGTAATAAATTAAGCAAATATAGTGTGAGATGTGAGTTGCGCAAGAATGGAATAGTTCCAATGAATAGTCCTTAGTGGGGATATGAAATTAAATGAACTGAAGATTTCGTATTGTATTTAGGTTTCATATTTTGATAATAACAATAACGTTACGAACTCGCGACTCTTAAACTACTGTCTGATTTAAGAGAGGCCGAATGCAGGAATTTCGCTAAGAATGTGTTATTTCAGTTGTTAGAATATCTACTGTTTTTGAGCAGAAGAATCGAATCAGTGAACTGCAGAGTCAAAGTAGTGACTTGGTAGTTGCATCTCATATTTCCAAATATGGAAATGTTAGTACAGAGTACTATTAGCACAGAACAGTTTTTGTTAATCACACTGAAAGGGGTGTGATCTGGATAAACTCACTACTTCCTATTCATGAGCTGAAACGGATATGGAAGTTGAGAAAATGGCAATGTAATGGACGGTTGGTATCAATTTCTGTAGGAAGGTGTTTGAGTCGCTTCATGCAGAAAGGGCCTCTGACTACCATTTTACGAAAATTGCATTTTCACATCAGCATGTTGTACATTATTTGTAAATGTATTCATTCTGAAGAGGCTTCAGTCAGGATTCATGGTATTTGGTAGATGTAGTGTCAATGAGCACTATTCATGGAAAAGGTCCTCAGACACGAACTCAAGGCAGTTCTCCATAAAACCAAGGTGCTACTATATATCTATCTCTCTATCTACCTATCGGCGAATGATACAACAGTAAGTGATAATATTTCATTCACAATATCGCACTACAATGGTCACTTCTCCATGCATTGATATGATAGCTGTGTAAGACATGCCTCCCATCTGAGAGAATAGGCCAAGATAGTTCACATATTAATTTTCTGGACATTCCACCTTACAAACGTAAGTGTGAAACATATTTTATGTATCTGACTGCATTTTAAAATTCAAGATTGTGTTAACGTTGACATTTTTGTAATATGTTCACTGTTTGCTTATAGATGTTTTAGACTTGTACAGAAGGGGCCTCAGTCCAGTGCCTCAGGAAGGATAAGACCATACAATAATAAATTATTTTAAAAGTGAGTCATATTTAATACAGTACTGTCCCCTTCAAAAGTGGTAAAAATCATTTACTGGAGAATATTTTATTTCTACTGTAAATTGGAACATTATTTCGTGAACCAGGAAGGGAGTTTTAGCACGTCGAGTCGACTAGAACCAGTCACCAGGTGTACGGAAATCCCAGCCAAGGGCGAGCAAGAGGGAGAGAGCAGATACCGCTAGCCAAGTAACCTTCAAATCAGCCGTGAATACCACGTGATCAGGCGAAATGTGTGTCAAGTGCTCGATCGATATTAGTAAAGTTATATGACGTCTGACTATGGCAGCCAATCAAGTGATCAATTTGGTGTGAAGTTAATGAAGTGACCAATCATGTATAATGAAAAGACACACCCCTGTCTTAAGACGGTGAATTATGGATTTTCCTAAGGAAACTTTACTCAAAAATTTCTACCTCTGAACGTGACGAGTGGAGAATTATTCTGACTTCAACTACAGACGTGAGAAGACGCGCTTTGCTTACTGGGGAACTTCGTCTTATTTAGACCTTCCAACTTGTTGCAGATAGCAGTTCAGACATCCACGGATTCTACTTACAGTTAACTGGAGATATTAAAAGATAAGTTGCTTTTCCATCTCGTCAAACAGCGGTGTGTGTTTTGGACTTGTCTCAGACTTAATTTTCAGTTTCAGCTTTCGCAAGAATTTCTACAGAGGAGATCATTGGTTCGAGTGCAAGTCAGGATGCCGTCTTCCTACGATATGAATGGTGTGGTTTCCAGCGCGCCAGCATGTCCTCAATGAACGAGTAGAATGTAAAGCAGCTCAGACGGGCGAGACCAGGATCGATGGTGCGTAACGTGGTAATGCACTAGGTCATCAGCCCGAGTTCTACGATCGACAGTCACCACCAAGTAATATTTAAACATTGTTATTCTTTCTTCCTATTTGTAAATGTACAGTGTAATGATATAGCCTCTACTTATTTGCTTAGAAGAATTTCTATTAGTTAGAATTTTTTCCGCCTCTTCTTTCTTGGTGAAGGTAGTTTGGGAATGAGTGTGTGTATTTTGGACCTATTAGCTTGTTTGAGTGAATGTCATCGAGAAATGTTTCGACTGTCCCGAGTTCATTGTGGCAGGAGAAATAAAAGTAATACGACCTCAACGTTAAACTAGGACTATTTGAATAATTTTTATACTTGAATTGAGATCAAATGGGACAGTAATTTCGTGGATTCCATTATATCAGAGTTCATTCCTCGATTATACGACGTATGGTTGGTTTCCGAGTGCGATAGAGTCATCTGAGATATTGTTGTGCAGTAGCTTCCGCATGTATGATCTTGCGCGGCCAGGGATAATAATAATAATAATAATAATAATAATAATAATAATAATAATAAAAATAAATTAACCTAATTATCGCGTAAAGGAACACCTAAGGTCATGAGCATAATAATAATTATTATTGAATAAGGTTGATGTGCGCTCATTTGCATTAATTTAGGCCTGGAAAATGGCAGTATCTGACCGATACATTTATATATATTTGTGCTGTGCTATTATAATTATTTGACTGGTAGATGGATATTATTGAATTTAGCAGATAAGTTGTGCATCCATTATTGAGTCAATTTAAGAAAATATGTTACCTGACGTAATTTCTTCGTTGTGAGCGCAGATTAATTGAGAGCCACAATTATGGTGGAGAGGTAAAAATAAATATCGCAGCTCATGAACCGCGTGCGCGGAATGTTAATTCTGACCTGTGTTTAGGCAATTTTGTCGATGATTTTCGGATGATTTTTGCTCGAAAGTTTTCCCTGAACATCGTCGTATGACTGAGTTCTTCAATAAAGTGATAATCATTGCTCTATCACATCTCAAGTTGATGAGAGGAAGTCCCCACGATATTGTCATCATGAAAATATTTTCCCTGACTTTGACTAAACATGAAAATAATAATCAAGGGCTAGCATTCGTGTAAATATGTATATAATATTTCCGTGTATCTTTGTGTGAATGTTGTGTGTGTGATTTGTCTGTATTTTGCTTATTGTGATTTTACAGTCCATATTTGTGATGATGCTCTTCGCTGTTTCGTGGATTTTTGGCCAGTTTTATGCCAAATTTAGTGGTTCACTATTTGACGGAATTTAAACCTTTAGTGAATTTTATTCGTTTTTAAGGAAGAATAGGGTCTTAACTAGCGAATACATATAAATAAGTATAGGCCATGTCAGTGGATTGAACTCACAAAATGGAAGTTGTAAGCGAAATATAACTAATTATTTCCAATCAATGGGTAAATGTAGGTTGACATGATGTCAAATTCCAAATTATTGTGTGAAGATCAACTACTGAATAATTATGAAAGAGAATTTATTAACTAATTTAAAGGTCAAGGAAGACGATTCAACCATAATTTCACGGGAGAAATTTTTTTATTTAATTTTCAGAAAGGAGTGAAAATGATCATTTTCAAACTCGATTTAAGTTAAGTCCATTGAGGAAGGAAATTTAATTTCAAATCATTGAATTATTAATGGAAGAGATAATCTCAAATTAATTATTATTAATCATTTGATTAATTTTTCAACTAAAAATTTAAATATTATATTTACAGACTCAGGCATTTGCTGTTCCGTTTATCGATGGAGTGTCCATGTTGGTAACGACATAAAAGAAGACAAGTCATATGAAAATTCCTAGATTTTGTACATTATTTGTAGAATTTGAGAAGAGCAGTAGTTGTAATAAATGTGGGAAACCTATTTAGCTTTCTCTCATTTGCCACTAGTTCATCATCTATCCCTGCACTTAAAATTTTCGCACAGCCGATAAGCGAACGATCTACCCCCTGGAGATCCTCGCTCACCGGCCGAGCTGAGCCCGGCATGACGGGTGCAGTACTAATCAGCATTTTAAATCAGATGATTCTGTTAACCTTGAAATTATTTTAATATTTTCTCTATTAGCATATAAACATTTATGATTCGTATTTAAGTAGTCTGGGTCCAACTAATTTCACACCCCTAAATGGAAATTACATAATTAACATCTACATCCTTTTGAATATTTCATAACTGAGCTGTAACCTACCTAATACAAACGTTTTAAGTTTTATTTGGGTGATATAGTGGTTCAAATATTATTTTTATGTTTCATAGATAAATTACTGTTTTGGAATAAGGCCCTTTCCGCATGAAGAGATTCATTTGTAAAATGAGGTGAAGTTCAAATTGAATCCAAATACACCAGCGGAAATGGAAAGTGTTACACCATGAACACCATGACCGAATGCCACCAAACTGATACCGCAGTATTTCCATACCTGTTAGATATGTTGATTAAAATTTCATCCTCATACGACCTAATTGTTCGTACAAGGAAACGCCATTCCTAAAAATTGCGGCTGGTGTGTGTACGTGATGGCTGTTGGGTGTGTCCAACGTTACTGTCTCTTTCCATGTACAGATCGCAACACAGCATGCCAAGGAGACGCGAGCGGGCAGCTTATCGCCATCTTTCGGACTTCATCAAAGGTCGAGTCATTGGCATGAGGGGTAAGAGAGCATCATACCGACAGATTGCGCAGACAGTTGGGTGTAGTTCATGACTGAGGAACGAGTAGTGACGAAGTGCACTGAGGACAACGGTGTGGCACGAAGATCAGGCACGAGTCCTTCCACAAGGACTACACCGAGAGAATATTATAGTATTCGTCGGCTGGCTCTGACGAACAGCTGAAATCCGGGCAGAAGTTACTGGCAGAATGTCACCACGAACCGTCGGGAACAGAACACTGGAAACTGGGTTGAGATCTCGAGTTGCCATGAGTTGTGTACCACAGACACCAAACCACAGACAACGGAGACTTGCATGGTGTACATCCAGAGTCAACAGGGACATTGAGTGGCATTCTGTGGTTCTTAGCGGTGAATCTCGCTTCTGTTTGTGCGGTCAGATCACGTGAACATGCCCGTAGTCGACCTCGTGGAAGGTCACAGGAAGCAGCGATTATCGACGCCCATACCTCTCCAACACCTGAAATCATGGTGTGGGGACCAATTGGATATGACAACAGGGATGGAATTGAGACTTGTTGAAGGGAGACTAAATACTCGCCAGTATGTGGCAAAAATGGTAAACCCTGTTGTCATACCCTTCATGACGAGGGTACCACATGGCATATTCCAGCAGGATAATGCAAGAGCTCACACTACAGTTCACACCAGGAACGCCTTGAGGAATGTACGGATCCTTGACTGGCCTGCTCGGTCCCCTGACTTCTCACCCACAGAGCATACCTAGGATGTGATGAGAAGGCGCATACGATCATACCAGCCTCCACTAACTGACACAGCATGTGTTTCAGGCATGGCAAGAAATCTCTCAAGATGACATTTGGAGGCTGTTTGCTTCCATGCCACGTCGAATACAAGTGTGTATTCGTGCCCATTCGGGTCATACCTCATGCTTATGATGATGATGATGATGATGATGATGCACAGTTCCGAATGGAAAGTTTAATCATTTAACACCTGTTACATGATGAACATCCCAACAAAGTTTGATAAGTATTGGAATGGTACTTCATGTCGTAACACTTTCCATTTCCGCTGGTGTACTTCATACATGACGAATTGCATGAATCAGTTAAAGTTGTATAACTGTAGATGTGAAGAATATTACAGAATCGTTCACTGAGGTGAAATGAAGCCAAGGATTAGCTCCTGAACTCGGTTTTAAAGCGCCAAGAACATCATTGCTAGGTGCAAATACACTCGTAGAATCTCAGAAACGTCTATATAACACAAATGAACTTTCATACTGAGTGGTAAAATTCATACAAGCCTAACATGAAAATATATGTATGAACATTGGTATGCGGTGATGGATGAATAGATGAATTGGTTGACGGACCGACATACAAAATCAAACAACAACGTATATGTCCCGTACTGATGTGGTAATTAAAACGAAAGTTAGTTTAGTACATCTTCTCCCGAAGGCACTCTGAACGTCTCCGGGTTTGCCGCACGGTAATACCGTAGAACAGGTTCACTCGTCCAAATGGGTTTGTAACTATCTTACGAATGCACTTCGTCCGAGTTGGGCAACGTACATCACAAACAGAAACCTGCTCCTCTACAGAAAGTGCCCGACGTACTCTCAGAGGGAAACAGCTCTGTTCCCAACACTTAATGGCCCGTTGCCCCTACCGGTAAACACACCATGAAAATCACGGAACCTAAACTTTGACTCGTCAGTCATTGGTAAAGAGGGCCACTAATGCTATGGTTTCTTCACAGTCGTTATCGGACACTGTTTGTGAGCAGCAGTCGATGTGTTGAATTTTGCAGGTCTGGAAGCACAGAGTACTATTTGGCTCATAGTTCCGTGTAGGGTAAAGCCAAAATTTACTCAATTTTGTCTACTTTCTTATGACCTTAACACATTCTGAATGTGTCGTAAGACACTTTTCAAACGAAAAACAAACTCTGGTGAACATTCATAGTGACAGTATTCGAGATATAGAGGCCAAGGGAAAACATCACCCTATTTTTGCCTTCCTATGTGTGGTCCATGACATAAAGCAAGAATAAACATCAGTTTTAAGTGTATAATAAACATTGTAAATTATATGTTCTGTTCTGGCTAAAAAACCCACTGCACGATCTACCTCTGACCATGTTTATAGTAACAGAGATGCCAAGAACCGCCTCGAAGTTTGTGGCCTATGGAAACATGATTTGGAACATAATACTGGCTTAATGATATTATAAATGGTGTAATACGCCACAGCATTTCAGTTCAATACTATCTCTGATCTCCTTATGGGGAACTATATTAATATTGTAACACCTTGATTTGTAACAGTAGTATGTCTACGTTTTGTCGTTCTGTGTGTCGTTTAGTCCCTCCAATAACCTCCAGGAATAACATATGACTTTAGTGCCGTTTGTGTGAAGAAAATTACCTCTCAACAAAGGCTCACCTAGTATTTCACGTATCACTGTCCGAGACACACTTCATACTGGCTCTCAATCGCGCTTCTACAGGTTGATATAAGTCATGCCAGACGTCATGCTATCTCTTACCACCAAGTGACTTGACAAACGCTTTGACACAGATGCCTTCGGCTGTAATAGAGAGATATACTCGCAGTAATGGTTGCTACCCAAACTACATTAACACACGTTTTTACTAAATATTAATGTTCTTTAAATGGTAAACGAAGAGTAAGTTTTGAAGATGCTACACTATTTAATATTTTATTTTGGTCCAGTGTGGGCTGAATGGTAATTCTTCATCCAGTGATCTCTTACACTTCATCTCTATTCACTACTTTATCCTACAATTATCACATTAACTGGAATCACTGCGATGTTTCTGTCATAATAGAGGAAGGTTAATTATTGGTTTTATTTATTTATTTCGACTTTTCCTAATTACACATTTCCCCTGAGGACAAAGTGTACAGTTCAACAACAGAAGATTTAAAGTAATTGCCGGGAGTTGATTAGTAAATGGTTGATTACTCTATCAAGTATGCAGTTTCAGTAACATGTTGGGGAGATATGGTTGACGTAATGTAAACATAATTCAGTTCTTCAATGCTTAATAAATCTTTCTCTATTTCCAAATAGTGCCTTTGCTGGCGGGACCTAGTGTTTACAGTGCACTATGTCTTCTGGTATGGGCTAGAGCAATTTTGTTACTTTCATTGATCTGTCTCAGTTTTATCCTTGGCTTCGACAAAATGAAAGTGACTGAGGTATGATTGATGCTAGTAATGCCATTCCTTCTGCAGCCCGTCCGTGCTATGAATGGTGTGAAAATATTGCTCATAGGGCCAGTTGGTGCATGCATTTCAGTGGGCTTGGCAGACTGATGTGTAATAGCAACTTCTGGCTCGGTGAGGAAAGCAACGGGAAACTACCTCACTCCTCATTTCCCTAGTACGCCTCTTCAGTGATGCCTTGGCTATCTATGACAGCTGATGGCGGAACTGTTGAGGAGCCAACCAGCCTTCGGGTTGAGGACTAAACATACATACATTTCCAAATACGATATTTTAAGGAAATAATTTCCTAAACCACCAACACTTCACAGTGCATATTTAGTGCTTTGATTTCATCTACTGCTGCACCCCTCTTCCCTTTCCCTTCTTTGTTCTGTCTATTTGAAACGTGGACAATTAATCTATAATGTTCATGTACTTAACCTCCTTCCGTTTTCCTTCTTCGTTCTGTCTGTTTAAAACCTAGACAAATGGTATATACTGGCACAAGTTTGGCAGCACTGTTTGAGTGAATCAACTGCTATTAATTGAGATTCATCCCCGTTCACTGATTGAATTTCAAGAGTTTTAACTCCAAACTTACTAACACTCATTCCTAGTCTTTCTAATTTACCAAGACTCATGGCAAAATCATTAATTACGACGTATGTTATCAACACGTTCATCACATTACTCCTTGTTTTCATCCCTTTACACATCACCATGTAGATCGTAGTATTTTAAAACAACACCCAGATTAATCCAGCCGGGCTGCAATTATGTCTTAACACAGATAATGAAGTGAGAGTGTAATGTGCATATTATCCCCCGATCAGTTCACGAATGTTCCAAATATTTTGTAAGAATAAAATTCATTCTACAAGTGATTAAGCACGGGAATTTGGACTTGTAACTCTCGTTTGTAGTCTATAATTTACATGCCACAATTCTGAGAATGGACTAATGGGGTATCATGTTCGCTCTGACGATGAGTCCGTAATTCCCTTGGTGATTGGGTTATCGTTATTAAGAGTATTATGGGATGGCGTGATCATCTTCTGTGCTGATATTCTGGTCCAAGTGGCCTCATTAAGTGAATATTAGGAAATCAAAGAAATATACATTTATGTTCTTCCCTCAAACACCGAGAATTATAAACACACACAATAATTGACACATGTTAGTGTGAGACACTGACATCAACATATATATTTACCCCCACACCAAATAAACACTGATTTTAACATGTGAACCAATTCACTATCAACACAAGCTGGGCAAGAATTTACGAAAACACAGGAGTAGAACACTCGACAATACACTGGCACATAAAATAACAAAAGTGTATATTATATCTAAATCTCAAACAGAAGATACACACATTTGACTACAAAACCATCATGTTTCCACAGTGAAAAGGCATTTATCGAACCCATGTTCCCTTTGGAACACCATCCAAGACTGGGACCTGAAATACCCTATATAAAATATTTCTTTATGCTTAGATGACCATATTATTTCTCTACCTCCTTCCTCACAACTAGGGTAACATTCATTTTGAAGATCTTTACTCTATTTCTAGAATTATCTTAGCTTCCCTGCAGCAAATCTTCGACGCTACGGGGTTCCAACCCTCTACCGGCTACCTGAAGTAAATCCGCATAACTCTGTGGATTGGTTTAACCGAACAATGGCTTCCTCTTTCACTTATCAGCTGTGACGCGTAAAGTCATCTCATATAGTTTCGATTCGGACTTTATTATCCCATCTACAAACAATACGGTCAATTATACTCGAATTTCACTTAATAACTCAGTGATATGCCACATTTTTCACATATGCTTCATGGTACTTTACCTCATAAGTACTCCTTACTCCCCATCTGCCTCTCAGGTTACAGAGCCTTAAACTTGACATACCATCTAACTCTATCATTCACTAAGACAGTATAACATGGAGATAACATTGTCAAAGGATGAAATACTGTAACACGTATAAGTAAACCAACGCGCTAAGGCTCTAAAGCAGGGCCTCTCAGGGTGAATGCGCCGTGCAGTGCACGGGCGCAGTGTGCAGGAGACGACTTCACTAGGTTGACCAAAGTGCAAACCCCCACTCCACTTCCCCTACACCTGTCTCACCCGTTCGGCCAGTCTTCGCCTTCTCCACCCTCCCCGCTTATCCTCCCCTCACTGCGAAATGTTTATGTGCGGTGAGCGGTGACACTGTTGTATGGGGCAACGTTACCGGTGTTAAAACACTTTTCTTTCAATTTGTTTTGAGCAGACAATTTATCCTCTCTAGCTCTTCTTTTCCTTTATCTTTGCAATTATACAAGTTATGCCTGCAACAAGGGGCCGGCCGACAGCAATTTGAGAGCCTTCTTTAAATTACAATCAGAAATAGGCCTACTCGCACGCAATCTAGTTTTCGTACAAGTCAAAGGACGAAAAAATACCTTTCACACATGCCTGTGGAACCAAACAGAAATAATCCTAGCTGCTTCTCGATGCAGCTTAGGAAAATCTTCCTTCGAAAAAATCTCGCAGAATTTGAGCAAAGCCTTTGTATTGGAAAATAGATCTTTTTGATTATCTTATCACATAATTATTGTCCCACGGATTAAGCATTTGGCTTTATCGTCACGACTGACAAAGAAATACGGAAGTTCCCATTTTGATTGAAATGGACTTTCGGAAGTCTTCGCTTTCTTTGAAACAGGTTGCTCCATTATTATGTTGTCTTGCGCTTATCTATTTCACTAATAAACAAGCCGTCTATCACCGATCGCTTCGTCGCTCTCAGCGCACTACACCATCCGAGTCAAGCCGAGTTGAGTCGAGTCGGAACGATGCACAGTGCACGGAGTCGCTGCGCCTCTATATGCACGCGTGAGATTTTGAGTGTTTGAGAGGCCCTGCTCTAACGAAATATTCTTTATCTGGGCCGGATGAAAGCCGTCTTCACATATATGCTGTTCCTATATACACTTGAAATCACATGCATAACTACGTTACTTAATGCTTGACGTATACACCCCCGAAAGATCCCTACCTAGAGTCCTAACTGGGCATGCATGGCCTTACAAATACAACAGAACACTCAACTATCATCATTGCACTACGCATTGAAAATCAAAGTGAAACTTACGTGATGGCTATTTTTACACGACACTAACTAAAAATTTGTCCATTTCGAGCACTCCAAACAAAAACAAACAATCGTTCCTTTTAATCCACGTGGTCTGACTCACTTAATCCTGTCACTAATTGAAAACAACACGGAGCGAGTTTACCGTGCGGTTATGGTCGTGCAGTTGTGAGCTGGCATTCGGGAGTTAGTGGGTTGAAATCCCACCGTCCGCAGCCTTGAATATGGTTTTCCGTTGTTACCTCACTTTTACGCATGGCAAATGCTGGGGTTGTATGTTCTTTAATGCCAAGGCTCTACCTTCCCATTCTTCCGACACTGAACACATTCGATGCGTTACTGCGACATTAAAAAATTTCCGAGAAAAGCAATTAAAACATACTTTATTTACATGAGCTAACCAGCTGATATTTACAAGTAGAGTGTGCCAGTCCCTGTATCTACTAAATAAATTCAGATTAAGTAATTGTTCGACTCCCTTCTGTGGCGGATCGCGACCCATAGTGGATCCTGTGGATGTATATTTCTCCACTTCACAGTAGACGATCACTGAAGAAACCACTTCCATCCTGCTGTTGACGAATGCCGTACACTTGTTGACTTCTTTCTTCCGAGAAGCTGGTGGGATTTTCTAGCTATAATCAGAAATATACACACGATAATGGCTCATTTTCGTGATCGCGGTTTTGCCACTCTCACACTCAAAATTTCGGTTATTTGAACGGACCAGTTCTCGAACAAAGTAGTTCTCCAACTTCAAATCGCGCACGCAAGATTGCTAGTAGGCTCAGAGTTATTGTTCCTGCGGAGACAATTAAACAAAACAGCGCTGAATTTCTGCGCAAGCACTGTTTATTCTAAAGCTTTCCTCAAATACAATGATTCCTTCTCGTGCTATCACTCGTGGAATATATTCGACTTTCTCATTACAAATACAAAATATCTGTTCGCGTACATCCGCCGGAAATGTACTGTTACTGTTACACTGTTAGTGATTGTGGGATTACTCAGAACAAAATTTCAATAAACATTCACGCCTTCGCGACTCAAACTACCGGACACAATCACACTCACTGAGCTGTCCTGCGGTCTTGTACTTGCAACTGCAACATGAATCAAGTATTCTGCACATTCCTAAACTCAGGAGGCTAGAAAAAGTCGGGATTGAGCTCACGTCAGGCCTAGGGTTCCATCATGTCCTTAGACACTCGAGTGCTTAAATCTGATCCCGGGATTGCGAGATATTGATTTACAAAGGCGTCACTGAAGCTCAATAAACGGAAGTAAGGTACCTACCAAAAACATTGCGATCCCATGTTCTTCTGTAACCTCATTTCTGCCAACCGACATCAATTTTACATAATTCACAATTAACACAAATTCTGATGTCGATCTCCTTCAATAATTACGTCATCATAGGTTTCGCTTCCCATTTCTTTTAAATGTTTTTCACAGTGCGAAAGTCGTGAATTTCAGGCCATTCTTTGGTACTGGCGTGCCTAGTTTATGATTTGGGGGTTGGTAAACGGAGGGTCTCCGCTGCTTCTTTGTCTCATTTTAAACTTTTGAACCGATCCTCCCGTCCTTGACCAAGGGTTGGCCTCTATGTCCTTAACTCGGCCAACAACCGTCCTCCTTTGTTCGCTGCTTGTGAAAGTTGTGTCTGTCCATATAGCGGACTAAGCCTTCCATACTCGGTACATCTATATGACGTGACTAGCAATTACCCGCAGTTTCACTCCCGTGGATTTCGTAATTTGATTAAAGTAATCGTTCCTCATCATTGTACTAAGACATTATCTGAAAATTCCTAAAGTATAAAAACTCACCCAAAAAATTAGTTTCATTTCCCCCAGAAATTCTCTGTAAACCATGTTTGTGGTATTACCCTTTGGGACTAAGACGACCATGCGACATAGAAATGACATGTGAGACAAAGTCTTCTCTCAAGTCGAAAAAATAAATACGTGTTTTTATTTTTAAAGGAGATTCCAAATACCTATTTCGTTTTTGAGATATACCTGATTATCCCCATAAAAAGTATTCACCCCCTTTTTCAGTTCCCCTCATGTGGATTTTCCGAAAAAATATTTATGTTTCTTTACATTTACAGAAAATTACAAATACCGGTTTTCAAATCTGTAATATGTCACGTGTCTGAGATAAATTGCAGATATAATCTTTTTCTAAATTCACCCAGTTTTTCACTACTGTTCATCCCCTATCTATCGGATTATCCAAAAACACAAAAATACGTGTTCTTTAATTTTCAAAGGAGATTCCAAATAGCAATTTTTATGTCTGTAACATCTTTAGTTTTTGAGAGATAAGTCCCGTCATAATAGGGTGTTCAACAATTTTGCCCCCTTTTTCATCATCCCTAATGGGATTTTCCGAAAACAAAAAATACGTGTTCCTTTATTTTTAAAGGTGATTCGAAATAGCGATTTTCACGTCTGTAAACGTTTAAGTTTTTGAGATGTAGATATCCTCATTTTAAAAAAGCACCCCCCCATTTCACCCCCTTAGCAAAGAAATAACCCCAAAATCCTCTCTTAGCGAGCACTTACATGTTAATATGAATGTATTTCCAAAAATTCATTTCCTTATGTCCAGTAGTTTTGGCTCGGCGATGATGAATCAGTCAGTCAGGACAAATTATTTTATGTATATAGATTATGCTCCTGTATTCAGAGGCCTGGAATCAATATCGATAGGGTACAACATTTATGAGCATTTTATGAAATATTATGGATATTACCGGGCCTTCTTCGGGCGTATTAAAAGCCTTGATGCGATGGATAAGATTTTTCCTTCTCAGGGAGGAGTTTTATTTTAGAGGATAAAGAATCCTGAAAGTATTTCATGTGAGCTATAATTAGATTATGAGCGCGTGTTTCTGATATTTCTCGATATTTTGAAATTGAAGGGGATTTATTCCGTTCGTGATATTTACGACCATGTGCATCCTTTGGTAGCTCAAAGTAAGAGGTGAGCACGTTTTTGTACAGACACAATCCACTAATATTTGATGTAGGATAATATACTAGCGTGTGCACACACGATGTAATCATCTGACAATGATAATTCCATGATATTTTTACACGTTATGCAACATTTACCTTAATAATAAATTATTAGACTTCATGTAAATAATATCGCGGAAACCCTTGGGGGGTTTGGTGATATTTCTTATTTTGCGCTTGTGTTCGTTGGGCACATTTATTTATTGTGTGCTGCTGCGTCATGTTTCTTTACAGCCATGTATTTTGTTACTGTGCTTCGCTACCATCCAAAACAGATACCATTGTAGTTTGTTCTTGGATTTATGATTTATGATTGAAATTTTGGTAGAGATTTTTTTGGTGAGGAATCGATAGATGGCTTTTATTTTGCATCAGTAAATTAAGACTTGACTATTTTATATTAGGAAAAGACGTGAAATAATATCTCTTTGGTCGACTTTGTAGTGCCAAGTGTATAAGTAAACACTATAATTGAGTTTTAAATTTGAACATTATAATTCACTTCACTTTTTCTAATCTATGGAGACATTTTTCAATGATATTTAACTTTCCTTTTGAGCTTTCTGAACGTTAATATTATTTCTAAATTTTCACTTACGAGCATTTCAGTGTAAAATTAAATATTATAAGTTAGACATTAGAGTTTAGGGAATACTCTTATATTACATTTGTTCGCAAATTTAGATGTGATTTAATTATATCCATTAACATAAGGATCATTCCTACCATCGCAGTTAATAAGGATGGCGAATAATTTTTAACGAATTACTTGCAATTTAATCGCGCTATGACTAATATTTGAATAAACTTATCTTCAATCCGGTACATGTATAACATTTAAAATTGCACCGTTTGATATGAAACCTTTCATATCAGATAGGAGACTGAGCACCTCTGGGGTATGTCAGCTCTCAACGAATGAGCTATACTAAGCTAACCTTAATGGTCAATTATGATAATATCAAAAAGAACAAGTTCGTGGCTCAGTAGTCCATTAGTGCCTTGCATTTCCAAGTTGACGGCTGCACAGACAGATGATTTTGAGGTACTGGAGTGCAACGAGATCAGTGTGATGCCATCTTTAGCCGTATTATTTCTTGGTTTTCTTGACTCGGTTCACTGCCTGACGTACCAGACAGCACCTCAATAGTTGTTCTTAGGTTGATTAGACCATTTTCCAGCCCTCAGTCCAGTTTTAAAATCTGTAGAGTGGGCAAGAATCGAACCGGAGCCTCGGAGTGAGAGAAAGAAACACTTCATCTATACCAGGGGCTTAACTGATATTGGTATAGGTATACTAAGTATGTTATTCTTTGGGTTTGTACCAGTTGAAACGATGTCATGTAATAGGAAAACATGACGTATTCTGAAGGCTTCTGCAGTGGTTGCTCAGAAGAAACGAAGACTATTCTAACATTATTATAATCATGACGGCTCAAGTTTGTATTTACAGTATATATAATTCTGAGCCGCGGAAACATCAGTGAATATATCAGACCTAAATGAAATACATTCCGCCTTTGCTGGCAGGACCTAGTGTTTACATTGCACTATGTCTTCTGGTATAGGCTAGAGCAATTTTGTTACTTTCCTAGATCTGTCTCTGTCTTATCCTGGGCTTTGACAATATTAAAGTGACTGAGGTATGAGCGATGCTAGTAATGCCAATCCTTATGCAGCCAGTCCCTGTTATGAATGGTGTGAAAATGTTGCTCATAGGATCGGTTGGTGTATGCATTTCAGTGGGCTTGGCAGACTGATATGTAATAGCAACTCTGGCTCGGTGAGGAAAACAACGGGAAACTACTTCACTCCTTATTACCCTAGTACGCCTCTTCAGTGATGCCTAGGCCATCTATTACAGCTGATGGCAGAGCTGTTGAGGATACCAGCAGCGGCATCGCTGACGGACTGAACATACATACAAATGAAATACATACATCACGCCAAGCACTAGGAAAGAAACCAAACACCTTAATTAATACATAAATGAAAACAATAAAAATGTGAAGTTTTTTACGAAACCTGGTAGATTCAATTTAGAAAATGGGACTCATCTAAGCTTGAGTACGAATTTTTACGACAGGTTTATGTGTTTTATGCAGTAATTCAGAACACTCACGAATGTGTGTAGATTGATTAAAACCGGATATCTTTCCGCATGTAGACGGTTCCTTTCGCAAAAACTCTTTACTGCGATAATGTACTCGAAAACACTTCAATGAATATTTGAATTTAGTGCTATTCTATGATAATTTGAGATATTCATCTTTTTAGTTACCCTTCGAAATAATGTTTAACTAAATTTGGCAATGACTCTTCTACTGCTATCTGATTCTAGGGTCACTGAGGTAAATCACAAAAATTCGCTACTTCAAACTGAATATTAATCTTTTAACTAAACTTTCCATATTTAAGCATTCTTAAATGAAACAAAACTGGGATAAGCTATTATGAACTAAATTACTACTATCCTTCTTAATGGCTGGTCATATATGGTATAAGATAAAAAGAAAAACTGAGGGATTATTATGATGTGTTGCTGCTCAGGTTGAAATTTACTGAATTTAAGAACCCGAATATCATTGTAAGTGCTCGTAGAAGAGCTCTTTACAAGTAATGTATTGGTAGTTCAGTGTCATTAAGCAATCGGCACTTAAAAATAAAAGTGAAGTTCAATAAGGTTTCTTTAAATCATAAATACAGGTTGGTGTTTATGGTGTTCAGAAAAGTTCGAATCGATAAATACCAAACCTACTGTTATGTCCATGGTGTAGATTTAATTACAGCACGATACTCCTAATGTCGTTAACCTGACACTCAATTAGCTGAGCAATGCCCGCAGTGAACATAAAAGATGAATGAAAGAAAGCGCAACTTTGACATTTCATTCAACTTCATCTGAGGCAATCTCCGATGCGGGTGAAAATCGAAGTTGTTCGCATTATTTAATGATCGGAAACCGTGCGTGTCAGTGAACAGCAGATGCACTGGACAGTTCCTGAACTATTTACAACAGGAGTAACATCAAGGTTTGGGATATTTCTGAAATTTAGCATGCGATCTACGGGTAAATTGTCGTATCAGGAGGTCTGGACAGAGGAGGTTATTATGATAGGTAGCAAGATGGCAATATTGAACATAGTGGAAGCAATGTTTCCTTACATATTATGCATACTTCCATCGTCTCATCTTCCTGATGTCATATTATGTGTTTTAGTTATTTGAGAAGCATGGCGTGTCCACATTCAGCCAACAACATAACTGGCACGATCGGAGTTAGTGTCTTATACATGTCCCGTATTAACTAACGTTGCATGGCCTTCCCCACTCATAAAATAATTTCATAATACAGGAAAAATCCTTAGAGTTATCACATACCACTTCGCAGTCCTAAGGTAACTCATTCTCCTTATTAACACCGTTTCATTGGCTCCAAAATTCAGTGAATGGCGAATTAAATGGGTGCTGAATTTTGTATTGCATTATGAGTGGCTGAATTTCAATATCTGAGCAACTTAATAATTTCAATTTCGTTACTATGAGAGGTATCAGCTACTTGTGATGATAATTTTGGGATCAATTCATGCAATAAAGAAATATTTCGATCGTACTTTTGCAAGCAATTTGACTTAAATTTTAACAACATCTTCAATTATGATCATGAAATTGACCGTGCGGTTAGGCATACAGCTAAGAGGTTGCACTTTGACAAATAAAGTACGCAGCTTCACTGTGTTCATGTCAAATTTGAACCAGTCAAGAGCCAGGGATAATTTCGGACCATGCCAATTGTTCCCAGTGCTCTAGGTTTCAGTTAGTAACATTTAGACCCTCAAGTGGGGCAAGTTTCCCAGTGTCGTGCTGTTAACGAGGGTACTCCTGTGGATCTTCTGCTTTCATGTCCTATTCGATGTAAAGAGAGCTGCACTGATATGATGGTTCAACCTTCACTGGAGGTATCTATCTGATCTACTGCGTCGCTCCACTGCCAAAAGTAATTCTAGCTATAATCCACTGGTAACTACTACGAAGTAGCAACAAAAGTCATTGATGACTGGCAGTTCTCTCCGGAGCAGACGGATTTCCCACAAATACACTGTGTGACTGTGGACTGGAGCGAAGGTTCTGACCAGGTGTCACATCAAAGGCTTCTGTTAAAACTAAACAACTACGGCATTCAGTGTAAACTGCTGGCATGGCTGAGGTCATTTTTTGTGGGTTGAACGCTATGTGTTGTGTACGGAGGAGCCAAATCAGACCAAACCACAATTACTTCTGGAGTAATTCAGGGCAGTGTGATAGGGCCCCTCATGTACATGATTTATGCTCTCGACTTACCGCATTGTGTAAATTCGACCATGGCGCAGTCATTTACAGAGATATGAAATACGGTGAGGATATTTTACAATTCCAATCGGATCTGGATATTATAGCTCTGTGGTGTGAAGTAAACAAAATGTATATAAATATTAAGAAGTGTAAATATATAAGATTAAGCAGAACCGCTCAGAACCAACGTACTCTATGTGGAACCCAACTGCCGACTTCTAACTCCATCAAACTGTTCGGTATTCACATTACGGACAATCTAAAATGGAATAAGCACGTGGAGGAAGTGAGGTGCAAGGCATACAGAGCGCTAGGTTTTGTACGTAGATATCTCTCGGAAGGAAGAAGCAAAGACCTATGAACGGCTTGTATTTCCCTGGTGCGGCCCATACTACTATATGACCTTCCTTCCTGGTACCCAACGACAACGGAAGATATGAGGAAACTAGAGGGTGTCCAGCGACGAGCAGAAAGTTTAATTAACAAACATATACCTTTAAACACAGCCAGGGCATTTCCACCAGTGAACTCGTTATGTACACAAATAGACGTAGCCTTCCTTAGGAAATCTCTGACAGACAACACACACCTGTCCACCGCCTGCAGCTTAATTACCACTCTTTCAAGAGAGCCCCAGGAGATACTCTTGTCCCTTTCTTCCCCAGAACAACCTCGTATTTAAATGAATATTATGCAAGGTCTGCTCGTATCTGGAATCTCCTACCATCTGAGGTAAAACTGCTTCCTCTTCTTCACTTCCTCCGCGCAGTAAAGAAAATGTATTTGTACGTAGAAACCCATATGTTTCTAAATTAGAATTGTAAGAAAGACGGGTGCAAGTACAGTTGAATGTGTATGCGTGCGCGTGTGGGAGTGGTTGTGAATGAGTGTGAATAAGGGGGTATGAGTGAGAGTATAAATGGTTGGGTTTCTTACTCTAATATATACGGTATAGAATTTAAAGAAGATAATTATTATTCTATGAGTGAAGTGTTTGGAGTGTAAATAAGTAAATTTAAAATTGTGTACATATACCGTATATAAATATTCAGTAGAATTTATGTACATATACATGTGGGGATAGAGGCACTTCCGTGTAAGTGGGGTTTGCCCTTTCTCAACCTACCATCTTAATTGTACTTGTACCATTTAAGTAAAATGAATAATAATAATAATAATAATAATAATAATAATAATAATAATAATAATAATAATATATTATTATTATATATTATATTGTATATTTATATAAAATAAGAGTTTTGTCTGTGCATTGCTCGGAATTTCAAAAGGATGGTATTTCTGTATCAGTCGTGTCCGCAGTAACAAGTAAATGCACTTTTCCATTTTCCGTAATTTCTGTCTGTCTGTCTGTCTGTCTGTCTGTCTGTCTGTCTGTCTGTCTGTCTGTCTGTCTGTCTGTCTGTCTGTCTGTACGTACACGCATCACGAGAAAACGGCTGAAGAGAATTTAATGAAAATCGGTATGCAAAGTCGAGGAATAAGTCGATATAACCTAGGCCATTAATAATTTCATTCACGCTGAGTGAAATGGTAATTTAGAGGAAGGCCTAAAATTTAATTCTCAAATATTTATGATATTAGTGGTCATATGTCAACGAAAATCGGTAGGCAAAGTCAGGGTATAAGTCGCTACAATATAGGCCAGAAATAATTGTATTCACACTGACAAAAATGGTAGTTTAGGGGAAGGTCAAAAATTTAATTCCCAAATATTCATGTTATTGGTGGTCTTATCTTAATAAAAATCGGTATGCAAAGTCGGGGAATAAATCGATATAATCTAGGCCATAAATAATTTTATTCACGCTGAGATAAATGGCAGATTAGGGGAAAGCCTAAAATTTAATTCTCCAATATTCATGCTATTAGTGGTCGTATCGATAATATTACATAACTAAAGTTATATAGTTATAAATTTCCGATCATTTATGTCTTATACATTGTTACCGTACCGGCTATGATCACAGAGATATTCATAAATTTGGATTTTTGTTACTAAGTCCATATCAGCGCCGAGTCAGGAGAAAATGGGTAAACAGTATTTAATGAAAATCGCTATGTAAAGTCTGAGAATAAGGGACTACACTCTACGCTATAAGGAATTTTGTAAGACCCTCTAATATCACAGAGTCGAAAGAAAATTAAACGTGAAGGCCTACATTATAGAAAGCTCATAACATTGTTCAACCATAGCATTAAATTGACCATTGTTAGTGATGTGCTTCGTGTCTTCCGTTGCCACTCATTTACGATACATATGATTACTGCTGCGTACCGAGTATTTTTTTAATCTGCCTTACGTCGACCGACACAGATGAGTCTTATGGCGACGATGGGGTAGGAAAGGGCTGGGAGTGTGAAGGGAGTGACCTTGGCCTTAATTAGGATACAGCCCCAGCATTTGCCTGGTGTGAAAATGTGAATCCACGGAATACCATCTTCAGGGCTGCCGACAGTGGGGTTCGAATCCATTATCTCCGGGATGTAAACTCACAGCTGCGCGCCCCTAACCACACGGCCAATTCGCCCGGTCGTACCGAGTGCAAAAGCCTGCCTGAAAAGTGGCGGGAGTTAGATGGAAAGTTAAGATACCTTTCTTCTTTAGAATGCCATTCCTCTGGTTCATAAATTTTCTGCTACTACTGGTACGTAACACAATGGTTCATTCATCATAGCATTCTAGCTATTCAGTCCCTACTCCGAGGCACTGATTGGAATGAGCAGTGTGCATATTTAACGGAATAATGGCAGAGGAGTGATCACGACTCTCTGCGGCTTGGTCATTTCAGCTCTGGAATTTTGGACTGTTAGATCGGCACCGTAGTACTGTTCGTTAAAAGTGAGAAAATGTGCGGTTTTTTCATTTGATCGAGTATTTTATATGATATCATTGCTTTTAATCGCCACTTTCCTACTGACGTTTGTGTAGTGACCTATGTTGACTTCAGTTAGGAAAACCACAAGGTCAGTCTCTCTGAGAATCCAATCCCGTAGCGAAGCACAGGTACATCAGCTAGTTATATTATATATTATTATTATTATTATTATTATTATTATTGTTGTTGTTGTTGTTGTTGTTGTTGTTGTTGTTGTTGTTGTTGTACCGGGCGGTACACCTCCACGCCGCTAATTCAAACTTTGCGCCAGTTGAAACTCCTCTACTGGAGGAAGTCTGAACTTCATCTACTGTGTTAATTCTCAAGTTTCTCAGAAGATGTCCCTACTTGTAAATTTTGAAGTTTCTGAACTGGGTCGTTTTCGATGTATTTTTGTTTTGCCTGTAGTAAGAAGTGTGGACATTCTCTTCCAGATGGCACTACTGAAGGACTACAATTATGCACCCTAGTGCGAAGTGAAGGAACTGTGTTTTTGGAGAAATTTTGAATTCATAAGTTTGTTCTTTGTTAAATTTCTTTCAGTTATTGTTTAAGTTGGCAATATTAACCCTTTCTTTCCGCCAGTTTTGAATTCGACCAATAAGGATTTTCTGTAATTAATTTTCCACCAATAATGTGTTTCTTCTTCATCTAGTGTAGGGGTTTTCGTCGTTAGCCAATAAAATGATTGTGGGCGGGTGTTCTCATTCCTGAAAAGCCTCGAACTTCCCACGAGGGTATATAAACTGCTGATTTTCGGGTCTCCGGGTCACTTCAGTAACATCTATCAGTGTGTAAAGTACGTAGCAGGGGGCGGGAAGCGCCTCATTCTTCGGGCAGCAGTTCAACCACCAGGTAATGGCCGTTTAATAACTTATTTTCTTGCTAGCTCAGCAGTTTAACTCTCGGGGCAGGTCCGAAGCCTTTTTACCATGTAACTTTCCCCTAAAATGTAAAGACACTTGGTATCAATTCTATCTGTTTAAACTACATATTGGGATAGAGATTGCTTAACCCTCTCGAGCTCCCACTCATATTGCGTTGAGGTGAACTTATTTTCACAACCGTTTCTTCCTTAACGTAATGTAAATTGTCTCCTTCTATAAGTCACCTCTTTAGTATGGGATTAGCCCTTGCATTTGAGGCCTAGCGCCAAGTAGGTTTTAAATAAAGTGTAGTAGGAGTGCAAGAACGCCTCCTCTCAAGTTGGTATTTTGGAGGCCATGTAATTGACCTGTTTCTTTACTTAATAGGCCTCAGTAGGTTGGGTATTTTTACCCCTGTTTTCATGTACTTGGAGGACAGCTTGAAAGTGGAGTTTGGTGTGGCCTTTGATAGGTTTGGACTTAAGAGCGGGTTGCTCTTTCTTAAAATTTGTTTCTGCGTGCCTCGAGGAGGCTTTACTGTGTAGTTGGGAGCAAGTGCTCCTTTGCATGATTGGGGTTTTCTGCCCCTTTGTCGAACCTTATATTTGGGTAAAGTTGGGCTAATTGCTCAAGAATTGTGAGTCCGGGGCTCGAAGCCCAAATTCTGTAAAAACTGTAATTGTACATTCTTAAATTGTTGATATTCAACTGTGTTTCTGTGATTCTTGTTATTTCTTGATCTTGATAAGAAAATATAACCTTGTTAAATTTTATCTTAACTGTAATTTCGTATTTTGAGACCTGTTCACCCCCGCACCTTCTTTCACCTCTGCACATCCACAAAACACGGTAACAATTATTATTATTTTTACTTATAAACAGTATGCACCACAGTTCCTTACCTGATGAACAATTTGATTTCTATTTCATCGACTGAGTGTATCATTTTCGTTATCCGGCGTTACCGTTCACAGTGTGACATCAGCAATATTCAGCTAAACTCCATTTTAACATTCTCTCTCTATTCCTGCACTTTATTAGATTGGTTATCAGATACAAAAATTCTGCTATCATACAATATACTAACTATTTCAATGTCCAATCTTACTCAAAATTACTGGAGATAAATAAAAAATTACACATTCTGCAGAATGAATCCCACATGAACCAACTGAAAATTTACCCAAAGTTACAGCGGCAAAATTCCGACGTCGAGCCACCTAAGGCACAGGAGGAACGTTTGGTTGGAGTACGTATGGTATCAATGTTTTATGCAATCTCTACGATTGGCTGTTCACGTGAAATTTCTTCCTAATCCTTTATTCCATTGTAGGTAAGTGCGAAGGTTTCTAGATTGGAATAGAATTCGCAGCTAAATATTACGTTCATTGACGTGGGTGACTCCACGTGTTTTCACATCAGTGGGAGATGAAATTTCAATTGTTTGTATATTTAGCTGATTGCATGGCTAACGGTACACGATTTGTCAATTAGACATATGAACCATTTGCGGCCGCCAAATGACAGATATATTCAACGGCGTATGCCCAAATGGAGATAGAGTGTGGCATTATTCAATAGAGTGGAGTTTGCGTCTGTTTCACTATGTACGAAGTGTCACTTATACGAGAAATTGATTGATATTACCTAGGTACATGACTACATTTATCGAAAATGTGAACAGTTTCATGGCGCTTCCTTGCTCAGCAATTATCAACGAATATTGTTCCCTGTAAACACCCCAACGACATACCCACAGAGGTTTGCAATTCTCACCGTAGATCTGACACTGCTTGTTTTAAGACTATCAAGCCTGGGCCTTGGTTTCTGGTTACATCTACAATGTTAGTATCAATTAATTTGAGGTTACATTAAATTAGTTAAAAAATACTTGTCCGCCTCTGTGGTGTAGTGGTCAGTGTGATTAACTGCCACCCCCAGAGGCCCGGGTTCGATTCCCGGCTCCGCCACGAAATTTGAAAAGTGGTACGAGGGCTAGAACGGGGTCCACTCAGCCTCGGGAGGTCAACTGAGTAGAGGGGGGTTCGACTCCCATCTCAGTCATCCTGGAAGTGGTTTTCCGTGGTTTCCCAGTTCTCCTCCAGGCAAATACTGGGATGGTGCCTAACCTAAGGCCACGGCCGCTTCCTTCCCTTTTCCTTGCCTATCCTTTCCAAACTTCCTATCCCCCCACAAGTTCCCTCTTCAGCATAGCAGGTGAGGCCGCCTGGGCGAGGTACTGGTCATCTCCCCAGTTGTATTCCCAGACCCAGAGTCCGAAGCTCCAGGAGACTGCCTTTGATGTGGTAGAGGTGGGATCCTTCGCTGAGTCCGAGGGAAAAACCAACCCTGTAGGGAAGACAGGTTACGAACGAACGAAAAATATACTTTTGGAGGTTGTGCCATTATATAGGCCTATAGGTCAAGTTCTTTTGAAGTAACATCGGGGAATATCCTTTACTTGGGCAGGTAGTTTGTTGAATAACTTAATGTCATTTCACATATAGTTATTTTGTGTGTTCCTCAACCAAACTTGGTGAAAAATCTAAATCATTCCTAATTCTTCTGTCATACGAGTGCACATTTTTGCAAGCTGTTAAGTCATCGAGGTTTTCTTTAGTACTGACTATTACTCAAATGTTCACATATTCGACAGATTTGGTCATGTAATATCAATCAATTATCTGTATTTCATTAGTATGTGAAATAAGAGAACAGTCATAATTGCAAGGTCTTGAAACGTAGGTCTACATGGCTCCCTGGTGGACTTATCTTTAATACATCTGACTGCTTTCTTCTGCCACTTGAATGCATCTTGAGCTTCTGTTGCATGACCCCATAACATAGTACCGTATGATAGATGTGAATGAAAGAAGGCATAGTATTCACACATCATCTGACTATTACTGACCCCTTTAAGACCGGGAAGTAAAAATATCACTCTAGCCAGTTTCATACAGAACTTTTCCGCGCGCGCGCGCGCGCGCGTGTGTGTGTCTGTGTGCGTTCCAGGTTAATTTTTAATCCATATACACTCCCAATAATTTGACAAAATTTTGATTATTATTGTTATTATTATTATCTAAACTTGAATTAATTAAATGAAAATATATAACTTCTGTTTTGTTGTTACTACTTAATCTAAGTTTATTTATCTGCAACCAAGAGGATGATTCGTGTAGCATTTCTATCCTTTACTCTTCAACATTCATTAATTCTCTATTGCTTGCTATGATAGTAATGCCATCTGCATAGTACACTGTCCAGCAGGTTAAATTATTAAATATCACTTATGTGTCCGCCTCTGTGGTGTAGTGGTTAGCGTGATTAGCTGCCACCCCCGGAGGCCCGGGTTCGATTCCCGGCTCTGCCACGAAATTTGAAAAGTGGTACGAGGGCTGGAACGGGGTCCACTCAGTCTCGGGAGGTCAACTGAGTAGAGGTGGGTTCGATTCCCACCTCAGCCATCCTGGAAGTGGTTTTCCGTGGTTTCCCACTTCTCCTCCAGGCGAATGCCGGGATGGTACCTAACTTAAGGCCACGGCCGCTTCCTTCCCTCTTCCTTGCCTATCCCTTCCAATCTTCCCATCCCTCCACAAGGCCCTTGTTCAGCATAGCAGGTGAGGCTGCCTGGGCGAGGTACTGGTCATACTCCCCAGTTGTATCCCCGACCAAGAGTCTGAAGCTCCAGGACACTGCCCTTTAGGCGGTAGAGGTGGGATCCCTCGCTGAGTCCGAGGGAAAAACCGAACCTGGAGGGTAAACAGATGATGATGATGATCATTTATGTACCAAAGGAAGAGGAATTTTCCTATAAGTGAATCGTGAACCACCCCTGTTTTTACTTTGGGAGCCACAGATTGTTGATTTTCTACCAATACATTTTGATGCCCGTCATTGAGATAGGATGTAACTAATAATAACTCTAAATCTTTCACGCCATAACAGCTAAGGTTACTTATTAGTATACTGTGTGATACCGAATCAAAAGTTTTACAACAGTGTGGTTGTAATGTGGTGAGACAAAAAATCTTGAATTACCACAGTCACAACAGCTTAAGGCTTTAGTCATGGATTTATTAGTTCTTTACCCAAACTATGTGGCATTTAACAAATTATACATTTTCAAAATATACAGATAGTTGTTTCTTTATACAATGTTATATTATTTTAGATACGATTAGAACAATTTACGAGTAAATAGGTCGGTATTAGCCTGGATTGTGCAATATACTCATGTTCCATGGTTCATTTCACACCGTTTGGTAGTCCATTTATTTAAACAGTTACTGCATGAGTGAGTAGACATTATGCTACTCAGTTTATTGTATAACATATTTAACAACGTGCAGAACCCATCAGTATAAAAGTAGGATAATGGCGTTCATTATTTTTTTAAACTCAGTTCAACAAACGGTAAATAAATATTCAATTACGAGAAAATAATTTGGTCTCCCAATTAATTTGCCAGAAATATGATATTGGCTTTTGAAAACTTCCATTGAAACATCTCTGTAAAATACGATTAGCATTGAAGTATTGATCGAAGCCTCCGTGGCTCAGGCGGCAGCGCTCCGGCCTCTCACCGCTGGATGCCGTGGTTCAAATCCCGGTCATTCCATGTGATATTTGTGCTGGAAAATCGGAGGAAAGACAGGTTTTTCTTCTGGTACTCCGGTTTTCCCTGTCATATGTAATTCTAGCAACACTCTCCATTAACATTTCATCTATCAATCATTTATCGTTGCCCCAGAGGAGTGCGACAGGCTTCACAGCCCTTGGATTTTCATTTTCACTAAAGTATTGTTCACAAAATGAGACAAACAATCTCATGGAATGTTAGTTTGAGTTAAGGCGAACAATTTAGTTGTTTTACCATTTTTGTAGGTCAGACGTCAGTTCAATTATAACTAGCGTCAAGGTGAAAATCCATTCAGTATTCTGATATGGTAGACAGTTTGGATGTTTTCATGGCAGCTAGTCGAGAACCTCCCAAAAATCGCTTCGGAATTCGATACGGCCTACTAAAAACACAGGATTGGTTAATTTACTTCTATATCGGGTAACGGTGACAATTTATGGATATCCCTAGAGTAAATTTTCCCAAACTTTCATAATGCTCCGAGAAATTTTGGGATAGTTCCTTACAAATCCCGAGGCACCCTCACATTGTCCAGTCTCTCCCAACGATTATGAGAGATCACCGAAACGTCCAGACATTTAATGCTACAGGCCGCCTAGTGTCCTAACTTTTCCATATTTATATGAGGACTGGTCATCATATGATCATATGATCTCACCACCTTTTGTGGAAGAGATCGCTGAGTGAGGAGCATGGTTATATCCATTCTTCAAAGTAATACTATCACTTTTGTCGAATACATCATGCTCAAACCTGATGACCACTCTACTGTTTACCAATAATATTATATTTCAATTTGCGAAAGTGGTACACATATATTAATGTTGTTAGTCACGAATATCTCAGCCAACACAAATTTATATGTACGGCATTACTTACTTGTTTTGTACACAGTCCTTGCTTACAAACTCAGAATTGTTAAGTTAAAAATTTGCAAGAAAATTGCAAGGAAGAAAAGTAAGACATAAGGTTGAAGTTTATACAAAGTCTGCTACAAATACAAATGTTACGTTTGCTTCACAAAATTGACTTGAAGTCTCATAGTTGACTGAGACGAGTACTTGCTGTATGTGAAACTGTGTGACTGTGGTGTCCCGAAGAGGCGCGTTTCTGTGGTTAACTGGTGCTAGGAGTGGAAAGAAATCAGTTGCCATAAATGCGGTTATTGATGAATTCTACTATGATTCAATCTTGAAAGTAAAATAGGAGAACACAGCAATCCTCTTCTAATATCCTCAGTTGTGAACTATGACCAAATTCCCCTTTCAGTACTTCCTCCGTGGCTGAGGACAGCCCGTCTTAGACTATAAGGCAGTCCCACATTCATGTTAGAGTCTAGAATCAAACGTGGTATACCAGAACCGTAGTACGTTACTGGCCTCTAGACCGGCTGGCAAATATGAATACAGTTATGAACAAATTAGCTCACTAAATCTGCGACGTAACCCTGACTTTATTTGAGGGGTCTAACAGCAAACCTAGCAATCTTCACTCTTGAAAGAAATTGAGCCGACAGTCGAGAATAATAGTTCAAATCGTTATATTGAATGGTCTCAAACGTTCCATAGCATACTTGACTTTCTCCCTCTTTTATGAAGGCAGTAACATATGGATTGATAACAAACCCGCAATCTACAGACAATGTTACACTGCATATACGGAATTCTCCATCACAAACAATCCAGGAACAGCACCGGTATCATGTGACACAGTCAGTTGCTGTACTCGCAGAGAGCGGGAGAGCACATATTGATGTCCTTGTGTGTTTTTTTCATTTGTGAGCTTCAATGATTGGGCTATAATTGTAGCATGTTCATGCGAATACAAGAGCATTCAAGAATGGAATTTTCAATGTCTCCACTATCACCAAGGAATGCAAAGAGGACACCGTCAAGACCAAATACGTGGAAATGATATGTATCAAAGTGTTTGAGGTACAATCTATTTTCTATTTTGCATTATATCTATATATATAAAATAAGAGTTTTGTCTGTACATTGCTCAGAATTTGAAAAGAATGCTATTTTTGCATCGGTCATGTTCACAATAACAAGAAAATGCATTTTTTACATTTCCGTAATTTCTGTCTGTCTGTCTGTCTGTCTGTCTGTATGTATGTACACGCATCACGAGAAAACGGTTGAAGAGAATTTAATGAAAATAGGAATGTAAAGTCGGGTGATGAACCGCTACAATCTAGGCTATAAATTATTTTAATCACGCTGAGTGAAATGGTAGTTTAGGGGAAGCCTGAAATTTAATTCTCAAATATTTATGTTATTAGTGGTCGTGTCTTAATGAAAATCGGTAGACAAACATGTGAAATAAGTCGCTACAATATAGGCTATACGCGCTGAGAAACATGGTAGTTTAGGGGTAGGCCTAAAATTTAATTGTCAAATATTTATTGTATTAGTGGTCGTATCTTCACGAAAATTGGTGTGCGAAGTCGGGGAATAGGTCGCTATAATCTAGGCTATCAATAATGTTATTCACATTGAGTGAAATGGTAGTTTAGGGGAAGGCCTGAAATGTAATAATCTATCTTCTATCTTCTATATATATAAAATAAGAGTTTTGTCTGTACATTGCTCAGAATTTGAAAAGAATGCTATTTTTGCATCGGTCATGTTCACAATAACAAGAAAATGCATTTTTTACATTTCCGTAATTTCTGTCTGTCTGTCTGTCTGTCTGTCTGTATGTATGTACACGCATCACGAGAAAACGGTTGAAGAGAATTTAATGAAAATAGGAATGTAAAGTCGGGTGATGAACCGCTACAATCTAGGCTATAAATTATTTTAATCACGCTGAGTGAAATGGTAGTTTAGGGGAAGCCTGAAATTAATTCTCAAATATTTATGTTATTAGTGGTCGTGTCTTAATGAAAATCGGTAGACAAACATGTGAAATAAGTCGCTACAATATAGGCTATACGCGCTGAGAAACATGGTAGTTTAGGGGTAGGCCTAAAATTTAATTGTCAAATATTTATTGTATTAGTGGTCGTATCTTCACGAAAATTGGTGTGCGAAGTCGGGGAATAGGTCGCTATAATCTAGGCTATCAATAATGTTATTCACATTGAGTGAAATGGTAGTTTAGGGGAAGGCCTGAAATGTAATCTATATATAAAATAAGAGTTTGTACATTGCTAAGAATTTGAAAAGAATGGCGTTTCTGTATCGTTCATGTTCACAGTAACAAGAAAATGCATTTTTTACTTTTCCGTAATTTCTGTCTGTCTGTCTGTCTGTCTGTCTGTCTGTCTGTACACGCATCAGGAGAAAACGGCTGAAGAGGTTTTAATGAAAATCGGAATGTACAGTCGGGTGTTGAACCGCTACTATCTAGGCTAAAAATTATTTTAATCGCGCTGAGCGAAATAGTAGTTTAGGGAAGGCCTGAAATTTAATTCTCAAATATTTATGTTATTAGTGGTCGTGTCTTAATGAAAATCGGTAGACAAAAATGGGAAGTAAGTCGCCACAATATAGGCTACACGCGCTGATAATAATGGTAGTTTAGGGGAAGGCCTAAAATTTAATTGTCAAATATTTATTGTATTAGTGGTCTTATCTTCACGAAAATTATTATGCAAAGTCGGGGAATAGGTCGCTATAATCTAGGCTATCAATAATGTTATTAACACTGAGTGAAATTGTATTTTAGGGGAAGGCCTGAAATGTAATCCATATTGAGAGTGAAGCGAAATTCGCGCACTCGGGCGTCGCAGTGCGACTCCCTACATGCCAGCAATAAAAAATGTCTTTCACAAAAGTTCGTCCTGCGAGTATATCAGGCAGAGAAAGGACGTTGAATAGTGGCAATCTGGCAACACTGTAACCACATGTACGGTAAGTACCTCTGTCAGCATCATCTATCCGTGCTGAGCAGTTGGTGCATTGGATAGGGTTTTGGGTTGGCATGCAGGTGGTAGAGGTTTCGATCCTGGGTTAAGGCGAAATTTTTTGTTTACTAATTTCCATTGGATATTACATACTGTAATACAGTAAGACACCGTACCTTAGGTCTCATGTATCCTACATTTACAACATTTTGTAACGCTGAACACAACAAATACCTTGCTAGGCCTACTGGTAACGTAAGCCCTTACGAAATACAATGGACTTGAACGAGGCAAGAATAACAGTTGCTACTAATCTATGAGATCGTTGGAGGACGGTAGAAAGAAAACAGGTTTCGCATTTAGTATATGAATTTGTGCGAATAAGTTCACGCCCACGACGTGGAAAGGACGTCTTTCAAAGCTGACCAAGGGAAACGATTGTTCGTCCATTTGTAGGATCGTAGTATGTAGATGCAAAGGATTTCTAGAGGACCCGCTGCAATGGCTGTTGACGATTAAGTTGCCAGATACCATACCACCTGGACTACATTTATGAAATAAAAAAATACGCTTCAACCCAGGATCGACCCCTCGACCTCCTGAATGCTAACCCAAAACTGTAACCACTGCACCAACTGTACAGCACAAAGAATACGTGCTGACAGAGGTAGTTACCCTACATGTGGTTACAGTGTTGCCAGATTGCCACTCTTCAACGCCCTTTTTCTGCCGGATATACTCGAAGGACGAACTTTTGTGAGAGACATTTTTTTATTGCTGGCATGTGAGCAGTCGCGATGCGACGCCTGAGTGCGCGAATTTCGCTTCACCCTGTATATAAAATAAGAGTTTTGTCTGTACATTGCTTATAATTTGAAAATAATGGTATTTCTGTATCGGTCATGTTCACAGTAGCAAGAAAATGCATTTTTTACTTTTTCGTAATTTCTGTCTGTCTGTCTGTCTGTCTGTCTGTACACGCATCACGAGAAAACGGCTGAAGAGAATTTAATGAAAATCGGAATGTAAAGTCGGGTGATTAACCGCTGCAATCTAGGCTATAAATTATTTTGATCACGCTGAGTGAAATGATAGTTCAGGGGAAGGCCTGAAATTTAATTCTCAAATATTTATGTTATTAGTGGTCGTGCCTTAATGAAAATCAGTAGACAAACATTGGAAATAAGTCGCTACAATATAGGCTATGCACGCTGAGAAAAATGGTAGCTTAGGGGAAGGCCTACTTTTAATTGTCAAGCATCTATTATATTAGTGGTCGTATCTTCTCGAAAATTGGTATGCAAAGTCTGGGAATAGGTCACTATAATCTAGGCTATCAATAATGTAATTCACACTGAGTGAAATGGTAGTTTAGGGGAAGGCCTGAAATGTAATCTATATATAAAATAAGTGTTTTGCCTGTACATTGCTCAGAATTTGAAATGAATGGTATTTCTGTATCTGTCATGTCTACAGTAACAAGGAAATGCATTTTTTTACTTTCCCGTAATTTCTGTCTGTCCGTCTATATGTATGTATGTACACGCATCAAGAGGAAAAGGCTGAAGAGAATTTAATGAAAATCGTCATGTAATGTCGGGTAATGATCCACTACAATCTAGGCTATAAATTATTTTATTCACGCTGAGTGAAATGGTAGTTTAGGGGAAGGCCTGAAATGTAATCCTGAAATAAGTTATTTATGTCATTAGTGGTCGTATAGATAAATCTATATATATCAATCTCACAGCTGCGCGCCCCTAACCACACGGCCAACTCGCCTGGTCGTACCGACTGAAACAGCCTGCCTGTATATTGGCGGGAAGTAGCATGCCATTCCTCTGGTTCACACATTTTCTGATATATCTGGTTCGTAACACATTCGTTCATCATAGTATTCGAGCTATTCAATCCCTACTCGGAGGCACTGATTGGAATGAGTAGTGTGCATGTTTAACGGAATAATGACAGAGGAGTGTTCACGGCAGTCTGCCACCTGGTTATTCCAGCTCTGGAACTTCGGACTCTTAGATCGGCACCGTAGTACTGTTCGTTGAAAGTGAGAAAGTTTGGGGTGTTTCATTTGATCGAGTATTTTATATGATAACATTGCTTTCAATCGCTACATCCCTACTGACGTTTTTGTAATGACCTATGTTGGATTAAGTTAGGAAAACCACCAAGTCAGTCTTTCTGAGAATCCCGTAGCGAAGCACGGGTACATCAGCTAGTACTCTATAATTACATAAGCTATTGCAAGATATTTTAACCGCTGAGTACCATGCTATTCTGCATGTCATGAGGCCCAACCAGTCATATATGCCGTTCTCTGCGTCATTCTACGATATATTGGGTTGCAATAAGCAATTTACGCCTAGTCCGGGATACGAGCGGCGCTGCGCTAGTTCGAAGGGTGTAGCTCGAATTGCGCGTACAGAGGGAGAGAGCTCTCAGTAAAACGAAACCTTGAAATTACGCTTTCTAGCGTGCGAGCGAGAAGAAACAGGACGCCACACTCAGAGACTGCCTATGTCAGGAGGCGGAGTTAACTGCACAGGGTTCTAACGTGAGAACTGGGTATTCTCAGTGATTTCCCTGTATATTCATGAATACCAAACCACACATTCCGCGCGTCAAGTGATAATAATACGAAGGTCGATCAAATATAATTGGGATTTTCGTCCCTGAACATCAATAGTTGGTAGGACTGGCCTCGCGCTTCTGCTATGCTTAGGCGGGACCGTTAAGAGTGGGAAGAGCTTGCTGTTACATATTTCCCACCATTTCGTCAGTAACGCTCACAATGTCGGAGCAACAGGTGCATCCCTCCACTGCGCAACGCATTATTATAAATTTTCTTGCACGTGAATGTGTTACAGCGGCGAAAATTTGCCAGAGATTGACTGCAGAGTTCGGTGATCAAACACTGTCAGGACGCATGTGTTATCCTGACAAAAATTTCACGAAAGTACGTCCTCGGACCAGCACTACAGACGAAAAGATTCGTGCGTTTAAAGACATTATTGACGACGGTCGACGGGCGAGAATATCAGAAACTGCAGAACAAGACGGAATCAGTTTTGGGAGCTAAGCAGTCATCACAAAGGATCTACAGTTCCATAAAGTGTGTTCTAGATGGGACCCTCGCCTTTTTATCGAAAATCTGAAGTTGAGCTACAGGAAATGCACTGCACCACACTTGATCATTCTCCTTACAGCCCGGACTTAACGCCCTGCAATTTCCATTTCTTCGGGCAGCATAAAGAAGCTGTAGGTGGGCAACGATTTGAAGATGACGAGAGTGT